>NW_024429186.1:16165612-17365612 GCF_017639785.1 Mesocricetus auratus
GGAACACCTGGGCATTCTGCATCACTGGCATCGGTAGGGGGAAGGTAGACATGATGGCCCACCGTAACTCTCCCATCATACTAGGAACCATCATCCCGAGTAGGAGAGTCTTCATCACCCACTTGGCCTCCATCCTTCTTATTCTGGAGTTGTGAAGGAGCTCTTCGAGTGAGTCTTTCAGGGATCCACAGGGGGTTTTCTTCCTCCTGTGGAAAAACACACACAGCTCCCCTGGATCTTATAAGAATAGGATCCGGGCCTTTCCAGAGATCAGTCAAGACATCTTTCCATTTTACCATTTCTTTTGGCCTATCAGGCTCTAAACTGTGGCGATCAGCCGCAGTGTGGCCTTGGGCATCACAGTTCAAGAAATTAAGGGTAAAAAGTGCCATGGATACAGCAACTCTTGGTACCGAGGGTAGAACATCCTCAATACTCCCCTTTTGTTTAATCAGATATGATTTGAGTGTACGATGGGCACGTTCCACAATGCCCTGTCCTTGAGGGTTATAAGGTAGGCCAGTTAGATGGGTAACATCCATTTGCCGACAAAACTGTCGGAATTTTTGAGAGGTATATGCTGGTCCATTGTCTGTTTTTAAAATTCTGGGTTTTCCCCAAGCACTCCAGGCCTCAAGGCAATGTTGAATCACATATGAGGCCTTTTCCCCTGTTAGGGGTGTGGCAAACATTACGCCAGAACAGGTGTCAACAGAAACATGAACATATTGAAGCCTTCCAAAAGAGGGAATATGAGTAACATCCATCTGCCACATCTGCAATGGTCTAATGCCACGTGGGTTTATTCCCATGTGGGGAGTAGGTAAGAATTCGCAGCAATTCTGGCATTGAGTAACAATTTCCCTAGCCTCTTTCCTGGATAGAGCAAAACGACGGCGCAAGGTCTCAGCCGTCACATGAAAGCGCTTATGGAATTCTTTTGCTGCTTGTGCATGGGTAGACAAGGCAGCGGCCACCAGCTTTGTAGCCTTGTCCGCTAAGTCATTCCCTAAGGACATGGGACCTGGGAGTCCAGAATGTGCTCGGACATGGGTAATGAAAACAGGAAATCTCCTATTTAACAAGGCAGCTTGTATCTTCTGAAAGATGTTAGCAACTCTGCTGGAGGATCTTATTATTCCAGCTATCTCAAGGAGATTAACTGCATTAACCACATAAGAGGAATCTGATACAATATTGAGGGGTCCTGGAAAAGCCTCAAGAACCTCCAGTACTATCAGACATTCTACAACTTGAGGTGAAGTTTCATTATATTGTTTAGATATAACCCTATCCTTGACCACATAAGCTCCCATACCAGTTTTTGATCCATCAGTGTACACCACAGTCCCATCTGGGAGTGGGTCTTTAGCTGTCACTTGTGGAAACACTATAGCCTGGTTTAGGGCAAACTGTAAAATTGGATGCTTTGGAAAATGATTATCAATTTGTCCTGAAAAGGAAGTAACTAAAACTGCCCAATCACTAGATGTGGCTGCCAAGGTCTGAACTTGTGCAGCAGTATAAGGCACAATCAAGGAATCAGGATCCCTGCCAAAATGTGTAACAGCTGCTTTTATTCCGCGAAGCGCGAGGCTGTGCAACAGCATCAGGGTACCAGTCAATAATCTTAGCAGGGGAAGCATTTGGATGAATCCAAAGTAATGGTCCATGTTGCCACAGGACTGCAGTTGGCAATTGAGCTGTCTTAAAAACACACAGATTAAAAGGTAGTGACTCCTCAATTCGTTGTAATTGTGCTTCCTGTAAGGCCTCTTCCACCATCTGTAAGGCTCGGTGGGCGGCAGGGGTAAATTTTCTGGGTGAGGAGATATGAGGCTCACCCTCCAGGAGATCGAAGAGGGGTTTTAGATCAGCAGATGGAATTTTTAAAAAGGGCCTCAACCAATTTATATCTCCCAGAAGTTTCTGAAAATCATTTAATGTTTGTAAGTGGTCTTTGCGAATTTCTATTTTCTGAGGAACTATATTTTTGGGAGTAATCTTTGAGCCCAAAAAGAGCCCTGTATCTGCAATTTGAACCTTTTCTGAGGCAATCTCTAATCCCCACTGTTTTAATTCAGCCACCAGCATGGGAAAAGCCTTTTGTAAAACATCTAACTCTTTGTGACAAATAAGAATATCGTCCATATAATGGATAACGATTAAAGATGTAAATTGCTTCCTAATTGGCTCCAAAGCCTCCTGCACATATAGCTGACATATTGTTGGGCTATTGGCCATGCCTTGCGGCAGTACCTTCCACTGAAATCTCTTGTCTGGTTCCATATGATTAAGAGAAGGGATAGTGAAGGCAAACCTTGGTCTATCCCGTGGGTAAAGTGGAATAGAGAAGAAACAATCCTTAATATCTATAATAATAAGCTTCCAATCTTGAGGAAGTGCAGAAAGCAAAAGGAAGGCCTCTTTGAACAGGGCCAAAAAGATGCATCTGATTGTTAATGGCCCGCAGGTCGTGGAGTAATCTCCACTTCCCAGATTTCTTCTTAATAACAAAAATTGGTGTATTCCATGGGGAGGTAGAAGGCTCTAGATGCCCCAGCCGTTCCTGTTCTTGCACTAATCTTGTGACAGCCTCTAATTTTTCAGAGGATAGAGGCCATTGAGAGACCCATAACGGCTCCTCTGTTTTCCATGGTATGGGTCGTGAAGCCTCAACGGCCCCTAAATAAAACCCAGTCCTTTTCTACCCCGATTTCCGTGTTGTGTAATGGGTTTTATTCTGCCTTGTTCTTGCCTACCCAAGCCTCTACCATTTGTATACCCCATCTTTGCCATAATGGCTGATGCCTGGGGGAGTATTCATTAGTTAGGGTCATGCCCATGGCTTGTAACACATCTCGTCCCCATAAATTTACAGGGAGTGGCAACACATAGGGGGTAAAACATCCCTGTTTGCCTTCAGCATCCCGCCAGGTTAAGGCTGAGGCACTGATGGCAGGAGAGGACTGGTATCCAAGACCTTGTAGAGAATGAGATGAAACAACAGTGGGCCAAGACTTCGGCCACCAATGGAGTGAAATAATGCTTTTGTCTGCTCCCGAATCCATTATCCCTTCAAATTCTTTTCCATTAATTAACAATTTTATTGTAGGTCTCTCATTTAGGGGTATAGCCAGATAGGCTGAATCACTTCCAGAAGATCCCATAGCCCTTTTTTGTAAAGTGTAGGTTTCTCCATCCCCGAGGGAGGGCAGCAACACCAGTTGTGCAATTCTATCTCCCTGCTTTATAGAAAATACACCCCGAGGGCTAGAACAGAGAACTTGAATCTCCTCTTTATGATATGGGTCAACAATCCCAGGATATATAATGAGTCCCTGTAAAGTTAAGGAGCCACGGCCCAGAATAAGCCCAATGGTGGCAGGGGGCAAAGGTCCAGGGGAATGGACTGGGACCGGTTGAACATTCATTTGGGGCATGAGTAAGAAGTCGGAGGCGGCACGCAAGTCCATTCCGGAGGTTCCTCGGAAACCTCTACTTCCTCTTGATTGCTTTTCTGAAATTGGTTCCCATATTTCTGAGGGCCCTGGGACCATGGGCCCCGTGACCCGTTTTTTGATTGGGGTACCTTGGATTCTTCAATAGGGGGCAGAAGCCTCCCTTTTACATCCCGGACTGACCTGCATTCGCTAGCCCTATGATAACCTTTACCACAACGATAGCAAAGCTTCGATTCTCTTGTTCTTTCAGGGGCTTGACAATCTTTCTTAAGGTGCCCCATTCTCCCACAATTAAAACAAGCTTTTCGATTAGATAAATCTCTATACCTGTGCGTTTGTAAAATGGCGGCAGCTAGTCCTGCATTGGTTAGGGGTCCCCCCAGCTCCCTGCACACTCTGAGCCAATCTTGTAAACCTTTGCTTTTGCGAGGGCGATAGCCGCTCGACATTCCTGGGTTGCTTGTTCATAGACAAGTTGCTCAATCAGGGGCATAGCTTGTTCTGAATCACCAAAGATGCGACTGGCGGCCTCTGTCATTCTGGCCACAAAGTCTGAAAATGGCTCTTGGGGTCCTTGGACAATCTTTGTAAGGTGTCCACTGGACTCTCCCCTTTTGTGAGGGCCTTCCATGCTTTAATAGCGGCGGCCGACACCTGACCATAGACGCCCCAGATGTAGTTGGTTTGATTAAGGGCATGTTGACCCTGACCTGTCAGCATTTCAAATGTCCACTGCCTCTGATTCTCATCTTCAGCCGTGGCATTAACTCTAGCTTGTGCCTGGGCTGCATCATACCAGAGCGCCTTCCATTCCATGTATTGTCCCATGTTGGGAAGCACTGCTTTCACTGTCGTTTGCCAGTCAGTGGGAGTCATGGCAAAATTAGCAAGCCTTTCCACCTGTAATGTGGTAAAGTTAGCATTGACCCCATAATTACGAACGGATTCGGCCAATTCTTTAATTTGATTGTAATCTACGGGGTATGTACTCTTCCGCCTTCCACATTCTCGAATACTGGAAAAGCCATTTGTATTTTTCTCCGTTCCTCTAAAGGTAAAAAGGAGTCAGTACCAGTATTCAGCCGAAGCTCATATGGCGGAGGCGCTGAGGGGCGTGAGCCCGCCGGATTTATAGGCGGTGGCCTCACATTCATTTTTGTTTTCAGTGGCCGGTGTCTATCAGGGTGATATCTTTTTTCCTCATACCGTGCCACCTCCTCCTCTAGACCACCTTCTTCGCTAGAATCCAGAGTGTCAGAATCAGAATTATCTAGCTCCAAGGCTTCTAGCTCTACTGCAGGGTATAGACTAGATTCTGGCTTTTTCTTTTTCTTAGATTTGTTAAGGGGTGAATGATAACTCCCTTCTTTCTCTCCCCTTTCTTAACTTCCTGGGAGGGCCTTTTTTCTTAGACATGTCTTTTCTTTTGCGAGCTCCCATTCTCTCACTCCGTTCAGTTTCTGACATGCTATCCTGAACTTCCTCTAAGGTTCCCTGACTTTCTATTATAGCAGGGTGACAGGCCTCATCCTCCAAGCAGTTTTTAACTAGCTTCCAAATGGCTTTGGTACCTAAGCAGAGATCTCCTTCTGCATGCTTCCTGTCTAGTTCTTTACCTAGCTTGTTCCATGAGGCCACAGTGAGGGACCCGGAACAAGCATACCATGGTGCCACTCTATCTACCTCCTTCACAAAATTTTGAAGTGTTCGTGGTGCAATTTTAAGATCTCTTTGTTTTAGCACAGTCTGTAAGGCTGTAACCACTGACTGTGACGACCCCATCGCGCTGACAGCTTATCTAAAAACGCGCTCAACTCCGTTACCAGACTGACAGCACCAGACTGACAGCACCAGACTGACAGCACCAGACTGACAGCGCCAGATGGACAGCGCCAGATGGACAGCGCCAGACGGACAGCGCCAGACGGACAGCGCCAGACGGACAGCGCCGTTCTGTCAGCACCAGCCACGATGAAGGAGAAGGACAAACAGGACTAGCACCAAAGCCTCCACTGACCCGTCCCACGGTGATGACAAACTAAGGCCAAAGTCGAGAAAAGGGTTGTTCAGGATAAAGCATACCTCTCTGAACCTACGTCCCTGCAGTTCTGAATCCGCCCCGTCTTCCGAGGGGTCTCCCGCGGCGCCGGCGATGTTGAAGAGTTCCCGGGTTTCGGCACCAGATGTCCCGCGCTACCGTCTCGCCAGCAAGAACGACGCAGAACACTCGGATCCTTCTGCAGTAAAGCTTTAATGCATCTTGAGAGATAGATGATCAGCTTCTTAGAGGGAGACCCCAAGCTAAGAAACCCAGCCCCTTATATAAGCCTAGGAGCTCCGAGTGAGATGTGTAGAGCCGGGATTGGTGGTTTGCACATCACCCCAGATGACGTCACGGGAGAGGCACAGTTTAAACAGTTAACTCCAACTGACAGCGACAGTTAACTCCAACTGACAGTGGATGTCAGCGCCATCTTCTAACGGCAATAGCGATAGCGAGGGCGGCTCCTCACAGAAGGAGTCATGACTGTTGGAGGGGGAACATAGGAACAATTGAGTGTGTGGGAGTGAAATAGATACTCATTTATGAAGTTCTCAAAATATTTTTAAAGAAGAAATACAAATAGGCAATAAATGTATCTCAAAAATGTCCAATAAAAGGCCGGAGAGATGGCTCAGTGGTTAAAAGCATGTACTGCTCTTCTAGAGGACCCAACTTCAATTCTCAGCTCCCACGTCAGCCAGATCACAACCATCTGTAATTCCACTTCCAGGCTATGGAACACCTCTGGTCTTTCAGATACATGAACTCACATGCACACACAGACACAGACACACACAGACACACACACACACACACACACACACAGAGAAAGACATGTTCACATAATTTAAAATAATAAAAAATTTAAATTAGAAAATAGATTGTCCAATATCATGTAAATGCCAGTTAAAACTGCTTACTGCCATTGGAATGGCTATAGTTGCAAAACTATCATCAGCAAATGCTGGCCAAGATTAGGAGAAAGATGGAGCCTTACATACAGCTGGTAGGAATGTAAACTGGTATAGACCACGTGGAACTCAGTGGGAAGAAAATCAATACGAAATTTTCATTATCCATTTACCCGCTGATGGACATCTAGGATGGTTCCATTTCCTAGCTAATGTGAGCAGAACGGTAATGAACATGGATATGTAGGTCTCTCTTCCATGGGATATAGAGGCCTTTGGATATATAATCAGGAGTGGTAGAGCTGAGTCATGTGACCTTGGGGTTTGAATTAAGATTATGTGAGACTATAGTGAATTTGTGATATGGACATGAGAACATCTAATGTTGGTAATATCCCAGACAGTCACATATAGAAGCCCAAGCACAGGTGTAGGCTGGAAGCAATTCTAGATGTAAAGAAGAGATTACTCACTGCAGTGACCATTCATGAACGCCCACACTTCCACTCTACACAAGGCACGGCTCTCCTGCATTCCTTTGCTCCTGGGCTTATCTGCTTTCCCATGGTGTCTTCTCTAAAACTGGCTTTTTTTTTTTTTTGGCATTTAGGAGACAGGGTTTCTCTGTATTGTTTTGGAGGCTGTCGGTCCAGCCTGGCCTCGAACACAGAGATCCGCCTGCCTCTGCCTCCCGAGTGCTGGGATTAAAGGCGTGTGCCACCACCGCCCGGCTAAAACTGGCTTTTATATGGTTTTTGTAGCCTCTCCAGTTTGCAGATTCTTTCTGGCTTTTGAATCTTAACCACCAACTCTGGTATTTTGTACTACCATGTGTCTAAATTCATATTTCTAAGAAAAGGAAAAACAAATACACATTAACTGTCCTGGTTCACCTGTGATAGTATTTGACAGCTCCAACTCCAGTCAACTATATCCAAGTTATACAATGTGTTATAGGATTTGAAATATACCAGTGCACTCTCCCCTGTACCTCTGGCTGTGGTAGCTTCTGTCACAAGGGACATAGTAATCATGGCTACTAGACAGGAAGAAAGGGAACAAAATAGGCATCTCTTTTCAAGACACCCACTCTAGTACTATCAGTGGTCAGCAATTCCCTGGTAGATCGGAAATCTTTACAGGGTAAAAAGGCAGATTTAAAGCATTATAATGAAAAGTCTCCAAGCTGCTTCTCACTTGTGTTCAAGCACAGGCCTTCCATTGCTATTCATAATAACCCACCGCTAGCCTTCCAAGTCAGTGATAAAGATCACGGACTGCTTATAATTATCTGAGAGGGTAAAGGTGAGCCAATGGCAAGGGCTTTAAACTGGCCACAGAGCTAAAGGGTAAGTGGATGACAGTAAATACAGCTAACTCTTCTTTCCTGGAGCAAATCTAAAAGGTAAGCTGAAGGCAATAAATGCTGTTAATTATCCTTGCCTGGCTACATAAAAGTCCTGGCAGGAGTGAAGATAGAAGGAGAGACTCTTTGAATCTATTAAAACACTGGATTCCAAAGAATTGGAATTTTCCCAGAAATCTGTTGTGGAAGGGGAAAGGTTGAGGTCCCAGTGCCATCCAGAGGAAAAACGTATCTCCCAGGAGTAGATTTCACACAGCTCTGACAAGGATGGACATTGCCACAATCTGGCCAGGAGTGCTTAGTTGCCCTTTATTTAAATGCAAACTTCATGTCAGTTGCAAACTTCATGTCAGTAGCTCAAAGATGGATTTGGGGGCCACTGGACCTCTTCATTTGTTCCTTACCTCCTTTTGGCACCCTTTACCATCACTTGCCTCTGGAGTCTGTGTACTAAGGACAGGGAGCTGAGTCTGTTAGGGCTACCAGAGCCCAGGCTTGGACTCTAAAATCTTGAGTATCACCTCTACAAATCTAAAAGACAGACAGACAACAATAAATCCAGTTAGCTATTCTTCCTTCCTTCCTTAAATGGATCTGTCCTTAGTTCTGTACCACACAGATCCGCTCTGAGCTGTCTACAGTGTTAGTCCACGTTATACTAAGGTTAAATAGTTCCTTCTCGTTGGGTGCATATGTGTGGAGCATTGCTTCTGTGCCCAAGGTTCAGAACACCTTAGGAGGACAATCTTGTACCCTTCAATAAAAATCACAAGGAACAAATGCCATAGGCACCCAGATCTTTATTTCACTGAGTGCCTACCTTGTTCTCCAAGTTGTATCTTATTGTCTGGACTTGATTAAAGTATGACTCTCTCTGTTTAGCCTCTTTCATTCTCCTTTTTCAAGAAGCTACTGAGATCTCCAGCTTTCCTGCTCTATTTGTTTTTCTCTCTAATTTCAACAAATTGTCCAGTAGATCTTTTCTACATCACTTCTTAAATTCTTTTAACAATGAGATCAAGAGCCTACAAAAGGAACTCTCTAACCCTGGTGACAGTAGCTAGGAGAAGAGTAGATGGATGGATAGATAGATGATAGACAAATAGGCGATAGATAGATGGATAGATAGATTTTATATATATATATATACATATGTATGTTTATGATGTGACTTTTCTGCCTGCCAGTAAACCTCACATTTCCATGACATTCTTTCTTTTCAGTGCTCCCACCCCAAGGACAGAACCACAAACACATTTACACTAAAAGGAGAAGCAGAATTCTGGTAACCACACCGATTTCATGGCTAGCATATATGGTAACTAATAACGCATCAGCCACACACTGCATATTGGCTAATGCCAAGAAAAAGTTCCCCAAAGGTTAAAATTGTCTATTTTCTCTTCCTCAATTGGAATATTCCTATAATCACCTAAAGAGAATGATAGCACCAATTCTCAACAGGAAGTCAGTGCAAGTCTCTGAGGAAGTTTGTCTCAACCTTTCCCGAGGGCTGAAACTGCAAAGGGCTATGGTGTCTCTGCAGGCAAGCATTGGTACAGAAGGCAAAGGCATCTGGAGACAAGTTCACGGCATAAGCACGGTGATAAGCAGGCATAGAATAGCTGCAGTCTCTAATCATTTTCAGACAGGTGAATTTTTAGTAATTTCCAATGACTTAATGAACATTAAATCTGGACACCTGGTTATTACTACAAGTATTTTCAATTATTTAAACTGTTAAAAAATTAAAATGCATTTTATTGTTATTAACCAGTGATGGGGGATGTCCTTCTTTGTATATGTTTCTCTTACTGGTTGATGAATAAAACACTGTTTGGCCAATAGCCAGTAGAGGCAGGAAGATAGGCCGGACTGGGAGACAAGGAGAATTCTGGGAAAGATAGGCAGAAGAAGCCCTTGAAAACGCCAGGTGGGGACTGTGAGGATAGGAGGTGCCAGGTGTTCTCTGGTAAGATGAGGCCAGTAGAAATACATAGGTTAATAGTTATGGGTTAATAATTAAGACAGAACCAGACAGTAGGAAGCCCTAGCCATCTGCCAACAGTTTAGTAATTAATGTAGTAAGTCTCTGTGTGTTTATTTGGGGCTGAAATGCCGAGACCAGGCTGGAAAAAAAAACTACAGCAACAAACCAGTAACTACATCCCAAGTGGCAGGGAACCTCTTTCTGATCCCTTAAAAGTTCCATGTAGTTAGTATTGTTCCAGGCAAAAATGAATGGGTTGTTCTTGTGGTTTTTCATGCTAGAGAGTACTCTGGCAGACATTACCTAAGTGACTACCATGCCATAATATACATATTGGGACAAGAAAAATGGGGGTGTGCCTTTTCCAAACCATCATGTCTTCGCTAGAGGCTCTAACAGTTCTTGATATAGGATCCAAAAGTGTCTTAAGATGCAGAAGTGAAAGATTTTGTGTTGTGCTCTCTGGAAATAATTTCCCTTTTATATCAAACAATACAGGCAAAAGTCCACTGGCTGAGCACTCAGCACAACTCACAGAACAAACATGTTGTCTGTTAATTAAATATAAAAGCCAATCACATTTTAAACCTTACTACCTGCACCATCAATTGGAGTTCAGTGAAGCTCTTGTCATACATGCTGCCTGAATTAGGAGATCCTCCGTGGGCAAAGAAACCTTATCAATTTTATCTAAAAATATATTTCAACCGTATATAGATCTACATAGCATGTATACATGTCAATTTATAAGTTGCAAATATATAGATATATAATTTGTATTATGAGAACCTTCTTTCTTCCAAACATCAGGTTTATGTGGCATGTATTCAAGAGCAAATATACATTTTCATAAGATGGAGAAAAGATGAGGGGAAAAAAGTATGCACCAGATACAGAACATTAAATACACATTTAAAAAAAAACTTAAATATACACTAGTTAGTTCTTTTCTTACCCCAAATCTATCTACCTCAAAGGCTCTTCTCCTGATACACATTAAGCTCTCAGGTTATCTGATGTAGATAATGTTCAATAACTGTTTAAAAAATCTTTCTCCCATTATGATTGTATTGGTCAAGAATCTGGGCAGAACTCACTCCGCTGAATGATTTTATGCTTAATATGACATCTACCAATATCACCTGACCATTCAGCTAGCAGATGGGTGGCCTGAAGGGTCCAAGATGGCATTATTAATGTGTCTGGCACCTTAGCGGGAAAGACTGGGCACAGTGTGCGTATAAATAGTTCCTCCAGAGTGGCTTCCAGATAGTTGGACTTCTCAGAGTTTCTAGGATGATCAAGAACATAGAGAGCTGAAGCTACCAGTGTCCTAAGGTTTATGCCAAGAAACCCACGGAGTACCTACACTTCTGCCATGTAAACTGATCCGAGTTACACAAAAAAAGTCTGTGCAGACTCGAAGAGCCATAAGCCCCAACTCCATGAGAGAGCTTTCAAACTTGTATATCTCTGTAATCTGCCACATGAAATACTGGAAATGTGCTTGTTGAATAAATAAGAAAATTAACGAGTTTCTGCCTAGTTTGTGATAGTCAGCCCTGAAAAGAGGCAGAGGGCTGACTCTGAAATAAGTAGGGAGCACTATAAGGAAGAATATGCAGGCCACAGAAATCACATGCACATTCAGAGAGAAGGGGGAAAGGAGACAAAAAACCAAAGTGAGGAAGAAGAAATAAACTATTCTGATACAAGGATCAACAGAAAGATTTAGACTGGTCCAACACTAAATAGAAACTCACTGGACAATCTTATAGATTATTGTTTTATCTTTCTTCTTGCTCATGCATGTTATATATGCACAGGCACATGTGTGTGAGGGTACATGCTCACCTGTGTACACATGTATGTGGAGGTGTAAAAGCTGGCATTGGAGGTCTTCATCAGTCTCCATCTTTAATTTACTGAGACAGGGTCTCTGCTTGAACCCAGAGCTTGCCAGTTCACTAGTCAAGCTAGCCAGCTGGCCCTGGGAATCTCCCTGTCTTTGTCTCCCAAGTATTGGGGCTACAGGGGCCTACCACACCTACCTTCCTTTCATGTGGGTTTTGGAGTTCCCAATTCTGATCAATGAGTATTTTATCCATTGAGCTATCTCTCTAGGCTCTCTAGGCTCTATTTAGTCTTTTGAAACAGGATTTTGCTATGTTGTCCAGACTAGCCTCATGTAACTGAGATATGCATCACACTGGGCTCAGAATTCTTCTAAAATCATGACAGACTTTGCACAGGTGGTTTTTCCCACAGGATGTTTGTGTTATTTCTTGTTATAAAGCATATATACAATAGATAACTTCCTTCATAGCCTCCTGGCATTATTATTATTAAAATATAGCCAGTCGATTCGATGGTGGTGCATGCTTTTAATCCCAGCATTCTGGAGGCAGAGGCAGGCAGAACTCTGTGAGTTCAAGGATGGCCTGGTCTACAGCATGAGTTACAGAACAACCTGGGCTACACACAGAGAAACTCTGTCTTGAAAAAACGTGTGTGTGTGTGTGTGTGTGTGTGAGAGAGAGAGAGAGAGAGAGAGAGAGACAGAGAGAGAGAGAGAGAGAGACAGAGAGAGAGACAGAGAGAGAGAGAGAGAGAGAGATCGTTATTGGCACAGTGGTTCTGTTTTAATTCTGTCAACTCCCCTTGCTATTTACCACAAAAGGACAAGAGAGACATTTTTTCAAGTAAAAATGCTTTATATTTTATTATTCATAAGAACTTTGACTCATGACAGTTTATCTTACTCTTTTCTTTCTGTTGGCTGTTGTTTGTTTCAAGGAATGGAGTCTTGCTCAGGTTGGCCTCAAATTCCTGGGCTCAACAAACTTTTGTCTCAGCCTCCTAAGGAACTAGAAGCATATGCTACCATGCCCAGATAATCTCATTTCTTAATTTTGGACCTTAGGTATGCTTTAATTTTGAAAACACTTTCTATATTAACACTAGTAAGTTAAAATACATATTATTTTTCTTGAATTCTAAATGCAAAATTCGAGATAGTATGTTCAAAGAAAGTTGAGTATGCCAGTTCTCATCTTTTAGGAAGAACACCCACTAAAATGTTGGATGAAGAAAGGTAACACCAGGATAAAGTACAAATGGAACATCCGTGCATTGCTGACAGCAAACAAAATGGTACTGCCATTCTGGGAAAGTATTTAGGAAGGTCCATCTAGGTTAACTCACCAGAGACCTCAAACTCCTAGAGCCAGCATCAACAAACTTTCTGTTAAAGGACCAGATAGGGAATCTATTAGGTTTGTGAATCACACTCATGCAACTTCTCAACTCTGTCATTGCATGAATGACATGTATTTCAATATAATTTTGCTGATAAAAAGTCTATGTTTTAAAAAAGAGACAAACTGGAAAACCAATTTTGATTCCTAGGCCTGAAGAAATTAAAATGTATATATACACACAAAAAAAACTTGTACATGAATTTTTACAACAGCCGGGCGGTGGTGGTGGTATGCCTTTAATCCCAGCACTCAGGAGGTAGAGGCAGGCGGATCTCTGTGAGTTAAAGATAAGCCTGGTCTACAAAAGCTAGTTCCAGGACAGCCTCTAAAGCCACAGAGAAATCCTGTCTTGAAAGACAGACAAAAAAATTTACAACAGCTTTTTTATTTTAGTAGATTTTTTCACCAATATCTTGAGTGGGGGATTGTATGTATGTTTGTGAGGGATGCAGATACACATGTAAAAACCCGATGGCAACAGCAGGTATACTCCTCAGTCATGCTCCACCTTGTTTTTTTTGAGACAGGGTTTCCCACCAGACCTCACAGATATAGCTCAGTTTGACCATCCAATGGCTGGCCATCCATCCCCATGCTCTTTCCATAAATGGGAATACCAGCATGGACTACTGTGCCAGCTTTTAATGTGCCTGCTAGAAATCCCATCTCAGGTCAACAGTGAATTCAACCTTCCTACACCTTTTTCCGATTTATTCAAGCCCTGAGCAGATTGGGTAATGTCCACCCACATTGTTGAGAGCCATCTGTTTCACTTGGTCCACCAATTCAAATGCTAATCATTCCCCCAAAATACCCTAGACGCACCCAGAAATAACATCTAAACCAAACATCTGAGCATCCCTCACCCAGTCAAGTTGACATATTTATCTAATCACCAGTCATCTTCACAAAACTTCATAGTTCCGTGTTTTAGAATTAGATAAGCGATACATTTTGAATTAGCTCTTGTAGCCCACAATTAGGAGGCACGCTGGTAATTAGCTGGATTTTCTCTGCTAAGGACTGAAGGTCCTGGTCAGCTGGTGGAAAATGTGCAAATGCCTCCAGTGAGAGGCTAAAATTACCTTCTTAGCGAGGACTATTTTGGGTGTAGTACAGCCAACAGTCAATCACAGGTAGCAATCTGGCTACAAGTGCTAACTAGTCTAGAAGCTACTTATTCCATTTCCAAATTCTCTACAGAGCTCCTAAACTGACAACAATGAACTTAAGTTTCAAAAGGCACACCAAGTTACTTTGGTACAAGATGTCACCGAGGAAAGAGTCTCATCATGTCTACGCTGAGCTCTAAGCCCACAGTCCTTCACCCCTGCCCTTCAGGACAACCTCTTCTCATCAACAACAGTTGACTTTCCAGGGTTCTCCTACCCAAAATCTGCCACAGCCTAAAAAGCTGGGGGTGACTTCATAACTATTTCAAAGGCAAAAAGTAGGTCTACGGAAAGCACTTGATCTATTCTCTAGGGGACATTATTCTTCTGGTGAACACACCAGATCATATCTTGGCTACAAAGAGGTGGGGATAGGCTAAGCAACTCCTCTGGGGATTTCTGTTGTAGTTTCTTCTCCAAACCAAATCCACAGAAGCACACAGTGAACATGGGGGGGGGGGGTTCGAAAGGTGGTTTGGGAGCTTAGGGATGCACACTGAAAAAGATTGTCCTTTGGGATAATAGACTTATTAAAAATGTATTAATGCCATGGAAAGACAGAATGGCAGCAGCTGTGAGAGCTCAGGCCCACAAAAGATAGCATGGGTTCCTTCTTATAGGTATCAGAAAAAGGAGGTTCTTTGCCACATGGCTGGCAATTAGTTCATTGTGCCTGCTTGTACTCAGGCTGTCTCTAATTCCTGGACCATGGGAGAAGGGGAAGAAGGGTTGAGAATGAGGGTCAAAGTCTTGTAGCTTGGGGCCTTTAAATTTCCTTTGGGAAAGTGAAAATTAAGGTGCCTGTCATTCTCCTGGAATCCAGGCACCTATGGAGTCTGTTAGAGGGTTACAGATTCATAGACAGGCTCTCTGTGGGGTGTCCATCTGTCCCTGTAGCAACAATGATCATAGAATCAAATATGAGGGTGTAGGTTGAGAGAGCTGCAGATGGGCAGGATCTGAGTAGCATCTGGTCTGGAGTCTGGGTACCTGGGGTGCCTGTTAGAGGATTACAGATTCACAGAAAGACTCTTGGTGGGAGGGTTGCCATTTCCTTCATGGAGAAAAAAAAGTAATCCTGAGTCCCTATTGCAGAGACAAGGAAATTGAGGCTTAGAGTTAAAGGATACTGCTCAGCTACAGTATCTGTCTCAGCCTTCAGAATCTCATTTATGATGTCCCTTTTGTCTAAACTGGCACTTTCCTCCCAATCTTCATTTATTTTTGCTTTCCTCTCCCAACTTGTCAGCCCCAAGATGTTCTTCATGCACTATTTGTGATGATATATTTAAGGCAATATGGCTGTCTACCTCTCCCTCTAGAGTAGTTCTCAACCGTCCTAATGCTTCAACACTTTAATACCGTTCTTCATGTCCTGATGACCTCCAACCATGAAATTATTTTCATTGTTACTTCATAACTGGAATTTTGCCTCTGTTAAGAGTCATAATGTAAATATTTTTTGAGACAGATGTTTGCCAAAGGGGTCAAGACCCATGGGTAGAGAACCACTGCTCTAGAGCCTTGTAGAAAAGTTAACTTTTGGTTCTTCAGTATATACACAATATCAGGCTCAATAAGTCATGCACAGGACATGCTCAAATACTGAAAAATAGGTAAGAAGACAAAGCTTGGAGGAAGATTTTCAGGGTTGGGTTCATTTACTCCTTTAGGTTTATTTGCGTCAGAGTCTTGGGCAGCACAGGCTAATCTCGAGCTCACTACATAGCAAAGGTTGGTTTCAATTTTCTCTTCCTTCTGCCTCACCTCCCAAGAACTGAGACTGCAGGCTTCAAGTTTGAAATTGCCACTGTCTAAACATATTCAGCAAGAAACTTTAAGCAGGCAGACCTAAATGCCTGGATCACAATAGAAAGATCAATGGCACAGATTGATTTAGGAGTAATAAAAATGTATATGGTAATTTGTGTGTTGGAACAAGAATATAGAAAATAAATTTAAATCAAGAGGAAATGGGACTAAGACTAACACAAAAATAGTGAGTTGGTCTCCAAGTGAGTTTCAGGACACCCAGAGCTACATAGAGAGAAACGTCCTCAAAAAAAAAAAAAAAAAAAAAAAAAGCTGAGTTTTGGATTGCTTAGCACACACAAAGCCCTGTCACCACAAACAAAACCTAACAGATAAACTGCCCTAAAGCCCTTCAGAAAGGTCTTCCCCCAAAAGCAAACTGTCTTCAGACTTAACTACAACTTTATACTGTGCCTTCAATACACTACCCTGCAAATTTTGAATTTACCAACATCTATATCTACCCACAGTAAATCCTTAAACCAGTTTCTGTGTACACATCATATACTTAAACACATACCTATGTAAACAGACACATTCTATTGGATGTTTCTCTGAAAAACCCTAACAAAAGCCCAAATTGTACTTTTTGTTTTTGAAGGGTAGGGAGAAGAGGTCTTCCTCTATAGTCTAGGCTACCTTCAAGTTTCTGATCCTCCTAGGATTATATTTGTACACCACCACACCTGGCTCCCAACAAAAAATTTGAAATAGAAATATAAAACCAGAGTAATCAAATGCAAATTTTCTAAGACGGGGGACTGGAGAGATGGCTCACTGTCTAAGAGCACTGGCTGCTCTTCCAGAGGACCAGGGTTCAATTCCCAGAACCCACATGACAGCTCACAAACTGTCTCTAACTCCAGTTCCAAGAGATCTGACACCTTCACACTAATGCACATAAGTTAAATAAATAAAAAAAATAAAAATAAAAAAAATTTCTAAGACGTTTAGGTCCACGAAGCGCCATGACCCATGTGTTGGTGTATTGCTCTTAGATAATACCTAGTACATCACAGGAATACAGTATGTGTGAAATGACCACTAGCAAACATATCTAACAAGAGCCTCTATTTACTTTCAAGCACTATGCTGAAAACTATTTTTCTTTGTTCACCAAGTTAATTAATTTCCACAACATCCCTTCAAAAAAGTAATTCTGAGTCCCTACTGCAGAGACAAGGAAATTGAGGCTTAGAGTTAAAGGATATTGCTCAGTCACACCATAGCCACACAGTAAACCAAAAATTCAAAGGTGGACAGACTGGCGAGAGGCTCAGTGAGTAAAGGCACTTGCTGCCAAGTCTGACAACCCTAGTGTAACTCCCCAGGACTCACTTAGTGGAAGAAGAAAACCAACTCCTGGAAGTTGCTCTCTGACTTCCACATCATGGTGCATGTACATAAATAACTTTTTTAAAAAATATGACAGCTTGACTATGAAATGTCCCCCCTCAATAGTCTCATGCATTAGGGGCTTCGTAGCCAGTTGATGGGGTCTCATGAAGGAATTGGATATTGAAGGCTCCAATATGACCAATGGTTTAATCCTTTGATGAATTCATGGTATTAGGAGGTTATTGGAAGAAGAAGGTGGTGGCACAGATCTTCAATGCCAGAACTTGAGAGGCAGAGGCAGGCGGATCTCTGAACTAGAGGCTAGCTTGATCTATAGAGTGAGTTCCAGAACAGCCAGGGTTACACAGAGAGAGACCCTGTAACTAATAAAGTCTCTGTATGTAATTTGGGGTTGACACGGCACTGGAACCAGGCTGGCAGGAAGAATCACGTTACAGTTAAGTTCCTGTTTGTCCTATATTTGTTTGGCCCATTTGCCCTGGATATGCCTGATCTTCTGTGGGCGGGAGGTTCACCTGCAGAAAATACGTCAGGATGTATGCTTGCCCCTGATTGGCCCTGATGGGAAATGCTGTAGTTGGGGGGTTTTTAAGCCCCTACAAACTGTGATTTGTGTCCATTTTCTAGGAACCCACAGATAGATCTGGCTAGAGAGACCATCAACCTGGCCATTTATCTAATAAAAGTTTGCTTCAAATTTAAGATCAGATTGTGGCAGTGGTGTTATTCTCCACCAATGGAACTAACAAGAGCACGAATCTCCCAGGGGGAGGCCTTGGGTTCCGTTCACTCAGAAACACCAAGTGCAACTTTTCATAGCAGTATCATTGATTTTTTTCTCACTGTTTTTTTTTTTGCATTAGTAAATTTTAATAGCTTTCATGATGTTTAGAAAACAATGTCTAAGGGCCGGGGTGTAGCTATGTGGTAGAGTGTCTCTCATGCAGGAGACCCTGGGTTGGATCCCTAGCATTTCAAGTCCAAAAAAGCACAAAAGAGAATAATACCAGGCAAAGCAAATGTTTCCATTTTACTTAACACTTATGAAGATAATGTCTGTCATCCATTTAATTCACAGTTGCAGGGGAGGGGAGGGGTGCAGTTATAAAACTGAGTATTCACAACAGGTTCAACTAAGCAATTTTTCTCCTGCAAAGGGGCCGTGGCTTTTAACGAAAGCATTTTGGACCTGAGGTGCTGCTCACAGTCATCTTGCACCTACACTCTTTTGAACTCCTTCAGATTGCTCAGCACATATGCAGCTGGGGTGTAAAAGGCCGTAAAGAACACCACAATTCCGACAGCCGATTCCTGAGAAAGAAGGAGGGTAGTGTGGTTGAGTACGGCTTCCTCAACCTGTGACTAACCAAACGACTCACAGGCAGAGGCGCATGGAGCTCAGCAGAGAAGCACCAGCTCTGGGACTTCAATGCGCAAAACTCGGGGTGCGTTTCCCCTCCTCACACACACAGCAAAGATCTTCTCAAACGAAGGCCAGAGAGAAGGCTCATCTGTTAAGACTTTCTACTGCTCTTGCAGGGAACCTCAGTTTGGTTCCCAGCACCCATGTCAGGCAGGTCATAACCAGCTCTAGCTCCAGCTCCAGCCTCTTCAGCCAGCCACACACACACCTGTAAAGCGTTCCATGAATTTTGTCACGAGACTTCAAAACAGGGTCCTGGCAACACTGAAACACCGGCATTCCATACATAATCAACCCAACTGAATTTTCAGAAAACTCAGTTTTCTTAGTTGCCAGCTTGAAGCTGTCCGGTATCTCCACCGTTTTGTTTGTTTGTTTGTTGAGACAGGGTTTCTCTGTGTAGCTCGGGCAGTCCTGGAACTCACTCTGAAGACCATGTTGGCCTCAAACTCACAGAGATTTAACTGCCTCTGCCTGTCAAGTGCTGGGGTTAAAGGGGTGCACCACCACTGTCTCCACCATTTTAGAGAAAATGCTTTGGTTTGGTAACGAGGCAAGTAAATTACCCTGGAGTGAACCAAGGCCCCTGAGTCTCCATGCCCATGAAGGAAGACCAGGTCTGCTCTCTCTTACACACTTACACACACACACACACACACGTCTGGGTGTCTGCTCTCTTTTACACACACACGTCCTGAAGGCATCTCTCTCATCTCTCTCTATCTCTCTCACACACACACGTCTACTCTCCTACACTTTTACACACACACACACACATGTCCTGAAGGCATATCTCTCTCTCACACACACACGTCTACTCTCCTACACTTTTACACACACACACACATGTCCTGAAGGCATAGCTCTCTCTCTCTCACACACACACACACATCCTGAATGCATCTTTTCTCAATCTCTCTCTCTCTCACACACACACACACACACATACACACATCTACTCTCTTACACTTCCTGAAGGCATCTCTCTCTCACCCTCACACACACACTCACTCACTCACTCACACACACACACACACACACACACACACACGTCCTGGGTGCCTGCCCGCTCCTCCCCACCCACTCGGAGCCGTTGGGCGGGCTCTCCCTCACCGTGGGCGACAGGACTCGGTGGCGTGGTCGTTCTGAGTGGTTGAGGCGACCTCCAGGCTTCAAGAGCAGGACGACTTGTTGGCGGAGGAGGGAAGGGCGGAGCAGCAGCAGGCCAGACATGGCGAGTCAGAAGAGGACTGAGTCGGGGCAAACCGGACACCACCTGTGCGGAGTGCGTCGAGAGCCGTTGACGAGGGTGGAGAAATGGCGGCCAGTGGTTTGAGCATGCGCATCAACCACGCTGGCCCCAGCGTTGATAGAATTTGCGCTTAGTTTTGTTTTGTTTGTTTGTTGTGTAGCCCTGGCTGTCCTGGAACTCAGTCTATGGACCAGGCTGGCCTTGAACTCAGAGATTCACCTGTCTCTGCGCCATCACTTCCCGGCTCCTGTTGTTTTTATTCCCATGTAAACAAATGTTTCCTAAGGAAACTTGTCAATTAAATTTAATTAAAGTTAAAGTCTATTTTGCATTTGAGCCTGGCAGCTCTCTCTTGACCAGCAGCTCTGTGACCGAGCTGGGGAACACAGCACTTTCAGTACAGACTTAGTTGCATTGTAAAGAAATGCTTCAAGGCTCCAGGTATCCGGTAGGTACTCAGCAACGTGTGACTGCTGATGCACTCAGATTTAAAGCTTCCTTTTGGCCCTGCCTGTTTTGTCCAACTATCTAATGACCCTTGGCTGTCCTTTCATGGTTATGAATAAGGCAGATTACTCGAGTTCTTTACTATTAGTAGCTTAATTCATACTGTTAGAATATCATAGACTGGACAGCTAATAAAAAAAACTTAGTTCTCCCAGTTCTGGAAGGTGGTGTTACTAGCCTGCGTGGGTCCTTTTTCTCATATAAGATACAAACCAAACAAGAGCTTCGTTTTATTTTGAGACAGGGTCTCCATAGGCAGTGCCCAGATGGTTCTCAAATTCTCAATCCTATTGCCTCAGCCAGCTGAGGACTGGCGTTAAAGGCATGTACCACCACATTTACCAAGACTGGTTAGTTCTAACGAAAAACTAAAAACTGAGTATTTATTATTATTCCAGAGTCCTGCAGATTGGCACAAGTAGCTGCCCTGTAGCCACAACAAGATGCACAGTTCTTCGTATGGGGGAAGGTCTGAATATTCATGCTCCTACACCCCCAGAGGAAAAGGGACCTGGGCACACTCACTTTTCACAAGTGCCTATTCTTGTGTGCCCACCCTCAGCAGATATCTTATGATGCTGACATAGTTCAGTGTTGATACAATGATCCTCAAGGACAGTCTTCTTTCAGATTTCCTGGCGTTTGATGGTCTTAATCTTCTGCACATGTACAGATCCATGTAGATGGAGTTTCTGTCCTGCCTGGACCCACCACCCTTCAGTCCCAAATAAACACACTGAGGCTTATGTTAATCATAAACTGTTTGGCCAGTAGCTCAGGATTCTTATTGGCTAGCTCTCTCTTAATTATTAACCCATAACTATTAATCTATGTATTTCCACATGGCCTATCCTCACCAGAGAATGCCCAGCATCCTATCTTCCCAGTGGCTATATGATATGGTATCTCTCTGGCAGCTCCTCTCTGTCCCCTCCCCAGAATTCTCCTTGTCTGGTAGCCCCACCTATACTTCCTGCCTGGCTACTGGCCAATCAGTGTTTTATTCATCGACCAATAAGAGAAACATATATACAGAAAGACATCCCCCTTCACATCCCTGTTTTTCTACCCACTTATTTGAGATGAAAAAGTATACCTGAATTCCTGTATCAGAGGGAGTCCACTACCTTGTCTGTTTTATTTGTTCTTTGTAGCCTTCTTGTTGCCACAAATGAGCCTAATGGTTCACCATATCATTAGAAAGACCAAGAAAGAGATAGTGTTGGTTTCTGGAGATGATTTTCCCATGATTGGGATTCAAGCCCCTGCTATGCTCATCTCTCAGATTCTACAGTAATGGTACAAGTTCTCTCTCACAAGAAGTTCTAAAAACGACCAATTGAGTTTGACAGAGAAGAGACTTATTTGCATGAATGGCTCTCTCTCTCTCTCTCTCTCTCTCTCTCTCTCTCTCTCTCACTCTATCTCTCACTCTATCTCTATCTATCTGTTTCTCTTTCTCTGTGTGTGTGTGTCTCAGTTACTTTTGGGGGGGGTTATGAGACAGGGTTTCTCTGTATTGTTTTGGAGGCTGTCGGTCCAGCCCGGCCTCGAACTCTGCCTACCTCTGCCTCCTGAGTGCTGGGATTAAAGGCGTGCGCCACCACTGCCCAGCGTCAGTTACTTTTTTATTGCTGCAAAAGGCATCATGATTAAAACAACTTATAGAAGATGTTATTGAGGGCTTACAATTTCAGAGGGTGAGTCCATGACTCTCACGGCAGGGGGCATGGCAGCAGGCAGGCAGGCATGGTGCTGGAGCCGGAGCTGAGAGCTTAAGAGTTCAGACAACAACCATGAGGCAGACAGAGAGAGAGAGAGAGATAACTGGAAATGGTTTGGACTTTTGAAACTTCAAAGCCTGCACATAGTGACACACCTCCTCCAAGGAGGTCATAGTCTCCTAATCCTTCCCAAACAGTTCTACCCACTAGAGACTAAGAATTTAAATATATGAGCCTATGGAAAAAAGCCACTCTCATTCGAACCACCACTGTGTATTTTATTATGTTTTTATATTCTATTTTTATTTATGTGATAATACACACACAGCCATATATATTAAGGCAAGAGTCTTGCTATATAGCCCAGGCTGGCCTCAAACTCCCAGGATTGTCCTTATTTAGTCTTTAGAGAGATGCTATTGAGGGCAGGTGCCATGATACCCAAGCCATGTTGGGGAAGTCCTGTTATTTGTCAATAAAGCACTGTCTGGCCAATAGGGAATCTAGATAGGAGGGACTAGGAGTCCAGAAGGACTCTGGGTAGGAGAAACATAGGAGATTCAAGATGTAACGCCATGGGGTAGGAGCCCGGAACTATTCTCCGGTAAGAAACATACTTAGATTAACAATTATGGGGTAATTACTTAAGTCAGAGCTAGCCAGTAAGAAACAAGCAAGGCCAACAGCTTCATAATTAATATAGCCTCCTGTGTATTTATTTGGGACTGATGCGGTTCTAGAACCAGGCTGGCGGGAAGGCTCCTCTCAAAGAAAAAGCTTCTTTTTACACAGCCACCTTGTTTTTATTTATTAATTTATTTATTTTGGTGTTTTCCCAGACAGGGTTTCTCGGTATTGTTTTAGAGGCTGTCCTGGAACTCGCTCTGTAGACCAGGCTGGCCTCGTACTCACAGAGATCCGCCTGCCTCTGCCTCCCGAGTGCTGGGATTAAAGGGCCACCTTATTTTTATATTTGTTAGTTTGTTTGTTTTGAAGAGGCATGTATGTCATGGCCCCTACATGGAGGTCAGGGAAAAACTTGCAGGACTCAGCTCTGTCCTTGCCTCCTGTAGACTTCAGGTGATTAAGCTTGGAGGAAAGTGCTGAGTCATCTCCCCAGTCCCCATTTTTAATTTGACTGATTTATTCACGTTAGTTCTTTTTGAAATTGTTCAGTGTATTTCGACCTTATACATTGCCCTTCCCCAGCTCCTCCCACATCCACCCCTTTCATTACCTGCTCAGCTTCGTGTTGTCTTTTCTGTCCCTCCCTTTTCTTTTCTACCCATCAACTCCATACAGCCTTGGCCGTGTGGCCTTCCACTGGAACTTGGAGAAACATTAGAGAAAATCGACTCACCCTCTCCAAAGGGCACCTGTTGGGATTTTCAGGTTCTTTCTTAAAAAGAAAGAGAAGAAAAAGGCTCCGTGGCCCATCTGCAAAGGAGAGCTTACACATCAGTTCCTTCAGGGGTGAAGTTCACTATAATGAAAGGCTCTCGTGGCCATGAGCACGTCTCCAGGTAGGAAGAAGAACTTTAGAAACAATTAAAATAGTATGCAGAAGTCTAAGCTTGGGGAAACCTTAAAGGGAATAAGAGGCTTCTCTTTAAGGCCTAGAGAGAAGCTCGGGGAGGGGGTGGAGATGAACCACCCACCCTGACAGAAACCGAGGGTGGAGTGGTGGTGCTGCCTCAGGCAGTCTACAGAACACGCAAGTGTCCCAGTGGTGTCTTTGTACCAATCCCTAGAACAAAGGGAAGGTCTGCCTTGTACAGCCTTTCAAGGATGGTGGAAGTGTCACATCACTTGGCTTAGTTCACAGTAGCATATGTGACAGGGAGCTGTCAAGTTACAGCCACATCTCCCTTCTAACTCTCTGTCCTAGAGACGGTGGCAGGGAGATGTGGCCTCATTCAGGCCACGGGATCTGGCTTAAAGATGGAGGCTGGTGTGTCCTGGAACAAAGGATTGGTGCAGAGACGTGTGAGATTGTGGTGGAAGCAGAGACAGTTTATTAAAGGAGAAAAGCACTTTTCATATTAGAAGCAGGCCAGCTCAAGAGAAAGGTCAAAGTCTCAGTGGTCCCTGCCTGGAACCTGTGACCTTTTTAAGAGTTAGTTCCAACACAGCCTCCAAAGTCACTGAGAAACCCTGTCTGGAAGAAAAAAAAAAGACATTTACATTCTCTTCATTGTTTCTGCACATGCTCTGTTTTGTTTCATAAAGGTCCAGTCTTTCTCTGCAATGGTTTCTTTCATAAGCTAATCTTTCTAAAAGTCATTTATTTTTATTTTTTTGTGCACCTATGTGTGGGTACCCATGAAGGCCAGGAGAGAGTCAGATCCCCTGGAGCTGGAGTTACAGGCAATTGTGTCTTCTGCAAGGAAAGTAAGTACTCTTAAGTACTGAACCATTTCCCCCAGCCCGTCATGTGCTAATTTTGATGCCTCTCAGCCTCCATCTCCATACTACTGTCTTTCCTCACTGATGCTGAGGACAGCAGCATGCACCTGCAGTCCCAGCATGCACCTGCAGTCCTGGCTAATAAGGAGGATGAGGCAAAAGGATGCTTGAGCTCAGGAATACAGAGCCATTCGGGGCAATATAGTAGGATCAAGTCCTTACAAAAACAAAACAACAGCCAGATGGTGGTGATACACACCCTTAGTCCCAGTACTTGGAAGGCAGAGACAGGTGGATCTCTGTGAGTTCAAGGCCAGTCTCGTCTAAAGAGCAAGTCCCAGGACAGTCTCCAAAGCCACAGAGAAACCCTGTCTTGAGAGAGAGAGAGAGAGAGAGAGAGAGAGAGAGAGAGAGAGAGAGAGAGAGAGAAGCAAAATGAGGACAATGACCTGAAATTGAGAAAGAAAGAACTTAATTCAGAGAAACCTGGCTGCACTCATCCTAATCTTGGGAAGTTTGAAGCATGGCAAAGCTGATGGGAAAAACAGCATTTTAAGGTTTTTTTTCTGTAGCATCGGACTTAAATTACTTTTGACAGTGTCAGTAAATCTGACTCTAAATTCAGCCACAGCACAATTAAGCCCCCAGCCACCCACCCCCACCACAGGAGGCAGCTCTTTTAACTGCTCAAATCACAGGTAGGAACAATCCTTCCTCTGTATTATTTCTCTAAGTCACAAAGGCCCACCCTGTTAACTCAGACCTCTGTGGGTTTCAATAAAGGCCTTAGTGGGCCTGGAGTTAGTGTATTCCCAGTGACCCACAATGCAGGCCTTCCTTCTGCACTTACATAAAAGGGCATAATTAGAGCTTTAGCTCTATGTATACAATGAATATGAAAGATGCCCTCACCCACTCACCTTTCTTTAATGTGATTTTTTAAAAAGTGTTCATTCTCTAAATAAGCTGATGTTGGGCTTCTAGAAGATTATGTAACTACATTAATGCTGTACTACCTCCTGTCCAAATATCTTGAACTGTGTGCTCTAGAAAAGCACCTTTAATTTCTGGTCAAGGACCAAATGTCTTTGAGGAATGAGATGCCTCTCTTTGTCTCTATTTGTGTCTGTCTTTGCAACTGCGTGACCTCAAGGACAGAGAGGCTCAGATAAGCGGGCAGGAAGGGCGGACGAGTTGCAAGGGTGGGGAACATCCAAGTTATGTAACCAGTAGCATCAGTAACATGCTTTTGAGTTGCAGGTACGATGGTAATGTAAAAAGACCCAATAAAAGCTGTGGTCCATTATTACAAAATATCTCAAGGCAGAAGTGCCCTCAGGCAGTTTAAAAGACAGTCTTGGTGTTCTATATTCTTTTTCTTTTTGGTTGTGCACATCTAAGTGTGTGTGTGTGTGTGTTTAAAACTATAAAAGCAGTTTTTGTTTTCATATATCACCTTTTGTTTTCAAAATTGGCATTCATTATCTCTGGAACTGCATTCAGATTTTTTTTTCTTTTTGAGACTGTATTGATATGTAAGCCAATGTGCCATAGAACAAGCTACATAGCCCAGGATGGCCTGGAATCTGCTATCCTTCTGTACTGCTGAATATACTAAAGAGGCCCTTTTGTTCTTCGGTTTGGGTGTCAGAGTATTAAAGCAATAAACCCTGAGAAATTGAGATGTTACAGGGAGGCTCAAGCTGGGAGAAGGAAAAGACCGGAAGCGTGGTTCTGTCAGAGAACTTATCTCCCAGGATACCCACGGTTCTGACAGCTTGTTAGACCACCTTTTGAAAGAGGCTGTGGCTGAGAAGAGGCTGCTGGGCATGCCCACACTTTGACCAGGACTGCTTATGAATAGGTACCTCTTGTCTCCTTTTTAAACCTAAATCTCCTGTCAAGACACTGAAGATGGACTCGGAGCATACTAAACCTTTTTGTTCCCCTTCCCAATGCAGTCACAGTGAATAGCTGTCCATTTCCTGCTGGTTGCTGTTTCTTTGTCTCCTTAAATTGGCTTAATGAGGATGGGTAGCCTGGGTAGTGAGGGCTGCCAGGGCCCAGGCTAAAACATTGGAACAACTGTGGTGATACTGCCTCAATCTCCTGAGTGCCACACCTCCATGACCAGCGGTGGAAAGAAAAAAATTGACGGGATCAAAGATCAGTTCCCCCAGTGAAAATACCACAGATTTTTTTGTTTGGTTGGTTTGGGTTTTGGTTTTGGTTTTTCGAGACAGGGTTTCTCTGTATTGCTTTGGAACCTGTCCTGGAGCTCCATCTGTAGACCAGGCTGGCTTTGAACTCACAGAGATCCACCTGCTTCTGCCTTCCAAGTGCTGGGATTAAAGGAGGGTGCCACCAACGCCTGGCGAAAATACCACGGTTTTAAATCTATGGTATTAATGAGTCTTTGAATCCAAAGAGTCATTTGCTCTTTTGACTCATATGAACATTTGCTGAGTAGTCATATTTACTGGCATACGTGGTAATAATTCTCTATACCCAGCAGTGGAAAGCTTATATCACCAACCAGCTGAGCATTCTTTTTGCTGTATTCACTGGAAATCAGGTTGGCATCCTGAGCCCCTGTGTACCAGTCATAGGCCCTGGGTTGACAGCTCTAAGCTTTGGGACCCACAGATGTCTGGCTCTAGACTTTCAAAGTCTAAGGCTTATTGTGGCTAGTATTATATTTCTGAGCTGTCAGTGCCCAGACCCTGAGCTTTCAGCCACTCTGGGTAACTGGACAGTTCTCTGGAACTCTTCCAGCAGCTAGAGCTAGCCGTTTTTTACAGTCTCTTGCCTTCCGCAGTTTCCAGTCACAGTCCTTCCCTTCCCATAGTCTCCACCTCTCCTTGGTATCCTTCCTTCTTAGCTCTCCCACAATCTGTATTTTCTCCTTCTCAGCTCTCTGCTGCTCTCTGAGCTCTTCCGATGCCCTCTAGCTGCTGCTTCTGACTGTGCCTGGAACTGGCAGCCCAGAGAATTTTCTGCTCTTTGGGGCAGCCAGCTCCTCCTGCTAGAGCCACACCACAAGCAGACAAGGAGACCACTCAGAAAGGCTTTCCTGAGGCCTAAGGCTGCAACACCAGCTGTCTGGATGGAGGAGGTGGTGTGCTGACAGGAGCTGCTGAGGGGGAGGGAGACACCTGCAGTCCTTGCAGACAAGGTCACCTAGGGTTAGGTGGAGCTGTCAAAGGCAGGATAAAGTCTCAGAACCACTGTAGGAGTGAGTGAAGCCGAGTCTCCCAAAGCAAAGCTTTCATTACATAGGAAGACATGGCTGTTGTGGCAATTTCTGGGGCTAGAAAGAAGTCTCTTTTGGACATCTGTGACTGGACTGAAGTTTCTGTGAACAGCAGTGAGGTGTAAAACAGAGAAAGCTCTCACAAGGACAAACTGCTCTGAGAAGTAGGTGTCTGACTGACAGCCGCCACACTCTGTGTTGCAGTTACTGCCACTCCAGGGCACCTTTAGGGGCAGCCACAATCTTGTTCCTAGTTGTCCTTGACTCAGGGACCATGGCCCACAATAGCAGCAGTTACACTCTCCCCAGCAGTCTCTGATTTGGGGCTATTCGTTTAGGCTCCTAGGCAACAGATGCTATTGCTGCCTGGAGGGGCTTGACAGCTGTCAATCAACTGGCTAATCTGCTAGGCCACAGTGTCTTTAATCATTTAAAGGAACAAACACATTAAGGAATAACTTACAGAGACTCAATATGATATTACCATATATCTCAAATAAACTTTGCCTAGCAATAATTAACAATAATAAAGGTACCGACTAAGTACTTTCAGAGAGGGTTAGGCCTTCTGGTCTGTGTTAGTTGTGTGGTAGCACAATGGCATTTTCATCCTTCCTAGGCAAGGCTGAACTGTTTTCCTAAGTGCTTTTTTCTATTTTCACTCCCACCAGCAATATAGAAAAAGACATTTTTAAGTTCATGTACTAATCAACCCTCACACTGAAATTGTCCCCCCCCCCCAACGATAGGGTCTCAATGTTGCACAGGTTGGCCTTGAACTCATCTCACAGTTTTATTTATCTTTTAATGCTTATTTGTTTTTATTCGTGTGTGTGTGTGTGTGTGTGTGTGTGTGTGTGTGTGTGTGTGTGTGTGTGTGGTGCTCCATGTGTCATAGTGTATGTGTGGAAGTCAGAGAACAACTTATGAGGAAGTTCAGTTCCCTCCTTCCACCGCATAGGTTCTAGGGAGTGAACTTGGGTCCTTGGGCACCTCAGGTTTCCAGACTTGGCAGCAAGCATCTTCACCTACTGAGTCATGTTGCCTGCCAAATGATCTTGTTTTATTGTTTTGTTTTCTTAAATCAATCTGAGTCATAAGTATTAACATGTCTCAAATGTGTACTTCCTTTACATTAACATGTTTGAGTCCCTCTTCATTTCTCTTATTTGAAATTCTTCATGTCTTCAAGTCTTTCATCATTTTCCATTTTGAGTAAGCTGATGTGTGCTGGGGATTAAATCCAGGGTCCTCACACATGCTGGAGAACTATTCCACTACTGAGCTATACTCTCAGCTTTCCTTTGATTATAAATTATAAATACCTCTTTCCATTGCATACCTTGTCTTCTCATATTCTTTTATATATTCTGAAGAACTAGATCTCAATATTTATAAACAAAATTTCACTATGTAGCCCAGGCTGGCCTCAAACTCCTGCTGCCTCAGCCTCCCAAATACTGGGATTACAGGTACATTGTTTATTTGTTTATAAGTTTTTGAGACAAGGTCTCATGCAGTTCGGACTGGCCTTGAGCCTACTACACACTGGAGGCTAGATTTGAACTCCTGATCCTGATCCTTCTGCCTCCACATCTGAGTTTGGAGTTATGGACACAAAGGCTACTCTGCTCTGAAGTTCACATTTAAATACAGTTGAATCTATGAACCTTATCTTTACATTTTCTGTGGTTTGTTTGGAGCTTTTGTCCCTCAAATTACAAAACAGATCTGGAACCTCAGCTCTTTGGAGATACGGGCAGAATGACCAAGAGTTCAAGATCATCTTGGCTAGACAGAGTTTGAGACCAGCCTTGGCTACATGAGACCCTATCTCAAAAAAAGAATCTTTTCTTCCCCAACTCAACTAAGGTATTCTCCAACATTATTTTCTAGAAGCCTTATAATCTTATTACTTAATAACTTAATAATTAATAAACATTAATTTATTAAGAACTGTAACATTAATTACTGTCCTGGACTCTTAAAGAACTTTAAAGATGTATTCATTTATTTTGATGTGTATGAGAGTTTTGTCTGCATGTGTGTACCTGCACTGCATGCATGTTTGGTGCTCATGAAGGTCAGAATAGGGCGACAAACCCCCTGGAACTGGAACTACAAATGCTTGTGAGCTGCTTTCTATGTGTGTGCTGGGAATCCAACCCAGAACCTTTGAAAGAGCATCCAGTGCCCTTAACCGCGGAGCCATCTCTCCAGCCCCCGACACTTTGGCATATGTATTTCAGTTCTCACCATTTAGACTCCAGGAAGTGTAAAAGAAATTCATGGGAGCAGTGTCACATACAAAGCAATTGTAGGAAATACCATTAGCCTTTCACCAAGACTTAAAAAAAAATGTTTTCATTGCATACTTTAGGAAGGGGCCTCAGCAGAAGGTTATGAATAGTGGAGAAGCAAGTACATAAAATACTAGAGTTTGGGCTGATGAGACCCTCACCCGGGTAAAAATGCTTCTAGTCAAACATGGCAACTGGAGCTCAACCCCTCGTAACCACATGGTAGAGGGGGAGAGCTGATGCCCCCAGGTTGTCTGCTGATCTCCACGTTCTTACTGTGGTATTCACATGCCCATGTACACACACACACACACACACACACACACACACACACACACACACACATGCACGCGCGCGCACACACACACACACCAAAAAATGTGAAAATAAAAAGAAACGCAAGATCCTAGAGTAACAGAAACTGGAATTCACAGATATAAATGTCTCAGGTTTTCAACTTTGGTGACCATGTGAATGGGACTCTGAAAAGAGAAGGGGGAGGAAGAAGGCTTGGCTACAAATTCAGACCTCTGGCTTTCAAGCAACAGAAGCCCATTGCTTTTATGGAGCTGGAGATAAAATGAGGACTTAGGAAACATAATGGCTTCTAAAAATGCAAAAATAGGGGGAGGTTTGGATTTGGAGACATCTAAGCACATGTGTTAAAGTGTTGTCTTCACTTCTCTCTCAATTTCTCTGTTTCTGTCTCTGCTCTTCCTTCTTTCCCAGAGTACATGCATTCTCCTCTTAGTTAAGGAAAACTGTTCACATTGTCTTTTAAGGTCAGGTAATTGCAGAGAATCCAGCAAGAGGAAACACTTCCTTAGGGAAATTTTTTTTCAAGAGAAGTTCTGATTGGCTAGATTGTGTCACACACGCTCATCTATCTCTGACTCTTACGTTTTCATTTAAGTACCAACTGTACACTCCACAGGCTCATGTTTTGAATACTTGGTCCCTATCTGGGGTACTAGTCTGGGAACTGGTGGAGACGTTAGGAAGTAGGCCATAGCTCGAGGAAGGTAGGTTGATCCCTGGGGGCTTGCCTTTGAAGGTTGTACCTGGTCACCAGTCTCTTCATGTCTCTGCTTCCTATCCACCACGAGGCAGGTAGCCACATACTTCTACTGCCAATGTGTCTCCTCACAGGGTAGTGTGCCTCAACACAGGGTCAGAATCCATGAAACCAAAGATTGCTGATGGAAACTCTCACATTGTGACCCAAAATAAGTTTTTTTGTTATGTTTATAGTTAAGTAAAAGCAAGTTAGTGACATAATTTTATTTTATGTGTATAAATGTTTGCCTAAATGTATCCATGCACCACATGGATGTCTGTTGCTGCCAGAGGCCAGAAGAGGGCATCAGATCCCCTGAAAGTAGAGTTACTGCAACTTGTTAAGTTACACTGTGAGTGCTAAGAATCAAGCCTGGGTCCTCTGAAGGAGCAGCTGGTGCTCATAACTGCTGGGCCATCTCTTCATCCCCTAATGAGTGTTCAGTGGAGGTGAACAAAACTGAAGGAGTAGAAAATAGTGGTGGGGTCCTGAATGTAGATAATGTGCAGTTGGGTTCTAGAGTTATAGGGGGTAGGAGGTAAGCAGGGAGAATTACCATCAGCTCCAACTCGATGGACCAGTTGTCCTCAAATTCTCTTTTTTCCATTCACCATTTGTCTATTGTCCACAGCTGTATAACCAGTTAATTATACTCATCAACTATAAGGGACTCTCTCCCCACTTTTTTGGCAGTTTCGTGGTGTTATTTAAGTGAAAATAAACACTGTTTATTGGGAGCTGGAAAGATGGCTCTGTGGTTAAGAACACTAGCTGGTCTTCCAGAGGTCCTGAGTTCAATTTCCAGCAACCATATGATGGCTCACAGCCATCTGTAATGAACTCTGATGCCCTCTCCTGGCCTGCAGGGACACTTGCGACAGAACACTGTGTACATAATAAATAACTCTAAAACAAACAAACAAAACCACTTTTTATCCATTGTTGCTGCACAGACCTGATGCTCAGCTGGGCTGCTTTTCCCCACTGCTTTTGAGTTCCTGAAGGACATGCTTTGGGTGATCTGAGCACAGTGAAATTTGCAGCACATCAGACAGTCTTCCAGCTCCTTGATGATGTGAATCAGAAACTTCCAGGAAGCAACATGTACCCAGTCTTATTGTTGTCCCATAGCCAGTGCTGAGCATCAGGGTCTGGCTTTTGAATTGTCACACAACCTGTTGTCAATACCTCTGAGTTCCTGACAGTTGCCCTTGACATTGACAGATTGGTCAACTGGGTGAACCTCTTTTTGATGATCTCAGGCTTTATCAGAGATCTGGGTGCCACATCCACTGAGCAGCCTGTGTCTGAGAATGTGCGGAGGGTGTCGAGGATTGACAACACAAAGACCAGTCAACGATGTAAAGAAAACTTTAAGCAGGCCCCAAAAAGGCTCAAGAAAAATTCCCAAGAAAGGCTTCCCTCCAGAAAAGCTTCTGCTCCCTGCCTTACCCCTGGCTGGTTCTGCTCTGACACCAGAGATTGACTTGGGTGTGTCAGAAGAGGAGGTTGGTCCTTGGAAAAGGTCGAGGTCAGGTCCCGTGGGCCAGCCCTTTTCAGGAACTTATTGCCCTGGGCATTGTATTGTTTTTAGTAAACATTTTTTTACAGCTGCCTACTCCCAGGCTGATGGGGAAGTGGGTCTCTGCCCAAGGTCTGTTGTCCCCACATCTGGGGCAGCCATAATGTCTCAGAGGAGATGGCAGCCACCTTACAGGCAGCGCCCACAAAGGGGAAGAAAAATGATACAACCAGAATCTTTTTTTGAACAATAGTTACAGTCTCTGCTATAATCTCCAGATCTTCAAGGCTTGGAATAGAGACAACATAGAGGGTACAAGAGGAAAAGGTAAACTAATGAATCCAGGAAGAGCTCCTTTTTGAAAGAAAGGTGTTAATGAATAAACACAAGGAAAACAGAATATATTTAATTTCCAAAATTTTTCAGGAAAATATTCAAATAAAAATTCTGCTGCTAGAAGTTGACAAAACAATTTATGTCCTATAACAAATCTCTAAAACAATAAAGATCAAAATATCTTTTAAAAACAGGGGCTAGGAGCCGGGCGTTGGTGGCGCACGCCTTTAATCCCAGCACTCGGGAGGCAGAGGCAGGCAGATCTCTGTGAGTTCGAGGCCAGCCTGGTCTACAGAGCGAGTTCCAGGACAACCTCCAAAGCCACAGAGAAACCCTGTCTCGAAAAAACAAAAACAAAAACAAACAAACAAACAAACAAACAGGGGCTAGGAAGACAGAGTTCAGTGGGTAACGTGTTCACCATTCTACTGTGAGGATCTGAATTCATATCTCCAGAACCTACCCAAGACTGCACACAGTGTCTTCATCTGCAGTCTCAGTGATACCATAGTGAGATGGGAGCAGAGACGGGACAAAGCTCCGAGGCCAGCTGGACAAAAATAAAAAGAGAGACTTTGTCTCAAAGTGAAAAGTGAAGACTGACTCCTGAGTTTGTCCTCCAACCTGCACACACACACACACACACACACACACACACACACACACACACACACCATGTATTTAACAAAACAAAACATATATCAAAGGACTGATATCTTTTTTTTTATCACAAAACAGAAAGAAAACCAGAAAATCAAACCCATGACAAAATTTCATTGTTTTTATCCTTTGAAGCTTGATTTTTGTTGTTGTTGTTGTTGTTTTTTCAACACAGGGTTTCTCTGTATTGTTTTGGATGCTGTCCTGGAATTCGATCTATAGACTAGGCTGGCCTCGAACTCACAGAGATCTGCCTGCCTCTGCCTTCCCAGTGCTGAGATTAAAGGTGTGTGCCACCAACACCCGGCTAAGCTTGACATTCTTACCTAAACTGTGCCCATTTTTCCCTGTACACAGTATGCCAATCACAGAAAAAAAAATGACTTGCAAAACACTATGTTTATCCCAGCACTGGGGAGGCAGAGGCAGGTAGATCTCTGTGAGTTATATGTTAGTCTGGTCTAGAGAGTTCCTGGACAGTCAAAGCTACATACAGAAACCCTGTCTGGAGCCAGGAGTTGGTGGTGCATGCCTTTAATCTCAGCACTCGGGAGGCAGAAGCAGGCAGATCTCTGTGAGTTCAAGGCCAGCCTGGTCTGCAAAGCGAGTTCCAGGACAGCTTCCAAAAAAATACAGAGAAACCCTGTCTCAAAAAAAAAAAAAAAAAAAAAAAAAAAGAAACCCTGTCTGGAACAACAAAACAAACATGGTGTTTATTTATAGAGAGTTAAGCACATGGAAACTCCAGAACAAGTTTCAAATCCATCTCCCAAAACCCTGAGTAAGGGTGCATGTACTGGACCATGTTCCATCAACTATACCTTTACCATCATGAGCCATATAGTACAAGTATTGCATTTCATCAGCTGAAAGAAGTAACTCATCAAGGAAAGTGGATTGCTGGATCTGATGAAATAATCCTTGTAATCTCAACGCTCTATAGAGAACTAGAAAGACTAGGAGTTCAAGGTCAATCTCAGCAAGCCAAAGTTTAGCTTGAGCTACATATATGTCTCAATATAAACATCCCTCAAAAAAGAAACATATATATATGTACATATATATACATATATATATATATATATATATATAGAGAGAGAGAGAGAGAGAGAGAGAGAGAGAGAGAGAAAGTAGTAAAGGTAAGGTGAGTGCTAAGGGCTGGTTACGCCCCCACCCACCCCTTCCCCACACAGGGTTTCTCTGTGTAACAGTCCTAGCTGTCCTGGAACTCGTTCTGTAGACCTGGCTGGCCTCGAACTCACAGAGTTCAGCCTGCCTCTGTCTCTCGTGTGCTGGGATAAAAGACATGTGCCACCATCGCCTGGCTTATATATTTCAAAGACTATTCTGGAACTAAGAAGTGAAATGGTTGGGTGGGGCACTGGGGGTGGCCTGGTGGGGAGGGAGGGGGAGGAGGGAAGAGGAAGCTGGGATTTGACATGTGAAAAAGGCTTGCTTCTAATTTAAATAAAAAAAGTGAAATGGATTAAACCGAGTCCATGTATTCAATAACTAAGGGAAGGTGCTTCTACTCAAGAGATGCTTTCAAAAGAACCGCAAATGGGCCAGAAAAATGGATCAGTGATTTAGAGCCCTTGCTGCCTGCAGAGGACCTGTGCTGGATTCCTAGCACCGGGCAGTGGCTCCGTGACCACCCATAACTCCAGAGTCGGCAGGCAGGCAACGTTGGGCAGATGCACGCAAGCAAAACATGCATACACATAAAAATAAATCTAACACCATCAAAAAGAAGTGTGACAGAGAACTTGTTTCGGAAAGACATGGGAAAGACGGAAAAAGCATACCCCTGGAGGACACAGCCTAGATTCTAGTCTTGGCTTGCCCGCTTCCTTAGCTGTAAAACAGTGATAATAACGCCTGTCCTAACTACCTCAAAAGGCGGTTTTGGCGTTCAGACAGAAACCATTATTTAACTGTGTTTTGAAAACTGTAGGACACTCCCTAAATGTAGTCACAAATTCGGCTTTGTGACTGCATCGCTGGAATTCTGGCAGAATCATAATCAAAGGCTGTTGCCGGAAGAGATCTGGCTCTCCTATGGGGGCACTGTGAGCCTCATCAGCCTACTTCTTTGTTGTTGAAACTTTTCAGTCTTTTTTTCTCGCCTACTGGGTAACTAGCAAGGTGCTACTTATGAAAGCACCAAGAGGACAAAATGTTTTAAGAAATTCTTGGCACAAAGAAGCGACCGAAACGCAAAGTCGGCCAGAAAGGAGTTTTCCTCCGGATCGCAGTTCTTTTTGCCAACATCCGATGGATGGCGGCCGCAGAAAGGAAATGAATCAGTGGGACTGGCTTTCCTGTGCGTAACGATGGCTATCCCATTCAGATCCAACGAATAATCCGCTACGATGCCAGGTTACATGCAGGGTGCCGCAACAAGTACCCAGCGCACCTTCGCAGCCGCCTCGGGCCGACTCGGGCAGAAGAATGCGCGCGCACTCGCCTCTTGGCCTGAGCCTCGGGGAACGCGCTTCTCAGCGTGCCCCTCCTCCCCTAACCCGGCGCGCCGACGTCGGGGCACGTGACCGGGGCGTGCCGACAGCGGGGCCGGGCGGGGCCGTCCGGCTCCGCAGAGCGGCGCAAGCGCGCCAGGGCCGCGCCGGAGCGAGCCCCTCCTGCTCCCTGTCGGAGTCAAAATGGCGACAGGGGGAACCTGGAGCAGTCCTGGAGCCTAAGCCACTGACAGGAGAGGGGAGGGCGGCGGCGGCTAGAAGAGGATGGCCGCGGGGGCTGGCGCCAGTGCGGGCGGCGGCGCTGGGGGCGGCGGAGGCGACGGCAGCGGTCCCAGCAGCAGCCGCGGCGGGAGGAGCCTCCGGGGTGAGTGTCCCTCGGTGACTGAGGCTGAGGCTCCGTCTCGCTGCCCGGCGCGGTGCGGGACGTCCGGCTAGGGAGGGGGCCGTGGCTGGGCGTGGCGGCGCCCTGGCGGAGGCCCGGCCGCAGCGGGGGTTGCCGAGGCGCTGGCCGGCCTGCCGTCTAGGGCCCAGCGCGCCGGCGCGGGACGGGCCGGTCCCAGCGCCCTGAGGGGCGGGCCGGACTGGGCGCCGCCGACCGGGGCCGAGGCCGTGGCGCGGCGCTCGGGGCGATAGGACGCCCCTCCCACCCAGCCACCTACCCCACCCCCGCCCTGGTGGCCGCCCGGACGGGCTCCCTGCACAGGGAGAGCTTCGAGGGGCGGGACCCGCCGCACCCTGAACCGGGGAACCCGCTGCCGGCGCGGACGCCTGGTTCCCGGGGTGCGGGGCCGCGGGTGGGCGGGAGGCCCGAAGGCCGGAGCTTGGGGGGGAGGAGCAGGCCTGGGGCGGGCCACTCCCTGCGGGCGAAGGGAAATGGTCCGGGGTGGGGGACTACGGAAGGAAAGAAACCGGCGTGGAGCTTTGACAGGTAGGTGGAGAGACAATACTAGCGTTTGGTGGAGGAGCGGAGGCTGAGCTCCCCGGAGTACTTGGCGAAGGGCGTGCCTCCTCTTCTGCTCTGCTGTTTACTCCCTTGCACGCACTCACCCTCACTCTCCCACTCCAGGGTGAGAACTTTCTCACCGTCTCAGGAGAAACTCCGAGGAGTGTTGTCTCTGCTTTGAGCGAGCACAGCGCCTCTGCACATGCCAGCACGCATGCTAAGTACTCTGGAGTAGGCCTGATTTACAGAGCAGCCTTGGCTCTCTTGGCCAGCGAGCGCCCTGTTTCCTCGGCTAAGACACCTTTCTGAAAGGAGCAAGGGGGCAGGTTTGTCGTTCATTAGCTATTCCAGCAAACGGTATCTTTTGTCTCTGGGTGACATCCGTTTCTTGTAAAAGATTGCTCACACTGTGAGTGCGGAAGACTTGAAGTTACATGAGCCGTACGTCCTTAGCAGCAGCTGTGATTAGACTTGTCTTGGAATTTTGGAGTCGGGAGAACCTTTAGAGATTTGGTGTGTTATAAAATGGGGGAAATGGAGTCTAAAAGGTGAGCTGCCATGGGTCTTAGCTAGGGAAGGGGAGACGTCAGCTGGGACCCGGGCTTCTGCGTACCGTCCCTTTACGCACGCCTGCACTGCCTACTCTTGATGGATTGATTGTTCTCCGCCACTGTGCGTCCCAGTCTCTAGACCTTTGCACAACGAAGTTAAAGCAAAAAGGAGCACTTTCTCTGAACCTGGCAGCTACCTCAAAATAGCTGCTAAAGAGGCCACACACCATGTTTGTTAAAAATTGAGTGACGTATCATTTGCGGTTTTCTTAGGCCCATGACTAAGTTTTCATCAGATTATAACCTGGCTCATGAGTTCAGTAAAGCCCACAGGTCAATATTTTGTTCTGTAAAACCTAACTAAAGTGTTTTGTGTCCCAGCATGATGAGCATCTCAAGAAGTTCTTTATATCCGACTCTAACTTTAGGATTTAAAATACAGCGATTTTCCAGGTTATACTGCCTAGTTTCTTTCTCTCCTTTTGTGGAGCTACAGAATTTTATTTATGGTGTGTCATGGTCAACTTTCAGAAATATAATAGAATCAAGTGGTTCTGTTTTCATGTTTAGTCACTGAGCTCAGATTACTCAAGTGATTATTGAAGGTCTGCTTTGTGTTTGAATTATTCCAGAGCTGGGGGAGGAAGTGAAGAAATGTAATATATAATAGACCTTGCCTAGAGGTTCTTATTGGAAAAAGATGCACTAACATGAGTCTAGAGGCCAATCTAGTGAGCTCTACTATACAAAGAATGCTGTGGGAGTTCAGGGTAGAGGAAGTTCTAGCAGGGCCTTAGGAGTTTAAATAACTTCCTGGGACACTTGGAACTTCAGCTGACCAGTGAGAGTTTATATTTACAGAGAGCTTGCAGCAGTTACTTTGTGAGAAAAAAGCAAGTGTGTAAGTTGGAGATTGGCACTAGGGAAGGGAATGGAGGGAGACAAATGAGCAGACAGTAGAGTTTCTTGGGAAGATGTTTTCAATAGCAAGCGTTAGACAGCCAGAAGGTTATCTCTGTGGAAGGATTTTAGTGCCAAGTTGCAATTTGGAGTTTTCTTTTATACAAGTTATAACCTTTAAAGATATTGTTTGTTATAAGCTGTCATCCACAAATTGAATTAAAAGAAGGCAAGAATAAAATGAGCCAAGAAGACAGTAGCTAGCTGTTGCATTATCTGACTCAGATTGAGAACCTAAACTAGAATTGTTCCTCTACCTCCCAAATGCTCAGATTACAGATGTGTGCCACCATACCCAGCAAAGTGTATCTCAAAAGTTTTTTTCTGTAGTGCTAGAAATCAAACCCAAGGATGTTCTACTGCTGAGCTGGGTAGGGTAAAGTCAGTAAGAAGGGTTACCTAGCAGGTATCTGTGTATATAGACACTGTGGTAAAATATATGTAATAAAATTTACCATCTTAGGATAATTGTACAGTTGTGTACACATTTACATTGTTGTACAGTCATTACCATTGCCATCTACAGAATGTGTGTGTGTGTGTGTGTTGGTTTTTTCTTTTAATTTGTGTGTTTGTGTGCTTGTAAGTGCAGGTGTTTGTGGAAGCTAGAGGCTTCTGATCCCACCTGATATAGATGTTAGGAATCAAATTCAGGTCCTTTGGAAGAATAACACATGCTCCTAACCACTGAGCCATATCTCCAGCATTTTAAAAAAAAAAGTTCTTTTTACTAGATTTTATATATTTTTACTGTGTATACATAGCCAAAGATCACAGGTGAAAGTCAGTGGACTATTGTGGGAGTTAGTTCTCTCATACTATGTGGGTAGAATTCAGGTACACTGGCTTGTGCATCAGGCACCTTTATCTGATGAATGGTACTGATGGCCCAATTAACAGATTCTTTTTTCCCCTAGTACTAAGAATTGAACTCAAGGCTCCCAGCATGCTAAGTTTAGTTTCTGCTATAACATTACACACCAACCCTCATCTTTGATCTTCCTAAACTGAAAGTCTGTACTCTTTAAACACTAACATGGTTAACCTCAGTCACTGAGATCCATTCCTTAACTCTGTGTCTATGACTTTGACTAGGTAAGAATGTACTCATAGAATCATACAGTATGTGTCTTTTTGTGACTGACTTAATGGTCCATTTATTTGTACAGTGTCAGAATTTCCTTCTTTTTTGAAGCTGAACTACTCATTCTAAGTATATACTACATTTTGTTTATTCATCTGTCCTTGGACACCTGAGTTGCTTCCATCTTTTGACCACTATGTATAACACTGATGTGATGAACATAAAAAAATAACGTGTTCTTTAGTTTATCAAGCTGAAGAAAGTTTACATTTCCACCAGTAATGCACAAAGAGTGTGTGTGTGTGTGTGTTTTGAGTTTCTTCTACTTTTATACTAAGCCATTCTAAAGAGTGTGATGTGTTATCATTGTGTTTTAAATTGCATTTACTTGTTTGTTTTTTTGTTTTTGTTTTTACAAGACAGGGTTTCTCTGTATTGTTTTGGAGGCTGTCGGACCAGCCTGGCCTCGAACTCACAGAGATCTGCCTGCCTCTGCTCTGCCTCCCAAGTGCTGGGATTAAAGGAGTGCGCCACCACCGCCCGGCCACATTTACCTTTTTTTTTTAATTTGCATTTACTTAATAGTATTGAATATCTTTCCTTCTTCTTAACTGCATTTTTTCGCCTCATCTGCCCTTTTAGGTTTTTTGAAAGAGATCTTGAAACCCAGGCTAGCATCAGAACACTTAGCTTTCCTAGTACTGGAGTTACAGACATAGACTACCATGCTCAGCTTCTTTACCTGTTTCTTAAATCAAGTTCTGTTTGTTGAGTTGTAGGAGTTCTTTGGTTTTCTGAATATTGATCTCATCAGATATTTTGTAAAATTACATTGTTTTGTATGTTCTTGCCACTTGTGTGGGTGCCAGCATGCTTTGCACATTCCACAGGATGTGTGTGACGGTCAAAGAATAAATTAGCAGGAGTTGGTTCTCTCCTTTCATCTTATAGTTGGTGGTGTGGCGGAGATTGAATTTAAACTCAGGTCCGGCTTGATACCTACAGTAGAAAGTAAATGTTTTCTATTAATCTATGAAAAAATGCTTATTTATTTATTTATTTATTTATTTTTCCGAGACAGGGTTTCTCTGCATTGTTTTGGAGGCTGTCCTGGAACTAGCTCTGTAGACCAGGCTGGCCTCGAACTCACAGAGATCCGCCTGCCTCTGCCTCCCAAGTGCTGGGATTAAAGGTGTGCGCCACCAACGCCCAGCTATTTATTGGTTTTTTGAAACCAGGTCTTGCTATGTAACCAGGTTGGCCCTTGAACTAATGACCCGTCTTTCTGTGCTTCCCAAGCCATGGAATTGCAGATGTGTACCACCACACCCAGCAAAAACCTTAAAAAACCTTTTTTGCCTGTGGTGTTGGGAGATAAACCCACTGGTCTTCTGCCACTACTATGCTACATCTGTAGTCTATCAAAAAGTTTTTAACTATGAGGAAACCCTGTTTATCTAGATTTTCTTTTGGTGTCATATATGGAAATTGTTGCCAAATCCAGTGTCATGAAGGTTTTCTTCTTTTGTCTTCTGTTAAGAGTTTTATAGTTGTAGATATTCTATTTATCTTTTTAAAGTATAGCTGTCCCGTTTCCCAGTTCAATGGCCTTGGCACCTTAGTGAAAATCATTCGAGTGTAGTTTAATTGTAGAAAGTGTGCCTGGTGTGTACAAGGACAGGAGAAAGAGGAGAAGGGAAAGATTGAGGGATTGAAGAAGATAGGATGGCCATTGAAGCATAAGTGCTAGGTTTTGATTTGGGGCTCTCTTTGGTCTGTTTATGTCGGTTCCAGGCCGTTTTAATATCTGCTTTGTAGTTAAGATTTAAAATAAACAAATATGATCCTCTGCATTGTTTTTTTTATGATTGTTTTGCAGTGGGATCCCTTGAGATACTACAGAAATTTTAGAATGGATTTTTCTAATAAAAACTATTGGGATTTTGTCCTATTAAATATGTAAATTGCTTTAGGCATTAACTTTTTGCACTTATTGTATGTGTGTGATTGTGTGTATAAGACTGTGAGTGCACGTGTGTGTTGGTGCCCTTGTGCACCTGTGGAAGTCAGAGGGCAACTTGTGGAAATTGGGTCTTTCCTTCCCACTATGTGGGTTCTGGCTGTCAAACTTAGGTCATCAGTCTTAACTTTTTGTGGGGGCGCGGTTCTAGACTAGACAGTTTCTCTGTAGTTCTAGCTATCCTGGAATTCACTCTATAGACCAGGCTGGCTTCAAACTCAGATTCTCCTGCCTCTACCTCCTGAGTGCTGGGATTAAAGGCATGTGCCACCACCCCCAGCTTAGTCTTAACATTTTAACAAGGTTAAATCTTTCATTTGCTTTCAGCATTGTTCTTCCTTCCCTTCTTCCTCTCTCCCTCCCCCCTCCCCCTTCTTTCTATTCGGGTCTCAACACCCCCTTCCCCTTCTTTCTATTAGGGTCTCATGTAGCCCAGACTGGCCCTGAACTCCTGATCACTTGTCTCTAGCCTGGCAAGTGCTGGAATTACAAATAAACTCATGCTTTTAACATTTTTTTTCCAGTTTGAATGCTTTTTATTTATTCTTTGTCTTAGTGCTCAGCTAGATTTCTTAGTACTTGTGTTGACTAGAAGTGGTAGAAATGGACCTACTACTTAGATTGTTGGAACGTTTTCAGTCTCTCTCTCTCTCTCTCTCTCTCTCTCTCTCTCTCTCTCTCTCTCTCTCTCTCTCACACACACACACACACACACACACACACACACACACAGAGCCCACTGAGAATAATGTTACCATAAGTTTCTTGTGTGCAGCATTTATTATGTGAGATAGTCTTCTATTCTAGATTATTTTAGCTGGTATCTTTTTTTTTAATGTGGGTTCTGCAAGAGTTTCTATCCTTGTAAATGTGTCTTTGACAGAATGATATGGCAATATTGGGTTTATTTGCATGGCTATTTTTGTTTTGAACCAGGGTCTTGCTGTGTACCCCATGCTGTCCTGGAACTCATTGTGTAGCCCAGCTGGCCTCTAACTAGTAAAGGCCTCTAACTAACCCCTGCCTCAGCCTCCCAAATGCTAGGATTATGATGCAAACCACTGTCAAGCTTATTTGTGAAACTTTAAAAACCATTTTCATGTGTGTTTGTACTATAATAAAACACTTCGGGCACCAAACCTGTTTACAGTTGACAGCTGTTGATAGTCTTTATGATTTTGATTTGCTTTTGATGGCATTACACTGGTACCCAGGCTGCTCTTGAGCTCATGGCACAAGTGATCTTCCTGTTTCAGCCTCCCCAATAGCTGAGACTATAAATGCACACCACTATAGCAGACTTTTATCACTTTATGATCTCAAGTAAGTTGCCTAATCTGTTTGAATGTTAATTTTCTCTCTTGTTGTAAAAGAAATAGGTGCCAGCAAGATAGCTTATCAGGTAAAAAACTTGCTGCTAAGCCTGATGTCTTGAGTTTGATGAGGATCCCTGGGATGGATCCTCAGGTGGAAGAAGAGAACTGATTCCCACAAGCTGTTCTTTGATCCCAGTATGTACTAAAGTGCAGGAGTACACATACACATGTAATTTTAAAAAGTAGAGCTAGATATGGTGGCATACACCTGTAGTCCCAGCACTCAGGAGGCAGAGGTAGGCAGATACCTATAAAACTTCCAAGCTAGCCCTGATCTACATAGTAAGTTCCTTGCCAACAATATATATATATCAAGATCCTGACTGAAAAAAAAAAACATAGCAAACAAACAAAAGAAAATTAGACAGTTGTCTGGCCTAGGTTTTCCACTTGTGTGGTTTTAAATCCTGTCCTGTTGTTTTTTCATTCTTCCCCTGACCAGTCTGAACTGTTGTTGAATAGATTCTAGCCAAGGCTGTGTCACTTTCTCTTTTTTTCCTACTCTTTCCTATCTCTGGCTATTTTTAAAAATACATTTTTAATTATATGTATGTGTGTCTGTGGAGATTCATGCACACGAGTACAGGTACTGACACTAATGGTATCAGATCCTGCTGGAGTTACAGGTGGTTGAGAGCCACCTACAGGCATTTAATCACTGAGCCATCTCTCCAGCCATTGGCTATTCTTGACGATACTGCCACAGACATACTCCTGGAAAACCTAATTGTATCTTTCTACTTAAAAAAGAAATCTGTTAACTTCATCTTGTCTTGTGGGATTAAGGTCAAAACTCAAAAAAAGAGTGCAGGATGTGTCTGATCTTATATTTCCCATTACTCCAGCTGAACCAAGCTGTTTCTTATTTCCTCTGTGCTTCTGTCTGTGGTTTTCATGTGTTTATACAAATACTTGGAGTTTCCTTATTCTTGGTTATCAACTCTGTTAGCTGCCCATCATCTATGTCCTTTCCTGACAACTATGCTTTTATTCATAAATATAGTACACTTAGAGATGACTCATCACCAACTCCAGGGTTAGGCTTTGATTAGTCTAAGCCAGTCAGCTCATTGCATCCCCTTATGAACAGTTACCCATCCCGGTCAGGTTGAACTGAAGGAGACAGACTATTTCTGGGAAAAATGGTTCTTTCCCTTCCTGTTCTAGACCAAGAGAACATGAGGCCCCTGTAACCACAGGGGATAAAATATCCCCTAAAGATACCAGATCAGAGGTAGAAGGAATCTTGAGTCCTTGGCGGCATCATTTAGTCATATCATATACTGGGCCTTACCTACTTTAGCATTTCTCATGACAAATAAATTACTTGTGTATGTACATGTTTATCTGGGTGTTTTGACTACCTGTTGTTGAATCCTCTGGGACTGGAGTTGGTTAGCCACCATGTGGGTACTGTGGGTTCTTCCTGGAAAAGCAGCATGTAAGTGCTCTTAACCATTGAGCCATCTCTTCAGCCACAAATTCCTTGTTTAAACCAACTGTTTGGAATTACAAAGTGTTCTGGTTGATATAGTGCTCTTATTCTCAAGATCTAGTTATGTTACCTCTACCAGTAGTTACCAACTCTGTTGGCACTTTAGACCTTTCTCCCATCCATATCATAGCATATTGTAACCACTCACTTGGTATGTCTGACTTTAAATTAAGGTATAAAGAATGCAGTGTATTGTCTGTTCATAATAGATATCCAGCAAGTGACCTGATATGATAAAATAACATGCTGACTATATTAGTGTTGTGTAAGCAAGTTTAAAGGAAATGTAAGGTGTGTTGTGTGTGTTATTTTTAAGTCACAGCCTGTGGGTATCATTCAGCAGGACCAGCCCCTTCATGCACTCCAGCAGGTCATAGATGTTAGGGTGGGCCAATCCAAGGCCCAGGATATGGGCCTGGATGGTAGCTGAGCTGGTCAGTCCAGGCTACTGGGACTGCCCCCTTTAGGCGAGGGACAGTGTGTGTGTGTGTGTGTGTGTGTGTGTGTGTGTGTGTGTGTGTGTGTGCGTGCGTGCGTGCGTGTGGTGCTGGGGATCAAACAGAAGCCTTGTATGACACTAGGGAAACAGTATCACTGAACTTCATCTCTATCCCAAATATTTTAAACCTTGACAGTATTCCATAGGTTAAGCCCTTTATCTGTATCAAACAAGCACACAAGCTCTTGTATTTCTTGGAGAAGTTGAGATGCCATACCTCAGTTAACTTTCCAAATACAGCCTTAAAATTACTTTCAATGTCTTGTCGTAATTCTCCATCATGTCACCATAGAGGCCTAGAAAAGTCTTCCTCCCCCAGTGTGGCTTCACTTTATCAAGTACTCTGCTATTTTGTTTTCTCTTCTGAATCCCTTACACTGGTCTGTAGGTTTCTGAATCTTGCCCCCTTTGACATACTTTTAGTCACCTTTTATCACTTTGTTTTGGGGGCATAGGTACACACATGCCATGGTGTACCTGTGGAGATTGGAAGGCAGCTTTCAGAGTTGGTTTTTGCCTTCTACCATGTGAGTCTTGGGGATAGAACTTGGGTTATCAGCCTTGGCAGCAAGCATTTTTACCCACTGAGCCATCTTACCAGCCTCTTCATTTTTGACCAGACAATTCTTTGTTGTAGGGACTTTTACTTTAAAATACTTAGTGTCTCTCCCCAGTGGATGGCATAGTGCCTTTTCCCCCAGATAGTACTAAGTATCCAGAGGCACCATCTTTAATAGCTGCTCCTCCCTCTCACACATTCCCTCCGAGACTGCATTGCTTCCCTGTGCCTTCTTGCTCTTGAAACATAGAATCAGAATAAAAGCCTTCCAGGTTTTCACTTCAGTGCAGTTTTCCTCCCTTAAATTCTATGACACTACATTCCTCTGGTTTTCTTCTGTATTACATTTTTGTCTCACCAGCTTTACCTCAAAGGACAGTGGCATCGTCATTTCTTCTTCCGCCTCACCTCCTTACTGGTGCTTATATATTATCACTCACATTTCTATTTTAAAGATTTGTTTTTAATTATATCTGTGTATGGGTATGTGCACATGCAAGTAGGTGCCTTTGGAGGCCAGAGACATCAGCTCTCGTGGAGCTGGTACAGGTGGTTGTGAGCCACCTGACATGCATGGGTTCTGTAACCAAACTCCAGTCCTTGACAAGAGTAGTGCACATTTTTAGCCACTGAGCTATCCCTCCAGCCCCACCATATTTGTTTTTTTAAATTACATTTTAATTTAGTAACAATATGAGATCTGTCATCTTAAGTTTTTTAAGTACATGATGCTTTGACTTAGGTTATCTGAGCTTAGTTTTCTTGGTTATCTAAAACTTTATTCTTTTTTTTTTTGTTTTTTGTTTTTTTTCGAGACAGGGTTTCTCTGTGGCTTTGGAGGCAAAACTTTATTCTTGATGGTTATAAATCTCATTCCTTCCAGTCCCATAACTGATAGCCACTGTTCCATTGTGATTCTGTGAATTTAGCTAGTAAACCTAGACCAAGCCTAGATCCCTATCTCATGTAAGTGAGTTTATGCAATATTTCTCTCTATATGACTATTAGCATAATACCTTCAAGATTCATCCATGTTGCCAAATGGTTCCTTCTTTAAGGTCAAAGAGTATTCGTCTTTACATATTTACTACATTTTCTTTGTCATTTATCTGTTGATGGACATTCCGGTTGTTTACACATCTTGGTTCTCAGGATGCCTTACTGCCCCAAGTTATTCTCTCTACTTTCATTTGCTACTGAAAAGAAAAATAATACATTTCCTCTTACTGCAAAATTGTGAAAACTAGGAAATCATATCGCTATAATTACTACACTATAACTGAGCTACCCACTGTTCTCTTTGTATCCCTTAAATTTACTTTCACCCCACAGCCTGGACAAGAGCACTTGAGACTTGTTGACACTATTTGGGTCAAATAAAAAGCTAGAAGTATATTGACGTGTTTTCATTTACATTCAAAGTATAGTTACTGGTGTTAAAGTAGGAAGAGGTCCTAAGAGCACAGAGGTGGGAGAGTTACTAGGAGATACATCATAGAACTCAGCATATATATGTTATTCAAAATTACTTTTCAGTCTCTTGTGGCTTTGTCAGCTTACGACATGAAATTCCAGCAGGAAATAACATATAAGGTTTATGCTGAAGTCACCCCTTTGTCATAACATTCCGTGTTCTAGCATCTTTGGAAGGGCCTCATCCATTACATACATAAGAATTGCAGGTATATCTGAACTCACACTCTCGGTTTCTCTCTTCTCCAAAAGACCAGTGCTTCTCAGTTGTCTTCTTTCAAGCCAGGATATCTGCTGCTTAGGAGATCTGAATTTTGGCACTGCTATCTCTACAAAGATACAAATGTTCACTCCTCTCATCATGTAGAGAATACTACTTCTGGTCTCCCACAAGATCCTATTGCTTCTGTCCAGGACCCATGAAGACCCAGAAGAGGGGTAAGGAATGATCTCTAAGGTTTAGAGGTTCTAAAGGTCCTTTATTAGCATTTTTCAGTGCAAGCCTGCTAAATTCTTTATAGGCAATTTTTGTTTTGTTTTTGTTTGTTTTTTAATAGGAAAACTAGAAAGAACTGGGGTCAGAATGGGGTTAGGCATTTGTGGTAGTTTGGTCAGAACTTGAAAAGTTATTTCAGAGTAGTTTGGGGGGAAATCTTAAAAAATACTAAATCTTTTGCTCCAGCAATTGGTGGTGTATAAGCCTGATACTTATTCATAAGCTGACCTCTGTGTTGAAATACCCTTATCTGTATTTCTTGGTGTTTAGATTCTAGCAAGGGACAGTCAGAAAAAGTCTAATCACCTTCCTTTAACTCCATGTCATAGTCTTTCTCTCTGTGTTCACTTGTACCCTGTGTGGTATCATTTTTTGTATGTGAAACTGGTCTCCCCCCCTTCCCCCAGTTACCTGGCTATGTGGCTTGTACACGTACCAGCTGCATAGCTGATATTTACATAGTTATCAAAGGGAGACAAAAGGAATTAGTAAATATAAGAGGAAGGAAAAGTGAAGAAAATTTAAAAAACTGACAATTGTATTCTTTCTGGTTTTTACGAGACAGGGTTTCTCTGTATTGTTTTGGAGGCTATCAGTCTAGCCCGGCCTCGAACTCACAGAGATCCGCCTTCCTCTGCCTCCCGAGTGCTGGGATTAAAGGCGTGCGCCACCAACGCCCGGCTTAGTCTCCACTTCTAAGTATTCTAAGCATTCATTACCAGCCAGGCATTCTTGAAACTCCTTGGCATATATAGTTAATGAAGTAAGATGCAGTTCTAATCCTTTGGGGACTTAGCCTGCTGAGGACTTAGACAGTATATCCCTTACAGAGGGAGAAGCACTGCAGCTGAAGTCTGTGTGCTTGCTGGCAATAGAGGAGAGGGATGTGAAGGCGGAGTATTAATGAGTTCACTGGACCCGACCCAAGATAAATGATAGATGGGTGTTTTATTGAGGAACAACAGGTAATAGTATAGAACCGCCACTGCATTCCTGCTCTGGAAGATGCAGTCTCTGCCCTTCCAACTAGATTCCTGACCCTAGAGAGAGATAGCCCACCTGGCGCTTCTCTTCCTACCAGTCATGTCTGCACCTGAAGCCACACCCAAAGGGTTGTGGCCACTAACACATTCACTGGCAGGGTGAGATGCTACTACAAATCCCCTTTTAGTCTGAAGAAGGTTTTAAGCCTGGCACAAAAACTATATACAATGATAACAAATGCCAAGTATATTCCAGGGAAAGGAAAGGTAAAAACATACACAAATTAAAACCTACAACCAGCAAGAGCAACATTGAGCAATAGACAACATACTATATGTCCAGTTTCAGGGTAATGGCATGACAAAGATTACTCCGATAGCAGCCCTAATCTGGAAAGTCTAAGTCTTGTACCTAGAATTTGTATCTAAGAAGATAAGAGAGGATATAGCTATGACTGTCTAATCTTCAACCTCACCAAAGATCTGAGAAGGAAAATAACATTACTAAGGTAGTCAGGACGTGTGAGTGTGCAACTTCCAAAGGTGCAAAGCGAAGAAAAACAGTAGGCGATCTGGACACTCACCCAAGGTCTCACAGCAATGTCGGGTCGACCATCTTTGACTAAGGCCTAAAGTATCAGACAGTCATCTGAGAAGCAGGGCAATTGAAAGACTGTGTTACCCTGACTTGGCAAGGTTCAGCAGTCTCTTTTTTAAATTTAGCTCCAGCTAGCCCAGTAATAATACAGTGTCCATGTTCTTATTTGGGCCTGAGAAGGGCAGCTGAACCTGGTGGAACAAGAAACTCCAGCTACAACTTAGTCTTTTTAAAATCTGTGAGCTATCTTAGAGTGTCAAAGACATGTACAAGGATTGCTGCCCTCTTTATAATGAAGAGTTGGCTCATTCCATATGGATGTGATTAAGTACATTATGGCATATACAGAGTGTAGCTCTGTAGATTTTTAAAAGGCAAAGTATAGTTTCATATGTGGCTATGTTTCTTCAATTCTGATATATTTTGAAATGAATTAGTTATTATAGAATTGTCTGTAAGATACCCTACTTAAAAATGTTTAATTTATACCAGGCATGGGGTCACATGACTTAATCCCAGCATAGAGATCAGAAGATCACAAGTCTGAGGGCAGCCTGAACTCTACATAGGAAGATCCTGTCTCAAAATAATAATTGTGTTCAAATCCTAGGAAAAGAAGAATTGGGTTATATATTCTTCTGTATATTTGCAATCAGTTTTAAACAACAGATTATTATCATAATTGAATAGGGGACGATTCTGATTCTGAGATGGAGAAGAGGACATTGAGCAGAAATACTCTGATGTTATGATCCGTTTAAATAGCCTTTAAAGTTATCTTGACTGGCAGAATGCATTGGCACTTTCAAGCTCTTAATAGTAGACAGAAACACTTCGTTAAACCTTGGAATAGCTTGCAGTAGTCACACACTAGTTTTACATTTCAGTGTACATCTGAATGCATGATAGTTTTCAAGGTTAAGATTTAATGAGTTTTAATTTTTATAAATCAAATAAGTTATTCCCAGTAATATAATTGTATATCTCTTTTAAAGATTCATTGTTTTGAAGTTGTGCCCCCCCCCTTTGAGTTAGTGTTTCATTGTATCCCTGGCTGACCTGAAACTCCTGATTCTCCTGCCTCTACTTCCCAAATGCCATGATTACAGCCATGTCCTAGTATGCCCTGCTGGTTTGAATTTTCTAACCCTATTAAGAATGATCTGGGGCTGGAGAAGTTGCTTCAAGGATAAAGTGCTTGCTGCATTAGTGTGAAGACCCTAGTTTAAGTTCCAAAACCTAATAAAAGCCAGGTATGATGGCAGGCATCTTAAGGAAACAGGTAGTTCCTGGAGGTTTTTTAGCCAGCCAATCTAGCCAAAATAGCAAACTCAGAGTTCAGTGAGTCTTTGACTCAAAAAAATAAAATATAGAGGGGGCTGGAGAGATGATTCAGTAGTTAGGGCATTACCTGTCTACTCATCAAGAGGATCAGGCTCAGTTCCCAGCACCCATCCATGTGGCAGCTAATAATTGCCTTTAACCCTGGTTCCAGAGGATCTGACACCCTCTTCTCCATAGTTGTTTTTTGAGATAGTGTTTCTCTGTGTAGTCCTGGCTGTCCTGGAACTAGCTCTATAGACTAGGTTGACCTTAAACTCACAGAGATCCTCCTGCCTCTACTTCCTGAGTGCTGGGATTAAAGGTATATGCTACCACCACCCAGATTTATTTATTTATATATATATATATATATATATATATATATATATATATATTTTTTTTTTTTTTTTTTTTTTTTGGTTTTTTGAGACAGGGTTTCTCTGTGGCTTTGGAGGCTGTCCTAGAACTCACTTTGTATACCAGGCTGGCCTGGAACTCACAGAGATCTGCCTGCCTCTGCCTCCCAAGTGCTGGGATTAAAGGCGTGCGCCACCAACACCCGGCTGATTATATATTTTTTTAAGTTTAAAAAATTACTTATAAAACTTTGCTAGCATTCTTCCTCTACATTGTTCATGACTTTTTTTTGTCACTGGGTAGCCTGGGTTGTCTTCAAACTCTTGCCTAAGTGACTCTTTGAAGATTTTTTTTTAAGTAATCTTAGCTCAATGTGATGACATACATCTTTAGTCCCAGTACTAAGGAGGCAAAGGCTGGTCAGCCTCTGTGAGTTGGAGGCCAACCTGGTCTATATAGCAGGCTGCAGTCCAGCCAAGGCTACGTAGTGAGACCCTGTCTCAAAAAAACAATAGTAATAATTTTAAGAGATAACAAATTACAGACCATGCACATTGTATCAGATAATTAATTTGAGAAATATTTCATAACTAAAAAAAAATCAAGAACACTAAGAGTATATAGTTTCATTTTAGGAGAAGTCAGCCAGAAATTAAAATACCACCCACTCCCCCAAATTAAAATAAGAAGAGCCAAAATTCTAAGAACCAGATTCACCTCATATTTCTGCATTCATTTCCCTTATCCTCTGGCTTGAAAAATATCTTAAAATTACACTTACAAGAATGTCGAACAGATAAGTGGGATGTTATGTACATTTATATTCTTTTAAAAATTCCTTTTTTTTTTTTTTTTTTTTGAGATAGGGTCTCCTCTGTGTAGTCTTGGCTGTCCTGGAACTTGCTCTGTAGACCAGGCTGGCCTTTAAGCCTTTAACTCACAAAGATCCTCCTCCTGAGTGCTGGGATTAAAGGAGTGTGCCACCACCAAGCAAAAAAAATAAATAAAATAAAAAATTTAATGTAGTAAGAAAAATATCACCAGGGAACTGGCATCTGTTTTGAATTAGAATAGGGTATGTTTTTTAAAGCCCTTATGAGCTTAATAAGGTTCTTTTAAGTCTATGTGTGGTAGCACATTCATGTTATTCTACACGTTAGGAGTAGAAGGCACATCCTTGAGCTCAAGGGTTTGAGATCAGCCTGAGAAACGTAGTGAGAACCAGTCTCAAAAGTAGGGAGGGATACATAACTTTAACATGCATGAATAAAGTTTTGGGCTACCGTTTTGCTCAGTAGAAAGTGGACAAGGAAAAAACAACTACCTTCCCTCCCCTCCTTCCTTCTGTTCCTCTTTTTCTTTGAGGCAGGGTCTTGTGTAGACTAGGCTGGCCCCAAAGCCATTTTGTAGTCGAGGATGACCTTGAACACCTAGTCCTCCTGCCTCTACCACCCAAGTGCTGAAATTTCAGGCATGTGCCACCACAGTTAGTTTATGCAGTGTGGGAGTTAAACCCAGGCCTTCATTCAAGCTCTCCACCAACTAACTGAGCTACATCCCCCTCTCTCTTCCTACTTTTCTTTCTACTCTTATACATGATTTTGAGCAATTTAACAAATGCAGTCTTATAATTTGTAACCCCAGAGTGTTAACATCATTTTGAGATAGGATGACAAATATTGACACAACCTGAGTTTGTTTGTTTGAAACAGAATTTCTCTATGTAGCCCTGGCTATCCTGGAACTCACTCTGTAGACCAGGCTGGCCTCTACCTTTGAAATAACTGGGATTAAAGTACTAGGATTACCACACCTGGCAATGCTGCTTTCTTTAAAAAAGGAAAAAAAAAAGTAAAGGTGATCTTAATATGTCTGGCTTCAAAAGAATCGTGACTTTTTGTTTCGTTTTGTTGTTGTTATTGTGTTTTGTTTTATTTTGTTTTTCGAGACAGGGTTTCTCTGTGTAGCTTTGGAGCCTATCCTGGCACTCTCTTTGTAGACCAGGATGGCCTCGAACTCACAGCGATCCACCTGCCTCTGCTTCCCTAGTGCTGGGATTAAAGGTGTGTGCCACCAACACCCAGCAAGAATTGTGACATTTTTAATAGCTGTGTTCAGAGCTTTAAACAGGTCATAAACATTAAATGCCTCTTTTTTTGGTAGAACTAAGGTATGAAACAAAGTTTAATATATAATCACTCAATAGTTTAATTCTGTAAGTTTAATTATTAAAACTGGAGAGAAAGCTGGGCATGTGGGCATACACTTAAAATTCCAGCACTCAGGAGACAGAGACAGATAGACGGTGGCAAGCTGGATGCCAGCCAGAGCTACTCAATGACAAAATAAACAAGGGCGAGAGATGGCTCAACCAAGCAAGCATGAGGACCTGAATTCAGATCCTCAGCACCCACATAAACAACTAGGTGCTTGCAATTACATCTCTGGAGAGGTGGAGACAGGAAAATCACTGAGGTTTGCTCACCAGCCAACTAACTTCACTGAGCAGGTGAAGTCCAGGTTCAGTGAGAACCGGGCATAATGGCTCATGCCTTTAATCCCAGCACTACGGAGACAGAGACTGGTGGATCTCTATGAGTTTGAGGCCAGCCTGGTCTACATAAAGAATTCCAGGACTGCCAAGGGCTACATAGACAGACCCTGTCTAAAAAAAAAAGTAGCAAGCAATTGAAGACACCCATTGTCAACCTCTGTTGTCCTCTGCATGCATCCACATATATGCATGCTTCCTATATAATGTGTACACATACCAAAAGAGAGAACTTGAAAAATTAGAATAAGTGCAATAATTGTCCGTATCTAGCAGTTATAAACAAAAATATATTTAGATACTGAAGCACGAGACATAAGAGGAGGAGTTACTAACTTCAATATTGTAAGGAAATAGTACTCAAAAAAGGATTTGGAGTTATTATATATAAAAGTATAAGTAAGATTATGTATGATAAAGGAAAATCTAGTATAGAGTGGGTAAAGATATAATAGTCATTTTGAAAATACTTTGTTTGTAGCTTTAATATTGATACTGTCAATTAACTAAACTGAGTTTGTTAGTGCAACCTGTAATCATAACATGCAGAAGGCTGAGGTAAGATGATTGAGAGCCCCAGCCCAGCCATGTTATACAGCATGTGGATCCAGAAAGTAAAGAAACTGCCAGAAGGGAAGAATTAATGTTACACATCTCAGGAGCCAGTATGAGTAACATTGGATGGTAGTTACAAGGAATTAGAATGTGTCAGATGTGTGGATTCATGAACTCTTAAAATATATTTTAAAAGCTTCAAAGTATCTCTCACTGACCACCTTTAAAGACAATGAAAAACTTATTTGTTACTGATTGTTTTCAAACTTAGTAAACACTGGCAAAGAATATTCTGCCCCTTCTATACAAATTTTAGAACTAGCCAATTGAATAATTGACAAGTTCTACAGAATTCTTCCAGCTAATGATTAAAGGAGAGATAGGTCACCATTTTGCTATCCCTAACAAATTAATGACTTCAGTTAGTGATTACTGGTGACTGTTAAAGATTGAGAATTAAGTAGATATTTTGTGCCAACTGAAGTAAGTTTCATCTTATCATTGAGGGAAGCCAGGGCAGGAAGGAACTCAAGGTAGAAGAAACTAAAGCAGAGACCACCAAGGAACACTGCTTACTGCCTTGATTCCATGTCTGCTCAGTTACCTTTCTTATGTAGCCCAGGCCTTCCCCTATCAGTCTGCAATAAAAAAAAAAAAAATGGCCACAGGCCCATCTGATAAAGGAAGGCAATTGGTCAGTTGAGATTCTCTATTCCCATGTATGTTGAGGTTTATGTCAAATGACAAAAACAATGACAATTACCTGAGCGTCAGTCTTGGCTAAATAAATGCACACATATGTTGATACAGTAATAATATTGAGGGCTGAGGCAATGACTGAGTGGGTAAAGAACTTGCCCACACAAGCCTAATGACTTGACTTCAGATCCTGGTAGCACAAGCATTTCTAATCCCAGTACGCTCCTACTAAGAGATGGGAGGTGGAGACAGGAAAGATGGAAGCTTTCAGGGCAGCTAGCCTGGCTTACATAACAAGACAAGAAAGGACCTTGTCTTAAAATGGAAGGGGAGGACCAACACAAAGGCTATCTGTCTTAGACACATGTGCTTTGGCATACCTGTGCCCACATTCACTCTCACGTAAAAACAAACAAGAGTGATACTGAATCTGACCACATCTCTAGAAATCAGCTCATTGTGAAAGAAGCCAGAGGACCTTTATATTAAATCTCACTGAAGTGATTTGACAAAATCCAAACTGAGGCACTGTAAGATAACCTTATCTCTAATAAACATCAGAAAATTACATGGAGGAAATGGAGACACAGAGGGAGAAGCATTTGAAGGAGATTTTAGGTTCATAGCCATCATTACACTCACAGTTTGTGGACCATTTTTAGACCCTGATTCAAACTAAGAAAAGTAAGAAAATATGAGTATTGTCTGAGAAGTACTTATTAAGGAATTACTGTTAGTTGAAGATAACTAACAGTATCTTTCCTATGAGAGATTATATATACAGAATTTACAAATGAAATAATCATAGTCTATCTGAGAGTGTCAGAATTATTCAGGACTAGAGGGGGGAGATTCTGTTAAAATTGGTAAGAAATTGCTACAATTCACTTAATTTTGAAATTTCCTGATGGGACTAGTCTCTCCACTTTTGTGTATATTTGTACAAATTCCTCCTATAGAAATGCAAAAATAGCCAGGCGTTGGTGGTGCATGCCTTTAATCCTAGCAGAGGCAGGCGGATCTCTGTGAGTTCCAAGGCCAGCCTGATCTACAGAGCAAGTTCCAGGACAGCCAGAGGAAGCCCCGTCTCTAAAAACAAAACAAAACAAAACAAAACAAAAAAACCCACAAATGTAATGGTGCAGCTTTCTTCCTGATCTGTGCTCCAGTAGTCAGGCTGATGATTCCCTGAAACTGCAGTTACAGGTGAATGTAAAGTGCCAGAAGCGAGCAGTGGGAATCAAACTCAATTTTCTGCAAGAGCTGTAAGTGCTCTTTGAACTGCTGAGGCATCTCCCCAACCCCTTTCTAGTTGTTCTTAAAATGTTTCCTAGTATAGAACTGAAGGTTTGTAGGAGAAATAGAAACAATTCTGGCTCTTTCATTCTATTGGCATTGTGTCTGCTCAGTAGAAAGTAGAAGAATGAGATAAACTAATTCCAATATAAACTTTAAAACTAGAGTTTGACAGGGAGTAAACCTTCAACAAATGTGAGTTGTTATATTAGGTAAAACCTGGTAGTAGAAGGGTGTAGAGAATTGTAAATTCAGGTTGTTAGTTTGTTTCTGGGGATGGGGTTCCTTTCTGTTTTAATCTTTATTTCTAGCTGGTCTAGAAATGTAAGATTTGACTGTGGGGTGAACATTTATGCTCAGTTAGTCAGATCTGAGTTATGCATGCTCCAGTGTCCTGTCTGGTTTGTACCCCCTTTTATCCTTAAACATCCCGGATTAAGTGATATATTGTATGATCAACTTCAGTTTGACAGGATTGAAGTTTCGCTGTAGTTTACATTTCTCTTTCACTATGAATTGCTTTTCGTAGTCACATTTGTTCCATGTCTCCATGCTTCTATCCCTTTGAAACTCAAAATCCAAGTACCCCCCCCTTTTTTCTCCATAAGCTAATTAATATAAAAATAAATCTCTTCTCCATCCTCATTTCCCAAGTCAGTGTTATACAGCTTCACTTTTAGAGACCCTGTTTCGACCTTCTTATTTTATAGGTGCAGAAACTAAGGTCCATCAAAATTCAGTCTCATGTATGTGATGATCAATGACAGAATACAGCCCTGATATCACAAGCTTCTACTGTCTGGCTTCTACTAAAAGCAGTAAAATGTTTTTATAGCTGCAGTCAGCTTTTTTTTTTTTTTCCAGACTGCATTTTGAAGTTAATTTCTTTGGAGTTCTGTAGAGCAATAGGGTTCCTTTAGATCATGTCAAATACTTCCTCCTCTCGGTATACCTTAATACATTGAAGGAACTGAAAAGTCCTGTAAAGGAACCTCTGGCTTTCTTAACCCTACATTTTCCAAATTTGGGGAATGTTAACTTAGACTTTGATGGATCACTGGAAAAGAAGAGTTGGCATATATGTTATTTTTTTTAATTTTTCATTCAACTGTTTGTTCATTCTGTGTAAATTTTCCCACCCAGCTGATATGTTTAACAGTAATTAGTAGAAGGTAAAAATCAAAACAAAATTATAACCAACATGGAACTTTGAATGAGTAAAGGAAGCAAGAATCAATTCCAGCTTGTGACGGTATCATGTCACTACACTCTTTGAACACTGACCTGTCCTTCTCACATCCATCTCCACGTTCAAAGATGCTCTTATAAAGTTTTTGGTATACTTGATATTCATGATGTTTTTATTCTATGTGTAATTTATTAATATATCTTTCCTTCGCTGACCTGGAGCTCACTGCGTGGACCAGGCTGGCTTCAAATTCATAGGGATCTACCTGCCTCGGCCTCCCAAGTACTGGGATTAAAGGTGTGGTTCCTGTAAGCCCAGGATTTAGGAGGCAGAGGCAAATGGATCTCTGAATTCGAGGGCAGACTGGTCTACAGAGTAAATTCCAGGATGTCCAGGGCTATGCAGAGAAACTCTATCTCAAAAAGTCAGAATAAATAAATAAAAATAAAAAATGTATGAACTTGACAGTATATTATTTACAAAGAAAATGCAAAGAAAATTTGGGGTAGCTTTTTATGATTTATTTTTGTTTTTATGTTCAGTATTGTTTTGCCTGCATGTATGTCTGTGAGAGGGTGTTGGTCCCTGGAGTTACAAACAGTTGTGAATTGCCATGTGGTTGCTGAGAATTGAACTCAGATCCTCTGGAAGAGCAGGCAGTGCTCTTAACAGCTGAGCCATCTCTCTATCCCTTGGTAGCCTTTTTTTAATTTTAATTTTTTTATTGGTTTAAGATATATTTAAATCAAATAATTTATCTTTGTTTCCATCAAGAAATGGATGAAAAGAGACTCCTGGATCCTGGGTTGAAGGTTCGTAAAGGCCTCTGGAATTACACTCTGAAGAGCCAGCAGATGGAATGCCGGAGTGACTGAAGAAAATGGGTGCTAATGCATCTAGCTATCCTCATTCATGCTCCCCACGGGTAGGGGGAAATTCACAGGCCCAGCAGACTTTCATAGGTAACTTTGCATTTGTTAATTTTATTTCCTATTGTAACTGTAAATAGATTGTGTTAATAGTTATCTTTGTAGCTGAAAAGCCTGCTGAGCCATAGAAAAAGTATTATAGGTAATAATTCTGTAGTGTCTGGGTTCCCTGCCTTCACCCCAGTCTTAATCAGGCTTGTTATAAATATAGCCTTAGTGTGGTTGAAGAGAAAAACATTTAACAATTACAGACAATATTCTTAATTTGCAAATTGCCTCTCATTTCCTAAAAATCCATGTGTGAGGCCTTAATATAGTTCTTGATTGCCAGAAAACCAAAGACATTTTTTAAAATTCAGACAAATTTTTGTTTCTGTTTGTTGCTTTCCTTTCCTTCTTCCCTCATTACATTCCTTTTTATTAAAAATTGTTACAGAACACTTTATTGTGGTGGGGGTATTCATGACACACACATAAAAGTCAGAACACTTTGTGAGAGTCAGTTCTCTCTTAATCCCCATGTGGGTCCCAGGAATCAAACTCAGGACATCAGGTATGGTTGCAAGTGACTTCCACTGAGCCACTTTTCTGGCCCTTTTAAAATAGATTTATTTCTTTGTGTGTGTGTGTGTGTGTGTGTGTGTGTGTGTGTGTGTGTGTGTGTGTGTGTGTGTGGTGTACACATGGGTGTGTAGATATATTTGCCTGGGTTACACAGGGAAGCAGACATTGACATCAGATGTCTTCCTTAATCACATTCCACTTCATTTGACCTAAGATTTATTTATTTTATTTTATGTATATGTGTTTGTGCCTGCATATATGTTTGTGTGACAAGTGCATGTAGAGTCCACAAAAGGATGTTGGATCCTCTGGAACTGGAATTGCAGGTGGTCATGAGCCATCTTCTGTGGGGGTTGGGAACCTAACCCAGGACCTCTGTAAGAACAGCAGTTCTGTAACTAGCCCCTCTACCTGCAGATGGGTCTGTCACTGAAACCCAGAGCTCATGTTTTAGCTACACTGGTTGGCCTGTGGTCCCCTGGAATCTGCTTGTCTCCAGCTTCCCAACACTGTGCATTGTCCAGCTTTTATGTGTTTGATGGATAGCCAAAGTTAGGTCTTCATGCTTGCAGAGCAAGCACCTGATCCACTGAGCCATCTTCCCTGATTTCCTCCCCAAGCACACTCAGACACACACATGCACACGTACACACCTCCCTACCTTTATTTGAACTCTCCAGTCTAGGTTGTTATACTCTTGACCTTTAGCCTCAGCCTCTAAAGTGCTGGGTTTACAAGGAGGTGCACCACAATGCCCAGCCCTCTTTCTTAATATAAAAATGTGTTATTCGCATTCGGGAAAAACAATGTTCAGTTTTATCTGAGTTGTATCAGAATGTGTTTGTAATAATTTTAGGCATGAAATATGTTAATATGATAGTGAATGCTAAGAAATTATTATGATTTGCTTAATTTTCTTCTTAGGAACATCATCCTATTCTCAGCAAGGCTATGGTTGTGAATCAAAGTTGTATAGCCTTGACCATGGCCACGAGAAACCACAAGACAAAAAAAAGAGAACGTCTGGCCTTGCCACCCTCAAAAAGAAATTTATTAAACGCCGAAAATCAAATAGGTCAGCTGATCATGCCAAGCAGATGCGAGAACTCCTCTCCGGGTGGGATGTGAGAGATGTCAATGCACTAGTAGAGGAGTATGAGGGAACTTCAGCCTTAAAGGAGCTTTCTCTGCAAGCCAGTTTGGCCAGACCTGAAGCCCGGACACTGCAAAAGGATATGGCTGACCTTTATGAGTACAAGTACTGTACCGATGTGGACTTAATATTTCAAGAAACGTGTTTTCCTGTTCATCGTGCCATTTTGGCAGCAAGGTGTCCATTTTTTAAAACACTGCTTTCTTCCTCACCTGAATATGGGGCAGAGATAGTAATGGACATCAGTACAGCTGGTATTGATATGCCCATGTTTTCTGCCTTGTTACACTACCTTTATACGGGAGAATTTGGAATGGAGGACTCAAGGTTTCAGAATGTCGATATCCTTGTCCAGCTTAGTGAAGAATTTGGAACACCAAATTCCCTTGATGTAGATATGCGTGGACTCTTTGATTACATGTGTTATTATGATGTCGTCCTTAGTTTTTCTTCAGATTCTGAACTAGTTGAAGCTTTTGGTGGCAATCAGAACTGTTTAGATGAAGAGCTCAAAGCCCACAAGGCTATTATTTCTGCACGGTCCCCATTTTTCCGAAATTTATTACAAAGGAGGATACGGACTGGTGAAGAAATCACAGACCGAACTTTGAGAACTCCCACAAGAATTATATTAGATGAGTCCATTATACCAAAAAAATATGCAAAAGTGATATTACACTGTATGTATACCGACGTAGTGGACCTCTCTGTTTTGCACTGTAGCCCTTCTGTGGGAAGTCTCAGTGAAGTTCAGGCTCTCGTCACAGGGAAACCAAACATGACCAGGGCAGAAGAAGCCATGGAACTTTACCACATAGCACTGTTCTTGGAATTTAACATGCTTGCACAAGGTATGAAATTCTGACTTTAAATTTTTATTTCTAAAATTATGTATCTGTCTCTTAAATTAAAAACACTACTTGAGTTCTGTATCAGTGTCTAGAATATACAGGATTAGTTTTTTCTCAGTCTGTAATTAGGAATACTAAGACAACTTCAGGGTCAGTATTAATGTAGCTCTTCATTTACTATTAAAATCAAATATTCAGTACTGATGATAAAGAAAGAACATTGGTAAGACTACAGTCTTGTTCTTGTCTAATGTGAGATGATGGGTATTAGACTACATGATTAGCTACCTACGTCATCTCTGCTCTAACTTTGAACCCTCCCATTTCCCCATTTTTCAAGTTTTGATTCCTATGTATACATTTAGCACCTTATTGAGTCTTAATTGCTTGTAGTTAGAATAAATTCATTGTAAAGATAAAAGGTTGAAAACAGCTTTATTTTAAGTAAGCCTCTGACTTACATTTTAAATAGTTGGTTTCTTACTTTCAGGTTGTACATCAGGGATTGGCTTGTAAAAAGTAGTTAGTGCCAGACCCACATGCCATTTTCATTTGCTTTAAACAAAACAGTCTGTCTATCTCTATGTATCTGTCATCTATCTATCCATTCATCTATCTGAACAGCATTTATTTTTCTGTGTTCTGAGTAAATGAATATATGAATATTGTGTTAAAGAAGTATATGTCTTGCCGGCCAGTGATGGCGCACGCCTTTAATCCCAGCACTCGGGAGGCAGAGGCAGGCGGATCTCTGTGAGTTTGAGGCCGGGCTGGACTGACAGCCTCCAAAACAATACAGAGAAACCCTGTCTCATAAAACCAAAAAAAAAAAAAAAAAAAAAAGAAGAAGTATATGTCTTTTGGTAAAGATAGTGTTAGAATCCTAACGGTTCAGAGCTGGAAAGAGTCCTTTCCTATACAAAGGGAGTGTATACTTAGCTTTCTGTGGCCATAAGGTAAAATGAAACAAGTTATATGACCCAATATTACTCGAGAAATTTAATTGTGCTAGAGCAGAGTCACTAAAAAAATTTAAAAACTGCCAACTAGAAGACAAATGTGTCAGTTTCAGTAAGGATAATTTAGCATGGTTTTCTGCCTTGACATGGCCAGATCAACCAATTAATGGAACTTTGAGAAATATTTTTTTAAACCCTCGTAGATAGTAATGATAGTAATAAGAAGAGAATTGGGCATTGATAAGGGAATAAAGGTTGCAATCTTTTATGTAGTCTTTTAAAATATAATTTACCATTTTCTTTCAGTAACAGACTAGTTTTGTTTTTGTCACAGGATGTCATTAAACTGTTTTTATTAGTTTAAAATAATCATTATGTTAATACCTGACTATTTAGAAATGCCAGTTTATAGGGACAATATTAGAAATGACCTAGCAGCTTGACCTACCATTCCTTTGTTCTATAAAGCCAAATTTGTGAGAAAATGCTTCTACAGAAAATTTTGAAGTTTGCCACAGCACCAAAAAGGTATGACAAAACTTTCTTTTCTCAAACTGTGTGTTTTACATATTTACCTGTTTTTTAAAGTGAGGGTGTATACCCTTAATGTAGTAATTTTTTAGTTTTTAATGAAAAGTGAAATTGCAGGCTAGTTCTTAGGTCTTTTGGTGGTACTCAGTTACCTGTCCTGAAGCTCTTTTATTTTCTTTGGTGAGTTAATTTTTTTTCCATCATTTAAATAGAAATTACATTTTATTCAGGACACTTGGAGATCTAAAATGTTCCTTTTTTGTCTCAATCTGGCTAAACAAGTAGAGCTCTTCTATCTTTCCATTCAAAATCTATTTGCAGCTGTAGTTTTCACTTTAGCCTCTTGTACTTTTATGTGGGACATACCTCTCTCTCATAGATTCATACTAGTCCTTCTATGCCTTCAACATAGCCTTACTTCATTTCCATTAGGAGGACAGTATTTGGTCACTTGTGAAAGGATTTCATGTGATAAAGCTTTAAAGCTCATGTCCGGAGCCAATTGAACTAGCTTTGAATCCTCCTCTATGACATCTTAACATGTTTCACCTTGAACAAGTCATATAACTCTTAACTCAATGTCTTATCGATTTGCAAAAAGAATAATAACCCTATAAAGTATGATGCTGAGGATTAAGGAAACCATATATGATGCCGGGCGGTGGTGGCACATGCCTTTAATCCCAGCACTCAGGAGGCAAAGGCAGGTGGATCTCTGTGAGTTTGAGGCCATCCTGCTCTATAAAGTGAGTTCCAGGACAGACAGAGCTGTTACACAAAAAAACGCTGTCTCGGGGTTGGGAGGGAGAAAACCATATGTGTTAGTTGATATGAACAGTATGTGGTGTATAATAAGCATTAAGTAAGTGTCAACTGCTAATTTCTCTGACAAGTACATCTTCTTTGCCATGGTTGTCGTCTTCGCTCCTGCCCTGGGCTAAAGCTAGCACTTTACTGCTGAGCTTCAGCCCTAAATACACAGTCTTTCTAAAAGTAATTTTATTAGTGAGCCCAGTACTAAGTATATTTCATAGATTCTTTTTAGATAATTTTTATTTTAATATTTTCTTATAATTTTATCACAGTTTTAAATTGTTTCTACCTCTTAACCATTGTACTTAAGAACCAAACAAACTTAAGAACAGTCTACTTGTTACTTTCCAGTTTGCTTTTCCCAACAGGAGTTCTATATACCAATGATACCTGTGCTCAAGCATCTATTGTATGTGAAAAATTTGAATCTTTCCATGCATGTCTCGTTCTAGCTATATATACTATTTTAGAGAGAATTGAGTAGTCTGTATTTTATCTTTATTTCATTTTATGTGTATGAGCGTTTTGCCTTAGTGTATGTGTATGTACTGTGTGCATGTCTGGTGTCTGTGGAGGCCAGAAGAGGGCGCTGGATCCCAGACTGAAAGCACAGATGGTTGTGAGCTGTGAACTGAACTTTCTGGCAGAGCAGCCAGTGCTCTTAAACGATCTCTCTAGACTCTGGTCTGTATTTTTTGTTCTGAGATTCAAATGAGGATACTCAGTTAAGAAAGACTGTGAAACTAGGAATATTGAGCAGCTTGAAGGTAAAATCATATTTTCATTTTGTGTTCCCATTACATAGGACATAGTAGGAAATTTAGTAAATGTATGAGTCGAAGATTAATATTTTTTTGTTGTTTTTGGTTTTACAAGACAGGGTTTCTCTGTATTGTTTTGGAGGCTGTCAGTCCAGCCCAGCCTCGAACTCACAGGGATCTGCCTGCCTCTGCCTCCCAAGTGCTGGGATTAAAGGCGTGCACCACCACTGCCCGGCTAATTTTTATTCCAAATCAGATTTAACTTTAAAAATTAAAGCCAGGGCCCATGAGATGGAACCCACGTGATGGAAAAAGAAAACTAACTCTTACAAGCTTTATTCAGATTTCTGAATGAATAAATAATGTTTAAAAATAATTAAAGCTTGGGGCTGGAGAAATAGCTTAGTGGGTAAGTGATTGCTGTATAAATATGGGAACCTTTTAGTTTCCAGCACCCACATAAAAAATCTGGGCATGACCATGTGCATCTGTAGCTCCAACACTGTGAGGATAGAGACAGGAGGACCACTGGAGCTTGCTGGATTCTATACATGAGTCAGTAGTGGTCCACTTCTCTGTTCCTGAATCATGATCACCGGTAGCAGATGGCAAACTGTTCTTTCAATGCGTTATTCACCTCCAACAAAATATAAGAGACCTGAAATTTCCTGTTCCCATACCCTGCCCCACTCTCACAGGACAGCTCCTTATGTGGCCCAGGTTGGCTTCAAACCTTTAGTCTTCCTGCCTCAAACTCCAGATTGCCAGATATGGCCAACGCTTTTTTGTTGTTAGTGTATGTGGATTCTTGAGACTTTTTTCTTTGTTTGTTTGCAGGGCCGGGTATTGAACCCAGGACCTAATAGGTACTAACATTCTACCACTGAGCTCTCTATACACTCAGGGAAATCAGATTCTTTTTAATTTTCTAAAGAAACTGAACTAGAGATAGTCTGAATGCAGAAATAGCTATAGAATATGATGGGGATGAGATAAAGATTAAAATTGGAGATGTGTGAAAGTTTCAAGCTATATGATAAAATCACTTACTCCCCTTCCCCAGAAAACACAAGAGAAAACTGGAGCTTTAGAAGTAGTAAACAGTCCCAAAGCATATATACATACAAATACCAACTCTTTAGAGTTACTCGGTTAAGTTATGTTCTTGTTATATAGTTTAACAGTGTGAGGTGGTAGTTGTTAACTACAGAGCTAAGAGACGGCAACCTGCTTGTTCTGCCACACTTCAGTGGGCTATGAAATCCCATCCAAGGATACCGAATGTTTAAGGGAAATGTCCAGAGTGAGACATAGGTCAGAACAAAAGTACTGAAGAAAACAATGAAGACTGCAGCTGACTTCAGGAGAGTCAGCATCTGTAGATAAATTTGAATTTGTATTTATATGTGTGGATGTTTTACCTGCATGTATATATATGCACCTCTTGTTTAGTACCCACAGAGGCCAGAAGAGAGCATCAGATCCTCTGAAACTGGAGTTACAGATGGTTTATGGGCCACCTTATGAGTACTAAGAGTTGACCCAGGTCCTCTGGGGAGCATTCAGTGCTCTTAATCATGATCCATCTCTCCAGTTTTTCTTGGGGCAGGGAGGTGAGGAAATAGAGGAGATTGTAGTGGTACATGACTGTAATCCCAGAACTTGGGAAACTGAGGCAAGAATATTGTGTTTGGGGCCATCCATGGTTACATAGAGTCCTTGCCTCAGAAATAAGCACACAAAAATGACATTGGTAGCTCACAACTAGTATACTCTTAAGTGTAGAGCACTTAACCAATATGTATAAGACCCCATGCCCAGTCCCCATCACTTCAACACACAAAACAAAGTTGAGTTCCAGAACTAAAACAGGAACTCTTAAAGTAAGAGCAGAAATGGAAAGTATGATAGGGTTGAGAGGTAAAGTTGAAGAAATCTAGAAAGAAAAAGGGAGGATAGAGGAAAGGAACTGGAGTATAAATATCTACTACTCCCGCATCTCAACTAAGGAAGCTACCCAAGGTGAGATCTACCAAGTACTAAAGCAAACTAAAAATGGAGACGTGGGATCAGAAAATGTCATTCAATGCAGGAGGGAAGCTAAGTGCGGCCTAGGTACCAGTTGTGTTATGGCTAGGGAGGGGAAAGGATGTGCCCTGTCTAGACTGGACCAGAACAAAAAACCCTAAAAAGTCTACGATATCAGTTACTTAATGTTTGAATAGTAAGTAGCAAATTAGACTGAGATTTGATGGCTTTTAGTGCATTTAGGAAGAATTGGAAATAAATTCAGTGAAACAAATGTATAAAGAAAATATTGAAGAAAAAAATGGCATGAGAGAAAATAAAATACTAGTACAGAGCTTGGCTCAGCAGTAAGTAGTATTTAAATACTTGTTACAATAGGAACATAGAATATTGATTTAATATAAATTAGAATATGTGGGAATACACAGCAGGAGAAGGAGCTAAAGAATTGTAAGCAGAACCAAGTTCTATAGGGGTTTTTGCTTTGATTTGCTTTGGTTGTACAAGACAGGGTTTCTCTGTGTAGCTTTGGAGCCTGTCCTGGCACTCAACTCTGCTTTCCAAGTGCTGAGATTAAAGGTGTGTGCCACCACCACCCACATTCTGTAAAGGTTTCTTTTTTAGGGTAAGCATTTTGTTAGTACTAGACTTTAAAATTACAAGCATATTAAGCTTGATTATGAAATTGATTTTAATTTTTATTACATTTATGTTTGTGAATGTATATATAGAAGCTCATGTGCCACAGCAAACATGCTGATGGAGATCAGGACAACTTATGGAATTTGTCCTCCCCTTTTATCATGTGGGGCCTTGGAACCAAACAGATCTGTCAAGCTTGGTGGCCGAACAATCTTACTAGCCCCCAAATTAATTTTTAAAATAAAGATATGACATCAGTGCCCATTAGAAGAGTTCCTAGAAGAGGCCACAGTCCTAAAAAATAATTAAGAATTCATCATTAGGGGGCTGGAGAGATGGCTCAGAGGTCAAGAGCACTGGCTGCTCTTCCAGAGGTCCTGAGTTCAATTCCCAGCAACCACATGGTGGCTCACAGCCACCTACAATTCAATCTGGTGCCCTCTTCTGGCATGTAGGCAGAACAGTGTATAGGTAAAAATAATAATAAATCTTTTAAAAAAATAAATTTTTAAAAAAGAACTCATCATTATTGAAGATTGTTGTTGTTTTGCTGTTGTGAAGGGTTTTTTTTTTCATTGTTTATATTTTGCCTGTTTAAGGCGGGACCTTATATTTATATAGTCTTGGCTCCTTTTGTATTCACTAAGTAACTGAGGATGAGTTCAAACTTCTGATTCTTCAGCTTCCACCTCCCAAGCAGTAGTATTATAGCTTGTACCACCACTGTTTTTGTGGTGCTGGGAATAGAACCCAGAGCCATGTGCATGTCAGATAACAGATCTAGCAACAGAACCATAGTCTCGGCTTCATTAGTAACAAATGAGATCGTGCTTGTAATTTTGGTGTACTTTGTCTTCCTTGGTCATCCTGACAGCCTCCAAGCTTGATGGGTTCAGAAACTAATAACTAGCCTGTAAGTGATAAAGTTGTACATACATAACTCATAGTAGTTCTTCTGACCCTTAAACCCAGGAATTTGGACATGGTGGGAGAGGAGGCAATGTGAGAACCATTTGATGGGGCTTGGGTAGGAGGTAGTGGCCCAAGTAGGCAGACTGTGGTAGTTACTGAAGCAGTATCTGTTACAAGTCCCTTTTCTTACTGAAACCAGCAAACTGCTTGGAATTTTCGAGCCAGTCAGCAAGTTTAATGATGGTTGGGGGCAGGGACTTGAGTAGGTTGCTGCTCAAACTGATCCACATTCTGGAGTCCAGAGCACTTAGTCAGAGGACAGAGGCTTCTGCTGTGTTTCAGCCATTCTTTTCTGAACAGACTGCTTTCCTGTATGGGTCACTGGAGACTTCCTAGCACTAGAGGCTTCCCAGTTTTGGGTGGGTGGGTGGTTGGTTGGGGATTTTTTGTTGTTGTTTGGTTGGTTTTTTGAGATAAGGTTTCTGTATAGATTTGGAGCACTGCTGGAGATTTAACAGAGAGCCTCAGATCAATCCCTTTTCTTCTTAAGGAACCTGGAATTGTTCTGTGGTTGCTACTCAAGAAGCCTGATTGATACCAGTGCCTATACTAAAAACAAAATTAATATATAAAATTAAAATTCCCAAATAGATTATTGAATTGGAAGAAGGAGGAGAGAAGGTCAGGTGTTTTACCACGGTGGCGTTTTATAACTCCTGTGGCATGCATACACTGGGCAGTGGTTCTAACATTGTGAGAACAGAAGTGAAAGTGCACTACTACTGCCTTTTCTTACCTTTGTGAAGAAAAACCTACTTTTTAGAAACATAATGTCTTACAATCCACAGACCTACTGCTGTCTTTGACATAAATATTGCCGACCTCAGAACAAAATAGCCCAGAAGTAGTATGGCCTCAAAAATATATTATCAATCTTTAGAGAATAAAATTTATAATTTGCATTGATCCGGGCGGTGGTGGTGCATGCCTTTGATTCCAGCACTCGGGAGGCAAAAGCAGGTGGATCTCTGTGAGTTTGAGGCCAGCCTGGTCTACAGAGCGAGCTTCAGAGCTACACAGAGAAACCCTGTCTCAAAAAAACAACCCCCCCAAAAGGATGGTATATTGTATTTGCCATATTTTTAGTCATTATGAATGTAATTATATTTTATTGAATTAAAAATCTTCACAAGCCTCCCAAAAACAGTGACCTAATTTTTAAACCTTTAAACAACTTGGCTGACTTCCAAGAATGTGTGCCTGAAATCATACAAAAAGGCCGTCCCCACTCACTCATCCATTTCTCCTCTTTCCATTCTTTCATTGTCCTGCATGTTGACACTTTCCTTTTGTTAAAGTTCAGTGACTCTGGCAATTCATTATACTTGTTTGTAATTGTACCTTCTTCAGCAGATGAGTCTGACTGTAATTCTGAAAGAATAGTGAACTAAGCTGAAGACCATTTGCAGCAGATCAGAGCAGTCAGACAGACGGGAGGCGTCAAGAATTGCTTTAGTTTCATGAGTGACAGTTCAGGTAACTGAGATGACGCTTATCTAATCAAGGAGCGCTAGCATTTATAGACAATTTTACTGCAAGTTTGAGTAGAGTTCTGAAATAGAACATTTGGTTACATATCTTGTTTTAAACCTTAAACAATTTTTGTTATAGGCTATCCCTCTATCCTTCTGCTGTCACCTTTGTCCAGGGTACCTCTGTTTTTTATCATTAAGCCTCCAAATACTGCCTTTATGAACAAACTTGGGTGCTTTATGCCCTTGTTTTATTTAGCCATTACAAATTAAAAGTAATTCCTTTTTCTTAAGAACTTGCAAACATTTGTTTTTGTTGGGTATTTCCATCTTCTAACTTGGCTCTGGAAATGGCTGTATATTGTCTCATTTTTTTCTTCTTGTCACATTGAGTATGTTCCCTAAGGAGACAATTAAAATCTTGATGTATTCAAATTCCCCCCAGAACCTAAAATAGTACTTTTCTCTTAGTAGACTCTTGATTGTGTGTTATGAATTAGTTTACTTAAATTTGTTTTATTTGTGTATTTGTGTGTAAGTGCCTACACATATATACTGTGTGGGATTGATCACCACAGAAGTCAGAAGAGATTGCTGGATTGCAGCAGATGCTCTTAACCACTGAGCCATCATTCCAGCCTCTTAAATTATTCTGGTAACTAATGGGAGCTAAGTAATGCTTTTTCTTGGGATTTTATGTGTATGGGCATTTTGCTTCCAGTGCACCGTGTTCTTGCTATGCCCACAGAGGACAGAAGAGAGGATAGAATCTCCTGGGACTGGAGTTACAAAAGGTTGTGAGATCCCATATGGGCGCTGGGAAGAACAGGTTAAGTCATCTCTCCAGCCTCTGCATAATCTTTTCTTGTGAAAAAGAAGCTGAGCAGTGAGCCTAGGATGTGTGTTCAGTGATGAATGCTTGCTTGCCTAGTATGCCCAACGCCAGAAGTTCTTTTTCAACAATAAATAAAGCCTTCCCTCTGTATATAATAATGAAGCTCCAAGGATTGGTGCAGGAATGAAATAGCAGCAAACTGATAGGTAGTGTGGAGTCTCATTTTACCTTGAGTTGAAAGATCTATTCACTGCACTTTTGTATATTAGTATTTATATTTCAAAGTGAAGCATAAAAACTCAAAACATCAAGTTACCAGAACTTTTGGTGCTAGTCATAAAATAAAGAGCATAAACTATTTTCAAATCTCAGGTTAACATTTAATGACACTGTTGTCACTCAAGATTATAACAGGGGAAAGACAATCTTTAAATGCCAATGTGCACCTCGCTTCATGACAGCACTGGATATAAGTTGTTTCATGTGGTCTTTAAAACTCTATGAACTTGTGCAGATTTAGTAATAAGTAAACAGTGTCTAACGCAGTGTTTTGTAATCATGAACTTTGAACTTAGACCTGGGTTCCAATCCAACTCTGCACTAATAAAAATACTGTTTGTGAATGTCTCCAAGTGTGTTTATAGAACAACTAAAACATTCAGTGACTAAAAGCTGGCCAGAAACATGACTTCAACCATTTTTCTAGTACAGTCGACATGGTTCTAGTGTCACTAAATACTTGTCTATGCAGGAGATGTCTTTAAGGGCTTAGGAGATAGCTCAGTTGGTGAGTGTTGCTGTACAAGCATTATGGCCTGAACTTGAGTCCAGAATTAAGACAAAAGGCTGGGCATGTCGGTATGCATTCACAACCCCACCACTGGGAAGGGATAGCCAGCCAAGCAAGCTCCTGGTCAGTGAAAGTCTTTGTCTCAAGAACAAAGTAGAAGAAACACTACCCAAAACTGTCTTCTGGCCTTTCATGTACACGTATATAAAACATTTTTATATTCTTTGTTTAGGTATGTGTACTGTTTTTACATGTTCTTGTTTGAACGTGAAATATCTACATATCTAAAACTTGTACTAAAAGCCGAGCATTGGGGGTGCACACCTTTAGTTCCGACTCTCGGGAGTCAGAGGCAGGCCAATCTCTGTGAGTTCAAGGCTAGCCTGGTCTACAGAGTTCCAAGACAGGCTCCAAAGCCACAGAGAAACCCTGTCTTGAAAAACAAAAATAAAATTAGTACCAGAAAATAGCAGTACATTTGCACACTTAAATGTCTTTGTTATCAAAGAAGTGTGTTATCAAACATTTCTCTTTAACTGTAATAGTTAAGCATTTTCCAATGATATGGTATAAAATTAGGTTTATATTGTCAGTGTTCTCAAATTGAAGCATGCATCAAGAAACAATGCTGACTTTTAAAACTATGACTAGAATTCCAGGAAATACATGGATCTTACTGTTTTCTAAATATATTGGCATTTGAGCTTTTCTGGGAGGTTCAGAAAATGCCCTAAGCTAAAGTGTATAATTAGTTATTCCTTACTCATATTAATTTAAAACTAGGTAAATAGGGCCAGGGAGATGACTCTGTCTCAAAATAAATACTTTTAAATGCCATGTTAAAGAAGGTAGTTTATAAAGTAAACAAAAAATGTCGATCTGTTCATTTAAGTGAATGAGTTCTTATATATGTGTGCTTGAAGCTTAGAGAGAGACCTTAAAAATCTTTTTCTCAGTTGTTTGTCTTTAACATCCTCCTTTACTAAGTTACTAAGTGAAGCTCCTTCAAGTTTTCAGCTTTCCCATGTGGTAGTTTGAATAGGAATGGTTCCCATAGACGCATATATTTAATAAATGCCCAAGGAGTGGCACTGTTTGAAAAGATTAAAAGAATTAGGAGGTGTGACCTTATTAGAGGATGTGTGTCACTAGGGGTAGGCTTTGAGGTTTCAAAAACCCAAGCCAGGTCCAGAGTGTGTGTGTCTGCCTGCAGATCAGGATGTGGAACTCTGAGCTACCTCAGCACCATGTCTGCCTGCGTTGCAGCAGTGCTCCCCACCACGATAATTAACCTCTGAAACTGTAAGCAAGCCCCCAATTAATTGCTTTCTTTTATAAGAGTTTACCTTGGTCATGGAGTCTTTACACAGCAATGGAACACTGACTAAGACATCCATCTTTATTATTTCTTCTTCCACACAGTTGACACAAGTTAAACGATAAAGGTCACAGGCCCAGGATGCACATTTCACACGTAGGAAGCATGAATTTCAGTGATTTTTCTCCTTCCTTTCAAAAGGACGAATGGTCTCAGGATAAAGAAGCTCAAATTTCCTGGGCCTTGCCTGGTCTTTGTGGTCAGTGATGGGTTTTGCTGAACACTGAGAGAACAAATGAACTCCTAGCAGTTTTTGTAGCCTGGTGGTGTTAGTGTTTTCAGTAGAGAATACATTCACATGGAACAAAATTCAAAACTGCATGTCTCTTCCCTTTTATCTTCATTTCTCTAGTCACTGTTCATACTGTTACATGGTACTCCTCATGATTCTTTCCAATAAGCAATCCAGAGTCTCTGGAGATAATCTTTAAACTAAAGACAGCCACTTAAATTAGATCTCTCTTAGTACTCACTTCTGTTGTTCAGCTATTGGAAGAAAACTTACAAGGTTCCTAAGAGGGACAGAACCCTAGAAGATTCACTTCCATGGGGCTAAATATTTTACTTGTTAAGAGAGCTTGATGCATAAGGCTCTAGGTTCAATCCTAGCATTGAAACAAACAAAAAAAACAACTATGCTTCTGTATTATGTCTTTCTATCCAACAGAAACAACCAGACTCTGAGTATTAGCTACAAAAGGCTAAGAACCAAAACACAGAAACACTCACCTTCATTTTGGGTTAGTTGTTTGCTTGCTTGCTTGTTTTGCTGAACTAAATCTTTCTAAGCTATTGATTTGTCTCAGCATTCTTCAGAGAATTACCAACATAGATATGTCTGAGAAGAAAAATCGCTGAAGTAGATGGAAGGAATGGTGGAGTGCTGAGAGCAGAATAAATGATGAGGCTCATTAGGCTGCCAGTGTGTTTGCTACGGTGCTCAGAAACTTGCTGGGACAAGTAGGCACTGTGTGGGTAGCAGTCTGTAGTCCCCATTTTTTTTCCTACTGACAATCCTTCCATAAATGTGGGTGTGACTTTTAAAGGCATAGGTGATGAAATACCATTCTTAGAGGACTCCATCTTGATAACAGTCATTTCTACACTTCTCCTTATGAATTTGAAGAAATAAGCTGTTGTGTGATATAGTGGTCTGGCCAAAGAATCGTGCGGCAAGAATTGAATGTGATCCCCAGTGATTAGTCAGCAAGAAGCTGGGTCTGTAGACTTGTAGACACAGGAAACTAATTCTGCCAACATTCTTGAATGAGATTGGAGGCAGATGATCCCCATTGAGCTTTCAGACAGAATAAAAGCCCAGCTGATACCCTACTTTCATGCTTAATGAAGTCCTGGCTAAAGACCCAGACTCTAATGCCCAGACTCACAGCCCACAGAATGGGTGAGAAGATAAATGTGTTGTTTTAACCCAGTAATTTGTGGAGGTTTGTTATGTAGCAATAAAAAACTAATACATTATTTAACAATTTGATGTTATTTTCTTCGGTCAAAACTATTTAACACTAACAATTTCTTAGGTTTTAGTAATTAGGAGGGGGGGGTTGGAGAGATGGCTCAGAGTTTAAGAGCACTGACTGCTCTTCCAGAGGTCCTGAGTTCAATTCCCAGCAACCACATGGTGGCTTACAGTCATCTATAATGAGATCTGGTGTCCTCTTCTGGATTGCACACAGACATGGAGGCAGGATGCTGTATTCATAATAAATAAATAAAAATCTTTTAAAAATAATTAGGGAATTGAAATTTGATGAAACACAGTACTTTGATCTCTAAAGCAAGTTTGATTTCTTACTAAGAGAATGGGTTGAAGCTTTTTTTTTAAGGCTTTTTAAATTTTATTTTCCAGTTTAAATTTAGATAAGAAACGAGGTTGCTTCACAAGTCAGTTCCAGGTCCCTCTCCCATTCCCTCCCCTCATCCCGTGCCCTCCCGCACCCCCCCCCCCCCGTTACCCCCTCATTCCCCCAGGGAGGGTGAGGCCCTCCATGGGGGTGTCCATAGTCTGTCATTTCATATAGGGCAGGGCCTAGACCCTTCCCCAAGAGTTCAGGGTGAGAATGCACCTCACATTGTTCTATGGGAGTCCAAAGTCCGTGTGTATACTTGGGATGGGTACTGATCTGCTGCCCAAGGCTCAATAGATTCTCTAGGCCTCCTCACTGACACCCAGATTCAGGGGGTCTTGATCAGTCCCATGCTGGATTCCCAGGCTGATGCCTGGGATTCAAGAGTTAACCTTTGTCTGGTCAGCTGTTTCTGGGGGTTAAACCAGCCCAGTCTTAATCCCTTTGATCATCAGTCCTCCCTCTCTGTTACTGGCTTTCTTGAGTTCAGCTCAGTACTTAACCAAGGGAGTCTGCCTCTTCTTCGATCAGCCACTAACTGAAGTTTCTGTTTCCCAGACTCTCTGGCCATAGGATTGTAGGCTGGCACTCCCCAGATCTATGTCTAAAATCCATATATGAGAGAGTACATGCCCTGTTTCTCTTTTTGTGACTGGGTTACCTCACTCAGGATGGTTTCTTCTAGTGTCATCCATTTGCCTGCGAATCTCATGATTCCATTATTTTTTTTTCTGCTGAATAGTACTCCATTGTGTAGATGTACCACATTTTCTCTATCCACTCTTCGGGTGAGGGACATCTAGGTTGCTTCCAAGTTCTGGCTATTACAAATAAAGCTGCTATGAACATAGTGGAACAGACATCTTTGTTGTATGAATGGGCATCTTTTGGATATATGCCTAAGAGTGGAGTTGCTGGGTCTTGTGGTAGGTTTATTCCCATTTTTCTGAGGAATCTCCATACTGATTTCCAAAGTGGCTGAACCAGTTGGCACTCCCACCAGCAGTGGAGGAGTGTTCCCCTTTCACCACATCCCCTCCAGCATAAATTGTCATTGGTGTTTTTGATTTTAGCCATTCTGACAGGAGTGAGATGGTATCTCAGAGTTGTTTTGATTTGCATTTCCCGGATGGCTAAGGATGTTGAGCACTTTCTCAAGTGCCTCTCAGCCATTTTAGACTCCTCTATTGAAAACTCTCTATTTAGTTCTGCAGCCCACTTTTTAATAGGGTCCTTTGGTGTTTTGGGGACTTGCTTCTTGAGTTCTTTGTAAATTTTGGAGATCAACCCTCTGTCAGATGTGGGATTAGTGAATATTTTTTCCCATTCTGTGGGCTGCCTTTTTGTCTTGCTGACTGTGTCCTTTGCCTTACAGAAGCTTCTCAGTTTCAGTAGGTCCCATTTATTAATTGTTGATCTCACTGTCTGTGCTACTGGTGTTATGTTCAGGAAGCTGTCTCCTGTACCAATTCGTTCAAGGGTACCACCCACTTTCTCTTCTAAGAGGTTCAGTGTGGCTAGATTTATGTTGAGGTCTTTGATCCATTTGGACTTAAGTTTTGTGCATGGCGATAAACATGGATCGATCTGCATTCTTCTACATGCCAGTCTCCAATTATGCCAGTACCATTTGTTGAAGATGCTTTCTTTATTCCATTGCCTAATTTTAGCTTCTTTGTCAAAGATCAGATGTTTGTACGTGTGTGGGTTAATACCTGGGTTTTCAATTGGTCTACTTGTCTATTTTTGTGCCAATACCAAGCTGTTTTCAGGACTATAGCTCTGTAATAGAGCTTGAGGTCAGGGATGGTGATGCCTCCGGACGTTGTCTTGTTGAACAGGGTTGTTTTGGCTATCCTGGGTCTTTTGTTTTTCCATACAAAATTGATTATTGTTCTTTCAAGGTCTGTGAAGAATTGTGCTGGGATTTTAATAGGGATTGCATTGAATCTGTAGATTGCTTTTGGCAGGATTGCCATTTTTACTACATTGATCCTACCTATCCAAGAGCATGGGAGATCTTTCCATTTTCTGAGGGCTTCTTTAATTTCTTTCTTTAAAGATTCAAAGTTCTTACGATACAGGTCTTTCACTTTTTTGGTTAGCGTTACCCCAAGGTATTTTATGTTGTTTGTGACAATTGTAAAGGGTGATGTTTCTCTGATTTCTCTTTCAGCCCTTTTATCATCTGTATATAGTAGGGCTACTGATTTTCTTGAGTTGATCTTGTAGCCTGCCACTTTGCTGAAGTGTTAATCAGCTGTAAGAGTTCCCTGGTAGAGTTCTTTGGGTCATTGATGTAAACTATCATATCGTCTGCAAACAGTGAAAGTTTGACCTCTTCCTTCCCAATTTGTATCCCCTTGATCCTCCTTTGTTGTCGTATGGCAATAGCTAGAACTTCAAGTACCATGTTGAAAAGGTATGGAGAGAGTGGACAGCCTTGTTTTGTTCCTGATTTTAGAGGAATTGCGTTGAGTTTCTGTCCATTTAGTTTGATGTTCGCTGTTGGTTTACTGTATATAGCTTTTATTATGTTTAAGTATGTCCCTGTTATCCCAGCTCTCTCCAAGACCTTTATCATGAAGGGGTTATGTTTCTTCCAGTTCTTGCATTTTTTGCTTTGTTTTTTCTTCCATTTCTTGCATTTTTTGCTTCATTTCTTCTTCCATTTCCTGCCTTTTTTGGTTTGTTTTTTCTTCCAATTCTTGCATTTTTTGCTTTGTTTTTTCTTCCATTTCTTTGAGGGATTTTCCTATATCTTTTAGGGCCTCTATCATTTTCATTAAAGTGCTTTTAAGGTCGTTCTCTTCTGCTTCGTTCGCATTGGAATGTTGGGGTCTTGCTGGTGTGGAGTCTCTAGAATCTGGCGGTGTCATATTTGTTTTTCTGTTGCTGACTGTGTTTTTGTATTGTCTCTTTCCCATCTCTTCTTCTAGTGGGTGCAGAAAGAGCCCCTTACTGGTCTGGGGACCAGAGTTGAGTTCCCTTTTGGTGGGTGCTAGCAAGTCCAATAATCTGGTGGTTCTTCTATTCCTTGTCCAAATGCTGGTTCGTGGGTGGAGAAGAAGAACAGGAATCTGGGGCGCTTAGCCTCCTACCTGGTCCCCTGGACCCTATGCTGGGTCCTGTTGTACCTGATCCAGAACAGCTACTCCCCTGGTCTCCCTGCCTCCTCTGGTTTCCTGGTCTCGTTGGTGGGAGAGAAGATCTAGAGTCTGGGGTGCTTGGCTCCCGCCGGGATTGGGAGCTCTGTGCAGTTCCCAGGCGATCTGCAGGCACTGGAACACAGGCCGGGAAGCCAGCCTGTTTACCTGATGCTGCCGAAGGAACAGCTCGGGTTGAAGCTTTATGAAGTACTCTGAATAAAAATTTACAATATTGGGCCGGGCGTTGGTGGCGCACACCTTTAATCCCAGCACTCGGGAGGCAGAGGCAGGCGGATCTCTGTGAGTTCGAGGCCAGCCTGGTCTACAGGGTGAGTTCCAGGACAGCCTCCAAAACAATACAGAGAAACCCTGTCTCGAAAAACCGAAAAAAGCAATTACAATATTGATGGATTACAAGCAACTAGAATTGGAAGTGTTCTTCCAAGTGGTTATGGCACACCTTTAATCCCAACACTCAGGAGGCAGAGGCAGGCAGAGCTCTGTGAGGACATTCTGGTTTACAGAGCTAGTTCCAGGACAGCCAGGACTACACAAAGAAACCCTGTCTTCATGGGGAAGGGCCTAGGTCCTACCCTGGATGAAATGACAGACTTTGGAGATCCCTCCAAGGAGGGCCTCACTCTCCATGGGGAATGATGTGGGGATTGGGTGGGGGACTGGGAGGGCTGGTGGAAGGACGAGGGAGCTGGGATTGACATGTGAAGCATTCATGTTTCTAATTTAAATAAAAACATATATTGAGGGAGAAAAAAAAGAAACCCTGTCTTGAAAAACCAAAAAAAAAAGTTCTAAGTCTCTAAGTATTCTTTTTTTCAACAAGCCTTTTTTTTTTTTTTTGAAGGTATGCATTCTTGTACATTCAACAACTGGCTGTATGCACACATTCTTTTCTATTCCTGGAATGCAGTCTCTTCCTGTTTTCCAAAAAATATGTACTTTCAATTTTTTCTCAATTAGAAAGTCATTCCTAGCCAATCTCCCCCTTCTCCCCCTTGAGAATCCCATTGTGGACCATATAGTCTTGTGTACACTCCTAACATAGCATTGCTACAGACAGTAGAGATCATGTCTGTGTCTATTCTAGAAAACTGAGATCAAGATCACATTGTATCTAGTATAGAGTTTGGCACACAACTGAGCAAGTCAATCTTTTAAAACCAAAGTCTTAAAAGGTAACCTGGAATCCAAGGCCAAGTGGTCCATTCATTTGACCAAAATCCAAGAGATGAACAAAATTTTAATTGTTTATTGGTGTTATAAGACAGTGTCACAGAGTAGCCCAGGCTTGCTTTGAACTTAAACTCATGGTAGTCTTCCTGTCTAACCTTCTTAGTTAGAATTTACAGGCATAAGAACCCTATCTGACTATAAATATTGCTTGTAGACCTGATTATACACAGAAAGGTATGTGTCAGGGGGAGACATAGAAGTTGGTAAAGGTTAGAGGACAGCTTTGTGGAATTGATTATCCTTCTGCTTTTGTGTGGCTTCTGGGAATTGAACTCAGATCATCAGGTTTACATGGAAAGTACCTTTACCCACTGAATTATCTCACCAGCCCCTTAAATTTTTGTGTCTATTATGTCTTAAACTGTCCTCCGTAAACTGGGTCCTGAGATAAAGACTTGCTTATAGATAGTTTATTCTGGGATGTTCTTGCAGAGAATAGGAATATGTCATTAGAAAGGATTAAGTGGAATGGGAGAACCAATATAATTGCATGTTCTGAGGTTATCACTGTTCTGACCAAATAGATTTAATAACTGCTGGAATCCTCCAAGAAGCAGAAGAGATGGAATACTATTCAGAATTGTCCACAGGGAAGAAAGGGGAACATTTATCTTCCACCATCCCTGTTGGAAAAGTATTTCTTGTGCTTTGCATATGTATAGGCATCTAGCAAATTCCTGGAGGTGACTACTCCCAGAATGCGGTTATTTCCATAGCAGAAAATAAAATGTACAAAATTTTGACTGGAGCGAGGTCTGGTAGTCTAGACTTAAAACTGGCTTGCTGCAGTAGAAGGCAGATGGGATGTAAGATAGGCTCAGGGTTGCTAAATTCAGTGTCTGTGATGCATATCAGTTTGAGTGGTTGGTTAAACTCAATTCATCATAGTCCAGCCTGGTTTGGGAAAGATGATAGAATTAGCCAGAGTTCAGCTACCAAAACTGACCGGAAGCTCTGACTCATTTTTATTATCAGAACTAAGTTTTACATTGTTGTGGGTGAAGCTGAGGAAACAAAATACTAAAAGGAATGATGGCAGGGTCTGGATGGGTTAGGAACTGGGGAAGCCAAGCTCAGCCAGCTGCTAAAATGCAGCTGTGAAGAGAGACCTGGGAACCACTGCCATGTATTTAGTGGTGGCCATGGAGCCAGTGGTGACAAGAGTTGCATTCAGGTAAGAACTGATCTGAGAGCAGAGAAGCAAGTACAAGCATGTTTCAATCCACATTGACTGCTGCTGCTTGCTGCCTTCCAAGCTGCATGTTCCCTCCTTGACTGACTAACTTGGAACTATTCTAGGCTGGATACTGAGGGAAATAGTTCAAGCTTACTCTAACTGAAACACTTAAAAGTCATTGCAGCCTCTTCCCTCAGCTGTTCTAGATTTGTTTTTCTTTGCCAATACTTCTGCAGATCTAGGGAGACTACCAGGTGGGGTAACCCAAACCTTCATCCCAACGGTATCTGAGCTCTTTCTCTTTAGTTATCATTGCTAGGTCTTCGTTTTCACCAAACAGGGAAGCACCATTAGATGCCCCAGTGAACCCTTTGGGACCTGCATGAGCTCTTTCCTGATCTAACACACTCAAGAATACATCCACTGGTAAATCTGCCAGTGTGAGTTGATAACTCTTGCTTTTCTTCTTTCTTTCTAAGTTTTTTAGGGATTCTTTCTGAATTTCACTTCATGTACCCCAGTCCCACTTATTTCTCTATCCCTCCATATCTGCCTTCTACTCTTTCAACATTCCCCACACTGCCCAGGCGAGGGGCAAGGCCAATTCACCCAGGCTCACACCATCAGGGCCAGCGCTACTGTGCTGCCCAGGCAAGGTGGGGGGACCACTCTCCCAAGGACTGCAACCAACTACGGAGGGATGGGTCTTGCTTTTCTTTGCATATTCACTGACTGCATTCCAAACAAACTATTTGCCTACTGGGACTATGTGCTGTAAACCTGATCCAGGTTAGTGATTGCAAGGTAGAGAGAAGAGGCAGCAGATCTTGAAGAGAACTTTCAAGGATTTAAGCAGGCATGGTCAGAGTGGGGGAGAGAGAGGAGAACGAGCTGCTTGATTCTAATAGCCTAGAATATGGGGTTGAGTCTTGGACTTGCAGTCTTGGCTCTGCTCTAGATTTCTGTGTCCAGGTGTGCCTGTGGACATTTTATCTTAGATAACTGGGGGTTTCCTGTGAGCTGTCTTTGTAGTTGAGAGCCTTAGCCAAGCTTACTCTTGTGGTATACAGTCTACATTTACAGCTGCAGGAAATGAGTTTGTTTGTTTTTTTTAAATACTGACCTGGAAACCTTCAGACTTTGAAAGATTAAATGTCTACGTTTGAGAATTTGAGTGTCACCACTCGCTGCTGAGCTATTTTACTCTCTATTTCTGCTTGTGGTCATCTGCTTCTCATGGAAACTGATAATGTCATACACAAAGCATGACATTACCATCTCCCCACTTGTGGGGTGGTGGCCTTTTGCTATTCATCTATAGAATTTCACTCAAGAACCTTGGTTTTATAGGGTATTTTTGTTACTAGCTGTTCTTGTCTGAGAATCTCCCGTTTCGTTTCCCACAGCCCTTGCCAAAAGTCTGGCTCAAATGATTGCACACAGGATGTTCATTTTGTAAATATTCCCCAAGAACAGGAAGGCGTGTCGCCGGGAAGGCAGGAGAGCAGTATGAGAGTTTAGACTCTTATAAATTGTCCTCCAGGGGACTAATAAAGAGAAACATTTACCGCCCCCCCCCCCAAATTCTTAACACATTGCAGAGTCCAAAGACGGAGTTTTCACGAGAGGCACCAGTTATCTTGTCTTCTAGCATGCATGTCTGATTTCCCCTCCCCCCCCCCAGACTTGGAATTCTTGCTTTCCTTTTTTAAATAGTTACATAGGGATGGTGTGGTGGATGTGGTGCCCCACAGACCTTTCCACTGTGTGCTTGATGAGGATTGGAATACTTGGGGATGCAGAAAGTAAGAAGAAAACTTCAGGGGTTGATATTAGGAAAAATTGGGAAATTGCTTTTGGGATATAAGGTTATGATGTTCGTGGAAATGGAAGTGAAAGGGTAGTAAGAAGTATTTTGAAGGAAGAGTCATTGGAACATATAGACTAGATACTGAGGTCAGAGTGTCCTTGAGAACTTTCCCCTGCTTTGCATGTTTCTTCAGCATGGTTGTGCTGTCTGGTATCACAAGCATATCTCATTGTAGTCAATCTCAGTGGTACTTATAAAGATTTTTTTCTTTAAATTTTTTCTTCTGGGGAGTTTTATACATATGAAATATGATCATATATGCCTCTGTTTACTCCCCTCTAACTCCTCCCATATTCTTCCCAATAGATCACCCTCATAATTTCTTGTTTTTAAATAGCCCACTAAGTTCAGTCAGTGGAGGCAGTTTGTGTCTGGTGTGGGGCATGGAACCTATCAGTGGACACATCCTCTAAAAGTGTGATCTCCTTCAAAGCTGTTATTCTAATGTTTAGATTAGATAAATTAATTTTGTGTTTTTTTCTGTTACTATTGTCTAAAAATGAAGTGACTTAGATATCTCCTGACCTTGGTCACTGTTCAGTGTACTCTGTCCCTAACTTGCTGAACAGGTCTCTACTCCTACTTTTCTAGAAGGATCTTTGAAACAGAGAAGAGAGAAATTGTGGTTGTAATAATTTTTTTGTTATCAAGCCAAAATCTCTCTCTCTCTCTTTTTTTTTTTTTTTTTTTTTTTTGGTTTTTCGAGACAAGGTTTCTTTGTGGTTTTGGAGGCTGTCCTGGAACTCACTCTGTAGACCAGGCTGGCCTCGAACTCACAGAGATCCGCCTGCCTCTGCCTCCCGAGTGCTGGGATTAAAGGTGTGCGCCACCAACGCCCGGCCCAAAATCTCTCTTTTTAAATATCCAGTTAATTGTTGGGGTCTGTCCTTGGAGTAATAGTAGTCAGGTGAAGGCCCACTGGACGTGTAACAGTATCTCTTCCATTTCTGCTTAGCTTTTCCTTATGTATATTGTGTAACGTGTTTGCAGAGAGCCTTTCCCCTCTTCTGCTCTGCTGCCACCTCTTAGCATTCTTCGGTTTGGTCAGTGCCCATCTAAAACATGGGGCTCAGAGCAACACAGGAGAGCAGTGCAGCATTAGACTCTCTTGAGAACTAAAACCCAGGAGTGCTTCAGTTTTATAGCAACCATACCACATTGTGTTTTTGTGTAATTAAAATACACAATTAAGATACTGCTCTATATTAAGCTAGTTCACCTCTGTCATCACTGTGCAGCTGGTTTTCATCATTCCAAAGTATGGAAATTCCTCATTTTCCCTAGCTCTATTTGAATTTGACTGATCTTTATCTCTAGTTGTGATTGTGCTATATAGCATTCAATCAATTGTCTGGAGATTTTGAAGCATGCTTTTCATAGCTTCATCCAAGCTCATGATCAGGATGGCAAAAAACGGGCTGTCTCCTACGCCCTCTACTCTTATTGGTGTGTTTATAAGCAGATCCTTTAAGCACTGTTCAGTTTTGTACCTTTTATCTGCAAGGATCTCACTTATGTACCTTAACGCATTTTAGTGCCTACCATATGCTGTGTAGATAACTGAAGACAACATCCCTATGCTTTGTGGAGCTCATGTAGCACAGTTATTTATGATGTGTCCCCACATCGGTAGTTTATCAGAAAAAGAGAGATGAGTTAAATAAGTGCCATATTGGCCACTAATGGTCTCGTATCACCTGAGCATGGGGTTCTCTCCTGTTACTTTGAACGTAGGACTTTCAACTCTGACAGTGTGTAGACTTTAATCTTTGATCTGTATTTTGTAAGGCTCTGAGTGCAGCACAGTGTGTGTAGCCATATTTTTTGTTACTGTCAGTGGCGATATTTAAATGCTTGGGGTTTTTTGTTGTTTTAATTTTATTTACATAATTGCATTTTATGTATGAGTATTCTGCATGCCAGAAGAGGGCATCATTTTTTCATAATATCAAGACTACTCTTTGTTTTATAGTAAACAGTAAGAATCTTCTGTTCAACTTTAGTCATATCCCTTCCATAATTTTTTGTCACTCACAGTTGGGTAGAGGGGGTGAGACAGAGTCTCTCTCTCTCTCTCTCTCTCTCTCTCTCTCTCTCTCTCTCTCTCTCTCTCTCTCTCTCTCTCTCTCTCTCTCTCTCTCTCTCTCTCTCTCTCTCTTTTTTTGCTCTGACTTGCCTGAACCTCACAACAACGTAAACTCACAGAGATCCTTCTGTTTCTGTCACTCCAAGTGTTGGGATTAAAGGTGTGTACTACCATGTCTGGTCCTGTATCTTTATATTGATTTTTCCTAAGAATAACTGACTTCTCAGATTTTTTTCTTTTTCCTTTGAGCTCTTAAAATGCCATAGCTGCTTTTTCTGAATTTTTGGTTTACTTCACTTATTTCGTTTTTGATTTGGCAGAATTAAAACTCAGAAGAATACCATACAAGTTTTACCTGTCTGTTAAGGGTTTAAATCATTTCCTTAGATCTTGGTGCTTTGTCAATCAAATGTCACCCATGTCCTTCCTCTGCCAATCATGTGTCTCTGGCATCTGTCTTTGCCGTCTACTCTAAGTCCCCTTTGACACAGTGGTTCCATTGTACTCTTATTCAGTTATTGAATTTGTACACAGATGTATGTTCTTCAGCAACTAGGGGGATTCTCTGCCTTTCTCTGTAGGGCTCAGATTTCCTATAAATATCATATCTGTTGTTACCCTATCCAAGGAAGTCTTGATGATTTCCATGAGATTTTTTTAATCTCTTGAATTGTTTTACTACTGCCACTTTTTAAGTCTGTGTAGCCTAACACACTAATGATCAATAAGTAATATTTCTGATTAATCTTAAGAAGTATTTGCCTTCTCTTTTAGGCTGTGAGGATATCATTGCTGACAGCATCTCATTAGATACCTTAATTGCCATCCTCAAGTGGAGCTCACATCCATATGGCTCTAAGTGGGTGCACCGACAAGCTTTGCATTTCCTTTGTGAGGAATTATCCCAGGTCATGACTTCGGATGTTTTTTATGAACTCAGCAAAGACCATCTGCTTACTGCTATCCAATCTGACTACCTACAGGTAATCATTTATACACCTCTCAAGTTCATTGTCATTCCACATGCACAAAGAAATTCATCTGCACCTGTTACTCTTAGAGGGTGGGGTAGGGAGAAACAGACTTTGCTTAATGAATTCCTGCTCCATATTTGAGCACTAAGATCCTTCTGGCACATTGGGTCTTTGTGTACACTGCTATGAACAAGCCCAGGACTTAACTAGATATACTATGAAGAGAATAGGCCAAGTCAGGAACACAGTCTGAAAGTGAATGTCTTGCCTGCCATGGATACTCATTCACTATAATAATTTCTTTTGATAGTATATCATATACTTAGATTGTAGACCATGGGTTAAGCAGCACAAAACAAGAATGAAATTTCATTCAATCTGTTCAACTCATCGTAAAAACTCAAGTGTATGTGTTCTACTAAAGCATAATTGTATTTCCTACTTTATTTTCAGTCAATTCTTGTGTCTTTGGCTTATGTGTTAATCTAATTTGTAATTTAAAATACTGCAAAAAATTATGTAAGATAACATATTTTTAATTGTTTTATATCGGGTTAACTTTATGCTAAAAACAGTACAACAGCTTTTAATGCTGTGAAGCTGTAAACCCTTTGAGCCATTTGTTTTTTTGTGTGATAAACTATAAAATAGAATCATCAAAGTCAGAAAATACTTAATTAAAAAAAAAAAAAACTAGAGCTGGAGAGATGGCTCAGTGATTAAGAACACTAGCCGATCTTCCAAAAGTCCTGAGTTCAATTCCCAACAACCACATGATGGCTCATAACCATCTGGTGCTCTCCTCTGGACTGTAAGGATACATGCAAACAGAACACTGTATACATAATAAATAAATAAATCTTAAAAAAAAAAAACAAATTGTCCACTGTGCTTCTTTAACATTGCTTTGTTTGCAGTAATAAATGCTGAAACACTTAGTGTTCATTTGTAGGAGGATCTTTGTTCATTAACTTTGTCTCACTGTCCTGGTCATACCAGATGTCTGCTTGAGTTAGGATTGGTCAGTGCTGTCAGATTGTTGTCCTAAGCTATGCAGTCCTTCATGACAAAGTATCTTGGAAAGCAGCCTCTATGTGCTGTAAGACTTTAAATAAAATAAGAAAGGAGAGACACATTGCCATTTCACAAATTGTCATGCAAGGTCCACTCTTCAACCCACTAAATACCTTATAGAGATTGTAGCCTGCCTGAATAATTTGTCGTTCTTGTTTTTCCCATCACTGGAGAAGATAATATGTTTATTCTCATCTTATCCCCAAAACACTAGTGGTATGGAAGCCTTATAATAAGATAAAATAAATTTAAAAGTAGGAAATATACAAGTAAAAAAAAGATCATAATAATAAAAGCATCAGCTGGGATGAAGATTAAAGTTATTCAATATGGTAATACTCTCTGTAACATTCACTGTTTATGGACCACAGGATTAGCTCTAAAATTTCACGCAGCTGATATAAAGAGAGAAATGTGGTAAGTTGTGCTCCACATGTACATTATAATATATAACTTATGTTAGACCACCCACCTATCACCTTCCTCTCACATGAACTAAACATTTTAATAATTTCTTTAGAATAAATAATAATCAATTTTTATTCTAGGCAAGTGAACAAGATATCCTTAAGTATCTGATTAAATGGGGAGAGCATCAATTGATGAAAAGAATAGCAGACAGAGGTAAGTTGAGAAAGTACTTGTGCCAATCAGCTTCTGTATGGTTTCAACATCCCCAGTGGCTTACACACACACACACACACACAAAACACACAACACACAACACACCAGCCTTGGAAACACACTGTAGATTGAAGAAGTAGAGGATTTTACATCATCAGTGAAGTCCTTTAGTGTAGTTGAGGGGAAGTTGATAAATATATCAATTTTATGTCTGATATAGTATGTTAAATGATTCGTGGAATTCTAGAATGAAAAATGTCATGTCGTGATTAAGGTATCAGAGAAAGTAACATTGTTGAAGATGTTCAGAAATTAATGTTGATAGATATACAGTGTCTTTTTAAATGATTAAAATGATGAATTTATGGTGATGTTTATTTCAACTAAGAAAGATGCAAAGGCTTGGCATGGTGGTGCACACTTTTTTTTTTTAACGCACACCTTTAATCCCAGCCCTTGGGAGGTAAGGTAAGCAAATCTCTGGTCTGTGGAGTGAGTTCCTGGCCAGCCAGAGCTATATATAGTAAGACCCTCTCTCAAAAAAGGAGACAGGGACTAAGGGTGTAGCTCAGTGGCATACCACTTTAGTGTATGTGAGGTCCTAGTGTGTGGGACATCTAATACCACAAAGTTTTTAGTTTTTTGTTTTTTAGTTTGTTTTTAGTAAAATTACTTCCAGTTGAGGTTGCTTCTGTGTAGTTCCATACGTGGTATGGTTTTGGAAATTCATGATTCATTTTCTTTTAATTTTATTACATGTTTTTATTGTGCTTGTGTACATCCACACACAAAGTGTGCACATGTATGGAAGTCAGAGTACTACTTGCAAGAATAGGTTCCGTCCTTCCACCAAAAATTTACTCCGATTCTTATGTGTGGTGCCAGGTGCCTTTACTTACTGAGCCATTTTGCTGACCAAGAAACATGGGATTCTATACTGGTCTTTTATATGTTAGACCAGCCACCTATCACCTTCCTCTACATACTGAACCCAAGTCAATAAGCTTCACTTAGGAAAATTCAATAGATTTCCCTTTCCTGTCATTTTTCAGTGTTTTTATTTTGAGGCAGAGTCTCATGTGGCCCAGGCTTATGTAACCAGGGACAACTTTGAACTTCTGTTTCTCCTCAGTTTTTAAATTTATTTATGTGTATGTTTACCTGCATACATGTATGTGTACTGTGTACATGCCCGGTACTGGAAGAGGTCAGAAGAGGGCATCAGAGATCACCTGACACTGAAATTACAGATGGTTATTGGCCTCCATGTGGGTGCTGGGAACCAAACCCATGTAACGTTTAGTCTTCCTGCCCACCACCTGGCTCCTGTTGATACTTTCAGTCCCCCAATAACACACAGGACACTATAATTATGAAGCTGTTGGTCATTTGCTTGGTTTCTTATCAGCTAGCTCTGATTTGATTATTAACCCATAATTACTAATATATATTTTATAAGAACTTATCTTTTTGAGGACACACTCCTGAGCACCCATTGCACCTGGGAGATCACATGGCGAGAGCTTGCCTCATGACATTTTTATGTTTTCATGATCTCAGTTTAATATGGCTGCCAAGTGAATGTACTGAAGTGTCTCAAATTCTGAAATGCAAGAAGGCTGGGATGTCCTTATGGAGAAAATAGTGTGTTTGATAAACTTCATTGAGGCATGAGTTACTGTGATGTTAGCCTTGAGTTCATCCTTAATGAATATGTATTAAGGTGCCTTTAAACAGTAGCACACAAAGTTATGTCTTGATGAGTTGGCAAAATGTTTGTGCCTAGAGGGAAACTAACCTCTAGAATCATTGGTTAATTCAGTGTTAATTGTGAACAACATAGCTACCACACCTGAACTGCCTAATTACTGTAGGCCTTTGGTCTCCTCATTGATATAGGTTAATAATGAGGAAGGGTTGTTCGTGATGAAAGATCACATTTATTTGGGCAGGTAACGAGAATCCTTCATGGATAAAATTTCCTTTAAAATAGTTTTGTGGGCTGGAGAGATGGCTCAGTGGTTAGGAGCCCTTGCTTCTCTTTCAGAGAACCCAGGTTCATTTCCCAACTCTTCCATGATGACTCTTCACAGTCTGTAATTCCATTTCCAGGAGATTTAACAACCTCTTCAGTCCTCTGAGGGCACCAGGCACACACATGGTTCACATACATACATGCAGGCAAAATAGCCAGACACGTTAAAAACAAAAATAAGTAAATAAAGGAAATACATTTCAGACAAGATTAGAATATAAAGTTCTGCAAGAATAAGAAAGGCAAACTGGCCATTCTTCCTTAGTTACGTTTGTGTATAGATGGTTCTGCCCTTACTTGAAGGTTTTGTGTAAGACATTACCCAGTACTGTAATGTCTTTTCTGTCCTGCCAGCCAGCGCCCAGATAATAGCACAGAGATTTCTAATTAATTATAAAAGCATGGCCTGCAGCTTGGCTTGCCCCACTAGCTCTTATAACCTAAATTGACCTGCCATTATTTAGTCTGTTTTGCCCTGTGGCTTTTTGCCTTAATATCATTATGTATGTCCTACTACCTCCATGTCTCATTGGCATCTTCTCTGCACCTCGATTATCTCCTCCTACTCTCTTTCTCTGTCCGGAAGTCCTACCTATACCTCCTGCCTAGCTATTGGCCATTCAGCAACAATCACAGCAATACATATATAAATATCCCACAATGCAGTACTTAAAAAAAATAATTGTGAGTCAGAGATATTGAACGATAGTAAAGGACTTGCCTTGCATACAAGGTCCTAGATTTTATCCTCAATATCACAAACATAAAAATTGTTTTCTCTCTCTCCATATATGTATGCACATATATGCATATATATCTTTATATAGACAATATATATTTCCCTCATGTGATTTAAGAAAGATGTCTTTCCTTATAAAGTAAAATTTTTGGCTGGGCATGGTGGTGCACATCTTTAATCCCAGCACTAGGGTGGTAGAGGCAAATAGACTTCTTTGAGTTCAAGGCTGATCTGTTCTACATAGTGAGTTCCAAGACTTCCAGGGCTATGTAGTTTGAAACTGTCTCAAAAAAAAAAAAAGGGATTGTCACTTTTTTCCCCCTCTGTATTGTTTTGGAGGCCTGACCTGGAACTCGATCTGTAGACCAGACTGGACTAAACTCACAGAGATCCGCCTGCATCTGCCTCTCTGCTGGTATTAAAGGCGTGGGCTACCAACGCCCGGCCAGATTGTCACTTTTATTATCAACCATAAAGATCTTTTTTGTTAAAATTATCAAATTTTAACAAAAAATATGTAGCCCCCTAAATTAAAGATATAATTAATATTTCTAAAAATTATAGTTTTCTTCATACTTCAGTGACATAAACATACTTATTTTTCTTTAGATCTTCCTGTCACATTAATACCTAAGGAAAAATACTTTATCCATTACTCAGGACATAGGACTTAAATGTCAAATACAAAAGATTCACCCATGTGTAATAACAGGCCCATGTTAGAAGCTTAGAACTAAGAATGTACATTGAATTTTGCTCCTTTGTATACAGGTGATTAATATATTATTAAATTACCATTGTACATAAGTAGCCTGGGATGGGTATGGTAGTGCATGTCTATAATCCCAGAATTTAGGAAGTAGAGGTAGGAGGATCAGAAAGAATTTCAGACTCATCCTTGGCTACATAACAAGTTAGAAACCAGCCTGGACTACATGAGACCCATCTTTTCCCCTTCTTATAATGCTACTATGACAAAAATAGCATGTGCCTTGCATTGTCCCTCTTATATTTAAAACTGGTCATAGCCTTGGTATGAACAGATTATCATTTTTCTTACTTTGAGTTAATATACATAAAAAGAATCATTTAGCACAGAAGTTATAAAGAATGTTCATGTGTTGTAGACACTGTACTTTTTCTTTGTCCAAAAACTTATGTATTAAATTAAACTTATTTATAACCTGTCCTTAGCAGATGTACTTATATCTGGTACTAAGATTTTATATAATAGAGAGGAAAGTAAGGCTGTCCCTAGGACCAGGAAGATGGCTGAGTGGGTAAAAGTGTTTGTTGCCCAAGTCTGAAAAATTTGATCCTTGGAACCCATGGTGGAAGAAGGAACCAAATCCTGAAAACTGTCCTCTGGCTTTCACACTCAGTGCCATAGCAAGTACATACACATACATACATGCACACAAAAAATTATTTAAAAGGCTGGGTGGTGGTGGAGCACATCATTAATCTCAGTTTTTGGGGGTCAGGGGCAGAGGCAGGTGAGTCTCTGTGAGTTTGAGGCCAGCCAAGGGTACACAGAAAAACCCTGTCTCAAAAAACTAACAGTTTTTAAAAAGAAAAAGACTGTCTATGAAAACTGGGATTTCACTGAAGGCTTTTCCTTTCTGTTTCTTAGAGCCAAACTTACTGAGTGGTACTGCACATAGTGTGAACAAAAGAGGTGTGAAAAGAAGAGACCTGGACATAGAAGAACTTAGAGAGATCCTTTCTACTCTCTTGCCTTTCGTGCGAATTGAGCACATCTTGCCTATAAACAGTGAGGTCTTAAGTGATGCTGTAAGTTCATCTCTTCATTCCTTTTAGGAAAAGAAAAATGCCAGACTGATCCTGTTTAATTCTTATAATTTCCCCTACTAGTACAGTACTTGAAATCTGTTTGGTATAATGTTACATCCCCAGTGTCTGGCATAGTACAAAAAAGTGTGCTTGGTCCTGATGTTATGTGGGTAAGTGGGTCTTCCTTCCAAGAACATAAGTTTTTGTTTTCTATTTTGATTTTTTCAGGGTTTTGCTTGCTTGCTTGTTTTTCTTTGTTTTGTTTTGTTGTTTTTTGAGACAGTTTCTCTGTGTTGCCCTGGCTGTCCTGGAACTCGCTCAAGAACATAGTTTTTAAGGAAATTAATTTGGTCACTTACCAGTATGAATCAATCCAATCTTGTGGAAAGAAAAGATAGAAATTACCTTTGCAGACTCCTCAAGAACAGTAAATCAGAGGAGGGACATTGACTCATATATGTAAGATACATGAGCCATCTGAGTGCTTTTTAAACACAGTTGAAAATTTATAGAGCTTGGCACACTTTAATCCCAATACTCAGGAAGCAGAGGCAAGTGGATCTCTGTGTCTTTGGAGGACAGCCAGGGCAACAGTGAGAGACCTTGTCTTGAAAATACCAGAGGTGGTATTAATGGAGTTTTTTAGAGCGAGGGAGGGAGGGAGGAAGGAGAGAGGAGAGAGGGTCTCCTTGTACCGAAGCCAGAAGAGGACATCAGAGCTCTGTGAGCTACAGTTGCAGGCCTTCGAAGGATACCTTGCTTGTAACATGAGTGCTGGAATTTAAACTTCAGTCCTCATGATTGCTCTAGAGCCATCTATCCGGTCCCTAAAGTAATGATTTTTAGCTAGTAGCATTGCTTTGTTTTTGTGTATATAGTATATATGGTAGAATTGCTCTGTGTGTGTGTGTGTGTGTGTGTGTGTGTGTGTGTGTGTGTGTGTCCCGTTTCTTCTTTTGAATTTGCCTTTTCTTGATGATCAGTGATGTTGAAAATGTTTTCATATACCCTCTTGACCCTTTGTATATCTTTTGAAAAATGTCTGTCATATGTCTTTATTTTGAAATTTTTGCTACTAAGCTGATGTCTCCATGAAAGTTTCCGTTGGTATTATAAACACCATGACCAGAAGCAGCTTGGTGAGGAGAGGGTTTATTTCAGTTTGCAGCTTCCCAGGACAGTTCATCCCTGAAAGAAGTCAGGTCAGGAGCGGGCGCAGAGGCCGTGTGAGAGTGCTGCTTACTGCCTTGCTCCTCATTGCTTGAAGATGTGCGCCAGCATGCCCAGCAAGACTGATTCTTGTATTTTATTTAGAAAAGTATTGTTGGAACATTGTTTAGGAACTATGTACTTACTTGCTCTTAATTCCATACTTAGCCCAATATAAGTTTGCTTGTTGCTGTGCACAGCCATGTTCTCTTAGTTGGTGCAAGTGCATACCATGACAGTGTTTAGTATTGCTGTCATTAAATCTTTACCACCACAGTAGGACCTGGGGGCTTTATTTATGTGTGGGCTCATAACATCAGTGAGGAAACCACAGTGACACTGAAACATCTTCATCTTGTGGCTCTCCAACTTTGAACCACACAGGTGTCCTGTAGTGAGGCCCTTTAAGGTTAAATAAGGCATTTGTGGTTACATAGTTCACCAGTGCTGATACTGAGCCCATGCCTAAAGAGATCTCCACAGTAAACTGAAAAATGTTCACATATTTTCTGATTTGGGCTATTTGGTGGTTGGCGTCAGGTCACATTCCCTGAGAAGAGAACTATGTAGTGTCCTGTGCTGTAAGTAAGGCCAGCTCCATGTTATTTTCCCTTGGTTGGGGGGTGAAAGCAAAATGAACAGGGAAAAAAATCAGTTTTCATCAAGTGTTGTGAAAATTAATCCAAATTCTTGAATTTGTATTTATGTGTCTATGTAAAAACATCATTCTTCTAAAGGAAAGAGGGCAACTACAGATGGTATTTTCTTATTGTTGAATTCTTTTTTTAATGATTTTATTTTATGTGCATTGGTGTTTTGCCTCCATGTGTGTTGGTTAGGGTGTCAGATTCCCTGGAATTGGAGGTACAGACAATGATGAGCTGTCATGTGGGTGCTGGGAATTGAACCCACATCCTTTGGAAGGGCAGTCAGTGCTCTTAACCACTGAACCATCTCTCAACCTCTGAACTCTTTACCCTAATGTTTAGGGTATTGCTAAATTTACATAATAACGTTCCCAAGTTCTTACTTAAATGGTGGGGAAGCTTGTGCAGTGTGTTTATAGGTGTAAGTATTGTTGTCTTACTAGTATTGTGTGGCATGTATTTATCTTTTTTTTCCAATGTTTGTTTGTTTTTAAGATGAAAAGAGGCTTGATCAGTACTCCCCCATCAGATATGCTTCCTACAACAGAAGGAGGAAAGTCAAATGCCTGGTTACGGCAAAAAAATGCTGGCATATATGTTCGTCCTCGGCTGTTTTCTCCCTATGTGGAAGAAGCGAAGGTAAGATAGAGGAGTTTATTACCAACCACATGCACAGAAACTTACTTTTAGTGACCCAGGCATCTAGTAGTGGAAAATGAAAGTAAATTCTAGTTTATCAGTAATTTTCTGGAATGTTTAATTATCAAAGATGTTTTTAAAACTTGTTAAGATGCATCTTACCTCATTACATTGTAAACTGTTGTAATTACATGACAGCTGTGCTGTATGGTCTAGCGAGCAGGGAAATGTCTCAAGTGTGGGCTGCATTTGCTTACCTTCCTCATAAACGAAGAGACATGTCATCTCTTGGAGTAGTCTTCCAGAATAGATGACTTTTGTGTTCCGTTTAGTTTTAGGGTAAACATTTAAACTAAGTTTCAAACTTGTTAGTAAATAGCAGATCCTGTGTGTATTTTGACACAGAGAACTCTCCAAGAAAATACAATAATGTGAAAACAATATACTTTTTATCAGATGTATTCACATATAACTTTGGTGTAGAGGTTGAAAAACTAATAGTTTTTTAAATCAGCATGTGTTTTTGTTTTGTTTTGTTTTGTTTTGTTTAGACAGAGTCTCACTTTGTATCCTGGCTAGCCTCTAATTCACAGAGATCTCCTTGCCTCTGCCTCCAAAGTGCTGGAAGGTGTGCACCACTACACCTAGCAAAAAAGCCAACACAACCAGTGCCCTTAACTCATCCAGCCACACATGTATGATGTACGCGTGGTCATGTGTGTTATAGTGTGAGTGGGTCAGAAGACGACACTGTGAAGTCAGTTACTCTCTTTCCACCTTTCCACGAGTTCTGGGGAGTGAAGTACTTGATGTTGCTCGAGCAGTAGCTCCCCATTCTCATTTGCTCCAAAGCTGGGCAGCCAAGACACTCAACAGATGTGGCACTGGCTCTGTGCCCAGAGCTCCTCCTCAGTAAATATAGAAAGTGCTTATATTTGGCCCATTCTGCAGTTTAGTGATACAGATACACTGGAACTTATTTAACAAAATTGGGTTTATTTGTAGATCTGTTAAGCAGCAATAATTTTATATGGTATATATGTCCCTCTTTGAGACAGGATCTCATTGTCTAACCCTGGCTGCTCTGCAAATCACCGTGTAGACCACGCTGGCCTAGAACTCACAGAGACCTGCCTGCCTGCCCCTGTGGTCCAAGTACTAGGATTAAAGATGTTGCTGTGAAGAGACACCATGACCACAGCAACTCTTATAAAGGAATTTATGTAATTGAGGGGTGGCTTACAGTTTCAGAGGTTTAGTTCACTCATCATGTGGGGAGCATGGCAGCGTGCAGGCGGGCATGGTGCTGGAGAAGGAACCGCTACATGCTGATCCGCAGGCAGCAGGAAGTAGACCAAGACATTGGGCATGTGTGAGACCTCAAAACCCACCCCCACTGTGGAACTCTTCCTCCAACAAGGCCATACCTACTCCAACAAAACCACACCTCCTAATATATTGTGACACTCCCTATGAGATTAAGGGGGCCAATTACATTCAAACTACCACAGATGTGTATCACAGTGTCTGGTCTAATAATCAATATTTTGTATATTGAGCATTTTTTGTTGCTTCTGATACTTAGCATATGTTTATTGCTGATTAATTTTATAGTCAAAGTTTTTAGAAGATGATTGTATCTTTTCAAGATACTCAAAAAGAGAGGCATTTTCTCCTTTCACCATTAATTTAAACATGAGAAATGATAACTTCATTTCTTTTTATATGGTGATGGTTATCTTGCTGCAAGTGTGAGCTCACCGTAGTGAAGGTTGACCAGCTGTTTCAATATTCCAGTCAGTACTGGATGAGATGATGGTGGAACAAACAGATCTGGTGCGACTACGAATGGTTCGAATGTCCAACGTTCCAGATACACTTTACATGGTCAGCAATGCCATGCCACAGTGCTGCCACATGATCAGCCACCAGCAGATCAGCAGTAACCAGTCAAGTCCTCCATCAGTTGTAGCCAATGAAATCCCAGGTAAGGCAGTGCCTTTCTTTTTTTTTTTTTTTTGTAATTGCTGTTTTAACCTTCTTACCTGTGCTAATTCTTCCCACATTTCAGTACTCATCATTGTTCGTTTACAGATATGCCTTCTGGGGCAGGATCATTCCTGGTAAGAACAACTGATTTAGGGGAAATCAGGCAGGCATAATGACACACAACTGTCATCCTAGAACCCATGAGGGAAAGAAAGGAAAGAGATCCTGAGCTACATAATGAACCCGTCTTAAAAGCAAAAACCTTCAAGAGGTGATGTAGTCTGCTCTGTCCTCCCAAATTCGATCACTGTTAGCTGCTAGAGATCCAAGTTTACTAGAGTTCAGGCTTATGATTGACCAGAGCTTGATTTATAACTGGCATATCCAAAAAGAGTGGTAATTAGTGGTCAGAAACTTACTGCTAGCCCTTGCCAGTTGCCATTTCAGGATTTAAAATAAATCCAACAAGCTATGGCATTATGAATAGTACCATTCATTTCTGCCTAAAAATTTTCATCTAAGGAAAGATGAACGACACAGTGACAGAACTTTTCATCAAATTCACAGTTTTATTTTAAACTGTTATCTTCCTTCAGTTACCATATTTGGCCACTGTATGTTTACTTATATGTACATTGGGTAACAATGTTAAGAGAGAGTTTTAGACTCCTCTACAATTTGAAACTTTGCTACAATGAGTGACACTTTTTTTTTTGGAAACTGTGTAGATCAGGGTGGCCTTGTACTCATAGAGATACACCTACCTGTCTCTGTCTCCCAAGTATTAGGATTGAAGACCTGTGCCACTACACCTAGCCTGTAGTGTTTTCTTTAAATTTGAGTCAGTGCAAATGTATATCAGTATAACTTCATCTTAGAATTTAACCTCAAAATCCCAAAACATTCACAGTGTGATTAGGGAAATTGAACTTGTCTCCTTCATTTAGCTAATGAGACATGGTCCTACCAAGGTTCTTTTTCTGTCCTTCTTCAACATACTACGAAAAAGCAATGCAGCTTATTGGAGAAGACTGTCTAGCTGTGCCACTTATGTATATGACTTTGGATTGAACCTTAATTTCTTCATCTGTGGAATGCAGATAATGCCTCCTCTCTAGTGTCATTGTGAGGATTAATGAAGTGTCACGGCTATATTATTAGGCATCTGTCTGGTTCAGAGTAAGCACTTGGGAAACTGTAGTTCCCCTTCTAGCAGTTATGTCATGAATCTTTAAGACAGAGTTCCTCTATGTAACAGCGCTGTCTGTCCTGGAGTTGTCTTTGTAGCCCAGGCTGGCCTTGAACTCACAGAGATCTATCTGTTTCTTATAGAACCCAGGACCACCAGCCCAGGGATGACACCACCTACAATGGGCTAGGCCCTCCCCATCAATCACTAATTAAGAAACTATCCGACAGACAAGGCCAACAGCTTGGTCTTACTTTTGCTCAGTTGAGTTTCCCTCTTTACTACTGATTCCAGCTTGTGTCAAGTTGATGGAAAACTAGCCAGCACAACTTAGGTAGTTTCAGAATGCTGGTTAGAGAGTCAGGGCCTGTTGTCCCCCTGTATACATGACTGCCTGGTATAAGCAGAATGTGCTTAAATTGTTCACCTGTCATCTCAGTACTTTTGTGGTTTGTACCATTTACCACTGAGCTCCGGTCATGCCAGCTGTTTGTGTCCTGCTGTCTCTCACTTGCATATGTTGCATGCACTTGATGTGTCCTCAGAAAGCTTACCTGCTTTGCCTACTTAGTTTCCAGAACTCTCATTTGTCAAGACTCTGCTTGTCTTAAGTCTTCCCTCTGCTCTGAGTCAAGCCTGGTGTTGCTTCCTACACTGTATTTACTTTCTTAGTTTACAGTAATGAAAGGCAGAGTTTTTTGAGATCAGAGTTCATGCCTTTTGTTCTGAACCCTGAATGCCAAATTGAACCTCTGGTGTGTGGTCAGAACTCAGAACAGTTAGTTGAAATTATTTGTTTGTGGTGCTGGGAATTGAAGCTAGGCAAGCACTGTCTCACCTGAGCTGCATCGAAGTCCTAATGGTGAATATATTTGAAATACCCTCGTCCTGTGAAAAAAATACATAAAAGTAAAGTGGTTTGGTGTTTTTCTGGTCAAGGTTTCTCTGTGTAGCCCTGACTGTCCTAAAATTAGCTATGAAGAACAAGTTGGCCTTGACCTGGAGAACCTCCCGCCTCTGCCTCCTGAGTGCTAGGACATACAAGTAAAGGTTTTATTTGAGCTGTGGCCAAAAAGGATAGAATACAGGGACTGTTTAGTATAATCAAGAGCTTTTGGACCCAGAGAAATTTTAAAACCTTGGAAAATAATTGTAGACATAAATTGAACATTCCCAAGAAATTAAAATACTGTCTTTAAAAAATGTCTGAGAAGATTCTTCTATAGCATGTTTCTTTCTCCTTGTACTTGCTGGGTAGTCTTGTGTAGCTCAGGAATTGTCTGTCTTTCTCCTTCTAGTTCCTCGTCTCCTCATTCTGAAAGACATGGTGAGGCGCCTGCAGGAACTGCGGCACACGGAGCAGGTGCAGAGAGCCTATGCACTGAACTGCGGGGAGGGCGCCACTGTCAGCTATGAGATCCAGATCCGAGTGCTGAGAGAGTTTGGGCTTGCAGATGCTGCTGCAGAGCTCTTGCAGGTAGAGCTCAATACCGAGGGGGAAGGGGGAGCCTGGAATGTCAGTCAGGTGTGTCATCTGAGCTGCTTTTTCTTCCTTGTTCTTTTGCTGCCTCTGATATCTGTAATAGCCTGTGCCTGCCGGATTCACCTGGTGAGGGCAGTGTGGTAGAGCAGCCTGAGCAGAGTTGGCTCTGCTGCTTCCTAAACTGTCAGCAAATTGAGTCACTTAACCACCCCAAACATCTCATCTATAAAGTGAAGATAGGACGTGATATAGAACAGCAGTGTATCTGGGGCATAACAAGCATCTATAGGTGACTACTGCAGAATTCTATCTCAGTGGAGATTGAAGAGGGGATAGAAAACTCCAGACCTCACTGCTCACTCTCTGGTCACTGAATTTCCAGTTTGACTTTCTGTTATACTTACAGGTCTTCCGGGTTTCTTATTTCTTCTCTCTTTTCCTTTAGGAGTTATTTTCAAAGACAAGGCTAGCTAGGCAATGGTAGCCTATGCTTTTAATTCCAGCACTCTGGAGGCAGATCTCTGAGTTTGAGGCCAGCCTGGTCTACAGAGCAAGTTCCAGAACAGCCAGGGCTACACAGAGAAAAACCCTGTCCGGGCAGAGGGGTGGGGTTTAGGAGGAACTGAGACTCATGAAACAAGTGCCTTTATTTTATTGTTTTTTGTTGTTGTTGTTGTTGTAGCTTTGGAGCCTGTCCTAGAACTAGCTCTTATAGACCAGACTGGTCTCAAACTCACAGAAATCCTCCTGTCTCTGTCTCCCAAGTGCTGGGATTAAATGCATGCACCACCAACACCAGGCTCTTTATTTTTTTAACATAGCAAGAAAAAAGAAGCCCTCATTTCTAGTAATTGGATACAAAAGCTATTGCAGTTTTATAATTAAGATAGGGCTTATAAAATAGTCTAATGAGAATATCTAACAATAACTATAAATAAATTTAATTTCATCTGGCTAAGTGTTACAAACTTTCTTGCCTACAAATACCATTAACATTGATTGACCCTTGCAAATAATTAATGTGATACGAGATGTCCTTTGGCAAGGCAGCAAATAATTTAGGTCTTAACTTTACTATTGTCCCCATCAATAAAACTGCAAAGTATGGTATTTAACTTTGTTTGTTTTTCGAGACAGGGTTTCTCTGTATTGCTTTGGAGCCTGTCCTGGAACTCGCTCTGTAGACCAGGCTGGCTTCAAACTCACAGAGATCCGCCTTCTCTGCCTCCCAGTTGCTAGTATTAAAGGCCCGTCGTTATTTAACTTTTTTAATATAATTTTTTGAGATTATAATATAATCTTATTTCTTCCTGTCCCACACCCTCTCATGTATTCCCCCTCCCCCTTGCTTTCAAAATAATAGCCTCTCTTTAGTTATTAGTGTTGTACGTATGTGTATGCCTAACTTTGTAAATACAACCTGCTCAGTGTCTATCGTGTTGCTTGTATGTATGTTTCCAGGACTGACCATTTAGTATTGGATAATCAATTGGTGTGCTCTTCCCTGGGGAAGAGTATTTCTCCTACTCTCAGCATTCATGAATTGCCTATAGTTCCTTGAAAGCCTTGTAAGCTTCCCCCTTCAATGTTAGCATGTCTATTGGTGCCATCCTTATTAGGGCCATTTCTGTCCCCTTTGCCATTTTAAATTTTATCTTCTGGCTGGATGTGTGGCCACATGCTTTCAACTCCAGCACTTGACAGGCAGTGACACGCAGAGCTCTCTAAGTTGAAGGCCAGACTGCATTGGGAGCTGCAAGCCAGTGAAAACTGTATAGTGAGACCCTGATTTGGGATTTTTGTTTTGGTTTTTGTCACTTTTGTTTTGGTTTGGCTTTTTTTGTTGTTTTATTTTATTTGGTTTTGGTTTTTGAGACAGTGTTTCCCTATGTAGTCTTGCCTGTCCTGGAACTCCCTCTGTAGACCAAATTGGCCTTGAACTCAAGAGATCCACCTGCCTCTTCCTTCTGAGTTCTGGGATTAAAGGTGTGTGACACCACTGCCCAGCAAAGATTCTGTCTTTTAAAAAAAAATATCTTAATCTCATAAATTGTATAGAAACATTCGATGTTTATCAGTGTCTTAATCTAATACATGTGTAAAGAATGATAGTCTGCATTTACTTCAGATAGATGCTTAGATGTATCACAAACTTTCTAGAAAGATCCTTCCTTTGGTTTTTGTTGTTGTTGTTTCCTTTTTGGTTTTGGTCCCCATTTCCCCCCAATAAGGTTTCTCTGTGTAACAGTGCTGGCTGGAACTCACTTTTTTAGACCAGGTTGGCCTCGAATTCAGAGACCTTGCCTCTGCCTCCCTAGTGCTGGTGTTAAGGGTGTGAGCCACCACCGCCCAGACTCTTGGTTTTTATGTTTCTCTTGTTTTTAGCAGTGGCACATTTGGACTGTTTTACTACTGGCGTTTGCTTTGTCACCTGATCTTACTGAAGCCTACTGACATGAGTTAGGGACTGTTCAGTGGAGTAGCTTCAGCTGCACTCTAGCCCTTTTTACTCGGAATCAGGTCATTTTTCTTTAGGCTCTGACCTAGAAAACCATGTTAAGCCTTTCATTTCGGCTAAAAGTTTTGTTTGTTTTTAAGTACCTGATTTAACTCCTTCAGACTGTAAATTTCCATTTATTAAATCAGCTGATAAAGGTACAGACCTAAAGCCAGATGAAGTGGCACACATATGTAATCCCAGCACCTGGAATGCTGAGGTAGAGATGATCAGGAGTTTAAGGACATCCAGGCATGGTAGCTGGCACACTCCTATAATCCCACCTGAGGCAGGAAAAATAGGAAGCTCAAAGTTATCCTTAATTATTTTACAAGTTACTAATGCTAACTTTTTTTTTTTAATAATCTTTCTTAGAATCCTCACAAGTTCTTTCCTGATGAACGTTTCGGGGATGAAAGTCCACTCTTGACAATGAGACAGCCTGGGAGATGTCGTGTTAACAGTACTCCTACAGCAGAAACCATGTTTACAGACCTGGACTCTTTCGTGGCCTTCCATCCACCTTTGCCCCCTCCTCCCCCTCCATACCACCCTCCAGCCACCCCAATCCATAACCAGCTCAAGGCAAGCTGGAAACAAAGGCCTCCCAGTCATCACCCTTCTCGTTCGTTTTCTTACCCCTGTAATCACTCACTGTTTCACTCCAGAACAGCTCCTAAACCTGGCCCGCCCCCAGTTTATTTGCCAGGTGTTAAAGTAGCACCTCCCGATTGTACCAACACCACAGGCCTGGGAAGACAGACGGTTGCTGCCGCTGCTGCAGCTGCTGCCGCCTCAGCAGCAATAATATCTGAGAAGCAAGCGGTAAGTCTGCACTTGGATAACTTTCTCTAAAACAAAAGTGGAGGACCTTAGGAGCTGTTCCCCCAGCTCCAGGGACCCTGCTGGAACTCAGCAACTCCCAAAAGTGTTACTGACTAGCTGGAAGCATTCCCTGCAGGGAATGGAAAGGAAGAGGACAAGCACAGATAGGAGAGACTTGAGGTGTCTGCGGTGGGTGTAGTGCACATGTGTGTACCAGAGCCTGGTCCTCTGTGCAAACACTTAGCATCTTCTGTTCTTTGCACTGGGAACACTAGTGTCACCAGGGCCAGTGTGGCAGAGACCAGCAGAAATAAAAGTCCCCACCTCTGGTCTCAAATCTATCAGGTCCTCATTTGACTCAGCTTTGGTTGCTAGGGTGAGTAGGTGGTAATTGAGAGAGGATTTTTTTGTCTGTTTTTTGAGCTTATGGAGTTTGGACTTCTGTTTTATATAATAGATTCAAGAAAAAAAAAAACAATGCTTCGTATTCTGTCATGTGCTCTCAGCAACATTCAGTAGAGAAAAGCAGACCTCCTTAGAAGAGTCAGATTATTATCTTTCCCCTTCTGCTCCCTCCCTGCTTTCCAATGACCAACCTTACAGTTATAGTAGTTCTATTTTATATTTTAATTACAATTCCCTTTAAAAGCTACTTATTAAACTATCCATACAGTCCTGAGTATAGTGAAAAATGTAAATAACCTAAATTGTTAATAATATAGCTAGGTATGGCACACCCTCAGTGTTGGGGTTGCACTTTGGGTGTTTGAGGTAGAAAGATGGGTTCAACTTAGACACTTAGAAAATAAAAATTAAAAAGCTGCAAAGACCCAAGTTTTTATAAAAAATTATGTGTATGATTTTACATGCATATCTGTGTACTACATGGATATGTGGTACCTATGAAGGTCAGAAGAGGGTGTTGAATCCCCTAGAACTGGAATTACAGACAGTTGTGAGCTGCCACCTGAATGCTGGAAATGGAACCTAGGTACTTTGAAAGAGCTGACAGTGCTCCTAACCACTGAGCCGTCTCTCCAGCTCCAGTCCTAAGTTTAGATCACCAGAGTCCACATAAAAGCCAGGAGGAGCTAGCAGCCCACTTGTAATTCCAGCCTCAGAAGGTTGAAAAAAGGATTCCTCAGAGTAAAATAGCTAGTCAAATTAGCCATTATCAGTGAGTTCTAGGTTTGATTAAGAAAGCCTGCCTCAGCCAGGCAGTGGTGACACATGCCTTTTATCCCAGTACTTGGGAGGCAGAGGCAGGCAGATCTCTACCAGTTCAAGACCAACCTCCTCTATATAATGAGTTCCAGGACAGTCAGGGTACATAGAGAGACCCTGTCTCAGAGTTGAGTGGGGTGGAAGAAAGAGAAGAGAGGTGGGGGAACCCTAGTAGGAGAATAATTAGATTGCTTCTCACCAATACAGTAAAATATTGTGCGGTAATCAAGTAATCTCAAAGAAAATTGAGTGATGTAATTGTATGTGCATTGAAATTTGAGATTAATAGTTTTCATAGGTACAAAACGGGAGCACTAGATAATGCTAACAACCATAACCTCTGTAGGGAAGTGTAGTGGTTTTTATTCTTAGGTGTATAATCTTGTGTATTTTTATAACTCTTCAAATACAAGCGTGTAAAAGAAATGTGTGATTCTTTTTTTTTTCTTTTTAATCATTCCTCTCTGTTCTGTTTCAGTGTACACAGCCTGTGCTGAATGATTTGATGCCAGATATCGCCATGGGGGTATCTACACTGTCACTCAAGGACAGGAGGCTCCCAGAGCTTGCTGCAGACACAGAATTATGCCAGCCAGTTTCTGAAGCAGGACCAGGGCCTCCTCAGCATCTCTCGTGTATTCCACAGAGACATACACACACAGCTCGAAAAAAACACACACTAGAGCAGAAAGCAGAGGGTAGAGACAGTCAGCAGGAGTACCCAGATCTCTATGACTTCTCAAGTGCGGCTTGCAGACCTTCCACTCCTGCCCCTGGCAGACACACTCCCTCCCCGCCACATGGTAGATATTTTGGTCCAGACTTGTACAGCCACAGTAAGGCATCACCAAATGGCTTAAAGTCGGCTTACCTACCTGGTCAGACCTCTCCTAAAAAGCAGGACGATACTAGGAGAGAATATCCACTGTCTCCTGATGGCCATCCACACAAGCAGAAGAGTGAGCCAATACGCTTGGATGTTGTTGAGCAGCCTCCCCAGAGGTCAGACTTTCCTCCGGCACCCTCAGAAAATGCTGGCAACGGTCCAGCTCATGTCAGGGCACGAACTGCAGTAGAAACGGACTTGACTTTTGGGCTGACACCTAACAGACCTCCTTCCCATTCTGCATGCAGCTCTGAAGCTCTAGAAGAGCGATCCAGTAGAAGACTGACAGACAGTGAGTCCCTGAGCCACGGAGCTCAGAGAAGCACGGATCTGGAAAGGGATGATTCCATAAGCAGAGGAAGGAGGTCACCGAGCAAGCCAGACTTCCTCTACAAAAAGTCTGCCCTCTGAAAGCAGCTTGGAGTCTGTGCCTGAGATGTGAAGCATCCTGTTTTATGATGTAACCCGACAACTTAGTGAGCGGTTATCCATGCCAGCTCAGTCTCACTTTTTATTCTAGTTTCTCTGTGCATATGTTTATTACACATGGCATGCCGAGAGGGTTGTTTTGAATGCTGCATCCGTCTCTTTCATGTGTACCAGTTGTGTGGGAGGCGTCTTAAAGAGAAAGCAAGCTGGCGCTTTCTTCTTCTTTACAGATGACTAATTTTTGCACTTGTACATTTAGTTTATTTGTATTGATTTTATAACAGTGTGTTAAACTTTATCGCCACATTTAAAGGACTGTATTTTCATACTTTTTTGCATTTTACCTATCATCTACCAGTTTCCACGTGCATTGGGTTGCACACTAAGATGTATTTTCTTATAAAATAGTTGTGTTTATTTTTTAATTATAGAAATTCCAAAGAACAGCACATCATATGCTCCTCTCTCTTTCATTTCAGAGATCTTCCTGTTCAATCTCCATAAATCTCATGTCATTCTTTTTTATAAGTCTTGAAAGCCAATCTCTTCATTCCCCACAGCAGGAGTCTAGTCAGGTCTTGAAATTTTTGGGTTCAGTAAAGAGCAGGAAGCAGGAAAGTCTGGTGCCCAGGCTGTAGCTACTGTGTAATTACAGTAGCAGCTTTGTTAGGACCCTTGGAGATTCTGGAGTAGAGTTACTTACTCACTCCAAAAAGATCTAATCAGTGGAGTTGGACTTGGGTAAGGATGTGCACAACTGTAATCCCAGCACTTGGGGGTGGGGACAGCAGATCAGATGTTCAAGGTCATCTTTGGTTACATAGTGAACTCAAGACTGGGCTGGTTATGTGAGCCCCTGCCTCAAAAACAAATAGTAGTGGAGATGGTGATGCCACACACAGGGCACACTGAGGATGCCTTGCTCTGCATGTGATTCACTGGCTGGGGGAAACGACTGCCTTTGGTTGTCTTGCATTTTGTGGGGAAAAAAAAAACCAAAAGGGCTTCAGTCTTATGTATGTCACTTGGTATTTGTACACACATACGGTTTTTTTAGTGTTTTCAAAGTATGTCTGGATTTTTGTTGTCTTTTACAAAGTTGTATGATGCATAGTTTTTTACCACCAAAAAACTCTTTTGTTTTCAGTAAAACACTACACATCCTACTTGAACTCCGCTGGAGGTGCTGGTTTGGCATTTACTGAATTGCTGAGCATATGGGGTCTTTCATAGTCCTTTCCCTTGGAAGGGCAGTGTGTGAGCTAGGGACTGTTTTGGTTTTGTTTTATTTTGTGTTTTCTTACCCAATGTAAATATATTGTTATTTAAGTTTTTAAATCACTTCAGCATCATTTGAACATTCACTTTGTATTTTTATAAACACACACACACAGCTGTAGCACTTAGAAGAAAAGAAACTTCCTGAACATTCTTTGTGGAGAAGGTATTTGGGAGCCTCTTTTCTGTGTGTGTACATATAATTAGGAATCATTCACACTCTAAAACTATGCAGGGCTAGGGAGCCTTCCCAAGCTACCGTATAAGTGAATTACACGCACTTTGAAGTAAATAGGTTTCTATTAGGCATCGGCAACTCTGATTTCTTCTGAAACTGTAGTTTCTCTTATGGTCTTCTCCCACTTTACCCTATGGATATACACTCAGGAATGATCTGATATTTAAACAATCCTAACAACAGATAATTTCATAGATGGGAAGGTGCCCATCTCTGTATACCCCGGCAATCGCTGCCACTAGTTGTGTTGCCTGACTAGTGGGCTGCTGCTCATGCATCTGCTGACTGTGACTGACCCTAGTGGTGTACGTCCTGAACTCAGAGGCTTGCACAGGGCAGGCACATCTGCTAAGTGGGACTCATATCCCCTTTAAGGTCCTTTCTCCTTAAAGTAGAAATCCACAGGACTCTGCTCTGTGTAAGAGTCGGTATCTTTTGAAGCACAGTCTCAGATTGTAGAAGCAAAAAGCAATTACATTCTGTTCCTCCCTGTGTGTCTGGGACCTTTTTGACAGGAATTGTTTTATATAGTTTGAGATTGTTCCAGATCAGACTGGATTGTGCAGGTTAACTGCAGACAGAAGCAGTACACCTAAACTTTCTCACCTCTTGACAGGTTTTGGTTTTTTATGTTTTAGGACCATTATTGATCTCACACTTTTCATTTCTTGACAATTCATTAAATGTGCTTTCCTATCCATATGATGTAATTATAAAAAAAATTAGTGGACACTGTTCATAGTATTATTTAATTTATAATGTCTTTTTTTAGTGACTTTTAGTAGATTACCTGGCCAAATTGTATATAGAGGGAAATGTTGCTTTAATCTGTGGGATTGTGGACTGGTGTGACTTCAGAAGTTAAACAGGTGTGGTTTTGTGTGTGATAGGATAGGGTTAGTGGGACATTAGACTGTGCCTCTGGCTGTGAACCCATCCATGAATTGTTTTAAATGCTGTACTTACAGATGTGAAGTCTGGGTAGGGTCAGTTTCAGAAAAGAAGATATTTATGTATAATATAAATCTTAGGCCACAGGAACTGGCATTTTTCTTAGTATAGAAATTTAATAACCAAATCATAAAAATCCCAGATCTCCTTTTGAGGGAGGCCAGGGACAATCAGGCCGTTTGGACAATCACCATTCCAGTCCCTCTTGAGTGCTGAGGCTAGAGAACCAGTGCTTAGGTTCTCAAGATGTTGTTGATCCCTTTCTTGTATTTTTGTTTTAGTTTTGTAATTTTGAAAAATAACTTACATTTAAAGTCATCTGTGGATCATAAGGAAAAACAATCATCTAAAACAGATCCTTAAATTTTCATACATCATCACCCTTTTACATTCCCCCATTGACTTTATTTCTGAGTGCAGCCCCCAGGCCAAAGCTGACCTAGCATTTAAGTAACCTGTTGGCCTTTTAGGACTTGCTGTGTTGATAATATTTATCTTTCTGGACCTCTTGTATAACTGAACCTAAGTCTTGATTTTTGCTTCCTTGTTGGCTGTCCTCCTTGGTTTTAGGGGGCTTTTGTTTTGTTTTTTAACATTTACCATCCTTTACTGTATTTTCTTTCATTACTTGTTGAAGTTCTAGCAGTGGGCACAGCCCTTGTACATTTGAATGAAGCTGACACTTCAGAACATAATGGAAGCCGGTGAATGCCAGTAGCGCCAGCTGGGCCGAAGCTGACCTCAAGCGCATTCTCTGGAGTTGAAGGATCAACATTCACAGCGTCTACAAAGAAGGAGATGTGTCTTCATAATACTGAACTTGCCTTTTAAGGGAAAAATGCATTTCACAAAATTTGCATAAGGCCATTGTTTTACAGTGAACGATAAGGCATTTACGTGTTTCTTAGGGCTGAGTTAAGCTCTTTGTGGTCAATAGACTATTAACTAATGCCGCAGTGATGGGTGCTATTCCCGGGTCTGCAGTGGTTCACAATGTCTACCATGCCGTTACTTTCAAGCCTCATTCAGATAATCTTTCTAAGAGCTATTCTGCACGGCCTAGAGGTGTTTTACTATCTTCTCTCAAAACTGCTGTGTGAACAGTGCTCTGTGAAGTGTAAGTTATTTTGTCCCATCAGTTGTACTAGTTGTCATGTGGTTATTGTCTGGGCAAGTCTTTTGATTTTGTTTTCCCTAAAAAATATATCCATGATTGTACCAATCTTCTGTATTCAGAATATTATAATGCTGCGGTCATTTCTATAGATGGACTGTTTGCAAGTTTGTGTCTTGGGAATATCTTCTACTTGTGTGTCTATGTGAGCTCTGAGATCAGATACACTGTGGAAGAGTCCTCGGGTGTACCTGTACGTGACTGTCCAGGTTATCTGGGTAGGTCCTAGGGAATTCTGCGCTCAGATAGGGCAGCTGAAACCTGAGGTACCTGAGCTCCCCTCACCGTGTATGTGCCACATCTGGCCTCCACCACTGAGTTTCTTGTGGTTGTGCTGTTAATGGTAAAGTCAAGTGCCTTCAATGCTAAAGGCTCAGAAATCTTTCTTAAACTGATTTCATGTCCTATGCAAGTGTTTTCTACAACCTGCATAACCAGTACTTTGTAAAACTTGTTTACGCTTCAATTGTACATAGTGTTTTTTAAAGAAATATATAGTATTTTTATTTAGGTACCTCCAAACTTGAACTCGTCTGTGTGAAACATTGTAAACAATACATTTCTCTTTTGAGTCCATCACAGTTGTACAGAGGTTTTCACTGGTTCTATTTTTCTACTGTTACTGATAAGCATGTAACACTGACTTTATCCTACATATAGTTGGCATTTCAAATAAATGGCTTGTATAGAACCTGCAGAGTTGGACAGTCTGTTCTAGCAATACAGCATGTGGTCTTTATCTACAAATGTGGCTGCACCCTTGAGGATAGAATCTGGAAGTTTTCTACATTTTCTCTCTCATGTTTTCTATTATGTTAGAAACATTTTGGTGGTGGTGGTGGTAATGGTGGTTTCCTTGGAAATTACCCATTCTGGTTCATCAAGTTTACTTCTGTTTCACCCAGGGCATTTTTTGAGCAATTTCACTGTACAAATTGGAGCAATAGTTTCCAGAGGAAGTTCCACCTGTGTGTACCAGGCACCTGAACTGCATTGTGGGCTGTCGATAGGACAAAGACCATCCAGGTACTTGAGCCTCCAATCACAGAAAACCTTGAACTCAAGACATCATTAGTTCTGCCTCCATTTGTTAACTCCCAGGAAGAAAAGATACTGGTTAAAAGGGAAGCTGGGGCGGGAAGACTTGACAGGGTGACCTTTAGAAAGATAAAAGACCACTGCCAGGACTAGGAAAACCAAAGGAGGACCAGGGAGAGCAGAGCCTAGGGTGGCAAGGGCTCTGGGACTAGTTAGCTGACCACCTTACTCCTCTTGAACAGGCAAAAAGTTTTGATTGGCCCTAATGCCAGTCTCAAACATCAAAGTTGCCACAAGCTTTAGCAGGGGATAGAGGGTGGAGAGGCAGGAGGCCAGACTACCCAACAGTGGGAAGTGATAAGGCTCAGGAGGGTTGCAGAGGGGAGTGAACTGGGGGGTTTCCGGCTACAAAGGGCACAGTGTTTCCTGACTTGGTAGCTGTTAGTAGGCAAGGCAGGGAGGGTCTCAACTAGAGGGACGTGAGCTGACGAATAATGGTCATGGTAGTTTTGCTAGGAGTTCTAAGCAGTACCTAACAAGTGTATTTAGGTGGGAACTCAGAAAGTGGTCCACATACACTGACTAAAGTGAGCATTGGAAGGAAGGTGAAAGACTTGGGGCACCATGGAGGACCCCACCTTCCTAGGTCCCTTAGTGGAGATTTGCTGGCAGGAAACCTGCAGTGTGGCACTGAAAGGGCCCAGCCAGGCCATCTACAGAGAATGTGGTCTTCAGAATAGCAGTGTTGCACACGTTCATTTGAAGAAGAGAAAATGATAATAAAGATGTATGTGACAATTCTCAGAGTGCTTACCGGGCTGCCCCTGAGGGATATTGGTACTATGGGTGGGAGGACTTGGAATTGTAGTCTCTCGCTGTTTGGTTTGAGAAAAAGGGTCTCTCTTGGTAGCCAATGGCCTAGGACTCACTGTGTAGAGCACACTGGCCTCGAAGATCTGCCTGCTGAGTGCCAGCATTAAAGGCATGTGCCTCTACTTCCTGCTTCTTTGTTGTACCATTTTATACTGGTTCTTTTTTTAAGTGGGGCTCAGAGTTGGGAACTTGGCTCCAGGTATACCAGCATGTGTTCAACCACCAAGCTAAAGCCATCGACCTCTGCTCCCACTTATTTGGGGTGAACACACAAGTGCCACAGTATGTTTGTGGAGGTTGAAGGAGTCAGTCCTCTCCTTCCACTTGGAAATCATGTTCAGGTCATCAAGCTCGACAGGAGACAGCATTACCCATTCACCAGCCATGGTTAAATTTTCACATGCCCTGTATCACCTCTTCAAATTGAAGGAAAAAGACAGGATCACTTCTCCTCAAAAGTGGCTGTGCTCATCCAGTTTAGGAGGTCAGGCCCCTGAGTGTTTGGGGGATGACTGCAAGAGGATAATAGGGCTGGCAAGACTGGTGGGCAGGCAGAAGTGTAACAGGAGGTGAGAACGTGGAACTGACTAAGTGAGCGGCTGAGAGGGTAGAGACTAGAGGAGCTAGGAGTACAAGGAGGTAACTGAGACAGATCTGGGTGGTGTCACAAGCCAACTTATACCTGGTCACCAAGTACCTGGCAGCAGAGACTATCATGCATTTAGACCCTATACTGAAGGTGGGTGACCCTGTCAACATAAAGGTAGTTCAGCATCATTTTTTTTATTGCTTAGTGTGTATGTGTGTTGGGCATGCATGAGCCATGTTGCATGTATGGAGGCCAGAAGACAACCTTGTGGGACTCAGGGATTGAACTCAAGTTGTCAGGCGTGGCAGCAAAGCACCTTTACCATCTTTACCCACTGCGTCATCTCACCCACCCTCAGCACAGTTTCTTCTTTACCTAAACTTTATTTTATGTGTATGAGTGTTTGGCCTGCATGCGTGTCTGTATCCTGTGTGCCTGGTGCAGCAGAGGTCAGAAGACAGCGTGTCTCAGACCCCGGAACTAGAGCTACATACAGATGGTTGTGAGCCACCATGTTGGGGCTAGCAACTGAGTCTGGGTCCTCTGAAAGAATCACCAGTGCCCTTAACCACTGAGATATCTCTCTGTCCCCTGGCATCATTTAAGAGCTCTTTCTACTCCATGCTATTTCTTCAAGTTCAGAAGTCAGCAGCAGTAGCTGCTCATTTTCCTTCCTTCCAAAACATTTTTCATGCTCACTTTGGCAGCACATACACTCAAATAGAAATAACAGAGAAAAGGTTAGCATGGCCCCTGTGCAAGAAAAAACTTTTTTTCATTTCCTTTTTTTTTCCCTCTGCTCTTTCTTCCTTGCTGTTCCCTGCATCTGGGAGGGGATGCTATAGATGTCTCATTTAGTGACCACTCAACAGACACTGGTTCTGAGCACTTTGAGAGATTATGGAGCTCTGTAGTAACTGATAGCAGCCCTCATCTATGACCAGAAACCTGAGTATTTAAGAAGCAATTTGACAGACACACCATGTCCATCAACTACTGTTTCTTGTACCAGGACCTGGCACATCGCTGGTCCTTAGTTTCCAGACGACCATCTGTAAAAAGAAGTTCTTAATTTGTCTAAATAATAAAAACCCCGAGTCAGATATAGAGGAAAATGCTGAGATCAGCGAGAAGAAGCAAGCCACAACCACACCTTCCCTACTTAACATCTCAGAGACGAGAGAACAAGTTCCTGTTTCTTTTCGCTTACATTCTCTCTCCGCCCAGCCGTATCACTTCCTGCCTATCTGTATAGACCTCCAGACCTCTCTGGTTAGCTAGTGACAAGCTCCATCCTCTGCATTTCAGAAGGCTTTATTTGTAAAAGCAAGATATCACCACAACCATCCCCTACTACAAATACAAAACCAAATTATTTGAGACACTTGTAATTCTAGGGCTTGGCTCCCTTTGCTTAGCCATCCTATCCAGACTGCCATTAGCTTGCTGCATTCCTGGCTACTCCCATAGGCCACACAAGGTCCCCAGTCTCCTCTCCCCAAGTCTTCTAGTTTGCTCTACTTCTGCAGATTTGAGAGATGTACTCTGATATAAAGGGTAAAAGCAGGTTACAGGGTTTTGCCCTTCCTATCTGCCAAACTGGTAATAACTACCTAGTGTTCCAAATGATCTCTATCTGACACTGGTCATATCACCGGGATTTATTAGGAGACTCACCCATTCTTACGCTCCAGCCTGAAGTCTGGTATGCAAGTATGCTAGTGGCTGCTGCTGGATTGTGGCAGAGCTAGGAGGAAGGGGAGGCCAGGAAACTCTTGAGCTAGAAGAGCCTCCATAGATGAGGTTCATTGGAGAACCCTATGGGACACTTTCTCGGCTGCATACTCATGATATCTAGGACTAAGCACCCAACCCCAGCCTCCTCATCCCTGATGTGGTTTATTTACCAAGTACTGGTTATGGACTTGACATATGGGTCTCATGATCTTCAACTCACCCTTCATGATACTGTCTTATCCCCATCCTTAGGACAAGGAACACTTCCCTAACTCCTGCCTCACAGGACTACTTCAGAGGCCAACGGGAACCTGTTGCACTCTCCTGAATTCCTCACCCTTCAATCTCTCCAGCTACATTATCTTCCATTTCTGGAATCTTCTATTAAATATCTCCCAGACCTTTGGGAGTAAAACAACCATGCTTCCCTTTTCTGTGTGTTGATAGACCTACCAAAGACCGTGAGAATTCACTTGTCAGGGAGTGGATGACCTCAGAGAGGCCCTAGAGTCTCCTGCCACTCCCAGGGTATCTGGTATTATGTTCTTGGCACCCCGTCGTCACCTGGCCCTTCTGCTTGTCATTATTGCTTTCTTGAAGTCCAGGATTCTGGTGAAATCCTCCATTCCTCCTACCCCTGCCTCAGTCTCCCAGGCCTTTCCAGCCTTCCATCTTCCTCTTGCCCTAGCTGAGGTCATGGTCCCATGTCTCACTTCCCAATTCTCACCAGGAAGTGGACTTTCTGGTGCTTTCTTCCCGTTGGGATACAGGAAGGGCAGCAGCAGGTGGTGTCAGCCTCTTTAACAACCCCACACCTTGTAGTTGTCCTACTTATTTACAAGCATCTCCCCTCACCCTGCCACATCCTTCATATACTGATGACCAGGCTTCAGCCTCTCTCTTGACCTCACATTCCAAGCCCCATTGGCCACAGAAGCAGCCTTGTTTTGTTTTAACATCTATTAATTCATGTATTTATTTATTATGTATACAGTGTTCTGTTTGTATGTCTGCCTACAGGCCTGAAGAGGACACCAGTCCATCACTGAACTTGGACCTAAGCAATCTTCCTTTTCACCACCCACTGTGCTGGAGCTACATATGAGAGCACAACCCTAATGAGATTGGGGGGACCTGAGCTCAGATCATACCTGGGCAGTAAACTCTCTTAACCCTGCTGAGCGGTTCCCCCAGACCAGGACCATTTTATAGACTAGCAGAAGAGAGTGCACTGCCTCCAGTTTTGAAGCAGGCTCCAGGGTAGGAGAGCTGTGGGCAGGCACACCAGCTCAGCTTCCTACCACTAGCAGATGGAGGCAGAGTAGATTTAAACAGGACCAGAAAGAGTCAAAAACAACAGAAACAGGACCAAGAACAACCAGAAAACCAACTATTTTAAATTGGTTTAATTTGGATTTTACAGAAACCTGATTGAAATATGTTAAATCCAGTAGTAATTTCTACAAAAATGTACATACAATGCCAGAATTCCGTAAAAGTAACTAGTATCACATTTTTGCATGAAACATGCATTAATATCAACTGCCACATGTTGGCCCAAACCATCTCTACGAGAAGAGACAGCCCAAGTCGTTAAGAAAATGAGTTGTGAACAGGTACAAAAAGAGGTTTTCTGGTTAAGTGGAGAGCCTTTCTTAGACAAGCCCTTCAGCACTGGGCGTCTGCACTGCTGCTGCTCACTAAAGCTGCTGCAGAGCCTTGGTTCTGACCTGCCACAGGAGCATGCTCATAGTAAATTGAGATATCTGGGAAGATACAAACTTTGAGGACATGATGGAACATGGAAAGTGCAACTCTCAAATTCAAGATACCCTCAGACTTGGAAGATCCCCAGGTTGTAGGCACCTGAGGTTTTTAACTGAGTCCTCTCCAGGAGGCCAGCTCAGTGTACACAGGCATTGCCTGCAGCCAGGAACCTTCCAGTTCCTCAGACCAGCTTTCATAGGACCTGTCATTAGGAGGCTACAGGCTACAGCACAAGAGCCATGCCATTTCCTCATTTGTAGGCTCCTTTGTCTTGTCAGGAATTGGTAAGCACTCATGCATACAATTGCTGCACATACACAAAAAAATCCACACCAACATGTGGCCTACAATGCCTTTAATGTACTCCAGTGTGCTGGAGAAGACCTTGTTCCTCTCAAGGGGGCAACTTAGGGCTTTGTAGATCAAAAAGTGTTTTCCACATAGACTGAGGGAACTTTAAAAAGACTTCACACCATCCAAAAAACTTCCCTCACACATGGAGTATTAGACAACAATCCATGAGTCTCTTTAGACTTCATTCAGGAGGGAGGAGCTGTGCACACTGTTTATACACAAAAACCAGGCATTTTGTGTGGCTGAGGGCTTTCTCTGGAATCTTCAGTCTCTCTTCAGGGCAGTATCTCTGCCCCACTCACCATCACAAGGACAGTCAGTATCTTTGCCTTCAGCGCAGATTCAAGGGGAAAAATAACTTACTGAGGTTCCAACTGTATCAAAATAGGTCCGTTTTTAATATATGCTTATGCATATCCCTGATAATGTTAAAAACCAGAGGACTCTGGAAAGCACCCACATGTCACTGGGTGGGATCTGGTCATTTTAGGCAGCAGCAAAGGGATTCAGATATGGGTAGATTCCCCGGAAGCCCTGGGAGCATTACAGTACTTTCACTGAGTGCCAAAAGAACGGTGGTGAAATTTCACTTTAAATTCATCAGCGAAATTCAGAACAAAGGCTTGCTTCCTCAATCCTGCCAAGAGTCAAGCTCCCTGTCCACGACAGACATCAATACCAGAACATCAATTCTGGTGCTCTGAAGGCTGGTCTAGAGAAAAGTTCCCAAATCCCTTCAGGCCACAACCAAACCTCAGGAAGCAGTGAGGACTCAAAGAGCAGGCTTGAGGAAGCTGTGACCCAAGGCACTGTGATCATGGGGGCAGAAGGAATAGTCCCCCACAGAGGTTTGGGCTGACAGGAAGAGAACCTGCAAGACAGAGAGGACCCAGGAGGCAACAGCCCTGTGGACACACACATTTGGAGTCATGGAACACATTGCCAAAAAAAGGAAACCAATTTGCTTTCTCAAGATCAAATCAAACTTCTTAAAACATAAGCAAAAACCCTGGGTATCCGGACAGGAAAGCTGGAGTCTGTGGAATGAGGTGTGTTTCGCTGAGTCATCGAGGATGCTGTAGAGACAGCAGCATAAACACTGCGGCTACTGTTGAGGAGATGGGAGCTTGAGGCCACAGGAGGGTGGAAAGGGAACCACGTGTGACACAGGTCTCTTTATTCCGGACAGTGGCATTTTCACTGAATGGGGAGGCATGGCACTCCCCTCTAGCTGCAGTAATACTGCAGCCCATCCACTCGCCTTCTCTTTTTAGACTGAAACTCTTCAAAGAACTGCTGAATGTCCTCTCTCTTAACAACCTGTTGATGAAATTGCAATTGCAACAAAAGGTCAGACAGCTCACGGCCAGCAAAATAGCCCCCTGGTTAATTCCAGAACCAGAAAGGCCCACCTGGTGGCAGTCTGTAATCCTAGTGTAGGAAGACAGCCACAGTTCAAGGCTAGCCTGGGCTACATAATAAAACCCAGTTTCAAAACCACAAGAACAAAACAAAAAGAATTGCAAGCGTCCCATCCACTCACCACAGGCTTACATGTGGAATAGTGCACTGCCATTTGAAACCATCTGTAGGCTCCTAAGCTAGAAGCACCACAGTGGGGAACGCGGTATGCATGCAGTGATCACAGGCTGTCACTGACAAAGACTGACAGATTTACAACTTGAAGGAGCCTTTACTAAGTGGCCCCTGCTTTCCTTTCACAGCAGGGGGACAAATCCCAAGTCAAACCACGCTTGACAGAGGCCTCTGCATATTTGTATGTAGTTAACAGCATCTTTTTGCGGACATGCTCACTGAGGCCACCAAGGCTGACCACTCAGTCACACATCCAGGCAGCAGGATAGAAGGACTCAAACATCAGCTTGCACCACCTCCCTCAGCATCTCCACATGGAAAATAATAAAAGCAGCACCCATCTAACAGAGCAACTGGAAGATCAGCTCAGTCTATGAAGCTCATGATACATTCTTAGTAAGAGTTAATTGAACTGGTCCCTGACACACATGGCCCAGAGGCCTACACTCACTCTGAATGTGCTCACCAGCACAGCACAGGGAAGACAAAGTCTGCCCTGCTCTAGTTTGTGCTTTTTTGTTTTATTTGATGCAGAGTCACTATATAACTCTGGCTGGCTCAGAGTACAAAGAGATACCCTGCCTCTGCCTCTCAAATTCTGGGAATAAAGGTGTCGTATCACCATGCCTAACTTGGATTTGTGCTTTCTTCTGCCCTAATTCAAGAATGAATATCTTTAAAAGAAAAAAGAAAAGAAACAAAAAAAAAACTTTTGTATCTTTGAGTCTAAAATTAAATATGATTGCTACTGCTGTATCAACAGAAAAATGGTTGGTGAAAAAAATCCTCAAAACCCAAGTCATGGGGCTGGAGAGATGGCTCAGAGGTTAAGAGCACTGACTGCTCTTCCAGAGGTCTTGAGTTCAATTCCCAGCAACCACATGGTGGCTGACAACCATCTACAATTCAATCTGGTGTATATGTAATAAATAAAATCTTAAAAAAAAAAACCCAAGTCATGTTATAGAGTTAATGGACAATTAAGTTATGGGCAATGAATTTAAAGCATCAAATAAAAGGTGTCAGAAATACTAGCAAAATAAAAAATAAGACCAAAGAAAAACAGATCAAAATAAGGTAAACTAGGACAACTCAGCTCTGAGTCTACTGCAGCCATCACAAGATACAGGTTTCTTAGTCTATTTTTAAATACATGCTTATTGGCAGAAGGATAGGTGAGCAGGGGAGCTAAGGGGCAGATGAGGAGAGCACTTGAACTCACATGAGCAAAAGGATTTGTCCTGACCTGAGGTTACAAACATTGACTGCAAGCTATGAAGGAGAATACTATCAGGCAGGCGGTGGTGGCGCACACCTTTGATCCTAGCACTTGGGAGGCAAAGGCAGGCAGATCTCTGTGAGTTCAAGGCCAGCCTGGTCTACAGAGCGAGTTCCAGGACAGCCAAGGCTACACAGAGAAACAACCAAAGAAGGAAAATACTATCTATCCCTGGGTACTGTGGTAGAAGACCTAAGCCCACACATATCAGAGTCAAATTCTGAATTTTAGATGCCTTCAGTTGTGTTCGTTTATTTACCAAGGGGAAGCACGTGTACAGAGGTCACAAGACAACTTTCAAGAGTCAGTTCTCTCAATCCACCATGTGGGTCCCTGGGAAAAATCTAGGTTGTCAAGCCTAGTGGCTTGACACTGAGTCATCGCACTAGCCACCCAAATAATTAAAAAAGAAAAAAAAAGCATTATTATTTTATGCGTATGGGTGTTTTGCTTGCATGTTTGTCTGTGCATCCATCATGTGTGTTCAATGCCCACAGAAGCCAGAAGAAGGTGTTGGATCTCCTGGAACTGGATTTACAGACAGTTATGAGCTGCCTGCCATGTGGGTGCTAAAAATCAAACCCAGATCCTCTGGAAGAGCAGCCTTCCTAACTGCTGAGCCATCTCTCCAGGTCACACATAATTGGTTACCCCTTTGAGGACAGGGTCTCACTATGTAGCCCTGGCTGTCCTGGAACCCACAAACAAAGATCCACCTGCCTCTGCCTCCCAGGTGCTGGAATTAAAGATATGCACCACCACACCTGGCCTGCTCCAAATAATTTTTTTTTTTTTTTGGTTTTTTGAGACAGGGTTTCTCTGTGGCTTTGGAGGCTGTCCTGTAACTCACTTTGTAGACCAGGCTGGCCTCGAACTCACAGAGATCCGCCTGACTCTGCCTCCCAAGTGCTGGGATTAAAGGCATGCGCCACCAACGCCCGGCCCAAATAATTTTTAAAATAAACTTTTCTGTACTTTTAAATCATCACATCATATACAAAATTTCCTCTGTATAAGTTTCAAATTGTAAACTGAAAGACACTATCTCTTTTTTTTTCCAAATATGATCTGAGAAAGAAAGTGGGGGTGTCTACACGAAACAGAAGCTCAGGAGGATGTAGGTATCCTGCTATTCCACTATTCCCGAGGCAAGACCTCTCACTGAAGCTGGAGCTAGCCGGGGCCAGGAAGGCCGCCACTGCACGGGGTTACAGGTGTGTGCAATCGTGCCCAGCTTTTCCATGAGCTCAGCAGTTGCACAGCACGAACTCTTTCCTGCTAAGTTATCTCCCAGCCCCTCTGATACAACTTTAAGACTACACAATAAAATTAGTAGAGCACGTTGACCACAAATTATACCAGAGTCAGATTGTGACCTGGCTCTCTAAAACACTCTGAGTCTGGAGATGCAGAGGTTACACAGGAGACTAAAGCCCCACTGGACCCATGACACATCTCACTTTTAGCAGCAAAGAAAGAAAGCACAGCTGTAACCCACAAGATGTGGGCCAGTAGGGCTGGTTCTAAAACCCGAGAAAATGGAACTGAGCACTGAGCCCAAGACAAGTGGATCTCTGTGAGTTCAAGGCCAGCCTGATCTACAAGAGAGTTCCAGGCTAGCCACCACTACAGTGAGACTGTCTCAACAACAAAACCTGAACCATTTGGGCAAGACTGATATCACAACTCATTTTATAGAAGCAGCATCACTGCCCCTGTCTACAAACCCAGAAGCATGACCTCCGTCATCCACAAGGACCAGGACTGATTTCAAGAGGGTAGCAGCAGTGCACCCCAAAGGCTTCACCCAGCTACCTTGATCCAAAACAAGACAAAAGCCTAACCACTTACAAAGACAGCCTCAGGCCATGGAGACAAAGGTGAAGTACTGTGACACACTTGAACAGTGAGCACTAGGAAGTACCCATGATGTATCCAGAACTCTGTTTTACAGCATTATCCATCATCTAGTCATGTTTAAAGGGTTAGACTGCTGATGATGGCTTAGCTAAGGGCACTCGCTGCTCCTGCAGAGGACCTGGGCTTGGTTCCCAGCACCCACATGGCAGCTCACAACTCCAGTTCCAGAGCATCTAACTCCCTCATCTAGTCTCCTTGGGGACCAGGCATGCATTCATACACATAAAATAAAAATAAAGAAAATCTCTAAAACACAACAAGTACAGGCTAAGTACAGACTCTTCAGCCCGTTAGAAGAGTCCCAACTCTGGGTCTCTCAGAATCCTATTTTAACTGTTTCTGCCCAGTCATCTTCCCACCCTCACCCAAGGGTCTCTATCAACAGATCCCTTCTACTGCTCCACTGCAGTCACCTGCCAGAGCCTGTGTGACTGCTCTGCCCACATCCGGGGATGTAAGGACCCCTGATGCTTCACTATCCTTATAGACCCTTCCTTGGCCTGCCAACAAGTAGTTTCTCCATTGAACTTGCAGCTACTCAGCCAGGTATGAGGCGATACCCTTGTGATTTCAGTATTTGGGAGACTTAGACAGCTAGAAAATTGAAGCCAAACAAGGCTACACTGCTTCACAATAAAAAAAGTTTTTTTAAAAAAATTCTAGTACTCGCCTGGCAGTGGTGGTGCACGCCTTTAATCCCAGCACTCAGGAGGCAGAGGCAGGCGGATCTCTGTGAGTTCAAGACCAGCCTGGTCTACAAAAGCTAGTTCCAGGACAGCCTCCAAAGCTACAGAGAAAACAAAAACAAGCAAAAAATTCCAGTACTCAATTTAGGTTCCACCATTTTTTCACATTAGAGAAAATAAACAGCTAATTTCAAACTTACGAAGCTATGATTAAGGTTCTTTAACTCAACATACCGTGCCTTCATCAGCAAATCTCTTCAGATAGTCTTTAAGTTCAGTCTTCAAGTCATTGTATTCTAAATCAAAAAAACAAAAAGTTCAGATAGGCCTTATACTTTAAAAACAAAACATCTGCCATTGATAGGCAAGTTTGTTAACAGTTTAACACAGATGTTTTCCTAGTTAAAATGCAGAGAAACTTCTCCCCATTTATCTCAACTCTGGGCTTTATGTTTAACAGTAACACAGGCAATGGTGGTGTACGTCTTTAGTACCAGCACTTGGAAAAGAAACCCTGTCTCAAAAAAACTGAAAAGACAAACAAATAACAACAAACACACCCCGGAAATACCCTCACTCCCTACAGACTAGCTGAGACTTCTGTAAAAGGCTCCCTATTTCTCAGTGATCAATCGAGTCCTCAAGTAACCTTGAACTCATCAGCCAGCTTTTTAAACCATGTACTCACTCAAATTCACACGTGCTAGCACAGCTGAAGAACCTCAACACAGCCCCTATCACTGAAGACACCTTTAGTCTTGGCCTCAGGCCTCTGGATCTCTCTCTCTCTCTCCCTCTCCCTCTCTCACACACATACACTCTCTCACACACATACACACAGACACACCCAAGCGCAGTGATACATGCATATGAAAATCATAATGAAGCCTATTGCTTGTATGCTGACTAAGAAAAATCTTTAAACTTTTGAGTCTAATAAAGGCAAAAACATAATTGGTTACAAATAAAAGAGAGAAATGATCAATGTTATGAAGGGACTCAAGGCTGTGGACTCCAGGTAGAAAATGGCCAAGACTGAACCACTGGTATCACTAGAGCATGCTGGAGCCCAGGGCTATTTCCCCTTCTTCTTTTTTATAAATTTCAGTTAAATTAGAAACTATCGGCCGGGCGTTGGTGGCACACGCCTTTAATCCCAGCACTCGGGAGGCAGAGGCAGGAGGATCTCTGTGAGTTCGAGATCAGCCTGGTCTATAAGAGCTAGTTCCAGGACAGCCTCCAAAGCCACAGAGAAACCCTGTCTCAAAAAACCAAAAAAAAAAAAAAAAACTTATTTTACATATCAATCCCAGTTCCCTCTCCCTCCCATCCTCCTATGCCTCCCACCGAGCCTCCCCCCCAATCCCTTCTAATGGCTTCCTATGAATCATTCAAGCAACTTCATTCATACTTCCCAAGGTGGGATACAATGCTCAATGAAAATTACTTGAAAAGGATGAAACACCTTTCTATTATTCTGTGTTCAGGCAGCTATACCCTTAATTAAAATAGTGCATGTTGTAGCTTGTTTCTTTCTTCCTTCCTTCTTTCTTTTCCTTCTTTTTCTTTCTTCTTTCTTTCTTTCTTTCTCTCTTTCTTTCTTTCTTTCTTTCTTTCTTTCTTTCTTTCTTTCTTTCTTTCTTTCTTTCTTTCAACAGTCTCTCTACACAGGTCTGGCTATCCTGAAGCTCACAATATAGACCAGGCTGGTCTCAAACTCACAGAGATCCTCCTGCATCTATCTCCCCAAGTGCTGGGATTAAAGGTCTGCCAGATCACCTGGCAACACGGTGGTCTCAGACATTATTCCAGCACGAAATGCTAGTGAGCTGTTGGTAATAGCAACTAACTATTCTGCATATTAAAAATTAAAGTAGCTGAAGTTCTACTATATAATTCTAATTTTAATTTTCGCTGCCTAAAGTTAGAAACATGTTTATTGTCTTTATACATTTTCCTGCATAGTGACGGAAACGTTACAAACAGTACTCACCACAAATGAGTTCTACTTGCTGGACTCTGTTCATGCTGCTCAGGGTGTCCATTAAAGGGTCCCTTCTGTCAGTTGCCTGTGCACTCTTGCCTTTGTTCTCATAAGCCAAAACTGTATCATACTCATCTGTCAGGAACAGGATGTCCAGTTCTCCATACATTTTCTTAAAAAAAAAAATTCAGTCTCCCCATTACAATGTCATTTCAGAAAGTCAAATTCAGGAGAAGAACTAACAACTTTATTCACTTTTAAATTCACACCTAGAAAATTGTGAGTTTCGAAGTTGCTTTATACTTTTGGCCCAGATCTTTTCCAGAAATCTTCCAATTTTCACAGGACATCTGGTCTGTGCTGTCTGAATTTAAAATCTACTAGTTTACCAATTTTCAAGCTCTTAGATTTCTGAGCAATTCTATGATTTTCTGTGTTTCTTTGGTTGTTTCTCTGTGTAGCCTTGGCTGTCCTGGAACTCGCTCTGTAGACCAGGCTGGCCTTGAACTCACAGAGATCTGCCTGCCTTTGCTTCCCAAGTGCTAGGATCAAAGGTGTGCGCCACCATTGCCTGCCTGATAGTATTCTATGTTTTCTTTATTTTACTTTATGTGCAGGGGTATTTCACCTGTACATATGTCAGTGCACTACATGCAGGCAGTGCCCACAAATGTCAGAAGCAGCTATCAGATCTCTGGAACTGGAATACAGATCCTTGTGAGCCAGCAAGGGAACTGCAAGAGCAGTAAACACTCACCCACTGAACCCTCTCTCCAGTCACAGAATTGGTGTTTTCTACTAAAACTTGGTAGAAAGTATCACAGAATTCTGATTTTCCTCTACAAGAACTCGGTCTACATGTGGGCTTTATATCTTTGGCCCAAAGGAAACGAGGTGTCCCTGAACGCCTCTATAAACCCATGAATAAACTGTGCAGTGCATACTGTCTGACCATCAAGTGGAACCACACACTCACCATGCAGCCTTGGCAGGTGCACAGCTGGCTCCGCCAGTTCAGGGGCCAATAGGTGGCACTGTTTTTCTTTACAAGTGGCTTGGCTTGGAGCTCCTGAAGTCTGCAGGCAGACTGCAGCTCGGTTTTGGTGTTTTCACTCTTAAACTCTGTCTGAAATACAATTAAGTTTTGAAGTGTGAGTTTCTGTATCTTTAAGTTTAAAAAATATTTTATTCTTATTTGTATTAGTGTTTTGCCTGCATGTATATCTATGTACCGTATATATACCAGTACTTGGAGGCTAAGAGGACATCCAGTTCCCTGGGACTGGAAGCTACCATGTGAGTTCTGGAAGTTGAACCCCAAGTCTTCTGGAACAGCAGCCATTGCTTTTAACCAGCTGTGTGTGTGCGTGCGCGCGCAGATGTGCATGTTCACATGTGTGTGTAAAGACGGCCATTGACATTCAAGTATCTTCCTCAATCAACTTCTCCACTTTAGTGTTTGAAACAGGGTCTTTCACTGAACCCGGAGCTCACTGATTGGCTAGAATGTCTGTCAGCCAACTCCAGGGATCTTCTCATCTCCAGCTACCCATCACTGGAATACAGGTGCATACTGTACCAGGCTTTGCTGTCATTTGACACAGGGGTATCATGCAACTTGGATTAACCTGGAACTTGCTATGTAGATCAGGCCAGCTTCAAACTCAAAAGATCTTCCTGCCTCTGCCTCCTAAGAACTAGGATCAAAGATGTGTGCCATCATGCCCAGCATGGCCATTTTGTTACTTTACTTGGATACTAAAGAACTGAAGCCCTCACACTTGTATGCCAAGTACCATACCAGCTGAGCCACCTCCCCAGCCCATGTCCACTCTTTTCTCATCGTCCCTGAGGACCAAAATCAGGTCCAAACACTCAGCTGACATTTCACTTTGAATGTGGCTTGAATTTCATATACTACCTGGCGGTCAGACTGAGAGCTGGCGCTGGTACACGGCTCATTCTGCTGTTCAGCTTTAACTTCCTTGCCAGCATTCGCTCCATGCTCTGGAACATCCTCTTTTTGGGTGTTATCTTGGTGACCTCCATTTTCAGGCTTGACAGCCTCTTGATCACCCATGCCATCAACATTCAGCAGCCGCCCATCATCTTCAGCAGACACTCTGGTGACTGTGGGTCAAGGAAACAAACAACACAGCTGTATTGGCCTCTCTGATCAAGAAATCACATTCTGCTAAAATATCTTGGACTAGGAAAAAAGGCAGTCCAAGTCTCTGTAATAACAAAAAAAGAATTAGCACTACTTTTGAACATTATACCTGTCTAACTCAAATAAATGGTTCATTAAAAATATTAGTCACTACATAAACACTTTATACATAAAGGATACACTATAGCTGTTAAAAGAAAGGCTAACTAAAGAAACAAGCAGTAGGAAGGGATTTAACTAAAATACAGGAAAAGACAGCTCTGGGAAACATAGTTGGGAGGAGGGAGTCAGAAAGAATGGGTCTAGAGACAGACAGTAAAAGGAGTTAATGGTGGGCAATGGGCTTACAATCTAGGGTAAAGCACAAAATAAGGAAGGGGAAGACTAGGAAATCATGAGGATCGGGGGTTTGAGGTCAGCCTGCATGACACAGAGACCTTGAAAAAGACAACCAGACAGGGCGGGGGTGGCTAGTCCTTGCCTAGCATGTGTGAGGGTCTGGATTTGATCCTTAGGACTAAAAACAAAACAAAACAACCAGCCATAAGCAAAGAAGAAAACCCAGTGGAAAATAGTTATAGCTCAAGTGTCTGCAGGAAACTGATCTGTATCTGGAAGGAGAATGAACAGAAAGAGCTGACTGTAAGCAACCAGTGTAGGAAGAGATCTTAGGCATAGCTATGCTGCTTGCAGCTTCTATGCTCAAAGTCCTTAAAGGTGAGGACAAGAAATTTAGCAGAGATTTGTCCAGTAGACAAATATGTCCAGTGTTAGTGGTACACTGACAACCCCCCACTGTGATGGCTTATGCTTTTTTTTTTTTTTTTTTTTGGTTTTTCGAGACAGGGTTTCTCTGTATTGTTTTGGAGGCTGTCCTGGAACTCACTCTGTAGACCAGGCTGGCCTCGAACTCACAGAGACCGCCTGCCTCTGCCTCCCGAGTGCTGGGATTAAAGGCGTGCACCACCAACGCCCGGCTGGCTTATGCTTCTATTCCATTTCTTGGTGTGTAACCTACATAACATGCTGCTTCCCCATCTGCTACAGGTGGAATATATACATTTCACAAAATCCGTATGCTAAAAGTCAACCTCCAGTGCAGTTGCATTAAAAGGTAGGGCCTTTAGAAGTTGATTAGGACAACTAGGTGGTGGCGCAGGCTTTAATTCCAGCACTCCAGAGACAGAGGCAGACCAATCTCTGAGTTGGAGGAATGACTGGCTGGTCTAGATTGAGTTCCAGAAAAGTCACAGCTACACAGAGAAACCCTGTCTCAAAATACCCACTGCCCCCAAAAAGGTGACTAGGTCCTTCCTTTCCTCACAACTACAATTAGTGTTGCTAAAGGAACCTGTATGTTCTCTTCATGTGAGGACACACAGAAAGTTCATGCATTAACAATGGCCTTCACATCTAGCACCTTGACCTTTACTGTGTATAATCTTTATCTATTACTGACAAGTCTAAGGCATGTGTTACAACCCAAGAATTATGATGCCAAACCCTTTAAAATATGTCTTATACTTAACTACTAACTATAGTTCTATTTATCTTTCAAAATCCCATGCAAATAACTACCTCCTGCACTTTCTCTAGCTCTGGTTGTATCAATACTCTGCATCATAGCATTCAAGTTCACATTTGTTCTTGGTAGGTTTTCACCCAGTGTAAAAGCACTGTATGCAGAAAGGACATAACTGGATGTTTTCTAGATCTCCCTAAAGTCCAGTTAAAAATAGCTGCTAGAAACCCTGGATTGAAGACACACATTTCATAGGCACAAATCTGTGTCACATCAACCTCACAAAAACACATACCTGCCAACTGGGCAGCATACGCCCACAAGAACGAACAGCGTTCCATACAAGTCTGGCACACCATCTCTTGAAAATCCCCATTCTCAGGGGGAATGGCACCGAGATGCTGTGGATATAGAAAAATCAGATATTTCCTGTGACTCCAAGTCTTCTAGAATGACTGTTGTTTTATAAACAGATACTGTAAAAGTACATTTATCACATCTTTATCAAAGGGAATGTGAGATACAACAGAAGAATATTTTTTTGAGACAGGGTCTCACTGTGTAGTCCTGGTGGGTTTGGAAATTGCTACGTAAATCAGACCGGCCTTGAGCTCATAGTGATCTGCCAGTCTCTGCCTCCTAAATACTAGGATTTTCCAAGATAGGCTTGCTCTTTGACCCAGTGAGCCATTTCCCAGCCCCATTTATTTATTTTTGACCAGTTTCTCAAGTAGCTGGGGGTGGCCTTGAACTCCTGATCTTTCTCCCTCCAAGTGCTAGAATGATAGGCATGTCCCATAATTTCCCACGGGACACATCTTAAAAGGTCAAAGTTTTCCTTACCCTGCCATGGAACCAGTCTTCACAGACCACACACTGAATCATCTCATCTGGAACCTGACCAAAAAAGTTTTGTTAATGATTGTTTTGAATTCTCGGACATGAAGTAAATCTGACCCACAGCAGAACTAGATATTTAGTAATTCTCTAGCAACTCTGTGAGAAATCCATCCATGAAGTAGTTTGCAAGCAGTTATCAAAGTTCCTTCCTATCCAACACTAGGAAAATCACATATAGGTTCTGTGGGGGATGATTTTCCCCTTATCTTAGGCTTACATACCAACTAGTTAAAACACCTTAATGTTTTTCTTTACTGTGGTGGTTTCTTTTCTTTCTTTATTTTTAGTTTGTTTTTTCTTCCCTTTTTTAATTTAAATTAGAAACAAGCTTGTTTTACATATCAATCCCAGTTCCCTCTCCCTCCCCTCCTCCCCTGCCATTGGCCCCCTATCCCATGCCCTTTCTGCTCCCCAGGGAGGGTGAGGCCTTCCATAGGGGAATCTTCAAAGTCTGTCATATCATTTGGAGCAGGGCCTAGACACTCCCAATTGTGTCTAGGCTGAGAGAGTATCCCTCTGTAGGGAGTAGGCTCCCAAAGTCCATTCATGTACTAGCGATAAATACTGATCCACTATCAGAGGTCCCATAGATTAACCAGACCTCCAAATTGACATCCATGTTCAGGAGTCTGGAACAGTCCCATGCTGGTTTCCCAGCTTTTAGTCTGGGGTCCATGAGCTCCCCCCTTGTTCAGATCAGCTGTTTCTGTGGATTTGCTTTTTTTTTTTTTTTAAGATTCATTTATTTATTATGAATACAACATTCTGCCTCCATTTTATGTCTGCACACCAGAAGAGGGCACCAGATCTCATTACAGATGGTTGTGAGCTGAGAATTGAACTCATGACCTCTGGAAGAGCAGCCAGTGCTCTTAACCTCTGAGCCATCTCTCCAGTCCTGTTGGTGGTTTCTTAAGAGGCAAAAATACAAAATAAAATTTTTAAAAAGGACACTCAATAAACAGCAGTTTTTTTTTTTCTTTCTGTCTCTCAATGTATTAGTTTTTGGGAGAGAGGGTGTCTTTTGTTTCAAAAGTACTATAAAGAACATCTTACCCCATTCTTAAAATTACCCAGTTTTAAGAGATACTTGTTAAGGATACTTTTTTAAAAAAATATTTTATTTATTCATTATGTATACAATCTTCTGTCTACATGACAACAGAGGGCTTCAGAGCTCATTCAAGGTGTTTGTGAGCCACCATGTGGCTGCCGGGAATTGAACTCAGGACCTCTGGAACTTAACCACTCTTAACCGCTGAGCCATCTCGCCAGCCCTAAAGATACTTTTAATTTCTCCTTGTATATAATTTGGTTCAATAATTATCATCCCAAATGATTAAAAAGCCAGAAAGATGGAAGTTAATAATTCCTCTACATATACAAATACTCTTGCAGATCAGTAAATATACAAACAAAACATTAAGGACATGGAAAGCCACTGAAGAGATTACATATATCCCTAACTCATTGGAAGCTATGCAATTTCATTCACAAACAGGAAGAAGAAATCCCCCCATCCCCAGACAGGATTTCTCTGTGTAGCCTTGGCTGTTCTAGAACTCACTCTGTAGATCAGGCTGGCCTCAAACTCACAGAGACCCACCTGCCTGTACCTCCCAAATGTTGAGATTAAAGGTATACACTGCCTCCACTACTACGGGGCTACCACAGCAAGATTTTAAAGGATTAATAATATATATGGTTGATAATATAGGGTTGATAAGAATGTTAAACTGCCAGGAGATCCCAGCACTTGAAGTCAAGTGTGAGGCCAGACAGGGCTCCGTAATAAGACCCAAATTCACTTTTTCACCAAAATGGAGATGAAAGCAAAAGCAGAAGCTCCCACCCTCCCAAAGCTGAAGGCAAAGCCAAGGTCTTGGAAGCCAAGAAGGCAGTGCTGAAAGACATCCAGTGCCACACAAAGACCCACACAGCACCCCACGGCTTGGAAGCAACCTAAATACCCTCAAAAGGCAGAAGAAACAAGCCTAACCACTATGCCATCATCAAATTCCCCCTGACCACTGAGGCAGCCATGAAGACTGAAGACAATACATTTGTGTTCACTGTGATGCCAACGCCAGCAAGAATCAGATTGAACAGGCTATGAAGAAACTCTATGACACTGATGTGGTCAAAGTCAATATCCAGGTAAGGCCTGACTGAGAAAAGAAGATACATGTTTGGTTGGCTCCTGGTTATGACACTCGATGCTGCCAACAAAATTGGAATCATCTAAGCTTAGTCCAGCTGGCTAATTCTAAATACACTTTTTTCCAACCATTAAAAGGGCCCTGTCTCAAGAAAACAAAAATATAGAGAAGGAAAAAGAAAATGCTGGTTGAATTCTTTGGTAGACATGATTACAATTTTAAATACAAATATCCTTGGACCCACCACTAGCTATGCTTTTATGTAACACCTAGCATACTCTATAGTTATATACCTATGGATGTTCACTGAAGGCTTTATAGTAAATCTAGATAGTGCCATTCTGCCACAGAAGTTAGGCTAACTGACTAGGACAGCTACAAGGCAGACTCCTAGTTCTTTTCTTTTTGAGACAGTGCCTCTCTGTGCAGCCCTGGAGGCCTAGAGCTCATTGTGTGGGTCAGGCTGACCTTGAACTTGTGACTTTATTCTAACCTCTATTTCCTGAAAAGGCATGAGCTACCACACCCAGCTGGATCTATCTACTGTTCGCCACTGAAGCTCATCTGTGACACACTGGGAGGAAAAGCTAGTGGCAAAAGTGAACGCTCAGAATAACCCTGGAATTTTGCTTACTTTTATTTAAAATAAAAAGAAGCCTGTTTGCATATTTATCTTCTTCCACAGAGGAATGAAACTAAAATTTCTTAGAAAGTTTCTGCGGGTGGAATAGGCAAGTGAGAGAGAAAGGAGTTTTGGTCTCAAGAAAGTCCTTTCCAATGTCTTATTTCTATGATATTAAAATGAAATAAAATCCAAAACAAAGAGCAACAACAATACCCCAGTTCAGGTCTACAGCAGTTTGAGAGACAAATTTTAAACTTCTGATTCTCTTACCTCATCTTCAGGGTCAGGATAAGGTCTCTTACAAATGCAGTATAATCCAAAAAAGTTGTCATTGTACTTATTGCAAGAATTTACCTTTGATTTGTCCTGAAAGAAAATAAATTTTAATACATATTATGGTCTATTATTAGATAAAATCTCATCATCATAAAATTTATACACTTAAGAAATCTCTGCATTAAGAATCTTCCTACAAGCTAGTCATAAACTTTCAAGTTAGAAGAAAGAAGTTCACTATTACAGAAATACTCTTTTCAAGCTAGAGAAAAAATATCTTGTTTTCTCTATCTTTGTAGCAACTAGGGGAAATTTATTTAATATACTCATAAAACAAAGCAGAGATCATATGGACGGTCAGCTTATTTAAATTAACACTGGCCTGGGATTTCCAATGCTTTTTGAGACAGAGTTTCTCTGTCCTGGAACTCACTATATGTAGACCAGGCTGGCCTTAGACACAACGATTTGCCTGCCTCTGCCTCCCCAATGCTGAGACTACAGGTAAGTGCCACTATGTCTTCACTTTCTGCTCCCCCTGAGACAGGGTCTCTCTGTGTGGCCCTGGATGTTCTGGAACTCACTTTGCAGACCAGGTGGCTGGCCACAAACCCACAGAAATCTACATGCCTGTGCCTCCCGAGTGCTGGGATCAAAGACATGCACCAGCACCACCACGCTTAAGATTACTTTTGTGTATGTGTATGTGCATATGAGTGCAGGTGCCTGTCTGTAGAGGCTAAAGGAGTCAAGTCCCCTTTGGAGCTGGAGTCACAGACAGTTGTAACCCACCAAAGATGGGTGCTGGGAACTGAACTCAAAGCAGTCCATGCTTTGAGCCAGCTCTCCAACCCTCAAGACATTTCTTTAAAGGCAGGTATGAAAGCCCAGACCTTCGGGTTATCAGGGAGCAAAAAGGAGGAAAATTATCAGAAATAATTATGAAAGAGAAAACATGGAAGTCTTAGCAATTATTGATGAACAACATGGCATTCTCCTTCCTTTCTCTTTCATCTGTAAGTCTCCTACGGCTTTTTTGGAAGCTCTTATCCAGTTACATGCTTTGCTCTAAGTCTCAGAGTGCATGGATGATCACAATCAAGAAAAGTCAACTAGCCTAAAGAACATCTCCCTGACCTTTAGTATCCACGCAGTGTAATTATACACTCTTAACTGCCTGTCTAGCTTTTCCAACCAAATAAAAAATGAAATACTCAAGAATAAATTCTTTTGTGTTTTTACACTTTGGTAAATACCAACCTCAGCTCCTTAGGTATATTTTAATAAAAGATTTGTGTGTGTGTGTGTGTGTGTATGTATGTATTGAGGTGTCTACAGAATCCACAGAATCCAGAAGAGCTGGAGTTACAGGTAGCTGTGGATGTTGGAAACTGAGCTGGATCCTTAAAAAGCAGTATATGCTCTTATCCGTTGACATCTCTCCAGCCTCTCCCACGTACATTTGTAATCACAGTGCTTACTTACAGGAAATAATTTGCATTCCAAATTTTTAAACTTGCTGTTTCCACAATCACAACGAAAATTTCTATTAAGAAAAGAAGAAGAACATATATTTAAGTTTTCTTTTAAAATTAACTACTCTTTTAATACCCATCATAGCTTCCTTATCTGTCTCGTTTCTAGAATCTAAATGGTGATGGCGTTTTTGATGTTTGTGTATCTTATTTGGAGTTTTCCAACAACACAACAAAAGACAATTCTGGACATCACTACATATAAAAACAAATATCTTTACCACTCTCACACACACACACAAACAAATGAAATAATGAAGGGAAAAGACTAGAGTAGCATGAGCTAGTAACCATAATTAAATCTTAAAAGACCTATGAAATAACCATTCCCTACCATATTAAGTTTTGCTAACACGCAATAACTCTGAATGAAAAGCAAGATTAAGTAGGCATTGTGGTTGTAAAGAATTTAAACATTCAGGAGACATTTGGCAAAAACTGCTTTACCTTTTTGTATATAGTTCAAATAGTTTATGACTTCCATGGCACTCATAACTGCAAGCTAGACAAATTCCTGCTGGTTCTTCTCCCTCTGGAGTACATGTACTACAGGCGTACAATGCTTGTCTCTTCACTGAGCCCTGAGTGATCAGCCCCCCACACACACAAAAGAGGGAAAAAAAGAGAAAATGTAGTTATGCAACAAAGGACCAAGACACTATTACAAATTCCAGATCTATACTGGTGCTTGGTTTTATGTAATTTTTTTCTTATATCAATAGGAAGCTTAAATCTGTGAATAACCTGATATTTTAAATTATGTAACAAAATAAAGGTAAGTTTACACATGTTTAGGAGAGTAACACCACAATTCTAACTTTAGAAAATGCTTATAATTCCACTAAAGAAGAAAAATCAATGCATAAAAACAATCATTTTAATCTGGGGGAAATAAATGGGAAAACATCTAGAAGAGTAGTGTAATGATGCCTGCTACTTACTGTTGAGTAATGAAGAAAAAGGGAAAGTGTATTCAACAGAGTCAAGTGTTTAAATGCATTACATATACAACGTATACAGACATTCACAATGCTCACCTTTCAAGGTATCTGTAAGTTTAAAATATTGAAAAATTGAAAGTTGGAGGGAAAACAACTAGAACGTAGAAACGCTGGTGAGGGGCACACGCCTCTCCAGAAGCAAGTACAAGAACACATCAACATGCCTGGCTTTTATGGGGTGTGTGGGGTGGGTCCTCATGCTTATGCAGAAGCACCTTACTGAGCCCTGTTGCCCGCCCAATTACACAAATTTCTATTTTACTTCAACACAAAAACTGTAGGGCCAGTGAGATCACTCTGTGGGTAAAGGCACTGACTGCGCAAGCCTGGAAACACGCATTCCATCTCCAGAACCCACATAAAGGTGGAGTAAACAACCGATTCCACGGTAGTCTCAGATGTCTGCATGTTGTGATACACACGCCCACCCACACACACATCAGTAAATGAGTTTCTAAATTACTGAATCAACTTAAGGTTAGAGGGACGGCCCAGAGATTAAGAGCACACACTGCTCTTGCAGAGAACCAGTCTGAGTTCCTAGTGTCCATGTTGAGCAACTCACAACCTCCTGTAACTCCCACTCCAGGGCCATCAGATCCCTCTGGACTCAAGGGCACCTACATTCCCACACATACCCACACAAATAATAAAAATAAGTCTTTAAAAAACTGTCTATACTTTTTAGTATGACAACAAACTTAAAACCAGGCTTTTTTTTTTTTTTTTTTGGTTTTTCGAGACAGGGTTTCTCTGTGGCTTTGGAGGCTGTCCTGGAACTCGCTTGGTCCAGGCTGGTCTCGAACTCACAGAGATCCGCCTGCCTCTTAAAACCAGGCTTTTAATCCTACACTTGTGAGGAAGTGAATCTCTGTGACTGGCCTACATAGTGAAGACCTTCAGGCTGTTAGAACCACACCTTGCGACTCTGTCTCAAAAAACCCACACAAAACAAAACTTTCAGCCAGGCATGATAATGTACACACTTGCAATCCCAGCAGTACTTACAAAGTGAAGAAAGGAGAATCAGGAATTCAGGGCAAGTCTGATTTACATGAGACCCTATCTCCAACAGCAAAATAAAAAGCTCACACAGAGTTAGAACCTTTCTTTCCTCCTTCCAAGGAAGTGGGGTGTGTCTTACTTAGCGGTGATCCTTTGATTTAAATGTCAGTGACCATCTGCGACTATTTCTGGGATACAAGATTTAATTCAACAACCCAACAATTCTGCAGTGCATGCCCAAGTTGGTTAACGAAGACAAACAATACTATGACTTCAGTCCACACCACACAGTAACCTTCCCCTCCTTCCCAGGCTTCCACTCCACCCGCGGGCATGGTTAGCTTGCTTCCTTCCACCGATTCCCATCCTGCCGGTTCCTGCCTACCCACCCCTCTCCTCTTTTGTTCTTAGATGTGCGGGAGGAGTCACTAAACCCTACGTCACCGGCCCTCAAACTCTTGTTCTCAAGCAGATCCTCTTCTAGTCTCTTGGCTTCCCAGGGTCACATGATGTTTTGGTTCGGATCTACTCCGGAGGAAGAAGGGGTGTCTGTCCCACAACACATGCACACGGAACTTTACCGGAAAAAAAGCACCAGCTAGCGGTTAAACCAGACTGCACCGGCAGATTTTTCAAATCCAGCCCATTTTCCTTTAGCTCTGCTTTCCCCCATCTGGTGCCCAATTAACATTCTTTAACAGTGGGAAAAGTCACGAGGCTGAGCTCGTGGAAAGCAGGCCACCAAGAGGCGTCCACCGGGAGGGCAGAGCTGCTGCTCCAGGACCCGGAGCCTGCAGAGTCCCTCCGGCAGGGCGGAGGGAGAGCCCTGCTGGCGACAAGCTGAGGAGGAAAGGGCAGCCGTGCCGGGGCTGTGGGAGCCCGGGGTGAAGGACAGCCCTGGTGCCGGCCGGGCCGCAGCCGGCGGGAAGCAGGCGGAACGGCGGGCGCAGCCGGGCCGCGCGCACCTGCGAGTAGGAGCACTTCTCCGAGTCGCTGCCGCCCAGGACGGCGCACGCCTCATTCTCCAGCTCCTCGTCCTCCTCAAGCACGTCCACCAGCGACACCACGGGCTCCAGCTCCGCCTGGCAGCCGGCGGGGCTCTCCGCTCCGGCCATCCTCAACTGTCACAGCGCTCCGCCGCGCGGCCCAGGCGGAGGCGGGAAAAGTGAGCGCCGGGGGCGTCGCGAGAAGGCGGGGCCTGAGCGTCAGGAAGCCAATCCTAAAGAAGGAGATGGGGGAAAGTGGGCGGGGCGGGCCCCGGGCATCGGAAGTCATTCCTTTTACCCGCCCGCTTGGGCCGCGGGGTGGCTTCCGCTTCCGGGTGGCGGTTGTCTGTGGCGCGCTGTTGAAGCTTAGTGGTCGCCATGGAGCTGACGGGCGAGTACGTCGGGTGTGACGGGGAGCCCCGGCGGCTGCAAGTGTCCTGTGAGGCGTCGGGCGACGCGGACCCTCTGCAGAGCCTCTCGGCCGGGGTGGCCCGGATGAGGGAGCTGGTAGCCGAGTTCTTCGGGCCCCTCGTGGAGCGGGACGCGCAGGGCGTGAGGGCCGACGCGGAGGACGCGGTGGATGGTGAGCGCGGGGGCCGGGCGCCTGGGTCTCCGGCGGGGGCGGGCTGGGCGCAGGGCAGCCTTGGGAAAGCGAGCCTGGCGGGGAGGCGGGGTCGCCTCTGAAAGTCGTTAGCTCTCGCCGCCCCCTGTGTCTGGTCTTTTCTGCCCCTCGTTTTTCACGACTTCTCATTTATCTCACCCCCCCCCAAAAAAAGCGTGGCGAGCGTCGGGCTAGGGGCCTGACAACGAACTGAGTCGGCTCGACGCCTCTGATCTTGGGGGGGGCGCCGAGGATTGAGACCGGAAGGGTGGAACGTGTCGGGGTCTGTAGTCGTTGCTAGCTGGAAGACCTAGAGGGCGGGACGTGGAGCTGGGTGTTGACAGACGAAAAGGAGTTTCACCAGGTGTGAAATTAGAAACGTTTGACAGAATGAGCACAGCTTCGGAAGGTAGAGACCGACTTTGTTGTAGGAAGTGTTAACCCTTAGAGGATCCTTTCTCGTGTCTGTTTTGAAAGCATTGGCTTTGCTTTTTGGTGTTTTTAAATTAGCTGATAGTTTCATACATGCATGTAATGCGTTGTGGCCATTTTTCTCCTTCCGTGACACACTTTCATCCCCTACTTGAACCCAACAACCCCCCTCCTCTGTTCTTTCCTGCCTTCCGATTGTTGTCACTCACTGAGCTTAAGGGTCTTTGTATGAGAATGGATGGGAGGTTATTTACTGGAGCAAGGGCAACTCAGCAGTGACTACCCCACGGAAGAAAACCTCCCTCAGCAACAATTAACTGCCAAAAGCTCCTCCCTTCCAGGATCAATGCTGAGGTTGCCATCTTGTTCAGGTAACCACAGTTGTTGCCCCTGGGTCCAGGCCATGTCATGTTCAAAAGAATATTTCACCGCAGCCGTGCCCTTCCTCTGGCCCCTGCTTTCATTCACCCCTCTACTGTTGTAGAAATAAACTGTTTGTTGTTTTTGTTTTTTAACAAGACGGATGTTTTGCCTGCGGTCTGTGCACCACTGTTATATGTGGTGTGTTCTGAGGCCAGAAGAGGGCATCAGATCCCCTGCAGGCAGTGGTCTTTAACCACTGATCTCTCCAGCCCCAACTCTGTTAATAGAAAAAAAAATTATTTTGTAGACAGTGTCACTGTGTACCACTGGTTGGCCTTGGATTAGACCAGGCTGGCTTTGAATTCGCAGAAATCTGCCTGCCTCTGCCTCATCATTGCTAGGATTAAAGACATGTACCACCAAACCTGATCTTTGTTAAATTTATTTTTAATCTTGAACACAAAATAGATTTTATTACCCTGAGCTAAGTAGTCAGTTCTTCTACAGAGGAAGTTAAGCAGTACTTTCCTATTCCTTATAATATGGATATTGGCTGTCATTCAAAAGAACAATAAGCTGGGTGTTGGTGGTGCATGCCTTTAATCCCAGCACTTGGGAGGCAGAGGCAGGCAGATTTCTGAGTTCCAGACCAGCCTGAACTACAGAGTGAGTTCCAGGATAGTCTCCAAAAATACCAAAAAAAAAAAAAAGTTGGGGATGGTTGTGGTGCACACCTTTAATACCAGCATTTGGGAGACAGAGGCAGGCTGTGAGTTCAGGGCTAGCCTGGTCTACTGAACAAGTTCTAGGACAGCCAGGGTTACACAGCGAGATCCTGTCTGGAAAAACCAAAATAATAATAATAAAAGTATTAGCTGGGTGCATTAGTCAGGGTTCTCTAAAGAAGCAAAGCTGATAGACTATTTTTTTTTTTTTTGGTTTTTCGAGACAGGGTTTCTCTGTGGCTTTTGGAGGCTGTCCTGGAACTCACTTGGTAGTCCAGGCTGGTCTCGAACTCACAGAGATCCGCCTGCCTCTGCCTCCCGAGTGCTGGGATTAAAGGCGTGCGCCACCAACGCCCGGCCTGATAGACTATTTATTAGAGTGCCCTTATAACCTGTGGTCTGAGTAGTCCATCAGTGGCTTTCTCCTGACAGAAACGCCAAGGATCCAGTAATTATTCTACTGAATGTTTCAGTAGTTCTAATCTGGTGCTGGAGTCCCAGGGAAGTCATAGAGAGCAGCCAGTTTTCAGTCTGTGTTGGAGTCCCAAAGAAGTAGGTTCTAACACCAGCAAAGAGTGTCTCAGGTACAGATAGATGAACTTGCTAGTCAGAGTGAAAGCAAGCAAGCCAAAACTTAACTATAGTACCCCACAGTTACACCCACTAGTTCTCCAAAGTTAACTGGAAATATGTTTATACAAAAACTCAATACTCTAATTGTAGCAGCACTGTTCATTAATAGCTATGAGATTGAAATAATACAACTGCCCATCACCAGAGTAAAACATAAACATTCTTTTAATTGTTGAATAGTGCTCATTGTGTAGAATAAAGTATTTGGCTGGGGAGATTGTCCAGTGGGTAGAGCTGCACAAACATGGGGATGTGAGTTTGGCTCCAAGAACCCGTGTAATGCCATGTGCCCATGATCCTAGTGCCCCACCCCTGCAGTGAGTTGGAGATAGAGCCAGGAAACATGGTGGTGTATGCTTACCACCCCCCTTTTGTTTTCTTGGTGGGGTTGGAGGGATTCAAGACAGGGTTTCTGTAAGTAGCATTGACTGTCCAAGAACTCACTCTGTAGACCAGGTTGGCCTTGAATCAGAGATCCACCTGCCTCTGCCTCCCAAGTCCTGGGACTGCAGGTGTGCACCCCCCCCCCCAGCAAAGACACTTTCTTAAAGTGGAAGGTAAAGACCTATTCTGAGTTTGTGACCTGTGTGTGTGCTGTGGTTTGTACATACACATCACATATATACACAAGAGTGAAGTCTGGACAGTAATGAATTCTAAAGCAGTAAGGCACAAATGGCTATACATTCTATGTTTGTTTCCACTTATATGAGATTTCTAAAATAGGCAAATCCTTAAAGGTAGAAAGTAAATTAGTAGTTATAAGAATGAGAGAAACAGCCGGGCGGTGGTGGCGCACGCCTTTAATCCCAGCACTTGGGAGGCAGAGGCAGGGGGGGACCTCTGTGAGTTCCAGGCTGGGCTGGACCGATAGCCTCCAAAACAATACAGAGAAACCCTGTCTCGTAAAAACCAAAAAAAAAAAAAAAAAAAAAAAAAAAAAAAGAATGAGAGAAACAGAGAGTGGCTATTTGTGGATATGGAGCTTCTTTTGGAAGTAATTAACATATTTCAGAATTAGTGGTGATGGTTAGAGGAGCAAGTGAATATTTTCCCCCCTTGGTTTTCCGACCCTGTTTCTCTTTATAACAGTCCTAGCTGTCCTGGAATTCACTCTGTAGACCAGGCTGACCTCAAACTCACAGAGATCCGCCTGCCTCTGTCTCCCGAGTGCTGGGATTAAAGTCGTGCGCCACCACCCCACACAAGTGAATGTTCTGAAAACTAATGGGTGAGGTATCTATGTACAGAAGTGAATTTTATGGAGAATGAGTTAAATCTCCAAACATAAGTGATAGAAAAGAAAGGCTTTTAATTCTGATTAAATTTAATTCCTGAAAGTGGTGGTGGTTTTGGTTTTTGGTTGGGGGTGGGGGTATTGATGTTTAAGACAAGGTCTCTGTATATAACCCTAGCTATCTTGGAACTCACTATTGTAGACTGTCTGGCCTTGAACTCATAAAGACCAACTGCCACTTCCTCCCATGTGCTGTGTTGAAAAGTGTACATTTCTTTTGTTTTTGAGACAGGGTCTCACCATATGACCATGGCTGGCCTGGAATTTAACTATGTAGTCAGGCTGACCTTGAATTTACAGAGATTTTCATGTCTCTGCCTCTTGAGTGCTGAGATTAAAGGCTATCACACCCAACAAATTTCTGAAGTTTTAAAAATTCATTATTTTGTGTGTATGTGGGTAACATGTTACATGAATAGAGTTGGTTCTCTCCTCCACCTTACATGGGTTCCAGTGATTGAAATCAGGTTGCCAAAGTTGTAGTGTATTCACTTTGACCCAATGAGCCATCCTACTGGCTCCTGAAGTTTATAAAATGTAAGTTATTCATGCATAGTTTTTTAGTCTCCAAAGGGAAATGGTCTCATCAATCACTTTATCAGTATTTCTTTCAATCACTAAATATGTCATATGACAAACATTTATTTTAAAAGGTGATGACGAAGATGATACAGAAGATGAAAAAAAAATTGGTAGCAGAACTAACTCAGATGGACCATCTGCAAAACGACCAAAACCAGCATCTTAGCAATAGTTTTTATGAAACTAAGACTGCTACTAAGTTGAGTAAGATGTTGTATATTTGTAATCCCAGCTACTTCAGAGACTGTGGCAGGAGGATTGAAAGTTGGAACCTAGCTTGCACTATATGTCAAGACATTGCCTCAAATAAAGATCAAGACATCGGAACACCACTACTTCCTCATCTTCATGTGCTAGGACTTGCAGAAGACCTGTGCTCAGAGTTGGAGAACTCATCTATTTTCTCTCATTGGAACAAGTTTGTCACAAAGAAAACTTTCTGTTTCTAACAAAGAAAAGTACATTAAATGTTTGGGAATGAAGTCTTGTTTTCTCATTCCAAAATACAATGGAACCATTCATAATAGATTAAATCTAAATCAACAAATGAATTTTTATGTTTGCTTCTTAAAGTGACCATTGCTGGGTGGTGGTGGCTCATGTCTTTAATCCTAGCACTCGGGAGGCAGAGGCAGGCAGATCTCTGTGAGTTCGAGACCAGCCTGGTCTACAAGAGCTAGAAGGTTTAAGTCTAGTACTAATAATATTTCTATCTAGGGAGAGAGAACAATAATTGTACCATTCTAATCTTCAACCTCATCTAAGACCTGAGAAGGAAGATAACAATACTAGGGTAGGCAGGAAGCGCAGGGGAGCAACTTCCAAAGGTGCAATGAAGACAGAGACAGCAGGCTGTCAGGACAGTCACCCAAAGTCTCGCAGCAGTTTACGGCAACCAGCTTTGGCTAAGGTCTGACCAACACAGAGGCAGGGAGGTAGAAAGGCTTTAACCTGACTTGGCAAGGTTCAGCAGTCTTCTAAACTATATCCTGCAAGCACAGTAGGACAGCATGTCCAAAGTCAGTGGTCAAAGTGGGGGCAGCTCTTTGCCCGAGAGGCCATTTAGCCCAGGAGAGAATGGACTACAGAAGGAGTGACATACGTGGCCCAACATTTTTTTTGTTTGTTTTGTCTTTGTTTTTTAAGACAGGGTTTCTCTGTGGCTTTGGAGGCTGTCCTGGAACTAGCTCTTGTAGACCAGGCTGGTCTCGAACTCACAGAGATCTGCCTGCCTCTGCCTCCCAGATGCTGGGATTATAGGCGTGAGCCACCACCACCTGGCTATGCCCAACATTTTCTTGGGAACCTTGGTGCTGTCAGGAGCAAATGTGTCTCATGTCAACAGAGTACTAATATTAAACATTTAAATGCCATTTTCTACTGGTCTATGAAGTGTTTAAAGATCAAAATCTATGTCTGACTAATCTAGAAATAATAATGTGAGTGAAAATATCTGTAATTCTCGGGAACCTAGTTGTACAACGGCTTAAGCTTCCTAAAATAATTTAGCAAGGACCAAGATTACAGCAATATTACCATATATACATACATATGTGAATCTCTAAAACAGGTAGAGTTGAAGTGTCTTAAACAGAGATAGAATGGTATAGTGCAACATGATAAAAATATACTAAGTTGTGTCAATATACAAAATATCTTAAACACATGTAAAAGCATATATATATATATATATATATATATATACAATTATGATAAGGGTATTTGTGCACCACACATGATAAATGGAAAGAAGACCTTACACAGTGTGGCAATAAGCAATATACAAATTATCCAAGAAAGGAATACAACTTGATCGTACATAAGTTACAACATACAAGAATCTATAACAATGTAATTTGTCTATAGCTAATAATTACTGAGGTAAATCACAAGAAACTATATTTATCTATATCCCATCCTAACCATATCTTTCCCATCCATGCCCTAAACTTAATCTAAAAGAGATACTTGGCCGGGTGTTGGTGGCGCACGCCTTTAATCCCAGCACTCGGGAGGCAGAGGCAGGCGGATCTCTGTGAGTTCGAGACCAGCCTGGACTACCAAGCGAGTTCCAGGACAGCCTCCAAAGCCACAGAGAAACCCTGTCTCGAAAAACAAAAAATAAAATAAAATAAAAGAGATACTTGAGTCTGCACACCTTCCATACCCAACCCTAAACAACTGAAAACCAACCCTAAACAGGTGTAAATTATCCCTTAATGTCAACAGTAGAGAAAGGGGGCGTTGTATTCTAAGAATTACTTCCTGCTGAAGTGGGCAAATGATAATCTCATGGGATCCTGTAGGAAGAAAATTTTTAGAGTAACAATCTTGAGTGAACTAGCTGTAACATTTGTACTTAGTCTCTGGTGGGAGATGCTTGACTGAAGTTCTTATCTGAAGCTCTGGCCAGAGTGTAACAAGAAAGTGCACCATTTCAGCCAGCTAGCCTGGAGTTGTCTAGAGCAATATAGTCCTAAACCAGTTTTAGGGTGGTACTTGTCAGTTCAAAGGCATCAAGTTGGATCAAGTGGATGAAGTGGGGCCCCGTTTTCTTTCCGGAGAGTTCAAAGACTGCTGTTAGGAAATTCTTTGTTCGATGTGGAGGACTTAAACATTAATATCGACACAGAAATTTCAACATATAGGTGTGCATACCGGGAAAGGCAGCAATAAGGAAGATAATATGAGGCTTTTAGAGGAAGGACTGAGTTTAGACGAATGACAGTCCCTAGATTTGTCTTACATTACTTGGCTTCTTGATATAATACAGAAACTCTGAATTTTATTTTAACAGCATGCTTGGATTTAGAGGAGGAAAGCCAAATCCAACTCCAAAGCCAGCATTGGTTTGAATGAATTGGGACTAAAAGTGTGCTAGGAAGTAAAGAGAAATATATTTTGTATAGAAATAGGTCAAGAATTGACCACATGTCAGATTCTCCTTTGTTTGATGGTTCTTTTTGGATGGCTATCTTCTCTTTAGGCATCTGCATGTTCAGTGTCTTTTTGCTCTTTGGAGATGGGTTTTCCTGTTAAGACAAGAACAAAACATTCGCTTTCCTTTGTGAGGTCTCCATGCACTTCGTGAGATATTACCTGGTGGATGACCTGTCATTTTTTTTCTCCCCAGGTCTTTATCCTACACCCAAACAGGCGTGGCCAGTGCAGCTGGTGCCTGCTAAGATCTCTCCCTACAGTACCTAATGAAAATAGAATAATTCTTTTAATTATAATGTAGCTGTTTTGTTTTGATGTGGACTAGACCTGGAATTCACTACATAGCCCAGCTGGCTTTGAACTTGCTGTATCTTTCTTCTGAATGTTGGGGATCATAGGTGTGTACAACCATGCCTGGCTTTTTGTTTTGAGACATGGTTTTGCCATGTGAAGTTTGATCTAGAACTCACTGATGTAATCTAACCTGTCTACAAACCTGTGATCTTCCTTCCTCCACATCTTAGGTGCTGGAATTATAGACATATTCTAGGCCTCATAGAATCTTAGATGTCACAAATCAAAATGGCTTACTTCAGAGGTTAATTGAATCTCAGAATAGTTATTTGCCTTAAGTTACAGAGCCAGCCGTTGTTTGTGCTAGTTTACATATGTAGCTTTTGAGGCTGGGGTTATATACTTTGGTGGCACTGGATTTGCACCAGTACCTCAAAGTGAAAATTAAGATAGTCTTTAGGGCTAGGAATATGGTAGAACATTTGCTCTGTGTGTGCTTTTTTTTTTTTTTTTTTTTTTAAAGGATCTCACCAAGTAGCCTAGTTAGTTTGGAATTTGTTCTTAGACCAAGCTGACCTCAACTTATGGTCTGTCTGCTCTGCCTCCTGAGAGCTGTATACTAACATGCACAGCTGCAAATTGCATATTCTAATACCTGAAATTACAGTTGATGTTAACTGAGGACACTTGGTTTACATGTTTTACATTTTTTAAATGTTTTCCTTGGAGTACGGGCATTCTACTAAGTAATTATTACTTGTTTAATGATTCTAATATTCAGATGTCTCTGGATTTAAATAATCCTGTAAAGAAAAACTTGCCTGTATGTAATTTAAAATAGTATATTTTAAATAGTTTAAATTGAGGGAGCTAAAGAGGTGGTTCAGCAGTTAAGAGCACTGACTACTCTTACAGAAGACCTGGGTTCAATTCCCAGCACCCATAGTTGGCTCACAACTCTCTATAACTCCAGTCCTGGGGACCTGACTCCTGGTGCACAGATACACCAGGGTTAAAAAAAAGTTTAGATTGATAGCTCAGCTTGCTCCTAAAATGTTTATATTTCCTTCTTTGTTTAATAAATGTATTATAAAGACATTTCAAAATAATATTTGCACTTACATAGTGTTTTGAGGTTCTGGGTTGTAGGTTTGAGGGATATTTTATTTTTATGTTTTCTGGTTTATTGAGACAGGGTTTCATTTGTAGTCTTAGTTGTCCTGGAACTCTCTGTAGATCAGGCTGCCTCTGCCTCCCAAGTACTGGGATTAAAGGTGTGCGCCGCCACCACCCGGCGTTTTTTATTTGGTTTTAATATTCAGTCTAATACTCTTACTGCTGATATTAGCCAGAGGTAAGCAGAGCAATACTAGCTTTTGAAACAGCTCCAACTTTTTAATTTTGTACAGGAAAGTCAGCTCACATTTGTACCTAAAAGTAAGCCTATCATGAGCCTTAGATGAATAATCTAAAGATGAAACAAGGAATTCTTATGAGAGATACCTTTTCTTAAAGAAATGTATAAACCACATCTCTGTGAGTTCGAGGCCAGCTTGGTCTACAGAGAGGGTTCCAGGACAGCCTCCAAAGCTACAGAGAAACCCTGTCTCGAACCAAAAAAGAGAAATGCCTAAGCAGGCCAGGTGGTGGTAGTGCTCTCCTTTAATTCTGGCATTTAGGAGGCGGAGGCAGGTGTATCTGGTCTACAAAGCAAGTTCCAGGACAGCCAAGACTGTTGTTACACAGAGAAACCCTGTCTCAAAATTAAAAAAAAAAAAAAAGAAAGAAATGCCTAAACGGTATTTGTAATTTTAACTCTGGTGCCCAGATCCACATATTTGTGATAGGTTATAGTTGCATGGCTGTGGTATCCGGACATTTAAACACTAGGGAAGAACTTAGCATCATGATACAAGCATAGGGCATGCATGGTGATGCACGCCCACAGTCAGCACTGGGAAGCAAGGGGAAGGCTCTGAAGTACTGGGGCTCCATGCAAGGCCAAACGACTCCTCACTCACCCCACCCTTACTCAGGTGTGCCCTCCTTCTTTTCCAGACAGGTTCTCTGTATGGAGCCCTGGCTGACTAGAACTCTCTGTAGAGGAGGCTGGCCTTAACTCTCAGAGCTCTGCCTGCCCTTGCCTTCCCGACACTGGCACACGCTCGCACGCGCACACGTGCGCACACACACACACACACATAGTGTTGGATTTACAGGTTTCAGGTTGAACATATTCTCTGGGATGTATTTAATTTTTTCTTGAGAAGGCCTGTACCTCCTGTCCAATTGCAACTTCCATATAGATTAGAAATGGGCCAAGTACAGAGTAGGGTATCATCAACTAAAGAAGAGTAGAGGTTCTAGACTAATATATATGCCTAGGCTTAACCTTAAAAACAATCAGTTGTTTTACACCAGTGTGTTATCTTCCAAGTATAAAAATGTCATAAAAAATACTGTAACTATTCTAGTTCTCTGGTAACCTTTGGGATCAAAATTGTTCTATTTAAAGTTGTGGCCCAGGAAACAGTGAATTCTAGAAATAAACTGTTTAAATCTTAAAAAGTAGCAGTTAACATTGAGATATCAATAGGCCACAGAGTATAGTTTTAAATAGAAATTACACTGGCCAAGACTCTGGTGGAGGTGGTAGTTATTCACAAGTGCTTTCTAGAACCTGGTACTGGAACACTGGGGACTGAAATTGTGGTATATAGTTCCAAGTACTTTGTACACATTGGGTGGCTTAGGAAACTGTAATTTTCATGACTGAAACAAATTTATTGAGGCCTCTAGCCATCCACTTAATAAAAAGCATTGTGTGTGTGTGTTTTTTTTTCTCAACACCACTAAGGGAAATCACAAGAACTCAAAAGAAAAATACATTGAGGGACAGTTTAAATCTTGGCCTTGAAGAGAATATCACTAAATCCTGAGACCTAAATGAGCTGAATTAAACTGGAACACATGATAGATTAGGCCACACACTTAATAGTAGATAACAGCTATTAGCTTTGCTCTCTAGGGAGAGTGAATTAGATTGGTTTTTACAGTGTAACAAGAGAAGTATACATAAATACACACTGAACACCTACTGTGTGTCATTACTGTTGTAAGCATAGGGCCCATCACAATATATGACAGAACTCCAAGATTTTGAGGAAATGTAGATGTGACCTTTGAACCGGATAGCTAAGTACTTTAGGGAAAAGTCAAACTGGAAAGAATGTTTGCTTTCACTTAGGCAGTTAAAGAGTCTCACTAAGGTGATATTTGAGCCATAGTCTGAAGAAAACTAAGTACAAAGGCTCTGGATCAGAAATTCCTGAAATGTTCCAAAATCAAGACCACTGGAGCCAGGTGAGAAAACACGTCTGTAACCCCAGCACTCTGGAGACAGGTTGGAGGAGCCTAAATTTAAGGCCAGCCTGAGTTAATAGTGTGAGACTTGTGAAAAGGAAAAGATTAGCGTGGCTAGAGTAGAACTGAGCAAAGAGCAGTGGGAATGACGTGAAGGTATGGGGTGCTGACTAGCAGATCTTTGAAATGAGGTTCTCTGGGTGGCCCCTGACTTTCCTGGAACTAACTCTGTGGGTCTGCTAGCCTCACTCAAAGATCTGCCTGTCTCCCTCCTGAGTGCTGGGATTAGAGGTGTGTTCCACCATGCCCAGTCATAGACAGGGTCTCCAACTCGACTTGTAGCTGAGGTTGTCCTTGAACTGGCCCCTCCTACCTCTTCCCAAAGTGCTGGATTACAAGTACGTGGCACAATTGACACTAGACTTGAAAAGCAGGTTTTGATAAAATTGACATTGACATCTTGGATTTAGACATTAAATTTCATGAGCCTGCTCGTAAATATATGAAGTAGGCATGCAGTAAAGTGAAGCCAGGTAGTGAGTGATACATGCAAGTGATCCTAGCTGCTTGGGGAATTGAAGCAAGAGGATCAGGTTCAAGACCATCCAGGGTAACCTAGGGAGACTCCACTTTAGAAAGCAAAAACAAGTAGGTGGTGGATAGGTCAAGTAAAACTCTGGAGAAGGGTACTTAAAACCACAAGACTTGACGAATGACAGACAGTCCAAGAAGAGAACTGAGGCATACCAACATGTAGAGTTGGAGGAGATCCCCAAAAGAGTTTATCAAAGCAGCAGCAAGCAGCTAAAAAGAAGATGAAAAACCAGGAAATTATCTAGAACTGAGCCACTTAATATATGCAGCTACTGAGCTGCGCATTGGTGGTGCACGCCTTTAATCCCAGCACTTGGGAGGCAGAGGCAGGCAGAGATCTCTGAGTTTGAGGCCAGCCTGATCTACAGAGTGAGTACCAGGACAGCCAGAGTTACACAGAGAAACCCTGTCTCACAAAACAAAAAATATATGCAGCTACTGGCCGCTTGTGACTGCTTCTCTTGGCTCATGGTTCCTGGATGAGTGGCAGCTAAGGAACATCCATCACTAATGATGGTGATGACCTAAAAGCCAGCTGGAGAAAGTAAAGGACGAGGTGTCAGAAACTCTTCCAAAAGTAACTCTGGAATCAAGACCTGGTCTTTGGGTTTGGTGTTAATAATCACTAGTTAGCAGTTTTGGCAAAAGTCTGAGAGAAGCATATTCAGAACAACCCAGAGAAGATTCGATATCAAGAAAATGTACATAAAATTTGCAAATGACTCAAGTTAACTTTCTACAGAACATTTGCTGTTACTGTTCCAAAGATAAGCACAGCTCTAACTTGAATCTTCAGTGAATGCTACATTAAAATACCATGGACCAGTTCTTTTTAACCCTAATGGAAGCATCTAAAAAGTATTTAAGACAGAATGATCTGGGGCCCACACTTCTATGGACCTTGACATTATTTTATGTGAGCTTTTTCTTTTTTTTTCTCACCACTTCTCACCAAAAGACTGGGATCCCTAGGTCTCACTTGCTGGCCAGCCTAGCCACTTGGTGAGCTCCAGGCCAGTGAGCCCATCTCCAAAACCAAAGTGGATAGTGCCAGAGAAAACACACCCACGGTTGTCCTGTGCCCTCCACACTACATTATGGCACCCTGCCTCACATATGCATACACAGATAAATAAATTATATAAGAGCAGATTGACCTTGTAAGCTAAATATTGTTAATTACATTTGGAAATATACTAATCCTACTTGAAAAGTAATTAAAATAATTTTCTTTAAACGTTTAAAATATCAGCCAGGTGTTGTGGCACATGCCTTTAATTTCTGCAGGGGCAGGCCGCTGAGTTCAAGACCAGTCTGATCTACAGAGTGAGTTCAAGGGCAGCCAGAGCTATACAGGGAAACCGTGTTGTGGCAAATAGATTTTTCTTTAAAATATTACTACTTCAATACTAATAAAAAGGGAGACACTAATTTTTCTGTAAGTACAGAGCTGAGATCTGAAGCTAGATATCCTGGGTTCAAATCTTAGCTCTTGTGAATTTTGGTGTTTTTGCCATTTCCATGGACAGGTTATTAATTCCTGCATGCTTCAGAGTCTTGTAAAATGGCACTCATGCCAATATAACACCTGCCTCAGGAATGGAGTAAAGAGTTAATATAGAATACTTCTAAAAACATTTCTGCAACATGCCTACTAAAAGCACTCAAAAGATGCAACTGGTTTGCAGAAAATAGGTGTCAAAACTGTTTCCCTGGAGCACTGAAGATATTATAGCAAAAGATGTGTTATTTCAGCAACTAAACTGAGTTGGTTTTGTTGTTTATTTGAGACAGGGTCTCTTGGTATCCCTAACTGTCCTAGAACTCTATGCAGACCAGACTGTTGTTGAACTCAGAGATCATTGTACTGCCTCCCAAGTGTTGGGAATAAAGGCATGTGCATGCTTTTAATCCCAGCACTCCTTGAGGCAGAGACAGGCAAATCTTGGTGCCAGCCTGGTCTACAAAGCAAGTTCCAGGACAGCCAGGGTAGTTACATAGAGAAACTCAGGGGCTGGGGGCGGGGCCTGTTTGAGGTAGGCATGGCATTGCATGCATGCATGCATGCCTTCCCTTTAGCCCCTCACCCCCTAGGTGGATCTCTGATTTCAAAGCCAACCTGAGTTCTAGAACAGCCAGAAAGTGTCTTTTAAAAAATCAAGGTTTGCCATGGAAATCTTAGCCACTCTTCTCAAATACAGCATAAAATGGGGTTCCTGTGGGACTGTGGTTTTATCAAAGTGGTTGAGAGTTGGCTAACATGTACAAGGGCCTGAGTTCAATCTCAAGCAACACAAAAAGCAGAGACAGCTTGCAGATGTACAAATTGAGAAAAACTTTTGAGTAATACTCATTTCCATTTTTGTATGAGTCAGTAGGCAGTATACACAGATAGTTGCCATATGTACAGAGCATGGGGTGGTGTGTCAGTGGTGAGAAGCAGGGTCAGCTGATGACCAGGCTTTGCTACTTAGTAACTGACCCATGGCAGCTGCTTTTCTGCCTCCTGTTTTTCGGCTGCAAAGCATAGGTAATAAAGTGCTGCTAGCTCATAGGGTTATTGTAGCTTAGGAGTAAAGGCTCAAAAGTCCATGGTTATTAAAATAGTGTGAAATGTTTTAGTATCATCACTGCACACCCTAATCTCACCCAGGAACAGTCTCTTTAGTGATCTGTTCTGGTGGCACAGATGTCACAAGTGCAGAAGGTACGAGGATCACATCTCCATGCAGCTGCTTTAAGGCCCAGTCTTGGGTTGGGAAAGAACGAGAAAGATGATGACAGGATAACCTTTCAAAGGGTTTGATGCTGACAAAGAGCAGACTAACTTACCTAGTCTCATCTTCTGTGTTTCTTCTGAACTTTCAAACATTTACTCTGTTCAGCTCCTATCTAGTTTTTAAAAGATTAGTGGTGCCGGGCTTTAGTGGCGCACGCCTTTAATCCCAGCACTCGGGAGGCAGAGGCAGGTGGATCTCTTGAGTTCAAGGCCAGCCTGGTCTACACAGCGAGTTCCAGGAAAGCCTCTAAAACAATACAGAGAAACCCTGTCTCGAAAAACCAAAAAAATAAAAAAATAAATAGCCATCATGGCTGGGAATGTAATTCAGTGGTAAAAGTGCAAAAGGCACTGATTTTGGTGGTTCACACAATTTTAATCCCAGCACTTCTGGAGGCAGTGTTCTAGGGACCAGCCTGGTCTACAGAGGAAGTTCCAGGACAGCCAGGGCTTCAGAGGAAACCCTGTCTTGAAAAAGCAAACAAAAGCAACACAAAAGACTTGGGTTCAACACCCCCCCCAAAAAAAAACCCAGAAAGGTGGTAACCACCTCAGTAATTTTATACCCATCCCTTTTAAGCCAAAAGCAAGAAAGCAGTTAGCTCCAGCAGGGTGAATTAGTGTCTTAGTCTGAAGAATTTTTAAAGCAAGCCAAGTAATTGTATAAAATTTAAATTTTATGATCATGGCCAGACCTTTTTACACTTAATACAATGGAAATATTCATTGTTTTCCCCCAACGGAAAAATTTCTGAATCATACTATGTTGCACATAGACTAGAAATAAAAATTCGGGTACTTTTTCAAGTTTCTAAAGATTGCAAATAACAACCCACTGTTTAACTTCCAAAATATGAAGTCATTAACATGATTCTGTGGTACTGTTTCTCAGCTTTACCTAAAAAGTCATTATTCAGATAAAGTAGTCCTCATGTCACATTTAAGTCTCTGTTCCACCACAACTTCCTGAGATTTGTGAAGAAACTGCAGTCTTGTGATCAATCTCCATATAGTAGTGGCAGTCTTGTAATCATAAGGAAAGAAAACAGTGACTGGATTTATGTGTCAATCAGTTGTAGTCTGCTGATCTGATTGGAAGCCTTGACAAATGCCTGGTGGCGATTGCAGAGAACCGCCAAGCATATGGGGATAATACAGTAGCCCACTGTTTTGGGATCAGCTCTTGTACAAGAATAAAGGAACAAAAACATCTGCAAGTATGGTATCAGAAAAATAACTGTCCACAACCAAAAGGGCAGGGAAAGTAACCGCGCTTTCAAGGAGTGTGTCCATGTGGTTCCTTCCCGAGGCTCCTCGGGGTGCTGCTGAATGTGTTCCAAAGCCAGCCTGTTGTAAGTCTCGTTGATTTCAAAAACATAGTAGAATGCTGCTGCACTTGCTAGCAAATACAATCCCACTCCAATCCAGCCCATCCGCTGACGGAAGTTCATCATTCTCCATGCTCTGTGCCTTCAATGTAAACACAGGAAAATGCAGTTAGGGTCTAGTAGTGTTTCCATGGCAACCATTCCAAGTGTACTTGATTTAAATTGGAGTTCTCAAAAGCACAAGCATATTTTAAGATTTAACAGCTGTAAACAACTTACAGGTGGTTGTTTTATATAACAATTGTGAGCACGTAAAAATACTGGTTTTAGTATATATTGAGTGCTGCTATTTATGTGAACCCTACAGAGTGAATGAATCATCACATCTTGTTTGAATAGACACAAGTACACCTTCGTTTCAGATAATGGGGTATCTAGTTTCCACATAGGACATTGCACTTGACAGTTGAAATGCTTTCTGACTTAACACTTATTACTTCAGACATTAACACTGGGTTCTACTCGTTAAAACCAATGTCGAAGCCCCCAAGACGGTAACTCAAACACTTACAGTGGTCCCGAAAATCTTCCTGTTCCCCCAGCAAGCGTGCAAGAGTCACTCAGTTCTGAATAGTCAGGTGCCTTTGGCATTTCAGAACAAGCCACCTTAAGAGAAACCCTCTGGGTCGTGCTGCTCGGACAGGGTGAGCGCCGCCGGCAGGAGCACGAGCTACTAGTGATTAAGCTCAGCGTGACTACGGCCGGTCACGCGACGGCCGGCCCCATCGCCCTCTGGAGCCCCAGTCGGGGGCAGCCACCTGGAGATGCTCGGCCGCCGGGGTCTCGGGGCAGCCAGCGGGCCCGCCCTCCGCAGCAAGCGCTAGGCGCCCGAGCCGAGCAGGCTGCGCCAGACCTGGCCCGCAGAGCCCGGAGCGCGGCAGCCGGCGGAGCGCCGAGCCAGCCTGACAGCCAAGCCGAGCAGCCCCGGGTCTCACCTTCCTGTCCTGAGTGGCCCGCCCGCTCGCAGTCCCGGATGCCGCCGCAGTCAGAGCTTCCGTCTTGGGCCGGAAACGGGCTCCCGCCTCTCCTGACGTCAGGCTGTCTCCACGGCGCCGCCCCCTGCCGCCTCAGACGGGGGCGGTTGTCTGGTCCCTGAGGCGTTGCGGCGTCCCTCTCCTGCCCTCGGCGGGTGAAGCGGGCTCCCCTCACCGTGTCCCCCCCACACACACACCGAGCTCAGGACGTGGTCCCCGGGTCTCGTGTGAAGCCCTCAAAGGTCAGACGCCTTCCCCGGGATCCGAGCGGCGTCCGAGACGGCGGTGGTCCTCGGGCCCGCTGTGGTCTGTGGGCGGGCGCCGGAGGCGGGAGGGCGGAGGAGCCGGCTGCAGCAGCACACCGTTAACTTACATGGGTGCTCTGTCTTCTCAGGCTCCTGGACCTCGGCGAGTTGAAGAGACAAGTGCGCACATCTCTGTGAGTGGCAGCGGCACCATGACGCTGAGGCTCCTGGAAGACTGGTGCAGGGGGATGGACATGAACCCTCGGAAAGCACTGTTGGTTGCCGGCATCCTTCCCACCTGCGGACTGGCAGACATCGAGGAGGCCCTGCAGGCTGGCCTGGCTCCCTTGGGGGAGCACAAATTGCTTGGGAGGATGTTCAGGAGGGATGAGAACAAAAATGTAGCCCTGATAGGGCTTACAGTAGAGACTAGCAGTGCTCTGGTTCCCAAGGAGATAGCTGGAAAGGGGGGTGTCTGGAGAGTGATCTTTAAGCCTCCTGGTGCTGATAATGAGTTTTTATGCAGATTAAGTGAGTTTTTAAAGGGGGAGGGCATTACGATGGGTGAGTTGATCAGAGTTCTTGGGAATCGAAAGGACCCTCTCAGCCTAGATCAGGGCATGATCTCTGAAATGCGAGCACCCATGTTGGCCCAGGCATTAGATGTGGCTCTTAAGCCTACCCTGCAGTATCTGAGTTACAAAAAGCTGAGTGTATTCTCAGGCAGGGATCCTCCGGGACCAGGTGAAGAAGAATTTGAATCGTGGATGTTTCATACTTCTCAGGTAATGAAAACATGGCAGGTGTCAGATGTCGAGAAAAGAAGGCGGTTGATAGAGAGCCTTAGAGGCCCAGCATTTGAAATTATTCACGTCCTCAAGATAAACAATCCTTTCATTACAGTTGCAGAATGCCTGAAGACCCTTGAGACAGTATTTGGGATTATTGATAATCCTAGGTCATTGCAGGTCAAATACCTTACTACTTACCAGAAGGATGGTGAAAAGCTGTCTGCATATGTTTTAAGGTTGGAGCCTTTATTACAGAAATTGGTACAGAAAGGAGCAATTGAGAAAGAAGTTGTGAATCAGGCCCGCCTAGAGCAGATCATCGCTGGAGCAGTCCACAAGACAGTTCGAAGAGAGCTTGGACTGACAGAGGGTGGCCCAGCCCCAGATTTACTTCAGTTACTGAAACTGATAAAAGACAAGGAGGCGGAAGAGGAAGAGGTCCTCCTTCGGGCCAAATTAGAAGGGTATTTCACTTGACCCAAGACTGGCGAGGATGTCATGATGAACAGAACATGATGGAAGAATTCATTTCAGTGGTCAGGCCATTCCCACTTGTGCTGCCAAAGTAACTTACCCTTTGTTGTGTTCACCCTATTGAATATCTCCCCAATGTATTACTGACAAATCAAAAGATTAGTCATTCTACTAGTGCAGTGTTCCAGGAGGCCAAACAAAGTTCACTTGCACGTGTAATAGTCATATGTGACCATGTTTTCAGTTACCAATAGTTTTCAAGTGTTGCCCACATTTATGGTGAAGACCCTGAGCCAAGGCTGGCTAAGATATTGAGGGTTTCTTTTTTATGTATATAATATATGTGTGTGTGTATATATATATATACATATATCAGTTATTGATTCTGTGCAATCAAAAAGCACACTTGAATGCTGAGGTTAAGTCTACAACAGCTCTCCTTAGGTTGTGATGTATCTGATGTGTTGTCAAAGTGACTGATTCTAAATATCATTTTCTTGGTGTTATAAAATTGAATAAAGAAATGCCAATAATAAACTGTTGGGTTTTATCTTTCTAAACTTTTGGGTTTCAAAATATATTTCCCCACAATACAGAGTCTCTCAGTGTAGCCCTGGCTGTCCTGGAACTCTGTAGACCAGGCTGCCCTCAAATTCAGATCTGCCTTCATCTGCCTCTCCAATACTAGGATTAAGGCATGTGCCACATCACTCAGCTTTATAAAAAAAAAAACAGAAACCACACTGTAAACAGATCATGGCAAGTAGTAGACCCAGCTACATCACTACTAAATTTGGAGAGAAAGGAAAGATAAGGTTTCTATTTTTCCAATCCTAAAAATCTTGTAAAATTTGCCAGGCATGGTGGTGCGCACCTGTAATCCCAACATTTAACATGTAGGGGCAGTGGCAGGAAGAAAGACTAGCCTTTCAAGACACTGCTTCCAAAGATAAAATTCTGTACATTGGGAAACTCAGTTCACACCTAGGGAGACTTGGACACATGCCTAAGATGAAACAAGTGGTAATGAGAGTGCTCTCTTTCTTGCGTGTTGGTGTTCTCTCCACTGCCAGGGAAGAAGCAGGGCCAAACTTGGTCACCATGCATGCATGTAGTCTTCCGTGCATTGGAGTGCAATAGATTACTCTGAATTAGGACACATGGTCAGTTCCCATAAATTCTCCCACTACAGAATGTCATGTGGACTCTTGGAGGCTGTGATTCTGCCCTTGTTTGTGTGGTGGTTTAGGACATCAGGCACTGTCCTACAGGTCACTCATTTGGTGTCTCAGTTGTGAGAAATGCTCCATTTTGTTATGTAGATACAAGAGTGTTAGTAAACGCTGCACCTCTCCTGTACGTGAGACCCTAAGCTTGAGAAGTAAACTGTACAGGATAAGTCCTGCCCTGACTTTGGACATGTCCTTGGCCAGGAATTGAATACCAGCTGAAGACCATATGTTCCAAGAACCTATGTCCTCTTCCCCACCTCCCATTTAATGAATGAGTTGAGGCGAAGAGAAGTAACTTGTCTAGGGTTTTACAAGTAGTAATGTGACCCCCCCCCTCCGGTTGGGTCTTTTTATTCTGAGTAAAAACCATGGGTAGACACAGAGACCTTTAAGTGCTGGTCTTTGACAGCTTTGATTTCCCATAATGTCTGACGGTGCCAACAGGCAGGTGGAAAAGGCAGAATGTGCCCCCTAGTGCTACAGCTCTTGTGAAAGCCTAGGATGCTGGGCCCTTCAGCATTAACAACAAGTCTTTTCTTGTGCGAGTCTGTAGTAATCAGGCCCTTTGCTCTAACCTAAATTACAGTGTAGGCCCCTCTAAAGTGGTACAGCAATTGTGTAGGCCTAGGAAGTTCGGATTCCTTAGCCCTTGGCAGAGGCCAGCCTTAAAGCTCGCAGGCCTCGGGGTGTCTGAGACTTGTAAAATCACACAAGCTCTCTGGACCCTCCAGTGGCAATGGCCTGCAATTCTTTTCTGGCTCGCTCTTTACAGCCTTTTGTCCATCTCTGCCTCTTCAGCTATCAAAGCAGCCACGCACATTGCTATTTTTCTGGCTTTGCCTGCCACTCTTCTGTCTTTGGACTGTCATCTTAGGCCCACAGCTACTAAAAACAGGCAAGAAGAGGATACTAGAGAATCTTCACTGGGGGAGCAGCACAAAGGGGAATCTCCAGTGACTCAGCAAGTGAGCTCAACAGCCTGCTTAGATTGGCATAGGAAGGGTGTTAGTGCCAGTTTCAGAAAGCTTGATGTAAATGAGGGACTGTGTTTGCACCAATCACAGCATTGTCCCTGTAATACTAGCCATGGCAGTCACTGCTAAGCTATGAGAGAAACAGTCCTTCCTGAAAATGGTTGCAGGGTTTTCCAGGGTTCACTGAGGTTGTGCTAGCAACCATCTGAGAGAATCTGAACCAGTCTTAGCTGAGGTTTCACCTTCAGGAGCTGGAGTTGTGTAGTGTTTGTCAAGGTGTCCATGGAATGTTCAAAACAGCGATGTTGTCTTAAGGATAGGCTGGCTGTTGACCGTCCTTTCGCTCAAAGCAGCCAAGACAGCAAGGGTGAGACCAGCAACTGGTGATTAAGGAATCAAATTGCCCTATCAGCGCAAGTGCTCACATTGAAAAAAAAGAACCTATTAACTGATTTTACCAGCACTTTAATAACGTTTAACACCTGCTGAGGGCTCTCACAGTCTCCTTTATCAAAGCGACAGGCCAGGATTTACATCCAGACTGCCCACTGCCAGAGTCCTTGATCTTTCTTTTTCATAAAGAGTTCTTTGTATCTCATGTTATGAGCGCTTTGCCTGCAAGTATGTATGTGCCTCATATTTGTGCAGCGCCTACGGAAGCCAGAAATGAGAGTAAGGGCCCCCGGGGCTGGAGTCACAGAAAGTTGTGAGTGCCAGAAACTGAACCCAGGTCCCTCTGCAAGAGCAGCCAGTGCTCTTAACTGTTAAGCCATCTCTGCAGCCCTCAGAGTCCTTGATCTTAATCTGTTCTATGTTATCTTGTTAATTTCTTACACGATCATGCCCAAAAAACAGTTTCCATTTTACAGACAGGAGGATTCAGTGCCAGGAGTGGGACACAGTCTGACTCCAAAGAACTTTTCTTGGAAAAAATTTGTAAAACCTTGCTTTCCTGCATGGGTGTGCAACCATGTGTGTGTGCCCGTGCCTGCAGAAGCCAGGAGAGAATCGTGTGACTCTGGAACGGGAGTTACTTATGATTATTTGCTGCCATGTGGATGCTGGGAAGGAATGTGGGTCTCCACGAGAGCAACGACTCCTCTCACCTGCTGAGCCACCTCTCCAGCCCACGCTTGTCTTCGGTCCTCTGCGTGCATCTGGTGAATTCTACATAAGGGAGAAAAATTTAAAAAGGTTTATATTTGTGAAGTTGAAAAATATTAAAAGCACATATGCTCTTTTAAACAGCCGTGTTTCAGAAACACAAAGGCACTAGATGCAAAGTTGACATAATAGGCCCTGAAGGAGAATTCCTTTTGTTTGAAAAAGAAGTGCTCAGAGCCATGAAAGGCGGGTGGCATGTCAACAGCCAGGCCATCCCGGAAGGGCATCCTCACAGTACCACAGTACTGGCTACAGAGCAAACATCGTCCTGCTAGTTCTAACCCAAAGTAAATACCTGTGAGTTGATACTGATGTAGATAAAGACTGAGTAAATAACTATGGGAGAAAAGATAAATCTTTACAGAAGAGTTTCAAATAATTCTTGTGGCTACTTCACCCTTTAGGAAGTGCGTTAGTTCTTGTGATAGAACACAAGCGACTTCCTGAAAAAAGCAGGATGTTTTTGTTGTTTGTTTGCTTGCTTTGGCTTATAGGTCCAGTGGGAGAGTTCATGATGGTGGGGAGGGCTTGCCAGCTGCTGGATCAGGAATCTGACTGGCCAGTTTGTCACTCAGGAAGCCCAGAGAGCTAACAGGAAGTAGGGCAAGACTACAAACCCTCAGAGTAGATCCCCAGTTAGCATGCTTCCTCCAGCAAAGTTCCATAGATTCCTCTAACCAGGGCCGTCAGCTGGGGAACAAGTGTGCAGACACCTACAACAGAGTGCCATTGTCATTTAGACCACCCCAGAAAGCAACGTTCATCATGTTCTTTTCCCTTGCATGTAGGCTCAACTTGGTGACTTCATTCTAAGGATAAAGAGTATGGAAAGGTACAACAGTAACTTTTTATAGAAAGACCTGGCAAATGCTACCTGGGCACTAACATCAGTGATGTCACCGTGATACAGTGAGGACCCTTGGCGCAATGCGGTAAAGTCATAACCCTGGGCTAATGATAACATGCCCCCAGAGAAGCCCAGTTGAAGACATTCTATTATTTATTTATTTTTTATTTTTCGAGACAGGGTTTCTCTGTATTGTTTTGGAGGCTGTCCTGGAACTCGCTCGGTAGACCAGGCTGGTCTCGAACTCACAAAGATCCGCCTGCCTCTGCCTCCGGAGTGCTGGGATTAAAGGCGTGCGCCACCAACGCCCAGCGAAAACATTTTTTTTAAGTACTGAAAAACTACCCCAAACCAGAGGTGACTAAGGAGTTGTGGTAACTACATATAATGTGGCATTCTGGAACAGACTTTGAACACATAAAGAATTTTCTAGTAAGAAAATTAAACCTGGAGCTGGGGAAATGGCTCAGTTGCTAAGGGCACTTGTTGCTTTTTCAGAGGTCCTGGGTTTGGCTCCCAGCACTCACAGGGTGGCTCACAACCATTCATAACTCCAGTTCTAGGGGATCCAGTGCCTACTGACCTCCATGGGCACCAGGCATGTAAGGATTCAGGCACTATGCTGGCCTGCCCCTGTCACCTGGCAGAATGCACTCAGGCAGTACACTGGTCAGCCCAGATGCAAAGGACCCCTTTAAAAGAAAGATCCCTGCCCACTTAATCTCTTTCTCTCTCTTTCCTGCTGTTCGCCTGGGGCAGACAGTGCCTTTCCTGGCTCCCTCTTCTCTTCTGTCCTCTCTCTGTCTTTGTGTCCCTGTATCTCTTTTCTCCCCCGCCCCCAATTCCCTTTCTAACAAAACTTCTCCCTAAGCTCTGTTTGCCTGGCGTGTTCGTCCCCTGCCTCGATCACCCTCGCCTGCCATGGAATCCACCAAGGTTCACCTCAGGCTTTGTCCTGACAAGGCATGGATGTGGTGGACATACATACATGTAGGCAAAACACTTATGTATGTAAATAAATTTATAAAGATCCAATCAGAAGCCTAACTGTCCTAGCTATATTCTCTGTGCTGTTTCCGGGTTTCGTTTTTGTTTTTGGAGGCAGGGTTTCTCTGTGTAGCCCTGCCTGTGCTGGGAATCTCTCCGTAGACCAGGCTAGCCTGGAACTCAGAGATCTGCCTGCCTCTGCCTCCTGAGTGCTGGGATTAAAGGCGTGCACCATTACCACCCGGCCTTCGTAGCTGTGATAAACAAGACCAAAAGCAATCTGGGGGAGAAAAGGGCTTATTTACAGGTTACAGTCGGTCATCAAGGGAAGCAGAAACCACAGAAGGGGACTGCTTTACTAGCTTGCTCCCCAGTGCCCAGCATGCTCTTTTATACAAGCCAGGACCCTCTACCCAGGGGAGGCACCCAGCACAGTGGGCTGGGCCTTCCCACATCAGTCATCGAGAAAATGCCCCCACAGACTGGCCAGTCTGATGACAAAAAATGAATCCGCACACTAATAGCAGTGTAGCTTTTCTTCCTGGAGGCCATAAATGTTAATGGTAGGAAATGTAGGTGAATCTGTAGAAACTCTACACTGTCTTTGTGTCTTTTCTGTAAGTTTGACGTAAGTAAAATTAGGCAGGGCCATGGCAGCGAGCACCTCTAGTCCAGCACTTGGGAGGCAGAGGCAGGAGATCTCTACAGGGACAGATGGTCTGCAGAGGAGTTCCGGGAGGCTAAGGCTACACAGAGAAACCCTATCTAGAATTTAAAAAAAACAAAACAGCAAAAACTGTTCACTGAAACACATACATCCATTAAGCACTTACATGCAAATAACAAGACCCGATGCCAGCCAGTGCAATCAGTCATTAGGGACTGAGTCACAGGTGCACCTACCTTTGCCACTAAATGGCACAGAGCGCTGAGTAGATTCAGACCAGCCAGAACAGGATGGATCTCTAGGAGTTCAAGGCCAGTCTGGTCTACACAGAGAATTCCAGGTCAACCAAGGTTACATAGTGATACCGTATCTCTAAAAATAAAAAAAGTTATATTTCTGCTTTGCTCCAATGAAGACTTCATATTTGTGCAATGTTGCATTGCCGAGGTTGAACAAACGAAACAAAGGAGATAACTTACAAAAGAGTCACCTCTTTTATTAGCTTTTGTTAGTAATCACTCCCACGTAAAGGGGATGAAATGGTTCCTCTTTGCCCGGGATTCCCCCTAGACCAGGAGGAAGGTCCAACCTGGGAAACTGCCCGCCCCCCTTGAGTTTAGTGTAAACCAGAGCAACTGAAGGGACAGGCGTCACCATCCTCCAGGAGCCCTGTGGGACCCTTGCTGTCCTGTGCCGAGGTCGCCCTGCTATGAACAGCCGGCATGTCTGAGGATTTTCTCCCCACGCCAGGTCAGCCGCTGATGGGAGGTGGGTAGATGGCAGCCTGCAAACTGCCTTCTTCCCGGCTGTAAGCAAGGATTCAGAGCTTCCCAACTCTCCGCTGAAATGTGCGCTCTCTGGGTCGGGCTTAGTGCTCCTGGGCGGTCCAGTTCCTCCAGTTTATCCCAATGCCACTCTTGTTTGTTTGCTTCTTTGTTGCAGTGGTGGGGATTGAACTCAGTCAGGGCCTTGTGTATGCTGGGCAAGCACTCTGCTGTCAGCTGCATCCCCTGCGCCTAGCATGCATACGGTCACTTAGGTCGTTAGGACTGTTCAGTTTCCTGGGGTCAGGATCTAGCTGGTGTGTACTAGGGTTGCTTGTCTGTGGCCTGACGTCACAGGCTTCAGCTAGAAGCCCCTGAAGCAGCATGAGGTTCATTACTCATCCAGCTTATGCTATACTGTGTGCCAGCACCTGAGATTTTGTCTGCCAGGACTTTCTGTGAGAGCAGGGTTTCCTTACAACACAGCGGGGGGGGGGGGGGGGCTTTGTCACAAACGGCCTTCTATTCTGAGGTGTTCTGTGCTTGCCTCCCGATGGAAACAGAAACAGGGCAGTTTCTATTAAATGCTCCTCAGAAGACAGTACACCCAGTGGCCTTATCCAGGGATACAAAGCTTTATCATATGTGAAACTCCGAAGACCTTTAACACTGCCCCAGTCCATGTAGATTGTGAAGACAAGGCACAGACCTGTCTTGTATTATACAGAGGCATTCAGTTCAGTGCAGTGATTCCCAAAGATATGCATCGGGGACAGCTTGTTCTTCAACCTTACTGGTTTTGTTTTCTTTTTAACTTGAAATCTGCTATCTTGTAATCTGCTATCTTTTCCTTCCTTCCTTCCTTTCATTTTTTTTTTTTTAAGGTAGTGCTGGGGATTGGACCTAGGTGGGTTCTAAGTGCTACACACACTCTGATAGTGTGCTGTGCCCCCAGGGCTCCTCAAAATGCGTTTCATGCATAATGAGTTCATCCCTCGGGCAAATAAAAGTTTGCCGTAGGCAGAAGGATTGTTTTTGTCATGGAAGAAACACACTATCAAATTCAGGCACATTCTCACTCTGCATAGGAGCTCATCTGTTATTGCTGTTGGATATAAGAACCTGCCAGAGCTGATGTTTTCCATGTCCCTTTTCTGACAGCCACATGGCATGTAGCTTCTTGCTGGAGTTGTGTGTAGTCACATTGTCTGGCTACGAGAGAAAATGCCTGGGGCTATAACCTTGTGAGATGTTAAGCGATCAAGTTTGGATACACGCAAAAAAATAAGAAAAAAAAAACCTCAAATGATGCTCCATCGTTGGAATACGGGATGTCATGCAATTAAAATAAATAATTAAGTGATAAGATTGACCCCCGGATCCCTTCAGTTCAAAGCTGGCAGGGTGGGGCATGCTCAGTCATGGAGTGTTTGCTTACTAGCATACACAGGCCCCGGTGGTGCTGTGTGCTATTCACGACGTTGCCACAGTGTGGCGCTACTCTAGCGAGTAGAAAGACGCCTCCTCACAGCAGCCAGGGCGCCACAGCTGGCTGAGATGTGCAGGTACACATCGTCTTGGAAGTGCTTGGGCTGCAGAATGCTTTAGGGTTTAGAATCGATTCTGCAGACAAATTAGCTGAGATAAAGTGCTCTGAGAAACCAGGCATGGCAACAGTGTTATTAGCCCAGGAGCGGAAGACAAAACTTCTACAAATCACAAAACTATTGCAGCTATAGAATCCATGCTCTGAGGGTCATGCCCTCAATTTTAGAATTATTCTTAGAAGAAAGCATTTTTGCATTTTAGAGTTTTACATGACACCTGTCCCAGAATCGCGTTATTCTCTCTAAATTCAATTGATTAGGACAAACCCCCTCTGCTGGAAAGTACAGCTACCCCTCTTAGCCTTGGCTTCCATGTATGATAATTCTACCCACTGGAAATAAAGGTATTTGGGGAGGGAATTGTGTCTAGGACTGGAAAGATGGGCCGGTTAAGAGTGCTGGCTGCAGCCGGGCGTTGGTGGCGCACGCCTTTAATCCCAGCACTAGGGAGGCAGAGGCAGGCAGATCTCTGTGAGTTCAAGACCAGCCTGGACTTCCAAGCGAGTTCCAGGACAGCCTCCAAAGCCACAGAGAAACCCTGTCTCGGAAAAAAAAAAAAAAAAGAAATCAGAGGGTGAGCCAGGAATGGTGTCTCCCCCCCCCCCTTAAATTCCAGCACTCAGGAGGCAGAGGCAGTGATCTTTGTGCATTTGGTGCCAGCCTGGTCTTCTAGTTCAAGTACAGCCAGGGCTGTTACACAGAGAAACCCTGCCTCGAAAAAAGAAAAAGAAAAAAAGAAAGAATGAAATCAGAGGTCACTGGAAGAGTTGGTTCTATCTTGGCACTACATGAGTCCCAGTGAATCTAATTCAGATGGTCAGCTGTGTGAGCAGGTGCCTGATCTTCTGTGGGAGTGTGTGTGTGTGTGTGTGTGTGTGTGTGTGTGTGTGTGTCTTCCTTCAAATCAGTCTTCCGAGGTGCTTACAAAATACCCCAAATTGGGGGCTGGAGAGATCACTCAGCAGTTAAGAGCAGCTTCCAGAGGGCCCGAGTTTAATTCCCAGCATCCACATGGTGGCAGCTCACAATTGTCTGTAACTCCAGGCCCAGGGTACCTCATGCAGGCAAAACACCAGTGCACATAAGTTTAAAAAATACCCCAAACATCACATACAGTAGAGTATGCTTAGGATCTATACCAGGTGGACATTGAACTCACTGTCCTCTAAGTCAGGGAGCATCTCTCTTCCCAGACACTTACCTGACCATAGATATTCAGCAGAAGCAAGAGGCGTCTGCCTGTGAAGAGGGCGCAGTGCAGGCATTTCTCAGTAAGGTGTCCTTGCTCTCTCATAAGTTATGTGAGCCCTGCAAAGGTCTCTCTGGAAAGTCACACCTTCTCTTCAGAAAAAATGTCACCATCCTGAGGCTAAGGAGGCAATGGATGGGGCATCAATCAGGCAGAGCTCTCAATGGGTGACTCACTCCTGGGATTCTCTGTTCCGTGAGTCAGCAGCCTTCCAATTTCAGAGTCAAGGAGAGAGGTTCTTGGAAGCAGCATAGAGAGGAAGGTGACAACCTGTCAGCCCCCAGCAAAGGCCGATGCCAAACGTTTCCTAAATCCTTGGGAAATCCAACTGCTATTTTTTTAACCAATCAATCAATAAATAAATAAAAAACAGGAATGAGGAAATGCAAACCCAAAGCCTGGGTTGATGTACACGGTGCCAGATAACAGGCTGCCATTCATGACTGCATCTTTTCTGAAAGGAAGGTGGTTTCGTTCCTGATTAAGTGGAAGGGGAAAATGTAATTGATTCTCATAATTACAAGTGAATTACACAGCTCAGGCTTTTCCAAATCCCCTTTACATCTGTTATCTTAATTTATCCCTGGGCAATCTCCTGTTTTGAATGACCTTTTAAGACAGCATTCATTGCTCACTGTCCCCCCCCCCCCCCCCGTAGTTAATGTTTAGTGTATATGTCTGGCCCTCCTGCTGGTTTTATGACCTTCTTGGGGGCAGAGACCATGAATCCATAAAGCCCCAGCACTTGGCATGGTATTCGTTAAGACTTGTGTTGCAATCCACAGAAACCCACAGGACGCAACTGAAACAGAATGAGGGCTTTGTTCTGAGGAGCCCCAGGGCAGGGGTGCAACCACGTCTTGGGCGCCCAGGAACCAGGTCCCACAATTACTCCTATCTAGTGTCTTCCTCGTTAACACCTTTCACCGTTTCTCTTCATTGGTCTGAAAAGCTGGCTGCCGGTATCCGCCTAGTCAAACAACCCAACTTGCCCAGCCCTGCAAGCAAAGCTTCAATCACTCTCTGGGTCCCAACCTTCCCAAGTCTCCAGGACCTAAGCCTCTGATTGGTCCAACCTCGGTGAGGTGTTCATCTCTAGTCCAATCAACTGTGGCCAGAGGGGTGCGGTCCAATGGCAGGACCGAGGTTGTTCCTATGGTAACCATGTGCGGTGGGGGTGGGGCAGCGCAGGAAGTAGGAAGGCACAATTCCCAGAAAAGGGGAGAGGGCAGGGCTGCTGAACAATAGGTGGCCACGTTCTGGTAAATTCTTGGTGTTCTGTAAATGCTCTCTGAGCTGACTGTCTTTGAACACAGTAGGTCACCCAGACGCTACTGGGTCGCTTCTGGGTCGTCTTGTGATGGCTTTGGTTACCTGCACTGCCTTGGAGTGGCTGACTCCTGCTCTCCTTTGGGCCTCCTAAAATGTCCTATTTGACCCGGGCCCAGAATGCACTGGGGATTATTTCTTCAAATTAGCCACCTAGGCCGGGCATGGCAGCTTGTAATTCCCAGCAATGGGAAGGGTGGAACAAAAGGACGGCGACTTTGCGACCAGCCTGGAGTAGCTAGGAAGATCTCACAAGTCAAACAGAAGCACACACGCCTAAAAAAACAAACAAACAAAAAACCATAAACACAAAATCCACAACCTCACCTTACAGTTACTCATATTATTAGTGCCTTTATTTATTTTTTATTGATAAAAAATAGCAGTTGGATTTCCGTTGTCAACAGTAGCCCTACAAGATTGACCTTGTTGAGTGGTGTGGATAAGGAATTAACACCGCATTGAGCAGTTACTAGATCAATGGGTAAATCCTTACCCATCCTCTCAATGAAGTATCCCGAGGTTAACTGTAGCCCTTGGAAGGGTGGTCCTGGGAGTCTGGGCATCCTCGAATTGAAGGGTCTGCTTATCACCTTACCTCCCTTGCTTGCCCCCATCCCTGCTCTCTGGTGTTGTGAGCCAAATGAGCCTTTACTTCCCCTTCTGCTTCCTAGGGAGTCAGGGATGTCCTAAGAAAAATTATCAGTCATAATAGATACACACACGCACACACGCACATGCGCACACAAAGGCTCCAGTGTTATCAGAATCCCCCGTCCATCCATCTTTGGGCTCTACTTGCCTCCACACTGGTTCTCTGTTTATTCAGACTTTCCATGAACAGAGGGCAGTTTGTCTCCAGATACAGCTTTTTAAAGGTTTATTTTATATTATGTGTATGGTTGTTTTGTCTGCATATATATCTATCCAGTGCCTACAGAGGTCAGAAGAGGGAGGTGGAGTCTCCTGGAGCTGGAGTTAGAGATGGTTGTAGGCTGCCATATGGGTGCAGGGAATAGAACCCGTGTCCTCTGAAAAAGAGCAGCCAGTACTCTTAACTGCTGAGCCTTCTCTCCAGTGCCTTATTTTGTTTTTATTATTACTTTTTTTTCAAGACAGGGCTTCTCTGTGTAGCTTTGGAGGCTATCCTGGCACTGGCTCACTGGCTCTGTAGACCAGGCTGGCCTCAAACTCACAGAGATCCTCTTTCCTCTGCCTCCCAATTGCTGGTATTAAAGGTATGTGCCACCACCATCAAGCTTTATTTTTTTTTTCTCTTCCTTTTTTATTTAAGTTAGAAACAAGTTTGTGTCACATGTCAATCCCAGGTCCCTCTCCCTTGCCTCCTCCCCATCCCTCCCCGTATTATTAATGTTTAAAGACATTACTATTTAGTCCCGGGTAGCCTCAAACTCACAGTGATGCTCCTGCCTCAGCATCCCAAGTGTAGGGATTACAGGTGTGAGCCACCATGCTAGGATTTGGTTTTGTCTTTAAATTCAAAGGATGCCTCCTTCCCCATAGTTTCAACTCCAAACAGGGAGCTTTTCCTGATGGGCTCTCATTGGCCTTTAGAGGGCAGAGTGTTCGCCTGAGACCAATCACTGGAAAGTGGGCGTGGTCCTAGTCCTTTCAGGTTTCCAAATGAATGGAGGTGGTGTTGGGCAGAGAACAACATAGATATGGAGAGCTCAAGTTTTGTTCCTCATTCTCCTTGAATTCAACACAGATCTGTGGGGCTGTGTGGGTATGGGAGAAGGGTGGACATGGGCGAGCAGCTCTCAGAGCAGCTGAGTGGGAAGCTGTCTTAGTTACTTTCTCACTATTGTGACCGAGTACCTGACAAGAAGCAACTTATGGAAGAGGGCTTATTTTGGTCACAGTGTCAGGATAAAGTCCTCATGGCAAGGCTATTAACCATTAGTCAGAAAGCAGAGGAGATGAAAGCGGCTTGCTCAGCTCACTCTCTCCCCAAGCCCCGCCCTGACTGAGCCCCTAGCCCACTGGGATGTCGCTGCCTGCATTCAGGGTGTGTTTTCCCTGTTCTGCCAAACCTTTCTGGAAACAGGTGTGTTTCCATGGTGATCTTAAATCCCATCAAGTAGATAGCGAAGAGCAACCACCACAGAGGCTGTAGCTGGCACTCTCTGTGGGCAAGGCCCTGGCATCCAGGTGGCCCTGCCTCTCTTGCTCGGCAACCCTGGCAAAGCCTTGTCTGTCACCAGGCTCTCAGACCTAGAGAGGCACCTCCATCACTCAGCAGCCAGGGGCCACACAGAGGCATGATGTGTGGGGTCCTCATTCACCACAGGCTTTCATCCAGATGGCACGGAGCCCTTCCCCTGGGATGTTGGCAAAACCACCCTGCAGGAAACCACCAGCTCACAGCTCACCGACAGGCAGGATTTTCCCAGAGGTCCCGGGCCAGCAGCTCCCCTGTGGGCCATCTGCCAGATCATGGGGTTCATAGTCCCAATCTTTCTGATCTTCTGGCCCTGGCCTCTTTTCTCATGTCCCCTTAATGACCTATTATCCCTACAATGCCACACAGCACATCTGCCCATGAGTCCCCAGCTGCTAGAGCTACTCTCATTCTCTTTCTTTCTTTTCTTAGCCACTGCCAGGCTATACTTTAATACTTCAATGATTGGCTAGGTGTGGCGGCGGTGCATGCCTGTAATCTCAGCACCAAGAGGTTAAGGCAGGTGGGTGGTGAGTTTGAAGCCAGCCTGGGCTATCCTATAAATCTTGTCTCAGGAGAGCAGGAGTAGAAGGAAGATCGAGGTCAGGGGATGACCTGCAGGAACTGGTTCTCTCTTTCTGCCAGGTAGGTTCCGGGTTTTGAACTCAGGTCACCAGGCTTGGCAGCAAGCCCCTTTACCTCCTGATCTTTCTTGTTGGCCCTGATCTTGATACTTTCTTTTCTGACTGCTCTTATCTTTCCTCATCACCTGACTGGCAACCATCTTAGTATATATAACAATTTCTTGTCCCCTAGTCATAGCCGACTGGGTCTCTGACCCAAGCTGGGCCAATGGGCTTCCTGTAGGGAATCTGAGATTGGGACAGAGAGAAGCTCTGCTTCAGTCTGGTTTATTTCTTGTCAGGAGACGTGAAAACCTAGCAAGTGTGAGCAACAGGGAGTCTCTGCTCCGTGGACTGGGCACCGATGTCGATCTGCCACACAGGTAGAACTCAGATTGGTGCAAACCAAGAGGGAGAGATTGAGATAGCCGAAGCGTTCCAGCCCCTGCCTCCAGGCAGACCGAGACTCCAGTCATATCGCCTGTCTCCGTCCCCGGAAGACACGCCTATGTTTTTATAATAAACGGGCGTGAGCACTAGTGTGTGGAAGCAGGCCCAGGCTGGCATGACATTGGAGGGTGACAGTCTACAGGGCACATTTGTATTACAGAAACTGGTAAACACTACCAAACAGGAATTGCAAGCGTTCAGGCACTATGCTGGCCTGCCCCTGTCACCTGGCAGAATGCACTCAGGCAGGACCTTGGTCAGCCCAGGGTTCCATGGTTGCATAGTCTGCACACAGGTGCAAAAGACCCCTTTAAAAGAAAGACCCGCCCACTTACACTCTTTTCCTGCTCTCTTCTCTTCGCCCCCCTCTCTCCCTCAGTTCCCCTGGGGCAGACAGGACTTTTCCTGTGTCCCTCTCCTCTTCAGTCCTCTCTCTCTGTCTCTGTGTCTTTGTGTCTGTTTACCTCCCCCCCCCCGTTCCCTTTCTAAGCTGTCTGCCTAGCATGTTTGTCTCTGCCTGGGTCACCCTTGCCCGCCATGGAATCAGTCAAGGTTCCCCTTGTGCTTTATCCTAACAGGAAACCCTCCCTAAGAGCAGCATATGCATTTCCCAGCACACCCAGCCCCCAGCTCAAGGCAGCTCCTGGAGAGTCCCATAAGGATAGCCTAGATCTTCTAAGTGAATTGGCTGCCGAGCAAACTCCTATGTGTTCTCTGAGCACCGATGATCCGAAGCAGGCTTCTGTGAAGCTGGCAGGAAGCCAGCTTGAACCCTAGTCACAGGAGGATGTCCTGAACCAGCCCAGAGTCCCAAGGTCTCTGTGACTTAGCCGTGGATGGGCACAGGCTCGCCCAGGTCATAAATGCCAATGGGTCGCGGGGCTGGAGTCCGGACTCCTCTGCACAGCAGGTGGCCCTTGTCCTCCTGGCATCTTTAGCTCCCTGCTGCTTGCCGTGTCTTGTCTGCTTTGTTGCTGTCCATCCCCATGGCCTGGCCCGTGGGGAGAATGTGATAAAGATGGAGGAACGTCTCCCTGGCACCCAGACCAATGGTTTCGTTCCGGAAGATTCTCTGAAGCTTTCCTGATATGCATGTCCCGCCATGACCCTTAGGGCTTTTTGTGTCACCATGTCTCTTCTTGAATCTCCACCATTCTGGGAGCTTCATGGAGATTTGCCCAGACTGTCACGTGTATGAGCATCGGGATGACTGAGGGATGGCATGGTGTGTCCCCAGAAGATAGTACCCACAGATAGGGCTGGCGCCAGCAGAATGTGGACACCAGGGATAGTGATGTACCCAGGACCAGGGTCACACGGTAGAGAAACTGCTGGCAAAGTGTGATGCCGAGGACTTGACCGTGAGGGTCCCAGAAATCTTGGTTCCCATTCTAGATGTCACATGGTTTGAGAGTAAGAACAAGTCACGCTGTCACTCTGATAGCCGATCCCCTCACTATTTTATTGAACTGTTATCAAAACTACAAGAGATGGGCTGGTAAGATGGCTCAGGGGGTCATGTCCCTGATGCCAAGCCTGAGAGCAGGAGTTCAGTCTCTGGGACACACTAGCTGGAAGGAGAGATCTAACAAGTTGTTCTCTGACCACCATATGCCTGCTGGAGCATGAGCAAGCCCTGCCCCTGTGTGAATAAATAATTAAAATTTAAACCGGGGGGGGGCTGGAGAGATAGCTCAGAGGTGAAGAGCACAGGCTGCTCTTCCAGAGGTCCTGAGTTCAATTCCCAGCAACCACATGGTGGCTCACAACCATCTGTCATGAGATCTGGTGCCCTCTTCTAGCATGCAGGCGTACATGCAGGCAGAACACTATATACATAACAAATAAATAAATTTTTAAAAAAGTAATGTAAAACAAAATTTAAGCCGGCGTTTGTGGCGCACGCCTTTAATCCCAGCACTTGGGAGGCAGAGGCAGGCGGATCTCTGTGACTTCGAAGTCAGCCTGGTCTACAGAGCGAGTTCCAGGACAGCCTCCAAAACAATTCAGAGAAACCCTGTCTCGAAAAAAAATTTAAATTGGGGACTGGAACAATGGTTCAGTAGTTTATAGCATTTGCTCATGTAGAGGACCCAGATTGGGTTGCCAGCACCCATATGGTGGCTCACAACCATCCCTAACTCCAGTTCTAGGGGATTCTACCTTCATGGGCAACAGGCACACATGTGGTACACATACACACATACATACATACATTCAGGCAAACACTTATATACATAAAAGCAAAAAATGCATAAATCTAAAAATGATTAAAATGACTGGGGGAGGGACTGCTGACTCAAATCTTTAATTCTAGCAGAGGCAGGTAGATCTTTGAGAGCTCAAGGCCAGCCAAGGCTGTATAGTAAGGGCCTGACTAAAAAATAAATAAATATAACAAATTACATATACATACTGAAAAAAACAACAACTAAAAAGGACAGAAATGCCAGTCTGGAGTGTCTGGTACAGCTGGTATCGAGGATGGGGAGTAAAAGTTAAGTGTCCCATTTGCCTGCTGGTCATGTGTAAAAGAGTAAGTCTCCAGAAGGAAAGAAAAGTGGAGAGTTTGGAATTTGTCACAAGAGCAGAAGTGTTCGCTATCTCCCGGATCCCGCTACCTCGTTCTTACATGGTAAAGTTATTTTTAGCCTGATTCAGAATGGCTTAATCACTACATGCTCCCCCAGCCTCCCTTACTGATTGACACGTTCCGCAACTAAGTTCTAGACATCCAGGGTGTGAACAGAAGTGAGATTATATATATATATATATATATATATATATATATATATATATATATATATATATATATATCATCTGCTTTCTAGGTCATATCCTTAAAGTGAAGGCACATATTGTCATGTTTCTTTTTACAATCTTTTCCCTCTTTTTGTCTGGAACAGGAATGTGCTGACAGGAGTTGAGCATCCATATTGGTTTATGGGGTGGAAGATGGATGTTTGGGATACAGACAAGAAGACAACAGAAAGCAGGGTGGGTGGCGCATGCCTTTAATCCCAGCACTCGGGAGGCAGAGGCAAGTGGATCTCTGTGAGTTCCAGGCCAGCCTGGTCTACAGAGCGAGTTCTAAGACAACCAGAACAAAATAGAGAAACACAGTCTTCGAAAAATCAGGAAAAATTAAAAAGAGATTGGGACGGACTGGAGTGACTTGGACGGGACAGACTGGAGTGACTTGGACGGGACAGACTGGAGTGGCTTGGACGGGACAGACTGGAGTGGCTTGGACGGGACAGACTGGAGTGGCTTGGACGGGACAGACTGGAGTGGCTTGGAGCAGTGCCATTTTATGATAGCACCTCAGACTTTCAAGTGCAGTCGAAATTAAATTTCCATTTATCTGCAATTCAGAGAGATTAAATTTCCATTTATTTACAAATCATCCATCTTTGGGTTTCATTGTAACATCCAAACCCTACCTCTTTCAGTCATCAAGGAACCCTGTATCTGAAAGTGAGGCGAGACTCAGGCAGCAGGCAGAGCAGGCGTCAGGATGGCTCGGGAGCTTGTGGGCGATGCTCCGCTCAGTCTGCCGTTGACTATTGGGAGTTTATTCAGTTGGCTCTGGTATCTGACATCTACACAGCATTCTTGTGTTTTGAGTACTTTCTTTTCCATAGAGTCTTTTGGGCTTTTGGGCTTAACTTGTAGTTTCCTAGCCCTGGCCTGGGAATTGACATTCCAACAATGGATCTTCATTCTATTAGAGTAGAACAGTAATTAAAAATCTGGGCACTAGGTATGCAGTTTACTAAGGGCTGCTGTTTCTCCTAGGTCTCTATCAGGGAGAGCTAGGAAGTGTGTGTGTGTGTGTGTGTGTGTGTGTGTGTGTGTGTGTGTGTGTGTGTATGTACATTCATCTATGTCTATATCCATCCAAACTTAGGGTTCACACCAGCATCTCAGTTGATCCATCACACGGGGTTGCCGCAGTCCCGTTTCCCCTGGAAGTTGATTCTCTGCAGGGACAGCGAGAACCTGCGTCCTGTTGCCTCCTGGCGTCCCACTCACTCAACCTGCCTGTGTGAGCCAACCATCATCTCACAACTCATGTCCTCCAGTGTGGACCCTTGCGGTACCCATGCTGGTCCTCAGCTCCCACCCAGTGATGGGGGAAGAGCCCAGCAGTGCAGTGTAGAGTGATTCCATGCACCTGCTCATCAACACATTTCCTCCTACACGCTGGGCCCCTGACCGGGCTCCCGGTGGAACCATTTGCCCTTCATCCCCGGGCCTCTGAACAACTGGCACTGAGTTTCGTCTTCTCTCACAGAAAGCCCCCAAAGACGCAGCTGAGCAGTAGTATCCAAACAGTAGTACTGGACTCTGGGGCGGCACTAACCACACTGCGTGGGTCCTGGCAGCTTATGATAGCTCGCTGGCCTTCCTGACCCCATCCTCAAGTACAACCATATCCCCTGTGTTTCCCGTTTTGAGCCTGATGACTCTAGGAGCCAGGCATCGTGTGAGCGGCTTCACAGGGAGTCCTTCTCAGCATCCTCACAGAACACTTTCCAGGGCTCGTGGGACTCCATGTGAAAAGGTACACACATATAAATGCGCACACACAGAAGACACAGTTCAGTCCCCAATGAAAAATCAATCCTCATGAATATTTCTTTTAAAAACAGGCTTAGGGGGCTGGAGAGATGGCTCAGAGGTTAGGAGCACTGGCTGCTCTTCCAGAGGTCCTGAGTTCAACTCCAACCAACCACATGGTGGCTCACAACCATCTGTAATGAGATCTGGTGCCTTCTACTGGCATACAGGCATACATCAGGCAGAACATGATATACATAATAAATAAATAAATCTAAAAAACAGGCTTAATAAAAGAAAAAGTAGGTTTAATTAAATTTTTTTGGCTTTTCGACACAGGGTTTCTCTGTCCTGGAACTTACTCTGTAGACCAGGCTGGCCTCAAACTCACAGAGATCCACCTGCCTCTGCCTCCTGAGTGCTGGGACTAAAGGCATGCGCTGCCCAGCCATAACTTATGTTTTAAAACAGTATTGTTGTTGCCTTTTCACTGATTGGCTAGAGCAGCTGGGAATGACACCTGCTTTTACATGGGCCCTGGGGACCTGAACTCAGGTCCATAATGCTTGCCCAGGGAGCACTTTACCATCTGAGCCATCCTCCACACTGGCCACTCCTGTCTTCGTACGCGTCTCTGCTGTCCGGAGAGGCCGTCTCTGACGTGCCCATGGCTCCCTCCTCCTCTAGCTGCCTCTGCCCACTGGCACTTGCTTGCCCCCGTCCCCTGCCCCTCTGGCTCTTAGCCTTAGTGTCAAATTCACTGGATTTTCCTTCCTCAAAACATTCTGCAAAGGCCTCTCCACTCTACAAGCACGGAATAAATTTGTAGATAAGAAAATCTACTTCAAAAACCAATAGGATGAACAAGACTTCACACCGAACGGCTGAATACATTTTCCCACATGTAAGCATTCTGGCAGCTGGCTGCAGGGGTACCTAGAGTTACGCTAAATGTCACAGTGACACAGGTGGGCTGACAGATAGCTGAGTCAAATCCCACAGAGATGTGATGCCTTACAGCAGTGAACAACTCTAATGAAGCGAAGACCTGCCTTCCCTCCGTGTGCATGACTCTTGAATTCTCCATGAGCTTAAAATTCTTCATATAGAATGATAAAACTGAGGTGGGCTCTGCAAATATAAGCAAAAATTTTTAACCACAAAACTGGCCTTCTGGGACATTCGAGAATGACAAAAGAGGATGGGTTTCACCCCTCATATCTTGTACGCGGCAGGATGTCTGGTGATCCTGGCATCCGCCAACTGAACACCTGGTATACCCTCTAATTCATGGCCAGCCTATGCAAATTTCCAAGATGTCCACTAGGTAGCGCTGCTGCACTGGGCAAGAAACAGTAAGGTCTTTGGACTATTTCCCCCACCTTTTCCAGCCACTGCTCTCTTCCTGACACCTTTTCTTTGTGGGTTGCCTGTTTCTGCACCTCCATTGTGGGCTGCGGGAGGGCACTGATGCACCCCAATGCCTAGAACAATGCCAGGGACAGCCTGGGAAAGAGAGGCTGCCTCGGCAGTTCCCTAGAACTCTGGAGAATGGATTCAGACTACTTACTCTAGGAGACCCAAGATTTGGCAGTCAAGGTGACCCAAGTTTAGTACTTTTTAAAATCCGCCCTCTGATGGGGGGAAGCTGGGAAATGTACTTCAGTGAGTTGAGTGCTTGTTGGGCATGGATGAGGTCCTGGGTTCAGTTTTTGGGACTATATAAACAGAGTGTGGTGACGCATGCCCATAATTCCAGTATTCTGGAGGTGGAGGCAGGAGCATATTAAGTTCAGGGTTATCCTTTGCCGTATAGGGAATTTGAGGTCAGTCCTGGGATACAGGAGATCCTGTCTCAAAAATAAGATCCACCCATTAACTTTGTGTAAGGGTTGAGGTTTTCCCACAGGCTGACTGACATCATGCCCCGTTTGCTCACACAACATTTTAGTTTGGTCGTGGTAATAGTTGCTGGCATTTGCACCAATGCACACACTGCAGTGGGTGGTCATCCCGTTTATCCTCAGGAAATCCCCGCAATATGGTATTGCCATGTTTTCTTTACAAATGAGGGAACCAAGACTTGGTGTCACACATCCCTGCACAAGACCTGAGGCATTCACTGTCTACAGGCAGAGACCAAGGTATAGGTACCTTCTGACTATGCTGTGTGCAGGATGGGGTCCTTTGGAGGTCTGCATTCAACATGTTAACTCTGTCTCCATCTTGCTGTGACTTTGAGCAGTTCACAGCCTCAGTGGCTTTACTGATGAAGCAAGAAAGCCATTAAAAAATGGAGTTTGACTGCAAACCACAAATACTGCAAATCCACTCCACTAGGAGAGAACAAGGGTCTGCTGCGGTTTGCCCAGATGTGCCCAGGTGTGCTCCCAGTGTATTCAGGGTAGCTGGGAGTGACCTTGGAGGACATCAAGGTAGCAATGTCTCATTCTGACCTCTGGAGAGAAGGCTGGAGGCGGATGTCACAGGAAGGGTTCACCGAGCAAGAGCTTGCTGGTCACGGTCCCTCATCTGGCTAGATTCCAGGCCACTGTCCATACCCTAGCTGTCCTACTCCTGTCACTGACCTCAGCCTCGGGCTAGAAGGAACCATCCAGGGGTTAGGCACAAAGGGAGAAAGAATTTCTAGAAGCCAAGGAAGTAGCTTCAGAATGGGCTGTCCTGGTAGAGGAAGAAGCTGGGGTGTCCAGTCAGGAGAGTAGTCCACTAAGGTCTTTAAAGGTCTTTGTGTCCCCAGGATGCGGGGCAGATGGGCCTGGACATTCCCCAACCTTCCAGCCTGCATGCTTCTGGAGACTGAGAGGCCCTTTCCTTTCCTTGTGACTGGCCCTTCCAAGTCCTCGTGTGGCTTTCCTAGGGACATGGAAGACACTTCTGTGACTTATGTCTCCAACTCTACTGGGGCCAGGCCTGCCAGGATATTTCTGTCTCTCCCAAAAGAAAACAAAATTTTACTCACTAATGTAAGCAGGCAAAATCTTTACCCACTAAAGCAAACAACACAGCCCCTCTAAGCCATGCCCAGCGTTCCTAATATGGCATTGAGGACTGTTCCCTGGGACCCAGTGGACATGACCATCCCATTCCAGGAAGAGGAACAGAGATGGATTCCAGGTGGCAGATGGAGGTCACACTTACACTAATGGAGCTCTTCAAGACCAGGGTTGCCAGAAACAACACATGAGGACTAGTACATTTGCATTTCCTATCCCTAGTGATGTTTCCAGTGTGAGTTTATCTCTTTTGGGATATGCTCAAGCTTAAAAAATTTTTCCTTGCTTGTCAGGATCCAGATTTAACTGGGCCTCTTGTGTATTCATTTACAACCTTCTGGGCTGCGTATAAACATGGTCAGATACCTAGAATGACTGGTATCTTGAAAGGGACAGAGTACCTGCCAAAGAGGGCGGGGCTAGTACCCCAGGGTTTCTGTAGGAAAACACAGTCCCTTTTGTCCCCAAAGCAACTAAAACGGAAAAGGTTCCTGCTGAGTAGGCTTCACCACCCAGGAAGTTAACGTCATTTTGAGCCTTTGGGAAACACCTGTGACTTGGAATTTGGCCCTGTAATCCACCCAGGAGGAGCCATTTCCAAGAACAAGAATGGAGTCATAGGTAACCTATACAGGCCAAGACGCCCAGCCTATGTGATTTAGAATAAGCACTCACACTTGCACAGCTGTGCCGTGTTGCAAATGACTGCTTAGTTCACACAATTCCAGCACATCAAAATAACAGGAATAAGACAGGTGCTCAGTGTGTGGGGCCAAGTGAAGTAAGACGAGGGCCCAATCAGTTGGTAGACTGAATATTAGGCACCCATTAAAGCTAATGACTAGTGCAAGGGATGATGACAAGAAGGGGAGAGCAGGATCTGAGATTAAAGACACGTTGTCCATTTAACAGAAAAGCCACAAGAAGGAACTCTGCTAACCATGATCACACTGGGTAATTTGAGTTCCATTTTTGCAAACAACCTTTAATGAATGTGTTGTCATCATCAACATTTGAAACAGAACCAGGGCTGTCTACACAGCTCAGCGGTAAAAATGTGTGCCTGAGGCCCGGGAGTTCCTCTCCATACATGAGCACAGAAGCACAGGGGAAACAACAACCACCAAAAAAACACTGCCAAAAACCTCCTAGAATCTTCCTTCTCTTCTACTCGGGTGGAATCCTGAATCGGCTCATGGTACTCCCCCAGAGGCCTGTTTTTAACCTTCTCTCCCTGCTTTCTACTGAACTAAAAATATAAGATTTCATAAGCTCATCTTAATTATTGGGGCCTGCAACCATGAGCCGTTGAGACAGGAAGTTGAGAGACGCACAGACAGGAAGTTCACACACACACACACATACACACACACACACACACACACACACACACACACAGGCCTCCTTCAAGGGTAACCGGGCCATGGCACTTTGATGTTGGTGCTGATAGCTGTTCTTAATGCCTCCAGCCCCAAGATGTCTTCCATCACCCCAACCTCAGTGGCCCCCCGGGGCTGAGTGCTCATTTACCTGACCATCCTTGCTCCGGACCACGAGCTTCTTCAAATTAAAGATGGCGCCTTCCTTCATTGCCTCTCCAGAGTGTGAACTGGCCTCCACAGACATGTGCTAAATGTGCACTCTGTGGATCCAGCAAAGGCCTGGCCATAACTTATAACTTGGGGGGTTAAGTATCTCTCCGCCTTTCATTTGACATGCTTTGCTTTAAGTCAGCTGCTTAACTGTTTCTGGCGGGTCCCAGGCCCCAGGAGGACGGCAGGTGCTGTGTCTATGACAAAGGTAAGCCCCAAGGCCTTCTTCCGTTATAAATGTCATGGTTTCACATATCTAGACTCTTATAACATTGATTCATGGAATCAATTTCACCCACCAAAAATCTTGGGCAAGCAACCGGTTTACTATTAACCAACTTTATCATCATTGTTATTGTTGCTGCAATGAATTTGTTTGTTATTTACTTTGTGCAGATGTGGGTGTGTGCATGCCACGGCATGTGTGTATGGAGGTCGGAGAATAACTCGTGGGAGACAGTTCTCTCTTTCCACTTTTCTGCTGTGTGGGTCCCAAGGATCAGACTCAGTCATCAGTCTTGGCAAGTGTCTTACTCACCAAGTCATCTCACTGGCCCTTGATGGACTTTATAAATCTAATTTTATACATGTTTAAGTTTAGTAGTATCTGGGGTCTCACTGAAGTGTAAAAGAAAAAAGTGAAGAGTGACTAGAGAAACCCTTTGAACAGGGTTGGCAGGACTGGGGGGCCAAGATTCTAGGTCTTGCCAGCCCTCCTGCTCTCTTCCCTGATGACTGGTAAGAAGCCAGAGAGAGAACCTAAAGGAAAACCTGTCTAAACCAGGCTTGGTACCACATCCTGGGGTCCCTTTGTAACAGTCTGACTTATTAAGAACCATAGTTACGTTTTTAATTCCTACCCCCAAACATTTAAACGTGTAAAACCATTCTTGAAGGTCATACTGAAAGCCATAGATTGGAGGGGACATTTGTCTGGCTATCATGTGCTCCCTTAGGAAGAAAAAGAGTTTATTTCAGTTCACAGTTCCAGGGTGCAGCAGGTCAAGGCAACTAGTCACATCATTGCACCTGCAGCCAGGAAGTAGCTGGAGATGAATGAGGGTGCTTGACTTGGGTTTCCTTTTTTTAAAAATTCGGCCCACGATGATTTCTTTCTTTCTTTTTTATTCAGTCCATCGAGATTTCTTTTCTTTTTTGAGACAGGGTTTCTCTGTGTAGCCCTGGCTGTCCTCGAACTTGAAGTCCTTCCTGTCTATTCCTCCTGACAGCTGGGATTAAAGGCGTGAACCACAACCACCCTACCATCCTGCTCTTTTCTTACTTTTTTGGTTGTGAGCCCAATCTTTAATGGCTGAGCCTATTCTCCCGCACCTACCCAGCTCTTTTCTTCCTTCCTTCCTTCCTTCCTTCCTTCCTTCCTTCCTTCCTTCCTTCCTTCCTTCCTCCCTCCCTCCCTCCCTCCTTCTTTCTTTCTTTCATTGTTGTTTTGTCTTTTGGTTTGATTTGGTTTTTGGTTTTTCACGGCAGGGTTTCTCTGCAAAACAATCCTGGCTGTTCTGGATCTCACGCAAATACAGAGAGATCCGCCTGCCTCTGCTCCCTGAGTGCCAGGATTAAAGGGGTGCACCACCACCGCTCAGCTGTTGTTTTGGTTTTTTGAGACAGCGTTTCTCTGTAGCTTTGGAGCCTGTCCTGGAACTTGCTCTGTAGACCAGGCTGGCCTTGAACTCACAAAGATTCATCTATCTCTGCCTCCTGAGTGCTGGGATTAATGGCATGCACTACCACTGCCTGACTTTCCTTTCTCTTTCCTTCCTTCCTTCCTTCCTTCCTTCCTTCCTTCCTTCCTTCCTTCCTTCCTTCCTTCCTTCCTTTCTTTTTTAAATTCAGCCCTTGGAATGGTACCACCTCAATTAACCTGGAGTACACAGTCCCTCGCAGGCATTTCTCACAGTGTGACTAAAGGCTTCTCTGCTAGGTGACTGCAGAGCCTGTCAAGTTGCCAGTGAACCCTAACCATCAATCATAGTCCCCGTTGGTCAGAAGTGGCATGGTGATGGCTCTTTAGGGAGTCAGCGTTGCTGGGGTTGAGTGCAGAGCCTCCCACATGCTCAGCATACGACTCTGCCACTGTGTTCTCCTTCTAGGTCCTGAAACCCACCGTGTAGCAAGATTCCCAGGAAAGTGAAGAGACACAGCTCTTGGTACATGCAGATGTATTTATCTTCACCAACATGTGCTTGAACATGGCCTTTGAGCCACAGAGGTACAGTTGGGTCCTCTTTGGACCCAGGCAGGTACCCGGAAAGCTCTGATCACCAAAGCATGTGGGCTGTGACCCCCCCCCACACCTATTTATTTTCCTTTTTAAGTCTAAATTTCTCATAAAGTGAGGTCGAACTGCAATGACCTGTCTGGCAGAGCCTTGAGGGCGGGACTGTGCCAGGAAAAGCAGTTTAGATCCAAGAGGCCACCAGAAGCCTCTTTCCCCATGACCCCATGGGGAGGACGTCACAGAAGCCCATGGGGCTGGCTGGGGGTGGGCAGTAGTTGGTATTTCTTAATATAGTTAGTCAGTAGCTGTGTTTTCTAAGTGCCACAGAGGGCTAAAGGAATGTCACAAAATGTCTGGCACGGAGGGAAATGATGGTTTTGTGAGTGATAGTTCCCAAGCTCTGGGACAGATATCACGGAGGGCACTTAATGGAGAGCAATCCCCATTGCCAGGTCTCACGTGTGTTCCCACGTTGGTTTCAGACTGAAAGCAGTGGTTTGAGAAGAAATGGCAGTGGCCAAGGAGGCTTGGGCTCTGGGCTCCAGGCTCTGTCATGCTCAGGTGGCAAGTAGGCAGGGCTTGTCTGTGGCAGACTCTCTGGCAGGCCCTCCCACAGGTAAGCTGTCCCTCTTCACCTCCATTTACTGACCTGTATAAAGGGCAGTTATTGCAGAGTTCCATTAAAAAAACCTGCTGCATTGCCATGCCTCTCTGAGCCTTCCCTCCCTCTTCCTTCCTTCCTTCGGAGGGTCTGAGGATAGGGAGGACTCCCTGAGAAGAGGGAGGATTGCCTAAGAAGGAGGGAGGATTTCCTGAGAAGAGGGAGGACTGCCCTCCACCTGTCCCCACCAACTCCATGTGTTTAACGATCTCCTCACCCAGCTCTTTCCTCTCCTTCCTTTCCCCTCTCTCTCTTCCCTCTAATTTTCTCTCAGTTGAGGATTGAACTTAAGACTAGATAGGCACTTTACGTCTGTGCTGCATTCCCAGGCCCAAATGAACATCTCTCTAATATATTGTTTAAACATTTGTTTATCTGTGCATGTGTGCCACAGTGCGCAAGTGCAAGGCAGAGGACATGTTGTGGGAGGCGGATCTCTCCTTTCACCGTGGTTCTGAGGCTCACACTCAGTTATTAGGCAAGCGTCTCCACCTGCCAGCCCCTGACCTGATCACCTCTTGAATGAACTCATCTTTTCTTCCTCTGGGTTTTCTGGTGTCCATTTAAGTCTCTCCTGTCTCACTTTCCAGCGGTAACGTTAGTGTCTGATAAGTCTGCTACCTTTGCTGAAATCGCTGATTTAGGTGATATTATCCATTGGGATTTCGATCACTAGGAAGTCTATTGTCAGCTAGAAACTCTAGGAAAATGTGATATGGGGTGGGAGAGATGGCTCAGTGGTTTAGAGTACTTGCTGCTCTTGCAGAGGTCTGGGGTTTGATTCCCAGCACCCACACGATGGCTCTTGACCACCTGTAACTTCCATTTCAGGGGATCTGGTGTTCTTTTTTTTTTTTTTTCAAGACACGGTTTCTCTGTGGCTTTGGAGGCTGTCCTGGAACTAGCTCTTGTAGACCAGGCTGGCCTCGAACTCACAGAGATCCGCCTGCCTCTGCCTCCCGAGTGCTGGGATTAAAGGCGTGCGCCACCAACGCCCGGCGCACTTTTTATTTTTTAAAAGTTTAAAAGTATGATATATTTGGGGAATGAACTAAAACAGTAATGGTTGAGTCTCACAGGTCCCCCTGAGTGCAGTACAGAAGGAAGCAAATCATCTGACTTTTGAAGAGAGTTGACTGATTTCCATTCAGAGAAGAGGTGTGCTTGCGTGGGAGGCAGCACAGAGGAAGCCAGCTAGGGAACTGTGGTTATGGGACTGATACACATGTAAACATCTTACAGTGGGGCCACAGAGGAAGCTCAGCGGTCGAGACCCTGGACTGGGTTTCCAGTACCATGCACCAAAATATCAGACTGTCTGCAGCGTCTTCCAGCCAGAAGCATTTATTTAACTTGTTTCTAGCCAAGCTTTTAGCTCCAACTTCCAATTTGCAGCAATCGTTGGGAATAGAGGAGCAAGCTAAGTAGCACCAAGGAGCAGCAGTCAGCAAATCAAAGGGGGACAGCTTCTGCCATCCAGTCCATTCTGTCTCTTCCCCAAGGAGAACTGCTTTCAATCAGAGGAAGACAGGAGGCATCGTGACAGATGCCATACAGGTACCTGTTTTGGATCTGGGTTGCACAAACCAGTTGTAATGACAACTTGTCAAGGCAATTAAGCATATCTGCTGTCTTTACCCATCTTCTGTTGCTATTACAAAATATCCGAGGCTGGGCACATTATCAGGAAAGATGTTTATTTGACTCCTGTTTTTAGATGTCCAAAGCATGGCACTGGATTCTGCCCGGCTTTGGTGAGGAACCTCTGGCTCCACCACCACATGGCAGATGGCAACATGGTGGGAGTCTGTGTGACAGGGACAGACCACATAAGAAGAGAGGAAGCAGAGACGCTCCAGGCCAGATTTCTTCCTTCCGTACACCCAGTTCCTATGGAAACCAAGCAGGGTCAAGTGAAAGCTTCATTATTCTCTTGGGGCACCAGCACCCCAGTAACCTAGTCACTTTCCACTAGGCTCCACCTCTTAAAAAACTCAGCGCTACCCTGGGACCAGGTCAAATGACATTTAAACCACAGTGGTAACAATTAAGTTGTAGATGATGGTAAGGAATAACCTGTACTGTGTGGTGATATTTTGTTTATGATCTAACAATGCAAAGCTAGCCACGGCCACAGAGGCCAGGCGGTGGTGGTACACACCTTTAATCCCAGCACTAGAGAGCAATGTCAGGCAGGAGGAGACAGAGGTCAGGGAGTGGGAGCTTTGGTGGAGAGCAGTGCCATCTGAGGTTTGGTGGACGCCCCTTCGGTCTGAGCATTGGTAGAGGTGAGAACTCTCCAGTGTCTGCCTACTTTGCTTCTCCAATCTTCAATTTCAACCCCGATATCTATCTCTGGGTTTTTCTTATTCATGCTACAGTAGTGTTCAAAGGCAAAGGGAGTGGAGAGATGGCTCAGTGGTTAAGAGCACATACTGTTCTTACAGAGGACCCAAGTTCAGTTCCCTGTGCCTCACAACCATGCACGACTTCAGTTTCAGGGGATCCAATGACCTTTTCTGATTCCCATGAGTACAACACCCATCCTCCACATAGACCCAAAATTAAAAGTGAAACCTTTGAAAAAAATTTAAAAATGGGGCTGGAGAGATGGCTTAGCAGTTAAGAGCATCGGCTGCTCTTCCAGAGGACCTGGGTTTCATTCCTAACACCCACAAGGTAACTTCATCTCCAGGGGGTCTGATGCCCTCTTCTGACCTCTGTGGACACCAGACACACATGTGGTGGCAGGCAAAACACTCACACCTGCACCACACAAGGCAAAATAAAATACATTTTAAAAGAAAGCAAAATGTGGAAGCACACACTTGGGGGCCCCTGATGGTTCTCTTTCTGCAAACGGTTGCTTCAGCAGAGTAGCTGTTTCCTGGACTCATGGTGTGTGCCCAGCCTTTCACAGACTTTCCAGTTCATAATAGCTATACATTTCCTACAACCTCACATATCAAGTAATATATGATGAAAAACACGCTTTATTTATTTGTGTGTGTGTGTGTGTGTGTGTGTGTGTGTGTGTGTGTGTGTAGGCCTGGGTCAGTGTTAGAGGGCCCCTTTTTTTTTTTGAGACAGGGTTTCTCTGTATTGTTTTGGAGGTTGTCCTGGAACTTGCTCTGTAGACCAGGCTGGCCTTGTACTCACAGAGATCCACCTGCCTCTGCCTCCTGAGTCCTGGGATTAAAGGTTTGAGCCACCACCTCTTTATCATTCTCCATATTTTTTTTTGAGGTAGAACCCCTTCACTGAACTAGAGCTCACCAACTGGCTAACCTGGCTGTCAATCAAACTCTAGGGATCCTCCTGTCTTCCCCACAGGGAGAGCTGGGCTACAGATGTCCCTTGCCATGCCCAACACTTTTATGGGTGTTTGGGATCTGAACTCAGGTCCTCATGCTTCAAGCCAAGCCCTTAACCCATTGAGTCATCTTCCCAGAAATCCAAAATATTTTAATAGTTCAATAAATATGCAGTGAAAAATGGGCTCCTCTAACCCCAATCTGTATCCTTATGTGTCTTTTCAGAAATGAGACTATCTGTTCACACAAAAACATCAGGGTTCATGCGTCCCTTTCTCTTTTAACATGTGTGTATTCACTGGTTACTGTGTGCAGGTGTGTATGGTGTATGTATATGGTGTATGTATGGCATGTGTGGGTGTGTGTATGTGTATGGTATGTGATGTGTAGTGTATGTGGTGCATGTGGTGTATGTTTATGGTGTGTGTATGCGTGTATAGGGTGTGTGTTTGGCATATGGTGTGTGTGTATGGTGTGTGTGTGTGTGTACACATAAGTGCTTGTGCATGTAGAGGCTGCTGGGCAGCCTTGGGAGTTATCTTCAGAAACACCATCCTAGTCCTTTGAGATGGGAAGTTTATCAACCTGGAGCTCACAGGTTAGGCTAGGCTGACTGACCAGTGACCCAAGGAGCTACTTGCCTCTGCCTCCCCAGTCCTGGGATTACATGTGTTTCACCACACCTGGCTTTTTATGTGGGTGCAGGGTCCAACTCAGAGTCTCATGCATGGGAGGCAAGCTCTTTACAATGGAGTGTCTCCTTAGACTCTTGACTTTTTTCTAATACAAAGGCAGTCTACTACAGACTCTATTAAACAGCTTTTCTTCTGTCTTTCCTCCCTCCCTTCCTTCTTCCTTCCTTTCTTTTTTCTGTTTTTTCAAGACAGGGTTTCTCTGTGTAGCCTTGGTTGTCCTGAAACTCACTCTGTAGACAAGGCTGGCCTCGAACTCACAGAGATCCGCCTGCCTCTGTCTTCTGAGTGCTGGGAATAAAGGCATGTGCTACCACCGCCCAGCCACACTTTAATACTTCAGTGATAGGCTAGATGTGGTGACACACCTTTAATCCCAGCACCAGGGAGGCAGAGGCGGGCCTAAGAGTCTGAGAGTCTGAGGCCAGCCTGGTCTATAGAGCGAGTTCCAGGACAGCCAGGGCTACCCAGAGAAACCCTGTCTCAAACAAACAAACAAACAAACAAGCAAACAAAAACATATCTGAGAGACACTTTGATGCCTGCTCTTCTGAGGGCCACAGGTGATCCTCGCGTCACTAGGTCCAAGATCACATCAGTTCCCGCTTTGTTCTGCTGCTGGTGGCCCTTTTCTGCCAGCAGTGCCTGCCTGACTTGGCTCCCGGGCCCACACATTCTCATGGCTTTCCTTTCAAGTCTTCATCGGGTCGCTGGGTGCTCCGTTCCTCCGGGCCTTTCACCCTTGCTGTGGGCGCCATCCTTGACCTTTCTTCTGCTGGCTCTCACACCCGAGGTGAGCTCATCCAGTCTCGTGGCTCCAAGCAACATCTCGAGGCTCACACCACTCCTTCCGATGTTATCTCTAGCCTGAGTCACAGCCTGAACTCCAGCCTCCTTCATCCATTGCCTTCACGCTGGCTTTCCACCGAATAGCTGGTCGGACTCCTGACTCGAGGCCCCAAGCCCCAAACCGTGCCTCCTTTTGTCTCCCTGTCTCCATAGCTGGTGACTCCATTCTGCAATCATCAGGCCGGGATCCAGAACACGTTTGCCTTCTCTTTCGTTTGCAGCTGCTCGTACCACCCACAGCCGACGCCTCTGGCCTTTCCCTCCAGTTCGTCCCCGAGTCTGACCCTACCTCACTACCTTGCGTGCAGAGAGAGCCATAGTCATCCCAGCCTGGGTTACTGCAATAGCCTACTGCTTTCTCTCTCCCCTGTTCCCGCTTCCTGACAGTGGCTCAGCACAGTCGTCAGGTAGTAAAACCAGGCGAGGTCCTATTGTCATTCATGAGATTCTCATCATTTTTAGAGGAGGAGGCCCACAGCTCCCCTCCTCAGATCATGCTACAACAGTCAGCTGGCCTCACTGCTCCTAGCTAACATCAGACCCAAGCATGCTCCGCTTCAAGGTACTTGCTGTTCCTCAGCCTCACCCCAGTCAGGTATCTGCCTGACTTCCTCGCTCGCCTTTTTTGAATTTTTGTTCAAATATCGCCTCCCTAAGGTGTCTACCTCAATTACCCATCCAAATCTCTAGCACGGTGTTTTCAGCTAAGCAGCCTCTTTCCCACGTGGACGATGGACGAAGCTGGGGTGGACTAGGACTCCTGAGATAGGTTTTCCTGAAGCCATTGCCCGAGGGACACCCCCCCCCCCCGTCCCCATTATACTGACCATGGTGCAGTTTAGATCACATAGCTGCCAGTCTTCTGTATCTGGAAGTGCTTTCCTTCAGGGCTTACTCGTCAGAACCGAAGGCCAGGGACCTGCCACGTCACTTAGCAAGTGGGTGGGCCTCCCTGGTCACTTTGGAACTCTTAGAGGGGACAAACCTTTCTTAGTTACAGCTCAGAAGGTCAGAATGAAGAAGGGTTGGGGCAGGTTTGATCAGGGGAATAAAGCAAGCCCCGAGGCTGGGTCTTAAAGGGTTTACTTTGTGCTAGGGAACTTTTAGGACATTGCACACACTTAGCCTAAAAGCCAGGTCCCTGCTAGCGTCTTCGATCCTCTGGGACGGCCACAGGATCCATCCAGTCCCTGGTGGCTTTCCCAGGCCCCTGGCTACCCCTCTCATCTAATGCTCATTGTGTTTCCTACTGGGTCCACAGCTCTCAACCTTTCCCCCAGAAACCACAACGCTTGCTCTGCTTTTGATCTAGAACCCGGCCCCCTAACCCTAGACTCCTACTCATCTTTCATGTCACAGTTCCAAGCCACTCAGCAGAGCAGGACAGACTGCCCTATCCCCTGAGTCTCTCACATGGCCCTCATCACACGCTCCGGGAGTCAATGGCTTGTGTGCCTCTGCCTTACTCATCTCTGGACTCCCAAGGCCAGCACTACCCTGCCACACCCTGGATTCCCTGCTTCTGTTGAAGGAAGGAAGGAACCAATCACCCAGACACCGGGCTCCTGAGAAACTCAGCCTGCACCAGAGTGTGGGGATTTCTGCTGTTGACTTCAACCACGAGACACTCACCGTCACCCACCTGTTTGCTCCCTAACCCTTTCTTCCCACCCTCTTGGGCTTCCTGTCCCCATTTCTTCCTTCCGTGCTAGGCTGGCCATGATGTCCCACAGAAGCAACCTTCCAAAGGCAGGGAGCTGAACCTTGATGCTCTTACTCCTTGCCTCCTGGCTCCCTTGGTCCAGGATACAAAGCCTCTGCTTTCCAGGACCACGCTGCTTCCAACCCTCTCATCCCTTTCTCCTACTAAACAAAAATTAAACCCATTAGATTTTTATTTAAAGCACCCAGCTCCACTCTGGCTACAAGGAAAGACGGGCAGTCACTGCCAAGGAGCAGAGTGAGGCATCTGTGGGTGGAGAATCACTGAGCAAAACCATCAGGGCTCCCAGGATTCTGGTTCAATTGACTCGATAGGATTACCATTATTGTTTACATTTATTTATGTGTGTGTGTGTGTGTGTGTGTGTGTATGCCATGGGATGAGTGTAGGTCAAAGGAAAACACCGGAGTTGGTTCTCTCCTTCCACCCCGAGAGAACTGAACCTTGGTTGTCAGGGTTAGTCACCAATGCCTTTACCGTCTGAGCTGTCATTGCCTCAGCCCCACGGACAGAATTCTTAGTTTAGGCAGGCGCCATGGTGATCTGATATCAAGGATGGAGAACTTTTCTGACTCAGCAGGGTTCTTGTTAAAACCAAACCAAGGTGGGTCAAGGACACTGCCCAAGGTCAGGATCCACAGGAGGACTCTGATTCCATCAAGTCTGGTCAAGGCCCATTTCTGCCATTCTAGAAACAACTTTCATTTCTCCCTCTTCAATCCAAGCATTTTCTCATCTCAGACCTTCAACAAATTGTCTTTACTTCCCAAGTCAACTTAAATGTCTCTCTCCACCCCTACCACGGGAACTCATTTTTCCTGCCTGTGTCTGGGAAGAGCCTCCAATTTTCTCCTTCCTAAGCCTAAAGCATTCTGATGATTGGAATGCTAAATACTACCCCATGGACCCGGGCAGGACAGGTGCCTCAGAGAATCCAGGCACTGAGACAGTCGCCGACCTTCTCCTAGCAAAGAAGTCTCCTGAAGATGCTCTGTGCACCCACCCAGTCCCTTCTCGCCCTCGGTTACAGAGAACCCCAGAGTGTGAACCTGAGTCAGCTGTAGAGGCATTGCAGGACAATTGCCTCCGGGGCAATCCCGTTGGGCTGCCAAGGAACAACGCCGCCCAATGGTTTGTCCACCCGCCAAGACATATACAAGGCGCCCACACCACGACTCCCTCACCCCTCACTCTGCACTGGCCACCATCCAGCACCCCGCCACTAGCGGCGGCGCCTTTAAGACTCAGCGGCTCCCCCTGGCGGCCGCTCGCGCTTCCTCCTTCGGGAGCTCTGCTCCAGGCCCCCGCGTGTGCGCGGCGTGTGCGCGGGCGCCGGGGCACGGAGGGAGGGGGACAGGGCGGCGCGCACCCCGCGGGGTCCACGAACGCCCGGGAGGCACGCGCGCGGGGTGGGGGGGGGAAAGCTGGCGCCGCGGGAGGGCGCGCTCCTGCTCCGGTTCGAGGAACGGGTGCGGTCACACCAGGGATCCCTGGAACCCTAGGGCGGTGAACGGTGCTGCGGGGCGCACGTCCCAGCGCGGGCGAGCCCCCCGGGGTGGAGGGGGCGGGGCGGCGGCGGTGCGCGCCCACCCGCGGGGCCCAGCCAGTGGCGCCGCGCGCTGAGCCTCCGCCCCCGGCCGCTGCCCCGCCCCGGCCCTGCCCGCCCCGCCCGCCGCCCCGCCCGGTAGGACCGCGCGCTGTAGCCCGCTCCGCGTCCCCGCCGCCGGAGGAGGTGCCCGCACGCTCGCGGCGCGCGCCGGCCCCACACGCTCGGCCTGTGGGCGATTTCCTCCGGACCCAGGCTCCCTGGCCGAGGAGGAAGAAGATGCAGACCTTCCTGAAAGGGAAGAGAGTTGGCTACTGGCTGAGCGAGAAGAAAGTCAAGAAGCTCAATTTCCAGGCCTTCGCGGAGCTGTGCAGGTGAGGAGGGACGCCGTTCGGGGACCCCCGCCACCGGAGCCCGGCTGCCCTCGGCGGGCGCGGGGCAGACCACGGCGACCCGGGGAAGGAACGGCGCGCGCGGAGGCTGGTTCCGAGCAGCGGGGTGGCCGCGGGGGGGCCGCGGGCTGTGTCCGAGGGGAGCGTGGCCGCTGTGGGCGATGGGCTCGGATCGCGACTCTCAGGTGCACCGGGGTCGTGCCGGGAGATCCTTGGTCGTCCGGGGCGGCGGAACCCGGGAAATCGGGGAGTCCACGCCTTCAGTCAGGGGCTTGAGGGTACTTTTTTGAACCGCTGTGTTTTTCTTCCTCCCTTTCCTTCCCCTTAGTAGATCAGGGTACCCGCGTTTGTGTGGAGCCTACTACGTGCCTCGCGTGTGCACAGCTCCTGAAGCTGTCATTGCATATTATCACCCGGTTTAAACCCAATTGAAAAGAGTAGTGATACTTGGTTTGCCTGTGTTGATTTGCTGTCTCACTAGAGCCTTGCAGTAGCCTTGCAAATTAGCCAGGGGGGTGATTCTGGGCCATGTGTCTGAGGAGAGGGACACCCATCAGCAGAGAGGTGGGGTACCTGCCTGTGGTCCCAGGGCCAAGGAGTGGCAGAGCATAGAAAGTGATGGGTGGAACCGTGTAGGGTAGAATTCTCTTCTGCCTTCCCGGCTGGCCACCGCGTTCTCCCTGTGCTTCAGTGGCTGAAACCGGGGGCTTTGATAGATCTTGTTCTTAATACATTAGAGAGGCGCCGGGTGCCTCGACTCAGGTGTGCCTTGCCGCTCTGCAAAGCTGTTGGTCACAGCCTCTTAATGAAAGCCTAAGAGAATCCGGCCCCCGAAGCCTTTTGCAAACTCGGGTAGAAACCTTTTGTTAAGTCGTGTTTCTACTTGGTAGGTTTGACTTTTGAAACGGACTGGAGGTGTATTTCCATCCCTGGTGGGTCCCCCAAATCTTGGAGAATTGAACAGTTGGCTTTGCTTATCAACGTTGGTGTACAGAGGCGAGTGGCAGTCTGGGCTGGCACATAGAGGCAGGCCTGACAGCCTTACCTTGCCCCTCATGGTTGTCCAAAAGCCTGCGGCTTCTCTGCCCCGCTGCTGGGTGGGATGGTTCTGCACCCGTTGGTCCCCTTGAGGGTCTGGCCAAGTCTCCCAGACAGGCCTCTTAGGAGAAAGCAGGCTTTTCATGGCTGGCAGGGCTATTGGTGCAGCCCAGAATTCACAAGGAAATGAAGAGGAACACAAAGCCAGAGCTTTGGTAAAGCCCAGGGCTTATGGAACATCTTTAAAAAGGACAGTTGGACATTTGTCTCGTAAATAAACACACTGTGAAAAGGATGCCTAGGCAGCAGAGAATTTTGGAGAAGCCCCTCTGACATGTTCTGGAAGTCCAGTTCTGACAGGAGGGGACCAGAGCTCCCCCTGCTGTCATATAATTCTTAGGAAATCCCAGTTCATCTCCTGTACCTTGTTTATTGATAGCAGGATGGGTCTCCCTTCATCTACACCTGAGGCTTGGCCTTGGCCTGACATGTTTTATTCTGGAATTAGTAGGCAGTAGCCAAACAGTTCTAGATGAGACTTAAGAGTTGGGTACTCCCTGCCTGACCTGCAGGTTGGATTGCTCTTCTCGTGCACCTTCCTGTCATTAAAGAGGCCAGGGAGACTCAGGGCACCCCAGGGAAATGCTCATTGAACTTTCATTTTTCAGGAAGGACTGAGCTCAACGTCTGGTTGCCTTCTTTTGCCCAAGTATTGGCTTCAGAGAGATGGCAGAAGGTCTCTTGGCCTTTCTAGCAGCCCAGGAATCCTAATGTGTGTTTTTATTAGTATAGCTTTAGATGCTCTGTAGCTGAGGCTTAAGAAGGAAAAGAAAACACCAGAAAGAGTTTTTCTATTGCTTCTTTACTTTCAGGGCAGTGCCCCCTGGTGGCCGAATTTTTAACTAAACAACTGTTGAGATAGTGGACCCCCCCAACCCCCATCCCCTTCACTGTGTTTAGTTTATTGTGAATGCTGGAGTGGTCTGAGTGGCTCCGGAGACATCGGGTGAATGGGTATCCATCCAGTTCTTGACATTTAGAAACTGGGGGGGGGGTGCAGCGCTTCTGTATTGATGGATGGTGAATTGTCTATGAATTTCCTGATGAAAAGGGCCAGGGATGTTGGGAAATGACTTGAACTCTGTTCCAAATGTTTGGAACCTTATCTGTGCTGGGAGGGCTGCTGGATTGCACTGGGATAAGTGGTGAGTTGACTGTCGGGCCTTGTAAAAATCCTGTCTCGGCCAGAAGATATCGTCTCATCTAGCCCTTGTTTTATAGACGGGGAAGCGGGTGCCGGGGGGCAGGGTCCATGTTTCTCCTTCCCTTTAAGAGCTCACAGTCCACCCTGGAGACCTTGAGACTTGCTCCAAGAGCAGAGCCCCTCCTTTCAGACCCTCCTACCCTTGTTAATGTCCCAGGGTTCAGCTGTTGTTAAGAGCCTCTAGGGACACTTTCCCTTTCCAGGCCGAGCTGTGCCCTCCGCAATGTAACATGTTCTGTTTTTCCTGAAGGGAGTGAACAGAGCCCTTACATAGGTAGTTGGAGTCAAATCCTGGGAGATGCCCCACCTATCATAGGCAGGCACAAAAGCCAACCTTTTAAATATCTGTCCTGGTAGCATGGGGCCTCTGGCTAGCCAGCAGATGAGCTTTGGACCAACTTGTTTCCAGGGGCCTTGTTGATCCATTCCGGCTGTTCCTCTGTGGCTTCTCCCAAGTGCAGGAGTGTGCTCAGGTTGCATCCATTTACCCTTGCACCTGACTCTGTGTCCCTAACCTAGCAGTGTCTGAGATGCCCCCTCATCTCTCCTCTCTATGGCTTTCCCAAGCTGTGCAGCCGAGGCTCCCCTGCAAGTGGAGAAGAGGAGCTGGGTTAGGCCTTGGGGAGTGCTCAGCTGAGGGTAATGTGTGGGTTTCCTTCTTTGGTGTGTAAGTCTGTTCTTCAGTTCTAATCACTCTTTCCTTCTAGGAGACCATGTTGTAGGTAGTGGTGAGCCCTGTCTGTCCTCACTGTCATTTTTGTTTGTTTTGAGACAGCGTATCACTCTACCAGAACACTGGAGATCTTAACGAGGTCCTTACATGTGTCTTAGCTCGTGCCAGCTTCCTAGTAGAAATGGAGAAACTGAGGCTTGAGAACTGCGAGGGACCTTGCCACTGTGGGAAGGCTTCTGTGAGTGCAGCCTAAGACTCTTTATTGGAGCACGAAGCCTCCTTCTTGCTCAGTGTCTCTTCCTTGCTAAGCAGAGCCTTTTTGGAGGCTTTTGCCGCACGTCTGGGAGGTTCTTGTCATTGAGAAACGTGGAGGCCATCTGTGCTAGCTCAGCTTTTAGGACATGTGTTATGGGGACATTTCAGGTCAAGTTAACTCTGTGTCCAACCCACCAGGGCCCTGTGTATACAGGTCTCAGAAAGGGTCCGGGAGTGTGTGGATGCTTATGTGTACAAAGGACTTTCTGGAGTTCAGGCTAGGTATTAGCCAGTGTTTTGGAGGACAGTGGTGTTCAGGGGGCTTGGAATTTTTTTCCCCCTCGAGATAGGGTTTCTCTGTGTAACAGCCTTGGCTATCCTGGAACTGGCTTTGTAGACCATGCTGGTCTCTAACTCACAGAGATCCACCTGCCTCTTCCTCCTAGAGTGCTGGGATTAAAATCGTTCACCACCACTGCCCGGAATTTGTTATCAACAATGACCTAGTCCTGTTGAGTGCTAGGCCCACCCCTTCTCCTTGCTCTACATTCTTACCCCACCCCACTCCCCTGCTTGGAGACAAAGTCTCACTGTGTAGCCTAGGTTGGCCTTGAACTTGAGTTCCTCCTGTTTGGCCTCAGTACTGGGGCTCTAGGCATTTCCAAGTGTACCTGGCAGTCTTCGTTTGTGTTTATGGTGGAGAATTGAACCCGTGCATGATAGGCAAGTGCCACTAAGCTACACCCCCCAACCCTATTTCATCCTTTAAAACAAGGCCATCTGGAGCTTGCTTTTTGCTGAAATAGCTTTAGCATTCTGGGCTGGGATTCTAAGAGATTCTGCAGGAGGAGAAAAGAGGACCGTTAGTGGGATTGAATGAGCTGTTCTGTGGCTCGGCTCTTTTCTGTGTATTTCATTGGCTGGCTCTGCCATGGTCTGAGAGCTGTGGCGGAGGGAAGCGCCCTGAGTCTGGTTTACTTTCCAGCAGCATGAAAAATGTAACCCAACCTTAAACATAAACCCTTTCCTCCAGCGCTTAGGTGTTGACCTGCTGTGGGAGACAGACATCCAGTCTTTAATAAAACCGTCTAGGTTTCTAGGTCTGGCTTTGCAACTGACCATCCGTGTCATGCCCATTTGGCTTTGTAGATTTAGTGATCTTGGATTTGGCAGTTTGCCGGTAGGGTCTGTGATACGTGCTCACTGACCATCTAGCTAGGGGGTGGGGCTGGTGGAATTGAACCTCAGGTCATTGGGTCAGGTCAAAGAGGGGCCCACCCTGCCTGGCTCCTTACTGCTTAGCTCTACCTCTTAACAATGCCTGCCTTTGGCAGACTGCTGCAGTCTCCCAGCTGGAGAGTCTGAGACAATTATGAATGCTGAGGAGGAAGTCTCGTCTTTTTGGTTTGGTCATTGAGAAGAATTCATTCTAAGCTTTGTGAAAATGCCATCTTCATTAATAATCCTGGTACTATTATTAGCTAACATTTCTGATTTTCTCCTTTTTAAACATTTAGGACTTGAGATGTAGCTCAGTCTGTAGGTTGCTTACCTAGCATGCAGGAGCACCTGGATTTGATCTCCAGCCCTGCATGAAACTGGGTGTGGTGGCGCATGCATGCTCTGTAATCTCAGCACTCCTAAGGTGGAGGCAGCATGATCAGAAGTTCAAGGTTGGCTGCCTAGAGTGTTCAAAGCCAGTCTGGGCTATTGACCTAGAATTTGCCTTGTAGTTCAGGCTGGCCTCAATCTTACAGAGATTTGCCTGCTTCTGCTTCCTAGTGCTGAGATTTAAAGTGTGTACCCCTATTCCTCCCCTCCTCACACCTTTTAAAATTCAGGCACATGCTGCAAAATTTGGAGGGCCCACGTACATAATGAAAAGCCAGCCTGTCCTGTCTCGGCCCCGAGTTCAGGGGACTCAGCAGGCTGTCTCCATGGGTGCTGATGTGACCAAACAGGCACATGCAGCCAGCCTCCCTTCTTACAGTGGTTACAGTTGCTCGGTGCGTGGGGTCATGTGTCTTGGAGAAATTCCACATTGCTGCTTCCTTTGGGGGCTTCTGTATCAGTGTGTGAGAGAGAGGGGGGGGGAGGGAGGGAGGGAGGGAGAGAGAAAGAGAGAGGGAGGGAGAGAGAAAGAGAGAGGGAGGGAGAGAGAGAGAGAGAGAGAGAGAGAGAGAGAGAGAGAGAGAGAGAGAGAGAGAGAGAGAGAGAGAGCACATGTATGCGCCTATAGCAGTGTGGTTCAACTCTTCAAAGGATTTTTCTTCTGGGGTTGGCTTCTGCTGGCCTGGACAGTGGGTGTCCCATCCCTTGTCTGATATACATTGCTAGGTGAGTGGTGCTGGGTCAGAGGTCACAGACATTCTACTTTTCCTTGCAGTTCTGAAACAGTTTTACTGTTTCGGTTCCCGTGGGTGGGGACACAACCCACATGTTCACGGCGCCGTGCCTGGCCAGATGCAGGGGTGAGAAATGCTGTGCTGGGTTTGCGTCTCTTCCACCGTAGTGAGGCTGACTGAGGGGCTTAGCAGGCACCAGACACAGCTGGGCTCATGACCCTGGCTGTCCTGTTCCTAATCATCTGGTCTTCCAGGCTCCACTGGTTTCTCTCACATGAATTAACGGGTTTGAGGCATTCAGAGGGATTTCTGTGGTGTGGTTCCTGACTGGATGTCAGGGGGGGTTTTGTTCTTGTTCACCTCAGTAACCTGGCTCCTGAGAGAACGCTGTGGCCCGTCCTTTTAGAAAGTAACGTTCAACTTAGAAAGCTGACCCTCCACCGGAAGAGCTGTGGTCATGATGGTCTTCCTTTTCTTCTTGAGCTGGGTCTACCCCAGCCTTCCTTCTCCGGTGCTCCTGGAGAGCTGGCCTTAGGGAAGGTGTTGGAGAGATAAAGCAAGACCTGCTGGGTGAAGAGGCTGGTATGAGACCACACAGTAGGCCTAGCTTTATGGTCTGCGCCCCCCTCCTATCAGCTGGGACTAGTCTCCTAGCAAACAGGCCCTTCCTGGGAGCTGTGAGGGAGGGTGTAATTGTATTGGAGCAGGTCTGGCCATTCCCATTGGGCTATTTGAATTTGTCTGGGGCTTTGTCTTGCCTGCTCTGAGCCTCCTCAGAAAGCAGCCTTTGTGGCCGGCATCTCCCCAGCAGGGCCTCACAGGCTGGTGTCTGGGCCCCTTATGGTGCCAAGCTGTAGACTGTGATGCCCCTCCCCCACCCCACAGTACCCTCCCACCACCTGCTTTTCAGGTTAAGGAGAGCGGATCTGTCTGCAGATCTGTGAAGGTTTGAGAATCACCCCCAGGAGGGAGTGCCCCCCATTCCTGTCTCAGCACCTCTGCTCTTTTCTTAGCCGCCTCCCACCTCCCCCTCCAGGCCCATGCATGCTGGGTGCCCCCACCCCTAAACTGCTCTGAGTGTCCCAGGGCACACCTACTGTTGTCCCTGGAGGGTGAATCAGAGTGCACACGCCAAAGGCCTTCCCCAAGAGCTTCTGGGAGGTTCCTGCCCTCTTCCACTCCATCTGCTTTTCAGCGATGCCTTTAGACCCCCCCACACCCTTAGCCCCCTGGCTAGGCTTTGCATCTTGTCTGTCTCTTAAAAAAAAAAGTGGACTCCTTGAAGGGAGAGATTTGAGGTGCCACTCTGTCCACTGTTACTCGAAGGAGTAAGATAGCGGTCAGGGAACTGCTAGGCGCCTTTAGGAGCCCCTGTTGATGCCCATGGCTGAGCCAAAGCTCCTTGTGACCCTGAAGCACCTGAGGCAGGGGTTGCGGAAGGAGGAAGGGATAAATCCTGGGTTAGCCTCATTCTTTAGAGCAACAAGTCCCGAGTGTCTGTCTGCCCCGCGGTCCTGTTCTGGGCTCCGCCCTTCACCCACTGGTACCTGTGGGAAGGAAAGTGAGTCTACCTGCATTTACGCATGTCACACTGCCAGGTGCAGGGACAGCCTGGATGTTTGTAAACTGGAAGATTGGGCTGGGGTCGCCGAGGCCACTTAGTGCTCTGGTCGGAGAAGGCCTCTGGGGTAGGTGGTATTTAATGAGAGGGGCTGAGGGCTCCCCGGAGGAGCTAAAAGACTCAGAGAGTGCGCAGATTCCCCTGCCAATGAGCTACAGACCTTGCTGTCTTGGTCACAGCTCTGAGTTCTACTTGACTGAAGGGAGCCATCTAGGAAAAGGCAGGTACTTCTGAGTATAACTGCCTGCTGCCATTTACATCCAGAGCCTGTTCCTTGAAAGTGTGATGGAGGTTATGTGGTGTGGCCCTGTGACCTTCCTACCATACAAAGGGGCTGCCACCATGCTCTGGGCGCTGAGGACAGGAGGGGGCGTGCCCCCCTCTGGTCTGCCTCACTTCAGCCCTTGTGTTCCGGAAGTCAGGAACTGTGGGCCCAGGGGTGGGATGGATGGTCCTCAGGCCAGCTGGCCTTGCCCGGAGCCTGCTGCTGGTGGAAGACACAACTGATGCCTCTGCTCCTTGATGGTCATCTCTTTGCTACCATCAGTGTCTGCCCAGCTCGCCCAACCAAAATCACTGGGCTATTGGGGAGACACACATCTGTCTTCATCTTCATCTAGCCATCACAGAAAGTGAAGCCTCACCAGCGAGCTGGGGTTCTTCTTGTGGAATGCCCTGGTGATTCCTCCACTGGGCCTGGTAGCAAAACTCATGTGTAGGCGGCACTGTGTTAAGTAGGCTAAACCCAGGCTGGGCAGGTCCCTACTTCTTGGGCAAGGCATTTCCGGATGGGAACATTGGAAGCAGAGATCGCCAGGCCAGTGGTGTGTGCACGTAGTCTTTGCCTGTGGGATCTTGACGCGTGGGTCTCTGTCCCTGGTGCTTACACTAGGTCTATCATGAGCTAGAGATCATCTGATGCCTTCCTGGAGCCCTGGCCCACGGGGAAGAGGCAAGGCAGGGTCATGAAGCAAGTTACCACATTTTAGGAAATCCAGTCTTCACACCTTTTAAGCTTTTTTGCTTGTGGTTGCTGGTTTGCACTGGTGGGGCTGGACGGAGATGAGACGTTCCTGGGACCTGGCCTGACCACGTGCTGCACCCAATATCCAAGGAGGCTCAGGGCTTGGGGGAGAGATGAGGACACAGCCCCAAGGTGTTGTGCTCTGTAACTCCCAGACGCTTCATCAGCTGACTGTGTGTGGCATTTCATGTGCTCCCAGGCCCAAGGTGGAAAGCTGGGTTGGCTGGCTTGTTCAGGGGCTGGCTACCAAGCCTCTGAAGGGCTGTGTTTTACCTCCTCTCTTCTCCGTTGTATGTGAGTAGCTCACATTGGATCTCAGGCCTGGCATGATTGTAGATGGGAAGCCGACTCTCCCAGGTGGGTGGCGTGTCTGTGTTTGCTAGAGGAGAATTTAGATTCAGGGAGAGTTGGGATTCCCTCTTGGGGCTGGTGACTCTTGAAACCACATTGCTTCCACTCTGCCCGGTCACCTTGTCTTAAACATAATATCCATGCGCCATCCACTCTGCTTGGTAACCAGTCTCCGAGGAAAATCAAAGGGTTGTAAGCTGAGCGTCCTCGGTGTGCATTTGCTGTCCCAGAGGGTGGTGGGCGGCGGAGATGGCACTGAGCTCAGAGCACAAGACTTGGCCTGCTGTCTGTGGTGACTCTGCATACTTCTCCCTGCCTCTGCCCCTGCCTCCGGGCCGGCGAGCGTGGCAGGTGCTTAGTGAAGGAAAGATAGAGTCCTCTCCCAGGACTAGACAAGAGGCCGGCAGACAGGTAGCCCTCTCTCCTGAAGGCTTTTTCTACGGGCGCTGTCCACTGTTTTCCAGGAGGGCCAAGGTGGCAGGTGGGTACTCGGGTCAGAGAGGCCTCTTCCTTAGTTTCACTTTCATTTCTCTCTTAACACTTTGTTCCATCCAGCAGCCAGGCCTGGGCTGCTGAGGAGAGGGGACATTGGAACAAACATGACCTAGTGATGTTCCCAGGCCTCTCTTTCCTCTGGAATAGATCTGGGGATGGGCCCCATGTCTTCCTTTCAGAAACACCCATTCACTCCTTTCCATGCGCATAGGATAGGTACCCATAACTACCATCTGCATACCAGCCACCCCTGGGGTCTAGACGGCCAAGGGAGTCCTTTAAAAGAGCCAGACTTGGGGCCTCTTAGAACCCTGGGATCAGGCTTTCTTTATGAGGAATAGAGCTGTGTGGGCCTGCTGGGGTCTGGCTGGATGAAATTTCCTCATTGCCCTGTGCTTCCCCACCCATCTGTGGGACATGGAGGTTCTGAAGGATGGAGTATTCGCCCCAGTTACAGAGTTAGCAGGTGGGGAGCTCCGATTCAAACCTGTCTTGGCTGACACTACAGCTTAAAGACTTAATTAGGGTCCCAGTACTTATGGGCTTCCCAGGGCCTGTTGCCTCCATCTTGGGGCAAGCTTGGCGATGGATTGGCGTGGGGGCAGTTGTTCTTCAGGAAACCCTTCCTTACCGTGAACCAAATTCAGCCGCACGGTAGTCTGCGTCTAAGGAGGCTTGGGTACCCAGTCTCTTCAGTGGGAAAGGGACTGGATAGGATACCCTGTCTGGGGAAGACTGGTGTGGGGTGGTCAGAGAGGCCTACTTCCAGCTTCTGACTTTTGGAAGTCTGCAGGCGCCCCAGCTGGTGGGGTGTGGTTCCGTCTTGGGGTAGTAGAGGTGTTGTGGGCTGCATCTAGTTAGTGCATGGGGCCAGGAGATCTTCCTGTTAAGGCCACAGGACCTGAGCCTCCTAGAAGACATAGCAGCCCTTTACAGAGCTTACCGCCATGTGGCTAGACGTTCACAACGCCATCCACTGCTTTCAGATCCCTTTCTGGAATTCCGTGGTCGTCCCTTCTGGATGTGGAATCAGGATGACTCCATAGCCCACATCCTTGGCGATACATTGCCAGACGGTGTCAGGTGCTGATTCACCTCTACCCACTCTGGTCAGGGTGCTGGGTCTGCCAAGGAGCCAGCTGTGTGACTGGCTGTCCTGTGGTGCCAAGTGTGGCTGCCCTGTTTGTAAGAGACAGGGTTTCTGTGTGCCTTTGGAGGCTGTCCTGGAACTCACTCTGTAGATCAGGCTGGTCTCAAACACACAGAGATCCGCCTGCCTCTGCCTCCTGAGTGCTGGGATTAATGGCTGCCCGACTGTAAGTGCTGTGTCTTAAACTCTGGCTCTACGTAGGTCCTAGTGTCCTTACCCACCATGTCCTGAGTTCTTGTGCACAAGGTCAGAAGATTTACTCTTCACTGTTCAACTGCTATTCATGTTCCTTCTGGGGGCCAATTTTGGGTACTCTGGAATCTTATCCACTGAAGCTAGATCCACAGAAGGTTTGGGAAACTGTTTATAGAGGTCTTCCAACCTGGCAGACCCTTGGGAATATTTCTTTCGGGGGCAGTCCCTGGGCCTCAGAAGGGTGGCTGAGGGATTACTTGGTGTGTGACTTTGGGACAGATGGAGTGAATTTGAGCATCTTATTGCCAGGCTCAGCCAGTGGGAAGTGTTAGACTCAAGTTGGCCAGAGAAGGTTGCTGCTTCCTGGAGCTCCAGCTCTAGCATTTCTTGAAGGAAGGAAAGATGGGACATGGCAGGATTGTAGTCTCAGAGGCCTCTTGGCCAGATTCCTGTCAGAGCAGGTGTCAGTGGGCAGCTTGCCCCTTGGGGGATTGCTGACCCGATGACCTCCTCACTGACTTGGTGGCTGACTTGGCTGTTTCAGTCTTCTCTGGTCCTTCATTTCCTCTGGTTGGACTTGCTCTTGGTACCTGTGCATCAGAGGTATTCAGCACCCATAGACTTCCCTCCTTTCTCCTGTAGGCCAGAGGCTAGCCCTGGAATTGCTGCCTCTCTCTCAGTCACCTGATTCACACTCGTTAGGTAACCTGCAGGGTGAAGGGTGGAGGTTCAAGGAATATGGTTTAGAATCTTTGAGCTATAATAAAAGCTCTAGGCAGGTGCAAGCTCAGCGGGGCAGGCCTTGCAGGTCTGTGCAGTAATGTTTGCCTTTATGGCTCCAAGTCCTCAGGCATCCTTCTTTTGACCTGAACAGTGCTCAGTTGGGGACAGTTCTGTACATGGGCCATTGCTGGTGGATGCTGCTATTTTTGTTGATGTTCCCAAGGTGAGTGGTACCTGTTGTATAATCTCGTGGTCTTTCTTTTGGCCTTGCTGGGAATTCTTTGATTTTCTTTTTGGGTGTTCTCATGGGTGGGGAGGATTGGTTGAGTAGGTGTCCCTTCACCTGAGGCAACCATTTGGGATGTGGCCAGTTCTGTGGGTGCCTTGAACCAGCAAGTGTGGTGAGTGGTGGGGATGGGGTGATCGGTCTAAGCGACAAGTTGACCGTGTGGCCAGTCCTGTAAACCGAAGGATGGGTGAGTTCTGACAGAAACCTGGGCTCTGCCTGGGTCCTGTGGTAAGGAGGATGGCTGGGCCTGCTCTCGTGGTACTTGAATGGAGAATCTGCCTTCAGGTATAGGCCTGGGCCTCACGGGATGGTCTTTGCTGCCTGTCATGTCTGTCCTGGTGTCACCTAGCTGGCCCATGTGGTGTGAGGTGATCCTCACAGCTGACTTCTAGTCTGTACAGAGAGTTGGACTGAGTTCCTTAATGTGTTTCCTCATTTGTCCTGTGTCACAACCCTGTGAAGGCCGTGTTTTCAGTACCCTAATTTCCTCATTGAATTTGCCTGGGGTCACGCAGCTTGTGGGTGTTAGTTGGCTCTGAGTTGGCCTTGCCTGCTCTGGGGCCCCACTGGGTCCTCAGGCCCAGGTTCATCGGGATGGGGACTCATTGTGACCTGTCAGCCTAAACCACATCCTGTCTCTGAACCAGGGCTTCATCTAGGAAGTGATATGTGCTGGGGGTTGGGGATGGACCATTCCCATCACAGGGTCTCAATGGTAACAAGGTGGATCCCCCCCTTCTCAAAGAAGCTACTCTTTCTAGAGGCAGTGGGATGAGGTAGCAGGCAGGTGTGGGAAGGACCTCCCTTTTTCTGGGCTTCAGTTGCCAGCCACATGAGGGCAAGGACTACTGTCTGTCATCTCTCAGGTCTCGAGACTGTGAAAACCCTGGGTGGGGGCCTGAGATTTCACACACTGTCTGGAGCCAGGACACCCTTCCTAAGGGGAGGGAGGTGAGCCACTCCGTAGGTCAGAGCCCAAAGCAGGGCCTCAGTAGTGGACACCTTTGTCTTTAAGTAAGCCTGTAAATAATTTTAGGTAAATTCTGACTTGTTCCTATGGTCAGTCTACACAGATGTGTCCAAGGAGCTAGGGTTCAAAGGCTCATGGGTGGACATCTTGGAGAAAGGCTAGTATCCTCCTGCCATGCTCACAGGGTGTTGGGGAGGCTTCCCAACACCTCAGAGAGAAGGATGAGGTTGCTGTGCGGACCTTGGGGTATTGACACTGAAGTGTTTTGGAGTGAAACAGTCCATGTGTTCTGTAAACACATCGGCCTGTTGCCATTTGGCTGTGCTCTGCTTGGGGAGAGTTGAGCTGTCTATCTGCCAGGATCCCCGAGGATCCTGTGAGCCAGGAGCAGCTGTGACCAATCAATTGGCTCATTGGATCCAGAGGGATTGCTAGTGTAAGGGGGGACATTGACCTGTCTAGGCCTCAGCTCCAAGGATGTGTCAAGCCAGGTCCTGGCATCTGGCTACTGAGCAAGTCCCACGGGAGCTGTAGGAGGCCCCGATGGAAACACCTAGAAAAGTGGAGGCAGTGATCACCAGGCTGCTGCAGGCCACTGAGCCTAGCATTCTCCCCACCCGAGGACACTGTGCATAGTGGGCAGGTGGCAGGGAGAGGGTGGTTGGTTAGGGTTTGAGGCCTCATGGCCCTTCCTGGAGCCAGCAGAAGAGGAGCCCTGTTTGGAGCCCTTCCCTAGGCTTGCTCAACCTCTGTCGGGTGCATGCACTGGGTGGCCCAGATTCCCAGGTGTGAACCTTTGTAGTCACAACTAACCTGCACAGCTGGGTGGAGGCTATGGCACAGAAGCCCTGAAAAGAAGGGCTGCCCCCAGCCCTCTTCGTGGTGGCCACCCAGGACTCGCCCGACCACTGGGAAGAATCCTCTTGGGTTTTCAGCTGCCCAGGGCAGCAGAAACTGGGGACTGGGCTCAGCCCACTGTGCATTGGGCTGGGTGGGGATGTTACAGGTCCTCTATGAGGATCCAGCTAAAGGTTCTGGGAAGTGAGTGTGCCCTCGTGCTTCTGCTTAGTTAGCTGTGGGGCTTCCTGCTGTCAGGCTGGGCGTCCAGCCTGCTGTCAGCCCTGACTTAGGATGCCATGGGAGGTCACGAAGAGGGTCGCGGGTTAATCAGCTGATGAAGTCAGAGCTGTGGAAACTGAAACCAGGCTCGGTAAGTCAGTGACTTGACCCATGCAATTCTGAGAAGCCTCTGGGGCCTGGCTCAGGTGGACTGTGAAAGACACCAAACAACTTTGGTTAAAAGGTCATACCCCAAAAGAAAAGAGAGCTGGGATGGGGGACGACGGCACACTAACAGACAACCGGAAGTTGGGTGTGGTAGTCCATGCAGTAACACTAGCACTGGGGAGGTTGAAGCAGGAGGATCTCCAGTTCAAGGCCAGCCTAGACAATACAGTGAGATTCTGTCTCATATGGAAAAAGAGCAAGCAAGAGAGCGATGGAGAGAGAGGGGGAGGAGGAAAGGAAGGGAAGGGGGAGGGAGGGAGAGAGAGAGAAACTACCCATGCCCCCAAATCTAATGGCATCAAGATCTAGTGGGTAAAATGGGTCCCCTTACACTAACCCAGTCCCCAGAGGTAGTTGTATTGCTGTGTGTGTGTGTGTGTGTGTGTGTGTGTGTGTGTTCTCAGGCATGTTCTATGCTTTTATAAGCAAACATGAACATGGACATGTGCACTCTTGCAGGCACCTGAGGCTCTTCCACACTTTTCTCTGTCTGCGCTGACTTTGAATCATCAGTGTTTTGGAAATAACTCCAGAAGATAGGCTACCACTGCTATTCTTGGGCAACACTGGGCTTGTACGTGCTCTTGTCAGTCTCCTTCGGAGGCTAGGCCTCCCCCAGGGCCTGTGGTGACCCTTTCCCCTTGTTTTAGTCAGCTCTGACTCTAACAAATACCACAGCCTAGGAGCTTGAAATACACTCGGTTGTCCTACTTGGAGACTAGACATGCAGGGAAGGCTTGCAGACCAGGCTCCTGATGAAGGAAGGTTTTCTTCCTAGCACACGGGCTTTCCAGGTGCATCCTCAAGTGTTAGGGAGGCAGAGCAATCTGATCTTTATGAGGACGCTAATCCCATGTGGGACCCCATCCTCATGATCTCGTCTAAACCTAATGACTTCCCTAAGACCTATCTCCAAATATTGTCTCCTTGAGGAATAAGGCTTCAACTTCTGAGTTTTCTTGGAAGGCTACAACTGTCCGTTGTGATACCCCCTTCACACTGCAGAAGGGCTCCACAGCTCGAGTCACTGTCCTCCCTCATCAGGCTGGGAGGGGCTTCAGGATCTGGCCTACGCATCAGGTACCATGTAGGAGGCAGGCCGACTGGTGCACTAAAACCAGGCCAGCATCTAGGGTGTGGCCACCAAGCATGAGCTCTGTAAAGTGGGTTCCAGCTTCCAACTGTGGGGCAGTAGGGATGAGGAGATACCCACCAAGCTGATGGAGGTGGATTCTAGCACCGTGAACGGTATGATTCTGATTTATTCTCATCTCAATTTTTTTTCCTAGCTGAAGATGCGTTTGAAGGCTGATTGTTATTGCCCATCTCAAAATTGGTCTAGGGCAGGTGGCTAAGTGTGACCTTTCAGCAGGAAGAGCTGATCTTGGGACTTGTCTCTCTCCTGTCTTATGTCAGTCAGGGTGAGGAGCTGAGGCCTGTGGAGGGCTGAGGAGGGCCCTGGAGGTGCCTCGTGTGGTTAGTGAAGACCCAGCAAGGCTGACTTCCTTAGCGCCCCTCCCCCTTTCAGCAACGCGTCCTCCTCTCCACCCAGATCCCATTTGCCTGTGAGAAGGGCCCCATATGCCCTGGCTTACACTGAACCCCAGCTGAGGGAGACAGGCGGGTATCATCTCCTCCCTGAAGTCAGCCCTCTGCAGAGAGCGTGAAACCAGAATCTGAAGAGACTTCTACTGCACGCCTGCCCACATTTCTGTCTCGTGTGCTCTCTTCCTTTTGGCATGTACTTGTCATAGACTCCAAGCCGCTGTGCATGTAACAGTCTGGTTTCTGATTTCTACATCTGGCATTGTAGTGTAAACAGAGTCCGTATTTATACTTTATACTGTCTTCAGTCCTGTTTCCCCCTACTCCACCCCCTCTCCCTTCCTCTCTCCCTCTCCTTTTGGTGTTGCGCTGGCCCGTTAAGCACACAGCCTCTGAGAGTGTCTTGATGACCAGAGATCTATCGGTCTCCCATTGAACTGCAGCCCCAGTCCCATAGAATGGTCTGGTGAGATGGCTCAGAGGTTAAGAGCACTGGCTGCTCTTCCAGAGGACCTGGGTTCAATTCCCAGCCCCCATGTGGCAGCTCACAACTGTCTGTAACTCCAGTCTCAACAGACCTGGCACATCTTCTTCCTGATTGTGGGAGCACCATGCATGCATGTACTGTGTATACATACATGCAGACAATACATCCATACACATAAACTAAATGAGAAAATAAATTAATAAAAATTAATGTGCTACTAAGCCATGCATAGTAGCTCATACCTTTAGTCCCAACACTCAGGAGGCAGAGGCTGAGTTCCAGCCTGGTCTACATTGTTAATTCCAGGCTAGCTAAGGCTACAGAGTGAGATCCTGTCTCGAAACCAAACAGAAACTAACCAAACAAACCAAGTTTTATTTTGATCAATTTTTATTACAAAAAATTCTGACATAGACAACAGAAAGATTAATAAAGTCAGCATTCAGCCGGGCGTTGGTGGCGCACGCCTTTAATCCCAGCACTAGGGAGGCAGAGTCAGGCGGATCTCTGTGAGTTCGAGGCCAGCCTGGTCTACAGAGTGAGTTCCAGGACAGCCTCCAAAACAATACAGAGAAACCCTGTCTCGAAAAAAAAACCAAAAAATAAAAAAATAAAGTCAGCATTCTTTCCCACTCCCCCCTTCAGTATCTACCAAGTGCTAACTTAGGCCTGTTTTTATTTTACTGCCCTGGTATATTTGAAGCAAACCCTGACATCTAATTTCATATGTAAATTTTTTTGTGAGAAAATATAAAAACTTCATGAAGAATAAAGTACAATAGGGAATGACTATTTCTAGCTGCTGTGGAATGGATCTACTTACTGCCTATGTTATGCTTTATTGAGCTGTAAGCTTACTATTGGATTTGTAGAGTTCTTTCAGTTTTCTTGCCAGGGTAGACACACCACATGTAATTACTATGAATGTAAATGTCTTCCTTTCTTTTCTGATTCCTCCTAATTAATTAAAAAAAAAACATTGCTGAGTGGTGGCGGTGTACAACTTTAATCCCAGCACTCAGGAAGACAGGGGCAGGGGCAGGGGCAGGATAGTTCTGAGGTTGAGGCCAGCCTGGTCTACAGAAAAAGTTCCATAACAGCCAGGGCTACACAGAGAAACCCTGTCTCATGGTAGGGAGCAACTTATTTTGCTTTTAATTATGTATGTATCTGTGTCTGAGTGTGGGTGCGCCCATATGAATGCAGGTGTGTGTGGAGGTCAGATTCGTGAGATCCCCCTGGAGCTGCAGGCGGTTGGGAGTCTGCCTTCTGGATCTTTAATCTGTGGTAGCTGGTGGGGGCATGTGAAGGAGTTAAGGGGGATTTCAGCTGGACCAGGAAGTGGACAGCAGAGCTAGGGGACAGCAGTCCCCACTGTAGTCGAGGGAGGCTTTTTCTGGCTGCTGTCTGAGCAGTGGAAGAGGAATTAGCTTCAGAAAGGCTGGGATGGGCATCCCAGGCATCGAATAAGTTCAGAAGCCCTGAGATATGTCAGGGGGAACTGGGACCTCGTGTTTGGGGATGAGGTGATGTGGTTGGAACAGGATCTGTGAGAGGGAGGACCCTGGAGAGGCTGGCAGGGTCAGTGCTTAGATTTTAGACCATGGTATTACCTGACGGACGGCTAATCCAGTGAAGCTGCTCATGGCATCAGCTGCCTAGGCCCTGTGCATGTTATCCCCCGGGAGAGGAGATGTCAAATAAAGTCAGTGGGTGATAGTGTCCTGGTGCAGGGCTCTCTCTTTAAATGGGTGGAAATACACCCCCACCCCCCACCCCAACAGCACAGGACTCTTCTGCTCAAAGCAGCCTGGGCTCCAGCAGACTTCTAGATCCTCTTCCTACAAAAGACACTGTGGGCTGTGGGACAGGAGGGACCTAGTTCTACACTAACACAGAGTTGTGGATTGTGGCACATCATTGAGCTTCCCCAGCCCCAGTTTCCACATCTGCAGCGTTAAAAAGCCCTTCTGTGAAGAGACACCGAGACCAAGACACCTCTTACGAACTTAGTCCTAAGTATTGCAGTTTTTGTGAAGCTGTTGTGAGTGGGATTCATCCGTTTCTTTCTCCGGCAAGTTCGTTATTGGTATGTTGAAAAGTTACTGAATATGTTGAATGTTTGCCCTGTTACTTTGATGAAATAGGCGTCAGCCGTGTGAACCTTTTTTTGGTAAACCAGGGTCATGTTGTTCACAAACAGTGGCTCTTTGACTTCTTTCTTTTTTGTAGCCATTTGTAAGTGCTATACCCAATCGCCTTGATGCGAGGGGTAGAGAGGGTAAATGGGAATACTTAAAGGTTTCCCCACTAGCACAAAGTGACTATAGTGTTGTCAGCTTACCTTTGTGAGGCCAGGATCTGGCCTTTTCTGGTTCTAGTTTCTTGTTTGCATTCATCAGATACTGAACTTGGCCAAAGTCTTCTCTGTGTTGAGATGACTGTATGATTTATGTCCTTAAATCTATCTATCTTGCCGGGCGTTGGTGGCGCACGCCTTTAATCCCAGCACTCGGGAGGCAGAGGCAGGTGGATCTTTGTGAATTCGAGGCCAGCCTGGTCTACAGAGCGAGTTTCAGGACAGCTTCCAAAGCCACAGAGAAAACCTGTCTTGAAAAACAAAAAAAACCAAAAAAACAAAACAAAACAACAACAACAACAAAAAACAAAAAAAAAAAAAAGAAGAAAGAAAAGAAATCTATCTTTCTGAGACAGAATTTCACTATGTGTTCAGACTGGCCTTGAACTCATGGTGATCTTCCTGCCTCAGCCTCCTGAGTGCTAGAATTATAGGCCTGTGTCACAATGCCAGGCATAAATAAGCTCTTGAATGTGATTTGCAAGAAGTTTATGGAGGATTTTTGCATATGTATCCCTCATGGATATTAATTAATCTACAGTTTTCCATTTTTGCTGTGTCTTTACCTGGTTCTGGTCTCAGGTGTTATAGTGACTCCATAACTGAGCTTCACAGTGCTCCTTCCCTTTCTGCTTTGTTGAACAGTTTGAATGGTATTGTGATTAGCTTGTGGTCATGAAGTCCCACCCCAGCTGAGGAGCTATGGGTAATTGATAGCTGTGGGAAGAAGGAGAGTTAGTTTTTCTTTAAGGGTGTCGTACTTGGTAGGTCAAACAAACACAAGTCAGTGAATGGCCACATATCTAAGAATACATAGCCAGGACTAACTGAATACAACTGGGTAGGTTTGGAATGGGGCAGATCTGGGAGGGGTGGGGAGGGGCATGAGTATGACCAAAATATGATGAATGAAATTCTCAAAGAATTTGTAGTGACTTAGAGGGTATCACTACCCCACTCCTGGTACCAACTTCTGTCTTAGTCATTGTTTTATTGCTGTGAAGAGACACCATGACCACAGCAACTCTTAAAAAGGAAGTATTTAATTGTGGGCTTGCTTACAGTTTCAGAGGCTTAGTCCATTGTTATCATGGTAGAGAGCATGGCAGGCGTGGACGTGGTGCTGGAGAAAGAAGTACCTATGAGTTCTCCATCCTGATCTACAGGCAGCAGGAAGAAGTGACTCTGAGCTTGGCATGGGCATTTAAAACCTCACACCCAGGGACAACCTTCTAACAAGGCCACAAATTCTAATCATCCTAATCCTTTCAAAAATGCACCCACTCTCTGGTGGCTAAGCATTCAAATATATGAGCCTATGGGAGCCGTTCTTTTTTGTTGTTGTTGTTGGTTTGTTTGTTTGTTTTGTTTTGAGACAGGGTCTCTCTGTGTAGCTTTGTCTGTCCTGGACCTCTCTCCGTAGACCAGGCTGGCCTTGAACTCACAGAGATCCCACTCGCCTCTGCTTCCCAAGTGCTGGGATTTAAGGTGTGCACTACCACTACCCAGTTACACCTTCTTAATGTGCACAGTGGTATCAGTGGAAGTGAGAGGCATAAAGCCCCCAAACGTACTGCCTTCATTATAAGATACTAGTGCAACATTGAGTCCCCTTCCTGAATGGCAGGTGTGGATTTCACATAACATTTGACGAAGAGCGTGGAGTCTGAAGGTGGCTTGGAACCTGACTGCCCTGCTGCGGTTCTTGTATCTCAAGTCCAGTATGAGGACAGTTGAAATGTCCCTGGATAAGCCCATCTTGGGAGCTGTGTCTTCTGGATAGCCTCTCTGGGCTAGCTCTAGCATTCACAGGCTGCTCCTTCGGCTGCCCCAGACTCCAGAGCTGGCCCATGTTAGCTTCCAGATATAGTTTACTGTTGGTTTTCTTTCCTTCTTCCACAGTTGCTGGACCATCCCTGATCCTAACTTGCTCCCCTCCCCCAGGAGACTGTCCTCAGGTAGAGTTAGCCCTCCCCTACACAGTTGAGGAAAGAAAGGCTTCTCAGAGGAGTTGGGTGATCTGTTGGACCCTAACTCCCACCCTACCCTATGTGGGGAGGGAGGACTGGCGGGAGTGTCCTGAGTCTACATGGAGCTTGGCTTTTGGGACAAACGTTGGGGTGAGCCTGTTGTGCAGTGTCTTATCCACCTTGGTGGTCCTCATGGGTCTGGGGTGTTGTCCTGAGGGCAAACCTGAAGGTCAGGGAAGCCTGTTGCCGCTGGAGGACAGCTGAGGGGACAGCAAGGCTGGGGATGCAAGCCACTCTACTACATCTAAGGTCTAGATGCTGAGGTGGCTGCTGAGATGGACTGAGGTCACGAGGAGTACTCTAGCACTCAGGGTATGGTCCAGGCAGGCCCCCTGCAGTACTGGAAGTTCATGAGAGTTACAGCCCAGACCTGCGGTCTAACAACCCAGACTTCAGAAGAGGGCCTGCCCGACTGGGAGGGTGGGACTGACACTGTGACACTGATATCTGAGTGTGCCGGTCCCTTGGCTTTGCCTAAGAGCTGTGGGCTGAGAAGCCCAGGATAGCATTTTCTTATCCTTCAGAATCCAACAACGGCCCAATGCGGTGGCAGCATGGGGTTGGATTTGGTGGCTGCATCCATGTTGCTCTCCTGAGCTAATGGCTGCTTAGCCTTCCTGGACCTCATCTGCGTTTGAGGATGGGTGACTGCTGTTGTGGGAGCGGGGTGAGAGGGGCTGGTGGCCCTGAGTGGTTGTGTGCCAGTCCTCAGTCAGCCCCCATCAACATCTTGAGCTAGCTACGGCTCACATGCCAATTCTTGGATAGAGAGACTAAGGTGTAGAGCACAACCTGGCTGTAGGAGGCAGGTGTTGGTGTGGCTGGCCTTCTTATGGTCTGACTGCTGGTGGCATTTAAACCTGTGAGGAGGGGAATAGGAGGAAGAAGGAAGGAAGGAAGTCCCTGAGCTGGATGTGGACTTTTCCTCAAGCTGGTGCTTTCCCTGGACCCCTGGAAGCACGGGTCTGGGTGCCACCTGGCCCTTTCCCTGGACCCCTGGAAGCATGGGTCTGGGTGCCGCCTGGCCCTTGGCGCCTTCGTTGGCTCCATTCTTTCTGCTTGCAGGGAGGGGCTTGGGCTGCTGGTAAAACATTTGTTGGGCCGACGCTGTAATCACTCTGCAAGGACACTTGCAATTATATCTGCATTTGGGAAGCTAATTTTCAAGAGCGTTTTTTTCCCTTCCTAATTACGTGCAATCAGCCAACCAGTGCTCTTGGGATCCTCTATCCCTCAGCTGAGTGGCACCTGCTTTCTCTTCTTCCTTCCAGTTCTGGGCTGCCAGGACACCACAGTGAGTACTTGTTCACAGAGACAGAGATGAGGGACAGACACAGGAGAATGAGGCTGGACACTGGCGTGGCTCCCGGTTGGAGGCCGGTGTCTGTCGTCACCAGGAGGCAGGCTGGTGGGGCAGTTGATGGCAGGTGACTTTTCAGTTTGGACACCGAGCAGCAAGTGACGGCAGGCCCAGTTCAAATGAGTTTAAGCCATAAGGCAAATTCCTGGATTCACTCTGGCTAGCCATAAAAGGACTGGCCCCTGAGGCCACAAATGGTTACTTCTGTCCTTCCCTATGGTGGCCCAGCCACTGGGGATTTTTTCTCAAGTTCAGACTCTGCTAACACCAGCTCTTTCCTACCTCAGGGCCTTGCAGGCTCTTCCCTCCACCACGGGGCCTCCTGGTTTTGGGGCCTGGTGCAGCCCCACTCCAGCCTCTCATGGTCCTACCCTGGACTTAATATCCTCCTTGAGGTCAGGAGCCTTTCCCGCTGTTTTCACTGTTACGTCCCATTGGTGAAACTCACTAGCACCTAGTCAGTCTTCAGAAGCAGGTAAAAAGGGAATAGATGAGCCGGGAGGTGGTGGCGCACACCTTTCATCGCAGCACGTGGGAGGCGGAGGCGGGCAGATCTCTTGAGTTCAAGGCTCCCCTCTCCCGCACCGTTTGAGTTGTGCTTCCTGGGAGAGGATTTAGTGGTAGATTACAGAAGAGGGGTGTGTCTAGCATTGGGGTGAAATATAGGCAGGTGGTCAGTGTGTGTGGGAACCAGCCTGTGGGTAGGGCACAGCAGACAGGGTGTGGACTGTGGGTGGGAAGGTGACATCTGTTAGGGGCCTTAGTGCCAGGTCATAAGAGGAGCTGCGTGGAGGCATGACGGGGCAGGCTGGTGAGGTGAGTCATGCTTCTGGAGTAGAAGGTCACTGGCGGGAGGCGGGCACGCGGGGCAGCAGGGACAGCAGGGAGCCCGTCTGGGGACCTGCCTGCTGGCCCATAGGACACAGGTCTCTGCCTTTTGCATAAGCTGCTCCCCACGCCTGGCAGGCAGTTCTCCCCCTCCTTTCTTCTCTCCTCGTGGAGTAAGATATTCCTGTTTTTGTCATTTCTTCTGCACAAAGCCCTGGCTGTTGGCATTGGTGTGTTGACCGCTGTGACCCCCATGTGGGACTCTGAGGGATTATTGCAGATGTTTGGGGCCTGTTGCCATGACTCCCAGCTGCAGAGCCAGGCAGGGCATGAACACTAGGAAGGATGGAGGGGGGGGGCATGTACCTGCCTGTTGGGAGCTAAGAGACTCTGGGCAGTGGGTCCTCTGAGGCCTCAGGCTCACCCTCACCTCTTCCAGAGGCCTTCCCACCCGTGCCACAGTCCTGCAATGCTGCAGATGCAGAGGCCTTTGGAGGGTGGGTGGTATTCTTTAGATTTTCTTTCTGTCATCTTTCTCATGCATCAGTCTCCTGACTGTAGGCGTCTAAAGCCTGCTTGGATTCCTTTCTGCATAGGGCAGTCACCTCTTATTGGACAGTGTTTTAAAAGCTCTGAGAGCCAACCACCACTTTTATGGATTTGTAGACATCTGCTTTCTCATCCCTTTTCTTTCTTAGAAGGTTCCTTTTTTTTTTTTTCTTTTTTGTTTTTGTTTTTTGAGACAGGGTTTCTCTGTAGCTTTGGAGCCTGTCCCGGAACTCCCTCAGTAGGCCAGGCTGGTCTCGAGCTCACAGAGATCCGCCTGCCTCTGCCTCCCCAGTGCTGGGATTAAAGGTGTGTGCCACCACCACCCAGCAAAGGTTCCTTTTCTTAGAAGGTTCCAGAAGCCCTGTGTTAAGGGACTACCAAGAGGACCCAGGCCTATCCTAATTCTGGACCTTCAGTGCCATGGGACATGTTCAGGCTGTACACTCCCGGGTGACTGAGGCCAGTCACACCTTAGGGAGTGTCTTCTTTGCCTTTGCCTTGTAGTCGGGGCTGTTCCTCAGTTGTAGAGAACTCTGCTCCTTGTGGATCAAGGCTCAGGCTTGGGGTAGGGGTGGGCTGAGAGACCAGAGGCAGCTCTGTTCAGAACAGGTCTCCCAAATATCCCCAAGGTTTCCTAGCAGACCTGAGCCCCATGCAGCTAACCACAGTACCCGCTTGTGGATTGAGGGGATTGCTGAGAGACAATCCTGAAACTACACCATGACTCTGCTCTCTGCTTGCTCTCAGCCTTGGGCAAGGATGTTGATGACTCCTGAGTCACCTGAGTGTGTGTCAGTCCCATGTGGCAGGGAGGCAGGGAGGCTATGGGAGTTAGCTCAGCACTGCATGACCAATGCGGCCACTCACATGGAAGGTACTTCCAGCTCTCCCCCTCCCTGTCCCTTCTCTCATCTGGCTTCCGGGAGCAGGCCGAGTGGGAATGAGACAGCCCAGGTACTGCAGGTATTGGCCTAGCGTATGTTTGGGTCATGCCCAGGCCTTCAGAGTCCTCTGGAACTGGAAAGTTTTAGGCATCCGATCAAGTTGCTGCCTTTTGAGTTAAAAGTGCTCAGTGTATTTGGGATGGGGCCTGGGGCCAGGTTACTACACTCCCAGGCCTGTAAATGGGGAGCCTAACTGGCCCCTGCTGGCCCCTGGTATGTCCGGGTGCTGACCCAGTTTTAGGTTCTAATTGGCTCCACACTTGGAGAATCTGTTACTGCTCACAGCTTGGCAGAGTCCAGGGTGGGACCTGCCTCCCAGCTAGGAGTTGGGTGTGACTGGCCTGGGCATCTTTCCTTGATCTCAGTATGAACCTGGGGTCAGGATTGTCAACTTTCTCCCCAGTTCACAGCCAAGGTCTGAGGCCTGGGTTCTTGGGTCTCCAGGGTCCAGGACCCCATCTCACCTCTTCCCAGGCCCGCTGTTCTCATCAGGGAGCTCTGGACAATGCTCACTGACCCTGTGGGGACCATGTGAGTGTGAGTTTCCTCTTCCTTGGGCCATCTAGGCAGGTTTTCCTCTCCCTTCTCCACCCTGGGCACTTCAAGAGAGTGTCTGAGTGTCATAGGGTGGCAAATCTGCTGATAGAACAAGGTGCCAGACAGAGTTGGCCAGATCTGCATGGTCAGAGGGCACAGTGTCATCACAGGGGAGATCCTGAGGCAGGCAAATTGCCCCGATTAGCTGGGTGGACCCAGGGTAGTCACAAAGGTCCTGATAAGAGGACGAAGGAGAGCCAGAGAGGAGATGCAGTGCAGGCCAGTCAGTGATGTGGCTGGGAGCCAGAGTGTGACAGTTCCCGGAACTGGAGCAGACAGGCCAGGGTCTAGTCCTCCATCCTGGGAGGAGGAAGAGGCTGACCTACACCATGGAGGCTTCTGTGCTGTTTTTAGTTGTCATCTGCTGTGGTGCTTCCTTTGTTATGGAGGCCGTAGACTATGAATACAGTGCTCATTCGCATTACACATCTCAGGCTCCGGGGTGAGCCCGAAGCCTCAGAAAGCAGTTTTGGGTCAAGGTCAGAGCTCTCTGTGGCCAGGCGGGTGTCAGAGCTAGGCTTCTTGGCTCTCCCATGGGCCTGTGCTCCTTGGGACTTGCCATCCTGAGGTGTTTGAGGTTTGGGCAGTATTTAGACAATTCTCTGAGATGGGGACAGGGCCAGCTGTGACCCTTGCTGTGTGAACCCTCTTCCTGCTGGTGAGGATAATGAGGACACTTGCTCAGTTTAGGACTTGACGACACATACACACCAGCTCATGGTTTGTACTCCCCCAACTTTCATGTGGCTGTTAGCAGCCTTTGGCAGGGCCTGTGGCTTAGGGTTCCTGTGGGCCAGGGTTCCACAGAGAAGCCCAGCATGTGATGATGACGGTAGTCAGGCAAGGAAAATCTGTGTCCCAAAAGACCCTCACCCGCAATGTCTGTGGATCCCCTCTGGTGGTCCTGGACTAAGGGCCAGGTCGACGTATGTGTTGGTTGCTCAGGAGGTAGTTTGGTTACAGGTAGGTAGGTGTGTAGCCTTTCAGAGTGTCAGCGCCTTGCAAGCATGCTACATGCATGCTTCATACAAGCAGAACTGCTGTGTAACCGCAGTTGTACTAGGAAGATAGGGTTAGAAAAGTGTGGACCGTGGAGGGGGGACTTCTCCCTCTCAGAGTCCTGCTTGCATCTTACCTTGCTCTCTAGGCCGAGATTGTTGCATTCTTGGAACTCAGAATATTGCATACTGGGAGCAGGCTGTGTTGTGAGCCTCAGTAAGGTTGACCAGTAGCCAGATTGGAGGATGCCTGTGGGTAGCTCTCCTTAGTGTCCCTCTCTCCCAGTTGAGGGCCTAAAAGATTTCAGATAGAGTTTTTTTTTTTTTGCTCTAGAGGGTGGAGGTATGTCAGAGCTTTGAAGGGTTAGACCTGGTACCTCTGTGGCTGGATGGGCTACAGTGTGGATGCCTTAGAACATGTCCTGGGGGAGGGGCGGCTTTATGGCTCACCCCAGCTCCATTCTGATTATGTTCTGGAGACCAAAGGGTGGGTTGCACAGGCACTGTAGCCCCAGATGCCTGCTTCTCCTGGAAGGGCAGCAAGGGTGAGTCACTTGCTCTGCCCGTGTGGGTTCATCAGGAAGAGCCACTTCCGGGGCCCAACGGGCTTGTTCAAGGTCCAAGGGGCTGATGAGTCATGTTGCTTCGTCGGTACTGAGAGAGACCCACACCTGGGCCTGCCTCCCTCCCTTGGGTGGTGCCCCTCATATGGGCAGGGTCTTCAGGAGGCTGACTTTCCAGTTAAGGGAAGGACACCCCCCCCCAGTCCCATAAATAAAAAAAGACATATGGCAGCTTTCAGTTTATCTGGTTCTTCTCTGGTGCTGTCCAAACAATTCATATGTTTGTACTGGCTTTAAAATTCTGTTCATATGTTGTCTTTATATCGGGCCATTTCAGTTCCTGGCACTGTTAATAGGAGGAAAATCCAAATTACAGAGCAGTCGGCAAGGGAACCAGGATTCCAGAGAGGGACCAAGGCAGGCAGGTGGCTCCAGGCTGAGCCTGGTACTGTTAGGTCTGGGGAGTGGGTGCTGGTGCAGTGTCGAGCTTGCTGGGCATGGAAGGACAAAATTAAGACCAGCCTCTGGGTCCAGGGCCTCACTGGCTGCTGCCATTGAGCCACTGAGCCATTGGTAGCGATGGCTGGTACTATGGCTGAAGATCAACTGTGAAGGGGCCCTTGGTGTAGGTGGTGTGAGAGCTGGTCTTAGGGTGAGCTGCAGTTTGTCACGTGAAGACAGGCATTTGTGCAGAGGTCACAGCTGTGAGAAGTCAGATGTGGGCCAGGCTTAGGTGACTTAGAGAAGGGGACCCTCTGTGGAGGGGGTGAGAGAAGGATCTGGTGTTCCTGGCTGCTCCCCACCGGGTAGGCGGCATTTTCACACGTTCCTGGTCAGGAGTTGTCTTAAAATTTGGGTGCATGGAGATGTGATGGACCTGTTTCCTGAAGGGCAGGCGTTAGTCAGGACGGGCTAGGTCAGGCTGCAGGGACAGATGTTCAAGAGGGCAGAGACATCAAAGGCCTAGCTCAAGCTCACACAGAGTCCACTGTGGATGTGCCTACTCTCCAGGGCTGTGTTTCCTCTAGACCAGATGACTGTGTCCCGTACATTACAGAGCCCCTGTCTTCCTGATGCCTGCACACCACTCCCGATTGGCAGCATCCCCTGCTGTCATTGATGGGGTTGGGGGACAGCATCTCTCCAGCTGAGGCTGGTCTCAGACTCACAGTCCTCCTGCCTCAGCCTTCCAAATGCTGGGTGAGGGTCCTCCTGGTGATTAGCCTCTTCCCAGGCTGGAACCGTATCACCCTCCCGTGTCCTCAGGTCAGGAGGATTAGTTGGAGGGTCTGGTAGTCGCAGCTCTGAGTGCTGCTTCCTGAAGTACGTGCCGTTTCAGTTCATGTTTCGTTAGCCAAGGCAAGCACTGTGGCCATGACTGACTAAGGTGGGGATGAGGGATGGGCGGTGGTGGCACTCAGGAAGAGGACAGCTGCTGTGGGCGGCCACCATTCTGAACCCTGAACCAAAGGAGGGGCCATCCTTCCTCTCTGCAAGCCTTCAGCTCCTTCAGGGTGCACTCTCCCTGGAGTTCTGGGGAGGGGTCCTCCCTTCCTTGGTGTTCAGTTGGAAGACAAGATTATGAGTTTGAGTAGACCTCTGCCCTAAACTTACTAGTACAAATTTTACCAAGAAAATGAAGATCGCCCCTAGGTACAGGCTTTTAAATAACATTTAAATTATTAAACTTCAACTCCTATTGTTACCTTTCCGGTATTGTTGAAAGCAATGGACTTGCTGGTGATAGGAAACAAGGAAATGCCTCTGTCCCCAGCCCTGTAGCCCCAGTGAATAATGTAGCCCTGGCCTTTTTGACCTGCCTTCCAAGGACCCAGATGTTGACACTGGCCTAGAATCTCATTTCTGAGCATCTGATGTGACCTTTGTGTGGCCCTCCATGGGGGTCATTGTCTCTTGGAAGGACTTGGGAGACACCCTGATGTGCCATCCACTTGCTGTCAAGGACACAGTGAAAGAGGAGCCTGCCTCCTCTCCTCCCAGCCGCCCTCGCCCTTGACCTGAAGCCTTGCTGAGGTGTCCTCTTGTGGTACTTTGGGTTCAGCCTGTGCACAAGTGTCCATTCTCCTGGACATTGTTCTCAATAGCCCTGCATTCTGCACACTCAAGGCTCTCTTGTGGCCTTGGAGCTGCTGCTCCTGGGCATGCACAAGCTTCCTGCCTGCTTCTTTTTTGCTTCTTTGCTGTTTCTTCAGTGGCATGTGGCTTGTCAGCGGCTTCTCCCTGCAGTAGTTTGCTCTGATCTTCTGCCCTCTCGGATAGTTTGGCAGCTGAGATGCCAGAGCCCATAGCATTCTTATGTTTTCATGTGTCTGGGTGATGGGGTGGGGGAGGGGAGGAGTCCCTTGAAAGCCAGCTCCCCAGTTTCTCTCCCCTCCCTTACCTTTTATGCTCCTCTCTTCTCCCTCAATTTGGGCTCATGATTTCCTTTCTGAACTTTCTGGTTGCAGCAGGATTTCAGGAGTCTACGCTTCAGGACTCCCTGATGAAAAATGGAATTGAGTCCGACAAGTTATTTACCTATGAGGTGAAAATAGTAGTAAGAGATATGGTTTCTACACACATACACACACACACACACACACACACACACGCACGCACGCACGCACGCACTCACGCACACGCGCGTGCGTGTCTCTTCCCTGGTCCTCCACAGAGATCTTAGAGGCTCAAGATCTGTTGCCCAAAGGATGAAGGTTTTTCTTGCCATCCTGGGAGTCATGTCCAGCTATGTTGTGCCAGTCTGGGAACCTTCCTTGAGCCTCGAAACATCATCCCGTGCCTTCTTCAAGTGATGGGGTAACCTAGGGGCCCCTCCTTGTGGGGCTGTATGTTGCCAGTGAAGGGCATGTTGTGTGTATGTGTTGAGAGGGGACTCTCTGGCAGTCCCTATTTGTCCTCCCTCTTCCTAGAGCTCTGAGCTGGATGTTCCTGGGGAACCTCTGTTCTTTGTAAGATTTCAGTCATTCAAACTTTCTCATTTGTTTTCTTTTTGTATATAGCCCATCTATTTTCAAGGTTTGGGGTGTTGTAAAATGAGGACTGTTTGGAAGTGACTACAGGTGGCTTTGCAGGTGAGACCCTCATGTTGAGAGCATCTAGCAGATTTCCTCGGGGAAATTGAGACCATAGGGAGACTAAGGCCGTGGTGAAACTGGCCCCACGGGGTATGGGTGATATGTGTCTGTGTCACCTGCCTTTCCCACTAGGTCCGTGTTTTGCTGATGTTTAAGAGCCGATCCTGAAGCAGCTCTAGCTAGGTGACCTGGGCCAGGTTTCCTCACTCATGACAGCAGCTACGGTTTTCTTCTCTCTCCAGTTGGACCGGGTTGATCTGGGAATGAGACAGGGTCAGGTGATCCAGGTTCTCAGATAGCTGAGCCTTCCTTCTTGTGATGCTGTTCGTCCCCTTGCTGTGGCACGGGTGGCCCGCGGCCTCGCCGCCGTGTGTCTGGCCTGTGCCTTGTACCATCATGGGAGCAGGTGGCTGTTGGCTGTCATTCCTTCAGGAGGTGCAGGAAGATGGAGTGACCCGAGAGTCCCCGATGGTGTCAGCTGTAGCGTTCTCTCATTGGGTTCCTTGGGGCCAGGCTAGCCACGTGTCTCTTCTAGTGTCTCTCAGCTCTACCGTCTGTTTTATTGGTTTCTCTGTTGGCCCTCAGGAAGCATTTGTAAGAAGTGAGCGCAGTGACCTCAGCTGAGGGAGCTCCTGCCCACTTCCTGGGGTTGCAGGGACCTAGGCTGGCGGTGGCATTTATTGTACCCTCTGAATGCTGTGCCAGGGCTGGGAGCTAAGGTGCTTTTCCATATTTATAGCTCTACTGGGCAGCAGCCCTTAATGGGCAGCTATTGGCTAGTGGGCACCAGAACCAGGCCAGGGGCACGGGTTTTAGTTTTAGTCCCTGTTTCAAGGAGCCTAGGTAAGTAAACTGTAGGCCCCGAGCCTTGCCTGGACCCCAGCCTTCTCCAGTCCTTTTTCTTGGTAAAATACATGCACGGGCCATTTTTGTCATTCTGGGTCTTGTTTGCTATCATTTCTCCCTGAGTGACAGCAGTTCATGCTCAGGGACTAAGGGCTGGGAGAATGGGAACCCAGGTGTATTGTGTGAGTGGTGGAGTAGGACTCACCTGAGTCCTGAAGGTGGGAGTGACCTCACACTCTGGAGAGGGATGAGGCAGCCCGGTGCCCTGGGCCTCATGGAGATGGGTGCTGCTAGCTGGGGCTTGCAGTAAGAAATGTGAGGTCGGTGGATGAATGAAGGCGGGTAGGCAGCAGGGAGCCTCAGTGCGGTGTCCTCTGGAAAGATGTAATGTAACCCATGTGCTTACATGGGGTGAGAGACAAGCGTGATGGGTGGTTGGCTGTGGGACTGTGTGGGGAGGTGGTGGAGACCGATACACAGCCCAGGGTAATTCCACTGGGAGAGAAAACACATTTGTCTTCCGGAGTCTGGCTTATTTCATTTAGCACAGTGATCTTTGCTTCTGTCCCTTTCCCTGCAAACGCCATGGTCTCTTTCCTCTTTACAGCAGGCTAAATTCCCACTGTATGTATATTTCTGCATGCACCCACCTGTTGACAGAGCTGCAGACTGGCCCCATATCCCGCCTTGTGTGTGCATGGTGCAGCAGTAAACCTGTGCAGGAATGTCTGTGGTGTACTGACTTAGAACTGAGGACTAGGTGAGGGGAGGAAGAGGTCTAAAGGGAGGGACCGGGGAGCTAGCGAGGGTAGTTGAATATGTGTGGCGCGGAAGCGAGGATATTTGAGGGGAGGAGGGTGACCAGCAAGGGGCAGGCGTGAAGAGAATGAGGACAAAGTATAGTGATATATATGTATTAAAGTGTCAGTGTGAAACCTATTTCTTTGTGTGTTAAGAATTAGCAATAAAACATAAAAGCGATGTTGGTTACATAGAAAAATAGTGGCAGCTATGGTGGCGCACACCTTTAATCCCAGCACTGGGGAGGCAGAAGCAGGTGGATTGCTGTGAATTAGAGACCAGCTTGGTCTCCATAGCAGGTTCTAGAGTTGCGTAGTGAGTTTCCTGTCTGAAAAACAAAACAAAAACCCCAAACTGAGACAAATCTTGGAGTTTTGTCAGGTAATCACCCTTCCCTCAAACCAAACAACACCCCACTCCTCATTCCCGCCAAAACAAAAACAAAAACAAGTTCAGGCTGAGAGGGCTATGGGTCAGTTAGAGGCCAAAGAATGGTAGGAGGGTCCAGACGTGGCCAGGGTTGGAGAAGCACAGTGATAGAGTGGATGGCTGGCGCCTTAGGCCTTGGCACACGTGGGAACCAGACTGAGGTGTTTAGCTCAAGGTGGAAGTTTGGGGGACCTGCCTGTAATAGTTGAGGTAAACAGGGGAGTCTTGGGGCTGTCCAGGTCAGAGCTCTTACTGCTGAAGACCCAGCCTGGCTCAGGGTTGGAGGGCTTGGGGGGGTGAGAGTTGCCGTCAGTTCTACAGGGCTCCAGCCAAGTTTCTGTGGGAATCAGCTGTCTCTTGTAGGTTGTGAGGGGAACTTGGGGCTCATAAACCTTGTCCTTGAAAGGAGGTCCTTCTAAGGCTGCTGGCCCGAGAGGCATGGCCTGAGCGTTGCTCATGCTGGCTGGTGGATGGTGCGGAGGGGATGGGCTGCCTCCTGCCTGCTGGAGTAACACCTGCTTTCTTTGTTTTCTCCACAGGAAGCGAGGGATAGAGGTTGTGCAGGTGAGTACAGACTGCTTCTCCACATTTCTGGATGGTGACCTAAGCACGCACCCGATCTGTCTTTGTGAGAGTTTGGGTGGTTGGCGGCTTTTTATGGGTGCCTGGGGATTGTGACATCCCTCTGGAGAGCTGGCGTAGCTTCTGCCCCCAGCTAGGCACAGACTCAGGCTGGTAGCTGCTAGCGTTTGGAGAGTTAGGGAAGGGTCAGGAGTCCCGGGCGTCATGGCACTTGGGTTGGCGTTAGGAAGGATGAAGGGACAGTAGTGACTGGGTGTGTGTCCTGGCATCATGTCCTCTGTGCTCAATCCTGGACTCATTGGCTGGAGAAGGAAGAAGGGTGGATAGGGGAGAAGGGAAGATTGGAAGGAGGGGAAGGAAAAGAGAGTGTGGATAGAACGAAGGAGGGACAGAGAAGAAAGAATGGAGAGATGTTGGTGGCTGTCATGGCGCCACCAGCAGCCGTTTCAGGAAGGTCAACAGATCTGTCTGAGAGAGCTTGGGCATGGCATTATTACCTGTTGTTACTCTGTTCAGAGACCCTGGCCCTTATGTCTGTGTCTTTCGTGGGATGGTGAAGTGGCATCTGCCTCCATGTAAACTCAGGAATATAGACCTACGGTGAGGGACAACCACAGTGAGGGACAGGTTATGACATGTGACCAAAGCTGTGCCTGGTTTTCTGCATCACTGTCCTTATCCAAGATGAACCTGAGTGTCCGGGTACCAGGCTGGACAGAAACTGGTCTACACACCCCTCCATTTGCTTTGAAGGCTATATCTGCCTGCCCTGCAGAGGGCCACTCAGGATGGGGATCAGACCAAGGCTGATGGCTGACATGTGAAGGAAGTTTCTAGAAAGCCTGCTGAAGCATACTTACAGCCCTTGCTTGTTCACTTTCAGGAGGCCCCTGCCCAGCAGCTGTAGGAAAGGGTTTCCCCATCCAGGCAGGCACATACCTGGCAAGCCTGAGCTCTTCTCCTTACCCTGGCTGTGGGCGGAGCGGGAGCCTGGAGCCATTGTTTAGCGTGTGCCAAGCCAAATGATTCTGAAAGCTTTCAAGATGTGTGTGTTGTTCATTTGGATGATGACTTGAGGGAGGGAGTGGTGGCTGGGGACAGAGTGAAGCCAAATTGGGTGCTTTCTACTCTGGCATCTAAAAATAAAGTACACGGTGATGGCCCTCCCTACTCCCCCTCCTGGCATCCAGGAGAGCCGAGAGAACTTTAAAACGTGAAGACACCGAGAGAGACTGGAGAAAGCAGAAGCTGAATACCATGACTGGGTTTCCCCAATCAGCTGGGCTTTCATGTACCACATCCCAGGGTGAGGTAGGCAGAGTGCCAGTCAGTGGGTTAGATGTGAATGAGTTAGAGGGTTAGGGTGACCATGCTCTAGCTACCCCAGCATCCACCACCTTTTGATTATATGGGAGGAGCTATCAGTCTTGTAGAGACGAGGGAACTGAGTCTCAAGGTGTTGTTGCCTTTGGAGAGGTCAGCTGCTTGGTGGTGAAGTCAGGGTTGAGGATTGGGTCGGCTTGTTTGCTCTATGATCATCTTTCTGTGTTAGCGCACGGTCCACCTAGTGTTGCCTGCCTTTCACTGTCATCTAAATGAATGTAGGACTTGGGTTCAAGACCTGAGCATGAAGAGCCTGGGCAAGATCCTGCCTGTTTACCCAGGCCACGGGAAGTAATTTCTCTTCCTGTTATCTGTTGGTAATTGCAGCAGCATCGGTGATGGACATTTACGGGGACCGTGGTGTACCCAGGAAGTGACCCTTTGTTCTAAAGGAGCATTGGTGTGTAACCTTTCCCAGGCATGGGTGTGAGCACGTGCTGTGCTGCTGTGAGGGATGGTGGAGCCCTTCTTTCGCCTCAGCTGCTCCTGCCAGGGAAGCGGCATCTCTGGAGATGAGGAACCAGGTGGCTTGAGCTCAGGCTCTGGCCGTGTGCAACGAGCCTTCCAGTCTGCACAGTGGGGCAGCCAGCAAGCATAGCCCAGGATTGTTGAGAACTGAGTCTGTCCAGGTGCCGTGCCTGGCACTGGGCCTGGCACACAGAGGCTGATGGCCTGTAGAGCTGTGCCTCGGTGTGGGACACAGTCCTCCATCATCAGGGGAGGCAGCATCACAACCCCAGGAGATGACAGCTGGGGGTAGATCCATGGCGCTAATAGCAAAAGTGAAAGAGAGAGGACCCGATGGGGTTTGCTGGCACGTGGGTGATGAATTTGCCGATTCATCTCCCCTCCCCTTCTCTTGAGTTTTAACACTTGTTTCTATAAGAACTGAAAACTGTAGGTAGAATTAAAACTGTCTCACACATGCAGTCGGTAAGACTCATTTGCGGATGCCGGAAATGACTTTTTAAAAAGTCCCATTTATCTCTTCAAAGTTGCATTTGTAATAAAGTTTTCTTTCCATGCATGTTGCTTTGTACAGTTTTGAGTATATGCGGGTCATGTTATATTATGTACTCTATATTAATTATATGTTGTATATATTAATAACCGATAATGACTTAGTCCAGAAGAAGCCTCTGCTGTATGTAAAAGCTTTATGACCACACAGAAAGCCTTTGAAGGGTGAACAGTTATGTGCCCAGCTCAGCAGTGTAGTAGAAAAGTAAGAGAGAGACTTTCCAATATAAAATACCCTGGCAGTTTAAACATCTCCAAGGGAGGAGGATTGGGAATTAGTCTGGGAGAAAAAAGAACAGTGTTTGGCTTCCAGCTGTCTGAGAAGGCCCTGATTATATAATCTGAAAATGGATGATGGTGGATCGCAGATCGCCAGGGTATTTACACCACATTGGATCCATTTAAAAGGGAAATAGTAACAGTTTTAGTTTCTAATGTTAATATTTACATCATGTTGGACATGACATCCTCTGCAAGTATTTAAACTTACAGGACATGTCAGATGTCAGCTTAAAACGTGCCGATGGAGGCAGTTTTAAGGTTTAGTTTGAAGGCTGTTTACATCTCAGAACCAGGTACTTCCTTAACGACGGATGGCGGCAGGCCATCACGAGGCTCTGCAGGTCCTCCCACAGGGAAGGATGCCTGGCCTCTCCTGGTCTGACTATTGTCAGCTGTGCCACTGTCTGCTCAGGTTAGCTCAGGAGGAGGAGGCTGCCAGTGTGTGCGCCCGATGTGGGTCTCCGAGAAGGAGTAGCAGCCTCCTCTGTGTTTAGTGCTGAAGCACTCACTGGGCAGGACCCAAGGGCTGAGGTACAAGGTGAGGATTGAACAGGCATTGCTTTCTGTGTGGCAGCCTGGACACCTGTGTGTGCCAGTCTGCAGTAGGTAACCAGGAGCCTAGAGGGGCAGAGACATTGGGGTCTTCACCCCCTTTTCAGTCAGGGAGGCTTCCCAGGGGAGGAGTCTGGCTGCTGGGGGTTAGCCTCCCTGAGAGGCATGTTTCCAAGCCCACAGATCTATCAGGACTTGTGCGCCCCCCCCCCCCAGTCTGAAAGCTTCTAACACAGCCAGATAGATGCTAAAATGGCCAAATGCTAAATACACAGTGGTGACCACCTTGGAGACAGCCTCTGGAGGTGGAGGGTTACTGGATTCACAGACTGGGCCTTAGGCTTCCATGAGGGCTCATCAGGAGCCCTGTATCTCTCTGATCTGGCCTGGTCTGATCTGTGGAAAAATACAGGAGAGATGCTTTTCTGTGCAGGGTTTTATTATTCCTTCCCTTCCTCCAGTATCTCTGAACTCATTGGAGGAAGACCCAAGAAAACCCTGCCTGCCTGCAGCTGCCATGCTGACAAAGCCCCTGCCCCAATATAAATCTGTCTTCCACCTCATGGGTGAGAAGGCAAGGTCTGTTAGCCTGGGCTATTATTTAAAAATGCAAATGAGTAAGCCACAAGTGTGAAAAGTACAGTAGCCAATTATAGATTCCTCCTTCCAAATTCTTGGCAGATTCAGACATTATGAAACCTAGTCTTGGGGCAGCCACTGTTTCTCAGGCTGGCAAGTAAGTTTGTCCAGATTCAAGAGGGAGCAGGGCCTCTATCCTAGTTTTTCCTGAGCCATCACTCCCTGGAGAGGCAGTACTTAAAAACATGGTTTTTAAATGTGTATGGGTGTTTTGCCTGCATGTATGTCCGTGCACATATGCATGCAGTGCCCATGGAGGCCAGAAGAGGGCGTTAGGTATCCTGGGACTGGAGTCACAGATGGTTGTGAGCCACCATGTAGGTGCCAGGAATTGAACTGGGTCTTCTGGAAGAGCAACCAGCCTGCCCCAAAAGCTGGCAGACATCAAGCATCCAAGGAAAGGCAAGACTGAGGGAGGAGCAGAAATTAGCAGGCTGTATACCTCTGAGAGGTGCTCAGGACTGGAGAGACCTTTGTGCTGTGCCTGCGCAGTTCAGGGGTGAGGTGTCACACTGGCGATGACTGTTTGGAGTTGATGGGCAAACCCTGTGGATGGAGCGGGCCTTCTGTGGTGGGTTGAGGTATGTGAGGGAATGGAGCCAGGCGGAGGAGGGTGGCAATTGGGGAGCCCTGTAGAGGAGGTGATATCCTCTTGATGAGTGTGGCCTAAGTGTTAAGGGAAGTCATTAGGTTGGCATCATAGGACTAGCCTGTACCCAGACCTGGAGGCCCCGAAAGGTGTCTGTTGAGGATTAGTGGTCTAGGGAGGTTGGGCTTTGGGTCCTGAGGGGGTTGGCAAGAGGCTGAAGAGAACAGGAGAGCCCAGACTACTGAGGGGCCGGGTGAACTTTGGTGGGGAAAGAAGCGCTCTGTGATTGTGGGGGGGGGGTGGGAGAGCTCCTGGAGGGAACAGCCAGCTTGTCAGCAAAGAGCCAAGGCTCTAGTAGGAAGCTGGGGTGAAAGCCTGCCAAGGGGAGATGCAGGCTGGCTACGGTTACCATGGCAACGGAAGGAGGTAGGCCAGGTGGCAGATGTGGTACCTGAGTGGATTTGGGAGTGAGGAATAGTGAGGGGTCAGCCCCCAGGTGTCCCTTGTTTCTTTCTAGGTTTCAGGGTTCTGGGGTCTGGGGGGAGGACGGGGGGGGGAGGATCCTGATGACAGAGAGGTGTGCTAAATTCAGGGGACAGAGTTCTCCAGTCCAGCAAGCGTCACTCGTGGGATGTTTTTGCCTAGTTCTAGGTGTATTTTAATAGGTTTGGTAAAGGTACAGATAATCAGCCCAGTTAGGTTCCCTCTGCTATTCCGTTCTCTCCAGTGTCCCCAGTGGCTGGCCATGGTGCCCTTGCTTGACTGTTTCCAGATGAAGGAGACACCGTCCCTTCAGCTCCTCTCCATTTCCTGGTGCTCTGGGGCTAATCAGCACCATGGGCTTTACGGGGTCTTTGTTTACAGGGGTGTGTGTGTGGTGATCTTCTGGTCACCCCCATTGTAAGCAGTGGCTTTCTGGGGCCACCTGACCACAGCTGACCCTCAGCACACCAGAACCTCCAGGGATGACCACCACTGGCCTGGGAGGCTGGCCCTGCACAAGAAGCTTCCGTGTGGTCATGAGAGAGAGGCCAGCGATGGACTAAGTCTACTCCTCTGAGGAGGCCCGATTTTTCTGCCAGTGTGTTTTCTGGTTGTGGGATTTCATCTTCTTCATCTTTAAAAGGGGTCGGTACTTGGCACCCTGACAAATGCCGAAGGAATACAAGACACGTTTCTTCACCCTTTGCTGTGAACATGGCGGCCTGTGAGGGGCAAATGTGTCTTGGAGGAAGCTGTGCTGCCTTACCAGTGGGGGCCTTAGGATTTCTAATTATTATGGATTTTAGCTTATAAATTCTCTTTTGTTTTAAGACAGATTTTATGTGTTTTTTTTTAAATTAAGGTGAAAGTTATTTTTTCCTAAATGCAGAAATTTATTTTCACTCTCAGCTACTTATTTGGGTATGTTAATGATAAGTTTATGATCATCACTGTGTTTTTTTTTAATAATGACACATGGGGTGGAAATGTTATGTAAATTAGTATCTGTTCATATCAGGTTGTTTTTGGTAGTCATAAAAACAAATAAATCTCATCTTGGAAGACCTTTAATACTAGCACTGTGGAACAAAGGACAGGCGGGTCTCTGTGAGCTCAAGGCCAGCCAGGGCTACATAGTGAGACCCTGTCTCCAAAAACAAAGCAAAACAAAACAAAACAAAACAAAACAAAACAAAAATCCCATCTTGGAAGACAGTGTGAGAACATTCTAAAGATGGCTGCTAAGTGCTATTAGCGTTTCCCAGGCAGTTTCTGTTTTAGTTGTGTGTGTGTGTGTGTGTGTGTGTGTGTGTGTGTGTGTGTGTGCGCGCGCACGCGCGCGCGTGCACGTGCCCATGCTAGCAAATATCTTGCCACTGAATTACCCAATATACAACCAACTTATCTTACCCTGTCCTCCCAGGCTCCCTGAGTGGCTAGCAAGATTCAGCTCTGTCCAGCCTTCCTGTTGTCCAGACTCACACTCAATGAGTCAGCAGGAGAAATCTTCAGGACAGAGAAGGTCTGCTCCCATCATCCAGATGGGAGAAGGCGGCCGGGGAAGCAGACTCCCGGTGCTTGCCCTGATGAGCCTCACTCACAGGAATCCCATCTTCTGTGAGCTGAGCTGAGCTGAGCTGGGACTGGGCCTCCACTGCATCTGCTTGCCCCTGGTCTACTGTCTGAACCTCCTGATGTCCTTGGATGGAGTGTGGCAAGCAAGTACTTCACATGAGACTAAAGAGAAGCAAAAAGGAAAGTAGGAGGGGATGGGGACAGCGTTTGGAAGAGGCAGAAGCAAAGGTATTTTGGAAGGTGGCCTCCAGTTCTGGGGTAAAGTTACTACTCAAGCATTGCTGGTTCTGTGGGAGTCTCTGGTTGCCCCCTCCCGATCGGAATCATTTGTGATCTGGGTGCATGCTGCAGCCAGAGACACTTGATGCAGAGTACATGAGGCCACATGGGACTGGCGCAGTCTTGGGGAGCATAGGGGCAGACCTGCAGCTGAGGGATGATGTGACAGCTGTCGTAGTCACGGGCAGGAAACACGTATGGACTTCTGCTTCCCTCCAAAGTACACAAATTACCTTGTTTTTCTATTGAGTAAGAAGGCAGCATCTCCCCCCCCCCAGCCCCACTGCTGTTTGTTTGTATGCTTTCAGAGCTGCCCAGGTATCCTCTTGCCTGTGGCCCCTCCCTGCTTCTTCTGCAGACCCCTGTCTCTGCAGCTGGAACTGCCCGTTAACTGTCCTCCCAAGGCCAGAACTTGATAGCCTGTGAAAGCTGCTGGGTCCAGCCTGTGCTCTGTCCTTGCAGGATGAGTGCAGAGAGGGTCAAGCCATTGCTTCCCCCAGGCCGTGCCAGCCCTACTTGGTTAGCAGCAGCTCATTGCTGGAATCCTGGGACAATCATGAAAACATGCTGTTATGTCTGGTTGCTCAGGTTGGGACCTGTATCTGGGGGGTAGATGGACTGTTAAGATGTCTGTCTGTTGTCCATTGTCTATATGTATGGGTGTCTGGAGCCTCTGTTCAAGGTTGTTTCTGGCTAGCAGTGTTGCCATGGGTGTCTGAACCTAGATCTTTGTAGGTTTTTAGTGTTCACTTTGGATAGATTTCTAGAAGTGACTTTACTGAGTTGGAGCATTAAGACCCTAAGGTGTGGCAGTGGCCATGGCTTGCTTGCATTCTGTGCATTTCTTCCCACAGTGCCTACAGGCTGTGTCCCACGCTGGTGTCTACCACAGTGTCCCTCATGCCTGGTTCTGTACTAGAAGCAGGACATTAGGGAACCCAGGGAGTCACAAGGCAGTGTCAGAAACCACTTCTGGGATGGCTTGTGGTCACCGCCTCAGCATGCTACCTCTGGGTAATGACCTTGATTGAGCACATATTTTGTGCTCTTGTGTAAATATTCATGTCCTCATATATAGTTCAGTTAGGTTTATAAGACTGTCATTTGTGTTATAAATGAGGAAACAGAAAAAGGCAAGTAGTTGGCTGAGGTTGCTTGGGAGGAGGTGGGAGGGGAGGGGAAGGAAGAGGAAGGGGGAGAAGTTGTTGAAGGCAGGCAGTAAGGTTCTAGAAGTCTTGTTTAGTATTACTTTTAAAGCTTTCTATTATGGAAAAACCACATGACATTCCAAAGTTGGGAGAGCATAGCTTAATGAGACTCATATGCCTTCCCTGCAGCCTGCATGTGTCCACATGGCCAGTGCCACTTCAGGGAGACCTCCCTCCCACGAGGTTTTTAGTGATCCACCTCACCACCCGGTCTCATCACCTGTAGATGCTTCTGAAAGACAGAGACTAAGACTTGCCCTTCACTCCTGGGAAGTCAATTTGGGAAGGGGTGGGCCCCCAGGCAGTGGGGCTGTATCTCATTCCCCCAGCCTCCATATCTGTGAGGTAAAGTAAGGGGAGGATGTTGCCCAGCAGGGGACTCTGGACCGTTGGAGTGATGGTCAGACACCTGGCTGAATTCGCCGCATCCTGAAGACTTGTTTGCCTTGATGCCTCTTCAGGAGCGCCTGGTGTCTCGGAGAGAGGTGGCCACAGCAAGGGTGCGCACAGTCTCCATGGGATCACAGATGCGTGCCACCACACCAATGAATTCAGATTCTTATTTAAAAATTTTATTTTCAAGTTATTGCATGTGTTTGTTGGTGTGTGTATGTGTTTGTCCGTGAATGCAATGTGGGTGTGCCAGGGAGTAATGCTGAGAATGAGCCCAGCTCTCAGGAGTTGGTTCTCTCCTTGTGGGGTTGTGGGGCCTGAGCATAAGCACCTCTACTCACTGAGCCCCTTAATTAATTAATTGATTGATTGATTTTACCATGTTTACTGAGACAGAGCATGCACGCACGAACATGGTTGTGAGTAAAACAGGGCCTTAAGTAAGTGAGGCTGGCCTTGAACCGATCCTCCTAACTGAAGATTACGGGTCTGTACCTTTGCAGTGGGCTTTGTGTTTACAGGTTTATTCTTTTCCACACTAGTATGGGCTGGCTCAGTTAGCACAGAGTCTTCCACATTGTCATCTGACCTTAATACCCCACTGCTGGCTTTGTGTTTTTCAAAGCCGGTGTTTCCCTGTGGTCCCTTTGCCTTGGGGCATTGTGGTCCCTTCCCTGCACTGGGCCTTTCTGCTGCATGGCTACTTAGGTGTCCCTTCTCAAACAAGCCCCGTGTTGTTCCTATTTGCCACTGTGCCAGGATGCAGAGCGATGGACCCGTTCCTGGAAGGGGTCAATGGAACCCTTGTAGTTGACTCTTGCTCCAGGAAACCCAGCAGCCCCAGTCCCAACCACAAGTGTGCCTTCAAAGGACCCTATGCAGAGCCCCAGTGTCCCTGAGTGTCCCCAAGACATGCCCTGTCCTCCAGACACTCTGCTCTTGCAGCCGGCCACATCCCTCTTCTCCCCCCCGTCTGGTGGGCATGCACTGCTCCTGCAAAACCAGGCCCACAGTCACAGCTCTCAAAGCCTTCTTGCTCTCCCTTCCCGGGGATAAAGCCTGAGCACCCAGCTTGCAGGCATCTGAGCTCTCATCTCAGGGTGTCACTAGGCCGGGGGCTGTCCCTGCCCTTTTCTGTAAGTTCTTTAGGGACATAGGTCACATCTTGTTCTGCTGGGGGCTTTGGCTGCCTAGTATACATTCTAGTGTATAGAAGCATCTTGCCAAGAAATCTTTGGAAATCAGCAGAAAAATAATTTAATATTACAGAAATATGTGAAGTGGAGACATTCCCCACTGTCTCATCTCCCCAGAGTAGACACCATTTCCTTCTGCTTTGCTGGTGGTTTTATTAACTTACTCTTTTTACCCTTCCCTTTCTGGTTCTGTAACACCTATTTTATGCCTTTTAGTGCTTTAGGAACTGAGACATTTGGGTTTACTGTACTGGTCATGGGGAAGGTACCTTTGATTGCTGGAGCTAGTGGTTGTATGTCTATGTGCCATGGAAGATTTGTGGTCTACCCTTGGTGGTGTGTGTAGCCTTGTGTTAGGGGGAGCTTGCTGTTACTTTCCTAGGCACAGGCTGATGTATCATTTGGCATCATTTTCAAAGACCCATCATTTGGGAGACTGATTCCAGAAACGCCTGTGGGTACCAGAATCCATGAATGTTCAAGTCCCTTGTAAAGAGCACATAGTGTCTGCATATAGCTAATACACTTCAGCCATTTCTGGATACTTATTGCTTCTAGTATGGTATAAATACTGTGTAGGAAATAAAGAGTAAGAGCAAACATAGTCTGTATGTGGTAAATGTGTTTGTAATATTTCTTTCAAATATTTTTGATCTGAAGTTGGTTGAATCTTGGATGCAGAATCTGCCAGGCACAGAGAGCCAACTGCATTCATGAGCTGGAAATAATTTTCTTTCTTCTTAAATTTTTTAGATGTGTGTTTACCTGTATGAATGTATATGTCTACCTTGTGTATGCAGTACTTATGGAGGCCAGAAGAGGGCATCCCCTGGAGCTAGAGTCCCATGGTGCTGGGAGCTAAACCCAGGTCCCCTGCAAGAGCAGCCAGTGCTCTTAACACTGAGCCATCTCACTAGTCCCCATTTTCTCTTTTCTTATGAGTGCTAGCTTGTGAGGTAAGTTGCCACTTAACTGTTCTTGGAAAGGGATGGATGAGTTTTTGCAGTCTAGAGCAAGAAGGTTTTCAGCATTCTGCATGTTTTACTTTTTACCTCCTCCTTCCAAGGAAACTCTAGTAAATAAGACCACGACAGGCAACGACAGAAGAACACCTCCACTGTGGGAGCACATCGGGGCAGTTCTGAGCCTCCTGGCAGCTAGTGCGTGTGGGAAAATGAGATTAGTTACCATGGTGAAAGTCCCCAGGAGGGAGAATAAAAACCATGGAGAGGGCTGGGTGTAATGGCACATGCCTATAATCCCAGAAGTCAGGTGGTGGAAGCGGGGGGATTGCAAATTCCAGACCAGCCTGGGATTGCATAGGAAGAAAAGCAGGACAAAACAAAACACAACAACCCACGCCAAAACAAACGAGCAGAAAGATGATTGACTCCTCTGCTCACTGAAGAACCATGGCAGTGTTACAAAGAGGAAGTTTTAGCCTGGGTGAGGAGAGACTTATAATAGACATAGGAGACGGTGGCCTGAGCCCACCTTCTCTGGTTCCCTGTGCAAGGCTATTGCATGTTAGGACAAGGGCTCTTCCTGGTCTCAGCTTCACTCTCCTGCTCTGTCTGGCTAGCTTCAATTCTCCAACATCCTGAACCCCTGAAGCTCTACTAGAGGGACTGGTGGGATTTGTATTCCAACTGCCAGTAGGGGACTAGAAATGCCTGTGACCTAAAGAAAACTTGATCCATTTGTCTCCCACATTAAAGATGCCGGAAGTAGACAACATAGAGCTCTGGGGGCTCCAGATTGCTACTACACCACTGTCTGTGACGTGCCACCCTCTCTGCTGGCCTTGAGTGGCTTCTTGTTGTTGGAGCTTCTGCCACTTTTGTTCTCTTTCTGAGCAGTGGGGGCAGTGTGGGAATAGGCCCCCACCCAGTGCCCACCCGAGTCTGTTCTCACTTGGTGGCCTTAGAAGTCCCTTGTAGTACTGCTTCAGAACTGAGCCACATCTGATGTTGGTGAGCAGGGAGTGTGATGTTTTCACAGGGCACAGTGTCACCTCAAATGACTTCAGGGTTCTTCTGTTACTGAGGGGGACGGGAGGTGTGGAATGGGCTTTAGTTCTGCGCCTCATGAAGATGAGCTAACTGGGCCTCTCACTTGAAACCCGACAAGTCATTCGCCTCCCCGAGTTCCCATCCCTCCCCATCTGTAGAATGGGTGGGAATATGGATTGACTGAATCTCATAGGTTTCTAAGCATTGAGATAATGCAAGGTAAATGGGCACAGAGCTTGGTACGTGATTTGTCTAGGAAGCAGTGGTCCAGTACCGTTTATAAGTGCTAATGTAGTTGTCATTAGTGACCTGCAGAAAATGCGAGAGTAAGGAGGGGGCTGAGCCGCGATACAGGGTTCCCTCTGTATGATGTATTCCCACAAGGCAGGAGTCCGACACGCCAGTCGTGTATACACCCATGGGTTTGCTCAGAGTAGGGATGACCAGGGATGATTCTCCATAGTGGTCCAGCTGTGGTCCCTCTGCTCCTATTTGACAGCGCAGCTCTTGCCTGTGTCAAGGGGTAGTTGCTGTGTGGTCTGCAGCTCCCTTTGAGATCGGAATGGCTTTTGCTCTTGGTGCATTAGTGGGCAAAGGCTGATTTGGTTCTCATTCAGCAATGATGGGGTGCAGAGGTGTGGATGCTGGGCCTAATTTCATATGCATTACTTTCCCCCAACCCAGCATGCCATTTATGGTTCTCTGGGGGAGGTCCTAAGGAGTCCCAGGCACAACCGTTACTGGCTTTTCTAAAAGGTTTGCCAATCTGGAGCTATAGCTTGGCTCTGCCTCTCTCTCCCCATTTTGTCCAGTCCCTGACTCGAGACTCCCCTGGGAACCAGAGTGGCCCTTCCTTCTATGTAGATCCTGGATGCTGTGTATAAGCAGCAGGCAGGGGAAGCCTTTCCAGACGCAGACGCTCTGGGGACTTGAGCTTCTGCCCCCAGCCTGCCCTCCAGCACCACTGTCTGCATCTAACTCCTCTAGAATTTTGTAGAATGGCTATAAAGCATGCCCTATAAGGAGATGCCGGCTTGCTGGGGCCCAGCCAGCAGCCGTGTCCCAGAAACTTGGTGTTGTGGGGCTTAGTCACACTCCAGAAGCTGCTTGGAGGCTTTGCTGATCCAGTGGAAATGAGGTGCAGTGGGAACTTTGTTCAGGTCATGAAGGGACATCTGGAAGAAGGAGACAGCACTGGAGTCTGGAGCTAGGACATACCTGTGGAGGAATTCCAGAATGCCTTTGTCGCAGAGCTGTGCCTCCATGAACCAGACCTGTAGCAACAGGGATAGGCTATCTGTGCCTTCCCTTGCTGGCTGCTTTTTTTAGTGCCCACTTCCAGGCAGGACTCAGGCTTCCTTGCCCCGTGCTGCCCAGTGAGTTAAAAGCAGAACTGGGTTTGGGTCCCAGAAGAAGGGGCTCCTCTGCATCTCATGGGCCACTGGCTAGGCAGGATTCACCCCTAGCCAGTAGCTGTGCAGTTCTGGTCAAGTGGACACAACCTTTCTAGGGCCCATTGACCAGATGGTAGCCTGAAGCTTGAGATGAGGCAAGGACAGATGGGAGGAGTGTGTGTATCTCAGCTCCACTGCCAGGAGGCGGCTCAAGAGGGCTGCAACTGTCTGTACTGGACAAGGACTTGGTAGCAGCTCATCTTCTACTAATATGACTCTGGTCTTCTGAAGCCCACCCATGGCTAATTGAAAATTTGACTTTGACCGTCTCAGGTGGGAAAGGGGTGTGATTTCCTAGTGGGGAGCAAGTCCTTGGCTTGCCACCTTCTCCCATCATTCCCGGCGTTTGAAAGATAAGTAGGAGCCAGCTTGGGCAGGGATGCTCTGGGAGTGAGCTGAAGGCCCAGGAAAAGGGCAGAAGCAGAGCCTGGCATGGGGGAGGCTGGTGGAGCACACAGTGACTGAGCTTGAGAGACTAGTGGCTTGGCTGCCTCTCAGCCCAGGCAGCAGGGCCTGGAAGATCAGCATGTGAGACTGTGGGGCACTTGAAGGGTATTCTGGACCATCACTCAGGGCGTTCTGCTGCCACGCTATCTGTGACCTCAGTGTCTTTTCTGGCCAAAGGACATGAGGACGCCTTCTCATCATATTCCAGGGAGGGGACAGTGTCTTCTTAGCTCCAATGGCCGGGACTCAGCCTTGACTGTGAGTTGGGGAGCCCCTCCAGCTGGACTGTTCATGGCCCCTTTACTTCTGAGACAGCACAAAACTGCTGTAGGGCCAAGGCCCCTCTGGAGTTGTCTGTCGGTGTGACTTTCTGACCTAGAAGGCATCTTTAAATGGCTTTCTAGAAGATCTGTAGCATCTCGTGTGACCTATCGGAGCAACATACATTTCTTCACACTCCAGAGATCCGGTGGTCGCACGTCCTTTCATCGTAGAGACAGACTTTTCACTGACGAACGTTAAACAAATCACGGCACAGACCGTGTAGTTTGTTTTCACAATGCACCTAACTTGGGCTAACTGTGGCTCTTGCCGTGGTTATTTGTTCTCTAGGTGAACACTGGCCCTGGTTCTCCCTGGCGGCTGTTGAGTGCCCACCTCTCTCTCATGTTGTGGGGGCAGGGCTGTGGCGATCACTGCGTGCTACATAACTATGATACCAACTGGTCTTGTTAAAGTAACATGTACTTCCTAGGGGACAGATAACCCGGACATCTGGGGGAACTGTAGAGCGTGAACACCGCATTGGAGTTTGCCCTTTCAGGCTCAGGGTGCCTTGTTGTCATATGCGCTGTGGGGATGTATGTGACACTTGCTTCTCTCCCCTCCGGACTATGCCACTCACATTCTAGCTTCCTCTGTCTGCCCCTGGGGTTGCCATGTTGCAAGGCCAGGCACGGCCGTGGGCGGGTGCGGGATAGATCAGTCGGTGAAAGGTGGTTGGTTTCCTGCAATCCTTCTGCCGATGGGTTCTCTCCAGGACGCACTGCCAGGCCCTTTGCTGTCCTGTGATACTCTGAGATGACCATGCCCCTGACCTAGTCTTCACCTGAGGCTGTGGGAGATGGATGGCCATATGACTGCATTACAGCAGCTGCCAAGAAGGGTGGTTTCTGCCTGGTCTGTGTCGCTCTGTTACTAAACAGGTCTCCTGCCAGGACCATGTGGCACCTGCTCTCCCATTGCTCTGCTGAACCTCAGGTCATGATCCTTTTCTCCACGAAGGCCCTTTGTCACCAAGCCTGACAAAACTGGCCTAGTGCACACCTGTTGGGCATGTAATACCTACCACAAGAGAAAGCATCGGACCAAGGCTATTGGCTCCCTGCCTACCCCACAGCTATCCACTGCCTTTGCAATGTGGGTTGCCCTGGCTCCCTCTCTGTAAAGAGATTGTGTGATCTCTTGGGTTGCGTCTTTGTGTGCCTTTCCAGAGTCCCTGACAGACACTTCAGAAAGGAGGGGTGGGACATCTCCCCATGGAACCCTCCCTCTCTGTTGCCTCAGCCTTTCATCTTGATGCTACGATCTTTCTGCAGAGCCCTGGGACCTAAGGGTGGGGAATGTGTGAGAATTCCTTGATCTGCTTGAGGCTAACTAGCCCTGTGGATGGTCTCAATAGGGTGGATTTCCAAAGATTTCAGCTAGCTTCGCCTACATGTGGTGTTTTGTGCATAACAAGTATACATTAGTGTGTGTGTGTGTTTGTGTGTGTGTGTGCGCGCACACACACATACGCACACACACAGGACATTTGGAGTTGGGCTGAACTGCAGGTTTGCATCTTGCTTCTGACCTTGACTAGCATTGTGACCTAGTGCCAGTCACTGTGTTTCACTGGCTGACTGCCAAGTTCACGCACACCTGAGTTCCTCATCCTCGCCTCCCTGTGGCCCGGTGGCTTTTGGAAGGACCAGGTGTGAATGTGCAGAGGAGGAGCAGGCACATATATACAGGCTGCAGAGTGCTCTTGGTGTGGAGGCCCGGGAGGCATTCCCCACCAGACCAGCTTTTAGCCTCACATCATCATGCTCCAAAAATGCTCGCACACAGTTTATTTAACTTTAAGTGGGGCAAATTCTGAAATGGGTTGTTTATTGTTGAAGTTGAAATTTTAATTTCTCATAAATTCCCCACAAATTGCTGTAGTACATTTATATTTATTGAATCTGTCAGGGTTGTTTGTAGTACTGAAGCCTGGGCTCCCCGTGTTTGTGGGCCGTTGCCACAGTGACACTGGGGTCTGAGGCTCTGAAGCAGAGGCCTTGCTCTCATATGGTTAGAAGGTTCTGGACTGAACTCTGGGTGGAAAGTATTGTAGCCAGCTCTGGCTGTTTGAGCTATTTAAGATGCCAGATTGTGTTTTAACTTGTCCCTCTCGTCTGTTTCCCCTTCCCTCAGGGGGTCCTTTGCCTGTCACCTCATCCTCCTCCCCAGGCCCTTGAGGGATGCAGACTCCCTAGCAGACTCCTGCTTTTCCAGAGACTGTCTCATCATGGGCGTGGGCACGGTGAGGTCCACACCTGCCACACAACTGTGGATGACCTGAGGCCTTGTCCAGTGACTCTGCCCCATTGTTACCTCACTCTGTAGTCTTTCTAATGCCTCTCCCTTTCCTTCTTCTCAGCCAGGAATGGGCTTTGCCCCTCAGCCTTGCCACGCCCAGTCCAGCCCCAGCATCTGTTAGTACTGCCCACCCTGGCCTTCTCTTCATAGAAGCTTTGGAATAGGCAACCATAGAGATACCAGTGCTGTGAAACCCTCCCTTTTCCCTCAGGCAGGTCAGGTGCAGGTCACCAGAGCTCCTTCAGCCTGAGTACCTCACCAAGCAGGCTCACGTTCTTTGCTGTACCTCCCCCGAGTGCCCAATCCCCTGCGTGCTCAGCCACCATCTGGTGATCAGGAAACCTGAGTCTGGACTTGTCCCAAGAGCCGCTGTGATCTCTCTGTGTTCAGGGGCTGCAAGAATGCCTGAGGGCCCCCAGCTTCAACAGAGGCCTCACTGGCAGCTGGGGTTGGGAGATGAGGCTGGAGCCTTGGGCCTGGAAAGGAAGAAGGACTCTTAGAGGGGAAGCGACCCGAGGGAGCCCTCTGTTTGCGTGCACCGGAGAGGGCAGAAGTTCCCGTGGCTTCTGGTGCACCTGTCCCAGGTGAAACAATGCCCAGGGAGCACACCAGAGAACCTGCCTTCCCGGAGCACACATGCCTTACAGGGGGGAGACCGGAATAGTAGTGAATGTGTGTAATGTGTGAAGATGGAGACAGGGAGAAGCCCAGCAGGGTAAGGGGCTCACTGGGGATGGGGAGTGTGTGTGACTTCGTTAACGCTGAGCACAGGCTACCTTCTGGCCCTGTGATTCTGCCTCTGGGGAAAGATTGTTTTCCAGTCCAGAGTACAGTGGATGCCGTACCCGGGGCGGACTGAGTCCCACAAATGAATCTAACAGAGGAGCTAAGCTGGGAAGTGTACTCCGTGTCCCTTCCATGTAGGTGAAATCTAACAGAGGAGCTAAGCTGGGAAGTGTACTCCGTGTCCCTTCCATGTAGGTGAAATCTAACAGAGGAGCTAAGCTGGGAAGTGTACTCCGTGTCCCTTCCATGTAGGTGAAATCTAACAGAGGAGCTAAGCTGGGAAGTGTACTCCGTGTCCCTTCCATGTAGGTGAAGGCTGTGGGCGGGCAGATCTGTGCTCTGGAGGTTAGAGAGAGGCAGGCCAGAGGTGGACCACCACGGGGGATACGGTGCTGGGAGGGAACACAAGGTAACTGCAAATATTTGTCTCTCGGTCTCCGTCCTGGGTGTCCACTTACATTACCCTCTTTCTCCCTCCCCACCTTTTAAAAGATCCCCCTCCACTTCCTTGTACTACTGGGAATTGAACCCAGAGTCCTATTCTTATCCATGTTTATACTTAAGCAAAAGGCTTTTAGAGAATAAAGGCGAGACAATCCTTGGAGACATCGTACTGTTTTCCGTAGTTTGTACTGCTGGGTTATCTGAAACAATGGTTCTCACACAGCCATGACCACCAGAACAGGGGTGCCATCCTCCCAGGGCTGCTTGCTGGGAAGGTCTCTCTGCTCCTCAGGACTCAGGCTTCCCACAGAAGCCACCCACTGGAAGCCCACAGCCTCAAGGCATCCTTGCTCTCAGCAGATGGGGACTTCTGTAGTCAGGGACTACAGCCAGTATCCCAGCCCGGTGTTGGCTTGGGAACAAATGGACAGGAATTAACAGGATGAAGGGATCCGTGTCCCAGTGACTTCTGCTTTGGGAAGCATAGGCTCTGTGTCTGGGGGTGTAGTCCCATACAGTTCCCTCTTGTGATTTTGGTCTGGCCTCCTGTTCGAAGCGGTGCTGGCAGGAGTTGAGGCTGTCCGTTTTTTTTTTTTTTTTTTTGGTTTTTCGAGACAGGGTTTCTCTGTGGCTTTGGAGGCTGTCCTGGAACTCACTCTGTAGACCAGGCTGGTCTCGAACTCACGAAGATCCACCTGCCTCTGCCTCCCGAGTGCTGGGATTAAAGGCGTGTGCCACCAACGCCCGGCTGAGGCTGTCCGTTTGATGCTGCATTCCACACAGCAGATGCTGGCGCTCATCTCTGTCAGACACTCTGAACACATAACCTGCACGTGCTGTGTTACCCTGTGCCTGGAGGAGCCTCTTTCGAGCTCAGAGGTCAGACCAGTGTACACAGGTGCTAGCTCAGGTTCGATCCCCAGGTTGGCATGCTGATGACCCACGTGGAGTAAGCTTTAGGCCGATATTTGCTGCACAGTCTGTGCCAGGGATGGATGAAGGCCAGATTGGGGGGGGGGGCGGCGGCCCAAGGATGTTAGAGTCAGGATTGGATAAATGAATTGTTGGGAACCTTCCAGAAGGTGTTTTCCTGTCCTTGACTTTCTTTCCCTTCCTACTTCATCCCTCTTCCTGTAGTCATCAGGGTGATTTTTGTTCCTTCTGGAGTTTTCTCTGGGTGGCCATGGTATTTTATCTGTTGTCTCTGAAGCCCAACTGTCCTGTCTAGACTCCAGGCAGCGTTCCAGGATCCAGACACTACCAGATTCACAAACACCTGGGAGATTGCTTTTATTTATTTATTTTTTCACTTAAAAAAATTTTTTTAAAGTATGTAGTGTTCTCTCTGCAGGCCAGAAGAGGGCACCAGATCTCGTTACAGATGGTTGTGAGCCACCATGTGGTTGCTGGGAATTGAACTCAGGACCTCTGGAAGAGCAAGCAGCCAGTGCTCTTAACCTCTGAGCCATCTCTCTAGTCCCTTTTTTCATTTTTTTAAAGGGAATATCTTTTATAGCTCAGGCTAGCTTCCAATTAGCTAAGGATGACCTTGAATTTCTGATTCTCCTATCTCTACCTCCCAAGTTTGGGGATTATAGGATCATATTATCATACCTATTTTATATGGTGCTGGAGATTGAACCTTGGACTTCCTGCATGCTAGGCAGACACTCTCTCAAGCTACATCTGCAATCTTTGACCTGACAATACAGTACATCATGCAGTTGCTATATCCCATTACCATATACAGGACTCCCCCCAACCCCCCCCACCCCCGCCAAAATTTCCCCAGAGTGGTGCATTTGTTGCAGTCAGTGAACCTTCCTGGATGCATCATTGTCATTTAGAGCCCATAGATGGCATTAGAATTCACTCCTGGTGCTGTGCCTGTGGGTGTGGCCAGTCTACAGGGATTCGTACCTGCCATCTTGGTGCTGCACAGAGCATCTCCTCTATCCTGAGAGTCCTCCATGCCTGCTTCTCTCTAAGAAGCAGAGATGGGAAGGCACCAGTAGAGTGCCGCTCTCTGGGGTGCGGTACCCTGAAGTTCTCAGGAGGTTCTGACTGCTACACAGCCAAAGAGGGGGGCATGGATTGAAACTGTGGTTCTGAGTTGAATGTGTGCCCGAATGCCCAGAGTGCACATTCAGATTATTGGCCAGCCCCACTCAGAGAGCGCATCTGCAGATGGGCAGTGCGCGCGCGCGTGTGTGTGTGTGTGTGAGAGAGAGAGAGAGAGAGAGAGAGAGAGAGAGAGAGAGAGAGAGAGAGAGAGAGAGAGAGAGAGAGAGAGAGAGAGAGAGAGGTGTCTCTGCTTCCTGTCTGAGCTGCCTTACCTGAGGACGGTTTTGAACAGCGATCAGAAAGAGACCACATTGACCGCCCCAAGTTCTTAGGCGTGGTCTCTAGAAGCTGGCTCTTTTTCAACCTGTGTTGCCTGCTTTCAGTAGGGGACCAGCAGCATTGTGGCCATGGGTTGGGAGGAGTATTGTGGCAGGGCAGACTGAGTCAGAAGGCCTGCTGAGACTTAGGCTGTCCTCTAGCCCATTGAGTCTCTCTCAGTCCATCTCTGTCCTCATTAGGGACTTCTGTCCCTCCTGCAAGGACAAACAGAACTTCTAATATAAGGGCAGTGTGGGTAGGCCTTTCCTCATAGGAGTGGAAGTCAGGAATTCACACGACCTAGGCTTTGCAGAGTGCCCAGGATCTGGCAATCCCATGGGAGAGGCAGCCTGTTCCTCAGCCAGGCCTGCCCAGGGTGCCTGGCACCAGTCACAAAAGGCCTTGAGTAGAAGCCGAGTCGGCTCCTGGGAGTCCAGCAATAAAATCAATGTAAATATAGCTAGCATTTGGGAGCACTTTATAAGGCACTTGAAAAAAAAAAAAGCCCTCTTATAAGCCCAAAGCCAGCCCTACAAGCTGTCAGGACAGTTAGTTAATCTTCCTACCTTTTGGCTGTGGAAATTTAAGTTTAGAGACATTCACTTGATTATGGATATGTTAAGGACAAGGCTGGGATTCGCCTCCCTCAGATCCCTCTTTGTTGGTATCTCCTCCCAGGATGCAGGCTCCTCCCACGTTTGTTCTGGCTACATAAGGGCTGGTGCTCTCCTGTCTGGAATATGGGAGAATTTCTTGTGACCCAGTTCCTGAAGTGGATGGCGCTGCTTCTTGACGCTTGTCTGTACAGAGAGGCATGGCAGAGTGTACCTGTGGGGGTGCGGGTTCTGGGTGCCACTTGACTTTGCGGCGGGTCAACCAGCTGAGGAGTCTGCAGGCTTGAGCATTCTCTGGGGTCACTGGATTAGGGGTATTATGGGGAGGGGACAGTATCGTTTTCAGCCTTGACTCTTATCAGGCACACTGGGGATCCTGGAGGAGGCACCTGCTCTTGGGGGCATTTCAACCCTTGTTTATTTACAACAGATTGTCTTCTGATCTGTCTGTGTCTGTGGAGTATCCTGTCAAGAAGGACATGCAGTCAGAGAGCATGGGACCCTCTGGTGTGGAGGTGGGATCTTGGATTCATGGGTTCTCTCTGCAGGAGAGGTCCCTGTGTGTGCAGAGCGCTGGGTTCTCTCTGCAGGAGATGGGAGGTCCCAGTGTGTGCAGAGTGCTGGGACCCTGCCTGGTGTCAGACCCCAGAGGGTGATGTCACTGCTGTGTGACTGGTTCATCGCCTATTTCCTTGGGCAGTGTGACAAGACAGCTGCCTCACCCTCTTCTGCCAGGCGTTTCCACTTTGGTGAGGAGACCAGATGTCTTGGGTGAACTTGGAGTCCCCTTCAGTACCTTCTGGACACTTTCATCAAAGTGTTCTACCTTGATCTCCCACACAGGTCCTCCTGAGGGGGCAGCAGGACTCTTCTCTTGTCCTTTTTGGTAACAGGGTTCTCCAGATGGCCCTGTCCTCCTCTAGCTGAGCTTAGCCTCCTACACTGTGACCTTTCTGACTGGATGAAGGGACTAAGCAGCTTGCAGGAGCCCAGGTAGGCACTCAGAGTGTACTTGAACGCATTGGGAGGCCTCTTGTCACCCTGCAGTGCTGGCCTCTCCTGAGAGTTGCTTGCCTAGGGGCCGTTGGAGAATTGTTTGGAGTGTGTGGTGTGTTGCTTAATTGCTATTATGTGACCTTGGGGTCAGTGTGTACAAGATAGTAGTAGGTACTTTAGTGTGTGTGCCTTGGGAGAGGGAGGAGCTGCCCACCATCCCACCCCCAGCATGCTTGGATGTGGTAGAGAGCAGAATCACCTCACATCTCTGTTTTATGGTCTGGCATAGGTGGTAGGCCAGTATAACCACTGGGCTTTCTTTAGAGCGCTCCAGCCTGCAGCCCATCCTCCTCTGCAAACTCTCCACCAGCCCTGGCTTGATTCTATTTAAGGCAGGGAGCGTACTTCCTCCAGCCTGCTGCCCCTGGCCTTTGCTTTGTCCTGCCAAGCATTCCTCACAAAGACCTTTTGGGACTGGGTGAAGCAGCTGGGAGCTGCCTTCTGGGGAGGGGGTTTGTCTGGAGGCCTACTACTCTTTGAAAACCTCATATATTTGGGGGTGCCTGGGCTTGGAGGGGCTTGAGCCCAACAACTCCAGAATCTTGTTATCCCTATTTGCATGCTGTACTCAACCCACCTTGGCACACCGCCTCCTTCTCCAGATGCGGGCATGGAGTATACCAACTCCCCTGCGCCAGCCTCGAGTGCTGTCTGCAAATTCCGTGGGCTCCCGGAACTCACCATAGTACCTAGCAGAGGACCTGGCACAGGAGAGGTATTGGGAAAAGGTTCTTGTGAACTTGTTTACTTTACCCTAGGGCCAACTTAGAAGCTGCAGAGTTATTTTTAAGAGGGCTTCAAGGGGCTTGTGATGCTCTAACTCTTTTTTGCTTGCTTGCTTTTCCAGTGAGTGATGGAGCCCGGGCCTTCCTTGCACATGCAAAGCAAATGGTCTGATCTTCACTTCACATCTTCTTGCAAAAAGTTGAGACAGGCTCTCATTAACTCACTCTGTAGCTCAGGCAGGCCTTGAACGCATGACCCTCCTCCTCAGTGCCTTGCATAGATGGGATGACCGAGCCTGGTGACTTTGTCTGTAGACTTTGCTTCCCAGCCTGTGTTCACTCTTATCTTCCATTGTCTCTGTTTGTCTGGGTGGCCTTGGCCTGGCCTAGGCTACTCGTGTACACACAGCTTCCCTTGCTGTCTAGTCTCCCAGGCACGAGGGGGTCTACTTCACCTACTTCTGACCAATGAGACAGCAGGGGAAAGAACATCTACTCTCTTATGAAAAACGCAACTCCTTGGCCACATCCCCTTCTTCCTTCCAGGTACCCTGTTGTGGGTATTTGGACCTGTGGCAGTCATTTTATGACCATGAGATGGACCAAAGTCAGCCATGGTAAACATGACAGAACGAAAGCTGTTGAAGCACCCCAGATCCCTACTTCCAAAACTTTGTTTTTATGATAGGAAGTTGGTTTTGGTCATTTAAAATCAAACACTTCTTTACTTACGATTCTGAGCTTGTTTTTGTTATAAGAAAATTCCAAACTACACACAGTGACAAGCACATCCTTAATCCCAGCAGTCAGGAGGCAGAGGCAAATGAATCTCTGAGTTTGAGGCCAGCCTGGTCTACAGAGCGAGTTCCAGACACCCAGGGCAACACAAGAGAAATCCTGTCTTGAAAAACCAAGAAAAGAAAAGAAAATTCCGGTGCATCCTTAGGATAAGGGCTAGCCATCATGGAAGCAGAACTTTGAAGGGTAAAGGATCTGGCCATGGAGAGTGTGCTGTTTCAGGATATCAGTGCTAGTGTGGGAAGGTAAGGTCCCCCAGGGGACTACCACTGGGAGTCACACTCCTTTCGACATGCTTTAGAGCCATGATTCTCAACTTGGTGGTGACCCCCAACCAAAACATTGTTTTCGTCACTACTTTATAACTGCTATGAATCATAATGTAAATAAATATCTGTTTTCCTTTGGTCTCTTTGGGGTCATGACCCACAGGTTGAGAACCACTGCTAGAGGCAAATTATGCTCGTGTATGAGAAAATGTAAAGGCCCTGGAGGCTCTCAGACGCCTGTATCATGAGCATAGATGGAATGGTGACGGGAACATCACCAAATAGCATTTTTTTGGGGGAGAAGGGGGAGGTGTTGCACATGTGTGTCCCCAAGGGTCCGGAGATAGTGCAAAGATGCTTCAGGTTATTAAAAACTCACATTGTCTCATTGGAAATGTTTCCTCAGGCTCTCTGAGAAAGTTACTTCGGGTAGGCCCTTGCTGCCAGCACTGTATCCCCACGGCTTATCAGCTTCCCTGAGCTAGGACTCAGCTTGAGGCTCAGGCTGGCTGGGGTGGTTGGCTCTGGTTGATCGATCTGGCGGGTCCTGCAACTTTCAACTGACACTGAAAAGAACTCAGGCTTATTTTCTGCTCCGGAGGCTAGGATGAAGTCAGGGTGTTGACAGGACTAGGCTGCCCTGAGACCTCCTAGAGTAGACCCTTCTCCTCCTCCAGCTGCAGATGGTCCCATGCTTTCCTGGCCCGGGGCAGCATAGTTCTAGACGCTGCCTCCCTCAGTCTTCCTGTGGCCATCCTCTTGTGTGTAGGTCTGTGTTGTCATGGCTCTTCCTCGTGTGTGTGTGTGTGTGTGTGTGTGTGTGTGTGTGTGTGTGTGTGTGTGTGTGTGTGTGTTAGCCTCAAGAATGTTGGCTACCTCCCTTTGAAGGGTGACCCATGTAGCTGGTTGATTAGGTAAAAGTAGCTTGCCAGGGAGCCTTCTGTGTCTGCCCCAACAGAACTGGAATTACAAACACATGCTACCATGCTTTTTTTTTTTTTTTTTAAATCTGAGTTCTGGGGATCCAACTCAGGTCCTTGTGGGAATGAGACAAGTGCTTTCCCAAGGAGCTGTCTCCCACCCCGACCTGTCTTTTTCTGAGGACACCTAGATCAGCATGACCTCAGTGACCTCACTTACCTCAGCTTGATGATATCTGTGAGACCCTGTTTCCAAATACAGTCACATGTGCAGTTTGTCTTGCTGAGGGACACCATTCAGCCTGTGTGTCAAGTCACTAGTCTGTGCGATGGGATGTGATAAATGACCAAGCCAATTCTTCTGTCCCAGTGCGGTCCCCTCCCCCACTTCCATCTTTTGACTTGGGGTGGGGAGGGCAGTTAGGAAGCAGATAGATGGAAGAAAGAAAGCTAAGCCAACAGTGGAGGCTTCTTGTGTCCTCTCCATAACCCCACCATGTCCTCACTGTCTAAGGCTTAGACTGAGGCTAGCCTTGATGCTGGATGTGCATGTACGTGTACACACACACACACACACACACACACACACACACACACACACACACACACACACACACACCTTATAGGGGTTCCTTTGAAGGATGCTGTTGCAGTACAGCTTGGGTAGGTGATGGCATCAGAAGCTGGAAACTGATGGACCTTCCGCTGCTGTTCTTATTTATTGGCCGGGTTTCCATCTACCTTGGGAGGCAGAGAGCATGCCATGAGGCAGGAGAAGGCCCACAGGTCATGGAGAGATGGTGGAAAAATACAGGTTCCCCAGTTCTCCCAACCTTCCAGGTGGCCACTCATTTGCTGATGCATCTGGCTGTTGGGTTTTTTACTTTCTTCTTCCTACCCAGCCTTCTGTGTGAGGCCCTGGAGCTCCAGAGCTTTTGGTAAAGCCTGAGAAATGACCTGGGCTCTGAATGCTCACCACTTCCTGCATGCTGGCCTTATTACCTTTATGACAGGGATGTGGCTCTCAATTTCCTTTTATTTAGAACACATGGGGTGACGTGGGGGAGAAGAAACTGGATTCAGGCTGACCCCATGCAGATTCTGGTGCTACCATGGGGCCCTGAATTAGCATTATTTCTCTGAGTTTGTTTCTGCCCTACAAAATAGGAAATGAGGCTAGCCCCCAACCCATGCGGTGCTGGCCATGTCCCTGAGCTGGTGTCCTGCAGGCTGGTTTACGTATATCTCAGACCCTGAACACAGGCCACAAAGAGCCTTTGGGTCTTAGCTAATGATTGTCCCAGAAGCTGAGTTCATAGTACCCTGGGAGGGAGGGAGAAGTGTGTGGTTTTGATTTATGCTCCGTACAACCTTATGTTCCAGGCCCCTTCCAGTGGAAGGGCTGGGGGCAGAGAGCTCTTTGTGGAAAGTCTGGAGCCAGGTGCCTAGACCAGGAGTGGGCTGGTCTGACCAGAGAAGTGAGCTGCTTTGGGAGGCGGGGAGGTGAGAGCATGGGAAGGAGCCAGAGAGAGCCACCTACTTTGAGGCAGTGGGGAGCCATGGGAGACTTTGAGTGGGTGAGAACATTTTCAGGAGGAAAGGTGTTTTGGCAGTTCTCACCCAAGGTGGGTTGGCTTTTGCCCGAGCTGGAGACTAGATTCTGAAGTTAGTTCTGAAACAGCAAAACCAACCAGACAAACAGATGTGTCTGAGCTAGAGGGTGCAACTACTGCATTTTAGTTCTGGTCCCCAGAATCAACTCTCTGACTGCAGGCAGGCAGGAACCAACGCAGGAACGCAGGAATGCAGGCAGGCAGGCACCAACGCAGGAACGCAGGCAGGCAGGCAGGCAGGCAGGCAGGCAGGCAGGCAGGAACCAACGCAGGAATGCAGGCAGGCAGGCAGGGACCCTGGTGTTTTAATAGATCTCTAGTGTTATAGTGGGTTCTAGGCAGGCCTCCTCTTTGCTTTTCTGTGTCCTGTTCTGGTCATTGTACAGAGCCTTGTGGGGAGAGGCATAGGAAACTCAGGCCTCTTGTCCTTAGCAGAGCTCCTTGGAGGCCTTAGTGGAGACTTGGCCCCATGGCTTTCTGTCTGGTCCCCTGGCTCAGGGCTCACTGGGGCTATTCGAAGCTGAGCATTGACAGAGGGCCCTGAGGTTTGGCCAGAGAGGAAACTGGTCCCTGTTTACCCTTGAATAAAGGCCCCCCAAAATCTGGCTCTCTGTGAGCTGTGGACATTCGGCTTAGACAGAGGCTCTAGGCATGGGCTGTGAACAAGGTAGATCTCCCCAGGGTGGGTCTTTGACTGCTCCTTCCCTGCCTTAATAGGGTGGATGTGGGTAGATAATGAGTTACAGTGTCAGAGAGGGTCCCTTAGCTGCTGCTGCTTCATGCTGAGTCTGGCTCTCTCTCCTGAGGACAGAGGCCATGTCCCTTCTCTTCCTGCTCCCTTTGGCCTTTCAGATCTCAGCCAGACCCCACGTCATTTACTGCTTGGGAATGTCCTGTGAATGGCCCCAGGTGGCTCTGGGCCCTGTGTTTGCAGGGCCCTGTGACTCCAGCCCCAGAGCCTATCCATTAGCCATCAGTCCCAGGCCCACAGTCACTCTGCTTTGCCAGCCAGGGTTAGCTTTTATGCTGCCTTTCTCAGTAATCACCAGCCTGACTGTCATTCTCCCCTTCCTTCTGACTGGGCCTCAGCTTCCCTTTTCTGTGAAGAAGGCTTGGACTCCATCATAGACTGGTGACTCAGATGTAGCCAGGCCCGCTCACGGCTTCTTTGTCCTACCTGAGGTCTTCACATTTTTCTTTAACTCCATTGCCAGTATGAGAGCCAGCTTCCCCATTCTTGCACTGGCAGCCTCATGGCTGTGTCCTCAGTGGACATTGCAGGTAGGCATTCTCTGTGTGTACTGAGGCTCCCCTGCAGCCTCTGGCTCTGACTTTCAGAGTGGTGAGGCAGCAGAAGAGAGAAGTGAGAGACTGATTGTTCCTCAGAGAGCCTGTAGCCAAGGGCCTAGACTTGACAGGAGGAGGCTTTTCATCTGACCCATACCCGTGTGGGAAGGAGTGTGGGTTAGCTCAGTCGGTGGCTAGAAACGTCTTAGGAACAAAGTTGCAACCTGAGAATTTGCAAGGTGCTTCCTGGGGGCCCTTGTGAGTAAAAGAATGAGCGAGCAATGTGACAGGAACCTTGAGCATGGGTGTCTGCCGCAGGGTCAAGAGGGGTTGTGTCCTAGCATGTCCCTTGGAACCTTGTGGCCTAGACCGGCTTTGGCAACATTGTAGTTTTGGGGTTCATTTGCCACAGAGGTCAGATTTCCATTGAACCCCAGATGGGCCTTGCCACCTCCTGCTTAGCTGAGGCCGTCTGGGTGTGGGCACATAGTCCTTCTGGTGGCCCTTGTTCATCTAGGCAGCATGGGGTGGAGGGACACTTTGGACCCAGACGTCATTGCCTGTGTGCCAGATGTCCTGTTGGAAGAAGCCGCTAAAGGAAAAAGTGGTCAGTGTGGTGACTGTTTGATGTTGGGAGTTTCAGAGTGGTCAGAGGAGTGAGCGTAAACCCCTTCTGTGCATACCGGGGTAGGTTTGCATCCTGGCACCTCAACTCTGTGATCTGTTGAGCCCCTGCTTCATACCTTTGGGTCTGAGCTCACCTGTGGCCCACTTGGCCATCCTAAGTGAATCTTTAAGCTGATGACAAGAAGTTTCAAAGGTTTCCTCAAAGTGTAGGCTTTGGGGGGAAGCTGGCTATGGCTGCATGAGAGAATTTGCACTTGAAGTCAAACCTGAGAGAAGACTGAAGTTCTGTTCCCCTCCTTGAGGAGACCCTGCCCTACCAGCTTCTCCCTCTCTCTGTTCTCAAGGTCTCCGTCCAACCTGGATCTCCCCACAGGTTGCAGGGTTTGGCAGCCCCATCAGGAAATGGAGACAGCACAGGTCTGAGTTTGGATCTGGACCTCAGTACTCTGTCTCAGTTCCTAGCCTTGTCTCTATCCTGTTCAGGGTGTGCCTTTGATCAACATCTTCACAATGATGGGACCACAGACTCCGTCAAATCTCTTTTGCAGATGGCTGTGAGCCAGGGGACTTCCCTGTGGTATTAGGTCACCCAGGCATCTAGGTTGAAATTGCTTGCCTGGGAGGAAGAAACCCTGTATTTGTCACTAGGCAGAGATGAACAGAAAGCGACTGTTATCCATCAGCTGGCTTCTTGAGGGAGTAAGAAAGTAGAAAAGGGTGCCTGTTTGGTAGCCTGTGTTTGAAGCTTGGGGTTGTAACTCTGAGATCCAGGGTATGTCTTAGTACTCTTAGAAGGTTAAATCCTTGCTGGGCCTTGGTGGTGTACTCCTTTAATCCCAGCACTCTGAAGGCAGAGACAGGCAGATCTCTGTGAGTTTAAGGCCAGCCTGATGTACAGAGTGAGTTCTAGGTCAGGCTCCAAAGCAATACAGAGAGACCCTGTCTTGAATACTCCACGCCCCCCCCCCCAAAAAGAAGGAAAATCCTTAACTGGGGATGTGACTGCAGCTGGTGTTAACAAGAAAGGCAGAATTTTGTGTTGTTTTGTTTTTGAGACAGGGTTTCTCTGTGTAGCTTTGGCTGTCCTGGAACTCGCTCTGTAGACCAAGTCTCCCGAGGGCTAGGAATAAAGGCATGTGCCACCATGCCTGGGACATGAGAAAGGCAGATATCAAATCAGTGAGGGTTCAGCGTAATATTCCACAGTGCTGTGTGGGGCAGGTGACGTCACCATTATCGTTTTGTAGGCACCTGTGGCTTCAGTGCGATGGAGGACAAGGCTCAGTGAGATGGGACCCTTGCTATCTGGAGCTTATGGTTAGAGGACATTGGCAAGTGGAGGTGTGCTGTGTTTTGGGGTTCCTAGCATCTGACTCCTCAGTTTATCCACAAGGGTTCTCTCTTGTATTCTAGGTTTTCCTCCTCTGGCCTTAGAGACCAGAGCCTTTTCTGTTAGCTCTTCAGGACACCAGTCATGGTGTCTCTACAGCACAGGAAGGTTATAGGTGAAGAATGGTGAAGACTGTGGTTGGATTCGGGCAGGGTGATGAGCTTCACACACTGCTGCTAGGAATGATTGTATGTACCTTTGGGCCTCCAGATTCTGTTGCCGGGGCCTGGTTTCCAAACAGGCCTCTCTTGCCTTTTTTCCTGAGCTGCACCAAGGTGTTCAAGTGAGGCCCCTCATTACTCAGGCCAGCCTGCTGAGCTCTGTTGCTTGCATTATAGATGCAGAACCCCTAGGATTTAGAATAACACTTGCTGTGCACAGGTCACCCTGCTCTGCTGCCAGTGGGGAGGACCATGGAAGGGTTTCGGAAGGAGGAAATGGGTGACGGGGATTTTGTAGCATGAGGGCCTCAGGAAGGTTATGAAGAGGTTGGACCTTGTTCAGTGCAGTGAGAGAACATGGAATCCATGCATGCAGACGATTGCTCCTTTCATGGACTTCATTTATTCACAGAGGTCATGGAGCAGGATCAGCCCCTTTACATCCCAGCTTGCCAGTTGTAGCCTGGCCCTGATCCAACAGCTTCTTTGAATTTCGTTCCTCTACGTGAATATAAATGACAGTAGTGTCTGAGGGCTGGGGGCTTTGGGAGGAGAGGACACCCTTGAATGTGGATCCCAGCCCACACACCAGGCCTGCTGGCCCTGCATGCCTGCATGGATTGGGACAGGAGGCCAGGGGTTGGGGTGCCTGTCTTACCTGACCTACCCAGACTTCGTGACGTGAGCCTGAGTTGTCTTTCATACAGGTGAGGGCGTGTGCCTTGGGAAGTTAGTAAATTGCTCCTTCTCCAGGCCACTCAGCCAGCCAGAAGCCACTGTGAGGACTGGGTTTGGGTCCCCTGCCTCCCGAGCCTGGTTGGTTCCCACCACTTCATGGGCCTGACCCGAGTGTGCCGGTCACAGAGAGTGAGCGTGGCAGTGATCCAGGGTAGGCACAGAGCCACTTCCTGCTCAGGGAGTGCCAAGCGACTTCTGGCTTCCCAGAGTGCAGCGAGCCTTTAAATGGCCCCCAGAGAGGCAGGGTATAGTGAACAGTGAGAGCCGGAGGAGGCAGGTGTGGGTGGTGTGGGCGCTGGCGTTAGGGGCACTCCTAGGCCTTGGTGTCTGTGGCAAATGTGGGATGGCCGGCCAGAAGCTGCGTACTCGGGTTAACCTAGAACGCACTTTGTAGGGGAGTATGACCTGGTGGGCAAAGATCTGTTCTTCTCCCCCGTGTCCTGTCTTGCCCTTGTATACCTCAGGAGGGCTGTGGGCCCTCAGACCTTGCTTTGAAGAGAAAAGCAAGCCATGCTTCATGAAGCCAGTCTGATCCCAGCTGGGCCCTGTGTTCCCTCATGCAGGACCTCTAAGTCCTCAGTTTCCTGCTCTGTGAAGTGGGCAGGAATCCTGTGTTGTGTTCTTCCTCTAGGAATTGAAGCTAGGTAATAGTTTCTAAAAACTAAGACCATTTAGTCCCGAAGGAAGGTGACATTGCTGGAACTCTTGGATATGCCAACATCTGGCCTGTGGTCTCTGTGGGAGGAACAGCCCATTCGTCGCTGCTCTCACCCCTTGTAGACCCTCTCCCTCTGGTGACGGGAGGAGGCAGTGTGGTGAAGGTAAGTTTGGGGGGGAACCTTCCTAACACAGCAAAGGACAAGGTGTGAAGGGAGAGGTAGGTGGGTGCCGGGTTCTGGCACCCGGAACCTTGGCTTCGTTGTGTAAGAGAAGCATGGTGATATTCTGTGGCATCTGGGGGTGACGGGAGCTGGGGGGATCAGGGAATTTGCTCTCAAACTTGGGGAACATCCTTAAGGGCTCAGTTCGGGGTGTGCGTGTGTGTGGGGTGTCAGGAAATAGCCCAAAACTTTTAGGAAGAATTCTCAGAGAGATTTTTTTCTGACCTGCCCTGGAGGGAGCCGCCCCTTTCCACTGGGACCAGGTTTCAGGTGGCTGCCTCAGCCTGGTCCTTTGTGGAAAGCGCCTTTCCAGACTTAAACTCAACCCACTCTCCTCTCCCCTCTTCACAAGGGCATATGGGTGTAATTTCCTTTTCCTGTGTTATTATAATTGTACATTTAGAAGCAGCCAAATGTTAAATAGTGGGAATTGGTTCAACAAATGACACTGTATTGACCTTTGGCTGGTAATGCTTTAGAAGAATGTGTCCATTATAGCACGTTATCTAGAAGTGGCACCCAAATTTGTTTCCCCCTCGTTTTTGGGGGGTGGGGGATGCATATAAAAGAGTTGAAAGGATATGTGGTAGAATGCTATCGAATATCTCAGAAATCAAGTTGAGGTTGTTTGGTATGAGTGAGGGGTTTTTTAGCTCTCTTATGAAGACTGTACGTTAAGTTGATGAGGACAAAGTACCACTTTTAAACAGTGGGGTGGTGTGGGACTCTGTCAAGCAACTCAGGAGATGTATGTCTGCCCCCACAGGCCAGCAGAGGAAGTGGTACCTGAGTCTTCCCTGGCTTGAGCCCTCAGACCTGCCTTTATCTAGAAGCTGGGTTTAAATCTCAACCCTGTGCATTGAGTTCCAGCTTAGCTGTGGGTTCCTGGGGTGGGGTGGGGGCTGGGGATTGGCCAGCCCCACAGGTGATTGCCCAAGTGTACACAGAAGGTATTCTCATTCCGGGTTACTAGGGCCTAGAGCTTGGACTCAAAGCCTTGTTGGTTTTTAGTCTCTGGCTGCCATTTCCTTCCCACTGTGAGAACCAACAACCTCTGTGGGTCTTAAAATACTTTTAATAATATTTAGCAAACTTTTCATTAGAAGTCAATATGAGTTTGGCCCATAGTCATTACTGAAAGGAAGGCATATGTCTGCGCTCTGTCCTGCTCATCTCTCATCACTGTTCCCCCCCAGCCCCCACTATGCAGGTGGATCTGATGTCCTTTGTGAAGATGTGAAGGGTTTTTTGGTTTTTGTTTATTTTGTTTTTCGAGACAGGGTTTCTCTGTGGCTTTGGAGGTTGTCCTGGAACTCACTATGTAGACCAGGCTGGCCCGGAACTCACAGAGATCTGCCTCCCCGACCTGCTCTCCTCCCTGGGTACTGATCCAGTGGAAGAGAAGGCAGCTTGTTGGTGGTGATCCCAGAGTGGCAGAATAGGGTGGTGTTCCTTGGGGAGAGCCCCCAGCTGGTCCAGGGCTGAGTCTGATGAGTCATGAGCCACATGGGTTTTAGAAAGCTGAGGGTAGGTTGGGGGTGGGGAGCATGGGAGGGCTGTCACCGGCAATGATAGGTCTTGAGGGCCAGATGGTGCCCGCATCCCTGTCAGCATCTTGGGGAAAGTCGCATTTTGTTTGGGCTGTGTTGGTATGAAAGGGGGTAATACCGGGAGCTCAAGCACGTTACCCTTTGCCTTCTCTGTATCTTATCTTGAACTTTGAGAGATGCCTGCAATTCTTCTCATACTGTCTTAGGGAAGCTGTCCCGGTGCCTTGACCATTTCAGATCGGTTCAGAGCAGTGACTCTATGGTTCTGTCATCTGCTTGCATAGCTCTCTGATCATGGGTTCCTCCGGGAGGGGCTGGTTCACTCACTTGGGTAGTGTGGACTTGGGATCATAGCTGCCTGTTTCCAGTCTCTAAGGATATTACTTAGGAAGGAGAACATTTTGAGTTAGGCACCCTGGTGCTTAAGTTAAGCTAGGGCAAAGTAGTCACTTACTGTCACGTGCCTATGTCCTACCACTACCCACATGACCTGAGATGCTGGCCTTCTCATCTGCTGGGAATTGTGGGGCTCGTAACTGAAGGAGAAGGCTACCTCAGGTTGGCTGAACCCTGCCTTTGCTGTCTCTTGCTGCCAAGTAGGACTGGTCGTACATGGTGCTGCCAGGCACCAGGTTCCCATTAACCGGGCCACCATATGATGTGCCTGGAGAGCCACTACTTCCCACTTACTAACTAGGGTCCACAGTGGCCGTGTAGCATTGTGGTACTCCAAGTCCTTCTTCCTGTTTCCCAGGCAACACTGCTTTTTTGACTGTCTATTGACTTCCCATTCCTTCTGGTCCCATATGTCCATCTCCATAGAGTTTGGGGCTTTATGGTGTATGTGTTCAGTCATATCCACCTCCTCTGAGTGGACTTGACCCCAGCTTGTCGGTATCCCTGGGCGGTTGATGAGCCATATATGCTTTTACCTCCTTGCCCTAATGGCACACCATCTCGACCCCCCCATCGCCCCCACCACCATTATCCTGGTGCTAGCTGTGGAGTGAGCACTGGCTACTCTGTGCGAATGAGAAACTGACACAATGTGACCAAAGACTCCCAAATCCTAGCCTGCTGAGATAAGAGCCCGGCTTAGACAGTCGGTTTGTTTCAAAGGGGGCTGAGGCCAGAGGAGAGCAACCACTGTCTTAGATACTCTAGAGCCCAGTGGAAAGAGAGAGAGCTGCCCCAGAGAAGCCACAGAACTGACCTGAAGCTTGTGGGGTGGCCAGGGTCAGTGCTTCTGGTCCAGGGAAAGCCAGCTAGACTGAAGGGACAAAGTGACCAGAGGGCCAGAACATTGGAGTGTAGGGGACCCTAGAGGGTGGGCCTAACATTGCAAACCCCTGAGCGTTGGTGTTGCACACTGCCTGTTGTGTTGGGCAATGTCAGCTGTCCCTACTGTCACCCACTGTGATTCCCATCTCACTTCTCTTTGGCCCTTCTTGGTGGGTTTTACATGTCTACACAGCCACCACAGACATTTCTTGAGCCCCCTCCCCTTGCATGACATCCAGGCAACAACCCTGTCCTCCAGGGGGAAGCACATTGCGTGCTCCAGATGGCCAGCTGTGAGGGACCCTGCCTCAGTTTGCATCCTTGGGGAGGACTCTCACAAGCATACCGGTGAATGAGAAGGTAGAGGTGGGAACGGGATGGAGGAGCTGGGGTCACCTTCTGAGGAGGCTGTAGGATCCCCAGAGAGAAGGAACACTTTTGGGAAGGAAAATTTCTGAGTCTGAATTGAGAAACTTGGGAGCCCATCTGCATCCCGATGAATGTGATGGCTTTGCCCTTGGTGGCGTGGACTTTCCAGTCAGCTTGCTTCAGCAGGCCCTAGAGGGTGGTTGCCATAGAAACTATTGGTCTCTGTGGGTGGCAGCATGAACCACCTCCCAGTTCATTCCAGTGTGGTGGGGGGAAGGATTCTGAGAGGGGCCATGGGAGGAAGGCTTGAGGCCGGGGATTAGGAAACTGGAAAACACTGGTCTACTTTTGGGCTTCACATTTGGATCAGGACTTAAGACCCAGCATTAGAGTCCACCCCTCTCCAGTTTCTGACAGTGGACAAAGACTGTGAGCCGGACCATATCCCCACGCCTTGACTGGAACAAGTCCTGAGCTTCTCTGCACTGTCAGCCCATGGTTCTGGTTGTGCAGGCACTGTCTCTCCTGGACCCTTTCCTTCCCTATCCTTGATGCATGAGGGCCCTCCTGCCTCTTCCCAGTCCTACAGCCATCTCTGCTCCTCAGGGCATCTCACCTGTGGTTCTCCCTCCTCCCAGCAGGACACCCCTGCTCCTGTGACAGTCCTGCTCTGGGCCTCCCTCCCCTGGCAGCCACTGTACTCACTACAGCAGTTTTCTCTGGCCGCTGTTGGAAAGCCACCCTGAGAAGGGAGCAGTTTTTTTCCTGTGGCATGTTCCCCCAGTCCCATGAGGCACAACTCTGCTGATGTAGTTAGTTTAACTCGTCATCCATCCATGAAAACCCCTCCACCCTGTCCCTGCCCGCCCTCGACTTAGTGAGGTCAACCATGGCCCTACACTCGATTGATTCTATGATTGCCACGATGACAAATGACACATAGTCACAGGTCTCTGAGAGTACAGAGTACACTGGGGCCCTGCACATTGAGTATGTGGATGTCATTTGAAGAGACCTGGAGAACCTCAAGCCTAGCCTGTCATGATGATCCAGGGTACAGGCACATCTGTTGTCATCATCCCTGGGTCAGAACCTTCTTAATGGCTCACACTGATGCCCCGTGAGATAGAACCCTTCAGGCCCTTTGCCAAAGGCCCCAAGTCTACTCCAAGGGGGAGGGACTGGCTTCCTAGGACACAAAATTGTTGCTGGTGTTTGTCACCCACTGCCTGGAGCCTCCTAGGCAGTGTCTCATGGCTGTAGAGGGTATCACAGTCAGCAGACACCCTCCTCCCCGTGAATCTGATTGATTTGCCAAGGTCACAGCTAGAGGCAGGGTGACACAAGTCATCTAGGATGGGGCTCTCACAGCACTGTGTGTGTGTCTGTGTGTCTGTCTGTGTGTCTGTCTGTCTGTCTGTATGTCTGTATGTATGTATGTATGTTCCACATGGATCTTCACCTCCTCAAGAGATGGAGAGACAGAGGGTTTAGTTGGGTCCCAAGATTTCTTTGCCTTCTGCTTCATTCTCTGGAATTCTCCCAGGTGATGGAGGCAGGTTTCAGCGTTGCCTGTCTCCAGTGTACCAGCCTGTTAGAGACCTTTAATACTCCTTAAGACGATGCAAAATACCCGGTTGGAAATGGCCTCAAGGGATGCTGCCTTTGGATTGGGGAGAAATGAATATAGAAAGAATACCACCCAGGGCTTTGGAAGGAATCTGCGTAGGCTTTGTGGGACTTAGATTCTGAAGTTTCTGCTTCGTATTGTTAAAAAGAGTACGAGGAGATTATTTCTGGCTTGGAGAATTCTCGTCCACTTGTGGCGGGGGCTGCCGGTTGCCATTCTGGGAGGAACATGGAGATAAAGGAAGCATTGAAACCCTGAGATGTCTTCCCTTGTCAGCATAGACAAACATCCTGGGCCTGAAGCCAGGGCAGAGCAGAGAGGTTTGGAGCATGAGGTGGGGATCTAGGTGGGGGTGGTTTGGGGCCTCATTTAACAGGGACAGTGGTGGTCCAGATTCATACAGAGACCCCTGCCCACTGCTGCCTGCACAGCGTTGTGGTTTTGAGGTTCTTACCTGAGCCCCATATTCCGTGGAACCATAAAAGTGATAGCTCTAAGCATCGTGTGTTTGTGTATTATGTGAGGCACAGCATTGACGCAGCTCATGTGTTGGTTCATGAAGCTTCCAGAGTCATCTCTTGAAACGGGGATTGCCCAACACCCTGCTGAGCCTCCAGCATCTTCCCACCATCCTTGGAACACTAATTTGCAAATGCTTTTTTATTTAAAATATTTTGGTAGGGCTGGAGAGTTGGCTCAGTGGTTAAGAGCACTTGTTCTTGCAAAGGACCCGAATCCAATTCCCAGCACCCACGTGAGTGTTCATTTCCTCCTCAGGTACCAGGCACACATGCGGCTCAGAGACATACATGCAGGCAAAGACACTCATACTCAGGTGTGTGTGTGTGTGTGTGTGTGTGTGTGTGTGTGTGTGTGTGTGTGTGTGTGTGTACGTACACGTTCTTTTGCATACCCATGGAAGTCAAAGAACGACTTTCAAGAGTTGGCTCTCTCCTTTTGACATGTGGATCCTGAAGGTCAAACTCAGGTCACCAGGCTCCTGTGGGAAGCACTAAGTCATCTCATTGGCCTACTTTTTATATTTTGAGACAGGGTCTCATTATATTGCCCTGGCTGGCCCTGAACTCAAGGAAGTGCTCCTGCCTTAGGCTCCCTAGTGTTAGGCTAATGGACACCACCACGTTTGGCTAGCCGACTTCTACTCATATCCTCTCAGGTCTGAGCTCACTTCTGTGCCCCTCTTACCCCCTCATCTACCCATCCTCGCATCCACGCTGCTTTCCATGTTGTCCCCAAGACGCCCAGGTGCGTCTCCTTCTCTTCCGGTCTCACTCGGATGCTGCCTCTTAAGGGGACCGGGGGCTGCAGCTGCTTGGTGGGGAAACTGTGACAAAGTGCCGCAGTCTGAGTGGCTTAAACAATAGAAATGGGATGTCCCGATGCTTAGGAGGCCCAGTGCTGGTCAAGGCGCAGGCAGAGCGCTTTCTGGAGCCTCTGGAGCTCTGGTGGATGTGCCACCATGATCTCTGCCTTGGTTGTCAACTTGTGTTCTCCCAGGGTGCAGATATCCAATGTGCCCTTCTGACAAGGACAGCAGTTCTTTTGGTATGAGGGTCCACCCCACTCAAATATGATGTCATCTTAATTATATATGCAGTGACTTTCAGACAAGGCCGCCTTCTGGGGTAACGGAGGTCAGGACTTGAATGTGCAGCCAGTTCCACTCGGATCAGACCTTGTATGGCGAGCGTCTGCTCTCCGCACCAAGCACGCTGCCTCTGACTCCTGATGGCCCTGACTCGACCATATTTCTCTGTTTGCTGACACCCTCCCTGTTGCATCGCCGGGCTTGAGCAGTGCCAGCACAAAGCAGCCATCCAGGAGTGGCACTAGGATTCAGGAAAAAGCAGAATAGAACAAAGAGTCATCTTCTGTGATTGATCTGTGAAGGGGCAGTGTTTTTCTTTTATATACACGTTAGACAAAGGGCGGAAGTCAAGAGGGCTGATGTGAAAGCTTGGCGTTTTTAGCGATCGTCAGGTGGGCACACACCACCCTTCCAGCTTATTACTGTGTGCATTCTCCAGTCTGCTTTGCCGAGAACAAACGTGCCCTTTCGCATGGGGTGTCCCCTTGACCTTAGTCCCTGCATGCACTTCCTAGTGAGCTAGGACCAGTGTGGTTTGTCTGAGGCTGCCAAGGATGATGGGCAATTAAATGGAAGGATTGCAGTTTGCCTCTGGGAGGACTTTTGGGGTCTGGGCATTCTATCCTGGCCTCACAGTGGAAAATGCAGGGAAGGTGGCAGTGTTGTATGGCTCTGTTTATATGGTCCATTCTAAGTTTATCTGTCCAGGACCTCATAAATGCATGCCTCACCACGACCCGTGTGTTCACTTTGTGACCATCAGATATGGCGAGGGAGCTGCCTCAAGGACTGGTGGGTACTTCCTCTGTTTTCCTTTCCTGTTTGTGTGTAGGACTGTCCAGTCTTCCAGATAGCTACTGAGAGGAGGGTTCCCAGATATTCACGGCTTGCTTGGAGTGACAAGACTTAGGTCAGCAGGCTGCATCGATGGTGGCTTCCTCTGCCTCTTCTGTTGTGTCTTTGGGAGCCAAGACTCCTTTAGTTTCCAGGATCATGGCTGCTGCTGTGGCAGTGAACAAAGCTGTAGGAAGTCTCTAGGCCTCTCCAACACCCCATGGCCTTGTCTCCTTCCTAAGGATTGTTGTGGGGCCGGAACCAGGTGACTCCAGTGCCCTTGCTTGCTCTAGAGCACAGAAGATCTTGGGATTTTCTTCTCCTGCTAGGTCAGTGTCTGCAACTTATGTCTGAGTCATTTGGACTTGCAGAGTTTGTTAACTGGATACTTCTCTGGTGGGACCCACAGAGAAGTGCTCCCCCTCCTCCCCCCACAAGCCCAGCATGGAGGTCCAGATCTGGGAGTATTACGGAGAGAATATAGGCCAGAAGGTATGGCTGTAAGGAAGGTAGTGGGTGAGGGTTTGTGGCCTGTCTCTTCTATGACTGGCCTAATTCCTTTCGCGCTTCCTTTTTTTTCAGTGCAAGATAGGGTAACATTTGTTTGGAGCGGTGGGTAGCATGATGAACGGTTGGGCCGATGTTGTAAATCTCTCCTGTCCCCAGGTACTCATTCAGCACACGTTTGCTGCCCTGGTACAAGCAGACATTGCCAGGCTGAAGGGAGGAACAGGATACTTTGGAGAGGTCTCAGAGACAGGCCAAGAAGTCTTTTTACAGCTCACAGTGGGCATGATTGGCCAGGCTAGACTGTGTCAGTTCCTCTGAGGTAGGAGGCTGGTAGGGTTCCTGGGGGCTGGCATCATGCCCAAGCCCTGAACCTGAATCTGACACTTTCTGTTTGTCATTGGAACTGGTAGCTCCCCCAAGAACGGAGACTAATGAAGTGTTAGAGGAATGGAGAGCAGAGGAGCTCCAGGATACTCGCTGGCACCTTCCACGGGGGATGGGGCGGGGGCTCCTGAGAGCCTGCTCCGCTCTGGCTGTTGCTGAAGCTTTTCTGACGTTGCCTTGTTCAATGAGGAATGTGGGAGCAGATGCCAAGGCTCCATCAGACAGGCTTAGATGGGCTGAAGGTCACTGCCTACCGCTGCCTGCCCTCCTTCATCAATCACAGCCCCAGTTACCGGGATCCAAAAGGCCACCACTGTCATGGGATCCCAGTGAGAGGACCCCCTACCCCCATGAATGCAATAATCCATGTGCAGTGCTTACAGGTAGGCCTGGTATATAGCAAGTGCTCAATGGATATTAGCTGCTGGCTAGATTTGAACCCAGGTCTTTTTGCTTCTACTCCTGTTGTCTGCACTGGTAACTTAAAGTCAAACAAGGCAGAAACTGCACTGGCTTGAAACTCCCAAGTAGCATAGTATAGTGTGAGAAGACTGATCTCACCTGGCTTCATAGAGACTCCTGTTATCCCCCCGGGGGAAATGATCACTTACATCAGTCCCTTGGAGTGCACTGAGGTGCTGTGGGCATAGGTAGGTAGATGTCTATAGTCTCTCTCTGCTCCTACACTCCACAGCATACTATACTGGGTCACTTCCTAAGCGTCCTATGGCAGCTTGATATCCCTTCTTGATGGATTTGATATATTAATTTTGGGTGATTATAAATAATAATGTCCTGTGTGTTGGCTTGCTAGCAGGATGGAGACACCCCGAGTCCCAGTGCTGTGCATGCATTGGGATGCTTCCATAGGTTGGGGGCTTGGGGGGGGACCCGTGCTTCCTGATGAGGGATTGGGAAATGACACTTTGCTGGAGAGTTTAGTTCTTCCTGCTGGAGTTTCAGAGGAAGACAGACCCCGTGGCTGAGATGGCCAGGCAGACACTCTCCTGCAAGTAGGCAAGAACTACCTCGGACATAATTTTGGGCTACATTGTCACTGCTGGTCCTTCCCAGGAAAAGTGTCTAGCTAACATCCTTCTGAGGAAATTAGAGGGCCTTTGAAACTGTGCCTCAGAGCCTGGCAGTGGTGGTGCACGCCTTTAATCCCAACACTCGGCAGGCAGAGGCAGGCAGATCTCTGTGAGTTCAAGACCAGCCTGGTCTACAAAAGCTAGTTCCAGGACAGGCTCCGAAGCCACAGAGAAATCCTGGGGGTGGGGTGGGGGGGGGGCTGCGCCTTGGAACACAGGGACAGAGCTAGAGTGTGGCCACTCCCCTTACTTACTGGCCACCCAGTCTCCGCTTATTGTTTGGCCTTCTGGAATCTTCTTTGCCTCACATGTAAATGGTCACCAGACCTCAGCTGCTCCAGACTGGGAGATTAGGGGGAATAATAATATGTGTGATTTGCTCAGTTCCACACCTGGTATGGGGCTTAGGCTCCCATGGTTCTGGGGAAGGGATTGCTTGGATCATCCTGGCGGACAGCCAACAAGAATTAAATAGGAGCTAGGGAAAATCTAGCCTCATGTGATCTCAGCTGAAATCTCCGCTGCTGACATCTGTGCTGTGGGCTGTCCCTGCTCGGCGGGATTGCCTCCTGTCTGGGCTCTGGTGTAGCCTATGGAAGGGTGTTTCCTTGTCTTTGCTTTGCAGGCGAGGAAACCAGTCTGAGGGTGAAGGATGCTCTCTCCCTAGGCCTGTGCTTCCAGACACTCAGCCCCGCTCTCTGATCTTTTGCTGCCCCTCTGCTTGGGAGGGACCACCTCATGCCTGGGGTGGTGTTGCTGGAGTCAGGTCTCACAGCTTCTTCAGCCCCAGATGAACACAAGGATGCTATATTAGTTATTAAACTGTTGGCTGATGGCTAGAGCTTCTTATTGGCTAGTTCTGTCTTAATTATTAGCCCATTTCTATTAACCTATGTATTTCCGTGTTGTCTTGACTTACCAAAGAATGGTCCAGACCTGTTACTCCTTGGTGGTCTACATGGCTTCCTTTCTACCTACCTTTTCCAGAATTCTCCTTGTCTCCTAGTCCTGCCTATCTTTCTGCCTCTATTGGCCAAACTGTTTTATTCATCAGCCAATAAGAGAAACATATATACAGGTGGACATCCCCCATCATCCCCTCTTTTCTGTCTAAATAAAAAGAAGGGTTTTAACTTTAATATAGTAAAATTATATATAACAAAGCTGTTATCGAGTAAGAACTACAGTTAATAACATTTAGCCCGTTAACATTTGGCAAAAGTCATCTATCTTAGGGTGACTCAGGAGGAAGATAATTGTTAGGGAGCTGGGGCAAGAGGACCCTGGGATCCTCTTTCTCCAGTCCCCATTTCCCAGCATGCAGTGAGAGGGCAGCCAGACTTTGGGGTGTAGCCTGTGACTCCCCTGCGGTACAGATCTTGTCTATCTTTATTTGCCAGCTTGTGTGTGAAGTGTGCCTCTCCTTAGGACCGGAAGAGACTGCCTGGTGACAGAGAGAGGGTTTTTAGTTTCCACCATGTTGTCTTGAGCCCTGGGGCACCACCGTGTGTAGTAACAACATCAATGAACAGTCCACTTGGCCAAAGTGGCTGCCACCGAGGGACTTGTGGGTAGATGGAGGGGACCTCTGAGGCTTTCCTGGATGCTGGAGAACAGATAGGTTCATGCGTGGCTTGTTCAGGGTTTCCGCCTAATAATTCTAAAATATCAGGAAGTGTTCTTCCCTTGCAGAATAAATTTCTGTTGCTTGTATTCTATGTAGATTCAAAACTATAAAACTATAGCTTGAAAAAGCCCGTCCGAACCCCACTGGGGTGCATTTAGTAGTATTTAACATGTCCTTTGTCTCAATAAGTGAAGAAATGGAGTAGAGAAACCTCCCATATCAGCCAAGTTGATGTGAGGTTCTGGTTTGTCAGGTGACATGAAGTCCTGGGGCCTGAAACGGTGACGACCCCTCCCCTCCCCCCCCCCCCACATACTCCTTTCACCTGTCACAGGGCCATCAGGAAAGAGAGAAAATCTCTTCCCGCATGGGGGACACGGACCACATACTCCACAGTTACTAGCCAGAGGTCATTGACTCTTGTTGCCATCCAGCCAAGGGTGCTGTGCTGTTCTGTGTCTTGGAAAGCACAGCTTTGTCATCCTCCCCCCAGGTCACCCTTCCTGTTTCCTCAGTTTCCACAGCAAAGGTCTCCACTGGGATGTCTTTGCTGCCATCTTAGTGACTTCCAAATATCTCCCCCCTTCCCGTGTGTGTGTGTGTGTGTGTGTGTGTGTGTGTGTGTGTGTGTGTGTGCAGAGAGATAAGTGGATCCCTGGTGTTTGCTGGTTAACCAACCCAGGTGGAGAGATCCTCCTGAGTAGAATTTTATGAAGCAGTGGTAGCCTGGGGATTTGAACTCAGGTTGGCATATTGCTGTAACCGGCACTCTTCAGACTGAGCCATCTTCCCCTGCTGCTCAATGCTATTTTCCTCCCTCCATCTGCAGATTTGAATGTGTTAGGGACTGTGATGTTATTGGAGCATTCGGGATCAGAGTCCAGACTCTAGTTTCCCAGAAAGCTGGGTTTGCCCACCCACCTACCGATGAGACGAGGAGCAATAGTGAAAGTAGAGGGAGATTTATTCTTTGTGGCCACATGGGGAAGAGAAGAAAGAGCTCCAGTGACCATTCCTGCCCACCTCCGAAGTCCATCTCCAGGGTCCTGACCTGAGGTTCAGGTTTAAATATCGGGTAAGAAGTTTGCATAACTGAGCAGTCCTGGCCAAGGTGTGGTTCCAGCCATCATTGTCTTGGCCACAGTGTCTCTTACAAGCCGGCCTGACAAGTTGTTGGTTAGAACTGTATGGAATCCCTTCACAAAAGACAAGTTCTTCCTCTGGCTGGCACTCAGCTGGTACAAGTCATATAAAATCCTAGCTTGGGGAGCGGAGTTAGGCTCAAGGTGCACCCGTAGCTATTGGCAATTGATGGCTGTTGGGAGAAGCGTGTGGCCTGTGGTTGGCTGGTCAGGCTTCAGTGGAAGGTCACACAGTCAAGAGCCTATGGGCAGCACCGACTGTATTTTCTGGGTTAAAAACAAGAAAGGATATAAAGTTGGGTGGGTAGGAATTAGGGATGGATCTGGGAGGAGTGTCTGGTTGTGTGGATATGATCAAAATACATTGTGTAAAATTCTCAGAAAAAAAACAATAAAAATGAGAAAAGGAGTTATATTCCATTTTTTAAAAAGATAGCCTGTGTATGTCATATTGTATGATGATATAACTGCCCTGTCGGAAATGAAGATGTTCAATGCAGTTCTTTTTCACAGTCATTATTAATTGATTAATTATTTTTTTATTTTGATGGCATTGGCATTTGTCTGCATATGACATTGATGCTTGTCTGTGGGTGGGTGTCAGGTCCCCTGGAACTGGAGTTTCAGACAGTTGTGAGCATCCATGTGGGTGCTGGGAGTTGAACCCAGGTCCTCTGGAAGAGCAGCCAATGCTCTTAACTACTGAGTCATCTCTGTAGCCCCTCAATACCATTCTTAAGGAGCCATGCTGCCTGATAGCTCTGTATCTCTCAGAGTGTTGCTGGAGATGTTAGGTTCAGAGCATGGACTCTGGCAGGCCTAACAAGCTAGGCTTCACCGGTTACCTGCGGTAGACTCAGTTCCTCACATGTTAGTGCCAGGAGGCGCTGTGCTTGTCTGGCTCATTAGTTGTTAGCCCTCCTTTGGGGTAAAGTGTTGTCTACTCTTCTGCCTTAATTGAATTGCTGCTACTTCCCATTGTCCTAGTCATTGGGGAACTGTGTCAGGGAATACAGACACCAGCCTGCCTCTTTGATCTGGGGCAGAGGCCATTGGGATGATCAATATCTCACTTGGCTTAGTTTACAGGTGTGGGTAGCCAGACTCAAGCTCCTGACTGAGGGACACATGACACTCCTCTGGTGCTTATTCAGGAGTGCCCATGTCCTCCCTCAGGCTGCTTTTGGAATCAAACACCCAGGGAGACCCTACTGCCTTTGGGGCCTATCCATGAAAGGCCCAGGTTGAGAGACCCACCTCTGTCTGCTAGACTGCAACCTCAGGGTTGACTCTTCTGCCAGATCCCAGGACTCTCTGAGAGCATGGAGATACACATCAGGCCCTTGGGCCATTTGTCCCACTCAGCGCTTACTTAAGACAAAACTTTTGATGTGGTGGATCCCATTTGAAGTCACAGCTGAAAACACACCACTCCTGGGCTGCAAGCAGGGAGGAGAGGTAGAAGAAACCCCAGGTACCTGGCACACCCTTTGGCGTGAACAGAAGCCGGGCCTCAGCAAGAGAGAACCCTATGTTTCCACGACGTGAAGCTCTATGCCCTTGGGCGTGGCGCTGGACCTCTGTGTGACTCAGTGTCTTCATCTGCTCAGTGTCTCCATATGCTCAGTGCTTGTTAGGAACGCAACGTGTTGCTTCCCGTCAGCACCTTGTGGGTGACAGTTGTCATTGGCAACCACAGAGAGCTGAGGTGTGGCAGCATACTCTTTAAGGATGTTAATATGAGCCAGTGCTCGGACCCTGGCTCTGTAGAATTCAAGTCCTGCCCCGTGCTGAGTTCTTTGCCATGCTCCTACCAGAGGCTTGGGGGGGTTTTATGTCGGTCATAATACAGACAGTAAGCAGCTGATCTTTAACCGAGTGTGATCTCTGCATGTAACGAGTAGAATGTGATCATGCATGCAGCAGCTGTGTGTACTGCAGGGCAGTGAGGTTTCTTTAGGTAGTTGAAGTTCTGAGAAGGTGGAGCCACGAAGGCCAGTCCCTGTGGCTTAGTCTTAGTCCCACTCCAGCCTCAGCTGTAGCGTTTGAAGTTATTTTGCTTAGCGGCCCTGTGTCTCCATGGCCAGGTGCGGGGACATGTTTTGTAGTAAAGAGAGTTGCCCTGGGGAAGCAATGGGAAGTCAGCGGGTGGTCCTGTGGGTGTGGGTGAGATGAGGGACCTATGAATTCTTCCCGTTTGCTGCAAGCCGAATTGAGAGCCACCGCCTTGGACAGCGTGTGGAAAGTTGAAAGCTTGCTTGTATTATGAATGGAGAAACTGAAGCTATAGTTAGATGATCATAGGGTTAGGTGGGCTTCCCGGCCTTGCTCACACCTCTGGCTGGTTCCCTGTGTAGTGTCAGGACCTCGCTTGGTTACCAGGTAGGGTATGATTATGTTAATTATTACTGTTTTGGGAGTCAGAGGTGACTCGAGGGCCACTGGGGTTTGCCAACTTTGTCCCAGCTCTGTCCACCCCCTCGTGAGCCTCACTGCCCTTGTCAACTAGGGAAACAGTGGTCCTTTGTTCTCTCTGAATTCAGAACCCTGTGTGCTGCAGGGAACCACGTCCAGTGCTGGCCTCACAAGACAGCGAGACTTGGAAGGGGAGCACCCATGGTCAGGCTTTTCATCAAGATGCCCTTAACGCTCACAGAGAGGGGCAGATCATGCCCCTTCCGAGGGAGAACAGGAAGTCTCCTGGAATGTTCTGGGAGCCAAGCTGTCAGAGAAACAGAATGGTGAACACACATTGAGTTCTTTATCCCCGAGTCCTACCCTCACCCTGTCTAGGAGGCTGGGCATCTGCTGTGCCGTTTTCTGAAGCGTCACCTCCGTGCTGCCACTCCTTGGAAGGTTCCCTCCCCCATGATGTCCTCCCTGCCAGGGGCCCTCTCCTTTGTATCATCCCCCCTGTAGTGCTCACTCCCACCGTGCACTCACTGTTCAGGCCTCCCAGGCAGTGGGGAGACAGACTTCTGTGAGGTTCTTTCAGGGACAGCGTCCCTTGAGAATGCTGGTGGCTTCTCTGGCCACTCGAGGAGAAGCAGGAAGGCCCATTTGCAGCTCAGAAATGCTGCTGCAAGGCCAGCTATGGTGGCGCATGCTTGATACCACGGCACTCAGAAGGTAGAATCAGGAGGATAGCTGCAAGTTCAAGAGCAGCTTGAAGTACAAAAGAAGGAAAGATAGCTCAGTGTGGTGGCTTTGGAGGCAGCGACAGGCAGATCTCTGTGAGTTCAAGGCCATCCTGGTCTACATAGAGAATTCCTGGACAGCCAGGGCTACAAAGAGAAACCCTGTCAAAGGGAACGGGGCATGCCATGCTGCAGAATGGAACCGCACCAGGCCTGATGCGTGCCCCAAATTGCTGTTCTTGTGAAAAGGCTTTACTGGCATAAAATTGCTTGGAAAATACACAAAGGAAGGTGGCTGGCTTCCAGACTCAACTGTTTACCTTTTGCAGAGCAGCCAGGAACACAGGGAGCTTATTTTCCAAACAGCCCCTGGTTGTCAGGTCTACAGTCCTCATGCTGATGCCCACCTCCTTGGCCTGATCCTCAGAGGATCCCTGGCTTTTCTCTGACTGGTTTCTGTCCCTGCAAACTCCAGTGCCCAAGAGTCACCCCCGACCTCTAAAACAGCAATAATTAGCATAACCATGCTCTAACTGGTAACCAGTTGAGGCTCTGACACTATTCCCCTTCCCCAGTACCTGGTCCAGGGAGGACTGGAGACATGGGGACCAGTGAGGTAGTTCTGTCTGAACTTGGGAAATGTGCCCACTGTCACTCTTGGCATGCAGTTCTGTCTTCATAGTTGTCACGGTCTGAAAATATTGTGGTGCCTGCCATCACGGAACCCAGAAGGCATGGCCGTAGTTCCTTGGGTGCTTCTTCTTGTTCTGGTAGCTTCTCCACTTACTTCCCTTCAGATCCTGTTGGGGTTGGATGAAGATGTAGTGTGGGATCAGCATATAGAATGAGAGAGGCCCTTCGGTTTCCTCAGGGGGAGCTGGGGCTAGGGGCCGACACTGGCATTTCTGCTGGATCTCCGTCTGCTTCCAGGAGGTAGGAAGGTCATCTCCATCTCCTTGCCTTGCTGTGAGGTCTCAGAAGACACCCAGGAGGCAGAGTCAGGGTGATCACCTTAAGTTTGAGACCAGCCAGACCCTGTTTCAAATAAGACACTTGGGCTGCATCCCTTCCCCTCCTTGTCTGGTGTCTTAGCTGTATTTGTTTTGTTTGGTACACAAGCTTGTCACCATGGGAGGGAAGCATAGTCCTTGATGATTTCTTATTGGGAGGTCTCTGGTACTTTTTTTTCCCTTTAAATAGGGGTGACCTTTTAACACCCCTCCTGGAAGACCATAAAAAGTGGAGTTAAGGACAACAGGAAAGAGCTGGCACATCCCAAAAGTTTATCAGAAAAGAGTTAATTAAAATAAGGGTGTATCTGCAACAGGTGTGAGCAGAGTCTCAGGTGCCGACTAGACAGAATACATAGTATTAGCAAGTGTGGGGAATTGTCACCACCTATAGGCCTGCTGGGACGGGGAACCAAAAGTGTAACTAGAGCCACAGAAATAGTGGTGGCCTTGGGAGATGGGCTATGAAGAAGTACCAGAACCGAAGGTGGCATGAGGACCAGGTACAGGGACCCGTGTCCTGACCTGCCTTCCTTCCCCTTCCACCAGGGCCCCTAGCTACAAATCTGCCAGAGAACAGCAGCTATGTGGTTGTGGTTTTGGAGATTGTGACAACAGGGGACAGAGTGGGCTTGGAATAAAGGATGGGTTGGGAGTTCAGGTCTTAGGTCTTTGTATGCAAGCTGAACTCTCCCACCCACCCAGATCCTAGGCACGTTTTTTTGAAGTCTGCTCTCACTTGCTTTGTTTGTGATATCCTTTCCCATAAAATAAAAGGAGACAGGTATGTATGTCGTTAGCTTGCTGTCTTCCTCAGAATGACTGTGGCTGTCTTGTGTCATGAAATCACATGGGCACAGCCAGCCCTGAATCCTGGAGGGAGCTGCACTTGAGGGTGGGTGGTGAGTCAGAGATGGCCTTCTCTGTCCTGGCCGAGACTGGTGGGGGGTCAGCCAGGTGCTAGCTAGACTGGCATCAACTGGCTTCCAAGAGTCTAGCCTTGCAGGTGGCGGCGGCTGTGCGCTGGCGGCAGACATCTGGCGCATCAGGAAGCATGGTGTCAGGCTGCCCCGGTTGTTGGCAGGTGCTCATGGCTTGGGGTGATTCTCCCTTGAGGACTGACCTTCCCAACCCCACGTTCTTGAAAAAACAAACACATTCCCCTGTGGAGCAGTGCACGCGGCGTTCGGCTGATCACAGGCGGCTCTGTGCTCCAGCACCCCTCTGCCATCAGCGACACATCCCCGTCTCAGGGTGGAATGCAAGTGTCTGGGCTCTCAAGGCACTGACTCCTAGACTTGCCAAGAGCATCCGTCTGCCCAGGCCTTAGAGGGAAGGAGCATGTGCTTAGATGGAGTTTCGACTGTCTGACTGGTCATTTCTCTTAGCCACTCTGAGCTGTGGTTCTCCTAGGTGGTTGGGCAGTTGAGGTGTGTCCAATAAACGCTTTCTCCATACAGCCAGTGCGTGTTATCCCCTGCTCCCATTTTTTGCCTTTGGGGACCTACATGCAGACATCCTCAATCACCGCGGATGAGGAGTAGTGGGCCCTGGTGCTCTTGCTCTGCCGGTCCAGTCCCCTCCCCTCTGGGGTACTACCGATGCTCCAGGGTCCCAGATGCGCACTCAGGCACTGAAGCTCTTCTGTGTTCCCCCCTTGCAGCTGAACCTCAGCCGGCCAATTGAGGAGCAGGGCCCCCTGGACGTCATTATCCACAAGCTGACGGATGTCATCCTCGAGGCTGATCAGAATGACAGCCAGTCCCTGGAATTGGTGCACAGATTCCAAGTGAGTGAGGGGGTGATGCCTGGCTGTGAAGGGGTTGGGGGGAGGCCAGCTTGGCCACATAGCTTAGAGCTGTGGCATTTGTAGAAATGGCTCTGCCTCTGTCAAGCTGTGGTTTCCTGGGCAAGTGCTCAGCTGCAGGCCAGACCTCAGGGTTTGATGTCCTGCTCGTAGTCACAGTGCTGCTGAGTCCAGATAAGGTCTGTGTCTTCAGGGCAGGTGTGCCCAGCATTGCCTGGTGACTACACTTTGACCCCAGGATGGGACCCCTCTGTTGCACCTGGGGTCAATGCCCTGCATTTGTGGGGAAAAAAAACAGCCCATATTGTTTAATGTGATATTGTGTATGCCTTGCTTGACATTTCTCATGGGCCCGAGGGATGTTCCCTGCTCCCCCTACCCATTTCCCCAGCAGCTGTAGGTCCTGACCCCTAGGTTTTCATGTGGGGTGACAATTGCTGCTGTTGCCACTGCTGAGTTGCCCCATGTGCCCTCTTTTGTGGACAGACGATTCTTTCCTCCGGCAGGCAGCTCAGGAGTCACGAAACAAAGTCATATTATCAGCAGAAACGCAGCTGAAACAGTGACTGTTCCCGGGCCTCCCTAGGGCACGGGTGCTTGGACCAGCACTTTTCATCTGCAGTAATTGGAGGTTGGAGATCCTTTCCTCGGCCAGGACAAAGGGACTCTTGTCACACAGCAGCCACCCTGCTGACAGTGTTCCAGTCTGCCACGTGTTCAGGGTTGGTGGCCTCAGCCCCCAGAGCATCTCATGGCTCTCACTACTTCCTGGAGACCTCTTGCTTGGAGTTTACTTTCCTAACAGTTGCCTCCTGCATATGTTCTAGCGGTGGCCATAGTGGGGTAGGGATTGTCCGAAAATGGGGCAGGGATTGTCCCCCATGGGCCTCTTTATAAAGTCCTTGTCATTTGCTAAGCTCTGTCTTCTCATAGCCTGAGGCTGTAGCCATGGCCCTCCCCGGCCTCATGGAGCCTCAGTTTTCTGGTTTGTAAAATGGGTGCTTGGCAGGGAGGAGCAGCTGGGCGGTGATGGAAAGTGCTCCCACGCTCAGTCCTGGAGGTGCTCGCTGCTATCATGTGATATGCTTACTCCCTGGGTTCCTGCTGTGCTCTGAGACAAGACAGGAAGGTATGCCCCGACTGGCTCCCACTCCCATGGCCTGGACTTAGCCTGAAAAGCAGCCAGCCTGAGCCCATTTCCTCTCTGTATCCCTCAGGGCCGGGCCGGTCTGTCAGCCTTGTTCTATAACCAGGAAACTACGGCTCAGAGCCGTGTGGGTGTGGCGGAGGCAGGGCCCAGTACTGACTTCCTGAATCCACTGCTTGTTCCCTGCTGGTGGCTCTCCCTCCACCTCTCAGTGACCAAGTGTCCACATGGCCTTCACCACCATCCTGTAGGTACTGTGGGCACTCAGTGAAGCAGCCAGCATCGTCACTCCCCACTCATGCCTCCTGTCCCTTAGGAGGCCCCTAAGTATCTAATTCCTGTGCCCACAGCTCCTCAGGCAGTGGTTCTCTGGGGAGACATCAGAGCCTGGGTAGTTGTGTAGACCCTTGAGGCAGAAATGTCCACCGGTCCCACAGAGGACAGTGCTGGCACCTTGCAGGGACCCTGGCAAACTCTGTCTGGGAGTACCAGGCCAGGTATGAGGAGAGTGATGATGACTCCAGCAGGAGATATCCAGAGTCACTGTGTGAGCTCTGGTCTGCGGTACCTTATTCTGTGTTACTTGGGCCAACATGTAGCCTGACTGCCTCAAGGTGGGGAAGCGTTGCAGGCTGGGTAGTGTGTTAGTTACTTTTCTGTAGCTGTGATAAAGCTCCGTGACCAAAGTGACTTATAGAAGAGTTTGTTTTCGCTTACAGTTCCAGAGGGAGAGTCCATAGTGCAGGGCTAGCATGGCGAGGTGGCAGCCAGTCAGAAGGAGTAGGAAGCTAAGAGTGAACAGGAAGTAGGTGGGGCTGTTTGTTTGTTTGTTTGTTTGTTTGTGAGACAGAGTTTCTCTGCATTGTTTTGGAGCCTGTCCTGTAACTCCGCTCTGCAGACCAGGCTGGTCTCGAACTCACAGAGATCCACCTGCCTCTGCCTCCCAAGTGCTGGTGGAGCCAGCCTCTAAATGCATAGGCCATGTAACCTCAATAGCATAAATTTGTTGTCATTAAGATGACACCTTCTGGAGGGCGGGAGAGGTGGCTCCATGGTTAAGAGCACTGACTGCTCTTCCAGAGGACCCGGATATATTTACGAATCTTGTTCCAGGGAATACAAAGCACTCTTCTGGCTTCCATGGACACCAGGCACACTTGTAGTGCATAGGCATACATGCAGGCAAAACAGCCATATACACGATGATGATGATGATAAAGTTCTTTAAAATAAATAAGAATTAACAATGAGGAGGAGGAGGAGGAGGAAGAGGCAGGCACCTTCTTCCTGGAGCAAATGGGGCCCGAATGCCTGTGGCTTCCCAGGTGTTGTCACAGTCTTGTTCACTCCTATTTTTTCTTCTGTAAAGAGATGTCCTGGTCAGTAGTTAGCTCAGTGCCCCCATCCCTGACCCCGTCCCTCTATTCCAGGCACACTAGAGAGAGCTCTCCGCCCAGGGCAGCTACCAAAGCTGCTCTAGGTGTGGGAAAGAACATTCTGGAGAACATGTGCTTGTGGGATGTCTTGTAGAGAGGCTGTTGGCTGGGTCTTGAGTCTGCCATATACAGAGCACACACCTTGCTGACCCCAGCCTGGGATGGCAACCTAGGTATTTCTGGGGAAAATTCTTATGGCTGACTGTTTCAGCAAGAAGCCAGATGCATGATAATGACCAGGACGTGTCTTCCTGGGAAAGGGACCCACTCTTATGAGAAAGAGCATCAGGCTGTGTACCTCAGAGACCCCAGGAGGTGAGCAGGAGTGGAGGTAGTCTGGGGACAATGGCACCAGCCTAGGACAGATCGAAGGACCCAGGATGGAGGCTAGGGACAGGACTCGTGGGACTGTCAGCACTAACCTGACCATCTCTCCTTGATGGCGCTGCACCTTAAGTGTATGAAGGGGCTCTGCCAAAAGGGCCCCATCTGTATTCAGGTCCCCAAGAACGGCTGTACGCCTGGGAAGAGAGGAGTCTTGGAGACGTTCCTGATGGCCCTAGAGTGCAATGCTCTGTGGATGCTTTCCACAGCCTCTGACCCTCAGGGAAGGGAGGTTTGGAGCTATGGCCAGCTCCCTCCTTGTGTCCAGGTAGCAGGTGGAAGGGTGCTGGCCTGGTGCATACTGCAGGCCATTCAAGCTGTTGTCATGGAAACCATTCCCAGTCAGTTTTCCTTTTGGATTAGCCTCACAATGGAGGATCACTGGGATGAGTCAGTTGTTTTTCTGCTCCAAGGGTCATGCGGAGCCTGCCGTCTGGCACCTCTGCCCACTGCCTGAGACTTCGTTATCAGCACAGACATGGGCAAAGGTCCTGCAGGGCTGTGTCTCCTGGGCAGGTGGGGATGGGTGTGGCTGGTACAGAGGGACCCTGGGGCCTCCCGGCTTCTCCTTAAGCAGTAAGAGCAATCTCCTGTCTTGTCACTTTTGGTGGCACCTGTCTACCATGACTACAAGGGTAGGGCTGGCGGCCTTTGGGATTGTGTGTGAGTTTGTGGGCACACGTGTACACGCACTGTGAATTTGGAGGCTTTTTTTTTTTTTAAATACATAGGGTCTCTCTTTAGCCTGAACCTTGCCAAGTAGGCTAGACTGGCCTGGTGTCAGCTCTAGGGATCTGCTTGTTTCTGCCTTCCCAACACTGAGATTTTAAGTATATGCTGCCATGCCATGCTTGGTGCATTTTCTCTCTCTCTCTCTCTCTCTCTCTCTCTCTCTCTCTCTCTCTCCCTCCCTCCCTCCCTCCCTCCCTCCCTCCCTCCCTCCCTCCCTCCCTCCCTCCCTCCCTCCCTCCCCCCATTTCTCCTTCTTCAGATTGTACTCAAGTTCTCATTCACTGTAAGGCTAGCATTTTACCAGTTCACCTAACTCACTAGCCCCTCCTTTCCATATTGATCATCTGGAAGGAGGTCGTTTTCTCCTGTACAAGGTCAGTCAGTCTGTCTGTCGTTTGTTTGTTTGTTTTCTCAAGATAGGGTCTCCCTATGTAGCTCTGACTTGTCCTGAAACTCACTATGTAGACCAGGCTGGCTTTGAACTCACATGTGTCTGCCTCCCAAATGCTGGGATTAAAGGCGTGTACCACTTTGCTTGGCTCTGAACAAGGTCAACCTCATGCTGTTCCTCCTAACTTTTTTTTTTTTTTTTTTTTTTTTTGGTTATTCAAGACAGGGTTTCCCTGTGGCTTTGGAGGCTGTCCTGGAACTTGCTCTGTAGACCAGGCTGTCCTCAAACTCACAGAGATCCGCCTGCCTCTGCCTCCCGAGTGCTGGGATTAAAGTCCGGCTTCCTCCTAACAGCCCTCCACAGCATCTACTGAAGCCTGACTCTTGCCCACCCTTTGCACAGACAGTTCCTGCAGCCAAGATTCCGTTCCTGGAGGTCATCTTCCTCCCAGTAGTAGCTATAACTCCGGTCCCAAGCCCTCCCCACCGTGGCCTTTACTTCTCACCATTCGGAAATTCATAATTCATCATCAGTTGTTGTTGTCCCTCCTGGGGCCCCTTGCTCCCAGGACCTTTGTTCTCACTGGTGCTGGCCAGACCCTGTGGGTTAGGGGTGGGTGGAGTGCATACCTCTAGGGGATGGCTAGGAGCAGAAGAGGACTAGGAGGTGTGAGGGGTAGGAGATGCTGTCTGGCTGTATGGAGGAACGTGCCCTGGAACCTGTAGGCTGGACCAGAAGGTGGCAGGTCCAGCGCTCAAGAGTTTTGGGGCCAGGCCGTGGAGCATGGACTTTCTCATGCAGAGACTTGGGAGTAAGATGATGGTGGTAATAAGGTCAGATTAATTGGCAGAGAGAGGCTCTGTTCAGGAGTTTCGCCAATGTGAGGTGAACTTGGAGCAGGTAGGACACCAGGTAGTCACCAGAGCTTGGCTGTCTGGGTGCAGAATGTGCACTGGAGTCCCAGCTGGGCTCCATGTTCAGCCCCGAGTGTGCTGTAGTGCAGTGTTCCCTCCCTCAGCTGCCAGCACAAGACAAAGGCCACTGTTTGCTACATCCTGTAGGTCTTCAGTATATAAAGGGAGTCTGGGGCAAGAGCACTTTAATTGCCCCAAGGATCCAGGAAGGCAATTCATATCCCCCTTCCCCCCCCATGTTGGTTCCTTAGTTCTCCATCAGGTACCAAGAGCTGTTTAGTCATCCCCAGGAGACAGGAAGCAGGTGGGTCTGGACTCAGGCAGGGGGTTACAGCTTGCTTCTAAATAGTGGAATTGCCAACCTCTGGTGGCTGGCAGACAGCATGGTGTTCAGGGCTCTTCCTGCTAGCTGCCTGAGGATCTCTTGGGTATTCAGGACCTCAGATGCTGGAGCAGTTAGTCCCTGATGGTTGCTTATGGCAGGGAGACGAGAAGATGGTAATGCTCTCAGTAGGTTCTCCCTGCAGGCGGGGGACTGAGCTCAGCCCAGGACTCTTATTTCCCTTTAAAAATTAAAATAGCCCGTAAAGTTTTTGTTAGCATTAAACAAGTTAATATATGCTTATGTGTTTAAGACTGTGCCTGGCCTAGGATGAGTGCTGTGTGTGCCGGTGTGTGTGTGTGTGTGTGTGTGTGTGTGTGTGTACGTGTACGCGCACACACTTTCCTTGCTGGTGTATAGCAGTATATGCAGACCTTGTGGCACCTTGAAGTACTCAGTGGTGCTTCTGGTAACGCAGTTACTACAGTGACAGTAGCACTTTGCTCCTAGCCTTATCTGTGGCCCCAGCCGACTTAAGAGTTCTCTATTGTAATTGGAGTCATCGAGGCAGAGATTATGAAAGTGTCCCTTAGTGGGAGGCAGGCCTGTGAGGGCCTTAGAAATGTGGGCTTGCTTAGCCCGAGAGGCAGGGTCAGGCAGAGGAGGTGGTCAGAGGGATTTGGCTATTGTCCTTAGCTCTGCCCCTCACCAGCCAGTCCAGTCATCCTTCCTGCTACAGAGGGAACATGTTGAATGGTACTTGTGACATCCCCCAAGCCCATCCACCCCCCCCCAAAGTACAGAAGTGATGCCTCCCCAAGCACGGAGTCAAACCCGGCAGCTTTCAGTGCCGAGCAGCCACTAGCAGAGGGTCTGTGTCTGGCTGGAGGATGGAGGGGAAGGCAGGGGACAAAGGTTTCCTTGTTCTTGGCCTTCTAGCCCAATTAGGAAGGCAACATCTAACCCTGCAAGAAGTTGTGTAACCGTCTAAGTTGGGCTTCTGTTGATTTGTACGTGGGCCTCTGGGCTCAGAGTCAGAGCATGAGACCCAGCGAAGATTTTGTATTGTCACAGCAGATCTCCTGCAGAGGCTGCCTTGGGCTAATCAGGTACAGTGTGGGCACACTGCCTGGGTCTTGGCTCGTATCTTACTAGCTGTTCCTCATCTCAGTCCTCTAGATAATGAAATTTAGTCATGCATTTTTCAGGCAAGAAAGCCAAAGTCTAAGGAAACTGTCACCTGCCCAGGTTGTTTAGGCAGCAGCAGGGCCAGGGTTGTAGCTTGTATCCTTTTCACATATGCACGAGGGGCTTACTTTGGACAGTAGCCAGTGGACACTCCTTCCCTTCCCCTCAGCTCAGGGTCTCCTAGGAAAAGATCACTTCTTTGCATTGCTTCTGATCCAGCTGTGCCAGGCACTGATGAAACATAGGCTGGCAGAAGCCAAGGAACTCAAAACTGGGCCCATCCCAGTCCCAGCAGACTCAGTGCTGGGGTGACCATGAGGCCAGCCTCAAGATGACTGCAAGTCTGGGTCACAAGGCCAGTACTCCCGTGGTGGAGATGGCCACACAATCTGCCCATTGTTTATTTAGACCGAGCCAAATGGTAGGGACTGGGCACTGCTCTTTCTGCTGAGGGAAGGAACACCATTTAATGCCTTTGGCTGGTTGCAGGCACTCCCCCCTACCCACCCCCCACCCCCTACAGTGGAAAGAAGACCCAAACCCTACCACTCAGCAGCCCAGGATCCGAGCCCTGAGGTGTGACAGGTGGTGTTCTACCTCAAGGTTTGGTGCGTGTTGAGTTTTAGAAATGTGTTTATTAGCAGAACCTAGTGGTACATACTTGTACCCTCAGCACTTGTAAGCTGGAGGCAGAAGAACCACGAGTTCAAGGTCATTTTTGATTACATAGTGACTTTGTGGCCAGATAGGATATATGAGGCTGTCTCAAGTCAAATGAACAAGTAAGCAAAAAAGGTATTTCTTAGTATATTTTCTGTTACAGGGGCCACACCCCCCCACCCTAATACTTGGGGGACTGAAGGAGATGATTGTGAGATGCTGCCTCAAAAATATGCAAACAACACCAAGAAATGTTTTCTAGAGTTGTGAAAAGAGCTTTTGTACCCATTATCTTTACAGTTTCTCAGCTACAGTATCATTGACATCTTCAACTGGGTAATTCTTTGTGATCCTTAGGAGATAGTTTCAGCAACTCTGCGTGCTTGGGGTCAGGACCGCTGGTTCTGTTCATGAGTGTGGATGCCAAAGCCCCGAGGGGTCTGTTCTCTGAACTTGAGGATGGGTTCCCAGTCCTAGAGGCCTTTGTCCTGTCCGCCGGGCTTCTTTTCAAGACCTTACTTGGGGCAGAGTGGTGCCCATCTCTACCTTCCCAGCTCACGTAGGGATTCTATATGCTGGTTTGTCTCTGTGCCTCCCACGTGGGCTGCAGTTGTAAAGCTGGAGTGGCTGGCTTCCTTGGTCTCGTGTAATGAGTGTGAAGCTGCTCCTCTTGGGATGGACCGAAGAAAGAATGAGGTCATCACCCCGTGAGGCCCTGCCCCGCATGAATATGTGGATGGTGTCCACATCTCCTTTCTCTACACCTTCTGAACTCCAACCCCAGGTCAACTCTACCCCATTTGTCAATCTCTCCGGCTGATTAGTAGTCAGCTATCAAGTGAGGACTGGAGTCATTCACTCATTCATTCAGCAAGTCCTATTTGGGTACCCGCTGTGTGCCGGGAATCAAAAGAACATTGCAGAAACCACAATAAATGAGACAGACCAGGTAGATACAGCACATGCCTCATGGACTGAGCTCGAGTGTGTGCATATGTGTAAAGAGAAGCTTTTTCTTTGCTAGCTGCTTTGGTTTATCCCCCGCCAGCCGCCTGGGCTCTGCCGCATTGTAGTCCCCAAATAAACACACAAGACGCTGTATTAATTATGAAGCTGTTGGCCTTGCTTGTTTCTTACTGGCTAGCTCTGACTTAAGTAATTACCCCATAATTGTTAATCTAAGTATGTTTCTTACCGGAGAATAGTTCCGGGCTTCCTACCCCATGGCGGTTACATCTCGAATCTCCTTGTGTTTCTCCTTCCCAGAATCCTCCTGGACTCCTAGTCCCACCTAGCTAGATTCCTATTGGCTCAACAGTGCTTTATTAACAAATGTACAGGACTTCCCCCATCACATATGTGTGCTCAGGAATGGTGTGAGGAAAGCACGTGAGTAGAAGAGAAAGGAACATGGCTCCAGTTAGGGTGAGGGCCAGGAGGAAGCAAGATAAGGCCTGCCACAACGGGAGGAGTCTTTGAAGACAAGTGACATTGTGTAGGTCCTCTTCTTGATGACCTTGAGTTGACCACCAAGCACCATTTTCATCTTTGCACGCTCTCCAAGGGGGAAGTGAGGGCACACTGTCCCCCACCCCCATGCGTGCCGCCTGTGGCAGGGATGGGTGACATGAGTAGGTGCCCACTTGTTGGCAAAGCAATTCCCATCTCTGAGCCTGCCTGGGCCACTTGTCCAAAGCATGTGGCACCGGGTGCATTGTCTGTAGCACCACAGGCCAGGTTAGAGTCCTGGCAACAAGAGCGGCCCCCTGTCTCACACAGCTGGGGCCTGTTGGAAACTAGAAGGCTGGAAGAAGGCTGCATGTGCAAGCGAGGAGCTCGTCTCCCGAGTGACCCCTGACCTTCCCAGAGTTTAGCCGCACTGCCGCAGGCTGAAGGACAAGTTCCGGGTGGAAGCTTTGATCTCTGGTTGCAAAGCAAGAAAGCGCTGGGAGAAGAGGCCAGGGAGCCTGTGGCCGCCAGGAACTCAGTGGCAGTCAGCAGGCCGGCCATTCAGTGTGGTCCTCAACAGAACAGGCTGGCTAGTTCTTCACGATGAACCTGACTTCAGAAGTCAGCTGCGGGTGGCTCCCCTCATGCATGTGTCTGATGTGTGCAAGGGATCTGTAGGATAGATACCGTGATGGAAACAGAGTCTGCAGTTTTCATTTTCTTTCTGCTGAGGTCACTCCGGTTCCATCCCCACCTTCACATGCTGCTCCATTTCCTATCAGTGCTTCTTGGCCTGGAGCTACCTCCTGCAGAGGTTGGGGGGGGTCCCAGCAGTCTCCTCCCACCTGCTAGTTTGCTTCTGGGCACTCTGGGCCCTGGGAAGGGCTGTGCTGGCTGATCTAATGAGCTTGCGGGGACCGCCTTGTTCCTCCTGACTGTGCTGGGGGCTTGTGTATGGCCTGTCTCTTCTGCATCCTGAGTTGTCAGACTCTGGTCATCCTGCCTTGCCCCTGGGAGTGAACACAGCTGGGGAGAGGGCTCTAGTGGATACTGCTGTCCTTTCTGTCAGCTCTCCCAAATCTCAGAGATGGAGTTGGTGTAAAAAGTCAGGGTCCAAGAGCCTCCCCGTTCTGTGAATGTGTAGTCCAGCCCACAGGCCCCAGGGCCAGCACTGCACCACACTCACTTCCAAGGCTTGTGTGTTTCTTGTTCTGTCCTGTGACCTTACAGAGTGGTCACACTGGGCTTCAAGGCTGCCCTCATCACCCCTCTTCCCCAGGCCAGGGATCTTGCTGCTTCAGGGTCGACTACTCCTTAGCTATTCTGTCTCCGGGACCTCAGCCTGAACATTTCTTTGACACCCACGTCTACCCCAGCTGTACCAAGTGTTTGCAGGTGTGTTGAGTGTCCTTCCCCAAGGCATCGGCCTGAAATGACCTTTCTGCTCTTGACCTGTGTCTGTGACTCTTGAGCATTGGTGGCCTCAGAAGCCCCTCCCTACATTCCCTCATGGCCAGACGCTTGCCCCGCCCCACTGTGTGTTCCCTCATCAATAATCCCCTGCCCCACAATGGCTGCCACTTAGGAGTCCCTTAGCTCTGTGATGGTAGATGGGAAGTGGCTGTTGTTCCGTAGTTTAATAGGTGAAAATTATACCCGCCCGCTCTTCCTAGGGGCTAGCTTCTTGTACTCCAGGAGGCCTCAGGCTGAGTGCTCAGGTGTGAGCAAGCTCTCTAGAATACAAATGTCTGCTAACAGGAAGCTCGACTCTCCCAAGAAGCTTTTTCAGAGAGCGAGACAGGAAGCTGTGGGTGAAGAAGTTCTCTCCACACATCAGACAAGACCAGAGTGTGTGGAAACTCAAGAAAAGTCAGCCCTGGGCATGGCCCTGTCTGGCCTAGTGTCTGTCACAGATAGGCCTTGGCCTGTCCATGGTAGGGGAGGTGGGCTGTGCTTCGCCCGTTTTACGAGACAGGGTTTCTCTGTATTGTTTTGGAGGCTGTCGGTTCAGCCTGGCCTCGAACTCACAGAGCACCCGTTTGCTTTCTGCTGCAGCCTCTGTGTACATGTACCTAACTGGCCCACAGCAAGGAACCTGCAGCCACATGCTCTGTACTCCAGGGCAGCATGGCCACAGGCTTCTGGACCTGTATGCCTCGGGCTGACTCAGCACAGGGGCCCAGGAACCTTTCTGCTTTGTTCTACACATTACAACCTGAGTGTCTGGATCTTAAAAGCCAGCGGGGTTACTGAAAATAAGTCACTTTGAACTTTTTTACTGGACAGCTAGGACAACCGAGAAACCATTAACTTAGTTGGCTCAAGGGCTTCAGCCCATTTTTTTGACCCTGCTTTTCTCTCAGGCTGAATGGTGCCTCTGGGCCCTTGTGTTAGCCTGGGGCGGGGCCGGGTGCTGCTGGTCTGAAAGACATGGTCTACAAACGATTGGAAGGCAGAAAAAAAGCCTTGGCCAGCCACCAGGGACTGGTGACACAGGCTGCACACAGCACAGCTCTGCCTTTGATACTATGAATGGCTAAGCTTGGTGCCTCAGCCCCTGGTATGTTCTGCATGCTGTCACAACTGCCCCTTGGCTCCTGAAAGCCTAGCTCCAAGGTTTAGCTGTATATTCCAATGTTCTGGCCTGCACTAGACCTGGTGCCAGCTGGACATGCCCTTCTGCATCAAGACACTTGCAACTGAGTGATTTGTGGTGAACAGGCAGGTGATGGGAAGAAAAGCATTGCCTGGGGGGATGTTGGGCTTGGCCTTGGTTGATGTCAAGTCTTTCAACAGTGGGCTGACGTCATGACTCCATTGATCTGCTAGAAGGTCCACTGCCTACCTGTCCTCCCCACTGCGACAGCCTAAGTCTCCATCCTTACATGGTGTTGGCATTCTGAGGTCAGGTTTCCCTTTGTGCAGAACCAAGCTGTACCTTTGCAGCATGGTTTCCTTGACTCCACTGAGGGCCATCGTCTCCCCTCCATGCGATCTCCTTATTCCTTAGCATTCTTCCATTACTGCCCTGCCCCGCACTGTGTTACTCCTATGCCTCAGAACCCCGCGCTGAGCCATTGGAATCTTCCTTATAAGCACCCACTTGGACCGTCACTCACTAATGAAATCTCCCAAGGGCATCTGTCTTCATTTATGTTAGTCTTAATCGAGGGCTGGGAACCTTGGCATAGTTACTACTTCCTTCCCGAGAAGACGGGCTGGCCTCAGGGATCTTCCTTTGCTTGCAGATTCACAGGACTCCCACACTGGGAGAGAAGGACGCAGCCTCCCTGGGCAGCTTTTTCCTGTGTGCGTTATCACGCTGCCATGTGGACTGCTTCAGTTTGTGCAGCCATTAGGCTGCAGGCCATAACCCCGCTGCGGCACACGGGAAAGGCTTCCTAGGAATGAGCTGGGTGGTTCTGGCCCAGGTGTGATTGAGTTGACCTTCCTGGAGCCAGGTTTCCTTGTGCCTAGTATCAGAGCCAGCATCCCGTAGGGACCTTCTTTCACTGAGGTGCAATGAGCCCTGGCTTGTTTGTTAGAGAGGTTGCTAGCAGGACCTCCTTGATAGTGTGGGTATGAGAAAAGTGCATCTGTGACCTGTGTCTATTAGGTATATTAGCAGTAATCCACCCTAGAGGTGAGCCCAGGTCCATCATGGTACCACAGCGTTGGTGATGAGGAGACTCCAGGCTCCCACCCAGCATGGGAGGAGTGCATAAGAAGGCCAGCCCAGAGGAACTAAGAGGAGGAACGTGACACTGAAAAGGCCTCAGGTCACCCCCTTTTCATAGCAGCTCCCATGAGAGTAATCTTCAACAGCTATTTGGAAAGCCTGTTCAGTTCTGACTGGGATCATTCCCGCCATTCGTTTGGTCAGGTGCTACTGAAACACACACCTCCTGATTCACAGGAGCCCATGGTTAGGACCTGCAGGGCCAAGATGCCCAGTGTGTCTCCTCCCAAAGCCAAATGATGCTCTGATGCTAGCCCCTGCTGGTCTGGGCACACAGGTGGGTATCATATACAGGGATGTCTCTGGGAGAACACTCAGTGGGATTGTGCTCATACGTGTCCTTGGGAGACTGGGACCTCTTGGGGCAACAGTGGGTGACCCTGAGAGTCTTCAGGGTGAGGACAGGGTGAACCCAGGGACTCAAACCCAGGGGTTTGCTGAGTCCCATGTTGCAAAATGCAGGACTCTTTCTTTTTTCCCCATGTCCTACCCACCCTCTATGCATTGGTCATCGTGAGCAGCTCCCTGGGGTTGCCTTATCCAGAGCTTAGGTCACGTCATGGAACTGCAGACTCCAGAGCCTTGGAAGACGTGACACGGTGTCCTAGTTTCCTCCCCTTGCTGTGTTGGCCAAAAGCAGCTCGAGGAGAATAGGGTTTATTTCAGCTTATGGTTGCCATCCCGTCATCAAGGGAAGCTGAGGCAGGAGCCCAGAAGTTGGAACTGAAGCAGCAGCCATGGAGGAATGCTGCTTACAGGCTGTTTCCCACGCTGCCTTTCCTAAATGACCCAGGCTCACCCGCCCAAGGAAGGCACTATTCACAGTGGGATGGACCCTCTGCCGTCAATTAGCAGTCAAGATGTGACATTGCTTCCTCAGGCCAGTCTGGTGGGAGCAATTCCTCAAGTGAGAGAATTCCTTCTTCCTAGGAATTGCCTAGGTTTGTATCTGGTCGGCAAAAACTAACTGTAACGCACAGGCAAGATGTGAATTTGGAGCTCCTGGTGGCACTTTCCTGTGGGAGAGAAAAGCCCGTCTCCCTGCCAGGGGACTGCAGAGATGTGGAAGATCCTCCCCCATCCTTCTCATTTATCTCAGATGGCAGGGTGAAACTGTCTCCCCGTCACCCCACAGTGTGTCGTCAGTGCCCCTAAGGGCATCGTGCCTGGACCTGGACCAGCCTGTGCTCCGAGTGGGCACCTAATTCGCCTTTGCCTCCTTATCCCCTCTGACAGTGGAACTTTCTGCCTGCTCCTGACCCTACTGGGCCCAGGCTGTCCGTTTCTGTGGAAAGACCAGACTCCCCTGTTCACTTCAGGGTCTCACCCTGGCCCCTTTGGGCAGGCCAGCCCTCAGGGGGAATGGGTGTTTACCATTTGCCGTGGTGATGGTTTGCGTCTTTCTTCCAGCAATTTTTTTGGCAATTCTAAGAGATTTGTGAAAAATGCATGCAGCCCTCCATACAATGGAGGAGCTGAAAAGCTGGGAGGAAAACCGCACTTGTGATCACAGGGAAGCTGGGAAAAGCCTTCGCCCCACTCCGTCTCCAGAGAGACGGCTCGCCTGGGCACAGATTCTTCCGTGCACACCGCTGCTTTCATCCGAGGCCCGAGCTTGTTGGCGCCTGCTTGTCAGACTGCTTCCCTCTCTGGTTTCATGTGACTTCTTTCTCTTGTGATTTTGGCTTAAATTCCTGCCTTGGTGATATCGGGTTCTATTTAAAGGTCTCTGTCCTAGTGCAGGAACATGGGACCACATGAGCTTTGTTGGGGCATAGGGAGGAAATGTATGTCAGGGTTTGGGTGGCTTCAGCTGCTGGGGGGACCAGTCATCCCCTGGTGGTGAGTGTCACCTGAAGTGCTGCCAGCAAACAGTTGCCCCTCTCTCTCCAGGGAATCCTCATGTGGCCTTGAAACTCTGCTCCTCAGGTTTCTCCAGCGAATAGACTCTTGGAACTTAAGGCTGTCTGTACAAGAACCTGCAGGGTCGCCTGCAGTGTCTTGAGAGACCCTGAGAAGCCCAGTGGCTGGCTGCCTTGGTTCCTGTCATGTCCTAGAACACCAGGCTGCTTCTGGAAGCACTGGAATGGGAAGGGGTTTGAGGGATTGGGACCTTTTTTGTTTTGTTTTGTTTTTTGGCTTTGCTAGATAGTTTCTTTGTGTAGCCTTGGCTGCCCTGGAACTTGCCCTATAGACCAGATTGGCCTCTATCTCATGCAGATCGGCCTGAGTCTGCCTCCCGAGTACTGAGGGTCTGGGACTTTCAGAGCTGGCCAAGAGCATGGAGCTGGGAGCTGGGTGTAGAGTTTCTCTTCACTGGTGTATCTGCTGCACCTGCAAGACACCCCAGCACTGACATTTGTAGTCACATTTTGTAAGGCCCTGTGAGCGGGATGGGTGACGAGTGGGCTTGTGTGTCAGCATGCTTCGATGAAGGAAAGGCCAGCAGGGATGCCCGCCCGTGAGAAGCCCCCATGGGGGCAGCAGGGCCCAGGAACAGCTCTTAGTAAGCCGAGACTAGGTAAGAGTGCAGTGAGCACAGCCGTGTGGCCTAATGGCCGTTCTTCATGGAGCTGCATAGTGGCTGTCTAAGCAGCCGTGGGGCAAAGGGAGTCAGCTCAGGAGTGACTAGGTGACTGGAATCTGCTAGAGTTGGTGCCAGCACAGAGGCCTCCCAGGTGGCGCACATCCAAGAGAGAGAGGGAGATTTAAGCATTCAGGGGAGAGGACAGAAAGGAAGTCCTGTGCGAGTTCATGGGAAGGACAGTTTGAGACAAAGTGAGTATGAATCTGGCTTTGACTCAGATGCTCTCAAAGTGATACTAGGAGCAAAAACAGGCTCTCTTAAAACACTCGGGATCTTACTTTGTGTTGATAAAGCTTACTAGAGAAGCAGCACTATGGGTATTTTCCCCCCTGACCTTTGCTGACCTCAGCCTGGTGTGTGGACCAGGGTGGGGCTGGCTTGAAGGCAGCGGTGATAAAGTTGAATGTGGGTGCTTTTTTTTCCCAAGGCTGTCTTGACGGTATGCCTGGTGACTTAAAAGCAATTCGTTCTGTCATAGATTGAGGGCTGAAATTCTAAAATCCAGATATTAGCGGGGCTAATAGTTATGCCTGGAGGCCAAAGGAGGGCCTGCAACTTGATGAGGGCTAAAGACTGTTTCCAAATAAGTCCATATCATATTCACAGGTGCTGAGGAAGGGCCTTCCTCCAGCCCAGCCTTTTTACTGACGCTCTCTCTCTTCAGCATCTTGTAATTATATCCTTCAGATTATGAATTTGAAGAGCCAGAGAGGACAGTCTCATTTCCATCTGTCAACAAGTGGCTCTGACTCACTCTGCCTGGGGCTCCTGGAGTCACGACAGGGTGGCTTTTCTTGTACACGTAGGTGTGAGTGCATGTACATATGTGTACATGTGGGGGGGGAGCTAGAGATCACCATCGACTGTTTTAGTCCTTTGGAACCATCCACCTTGTTTTTTGAGATGTTCTTTTGCTGACCTGGCACTTGCCAAGTAGGATTGGCTGCGTGGCCAGCAAGCCCTAGGGTTCTGCCTGCCTCCTCTCCCCTAGTGCTGGAATTACAGCACGAACAACCATGCCCTGCTTTTACCTGCCTGGGGATTAAACTCAGTTCCTCAAGCTTGCACAGCAAGCCCTTCACTGGCTGCTCCATCTCCCCAAGCCTCCTGCTCCTTCCCAGGATGATGCAGATTCCCCAAAGGCTTAACCCCACCTCACCTCATTTCCCTTGAGATTCTGTAGTGCCCATCAAACAACTGCTCGATGTTGAAGGGGAAGCCCTTCTGATTGACACGTTTCTGACAAGGTTGAGCACTTAGTGGTGTGGCCCTGTTCATCATACATTCTTACGGATTTTCTATGAGTCCTTACACCTTTCCTCTCTGCTTGGAGTCCTTCTCCATTGGTGCAGGCCGTTGGACTGGCACTCTGATGGAGCTTACTGAGCACATAGACCAGGTCTGGATCCAGCCATAGCTTCTACCTGAGGGGCAAATGGCCTCATCAGAACGTGGCTGCTCTTGTGTACCGAGACATACCTCTGCTTAAATTCCCATTGTGCCTGCTAACAGATACCCCGTCTCTGTGTTTCTTCCTTCAAGGGACAGGGAACCCCTTTGTCCCAGAATCCCAGCCAGAGCCCCAAGTCGGCCTCTGATTGGACAGATGCAAGGTCATCTTCTGGACCCATTATTAGTTTAGCCAAAGTCCTGAGATGGGGAAGGCTCAGGAGAGCAACAGATGCGTGGAGGATTGTGGGCACACAGTCTTGTCACTGCCCTTGCCGCAGCATCAACCCCTCCTCTAACCATAAGTGGGCTTTTCTTTCAGGAGTACATTGATGCACACCCCGAGACCATCGTCTTGGACCCCCTCCCCGCCATCAGGACCCTGTTAGACCGCTCCAAGTCCTACGAGCTTATCCGCAGGATTGAGGCCTACATGAAAGGTATGGACACATGCGGCCCAGCCTCCTGACAGGTGGCCCACCCACCTCTGTGGTCACAGGTTATTAATGTGCCAGGAAGGGCAAGGAATCTTGTCTTGAGCACTTGCACACAGGAAGGAATTGAGTTATGGGGGCCTGTGTTCTCTTTGGCAAGCAGGGTTAAGAAATACAAGGAATATTCTGACTGCTGTGCTGAACCCCTGGGGGGAGATGAGGTTTCCTGATAGCACTGTGGTTAGGGAATGGGAGTGTGTGCGGAATGGTTGGTGTCAGGGCAAAGGAGACAGTGGGAAATCAGGGGCCTTCAGTCAAATCAGAGAGACGCACAGTGCCACTGCTGGGCACCTGGGGGGACATGCCGTTCCCCTAGGCAGAGCCTGCCCCTCGAGGCTGAGCTTCTGCCAGCTGCTGGCTCTTATCCAGAGGTCTTGTCTCTCTAGCCCACCTGACCCCACCAGGGACCAGGGCAGCCCCAGAAGAACACAGACTGCCTTTTTTTCGAGACAGGGTTTCTCTGTATTGTTTTGGAGGCTGTCCCAGAACAAGCTCTTATAGACCAGGCTGGTCTCGAACTCACAGAGATCTGCCTGCCTCTGCCTCCTGAGTGCTGGGATTAAAGGCGTATGCCACCAACACCTGGCTGCAGACTGCCTTTTCAAGGTGTAGGTTTCTGTGAGACAGACATTCTAGAAAGATCCTTGTGAAAGGTAAATGCCTAGTCTCCCGCCCCAGTTCTGCCTACTGAGGCATTTCATTTTCATTTAAAGCAATAGTTCCTTCTTTTGCCTCTGCCCATGGGCTGCTGAGTAATTCCCCCCGGCTGCCCCTCATGTAGACCATGTCTGTGGCCTAAGATGCCTTGAACCCTGACCTCAATGGTCCTTTTCTGTGGGGGCGGCACCAGGGAGCACAGTTTGGTGGGCAGGATCAGAGGTAGTCCTGAATGAGGGGACAGGGCTATGGAAGCATCCATTTACTGGAGAAGCACCATGTGCTTGGCCTGAAACTTCTCATGTTCTGTCTGTCAGTGCTGTTTGCTAGACACAGAGGTCCTGACCATTTCACAGAAGAGTCCTGGAGCTTGCATTGGGCAGCTTTTTGTTACCATAGCGAAATACCGGAGCTAAGCTATCTGTGTAAAGGAAAGGGTTAATTACCTCAGTTTTGAAGTCAAGTCCAAGCAGTTCAGGGCAAGGCTGTCCCTTGACTACATTACCTCATGGCAGGTGACACTGGCAGGAACACAGAAGGAGACAAGCAGATGGTTATGTCTTGAACCATGGACACAAAAAATTGAGTGGAATCAAACTTGCTTCTTTTATAATAACCCATTGTGAGAACCACCAAGGAGTCCCATTGACCTTAGGAGCCCCCCCCACACACACACATAAGTCTCCGCTCCTTAGAGCAGTGGTTCTCAACCTTCCTAATGCCATGACCCTTTGCAATACAGTTCCTCATGTGTGGTGACTCCCACTCATAAAATTATTTTCGTTGCTACTTCATAACTGGAATTTTGCTACTGTAATGCATCGTGATGTAAATATCTGTTTTTCCATGGTTTTACCTGACTCCTGTGAAAGGGTTGTTCGGACCCTGCCAGGTTGCCATCCACAGACTGGGAAACTCTGCTTAAAGGTTTCTCTCTTTCTTACACTGCAGCCTTAGGGACCTCCAACCACGAGGACCTTGGGAGGAGAGACACATTGTATCTAAACCACAGCAGAGGCCCGAGAGTTAGCAGACACTGGTATCCCAGCGCTGCCCTAAGCTCGCCTCTCACAGCTACCACCAGAGGATACATAGCGCAGTCCAGGTCCTACTTGGGACATTGATGAGCCCTACCCTCCTCTCTAAGGGGTGTATGTCCTGGGGAAGAGCTGAGCTTGACTGTCCTAGAGGGGTCTAGAGGCCTCGTTTCTGACGGCAGCCCGATACTCAGCACTTACAGTTACTGTGGGGTCTGAGGGCAGGCAGCCAGCAACCTTCTTCCTTGGGTCTGGATGGTTTGCGTTGCCCCAGGTGAGAAGGTGTGTTGGTTGGACACTGATCTCATAAAGGGCAAGTAGCATTATATATGAGAGAAGGGTGAGCTGGTAGAAAAAACTGGCAGGTTCACGGCCTCATCTGATGTTCTAGGCATGCCCATGGAATGGGGGGGGCGTGTATGTGGGGGTCTGTGGAAGGTGCCACAAGGGAGCTAAATAAACAGGCAATGGAGGGAGACAGGTTGAAGCTGGATTGGAATCTGACTCCAGCTGCCCATGTGATCTTGGACTGGTCACTTAACCTGTCCTGTGTACTCTAGACGGGGGTAATGGGGTTCATCCTCAAGGCAGCAGTTAGAATGATGGGGATTTCATCTGTAGAAACAAGGTATCCTTTTTGCCCCACCGGGTCACCTGAAACAGTAGCTTCTCGCTGCTCCGCTGCAGCTGCAGGGCCCAGACATCTTTATTGGGTCTTAGAGCTCGCTGAAGACTTTAATGAGTGGGAAATCAGGGCTGGTGTGTGTGTGACATGCACCTTGTGGTCAAGAGCCGCCAAAGCCTGCACAGGAGGTAGTGGGCCTGCTGGCTGGCTGCTGGGTGGTTGCAGACAATGTGGTCCTACAGTGGAGCAGTGAAGACTAAGATGTGTGGGTGTGTTCCAAAGGGAACCCAGGGCTCAGGTAACTGGGGTATCTAGGCCCTAGGTGGACCTTGCTATTCTTAGACACAAACGCTGATTCCTGGGACATCCCTACTGTACCTACAGGATGGGGGTCTATTTGCTTGTGCTTTTAGGGCATCTGAGGAGCATGGGAACTGTTGATTCATAGCTCATTTCCTAGACTTCATTCAACACTGGTTTCTATTGTAGTTGTTGCCTATGACCCTGTCTAAGATGGAAGGCGGAGGGGGGCTTCTTTGTAAATGGCAGTTCACCCTTCTGAGCAGGGCTTCAGCGGGCAAAAGGTCTAGAATGGCCAGCAGTGGGCTCATCTGCCCAGAACTGCGCTGAGGCTAACATTAGACCTGGCCTTCCTGACCTCAGGAAGCTCCGTCTTCTTTTTTATTTCAGCAGCATTTCTCAGCCTGTGGGTCGACACCCCTTTGGGGTCCGAACACCCTTTCACAGGGGTCATCTAAGACCATAGGAAAACACAGATATTTACATTACGATTCATAACAGTAGCAAAATTACAGTAACACAGTAGCAACAAAAATTATCTTGTGGCGGGGAGAGGGGTGGTCGCCACAACATGAGGGAAGTGTATTAAAGGGCCACAGCATTAGGAAGGTTGAGAACCACTGGACTACAGCCTCATACATGGAGCTGTGGGCCCTAAGAGTCTTTTCTGGAGTGGGAGCGAGGCAAGCTGACTCAGAGGACTGTGGGAGGGCTCCGCACTTGCTAGGGACCCCTTCCCTGGGTGCCTGTGGAGAAGGAGCTCCTGGGTGGGCAGCTAGGATAGGCAAGCACTGAGGATGCCAGCCTGCAGGTGAGCATGGTGGTGAGGGCATTGCAGAAAGCTGCCAAGTGGTGGCTTGTGAAGGGCCTTGAGAACGCCAGGCTGGAAAGGAGGATGGGGACTTCTTTTTTTTTTTTTTTTTTCATGTTGTGCTCTTGTGAGTGAGATGAGATTCTCAACAGACTGGTATAGATATGGCCAGAAGCAGTTTTTAACAGCCACCCCCTGTGTCCTATGACCTTTTTGACAATGGCTCACATCAGCACAGGTTTGGGGGGCTGAGGACATGCCCGTGGAGGGAAGACGCCAGGCAGAAGCCATTTTGCTGGATCCGGAACCACAGTTCCAGGCATTGTCTTCTAGAAGCTGCAGGATAAGGGGATTTATGTAGGTCCTTCCAGGCAGGGCCTGGACTGCCAGGGCTTGTGAGAACCATTGATCGAACCCTAAAGCACAAATGATTTGGGGCTGGCAGGAAGTATTGGGGGGGAGGCTTCAGTTGCTGCACCCAGAATTTTCCCTATTGTCTGCACCAAGCCAACTTGTATTCTTCCAGGAAGGCAGAGGACCTGGGCCTTTTCCTGCAAACGGGGGACAGTTCCACAGTAGTAGTGCCCTGATAGGCCCCCTGCTGTATCTCTCCAGCCCCTCTGCAGGTGCAGGGACCCTTCTTGGGAAGTGCATCCTTGTGCCTGTGCCCCAAGCCCGGCTTTTCCTTGGAGGTACACATCCCTTTTCAGGCATGCTTTAAAAGGCTATAATTACCCCCGAAATTCCCTCAGATAATTATAGCAATCCAAGCGACAGGGCTTTTGTGTAGAGAGAAGGGCTTGCCTAGCCTTTCCTGAGCTTCCAGCACCCTCAGGCTGAGGGGGCCCTCCCTGTTCTCCGAGAACCCAGCCTTCAGGGAAGCCAGAGCCAGGAGAGGTTGCTGTAGAGTTGCTTGACTTTTCTGGACTAGGGAAGATGGCTGTGGCCCACGGGGAAGGTGCCCCCAAGAATTACATGGTATCTAGGTCAGTGTCCATGCTGATATGGCCTTCATTATTACCATCAGAACACTCTCCAGGAGAAATACCCCCTTGAGTATCAGGGTAACAGGGAGTATCAGCTGTCAGAACACATGACAGCCTCATATTCCCAGGGCCAGGAAGGGAAGCAGGACCCATTCTCTGCCTTACATCTGCCTGACTCAAACCCTCAGTCAGTGTGTAAGTTGCTATGGCAGCAAAGCATAAGCAAAATGGGGTTTCCCTTGTCCTGTGCCCAGAGGATCAGCACCCAGTAGCTTTCAGAACCTCATTCTCTGATAGCATGGCCCTCCTGGTCCACAGTGTTGGCTGAACCTTTAGCCATCACATTCCGAGATCTGGCTCTTAGGATGGGGAACAGGCGAAAGGGAACAGCCCCTACTTATCTTTCAGAAGATTCTGGAAGCTGCAAGATACTGTTCCCCCGATGGCCAGAGCTAGCTTTATGCTGAGCTATAAGGGAGTGGGGAAATAAGTCTGGGCAGCTGTTTGCTCTGCTGAAATCCACAAGCTATCACCTGGAAAGGAGGTCTAACAGGAATCCGAGGGAACGCTAGTCACCTGCCAGGTCACACCAGAAATGTGAGCCCCTCCTTGGGAAGCCTGCCTTTCCCATGGGTGAGTGGCATTTGGAATGGCCATTGGGCCCCTGGCTGGGGTGGGGTGTGGCCTCTGCCCTTGAGCTCAACAGCAGTCCCCCTTGATGCAATCACTTGAGAGCATGAAGCTAGGAGGTTTCTTCATGACACACCCAGAGCCTTGCCCAGGACTCATTCATATAACTGCTCCTTGGAGATAGTCACTTGGTGACATGCCTGTACCTGTGCCCATATCCACCACCACTCCCATCCCTCAGGCAGAGGCACAGGCAACCCTGAGCCTCATCCTAGCCTAGACTAGAGGTGGAAGCTCCCAGAAACATAACACTGCCTGGTGCAGGTCTCGGGAAGCTGGGGAGGAGGCCACGATGACAAACCATAATTTGCTTTGCATGCATTTGAAGGCCAGTTCTCACAGGAACCCACTGTGCCACGCAAGGCCAGAGTCCAGAGACACAAGCCCCAAAGCCAAGGCTTGGCTCTGCTGCACCAGGCTGAGCAATTATAGGCATGGCTCTAGCCAGTTTCCTACTTGGCTGAAGCCATATGTGAGAAGCATCTGAGGGTCACTGGATAGCATGGGTTTGTGTCCTCGTCCTCAGGGATAGCTGATATGAAGGGTCTTGGGAAAAGGACAAGGTCTAGGACTCTGAGGATTTCAGGGTGAGGTTGACCTTCCTGCCCTCCTTTTCCCGTAACCTCCCCCATGGACCGGGGAGGTGACAGATGGTCTGTCCCGGACACCGACCTCCCCAGGGAGGGATGTGCATGGGGCAGGCAATCCTCTGTGCTTGTGGTTTTATGGGAATTTAATCATGGTTCATCTTGGAGGCGGTCTGGAAGCAGAATTGAAATTGAGTAATCTTGACACCAAGAGGAAAGAAAAGAATGTTGCTTCGAGCTCTGGAAGAGTGGCTCCACAAAGAGGAGATGGGTGTTGTGGGTAGGGGTGTGGCTGTCAGTCCTAGGAGAGCTACCACCACCCCCCTTCTCTGACCCATGCTTCAGGCAGTCACTTGGCTTCCTGTATGTCCTGGTGGCTCTTCCCAAGATAACTCTATGAGGAAGGTTGCCCACTTTAGAGATGAGTGTACCTGGGTAGATTCAGCTGGATGACTCAGGGTCCCGGGACGACCAGAGGCAAGTCTGGGATGGGACCTGTGTTGTCTAGGTTTAGACTGTTAGCCAGGGTTCCTGGTCCTGGCTCCTAACCAAACCTAATGGCACTCTGGCTCCTACATGCCTGCCTACCTCTGTGGCTGATAGTGCCATAGAGGCTTTGGTGCTGGTGACTCTGTTATGGGGCCCTGCCAACTGGCAGTGTTCCCAGAAGTGAGTGCCTCCTAAGGATAGGAGGTAACTGACCAGAGAAGGTCCCAGATGTCCACTAGATGCTCTAAAAGTGGATGATTACCAAATCTCAGCCCTTTGGTTATTGGAACGTAACCCTGATTGTTTTACTGCTGAGAGAACAGGGCTTTGGCCCTGAGGCCAGAGTACACTGTATGCAGATCACCTGGAAGCATGGCCTCAGGCTGGCCACTACCACCGTCAGGGCCAACCTGTGCCTTTTCAGGCCAGCGGGGGAGGGGGGGAGGAGGAGTCACTGTCCTTAGCAGCTTCCACTGCCGCCCAGGTCCAACAGGAACCAAAGGCTGGCTGTAACCCTTCTGCGTTCCCCATGTTAAGGACTGAGGCCTTGCAGGAGTGGATTATGTCAAGACTTGAAAACGGAAAGCAGAGTTGAAAGATTTTTAAATACCAACAGTCTAGCCAGAAAAGAGGGCATTTGAGAGTTTTGGTTAAGGAAGATGGAGTCGCTAAAGAACTCAGGGCCATTGAAAAAAGCGGGTTATTTGTGTGGTGGATGAAGGTGCAGACACTTGCTTCCCAAACCCCGCCTTCGCAGCACCACCACGGCTCACGACAGCCGCATTTGCTGCGATCCCTGCCGAGCTGCCTCATGAAATTCCAGCACTGCACCTCTCTAATCCATTTGGTACCTCTTGAAGCCCCAGCAGAGGAAAGTGTCAGATACGTTGAGTGGCGGGTTTCCTTGGCAGTGACACTTCTCAGCCGTGATGACAGCACAGGTTTACATTTTCAGTCCGGGGCAGTATGAGCTTTCACCAATCATAAGATGCACTGGTACTTTGTATTTCAGGAGTGGTAAGCGATTTGTGATGTGCCTCCTATTATGAGACCGTCTAGTCATCTGTGTGGTTGTACCTAGCTCCTCCACTAGAAGTAAAAGACCTGCTCCACCCAATCTACTTGTAAATCCCAGACTGGGTGCCCCCAAAGGGCTCCACACTTCTAGCAGTAGATGGCACTTTCTCTTGAGTTGTTTATCAGCCTGCAGGCCCCACCTTGCTGCTGACTCAAATATTTTTTTAATCAGTTAGTTTACTTTATGTATGGGTGTTTGGAGTTACAGAGAGTTGTGAGCCGACATATGGGTGCTGAGAATCAAACCTGAGTCTTCTAGAGCAGCCAATGCTCTTAACCTCTAAGCCATCTCTTCAGCCCTAACTGGTCTTCAAAAGCAAACACTCACCAGTTTGAAATCCATCATTCTAGAGCCTCTCCATGCTTTGCAGGAATATGTGAAATCTATGCACATTTTAAAAATAAGCAGAAGCTGCTTACACTCACATATGCTGCTACAACCTGCACCCTCTTCATATCTACTTTGCCATGTTTCTGAGTCAGTGTTAAAAATGAGGGAGAGTGGACCTACCTTTTTCTGAACAGTGTAATATTCCAGCATTTGACCAGCCAGTCATCACTTATTTACTTATTTGCTTGTTTATTTTTTTTATTTGATTATTTGGGTGCATAGGGTTATCCAATTTTGTTTGGACTTGTGTGTGTATATGTCTGTTTTTAATTATGTCTCTGCATATTTATGTAAAAATTTATCCCCAGAGGCGGGATTTCTTTCTTTCTGGAATATTCCAAGCATGCTCACACTGGTGGATCTTGCTGTATTACCCTGGAGCAGTTCGTGTCTGTCACACCAGCCCGTCTAGGGTAGAAGACATCCATCTCATCTTTTGTTGTTGTTGTTCTTTTCTAGACAGGGTTTCTCTGTGGCTTTGGAGCCTGTCCTGGAACTCGCTCTTGTAGACCAGGCTGGCCTCGAACTCACAGAGATCCGCCTGCCTCTGCCTCCCGAGTGCTGGGATTAAAGGCGCGAGCCACCAACACCCAGCCGTCCATCTCATCTTAATGCCACATAGTTAGGCAGGCTCAGCACGTCTCCCTGTGCTTTTGACCATTTGTATTTCTGCTTGAATGAATCATCCATAGAGGTTCCCCTTCTCTGGGGTTGAGAAAAGGGTTGTTACTCTCTTTTTTTTTCACTGACTGTTTAGGATCCCCTTGGAATAGAGGAAACTGTTTAAAAATACAATTTCTCCAGTGCGAGCATGGTCTCTGTGATGGGGCCTAGCTAACATCTCTGCTTCCTGGACTCATCCTGCAGAGACAGCACTCCAAGCATTGTTTTATGTGTCTTGGAAACACGGGGGCTGCAGCAGTTTGGGAATTGAAGCGGGGGGGGGGAGCCCCACTAGGGTCTAGCGGGACTGTAAATCAGCGGGGACAGCTGCCACTGAGCTAATCCACATTTTCAGCAGCTGGTCGGGGTTCGGGAATGTCTGGCTCTGTCCCAGCCGGTGTCTGGCTCCTTCACTCCTGGACTCTGAACATTCCGGGTGCAAATAGCTGCTCCCGGAGAAGGAGTCAGGTCACCAGCTTGGTCTGGAGGCAAACCTTTCATCCAGCTGCCTGTGCCATGCTTCCTCAGGCCACACTGGCCCCTGCTGGGAAATGTCACACCCTGGATATTTGTTTCCTGTGGTCCTGCCACCTCAGCTGTAGTGGCATCCCCCCCCATGGTAGCTTACCTGTAGCCAAGGGGCCAAGTTGGGCTGTAGCAGTCAGTAGGTAGGGTGATGGGCCAAGGAGGCCTCAGGGCCTCTGAATCCTTAGAGAGCAGAGCAGCAGCTGTGGCCACTGTGGAATGTCCCTTCATCCCCTAGTGGCTCCAAGTGACCCCAGTCAGTTGCCCTCTTGGAACTTATAGAGACTGCTTGTATAGGGAACAGTTATCAGGATAGCATGCACGCTTATCATTTGGCACCTCAGCGCTTTTTTTTATTTTGAGGCAGGGTCTCTTGAGCTTGTAACCCGTCTGTCTCAACCCTCTGAAGAGCTGGGGTTGCAGGTTTGTGTCACCATGCTCAGCTCTCCTCTTGTAAGGACACCAGTGACCTCATTTTACCTGGATACCTCATTAAAGAGACCCTCTCTCCTACAGTCCTGAGCTGACAGGATTGGGGCTTCTATGTGATCTCCAGGACCTGGGCACCATCCTTTAGTGTGAGCCACCCCAGTAAGGAGAGCTTGAGAAGTGAGTTGGGGTCTCCGCCTATGAAAAACATACAATAGCAAGCGTGAGATGCCAGGGAACCCCAGGTTTGGGGCAGAGGATTGTGTGGAAAGAAGATGGTTATGGGTGGTGGTCACAGGGGACAACTTCCTGATTACAAATTCCAGGAAAGCCTAGGGGCAGTTGGGAAGAAGTCCCGGTGCTGCTGGGACCATCATGGCAGCCCTTTCTTTTGTCCTAGAAGAGCAGGTCTAGAGGCTATGGTTGGTGCTGAGTGACCTGGAGTGGGGCATCCCAGATGCCCTCTAGAGGGTGCTATCACATTGCAGCAGGGCTAGCTACCCTCTTGACAGTTTCCAAATGCCGGCATCGATGTAGCCTCCTGTGTCCCTTCAGGGGGAAAGAGATGAGTGACGTAATTGTCCCATCTTGCAGATGAGGGGGGCCAGATAAGAGAGAAATGTGGTGCCCTGCCTAGGTGCACCGCTGGTGGTGGTAATAGGGCTGGCTCTGGGGCCTCAGGTCACATTTTATTTGGAGGGATCTCCTCTCGGAGATGGCTTTGCCTCCAGTCTCCTGGTTGTGAGCACCGCAGATGACAGTGCTTAGCATAGCCACTGTCCCTGCACTGGGGCCTTAGTCAGCATTTGACCCACCTTGCTGAACACCTCCAATGTGGCTCACTCCTGCAGCTGTCCCGCTGCAGCCTGGGGTGGTGATGACACAGCAACCAGGGCTGGAGAGGAGGCTCAGTTTGTAAAGGGGGGGGGGTGTTTCACAAGCACGAGGCGGTCAGATCCTAACACCCATATAAAAGCAGACACGCAGTGTGCAGCCTTAACTCCAATCCTGGGGGCAGGAGGTGAGGACGGGGGAATCCCTGGAGCTTGCTGGTCTGTCGGTCTAATTGACTTGGTGAGTTTCAAATTCAAAGAGAGACCTGTCTCAAAAAATAAGGTGGAAAGTCACCGAGGAAGACATGATTCTGTCTGTCGCCAGCACTGTGTGTGCACATGTGGGGACGGACACACACACACACACACCACACACACACACACACACACACACAGAGTAATGATGCTACAACTAGTTCTTGGTATGTACTCACCAGGACTTGAAGCAGGGCCCCTCTTTCTCTCCCAGTGAGGCAACAGGCTGCCCCCCCAAGCCAGGCAGTAGAACTGAGCCATACCCTTAACAGTTTCAAGAGGTGAACCCATGTCCCTTTTGTAATGTAAAAATGCATTCTCTCCGTGATGGGGAGGGGAGTGAGTACCACTTTTGTCTTGACCTCATTGGAGGGAAACTGAGGCACACAGCAGTAAAGTTTCAGATGGACTCATGGTAGGTGAGAGGTGGAGCCAGGATGCAAACTTGGGTGGCCTGGCTCCTCCTTGGACCTATAGGGTACATCATGTCCTACCTGAGGTCTCTGTCCCAGCCTCACCCCATATCAGACCTGGTAGCCTCAGAATGATCACAGAGGACAAGGAATACTTCACACTTCTCATCCTGTCCTTTCATAAAGGCACTGCCTGAATCGGGGACCAGCCATGGCTGGGAAGGCATGGTCATTCATTGTTGGTGCCCCAGGATAGTACTGCAGCCCTTTGGGGACACAATGGAGAAGAACCAATGAAAAGACCATTCCTGTGGACCCCCAGACCTCACTCCTGGGAATTCAGCCTGTGGAAACAATTTGGCACAAGTAAGAGCCACATGCAGGAGAGATGTCCCTGAAGCTGGCTGTGGTAGAAAATGATCACTATAAGTTGGGGGTGGGGGGTTCACCAGTCAACAGCCAGGGATATGAGATCATAAGGATTGGAGCAGTATTCTCTAAAAGCAAAAATGAAAAAAAGAAAAATTCATGTACGTAAAAGACAAACTATGGAGATGAGAACAAAAATACACTGAGAAAAGCCAATGAGAGATGAGCCCTTGAACTTGGATACCGGACATGCCCTGGGAGCTGTTGATGGACCAATGAACGGCCGTGACTCAGACCGCGTCTGCTCTTCCTGCTGTGCGTCTCCTCGGCTGGGCACTGGCTGCATGCTCCTACCAACCCAGCTCAGCTCGGTCAGTCATCTGCCAAAGACGCAACTAGTGAGTGGGTCAGGGGCTGATGTTGCAGCTCTTAGAGGAAGACAACCCACCATGTACCCGAAAAAAAGCCTCTTAACAATCCCGTCCAGAAATAAGATGACAGATAAAGCAACAACAGTACCCTTCCTCCCAGAGCCAGAAATAGCCTCTCCAGCTCCCAGCACAGACTTACCAAATGTTTTTACCCTGTCCTCACATTAGGGAAAAGAACCACTGGCGAGGCCACCCTGCACTTCTCATGGCTGAGCCAGGAGAGCCTCTGCTGACGCTTTCACTTCCACGGGCAGCTGATACATCTTCGGGATCCGAGGTGGTGGGCAACGAGACTCTTGCCCTGGTAGCGCAGGGCCTGGAACCATCCTCACATCCCGCTTAGCAGGGCGGATCTGTGTTCACCTGCTGAACTGGTCCCAGGAACATCCTTCTGCCTGAGAGACGTTTCTGTCAGACTAGCCCATTACTGTGCCTCCCTGTCTCTGTTCAGCTAGGCTCTCCCTCATATTGGTCGTGTGCATACCCCCCCCCTCCAGGAATACCTCAGCACTCCCCTTAGGTGTCGTGTTTCCTCCCAGCCCTCCTGCTGTACCTGGGCACCACTGCTTCGTCTGGTGCTGTATTTAGTGGAGGCTATCCTTTTGCTGTGGTGGATGGAGCCAAAATGCAAACAGTAATGGTTTCTAGGCCACTGTAGTTTCACAGGTGCGCTGGATGACTCTGGCTACAGGGACCAGAGCAGGACAGCGGGGGATGGATCCTCTCTGGTGTCTGCAGGCTTAGGACTGCGTTCACTCAAGACTGGTCTCCTGGTGACAAGTTGGCAGCTGGACCCAAGCTTATTATAGAAGCCCCTCCTGACTGTGGCATTGGTACAGCCTTGGTCCTGGTGTCCCCTCCCAAGAGGAGGCATAGGACAGGCAGCAGTTTTGCAGAGGTCTGCAGTTCAGGGTGTGGATGGCCATCTCCAAGTTGGATAAATGAACTCAGCATCATTAGGTAGCAGTGTCCCTCTTTCTTGGTCCCTCTAGCTCCCCAGGCTCCCTTCCTATCTATTCAAGAGTTCTGAAAGGCAGAGGGTCTGATCTTTCCAGTGCTGGATGTGGCCTGTCCTCAGGAAATGTCTTGTCTGTGTCCTTCATCTGGACTCCAAACCCCTCTGGGGAGAGATGGGCTCATCCTTTCTCTGCCCTCACCTCAGGCTCAGTTCTGGGTAAAGAAACCCCTGCTGCATTTTGTGCACTGATATTTTTACATTACCAAATGCTTTTGTTAGCTTTTCTTTGTATGTGTTGTGAGCATTTTCCTGCATATATACCTTTTGTACCACATGCATGCCTGGTGCCTGTGGAGGTCGGAAGAGCCCTGGGTCCCCTGGAAGTGGAGTCACAGATGGTTGTGAGCCACTGTGTAAGTGCTGGGAATTGAACCTGGCCCTCTGCAAGGGCAGCCAGTGCTCTTATGCAGCCCGTCTCTCCAGCACCTCAAATGGGTTTTAAAAACATCTGTTGAGGTGATGGCATGGATTCCAACTTCTGTCATACTATCCAGCCGCCCCTCGCTCAGTCCCAAACCCACGGAAGATGCATTCTAACACCCCCAGTATACGGCTGAAACCTCAGACAGTGCTGAACATGGTGTTCACTGTGGTTTCTCCCTACTCACACACACCTGCAGTGCATTCTGACATACGCAGAGAAATGAGCATTTGTGTGTTCCCAGGTTCAGTCCCCAGCACCATGAAAGTGTAATTTATAATTTACATATAATGAAGAATAAATTGTAATCCTATAGTGAATAGAACAGTTGTGACAACAGACTACAATTGTCATTGCCCCTTTTGAACAATTATACTTATTTATTGTGTGTGTGCGCATACATGCACATACATGCCACAGCACATGTGGAGGTCAGAGGACAGCTTGTGGGGTATCAGTTTATTGTGTGTGCACGCATACATGCACATACATGCCACAGCACATGTGTGGAGGTCAGAGGACAGCTTGTGGGGTATCATCAGTTCTCTTCCTCCACCATGTGGCTCCAGGGATCGTACTGTAGGAGTTAGGCTAGGTGGCAAGAGTCCTTCCCCACTGAGGCACCTCAAGCATTACCACACCTTTGTGAGACAGGTGTATCCCAGGCAGCCTTGAACTCACCATCCTCCAAAGACTGATAGGCGTATACCAGCTCACCCAGAAGTGTCCCTAGTCTTGCACTTTGGACTTGTTTTAAGGGAGACATGTATTTGGGGACACGACAGCCAATCTTATAGCCAGACTGGCTCCTGAGTATGCAGTGGCATGGGTGCTGGGCACAGGGACAGCTCAGCTTGAGACCCTGCTGCAATGAAGAGCCAGGAACTCGAGAGCCTCAGCAGGACACACAAGTTAAAATGTGTGAATTGCTCCCTTTTGGACTGTGGGTGGCTGAAGGAGATGGAGTCTGGATCTGTGATGGGTGAGGGTTTCTAGGGTGTGAAGAGTTGCCTTGGCTTCCATGTACATATGTTGAAGCAGCCATCTTGGGAGACTTGCTACAGAGTTGGGGATCATGCTGTTCAGGGAACATGGATTGGGCTTTCAGTGGGCAGTTCTTTAAAAACAGTTAATTGATAATCAATTAAACACTTAATTACTTGAAAATTCTTACAATATATTTTGATCATATCCATCCCCTACTCCTCGCCTAACTCCTCCCAGATCTATCCCCATCCATCTCCCCACCCCAAGTTCATGTCTGTCTGTCTGTCCCCTCTCCCTCCCTCCCTCCCTCCCTCCCTCCCTCCCTCCCTCCCTCCCTCCCTCCCTCCATTCCTCACTCACTCCCTCCCCCCCACCTCTCTCTCAAAAATAACTCACTGAGTCCAATGTTCTCAAAAATAACTCACTGAATTCTTTCTGAATTCAGTGAGTTATGAGTACTCCTGGGTATGGGACCACACCTATTCCAACAAAGCCACACCTCCTAATAGTGCCACTCTCTATGCCCTTATGGGGGCCAATAACATTGAAATTACCGCAGTGAGTGACTATGTGGGACTGTGTCTGACCCAGAACAAGAGTTTATGGAGATGTTGCCATAAGAAACCTGAATGGGCCATGGCGGGGCAGATGCTGGTCTCAGAAGCCAGTATCAAAAGGTCAGGCTGGCCACCCAGCTCTGCAAGCTCTGGTGACGGGAGTCTGGGCTGTCTCACAGGAAATGGCTGGTAGGATCCCAGCAGCCTCTGAGTCTTCCTGAAAGAGAGGAGGGGCCAAGTCCTGGGTCAGAGGTGTGAGCATCACACCCCTGGGCTGCAGGGGCTGCACTCTGAGGCACGAAGCCTCCTGTGCAGTCTTCATCCTCCCTCAACAGAGCCTGCTGGCCACTCACAAGCCTTCCTGCCCGGTCTGTGGCTCTGGGTGGAATGCAGACCTGGGCCTCATTGGGAATAGCCCTAATAGCTATGCAGTTGGGCCTGCGGCTCGCATGTCCCCACCTGATTTTCCTGCCATCCCTTCTGCTGGACCATGAGGTCAGCCTGCTCTCCATCCTGCTCTTGGAACTGTAGTGTGATCTTGGGAAGTGCTGTTCCTGAGCATCTGTTATACAACACTGGATAAAAGGAAAGGCACATGAGTGATTGGGACAGTCTACAAAGGATGGCTCCAGACCCCTCCCCAAGAAACTGCAGCCCCAAACTATTGTGCCTACTTGGAGTTTGGACTTTGCCTAAGGAGAATGAGCTGAGAAGGGAGATTAAGGCGCTCTTAATGTGTCCCGTGGTGGTGTTTTTCACGAGGAAGGTGAGGCTGGATCTTGATTTAACATGTTGATGGGCCAGTGGCCAGATGCTCTGGGACAGCACTTGCTGGTTGGCTTTGGACTGGGTTTTCAAGTCTGAGGGTAGTGGGCTGCCCTTGCCCCATGAACACTCAGCCTTTCTAAGTCCCTGTGCCCAGTGCAGGATGGTCCCACCTCCTGACGCTCATGGTCTTTCAGGGATGGGAACTATGACAAGAAGCAACAATAGCAAACCAGTAACTGAATAATCACTAGGGATTAAGAATACAATTGCTTTCCCACCAGTAATCTGCTTTGTCCTGACCTGGCCTGCCAACAGAACTATCAGGAAGTATGCATAGTATGCTAGTCATCTTCCATGGCTTTGCCCCCAGTTCAGTAGTGTTGGAACTCATTGTAGGGGCGGGGCAATGAAATGGCTCATCAGGAACAGGTGCCTGCCACCAAGCCTAAAGACCTGAGTTCGATCCCCAGGACCCACGTAATAATGGAAGGAGAGAACCAACTCTGGCAAGTTGTTCTCTGACCTCCACAAACACGCACCATAGCATGTGCACGCCCTGTTCCACATACACAAATAAAACACAAAAAACAAAACAGAAAGCTCACAAGGTGAGCATCAAAGACAACAGCAGCCACACCTTCTGAGACCAGCGGGTATAGCAGGTGTGAGCTTGGCTCTCAAGAGGTACGGGGAGAGCTGAAAGATTAGTTGAGGAGGGAGCCTGATGCATCTGTGTGAGGGGATAGCCTTCTTCCATCTTTCCTCCTTGGAGAGTGACTTTGCAGGCTATAGAGGATAGATAGGATGCCATCAGCACAACGCAGAGCCTGAGCTCAGAGCTAATCATGTGACATTGTGATTCTCGTGAAACCAAGATGCAGATGGGGGTGGGGAGCTGCCAGGCTAAGGAGGTGATAGCAGTGCATCAGGTTAACCTTCGGTGTGCAAGATGGCGTTCTGTTAGATAGCGCTCTGTGTGTAAACATAGACTCAAAGGCTAAGAATGTAGTAATTATAGCTGCAAAACCGGGAGCTCTCATTGCTCCTCACATTTTCCAGTTAGCGTGTAAGAATTTTTTATACTGACAGAGGGCTGGAGAGACGACGGTTCAGCCATTAAAGGCTAGGCTCAGGGATTTTATATTGACAGAAAACGTGGACAACTACGCCGTGCTTATTGTACACATAGGGCTGTAGAGTCGGGAGACCTCAGAGCTGGGCGCTGGAGGTAGGTGCGGTGGGTGGCTCTGGAGGAGTGTGCTCACCAGACTTCCTCTGCCCTAGATGACAGGATCTGCTCGCCGCCCTTCATGGAGCTCACGAGTCTGTGTGGGGATGACACCATGAGGCTGCTGGAGCAGAACGGCCTGGCCTTCCCCTTCAGTACGTACGCTGTAAACCCCAGGGTGGACGTCACTACTGTGGGAGGGGGGAACATTTACAGCTCCCCTAGATTTAAGCTTGCTAGAAGCAATTACATAGCCCTGGATCCCACCTCTACCCATACCTCGAGAGGGTCCTTGCAGTTTGGGGGGCGGGGCTCCTCCTACCTGGCCCAGGGACATCTGCCCTTGTTACCCTGAGCACAGACACTATTTGACACAGCAACTGTCATCCCCTTAGTCCCCACCAGTCCTTTATGTCTTTTGCTGAAGGCATCTTTAAAAGTTCCATACCACCCCAGTAACAAGGCTGGGCCTGGTTAATATTTAGATGGGGGGTTCCTACCCAGGGAGTCCCTGTCCCCCTCATCTGGCCTTGTGGTTACCAGCCCTGTTAATTCCTCTCTGCTTCTCTGTCTCCCCACATAGTTTGCAAAACCAGAGTGGCTCATGGCACCAACTCTCATGAGGTGAGTGGAAGCCGTCGCTATCCGTGCACCACCATTGCTCTCGCTGGGGCCCTGCTAAGTTCTGTTGCTACAGCCACGCCTGCTGCTGCTTGCTGTCCCGATCTGGGTATGGACACCTTGGGGGTATAGGTCAGAAGAAGAACCGCTGTGGCTCTGTCCTGTCTCCCACGTCACCCCACTTCCTGTCCCTATTCCTAAGACTGCCTTCCCCACCTTAGACCCTGACTTAGTCTGCCTGGGATGAGGCTTCCAACTGGCAGCTTACACAGCAGACAAATCTTCTCCCAGCTCAGAGGGCCCCAAACTGGTTCTGGTAAGAGCATACCATTGGCCACCCTCTTGGTGCTTCCTCAAGTCTGCTTTGCATGTGTGCAGACATGTGTGAGGGGAGAGAGTGAACCCTCGTGAGGGCTCTCAAGAGGGACCCACCCTTGAGATCTCATCCCAGCCTAACCACGTGTAAGTGCAAGAGTCTTCACACTGGGGCTAAGGTCCTCCACGTATGTATTTGGGAGACACACACGTGCAGTTTGTAGCGGAGCCCACAGAAGTCACACCAGGCTGATGTGTCCTTGGTTTTCTGGCCATGGGTCCATCAGTGATAGGTGCTGGCTGGACTCCCAGAGAGCCTCTGGAGAGCAGTTTTCATGAGATCCCGCACCTTCGATGAGATCCCGTACCTTCGATGTGATCCCGTACCTTTGATGTGCTGAAGCCCTTCCGTTTGCAAGGGTGCCCTCCCTACCTGGTGACAAGGAGCCCTGGTGCCAGGGCAGAGTCTCTGGAGAGACAATGCTTTGGGGACAATGGGACACGAAGTATGTGAGGACTCCGGGCAAGAAGGGCAGTGGCCATGCAGGGGACCCTTGGGTCCCTGTAGTCTTAGCCGCCAAGGTCCCACATTCTCAAGGGTGAGCTGAGTGGCCCTGTGGGGAAAACCCACCTGGCTAGCCCTGCAGTCAGAAGGGCTCCCGGGAGAAGGCTAAAAATGGAAGCCAGATGCCATGACTTACCAGATCTAGGTCATTCTCATCTCTTGGCAGATGTTTATGGGGGAAATGTCTATAAACAGTGTCAGAACACTAGGGGTGGCCCTGCCACAGAAAGGAAGTCATCACCAGCTGCTAGGTCAACTGTCTGCTCAGGTCAATAGCCATGTGGGGATATCCTGGCTGCCTGGACTCCCAGCTGCTGCAGCACCCTGAGGTGCAGCTCATGAGTAAGCCAGGGAGCGGGCAGGCAGGCTCTAGAGTGGCCATAACGCTGTTCCCTGTCATCACCCACTAGCTCCTCTGTTCCAGTGTTTTAGCAGCCTGTGTCAGGGGACAGGGGACGCAGCTTTGGGATAGCACAGAGCCAGCACTACTGCTGTGCACCTCCAGGCCATTGCCATGCCTCTCTGAGCATCTGCCCGCATTTATAATTGGGGATTTGACAGCTAGGGGGTGAGGGGGTGACTGTGTAGCTTGCCATGGAGCCTGGCCCATGGTGATTATTTGATTATGGGAACAGCTGCTCTGGGATGGGATTTATGGATTCAAACGGGGGGGGCAGGCCCCTGCTGAGTCACTGCCATTCAATCCCTAGGTGTGGTCATCACCCTCCAATGAGGTCATCGTGTCCTCTGTTGCAATCCCAGCACCAGCCATGTACACCTCATCCTTGGACACATGAAGCCTCACTGCATGTGGGGGGCAGGAAGTTTGTCACTTCAGAGAATATCTTCTGTGGAGTAGCAGGGTTGGGGACCAGCGCCTCCTCTTTTAGGGGTATCCAGTGACGTCAAGGACAGTGAGGATGGAGATGACTCTGCATGTAGAGGACCATAGATAGTGACCAGGGAGCTTTTCATGGGGTCCTCACTGATATCCTGAAGCAGAATATTAAACTACACAAATTTAGGGATGTCCTATGATATTTATTGAAAGAGAAATCACTTACGTGAAAAGCCAAGAAATCTGAGAACCAAAGGTCCCTACGCTGCTCTCCAGGTTGAAACCGAAACCCAAAGAGAGAGAGTCTCCTCCCCTTTGCTCTATTTACCCCGTACGTTCTACGTACCCGGGACAGCGCTTACGGATATGTAAAATCACTCCCTACAATATCCCAGCCTGGTGATCCAGCTTCATTGCCAGCCCTCACCGACCTGTTTGCTTCTGTGGACCTGGAATCCCTGTGCATGTGTAAGCCAATGCGCACACATGAGTCCCACGGGGCAGCCCGTCACTTCTTCACACGTAAAGGATAACCCACAGCTCAGCAAAGCCCCATGGCTGCGTTTGCCGGCAGACACTGCTTACAGCAAAGAAAGCAGGACTTTGACTCTTCTGTGCCGTGTAGCATGTGTAGCGCCGAGGCTTCAGCTTGTTGGGGGTTCCCCAGAACCCGTGCTCTTTGCTGCTTCCCATTCCCTCATGCTTGTGAGAAGCTTGAGAGATCATCTCTTGACACCCTCACCCTAGCGCACGCTGGTTTCACACTGGTTTCCCACATGGCTTGGATTTTAGCTTGTCGTGCCCAGCTGAGCTCCAGGCACAAAGCAGTGAGTGTCCTTGATGGCAGATACAAGGGTTACAGTTGGCTCAGGGGGCCATCTGTCCAGACCCATTAGCCCTTCTTAGCAGCCAGAGTGTGCCTGGGCTCTTTCCTGGCCATGTAGTGACCTAGCTCAAGCCACCACTTCAGGTGGGCAGGCGCAACCCCTTGGTCCCATCACCCTCAGGGCTGGTCATGACAGACTCCAGCCCCAGCCTTGTGGTGGAACAGGAGAGGGCACAGTTGCTCTGCCCCTACACACTCAGCCCCCATCAGAGTCTCCTTCAGCATGGTTGTCCCTCGAGGAGCTAAAGACCAGGATAAAGTCGTATTCTAGTTTGCTGAGTATCACGTGACTGTGAGAGGGCATGGTGAGGTGCCAGGCAGACCCAGTTCCAAGTCAGCCGCTCCCTTGCCTATGGATTACTTGCTGACTCCGTTCCTGTATCTGCAGAGGTGTGACAGTGTGCCCATCTCAGGCGCTGTGGGATGACTCCGGGGGACCCAGTGCTGGCAGCGATGTTGTGACAAGAGGCAACTCTGACTCTGGCCCCTAGCGCCTGCTTCCTGCCTTTCCCTCCTGGGTCTTTGTGCCCGAGCACCCAACCTAGGGGACCCCATTCCCCGGAAGGAGTTAATAAAGCCCTCAGGAGGTTTTCACAGCAGACCCCGTGGATTTCCCACCACCAGCCCCACCCCCCACAGCACGAGCGCCTCAGTTCACAGGTGTGGCTGTCCACTGCGCTACTCACCTGGCCTCTTGCTTGGGAGTCCTCAGAGAAGGACTCATTGTCCCTGAGGATCCTGGAGGGGCCTCTGGGGGGTGACCTTGGACTTCGTGGAGTACATGCTCACCTCTGTCCGTCGTGGGCACCAGCTCTTCCTCATAGGGCCAGGGAGAGGTCGTGATGGGTGCCCAGGAAAGTGACAAGCCACCGTGTTGGAGACTGCGAGCTGATGATGGACTCTAACGGAGCCTTGGGTCTTTGTTTCTCCAGATGGCCATTGTGTTCAACCAGGAGGGCCTGAATGCCATCCAGCCCCCTTGTGTGGTGCAGAGCTTCATCAACCACAACGCTGTACTTTACAAGGTGTTTGTGGTGGGCGAGTCCTACACGGTGGTCCAGAGGCCCTCACTCAAGAACTTCTCTGCGGGCACGTCAGGTAACTCACTGTCCCTGGTATTGTCACTCTGTGCCAGACCCCGGGGCAGAGCCAGAATGGATACCCGGTGTCTGTCCTGTGGTATCCCTTGTTATTTCTGGGCTAGGGAGAGATGACCTCAGTTGAAAAGTTGTATCCAATAGGTGGATTAAAAGGTCCTGAAGAACCAATGAGAGACCATGTGCCATAAGGCACTGTGGGGCTCCCGCCTTCAGAGCCACTGCCAACTCCAGCAAGTTTCTGGAAGCGTCCTATCCCCCAAGAAGTTCCCTGGACCCACCCAGTGATGACACTCAGGCATACGCCATAGTGGGTTTGGAAAGGGAGGGAGGGAGGTGACCGCTACTGCTCTGCATGGCAGCCTTGCCTGGAGCTTCCGCTTTCCAGAAGGGGACCCCCAGTCTGAATTACCTGCGGCTTCCACAGCTGTCAAGGTCTATAGGGGTTTTCAAAGCAGGCAGAGCTGCTGAGTCACAAAGGTCCCTGCAGAGGGCCTCAGGCAAGTCCCAGTGGGCATAATCACTCCTGCCATGCTGCAGTGACCATCCCCTGGTGTCCCTTAGATGTCACACAATAGAGGTATTGCATGACTTGTTGCCCTGAGGTCCTTGGAGGGGACCCTCTGGAGAGCACCCTGAACTCTATGCTCACTTCCATCCGTCCTGACACCACCGTTTGGAGCCATTCAGTTACAGATGTGCTGACACTGGAGCTGCTCAAGAGAATGTTCTGGAGGTCCTCAGGCCCCTTTAAGGCAGTTTCCCCAAGTTTTGTGGGTCAGGACAATGCCTTTAGAAACAGCATAGCTTCCCTGATGAGGCTTGTCTCTGTCTGGAAGGAAAAAGCTACCCCTGAAGCCTCAGCCAGCTCCGGGCCAAGCAAGCAGAACCTTCCTCAAGACCCCTGGAAGGCCCTGTTCCTGGGACTGCCTGTCGCCATCCCTTCCAGGCCTGTTGCAGCATCTCTTCCTGTTGTCCCCTCTGAGCCTTTTCCCCTTGGTTGATTCCCTTTCCATTAGCTCAGTAGGGGCAGGCACTTAGCAGCTTCATTTCTTTGCTGGGACCAGGTAGTTAGGGACAGTCCCATCCTGACACTGTCTCTTGTACCACCTGTACTCTTGCAGGCTGTGGGACAGAGGAGACTAAGGTTTTCACAAAGCATTTACTTGCCTATCAGAGTATTTCTTAGCTGAAGGGGTCCCAGCTCCATCCCCAGTACCCCTACACACACACACACACACACACACACACACACACACACACACACACACACACACACACACAGAGTTACGCCTTGATTATGACATGCTCCTCACTCTTCTCCAGATCATTTCATCTCTGAATGAATTTGGCTCCCGTCTCCTTTCTTACTCCCACAAAGGCGTGTTTGTTCACTGCCTCCTCCCCTTTCTTCCTGGTTGTAAAGCACTAGAGCAGTTTCCGCCTTGGCACTGGGAGCCAGGAATGATGAAGGCAAGAACCTGTCAGTGAGTCTTCTCTTGTGACTGTTTCTAGGCCACGAAGCGCCCTGAGGCATGACATTCGGAGGTGGGCTGGGGATCGGAGTGACTTTCAGTGTGTCTATCTGACCCGGAAGTGGCACGGTTCCAGCCTAGGGCTGCATCTTCTTTGCCCGACCAAGAAGAAGACCCCAGGCTCCAGCAGCCCTTTCTCCTGACGAGTTGGGAAGAGGGCTTTGGGGCTCTGACTTCTTTCCAGAGACCAACTGAACCTCCTAGCCATGCCCCATAGGGTGGCAGGCCCTTCAGCTTCCCATGTCCACCTTGGGGGTCAGGTCTCCTGGCTTGGGGTTGTTCTGGACCAGAGATGGAGACAAGAAGAACATCTTCACACCACAACTCCTGTTCTCCTTAGATTCTCATGTGCCTTTCTGCCCTTCACATGTCAATGTCCCAAGTCAGCTGTGCAGCTTATGTAACGGGTGGCTCCTTACAGTGCCTGGGCTGGAACCCAAGGAGTTCTCACTGAGAGAGCCACTGAGGAACGTACAATGGATGTGCTCATGTTCCCTGCCTGTGGCACACACTCTCCCGGCTCTTGGCTCCTTCTTCCTGATGCTCTTTCACCCTGTATCTTGACTTTGACGCCATATTGCCTTGGACTCCTAGCTTTGTATAAGGACTCTACTCCCCCTCTTCCTCCTGGTCCTAGGGGTACATAAAAGAGAGGTACGTCTTGCTTCTTTGAAAGGGTGACTAAGTGTTTCCAGGGTTGTCCCAGACATTTGATGCTATGGCAGGGTGAAAACGATATGCAAATGAGAGGGTAAGGCCACGCTCTCCAAGGAGACAGCGTATGCAGGTAACCTGGGTCTGTAGTTTGTTGAGCTGACTCCAGGAAGCCTGAAGTCATAAACGCTGCTTTTATTGAACATGTCAGAGACTCACCCTGGGTGGTAAGCCAGAGGACCCGCCAGGAGACAGCCAGGCAGGCTCATGAGCAATGTGTGTTCTAGTGAGGAGTAACACAGGGGAGACATATCTGGAGGGCGGTTTTATTGGAGATGACGGCTTCAGGGGGCAAAGGCAAATACTGGGACACCAGGTTTGTAGGGGCGGGGTGAGAGAGCCCTGTGAGGAGGGCCAAGCAGGTAAGCTGCAGGTACCCTCTGTCGAGGTGGTTTTCAGTGACAGGGTGGGAGCATACACCATAGGGAAAGATGGGGGACTCAACACCAAGGCTGAGTTGTCTGAGCCAGTCTAGTCATTCACTTTCCTTTTGAGTCTCTCTTTTTTTTTTATCTCTGAGAGCAAAACCACCTGGTGACTATCCCCTTGGCCCCCACTCAGATCAGAAGTTGGGGGTGGCCCCCATGCTGAGTTAGGGAGGACTGGTCCTGCAGCGGTCCTTTGCTGGGTCTCCCAAATTATCAGGGAGCAAGAGCCTTGCTGCTAAGGTTAAGAAACAAGCCCCCCCAAAAAAGAAAGAAAGAAACAAAGCCCATGCCCCCCAGTCTACTGGCAGGACCAACTCCCTTAAGGCTTCCTAAGGAGCCAGGCCCCTTGGGTGCAGCCAGGCCCCTCCCCGTCTCAGCCTCCTCACCCCCCAGACTCTTTTGATGACAGGCAGAGGCTGGAAGCTGCTCACTCCCTCCGTCTGTTTGCATATGGTGAGGTGCTGGGCCTATACCTCAGCCCAGGACATCTGTCACTTAGCAGTCCTTAGGCCAGAGTGCCCCAGGACAGCAGTAGCAGTCGGGGTAGAGGGCAGTTTCCCCTTAAGACATCTGTATAAATGGTCTGTCCATCTGAAGCTGTTGCGGACACAATCTGTCCAGTGTAGTGGGCATCATAAGTCCCTGGTGTTCTGTCTCTTCTAGACTAGCCAAGTGCCTGCCTGTGTGCACTTCCTGCAGGCTCCTCCGGGCTTCCCAGCCCCCTGATCATTGCTGTATCCACCTGCTGCTGGTGGCCTGTCCTCATAACACAGGCCTGCTCTGCTCTTCTGGCCTTTGCTCTTGGAGACCTGTAGACTTGGGTGGGAGGTACCCCAAGTTCAGGAGGCTCTAGGAAGACAGGGCTGGCAGTGCCTACAGAAGGTCAGAAGCCATGCTAAGTGGCGAAGCCCTGGTCTAGCCTCTGGCCTGTCAGACTCTGCCACCCCTGAAGGTTCACCCGTGCCCAAAGAGTAGGGACCAGTGGGCGTGCTTGACACAAGTCCCGCAGGGTGTTTATTTTTCCCAGGCTCCTCCCCAGGACCATCTCTCATGCCCCCCGTCTGGACTGGCTCTGGTCGGAGCAGCGGGAGGACTGTCGGGCACACCGGGGTGGCCAGGGGCCTCTGTGCCCCGCTAGCGGGAAGGATGCCAGGTACTTCAGCGCCTGCCTGCTTGGCTCTGCCTGAATCACTTCCTTGTGCATGATTTTTATGGCGCCATAGAGTCGTGAAGCTGCTGGGGTCATGGCAGCCACAGCAGGCACCTGAGCCCTGGCACACAGGCCCTCAGCCAGTGCCCACCCTGTCCTAATGCTTGGGGGCCTGGGTCCCAGGGATGATCACTGTGTCCTGCAGGGCGGGGTTCATGACACCCTTTTGCAAGAACTTGAGCAGGGGCTGTCAGGATCCCTTGGGGGCTTCTAGTCCAGAGTGGCCCTGAGCTATTCTTGGTGGGGGCGGGGCTACGAGGGGGTGATGGCCGGAACTCAACCCCTAGGTTTGTGGTTTTGTGATTCTTGCTCTAGCGTGTCCATGCTTCCAAGTGCTTGAGAACATTGCAAACTGTCCAGCCAGCCTTACATCTCCGCGGAGCAAATTGCACCTTTCACCCCAAGGACATATGTACTGGGGGCATAAATGAAAGCACCCTCCTATTCCTGGGACTGAGCTGCCTCTCTGGTGGGGCTGAGGGGTGGTGGGTGGCAGCAGCTGTGGAACAGGACGTGTGGAGCGGAGGACACTGGGGCATTGCAGGGCTTTCCTGGGTGAGCCCATAAAAGCCCTTGTTCGGGTTCCTATTAAGTAGTTGGGAATCGCTACTTAAGAGCACATACCAGTGGCCACCTGACTGGGGGCACCTGGACCGAATGGCATTTGGTAGGCTTCTTCCCTTGGGACAGACCTTTGAAATCTGGGTGCACAGCGTGCCTCTCCTGTTGCCCGTTCTCTTCCCGCCCTTAGTGTGTATGGCCTGCCCAGCCTTAGGTGTTAAGGAGATCCGCATATGGTGCTGTAGGATGGTAATGAAGGCGTCCCAGGAAAACATCATTTGTATGTGGGAGGACAGATTGAAACTGGGGTCCTGATGGGCGCACATCGGTCTGTGATGCAGCTGCGGGTGCCTAGCTCACCATAGAGCCCTGGGCTGCTTGTGCTGCTGAGCCAGAGGCCATCTAGAGCGAGACTGGGGTGGTGCTGCCCCCTGGTGTCGGCATTGCTGTCTCCAGGTCTAATTCGCTCCCTGTCTGCCTTTTCAGATCGTGAGTCCATCTTCTTCAACAGTCACAACGTGTCAAAGCCAGAGTCTTCATCGGTCCTCACTGAGGTATGTCTCCTCTCCATGATGGCCTGGCATGAGGCCACCTGAGTCTGAGCCTGGATAAGAGTGTGCTCTGCCCATGGAACCCCCAGCTGAGCTGTCTGGCATGCCAGGGTAGCAGGAAGGACCCTTGTCCCCATATGACGGGCCCACGCAGTCATGGCAGTGGGCATCACAGCCCTGTATGTGTCCGGCACGGGAACATGGTGGGCCTGGTGTGCTGTTGTGGACTGATTACAGCGAGGCAGCTCTCCCAGGGGGCATCTTCACGCTTGACATCATGGCTGGCATTTTGTGAGCATCTATGGCAGGACTTAGTGGCCTTGGACTTAGTGGCCTTGTAGCAGCTTCCCAGAAAGGATGTCCAAGCTTGGGGACATCACCAACCAAGTTCACACAGTCAACCATTTGATCCCCACCTGTCTGTTTGCAAAGTTGACTTTTCTAGAAATATCCTTCCTTGCTGTGACACAGAGTACCTCAGGGCCACAGTCTTCTGTCATCCCCGCCCCCCTCACCACCCCCGAAGTCTGGCCTCCAGTGGCTTCCCACCACACTCTGAACCCAGAGCCTCTGCTGACTTCCTGCTGTCCTGAGGTACAGCCAGGTGTTCTGGGAACTCTGGATGGGTCCTTCTCCCTCTTCTGGTTGGACTCAATAATGGAAGCTGCCAGTGTCTGGCACCTAACCTGGTTGCAGGGCCCAGGCCTGGCCTTATGTCCTGACCACTGTCCTTAGCATCTCCTTTCCTGTTTTAGACAGGGTCTCTGTGTGCGGCTTTATCTGGCCTTGAACTCACAGATCTGCCCGCCTCTGCCTCCCAAGTGCTGAGATTAAAGATGTGTGCCACTGGCTCAGCTAGTTGCCTGTCTGTGTTTCCTTTGAAGATGCAACTATATGCTAAGAAATACAGTATGGCATTGACAGGGACCTGGAGGGACACCGATGTCCCTTGGGATATTGATAAATGTCTCCCTGGAACACATAGGGAACCATTGAACCACCAGATTTTTAAAATTTTTTATTACTGTTTGTGAGTGTGCACGGTGTATGTGTGTGGGCGTGCATGCCACGTGCGTGTGTGTGGAGGTCAGAGGACAGCTTTGTAGAGTTGTTCTTTCTGGCCTACCTGTATGTGTATTCTGAGAACCGAACTCTGGCCTTTAGACTTAGCCCAGCAAGGATCTGTACACTGAACCATCTCGTCCACCCGGACCACCAGATTCTCACGAAGCTGTGCACAGGGACAGATAGGAGTAGTGCCTTATATAGACGAAGGCTTTCCTCTCCACATGTCAGGGTCACTGGCACCCTGTCCCTCCCACTGGGCCCCTGAAAACCCTGCTCAGCAGGGTAGCAGAGGGGAGTTGACCTTCCACAGGCTTCCCTAGGAGCTGGCCTTGATGGTGTCCTTGCATGGTGTGGCTGCTGACCACTGGGCTATTAGCTGGTGCTAGAGGGGTGTTTTGAGGGCTAGGAGCAGTGAGCCACCTTCTGATTGGCCAGGGGCCTCTTTCTTCATCTGAAAAATGGAAAAGGTTTACCTAACACTACAGGGTCCTGCCTGCACCCGAGGCCTGTGAGCATCCAGACTCACCACATGGAGCCCTTCAGAGCTGACCCCTCATGAAAGGAAAAGAATGTGGAATGGCAGCCAGGTGGTGGTGGCGCCCACCTTTAATCCCAGCACTTGGAGGCAGAGGCAGTCGGATCTCAGTAAGTTCGAAGCCAGCCTGGTCTACAGAACAAGTTCCAAGGCAGGCTTCAAAGCCACAGAGAAGTCCTGTCTTGAAAAGAAAGAAAGAAAAAAAAAACTCAGAATGGCAAGCACAACCTTTTCCGTGGGACATCACCCTCCAGGACACCTTCAAGCTGGACTGACCATTGATTTGTTCCCAGGAACCAGTGGCCAGTACACACCCTACTCACCAGCCTTCTATCCCAAAGAGTACCATGCAGAGACCTCTGCTAACCTCAAAGGCCCACCTCATCCCCAGACAATGCCTTTGAAAATGGGCCCAGCTTTTCCTTATGCTTCTTATGCTTTTAGATCCCACCTTTCACCATTGAGAGCCAGTTCAGGGGACTCTTAAACATAGGTTCCCAGGATGTAGCTCAGTGGCAGGCTCCTGGGAGACACACACACGATCCGTCCCCTGCACTGCCATGACCGGGGATGGGGCTTTCTCATCAGACTTGGCCTGAAGTCTGACCTGAGTCACATCACCTGCCCGAGCCTTGCTCCCTGCCCCCCCCCCAGTACCCGAGATCTTTGAGTCACCAGAAGTACCTGTGTCTTATGTCTTCGTCAACCCACAGGAGCACCTGCTCAGCCCTTCCCTTCCTCCCCTCCCAGGACCTCACAATGCAATTGGCTTGCATCCACAGGCCCATTTCTATGCCTTTATCTAGTCCTAGCCCGGCTGTTTGGTTTTGGATAATCAAATGGCTTTGGAAGGATTTCTGAGATTCTTCAGCTGAGCTGAGAAAGTGCTTTTTATAAACAGCGTGTCATGGGGCTCTCTAACAGGCAGCGGCGGGCGAGGGTGGCCTTGCTCCCAGGCACTGCACCATGAGCCTCAGATAGCAGCTCAGCGGCTCTCAGCTGAGCCTCGTGGCCATGGTGTTTTTATTAGGCCGTTCCCCGGGGTGGACAAACAAGATCCAGGAGTGCCATGTTGACAGATCAGGGTCACTGAGTGGCGACAGGAAGGCCAAGGCTGGTCTCTGGCTTGGTTGGGACCATGGGCTGGGTCAAGCTACTGACCAAGTGACCAGAAGCTCAGGTAGGGCTGAGTACCCATTGTAGCCAGATGGCGGCTGCCCCCGAGGAAAACTTTTCCCTAGGTCAGGTACTGCACACCAGGGTTTCAAGTGGAGGAGCCCCCCTGCTCTGCAGAGCAGTGGGGCTAGCCTGAGCAGCAGGGCATGGATGCGGCCCATGTGGCGTGTCTGTCCCAACTTAGCACATGTCTCGAAGTTCCCTACTGTCTATTTTTAGATCCTTTGTATTAGTGACCAGGGCTTTTTTATTTGGTTGTTGTCCTAGTTACGGATGCTGTTGCTATGATGAAAGACCATGACCAAAGCAACTTGGGGAAGAAAGGGTTTATTTGGCTTACTCATCCACATCACAATTCATCAACAAAGGAGGTCAGGACAGGAACCCAAGCAGGGCAGGAACCCGGAGGCAGGAGCTGATGCAGAGGCCGTGGAGGGGAGCTGCTTACTGTCTCGCTCAGTCTGCTTTCTTATAGAACCCAGGACCATCAGCCCAGGGATGGCCCCTCCCACAGTGAGCTGGGTCTTGACCCCACCAATGGCTAATTGAGAAAATGCCCTCCAGGTCTCCCTGCAGCCTGGTCTTATGGAGGGGTTTTCTCAATTGAGGCTCCCTCCTCTCCAGTGACCCTAGCTTATATCAAGTTGACATAAAACTAGCCAGTACAGTTGTCTTGTTTAGAGATGGGGGTCTCATTTTGTAGCCCTGGATGGCCTGGAACTCTCTATGTAAAGCCAGTTGGCCTTAAACTCACAGACGTGCCTCTGGCCCAAGTGCTGGGATTAAAGGTATGCACACCACATCCAATGTTTTCTGTTTTTTAAATTGAGATAAAAATCCACATGTGTAAATATTTTAGAGTTATTTTTAAAGATTTAATTATTTTCATTGTATGTGATGAGTGTTTTGCCTGCATGTAGTGTCTGGGCGCCACATATATACCGTGCCTGCAGACATCAGAAGAAGGCATGAGATCCCATGGGGGTAACCAAGCCCAGATCCTCTGTAAGAACAGCGAGTGCTCTTAGCTGCTGAGCCATCTCACCAGCCCCTAATTCAGCAGCAGCAGCAACCACACTCCCAATGTCATTCAGGCACACCTTTATATCTCCAAGACGTTTTCCTCAGCCTGTCCCCGTGAGCGCTCAATCCCCATCCCTCTCACCCCAGGCCACCCCAGGCCCTGGCCGCCTCGGGTCTGACCCCCGGCTGCACGGATTCACACTGTGCTGCACATTTTATGTAAGTGGGATCTTCAACACCTGGCTCCCCCGCCGATTCCTGCTACTCAGTGTGGTGCGTGGAAGAACTCCAGGCCTTTTTATGGACAAACTGCATTTCTCTGTGTGGATCAGCTACAGTTTGTTCATTGGTCTGCTAATGAATATTTAGGCTGCTGGAACCTTTGATCATTGGTGTCCAAGGGTCTGTCTGAGTACCCCTTTTTAACCCTTTGTAGACTATCTGGGTCCTAAGGTGTTCTGTGTTTTTTGTTTTTTGTTTTTTGTTTTTTGTTTTTTGTTTTTTTTGGAGACAGGGTTTCTCTGTATAGCCCTGGTTGTCCTAGAACTCACTCTGTAGACCAGGCTGGCCTTGAATTTACAGATATCCTCCTGCTTCTGTCTGGCTTAAGAATTTTTCCTAGTTTATTCATTTAGTTTTGTGTGTAGAGGCAGAGGATACTTTTTAGGAATCCGTGCTCTCTTTCCTCCATGTGGCTTGGCAGCACAGGCTTTACCTGCTGAGCCATCTCTCCAGCCCAGTGCGCTTAGAGCTTTTGGTGTAGTGTCCTTTTCTACTTTGGCTTAAACCCATCTCTTCCCCCAGAACTCAGTACTTACTGGCAGCTAGCGTGCTCCCTATTGTGACTGACTTCAACATGAGGCCATGTCGTCTGTGTCCTGTACCGTCCCCTCCCTAGGGTCCCCACAGCAGGCCTAGGATGGAGGCCAGATCAATCCCATTGTACAGATAAGCAAATGGAGGCACAGGCCAGGTACTTTCCCCAGATCCACAGAGCTGAGAAATCTCTGATGGGATTTGAATCTGTATCCTCTCCTCACGGTCCCTTGCTGAGTCTCATTCCTCTTCCTCAGAGGCCCCGGCTGACGACTATATGTGAGGACAAATGCCTTTCCCAGATGATGTGTGGCACTGGAGGTGTCGTGGGCAGGGCGGGCAGACTTGGACTGTGGCAAACACTGCAGGAAGCCGGGTTAGAGTCAGGCCAGAGCATCAGCCAGCAGCACCTCAGGGAGGCCCAGGTCACGTGGGATAGGATGCTGTTGTCTGTAAACACTTTGTTCATCACAGCCAGGAAGAGAGAAGCACATGGCTACCTGGGTTCCCTAGGCCCTCAGCCTCATTCCTATAGACCACCAGCGAAGATAACACGTACCCCATACCCCATCTCTCCCTGGCTGTTTCTGTCTTCTCTGCCTTCAAGCTCTCTTCACCTTGATGTCTGCCTCCATAACAGACCTTCTCTGCCCTCCTTCCCAGAAGGATTGGGTTTTCAGTCCTGCACTGTACTTCCAGCTTCTGTGACCCTGGCCCAGCCCCTGGCCCTCTGTACTGACATCAGCCTCAGTCACTCTTGAGCACTAAGCTCCCTGCTTCATGCACTGAGACCTCCAGGCCCTGGCAGGCTGGGACCAGGTGGGTTGGTCCCACCTCCTGGCCAGAAGGATGGTAGGTCTTCTCATGAGAGGGGCCTACGGTGTGTGGCACGTTAACCACAAAAGCCTGACTTGTGTATGTGGTTGACAGCTGGACAAGATCGAGGGCGTGTTCGAGCGGCCAAGTGATGAGGTCATCCGGGAACTGTCACGGGCTCTGCGGCAGGCGCTTGGAGTGTCACTTTTTGGAATTGATATCATCATTAACAACCAGACCGGGCAGCACGCTGTCATTGACGTCAATGCCTTCCCAGGTGAGTAGCAGGGCCGGGTGATCCTGCACTGGTGGTCCCCTGGCTACCTGGTATCTTTGGGAGGGAATGGGAGAACCCCTCCTCGTTATGGAGTCTAGGGCAAGTGCTACCTTCTTGCAGTCTCTTTCCTTGAGATGTGGAGAGCAGTGAAGCCCCAGATGCTTAGCTGTGGGAGATGCCACACCTAAGCACCCCACAGTACTGTATTCTCTTCCCCATTTTTCAAGCCTGCCATCAGCCTTAGCCTGGACTGGTCTAATCAGTCCATCCCATTGACCCTTCTAGGGCTAAAGGGAACTTGGAAAAGACTCAACCCCCTATTGTTCACAGGCAGGGAAACCGAGGCCCCTCCAGTGGAAGCATTCTTCCGAGGTCACACAGCATGTAATGGCAGGGCCAGGCCCTCCTGAGCAAATGCTGCTTCTGCTGTCTTGAGCTGCAAGACTGGGAGCCAGACCCGAGCCATGCCATAGCATTCCCCACTATGGTGTCTACTGCCACAGAGACCCCCATGTGACACCCTGCTCCCTTTCATAGCCTCAAGAAGCTCTGGCTTGGAGCCTCACTCCTCTGAGTGTCCCTCATTCTCCTCTCAGTCAGAGGCCCTGGGGAATGCCGCCAACCGAGCCCTAGTCTAGACACATTGGGCTGGCAGGGAAGCAGGTATAACGTCCACAGCCAGCACTCACAAGCTTATTGTGTGCCCTGGGGGCCCCAAGACCAGTGGTCTGCACATCAGCACTGCAGTTAAGAGGTAAAGAAATCTGCCAGTACTTGGGAGGCTAAGGCAGGAGGATTGCCGTGAGTTTAAAGCCGTCCGGGGCCACATAACAAGAGCCTGTCCCAGAATTCTGGGTGGGGTTGGAGGATCAGGTGAAAGAGTTAAGAGTCTAGCTTTGGATCTCCATGGCCCCAGAGCAGAGCCTTGTATTTCCCAGACCTAGGTATCCCTGCTTCGGGCTAAGTTCTCAGTTCAAAACACTCCCCCACCTCCAGCCTCCTGAGTAGCTGAGAATGTAGTGTTCCTGACTGTTCTTCCTTTTCTTCATGTGGAGGAATGAGTGGCCAGGAAGCCACCTCACCAGGCCCCAAGCATCTTGGATACTCAGAGCTTCTGTCCCCTTAATCCGCCCACGAGTACATGAGCCACTCCGGCGTCACAGTTCACAACAGGACACTAGGGACCCCAGGGAGCCCACCAACTGGTTTTGTCATTCAGGTGACATCTGCCAGGGGCTGTACATCCTGCACAGGAGCTCGCATCACACTTGGGAGGAAGAAGGAAATGGAGGGTGGAGTTGCTGGTGGCTGCTCTTGTCATGTATGGATGCCAGAGAGAGTCCGGCAAAGGGAAGGAACTGACACTGAAGGTGGACCAGCTTGGGCACCAGGAGCGGTGACATGGGACCGGACGGGTCAGAGGGGAGCCTCTGAGGCCTGTGTCCAGTCAGCATGCTCAGACCCAGCCCATTGAGTGTCCCAAGCCCTGGGTGTAGGTGGTAGAGCCTTTGAGGTCAGCTAGAGTGTAGAGTGAGGGGCTTGCGGTGCCAGGAGCATCCGAAAGATGAAGAGAAGATGTGGGGTGATCCAAGAGCACACACAGCCTACTAATGGGTTGAGGGTCACTGAAAAAGCCTTGGGAGGATGGAGGAAGGCAGGAGAACCTCTTGTGTGTTCAGGGGGACAGTCACCAAGAGCCAGTGTAAACCCAGAGTCTTTTGCCAGGGGAGCCAAGAGCTGGGTTGTCCCAATGGAATGGGACACGGGGTTGGGTAAGTGGCTACCAGAGTGATAAGGCTGAGCCCAGCCAAAGCAGGTGAGCCTGATGCTGGCAGATGACCTAAGAGTCCTATTTTCCCAGCCTCAGGGAGAGAGGAGCTGGTGTCTGGGAAATGACTTGGCGCACCATCTGCGGTGTGGAGCCAGCTCTTTGGGCCCAGCAGAGATAGGGGCTCAGTCCTATTGCTACTTGGGAAGCCTGGAAGACACTGGGGCAGGAGGAAGCAATATCAAAGCACCCACTTTTGGAGATCAGGAACCCTGAGAAGCAGAAGCAGCCCATGCTACTAGGCCTGCCATGTTCTGTGGCACAGGAAAACTATTACGATCTCTGCTTGCCCATGAGAGGTGACACTGGGAGCTAAAGACTTATCCATGGTTACAGTCCCCATGGGACTGGGACCCATGAGTCTAGAGCCTTCACACCGACTCCAAGGCCTTTGATGTCTTAGAGCAGACAGTAGGCTTCTCCAGTCTAATGGTTTAGGCCACATTACTTTAGTCCCTGCTTTCACTTCTGTACAAATGGGAGCATCTCTCATACTGCAGACAAATGGGTTTGCATGGTGGTAGGCATGGAGCTGGCACCCTGCCCTGCTAGTTTTCATCTCCCAGGCAGGTAATCACCAACCCGCCTCAGCCTGTTTACCACAGGTCCCCAAGGAGGTGACTCTTACACTCTGGGAAGTTTCCCTTCGCTCTCTGCTCTAGTCTACCTGGTCCCCTGGGCCTCATCTGGGAGCAGAAGCAGAGTGGTTACTAGGGAGCAACCTCCTCGGTTTCTTAGCAACCTGACTGGGTCCTGGTTTTCCTCCCCTCCATGCATCATACCTAGACCCATGACTGTCCTGCCCTTCACCCTCATTCCAGGCCTAGCAGGATGTTGGGTCCTGCAGTGGGACCTCTCAGTACTAGGTATTAAAACCATCGGCAACATCGGAGGATATGTAGGAGCTTTGCAACCTGGGGCCTCAGAGCCTCCAAGTCCCCTGTAATGGGCTGAGGAACATGGGCAGTGAGCCAAGGAGCATGAAGCTCACAGCCCGGTGGTTGGCACTCTGACACCCTGGGAACACCAGCATTGTGGCCTCGCCATCTTCCTGCCATAGTTGGCAGTCCCTCCTCTCCGTGTGCGCACTGGAGACAGTTGTGAAGATGACTAACATTTGCATCTGCAGTGTGCGTGCATGTTGTGTGTGTACACACGTGTGTGTGTGTGTGTGTGTGTGCGCGCGCGCGTGCGTGCGCGCACATGCACTCCGTGACTCCCACTCTTTGATACAGAAAGTGCCTCCCCGAGTCCCAGGAGCCCATTATTTCTTTCTCCTCTCATATTCCCTGGCTAACGCCCAGCACCTTCTGTCTCTCCATCTCCAGGCTATGAGGGTGTGAGCGAATTCTTTACTGACCTCCTGAACCACATTGCCACCGTCCTGCAAGGCCAGAGCACAGGCGGAGCTGCCACGGAGGAAGTGGTCCCGCTGAGGCACAGCAGGCTCCTGGCGGAACAGGCGGGCAGCCTGGCTGGTGAGCGGACGTGCAGTGCCAGCCCTGGCTGCTGCAGCAGCATGAAGGGCCAGGACACACCCTGGAAGACTGAGGCCGAAGCAGGCAACGTCGGCGCCGGTGGCTCGGCCAAGCTGCCGCACCAGAGACTTGGCTGCACCACTGGTGTGTCACCCAGCTTCCAGCAGCACTGTGTGGCCTCCCTGGCCACCAAGGCCTCCTCACAGTAGCCACAGAGCCCAGGACCCAGAGGGGCGGCGCAGAGCGTGGAACACACCCGCTGGGCCAGCAGCTCCAAACGGGAACACTACTAAGAATTCCCGGTGATCTGATGCTTCTCTGTTCTAATTTTATACCTGATTTTCTGATGTTATGATCGGAATGAGGGGGGGAGGGAGACGGAGCAGAACACCGAGTGGTCCAGCCTCAAGGATGCCGCCTGACTCCTGCTGTGCAGATCTCCTCACTGAGTTTACACACGCTTGTGTTCTCAACACTAGGTCCGAATGTGAAGTGGGGTGTGTGCGTGTGTGTGTGTGTGTGTGTGTGTGTGTGTGCGCTCGCGTGTGTGTGTGTGTCTTCGTGGCTGCTGTGGGCCAGGCTTCCAGGCACCCTGGAAGGAGGCCCACGTCTGGCCAGGCTGTTGAAGCTCAGCAGGCGAAAGGACGAATGTTTTTCCATTCCTCCCATCTCCACATCTGCCCACACCCAGACCTCACCGTCCTCTTTTCCCAGATGTGGTCTCCTCCAGAGCTAATCCTTGCCCCTGTACAGCTGACCCTTCTTCTCCAAAGCCAGGGAAGCAGCTGACCCCTTGGGAGCTCTGTACTGGGGGTTTGGGTTGTAGGAAGAGGAAAGAAGCTTCTAGTGGGTGGGGCCAAAGCCCCCCTAGCTATTGCCAGTCTTCACTGGCTACATGGAATACACCAGGCCACTGTGCTCACCACCCTATCTCTGTTGCTCACTGGGACCCAAGAGGGAGGCCACCTGACTAGGAGTCTATCGGGATCCAGGATTTGTGCTGGGACTTTGAACAAATCATTCCACGAGTCTTCAGGCCTCCACCTCCCCATCTCTTTAGGGTGGCTCCTGAGAGAGAAATGAAGAGCTGACCTAGTGTTCTAGCTCACAAGGATGCCTGCTTCTCCGTGCCATTATCTGGGCCCCTCTTTTCAGGTGAGAGGAGGCTGCGATAGAGCTGCTCCTGCACACACACCAGACCCTCCCGGTACAGCAAGGCCAGTGCAGCCCCGCTGTGCTCATACCAAGTCCCTTGCACCAAGTACTAGCAAGCCCCCAAGGGAGCTGCGCCCTTCTCTGTCCTCACAGCAGCTGGCAGACCACCCACTGGCCCAGAGCCCACAGGGAAGGACACCTGTGGAGCCCTGGATGAACAGCCCAGGACCCCCAACGGTGATCTTGTGTCTTAAGATATCAGCTCACTTTGCTAAGAGAACTAGGCCCTTAGTTCCAGGAAGATGGAGGACACTAGAGAAGGCATCCAGAAACCCTGGGAAGGCTCCTAAGTAGGGCCGTGGTGAGGCATCCTTTGGGCAAGGAGGGGTTAGTTGGCTTTCTTGGAAACAGAACCCCAGGACTAACCACGTTTACAGGACCCGAGTGTTGAACCTGATGATGTCTGTATGTCACCTTCCCAGGTCTGCCCCTGAATCCAGGGGGTGGGAAGTGTGGCCAGCTCTCACACTGCTTTGTCTCCAGAATAAACTACTGAGATCAAACTACATTTCATCCGTGGTCCCTGTCATTAAAGAGTAAGGCAGCATTGACTTTTCAGAATGGAATTCCCAGCCTCTGCCTTGTGAACAGGCAGGGTGTAGATAAGCGCCCCGTTCCCTGGAGCTCCTTTCTCGCCAGGGTCACACACGGTAGCAACCAGACTCAGGTATCAAGTAACTGCTGTCTGTCGACGCGGCATTTTCCACAGGTCTCCATGCGGGTATTGAGGGCACTTTTCCAGGAGTAGAAACGTGAGCAGGGACTTGGGGCCACATTCTTGTAGATATGTTAATGATACAGAAATGTGACTTCCGCAAACATGACACCGCAAAACACTAGCTTCTGGTGACTGTCCTCACCAAGGGAGATGAGGGAGGTCTGCTCTGGGTCTAGGTCATTGTTGTCTGGCACGATAGGTAGGCTAGCCTGCAACATTAGACCCACTCAATCATATTATTCAGGGGGCCATCCCCATGAGCCCCGTAAATGGAGGAAAACACTCTGAGCCTCTCTGAGGCTGCTAAGTAGGCTCCACAGCAAGTCAAAAGCCCAGTAGGTTGATTGGGGGCTCTGAAGAGATGGCTCTGTGCTTGAGAATGCTTACTATGCCATCATGATGAGTTTAGAGCATCCGGCACTCTCCTCCAGCTCCAACTCAAGAGTGTGGCAGATAGAGATGGGGACCACTGGGGCTTGCTGGCTTCCAGCCTATCCAAGGAAATATGAGCCCCACACACACACACACATTTTTTTTTTTAGGCCAAAGCAAGAAGCTGAGCAAGTAGTGTCTGTTGGACAGGCGTTCCAAGGGACAAGAGAACACTCGTTCTGACCTGAAGGCTGGCCCCTGTCTAGTCTAGAGCATTTCCACAGGCCTACTATAGAGCCGCTGGATAGCCTTGCTGATGTCCTGGGAGGGGTTGCCTGCCTTTTATATCCCCTATAAATCAGTCATTTAACCAGGGATCCCAACAGCATTCCCCACCCCCGATTGCTGTGGCCCACCACCCCCACCACTCCAGAACCCTCAAGCTGGTCTGCAAGAGCTCACCACATCCAGCATGGGGGAACAGGGTCCATGACCCTCTGTGGTAACTTCTGGGGTTGAGATAGGCCTGCTATGACACCTGCAGCCACCATGGTCATCTGCACTGCCCAGCCAAGTATGACTCAGATGATGGCTCCAAGGCTTCTGCACACACTCATAAAGACCTATGCCTCAACCGCTTTTCTCTGCCAGGCAAAGTGCCAGCATGCTCTGGGAACGGCTCTTTCCAGTGCTCCGTGCGGAGAAGGACTGACTACCATGGCGGCATGGCCCCTCCTGTGTGAGTCCTCGTCCCTCAGCTGTGACTAGGAGATACCTCCCCAGCTGCAGTCTTTGTCAGAAATGGCTGAGTTTTCTCTTGATTCCCGGGTCTAATGGGGTTTGGCATCTTGGGAGAGGCCCCTGCACAACATACAAGGTTCCTGAGGCTCCGACCGCTCACACAGGGCTTATGTAGAGCCGTCCTACCCGAGGAGCTAAGCAGTGTCCACACCTAATCTTTGTGATGGCTCCTCCCTTCCCCCCTTCTCCCCACCCCGTCGTTGTATCTTGGTCAGATCTGTACACCAAATGCACTTCGACCTATGCTATCTACACAGCCATACTCTATTCATTGGCTCCTGCCCAGGCTCTATCTTTGCTTCCTGTGCTGTGACAATGCTTGGGGATGGGATCCTTTGGCGACAAGATGTCCCTGTGTTCTGATGTCGCTTAGTCTTGATGGTGGATGGTTTTGGTCTCTGGTAGTCTAGTGGGAGTTTGTGTCATGTATAATGAGTATAAGCCTGAAGAAAACCATGTCTCGGCAGTGACCTCGTGCAGGGTGTGGCTCCGCCTCAGGTGCAGGCTGCGGTAGCAGCGAGAAGCTAGGCCTCACCTCCTACCTCCATTCTCCCATGTCTTCCCCTGCTGTAGGAGTTTTTGGTCTGTGCTGTCTGACACAGTCAGGCTTTACCACAGAAACCAGTATTCCATATTGGGAAACTGAGGCTCTGGGAGGGCCAGAAAGGTTGGCCAAGTACTCTAGGTATAGTGAATGGGTGGGCAGAGGCAACGTTTGGACCCTTGGGACCAGGCTCTCAAGTACCAGCTGGAGCTCTGGAATTGGCTCTGCCTGGGGTAGCAGCGATGCTCCTGTCCCTGCACATGCCCTTGCTTTCCCTAGCAGGAGACCCTCACACATGCACTGCTGAAGCCACACCCAGTCCCCGTGTGTTCAGCACCACCACCTGGGGGTCCCTCACCAGATGGCTTTTAGCTGAGGTGCACAGGCCGGGACAATGAAGAGGTAACTTTCCAGTCTGAAGCTGGGGGCCGCAGAGCCACCCACAAGCCCAACAATCAGAGGCTGCGTTGACTGTAGGAGGATCTGAATTGCCCCACGAGACAACAGGTTTCCAAAGCCAGGCTTTCATCCCAGGTTTCATGTGCAGGTGTACCAGGCCGCATACAAATGTTCAATGAGTGACGGAATCATTGGCCCTAGTAGCCAGCACCCATGGGTCCAGCACCACATCCCAGCCGGGCACGATTGCAATACCTACAAAAGTCCCATGCCTAAAAGTCTGGTGTGTCAGCTCTACTGTGACTTCAATGCGCCGTTTCATCTTCCCCGCCTCTGTTTCCCTATTCTCAAAACTGTAACTAAGACCTATTATTTTCTAGTAAACTGTCCCATACCTCAGACATCCCATGATCCCATGCCTGTGGTCATGGGCACTGTGGACTTGAGCAGCACAGAAGCCATGGTGGGGAGTCCAGCATTGACTGGTGCCTATGGCCAGTGGAAGACATTATCCTGGGGCCTGTCAACCTCCACCCAGCACCAAGGTAGCTATGGGACAGTGCAGAAACTGCCCAGCTCAGGCATGACTAGAAGATAAGCGAGCAGTGGGTGATAGACACCTCCACCCCCTACGGTGGTGATCATCTCTACACCCCGTTCTGGGCAGTTCAGCACCTCCAACTATAGACGAAACCGAGGGTCAGTGATACAAAGTCACTTGCCCAGTAAATGGTCCAGAAAGGAGTCCCCCAAAACACACACACAGCCCAGCATAGAAACCTACTCTGTCCTTCTACCCAACTCTGAGCGGAACAGGAAAGAAAAAAGTCAAAGGAAAGGAAGGAGCCCAAAGCACGTTTATTCTTTCTTCAATAAATTTTATCTGGAATATCTTGTAGTCGGGAGTTCTTGGCTTTCACCCAAAGCTCAGAAGTTATTGCAGTCGTGCCCCGTGGATAAGGTGGAAGAGAAACTTCTAGAAAGCTGCCTGTGTTCAGAGAAGGAATCTGTGTTGACAGTCAGGGCTGTCCTGCAGAAGTGTCCAGGGCAGAGGCTGAGAACAGAGGGAGTGGGGGACAAGACAGCAACCAGGCCTCTGGCGGCTAGAGGCAGCCTCCCTACTAGGAGCAGCGTTGAAGCCATGGAACCAGGGTCTCAGGGTGCCTTGGAGCCATGGCTGGCACCAGCAGCCAGTGCCTCAGCCCCGCCGCAATGCCTGCAGCTGATGAGCCACCTTCTCCAGCTCTGCCTCGATGGCTGACAGGCTCTCTAGCTCCTGGTCCTAGAAGGGAACACACAGGGTCACATGGGACTGGACCGTGTTGGAATCGCGTAGTCAGCCAGACTGGCCCTGCTGTTTGCTAGCAGCTAGTCTCAGACAAGTGTCTGAGTCCCAGGGGATTCGTCCACAACACAGGCACAATGATGCCACCCAGCAATGCTGGGGTGCTCTGGGGATTATTATACCAAGGCCCTCATGACCTCTTATGCACCCCCATCTATGGGACTCTGGGCCAGTGGAAACCTGTTCCTTCAGGGTACATGGTTCCTTTTAGGATGTTACCTCAGCCTGGATACCAGTGCTGGCTCCCGGGTGCAGCCAGTCTGGCTTGATCTGTCTCCTACAGCCTCTGAAGCTGCTGGGCCAATGGTCATAGCACTGTCACCATGGACCTGCCCAGGGCTGGGCTATGACATTGGGTACTGACCCTTGGATATCCCATGCTCCAGTCAGGACAGTCGGGGAAGCAGGAGACCCCTCCTCTGAGCCCCCAAGTCTGGAATTTACTGCCCTGCCAAGGCAATGTCCACAGGACACTGACAGTGGCTACCCTGGAAATAGGGATTCTAGATCCTTCTATTTTAGAGCAGTCCATGGAGTATGAGCTCTGTGCTGTTGAAGTTTCCTGTCTGTGACACCTGGGGCACCTGCTTCTTCACCACAAGTTCTGTTTGTCCATGAGTAAGAAACCTTTATGGGTGGGTAGTAGGGCTCTTAAAATTGCCTGTCTTGTTCTGGGACCAGGGCTGGGGCCGAAGAACACAGTGTGGTTCATTTCACCCTCCCTCTACCTCCAGGACAGATGCTCTCTGCCAGTGCCCACTCCTAAGAGGGGCCTGTTGCTCCCAGATGTCAATAGAACCTACTCCGGGGCAGATGGGCAGGACCTAAGAAGGTTTCTGGGTGGGCAGAAAAGAGTCTTGAGGTCGGGGCTGTGGGTAGAGCAGGCTCCCGATAGAACCCCAACTCCCTCTGAAGCACTGGCTTAGCCAGGTCCCACCAAGACCTCCTCCAGCTCAAGAGGCCTCCTGCCCGCCAAGAAGCCCAGCTCTCCTGTGCCACATCCTTTGTGTCCCCAAACCGCCCTTGCAGCTGCCCAAGTGGCCTTGCGTAGATCGCAGTTTTGAAGGCCGTGTTGTGGTGATAAGGAGGTGAATTAGAGAGACTCCATATCTCATTTCACAAATGGGGGAACTAATGAGACTCCGAGAGGGCCAGTGACTGCCCAAGGCCACACAGCCAGGACCAGGCGGAACCAAGTCTGCCGGCTCCTCCCTGCCTCCCTATCTGCTCGCCAAGGTCCAGCTGGCCCTGCCCTGCTATGCCATTGTGGGCCATATGTGACTCTGAACCCAGGAGGAGATGCAATTGTGTTGCCTGGGGACCAGGAGGACATGGCCACCAACCAGACCTTCCCTTAGCTTCCCTTCCCAGTTCCCAGGGCTACAGGTGCCCTGTGAGGCCCCAGGCCAGTCCTGCCAAGCTCTCCATCCAAAGCCCCACCCCCATCACTCCCATGTCCAGCTTACAGACCGGCAGAGGCCATGTCCCCATTCCGTGTCCCTCGGGCAGGTCTGAGGCCTCCAGCCCAGGCCATTCCCACTGTCCCCCTGGCCCAGTAGCTCTATCCCAAGCCCTTCTGAGTACCGCTCCAGCTAAGGGAACCGTGTCCTCTCGGTGGGGGAGGGGCTGCTGGTGTGGTTGACTTATACCAACCTCTGCTTTACGGTTGGCGCTGCCTTCCTCCTCCTTCTTTTCCTCAAAGTCGCCTCGGGCCTCCACACTGTCTTCTCTGGAAGATGGCCTCCAGCCGCGGCGTGGCTGAGGCCCGGGGTCCCTGAAGCCATAGGCCCGGGCCCGGAAGGAGAGCTTCATGGAGCGGTCAGGGTCGTCCTCGCCCCTCAGCCGCTTGTCTGCTGTCAGCTCCTTGGCCAGCTGGTCCATCCGGCTCCATCGCTTGTCCTCCCACTCTCTGGACAGCCGCTCCTCTTCCTCCTGCCTGTGCTCCAGCTCCTGGCTCTTCCCAGCTGGGAAGAGACCTTGGGGGTGGCCCGCCATCACGTCTTCCCCGTCTTCCTCCTGCTGAGAGGGCTCCAGCTCCCCCTCGGGTGACAGAGCTTCGGAAGCCCGGGTCTCTCCATCTCCATCCACTGCCCGAGACTCCGACTGGCCTGGAGCAGGGGGTGGCGACAACAGGGAGTGAGTGAGGAAGGGCTGCTTTTACCCCAGACCCCGCCACTCCCCAAGATCCTCTGTGCAGCCACCTCTAAGGCCAAGCTCACCACTGAGCATCTGGCCAGTCCCTCCATAGCAGCCCCACCCGGAGCACAGAGAAATCGTCACTCTGTGCTTTTCAGGACCCTCGAGGAAGTGAGTCTGCAGAGCCCTCACTGACCCTCACCCTGTCTTCTCTGTGTTCTCCGTGCACCTCCCCGCAGCCCCTCCTCCCTCCCAGGTGCAGAAGGGTGATCATTGCTTCATTTGGGAGTCAGACAAACTGGAGCTGGAATCGTAGCTTTGATTACCAATTAGCTGTGTAGCCTTGGGCAAATTATATAAGCTCTCCTAGCCTGATGTTCCCCTGGATGGTGGAGCCATCTTTCAGGGTTGTTATGGAGGTGGCATAAGGCCACCCCTCTCCCAGACACATCAGTTGAGGTCCTGTCACCAGACATACCCTCATCTTTCTGGATCGCCTCATATTCTGGTTGGGAGCTGGATGCTGTGGTGGGGATTTCTTCAGGTTCAGCCTTCCCTCTAACCTCATCTTCTTCCTCTTGCTTGGCTTTTCCGGCTTGCTGCCGGGTGCCCAGGCCTCTCTCGCTGTCCCCTGTGGCCTGGGAGTCCACACCATCCTGGTTGGGGAGGCTGGCCGGCGGCTGGGTGTTGATGGCTGCATCCACCCCAGGGGCCTGACTGTTCCCCATCATAGAGGACTTCTGCCCAGGCTCTGGAACAGCCTGAGGCCTGGGTCCCTCAGTGGTTCCCTCAGAGCCACCCTGTTGCACCTCGTCAGAATTCTCTCTCTTCTCCACAGCTTCCTCAGGGGGAGTTTCTGCTGTGGTATCTGTGAACACAAAAGGCCAGAGTCAAGCTGAGGACCCAGCTGTCTTTAGGGCCTCCTGAGGCTAAATTCGAGTCTGTGATCAGATGTCTTGGCTTCCAGGAAGCCCACCCTAGGAAAAGGGTTGAGGTCACCCTTTCATATTTCTTATTTCATTTTGGAGTTTGATCTGAGGGCAACTGAATTGGGCTTCTTTAATTCTGCTTCTCAAAACAGGACATAATTTTGAAAGCAAGAATAGAACCCCCAAATAAAAATTATAATTTAAAATGTCCTCAGAAGATAGAGCCCTAAACTGTAAACTAGGACAGCCCTGGACTGCTGTGTGATCTGGGCAAATCACTTAACCTCTCTGTGTTTGAGACAATCCCTGCATGTCTTGAGTGCTGTGGGTTTAGCACTTACAAACCTCTACTGAGAGATATTTTCCTGAAGACAGGCTTTTAAGAGTAAAAACCCCTCCTGTTTCTAGAATGACAGCTACTGAACAAAGCGCCACCAGGGCCTACCTGTCACCAGGGCTTCAGGCCGCTCAGTCCACAGAACTCAAAACGAAGGTCAGAAAGGCGGGACAACTGTCATCCGTCGGACTCTGGGCCCACCTTGCTCAGGCCTCCAAATGCCAAGTTCAGGGTCTCTTTGCACTAAAGCCTCCAGCCATGCACACACACACACACACACACACACACACACACACACACACACACACACACACTGCACTATTCCCTTCTTGGCACCACAGTGATCTAGACACTGGTTCCCATGGGAGCAGTATGTGGGAGTCTGTGCAGCATGACAAGCAGCCACCAGGGTGACAGCTGATGTGGGGGTGCCTGACACACCTGTATGTGTGTCCAGAAGATGACCATGGGCCAGCTGCTGGGAACTGGCCTTTCTGTCCACTTTGGATATAAAAATCCCAGTTCTACAGTTTGTCACACTTTCAGGGTAGGTGGCTGGGTGACACTGCTCTTTAGCTTCAGGGCTGACGACCCAGGTCATTTTGTATTTGGAACCCACTCCTCTGGACCCTCCTTCAGCACCTTCAACTAAGGTGGGGTCTGCTCCCAGGACAGGAGCCAGAGACGGGGACTCTGGCTGGGACCATGAGGTTGGCCCAGGGTTACCGCTGCCTCTGGAGCAGGGGACTGGTGTCGGGCTTTGGGTAAGACAGAGCCAGGTTCAAATTCCCAGTTATGGTATGAACCCTGTGGGAGGAGGCCTCTGTTTCCCCCATGTCAAGGGAAGAGAACAGAAGCTGCCTCCTGCTCTGAAGAAACAGCGCCCCCTGGAGACCACTGTTCTTCTTGCAGGCTCCACTCCTCCCCGTTGGCCACACTGACCTCCTTGCTTGGCCTCTGGGCTCTGGCTCTCAAACACTTCCGAGAGCTCATCCTCGAAGCTGCTGTGTGGCTGCTGCTGCTCCTGCTGCTTTGGCTGCTGCTGGGCCCGCTCCTTGGCACCTGGTGGGAGGGGACAGGGAAGGTCCCATGTGGCCAAGCCCTGACAAGTCTGTCTGACACCGTAGGCCTACCTCACCACTATGAACAGTTTGTGTTCTCCGACAGAAGCTGAGGACACAGGTGAGCCCATCAGGCCACACCACCCCTCCGACTCAGTGGGAAAGGAGAGAAAGCTCTTCTTGTACCATTGAGAGCAATAAGGGCACAAACGGAAGAGAAGGTTCCCCAAGGCCCCAGGAGCACTGAGAAACCTTCAGAACCTCTTTAATTAAGAGCCCCACTGTTCTGTAACCCCCAAGTTTGGCACCCAGAGAGTGTAGGTACTGTGCCTACCTTTGAGCCCGGGGCTGTACCTACCCCATGGCCCAGAGTCCTTTTGCCTACATAGCCCCTGCTGCTGCTGGTGCCACCCTGAGTCTCCTGTAGCTGTGTCTGCATCAGGACACAGCTCTAGCTTCAGGGTCAATGCAGGTAGGAAGTTTGCCCAACTCAACCCCAGTGGGTCCCAGGCCTCTCCTGGCCATGCCCGTGGCACTGTGACCTTGGACAACGTGGATTCCCCAAGGTTCAGGTGCTCATTTATAAACAGACTCATGGTAGATGTTCAGGCCGAGGTCTCCGTGCAAGAGTATTATCCAGAACCCAAGCGGGGATGGAATGATGACCACGATGGCTGAAGATACACCCAGTGCCCTCGAAATGGCAAACAACCCCATATGTACCAGATGCTCGTTATTATTAGATATGTGTAGAGTGGGGCACATTTCTCTGTAACCGTCTCTATTGGACCACTTAATTATTTAAATGGAATATCCATCCAATGTTTAATTTTAAAATTATAATTAAAATATCTAATGGTTTGTTAAAAAGCACCACCCTGGAGACCTGGACTGCCTGAGCTGCAGCCCCGCTCCAACCCTGGCTACCCTTGAGGAAAGAGACCACGCTTCACATGTAGGGCAGTGTCTTGTGCATGCACCTGGCATGGTGGGTGTGGTGGCACATGCTTGCAATCCCAGCTCCAAAGGCTGAGGAAGGACTACACGTCCAAGGGCAGTGTGAGCTACACAAAGAGACCCTGTTTCAAAACAAAAACAAAGAGGGGACAAAAATGATAATAACTACCGCAGCACCAGCCACCATCCCCTGCATGCCAGGCGTGGATTCCCGGGCTGGGGCTGTTCAGTTGGTGGAGGGTTTCCTTAGCATGCATGAAGCCCTAGGTTACATCTACAGCTCCCATAAAACAGTGTGGGAGCCCACGCCTGGAACCCTAGCACTCGGAAGGGGGAGGGGATGGGAGGATGTGAAGTCCAAGAACATTCTCGGTTACACAGTGAGTTTCAAGTCAGCCTGGACTACGTGAGATCCTGTCTCAGAAAAGCAAAACATGGGAGGTTGATGTTTATTGCCAAGACAGACCAGCAAGTGAGAGAAAAGGACCAAGCTACCTCAGGGAAGGGGGATTGCTAGGGTTATTTCGTTGTGGTGGTGGTTACTGTTGTTTGTTTGTTTGTTTGTTTTTGAGACAGGATTTCTCTGTGTGGTCAGTTCTGACTGTCCTGGACCAGGCTGGCTTCAAACTCACAGAGATCTGCCTGCCCCTGCCTCCTGAGTACTGGGATTAGAAAGCATGAGCCACCCCTAGGGTTAATTTTTGTTCATTTTTTCACCCAAATCTCTCTCCATTTTCACTCACAGCTCGCACTGCGCTAAAGGCCTTAGAGTGGCTTTGGTTTGAGTTAGGCCAAGGTGACAGATTCATGCATGAGACACTGAGGTCCTACCTCACAAGCTTGGCTACTTTCCTGAGGAGGCAGCCAGGGCAGAAGCAGAGCTGGAACCCAGGCCCTCCATGTCTCCAGGGAGGTGCTTTACCCTCCCTCAAACCATGAAGAAGCTGGGGGTGGTGATGTGACAAGAGCGTAACTCTCCTTGGTGGCCCATTGACCAGCTTGCATACCCTCAGTGCTGTGAGACCTCAGCCTCAAACCTCCATCTGAAAGGCGCCTGGATTTTCTTAGTCTCTTGGGAAAAGTCACCTCCCAGTCCAAGACACGCTGTAAGTCTGGTCTGTGTGTAGGGACAAGCGAGACGTTGCCTCCCGTCATCCATGGAGTCAAGAGTCCATGAAGCAAGAACCTTCTCTGTGTGTGTTCACTTCTGGGTCTGCAGAGAGGAATCCTATGGCCTCTCTGAGGACTGCACTCCCAGAGGCTGAGGAGTGTCCCCAGAATGGTTTATGGTCTTAACAAGGTCTATTCACTGTGTGACCTTGGGAAAATCACTCAGCCTCTCTGAGCAGTCTTGACAATGGAGCGAAGTGGCATGACGGACCGCACCTTTCTGCTCTGAAACAGCACCTGGGTATGCTCAGCCTCCACCTGGTTCTCTCCTGCTCTGTTGCTGGCCCCCCCACCCCATAACTGTGTGCGGTGCTGAAATACCTTGGAGTGCCAGGTCTTGGAGTTCCTTCAGCAAATTCTGGTGTCGCAGGATGGAGAGTACCCTCTCATCTGCAGGGAGAGAGCACAGTTACAGGTGGCTTCCATGGGACAGCCCCGGGAGAGGTTAGTGTGGACATTTTCAGCTGAGCTCAGGCATTTATTCTGGAAACAGCACTGGAAGGCAGTGGCAAGCCTGTGTCTTGGTAGAACACTTTGGAAATTCCTCATTTCCAAGATGCCAATCACCTCCCCACTGCAGTAGAAAGGTCAACTGCTGACTCTGTGCCCAGCCCCCAAGGAGGGGGCTGTGGGCCTCAGGCTCAGTGAGTGTGTAGATACTTCCCGGCTCCACGCAGCCAGCCCTGTCTGTTCCTCCTGACATCCTTCCTCATCCTACCTGTCCATCACCAGTGCTGTCATGTGCTGGACTGTCGGCATGGAAAGATGTGGTCCTTCACACACCCTCTTAACACCCTCTGATTGGTCCCAGATCCAGAGAATGGCTACTGATGTCAGCTGGGAATGCAACACACTGAACCCTGGCCCACAGGGTACCCAGTCTGCAGCCTGCTGTTCCAGTCCCTTCATTCTGCCAGGCTTCTGGTTAACTGCCATATGACCCCTCTGAGAGTCTACATGCCTCAGGATCAATCCCAGGAGCTGTCACCGCTTCATGTGTGCGCCCCGGATTCCAGCACAGATCGGGGCACTGGGGCAATGACTTCTGGATGAGACGCCGAGAGCCACCACCCACCCGCATCCTAGCCTCCCAGTCCCTCCAGCCTCTGGCTCCTACCTCCTTGGAGGGTCTCCAGACACTCGGGGCTGACAGGCATGGGGCTAGGTTTGGACAGCGAGTCAGAGATGACCTCCACGACACACTTCATCACCTGGGAGACAGCAAGGCAGGCAGTGGCTGCTATGAACATGGAACTCAGCCCCCAAGGTGCCAGGGCAACTTTCCCAGGAGGGTAGAAGAGCATTTATGTTGTCTGCAAGAAGCCTGGGGCCAACCTCTGCTTCCTTAACTAGAGCCATAGAAACAGAACTCTCTCTCTCTCTCTCTCTCTCTCTCTCTCTCTCTCTCTCTCTCTCTCTCTCTCTCTCTCTCTCTCTCTTTCTCTCTCTCTCACACACACACAGACACACACTATAGGTCAAACCAATCACATGGGCATACCAGCATGTGCCTCAAGGGGACCACTGCCGAAGGAGGGGTGGGAGTGTGTGTTTGTCATTTTCTTACTCTTTGGGTAGTTCTCTAAGGATGGTTCTGACTCTGAGACCTAAGAGGACCTCTTGGGATCCAGCAGATTCGAAAGGATCAGCTCAGACAAGATGTCCTCCAGACTGTCCAGTCAAGAACACAAACCCATCTGGGCTTGAACTTGCCAGAAATAAGGCCACCTCCCATTCTGAACCACATCCGGGGGGCTCCACATTGTTCCATGAGAAGCACCCCCGACTGGATGTGAGATACATCTCAACGCTCATTGCAGACCACGACACATCTCTGAGTGTTTTGTCTAGTCCAGTGAGGTGCAGTCGGTAGGGAAGCACCTGGCTGGTAGCTGGTCTTTGAAGACAGTGTTCGTTTGTGGTGTGCTAGCTGTGCGATCTTGAGCAAGTGACTTAGACTCTCTGAGCCTTGGTTTCCTCATACATAAAACAGGGATGAGAATCCCCACCCAGTGGAAAACACTTCAGTCAGTGTGAAGTGCCACACGCTCAGGGAGGGAGTCACAGCATCGGATGGATCTCTTTCCACAGCCTGCAGCTGGGTGGAGGGGCAGGAGGTGCTAGACATGCATCAGGCAATGCTGGCAGGGAGGCGGAGGAGGCTGTGTTTATGGGATGTGGAGAAATCCAACCCCTGGCTCCAAGAGAGCAAGCTGGCAAAGTCTGTCAGGGCCTGTAGTCATAACAACCTCTGAGGGAACATGCATGTCATCCCCAGCGACTGGCACCTCTGACCCCAGCTATGATGGTGGGAGCAGATCTGGCCAGCAGCTCCTAGAAGCATGTGTCCTTTCTCCCCAACACCAGACTTTGCATGGAGAGTACCAGCAGTCACCAGCCTTTGAGGGCAGACGCCAGGAGACAGGAGTTGGGTGGGGGTCTCAAGAACACTGGAAAGCAGCTGGGTGGGGTGGCACACGCCTTTAATCCCAGCACCCAGGAGGCAGAGGCAGACAGATCTCTGTGAGTTTGAGACCAGCCTGGTCTACAAGAGCTAGTTCCAGGACAGCCTCCAAAGCCACAGAGAAACCCTGCTTCGAACCCCCCCCCAAATACTGGAAAGCTGGGCATTGTGATGCATATCTTTGATCCCAGTCCTCGGGAAACAGAGGCAAGTGGCTCTCTCTCAGTTTGAGGACAGCCTGGTCTACATAATGAGTTCCAGGACAGTCAGGGCTACATAGAGAGACCCTGTCAAAAGGAAGGAAGGAAGGAAGGAAGGAAGGAAGGAAGGAAGAAAGAAGGAAGAACAAAGAATGATGGGGAGATAGAGAAAGGAAGTCTCTAGGAAATTCACCAAGGACCTTCTAGGTGCCTGTGGCGTCACCCATGAATCCTAATCTTTCTTCATAAAGGATAAAGAGACACTTAGAGAAGTTGGATTTTCCAAGGTTGCACAGCTAGAATGAGTGGTGAAAAGTTAAATGCTAGCCTGTATGCAGCTGACAACACATAAATAAGAAAATACAATTGAACAAATGCATGCTGAGCTCTTTGATGCCTTTGGTTTTTAACTGTGTCCTCTCACAGAAGACAGCCCTCAGAATAGGGAGAACAGAACTCTCTGGTGGAGGCATCCAGATCCTGGGGGAACAGCCCTGGTTCTGATGGGAACAGAGTCCGAGGATTTGGTATGGCTTGTTTCTCACTGGTAGCCCTGGGCAGAGGCGGGAGGCAGAGGCGGGAGCGGGGAGACAGAGTGGGAAGGCTAAGGGGAGTTTCAAGGGGAGGGCAGAGCCAGGCAGGTCTGTGGACACCTAGGACAGGAGAAGCTATGGTCTTGGCTCAGACTAGTGTCTCTGGTTCTAGGTCCCAGCAGGTGAGACATGGGCCCCTAGGGAAGTCACTGCAGCTGGACAGCAGGGGAAGAAAGAGATCTTTGATGTCTTCTTGTATAAGCTGTCCCCAGCTCAGCTGCTGCAGTGCCGGCTTTGGCTCTACGCCAGACTCGCTCCTGCAGCTGCCCAAGAACCGGCCAGGAGGTGCCCATAGGGCATCCTTCCTCTCCCAAGGTACCCCAACATTCCTTCTTACCTTAGTGTCCCCTTTTGTCATGGGGCTGTTCACAGGGAGGGCAAAGACTGGGAAAAGGGAGACAGAGAGACAGAGAGTTAGAGAGACTGCTCACTGGGGTTATTTCTCTGCACCCGGGAAAGCCTGGTTCTTCCCTCCGGGGGTGGGGACACTCACTCTCCCAATGTTCTCCCTCAAATTGATCCCCATCCCAAACCCAAATAAATCCCCAGCACTGATTCCTGCTTCTCCTCCCTGCTGCCCCAGGGGGTGGCCCTCAGAGGCTGCACTGAAGAGCCTCAACCATTCGCCACGGGAGGAGGGTGCTTACAGAGCTGAAATCAAGTACAGTGTGAACAAGACCAGCCGCGTAGTGGGACTGGGGTAGGGGAGAAACCCCAAAGGTGGTGGCAAAGAGGTGGGGTGAGGGAAGAGATCAAGGGGAGAGGAGTTGGGGAACTAGCAGGAGTCCCCATCTCCCCCAGTGACCTTGGTCGGTGCAGAGCCTGGAGCCGGTGGGTGATGCGTTGCGGGGATGGGGGGAGCTGCCCCGTGAGGTCAGGCTCCACAGTCCCTCCGGGTGTGGTGAGAGACGCTAACCAGAGACCTGGATGCTGTCCGTGGTGCTGAATCCTCGGGCGCCGAAAGGGACCTGGGGCAGGAGAGGGGACCCGCTGCCGAGCCCAAAGCCGCTTACCTTGCCCAGCGCACAGCAGAAGCGCCAGAACCGCAGCGGAGCGCATGGCGAGCTGGGTGGTGCGCGAAGGGTGGACGAACTGCGGCAGGAGGATGGCAGGATTGGGTGTATGGTGTGTCCTCTCGAGCTCTTTCCCCAGGAGGATCACTGGTAGCGGCGGTGGGGGAGGCGGCGGTGGCAGCAGCAGTAGCAGCAGCAACGCTATGCCCTCTTTTATATATACACACACACACTCTCTCTCTCTCACACACACATACACGCACACGCACAAGCACACACCCAGGAAATTACATCATAGGACCGCCCCCTGCGCCCTTTCTCCACCTTCGGTCCCGCCCCACCTCCACCCTCACCTCAGGCTTCCTCCACCCTGCTCCTAGCTGGGTAAAGAGCACCCAGCTTCAGAAGAGGACCCACCTGAGCCTCCCTCCACCTGCCGATTGCTGTGTGTCCATGGTGTGCCACTCCCGGCTCTGAACCTCACGTTCCTCCCCTATTCACTCCAGGCTGCTGAGTTTTCCTCTACTTAGGTGCTTTTGATTCACTGGCTGAAGGCACGCTCACTTTCAGAACTCCCCGAAATATCCAGGGGGTCCCACTAAAGCCCCCTGACCCCTGCCTGAGTGAGGCCTCTTTTTGCAGCAAACCAGTTTTGTGTCTCACATTCTGTCACTGTGTGTATTTATTTGTTATTTGATAGTGGTTAGTGCTCACTGCTTTCATAGTGCTGAAAGCCCCTTCACTCACAGCCAGAGACTTCACACAGACTCAGAGGAACCGAGAGAGAGAGGCTTATAACACATGGAAGAACATTCTAGGGAGAACGGACAACTCGTGCAAAGGCCCAGGGGCCGCCATATACCCAGAAGGCATGAGTTAGAGGAGAAAATGAAGCTAATGTGAGTAGGAGGGAGAGAGCCCAGCGTTTGGTGGCAGAGGGAGACAGTGTTGAGCAAGGGTCATGGGACCTCTGTGTGGACTTTGGCTTTCAGTCTGAGGGAGAGGAAGTCATCAGGACAGTGAGTGGCAGCAGAAGGCACCATGGGCTGTGTTATTACATCGGATGTAGCCAGTTTCTGCTGTCCCGACACCTTCTACCCTCATCCTGCCAGCTGCCCTTGGTAGCCAATGAAGCCCCTTGAGTAGCATCCGATGCTAGGTGATGCTGGGCCTCTCTCTGACTGTGGCTCGGGGTGTCTTCATGCTGACAGGCTCTGTCAGAGGTCCTGAGAGAAACAACCCTGTCAATACCCCCAGGGAATGTGGCAGATGCTTATCTGGCAGTAGGCTCTGGCAGTAGGCAGAATCAACACACGCCGGCCCCCGCTTACAAAATCATATTTTCCAAACACGCAGTCCCCCCAAGCCCCTTATCAGGGCTCTGGGTGGAAAAACTCTGTTGCCTGGCAATGAGGCTTTATCTGTGAGGTGTGTACCAAGGACTGTGCGAGGTGGTTTCGTTAGATATCCTCCCATAAGCCTCTGCAAACAGCCCTGGGGGCCTCCAATGAAGGGTTTGCTTTCTTTCTTTGTTAAATGTTTGCTTTCTTCTAATAAAGGTCTCCTCAGCAGGTGGACGATGGTCTCCTCAGCCTGGGTGGGGGTGGCAGACGTAAGCACCACGTAAATGTCATGTTTCCCAAACCGTGGACCCTGAGGATAATGAACATAGCAGGCAGGCCATCAAGAAGAGAGAAACCTGGGAAAGCTCAGAGACTGCAGGGATCACTCCTCCACCCTGCTTACTCCCTGGCTTCCCAGTCAGAATGCCTATAGCTTTGCACAGTGTCCTCTAGGGTAATATAGGTAGATTAGGGGCTTCTGCGGCCAATCAGAGTCCTCTGTGGGGCTCCTCAGGGGTCCGCAGGAGGGCGATGTGGGTGGGATTGTGCTTTGACATGTAAGCTCCCAGGTCACCATGCAGGTTACTTAGAAGAATGTGGCGCAGGGATGCAGGGGTCCTAGGCTCGCACACAGCCCCAGAGCCACGCAGAGGGTTGCTGTCCGCGGTGCTGAAGTACTTATTATGCCTGGAAAGCCAGGCTTTGGTTGGGGACTTATCTAACAAATCATAGTGTTAAGATACTATGTTCTTCTAATGGCTTAAACTTAAAAAAAAAAAAGCAAATGAATAGCCACTGCAGAATAATTAGGACTATCATTCTGTAATGTCAGAATAGATGATAAATAAAAACAGCTGTTTTTTATAAGAACAATTTTTGAAGTTTTACGAAATTCCCAGCAGTTGGTTATTTTTCACCTCTGAGAAACAGAAGCCTAGAAGAGGGATCCTCTCTCCTCATCATGACCCTTACAGCAATGCTTTTGTGGTCTAAAGACCCTGCTTTCTCTATAGGAAAGTAGTCACTGGCACTCTTGGGGGATTGGGCCCCATGTAGCCCACGCTTTCTGTACAGAAGAAGCTGACTTTGAATTCCTGATCCTCCTTCCTTCAACTCAAATGCTGAAATGTCAGATGGTGCCAGCCTGCCCACTTTCCTTGTGTTCACTCTGGTGGTCAAAGCTTCCCGGCTTCCATTAAGACCTGTAATCTATTTTGAGCTGGGTTCCTGTAGAGTGAGAGGAAGGGTTCTACTCTCAGTCTTCTACATATGGGCACCCAGCTTCCCAGCACTGTTTGTTAAGGACGACATTCCATTCTCTAACAGGTGTGCATGGGCTACAGGTTTCTTCCTGACTTCCCTGCTTCATTCTGTTTGTCTGAGTCCACTTCGATGTGAATGCCATGTTAACTGAGTTACTGTGGGTCTATTGGTTGTGGTTGCTGTTGTTCAGACAGAGTCTTCCCATGTGGTTCAGGCTGGCTTTAAACTCAAGACCTTCCCACGTCAGCTTTCCAAGTGCAGGGATCACAGGTGTGCGCTACCACACCTGGTTGCATTAGCATCTTTTTGCATCACTTATAAAAACATTGTCCCAGATCTACCTCATACTAGCCAGATGATTTTTGACAAGTCAGTTCTCACCATTGCATCCCCCCCTTCAAAATGGTGAAAATAACCAGGTCTGTAATTGCAGCACCTGTAATGTGGTAGTGAGTTTGACACCATCTTGGCTACAAGGCGAGACTCTGTCTCTAGTTGGTTAGATAGACTGGTTAATTAATTGTTAAACTGGTAGAAGAAATGGAAGAGATTCGAACTGGATTGTCTCCAGAGTCCTTTCTTTGGTGACCTGTGTCCTCTGGTTCCCTGGCCCTACTTCCCACACCCCTATGTGTCCTCCTCCTAAACTCTCCATTATAAGCCAGAAAATCCGGGGGACTTAAGAGATGGCTCAGCAGTTAAAAGAGCCTACTGGGGTCGGGCATGGTGATGCACACCTTTAATCCCAGCACTCAGAGGTAGAGGCAGCAAGATCTCTGTGAGGTCCAGTCAGGACTAAATAAAGAGAACTATCTCATAAAACAGAGACAGTGAGAGAGTGAGAGAGCAAGATTTTATATATATATATATATACATATACATATATATATATAGAGAGAGAGAGGCAGAGAGAGATAGAGAACAGATAGAGCACTTACCTCTCTTGCCAAACACACTGGTTCTTCTGTAATCCTAGTTTTAGAGAGTCTGACCCCCCCTTTATTGGCCTCCATGGGCTCCTTCATTTGTACAGTGCTCATAGACTCAGACACAAACACATGAGTGAGATTAGTAAATAAATCCTCATTTTAAAAAAGAAGCCCACATCATATCAAAAGATAGTTTCTTGTGAATAGCCTTACTTCTAGTTGCTAAGAATGTTGGGAGAACTTTGCCCATGATCCACACACCCTTCTTTACAAGACTATTCAAACATGTATTCTTCTGTGCTTCTCCAAAAAGGCCATGCAGATTTCCCTCCCTAAAACAGGAAGCTTGGTGCTGGGAATCTCCACTCCACTGTCAGGTTTCACCTATCCCATTCCAGACCCTGCCCCTCAGAAAGCCCACCAGTGTCAGCTCCACTCCCAGAGCTGATCAAGACCACACCTACAGGGTATTTAAGAACTGGCCTCGAGACCTGCCACCTGATTCCTCTCCTGCCTTTCCGAGAGTCACCTGGGAGTGCTCTGCTTTGCTCTGCTCTGTTTATTAAATCTGGTGTTATTAATTCAGTTTGATTTGGCTTACTACATCAGTGGAGGATACCCAATATCCAGAGATCCAATACTTATCACTTGGGAAAACTCACCGTACAATTTAAGTATATACAAATATATGTCAAATAAGGTTGTCACTGTTTTTAAAGCCACTGTAAGAACACAGGGATTAGACATAGGTGTCTCCCAGCTTCAGGTTGGTTTGATCATTGTAGGGGAAAGGTGCTGTTCCTATCTGACCATACAGAACCTGGAGTCCAGATAGGTCAAATAGCCAGCTTCACACAGAGCCCATAACAAATTCCATGTTCTGCCTCTGTGTTTGGCACTCCCGGAGGCACTGGCTGTGTTCCCAGGAGCCACCAGGGCCTTTCTCCACACTCTGAGCGGGGGACTGGGTGTCCTTGCATCTGAAGATGCAATCTCACCCCCTCCCTCCCCCCAACTCTGCATCCCCTGCTGCAGTTCTTCAGCCTGTGTTGAAACTTAATTGTGGAGAAGCTCTGTGCACAGGGCAGTGAGGGAAGGAGGAACACAGATGCCTACTAAGGCTCTGATCTGCAGAGGGAAGGGCAGTTTTGCTAGGGATTCCTGCCCTTGCCCCAGTGGTTGGAGGAGCCTTCAAAGACCATCATCCCAGGCAATCATTGGGACAAGGGGCCATAGTAGAAGTAAGAAGAATTGGAAGATAATTGAGATTAGGGTAAACTTCCAGACTTAAGTACCCACTAGCTTTCTGTTCCTTGTGTCCTGCCTCAGCTCTGGGCACCCTCACAGGGGTGGAAGTCAGAACAAAGAAGACAACAAAACACAAACAGTGTAGGCTCTACACGTGGCAGAGCTGACTACGTGTGTCAGCATCCTGCCTGTGAAATGGTTAGCGCCACAATGACCTGCACAGGCCTCAGCTGCTCTGAACCCACCACTGCTACCATCACCTTGCTACCGTCATCCCCGCTGGTTCACATTCTTCATATGCCATAAAGATGAGACAGGCTGAACTGAAGCAGGAGACCTTGAGTCCTGAGGATGGACGGGCCAGCTGCATTTATAGGGCACCTACTGCACTCCAGGTGCGAGCCAAGCCTTCCCAGGCTTTAGGTCATTCAGTCCCCACAACTACTCATCATCCACAGTACCACCACCAACATGAGGCCTCACCCCATGGCATTGGCCCAAGATAAACAAAGCAGAGAGGCAGGACAGGCCTTTGCCTCAGGTCCTCTGACTCTCAAGTCCATGGCCTGTGCACAACCCCCACCCCCACCCTGCAGGATCCTAGGTCTTCCTATTTCCCAGTCTCATCCCACGTTTGTGTCCGCTCAAGTCATCCTAGGATCCTTCAGGAGTGCATAGCACCCATCAGTTGTAAAGAAGTCTTCTATGGCATATCCAGTCAGTATTCCCAAACTCGGGTGAAGGAAGTTACTATTGTTTTCTGCTTCAGACATTTTTGGTAACAACAATGAAGTTCACTTTCGTAGAGACACCGGAATATTTGCAAATATGGGCCGGCCATTTTATCTGTATGACACTCCTGAGAAATAAATGGCATTAGAGTCAGTTAACCCATACAAAGCTAAGACCTGAGTTTGCAAAGCAAGGGAGCAGCTGGGCCATTGCTTCTGCCCAGACTTGACTGACCCTAATGGCTCAGCTGTCCTGCACTTTGGCATTGCACTTGACCCTGAGCTGAGGTTAGCCCACAGATGCTGTGTTAGCCCACCTCAGGAAGATGATGAAATTGGCTTCCCCATTCCCTCCAGAGGGAGTCTCCATGTCTAGAATCTGCAGATTTGGTTCTACTATTTCCCAAGTCAATCAACTACATTCCTTCTCTTGAGTATGGTTGTCAGTTTCCCAGCATGCTCTGGAAAGCATGGCTTCTGAATGTCTGTGAAACAGGCCTTGCTTAGTGGTGGAGAAAGAAGAACAAGGTGGGTGTCCTTTGTGAATGACAAAGAACAGCAGCCCACCTTACTTCCTGTACTCAACACAGAGACAACCTATTTCAGATATTGATAGTCAGCAGTTTCCATGGATACCCGATCATAAGAACTAGACTGAACCAGAACGGGGGCAAATCAAGTGTTTATGTTAATCTTTGATGCCACCCACTTCAACCTTTTATCCATTTGTATGCAGAAGTGTCTCAACTCATTCAGTGGCTTTGATACCATAATACATAAACAGCAGCAATAATCACAATGTCTAAAAAGAACGGTCATCTACCAGGATTTATTATCAATAATCTATTGTATGTACTGTTTCAACTCAGTGACCCTTTGAGGGGTGTGCTGTTTCTATCTGCTTAACAGGTCGAGATGGTTGAGCTGGAGAAGGAAGGAGTCATTCTGGGAAGAGACCCCCCTCGAGCTAGCATCTGACTCGGCACGATCCAAACATAGTCAGTGCTAATTAAGATGCTCACTCCTCTCTGTACAGCAGTGATGTCTCACTCATTACAGTGCCTGCCTTGCAAGCATGGAGACACACGTTTGAGTCCCCAGATCCCACATCTTAAAAAGGAAGGTGTAGCTGGGCAGTGGTGGCGCATGCCTTTAATTCTAGCACTTGAGAGGCAGAGGCAGGTGAATCTCTGTGAGTTCAAGGCCAGCCTGGTCTGCAGAGTGAATTCTAGGACAGGCTCCAAAGCTACACAGAGAAACCCGGTCTCAAAAACAAAAACCAAACAAACAAACAAGAAGTGAAGTACAGCTGTGCTAGGGAAGCAGACAGGTGTATCCCTGGACTTGCTGCCCAGACAGTCAACAAGGCAAATCCCAAGCTAGTAAATGACGCTGTCTCCAAAAATTAAGGTGGCCAAGGTGGTTGGCTCCTAAGGGACAGCACCCAAGGTCCTCCACAGACACCTGCACTCACACCTGCACCAACACATGCACCGCAACACACATGTACACTTACACACACACACACACACACACAAACACACACACACACACACCTCTCTGGGGTGGCTTTCCCTGTGTTTTGATCGTGAAATCAGACTTGAGGTGGTGGGTGTGGTTAGCTGTGGCATCCTCGCCACGAACAAGTCCGAGATATCTGGAAATGAAAGACAAGGCATCCAACCATGTGTGCTAAGAGAATGTGTCTGCTGCCTTTATTGCCAGGAGAATGTGTGTGTCTTTATTGTAAGGAGAAGAGAATGTGCGTGTGCACGAGTGCGTGCGTGCATGCGTGCGTGCATTCGGGAGGGACGGACGGACTGCCTGCCTGCCTGCCTGCCTGTGTGCCTGCTACTCTTGCAAGGAGGGAGCAACCTTATATACAGACTTACAGTACAGTGGAAAAACCCCAGGTGTAAGAGCTTGTGCTTTCATTGTGCTAGATATTGATGTCAGGTGGGCAAGGCCGGGCCTATAAGCCAGGACTAGAGAACAGGATGCACCTGTAGTTACCGTAGTTACCAGCTGACAAGCAATGCACAGAAATCCATGGGGGCTGGAACCCAACAGTTAGCCATGCGTCAAGACTTGAACCTAAGACCTCTGTTTCCAACGAGGGGACTCCGCATCCTGCATCACACTACCTCTGCTGTGGAAGCTGTACTAGGAGGCTGCAGGCTCCGAAGCCAAGCCTGGGATCTTCTGTTTCCAGAATGCCAGGGAAGGCCAGCTGCAGCAGGTGCCTATCGGACGTGTGTCTGTCCTCAGGTGTCCTGCTTTCCATGAGGAGCATGCCAGAGCCAGGAAGTAGCCTCCTTCCCACAGCACGTGACCATCGCATCCATCCCCATATGGCTAACCGGTGCTGCTCGTCACCCTTCTCCCTCTGCTTCCAGTAGAGGAGGCCCTTCCTTCCAAATTGGGCAAGGTGGTTAGAAGAAAATAGTTTTGCAGCTGTCCCGAGACACACCCGCCTCCAGGGTTTGGCCAAGGGTGGGCTGTTTGTGTTGGAGTTCCATATGGCCCATAACAGCTGTTGTTTCTTCAACTTCAGCCTTGGCACCCCTCAGGCTGGCATCCCATGGCCCCCTCTGACACCAGCTGCAGCCTCTGCCAATAGTTGTTACACTCACCCGTGGCTTCCTAACTGGCGCCCCTCCTGTGTCTCAGCTTACCTGCTTCAGAACTTTCCCTGGCGGAGGGCAGACATATGTGTCTCTAGGGACAAGCCCGCTAGGTGACAGAGGTCATGTCCCAGACTCCCCATCATTTAGCTGTGCATTTTGCACACTTCCACAAGGAGTTTGGAGGAATCAAGACCCTATTGCCTGCATCAGAGACAGCTCTCTGCTCCCCTGTGCTAGACCCCAGAGATGGCCTAAAAAAAAATCCCCTGGATCTGAGTCCTTGCCTCAGCCTCTGCTTCCAACAGAACACAAACCAAGACCAAACCTGAGCTAGGCTGGCAAATGGTGTTGAGTGGGAGAGTGACCCCTACACACAGTGACTGAGCGCCCCTCCCCCACCGCCCCGTGCACCAGATGGATGAGTGAGAAGGATGCTGGCAGATGCTATTTCATCAACTGTGCATGAGAGTGGTTGGCATGTCGTTGCTCATCAGTTTGTAGGCATCCATTATCATCCTCTGATGATGGCAACCCTGTGCCCATGCCTTGAATTGAGGGTGGCCACAGGACTTCCTTTGCACAATGAAATGTGAACAGAAGCTGTGTGTTCCAGTTCAGATGAAGCGTCTTGATTGTTGCATCACCTCAGAAAGGCCAGGACCCTGGAGGTACCTAGGTCACCAATTCATGTGTATAAAAAATTTAACTGGTGTTGATTTGAGCCGTCGAGGTGAAGAAGGTGCTTGTTACTGCACGGTAACTTGACTTGTCCTGACTGATACACAAACCAAGTTCCACAGGATTGCAAAGGTGGGTGTAAAACTGGGACATTTCTCCTCAGCCAGGGTGACTCTTGTCTCTCATGGGCAACTGTGTACACTGCCCTGTGTGTAGAAGGGAGGAAGGAATGGAGGTCATTTCCATTTTAACCAACCTCGAGTGAGATCCTCCAGTGTTCTGTCTCTAATTCATCATCATCTGTGTACCTGGTTTTTGTTTGTTTATTTGTTTTTTATTTCTGAGACAGGATTTCTTTGTAGTTTTGGAGCCTGTCCTGGAACTCACCCTGTAGACCAGGCTGGCCTCAAACTCACAGAAATCCTGGGACTAAAGGCGGGCACCACCACCACCCGGCTCTGTTTATCTGTTTATATAAAGAAGAAGTTGGAACCAAGGGTTCCTCAGAGGTGTCCTGGGTTTGGTGGAAGGTATCCATATTTCTTGTCATCTTTCTATGCTCCCTGGAGAAGAGTTCCACTGATAGCAGCTTGACAAATGTAGCTGGAAGACGCTAGCATCTTACCCCACATCCCTAGAACTTGAAGTCACCTGTTCCTACCTGTCCCTGTCCAGATGTGCTGTTCCAGGGTTCCTCATCCCTGACACACCACCATCCCACAAATCTGCAGGTAGACGCTCTGTGCACGTGCCTGTGTGCCCAGGTGTGTGAGCCATGGCTTCCCACAGGTCAGCTGGATGGCAGAGCTGCTGGGTGCCCTCCCTGAGCAAGGACGTTGTGTGTAAAGGATACAGGACCTGAGACTGGAGGCTTTGATTTATGTCTCTGATTTGTGTTTGCTGTGACTCAAAAGTGACCTAGTATTGTGTTGTCCTGTTTGGACGTGCCATAGTCAAGCCTGTTCCAGTGCAGGGTGGAGGAGGGAAGAGCCTGGGAAAAGTCTTGTCTGTGTAGGGCATGAGAGCAGACTTCACAATGCCATGAAGCCCTAATAGGGAAGGAGGGTTGGATTTTAATTCCAGTCACAGCACAGAATGGTTTCCATTTGTCTGATATGCTTGCTTCAAGGTGACCGGAGAAGGACTTTGTCTTGTATACTTTCATGTCAACAACGGGAGTGCACATGCAGTAGGTGCTCACTAAACGCTTATTGAGTCACTGGAATTGTCACCTGCAGCTTCCAAGAGATCAAAGTTCTGGAGGAGCCATTGATTTTTCTCTGTGCTGTCTGAGTCAGCTATTTCCTTTCTTAATTAGAGTCCAGAAACAGACTTCCTGCTGCGCAGGGACCCCCATGGGTCTAATCAGAAAAGATGCTAAGTGGGTGGTTAATTACCTGGGAGGCTGGAGGTGGGTGACTGCTGAGCAGAACTCGGGTTGGAGGGGGGAAGGGAACAGGAGGAAAGTGACTCCAGGGAGGGAACAAGTTTCTTCTTGTTGTTACACACCATCACCCAACACCAGAAGCCATGAGCTGCAGGGATATGGCAACCCTCATGGTGACAGCAGCTGGAGGAATAGCAAGGACTCATTGTAACCACGAGTTCACACGGGCCTGTGACAGACAGAAAGGGTGTGCTGGGACCTTGCATCCTGTTTTGCCCTGGACAGAAGGCACCACTGGGGTGGGGGGAATCCCGAAGTCAGGGCCATTTGGGGTTGTATAACATCCAGTGTGAGTGGTTAGTCCACTGTAGACCTGGCCCCAGAGCCTCGCAGACGCAGGCTCTGAGCCTGCTCCATCCTTCATAGCCCTGTGCTCATACAACCTTCTTGAGCTCCACCCTCGAATCAGGTCCCAAACTGGCCAGTGATACTTCTCAGCCTTTCTACCTAGACCTGAGACAGGGCCTGGGGAGAGGACTCATCAATTAGGAGTGCTTGCTGCTCTCAAAGGAGGACCTGAGTTCAGTTCCTAGCACCAGTATCAAGCAGCTCCCTGCTGCATGTGACTCCAGCTCCAGGAGATTTCTGGCTTCTGTGTGCATGCTCTTCTCTCTCTGTGTCTCTGTGTCTCTTTCTGTCTATGTCTCTGTCTGTCTGTCTGTCTGTCTGTCTGTCTGTCTCTCTCTCTCACACACACACACACAAATAAATAAATAAATAAAATTTAAACAGAAAGATCTGAGATAGCTTAGTGGGATACAACTGTCCCTCCCTTCCTGGAGGCATTTTGTAAGTGATCAGCATTGTTAACACGAGTAAGAATATTAACGCAGGTTAAACCAGCCCACTCTTAATTCCTTTGCCCATCAGTTCTCTCTTTCTGACACTGGATTCCAGGAATTCAGTTCAGTGTTTGTCTGTGGGAGTCTGCCTCTGCTTCCATCAGTCGTTGGATGATGGTTCTCTTTCCCAGACTTTCTGGCAGTAGGATTGTATGCTGACATTCCCCTCATTCATGACTAACATCCATAGATGAGTGAGTACATACCATGTTTCTCTTTTTGTGACTGGGTTACCTCACTCAGGATGGTTTCTTCTAGTGCCATCCATTTACCTGCAAATTTCAAGATTCCATTGGGTTTTTTTTTTCTGCTGAGTAGTACTCCATTGTGTAAATGTACCACATTTTCTCTATCCACTCTTCGGTTGAGGGGCATCTAGGTTGCTTCCAGGGTCTGGCTATCACAAATAATGCTGCTATGAACATAGTGGAACAGACATCCTTGTTGTATGAATGTGCATCTTTTGGGTATATGCCTAAGAGTGGAATTGCTAGGTCTTGTGGTAGACTGATTCCCATTTTCCTGAGGAATCTCCATACTGATTTCCAAAGTGGCTGTATGAGTTGGCACTCCCACCAGCAGTGGAGAAGTGTTCCCCTTTCTCCACATCCTCTCCAGCATAAACTGTCGTTGGAGTTTTTGATTTTAGCCATTCTGTCAGGAGTGCGATGGTATCTCAGAGTTGTTTTGATTTGCATTTCCCGGATGGCTAGAAATGTTGAGCACTTTCTCAAGTGTCTCTCAGTCATTTTAGTCTCCTCTATTGAAAATTCTCTATTTAATTCTGTACCCCATTTTTTTATTGGATCCTTTGGTGTTTTGGAGACTTGCTTCTTGAGTTCTCTGTAAATTTTGGAGATCCCACAGAAACAGTTGACCTGAACAAGGGGGGAGCTCTTGGACTCGAGATTGATGGCTGTGTGGAAAGCATGGGACTGACCCAGAACCCCTGAATGTGGGTGTCAGTGAGGAGGCCTAGGTAATCTATGGGGCCTTGGGTAGTATTTATCCCTGGCATACAAATAGACTTTGAGTGCCCATGCCATAATATGGAAGGCTCTCTCAGCTGGGACTCTTGGGGGAGGGCCTAGGCCCTGTCCTGGATGAAATGACAGTTACAGGAGATCCACCATGGAGGGCCTCACCCTTCTTGGGGATCAGAGTGGAGATTGGGTGAGGTACTGGGGGACCTGGTGGGAAGGGTGGGGGAGGAGGGGAGGGAGAGGGAGCTGGGATTAACATGGGAAACAAGATTGTTTCTAACCTAAATAAAAAAAAATAATTAAAAAAAAGAGTATTAACGCTACTGGGAGGTCTCCTTTTAATGCTCACTTTTTTCTTCAAATAAGCTAAGCTGTTGGGGTGCTGGATAATTTGACCTTTTGATTGACAGCAAACAAACCCTTCTCTGTGCCTGGCTGCCTTGAGTCCTCCCTGACCCCACAAACCCACAGGTGCCTGCACACCTCTCCACTGACTAATGAGGTAGAGTCTCCCCCACCTGGCCACCCAACTCCCACCCTTCCAGCTGGAGAGATGTCTCAGAGGTTAAGAGCACTGGCTGTTCTTCCAGAGGTCCTGAGTTCAATACCCAGCAACCACACAGTTTTCTGGCATGGAGGCAGACTTGCAGCCAGAACACTATATACATAGTGAATAAGTAAATAAAAATCTTTTTTAAAAAATCCCATTTAGGACCAGCAAGACAGCTCAGCAGCTAAAGGCAGGTGCTACTGAGCTACTACCTGAGTATGAGCCCCAGGACCCAATTCCTACTACAGCATACAACACACACACAGAGACATGCATACATACAGACAGGCAGATACACACCATACACACACACACACACACACACACACGTACAGACACACGCAATATAAATAAATAAATGTAATAACAATTTAAATCCTATTTTAAAAATAGCAGTGTGGGAGTTGGACATGGTGGTGAACGCTTACAGTCCTACCATTTGGGAAGCAGAGGCAGGAGGATCAGGAGTCCAAGGTCATTCTTGGCTACATGGTGAGTCTGAGGTCAGTGTGGAGCACAGGAGGCTCTGTCTCAAAAAAAAAAAAAAAACAAAGAAATTGAAAGGGAATGGAGGAAAGGGGAGCAGAGGGGACTGGGGGGAGGAAAGGGAAGAAGAAACTGAAAGGAGACGGGGAGGGAGGGGAGGAGTGGAGGAGGAGGAGGAGGAGGAGGAGGACCACAGTGCTGGGGGTGGGGAAGACATGTGGGCCAAGGAGCAGATGGGCTCGATCTTGGCACTTATTCTTAGGCAAAGGATATTCTGCTTGTCGGCATCTGTATCTGGGAACGGCGGCAGCAACTATGCTGTCAAAAGACAACACATTTAGGTGTGAGTCTCACTGGCTTTTCTATTAGTGTGAATGAGGCAGCCTCCTGTCTACAACACAGAGCGAGCATTCTTACTTAGCAAAATGGTGGTATAGTGGGATTGGCAATGGGGGACTAGGACATAAAAGAACAGAAATAGACTACAGTGAGTTACTTTTCCATTGTATGTGTCGCAAAGGGGACCTCCTTGTTTCACTGGCTCATGTGGACTGGAGAGTCCTGTCTTCCTGGAAATCATGGTGTGGCTCTGATTCATTAAAGACTTAGGCTATGGGGTTAGCATGTGTGACTCCATTTTGGCCCCATGTGCTGAGGCCCAGTGCTCAGCTGTGAACAATGGGCCCCTATCATCACAACAGCAGTAAATGGGCTTTGCGTCAAGGTCCCAACATACACCTGACTCTGAGGTATGCTCCTGTGGTGTTAACTTCCCTGTCGCCATCCTCACGAGACAGGGCAGAGAGGACACTCGTGGCTGAAGCAGGCCTAGGTTTGGCTCTGTTGACGTCTCCCTTCCCCTGGGCCTTCAGAAGCCACTGGGTACCTTGTGGTTCCCCATGATATCCTCAGGCCACCCTCAGAGTTCATGTAGGTCCTAGGGACTCTTGTCCTGATGAGAACCAGTGCTGCTGTCCAGTGGATCAATCCTTGAACTTGGAGAGTTATAGATGTCAAATTTAATTGCCCATCTGGGTTCAGACTCTCACACAGCTCTGCAATGCACTCCTCACAGCCCCACACTCTTTGGGGTCTCAGCAGGGCTGGGCTGCTTGGGTTCCTGGCATCCCTGGGGATGGATGACTTAAGCGGCTGAGTCCTCCAATGAAGTCTTTTTCCAGGTTGGTGGAGCAGGACACGGAGCTGGAGGAGGCCAAAGCTGAGGTGGCCCTGTGAGCTGGAACAGGTAGGAGTGACAGTCTGGGGATGGACTTGTCCCCTGGAAGCACCATGCCCTAAAGAGATGACCTGGGTACCTGGTGCAGGTGGAGGCTGCTGTTTGCTCCGGTCTCCACCCAGAGTCCAGTTTCCAGGTCGCTTGGCAACCATTGTTCATTTAATCACCGTTGACTCTGAAAATAAAAATCAATTTCCTTTATGACGTGAGCCAGGGGACAAGATGATCCCCTAAGTTTAAGCAGGCCATGTTATTGCCCAGGCTTGTGAATGAGGACACAGTCTGGTGACAGCAGGGAAGATTATAGGGGAAGAACCAAAAAGCCTGCCCAAGGGGTACGATTCGGTTAAAGCCCTTCCTTACAATAAAATTCCTATAGAAGAAGAATGACAGTGGAGACCCAGGTGTGCTGACAGGGTCACATTCTCACAACGTACATGACAGATAGCAGCAGCTTGCAAGTGGTATGATTGTATGGAGCCGTTTTAATTTTGGAACAACAAAATGTGCCTGCCTGCCTGTGCCAATGAACGAGAACATTCTGGAAGGACACATGGCACAAAAGGACTTCCCCTGAGAAAGAAGATTGAAAATCATTCTAGTTTTCTGCTTTAGAATCTGTAGCGGTGGCTCAATGGTGAAGACACTTGTTCTTGCAGAAGACACAGGTTCGGTTCCCTACACCCAAAAGGAGCCTCATAGCCACATGTAACTCCAGTTCTAGGGGGTCGGATACACTCTTCTGGACTCTGCAGGGACCATGGATACATGCAGGCAGAACACTCATACACATAAAATAAAAATAAATAAATCTAAGATTGCTTTTAAATTTTTCCATTTTATTGTTGAATTAAAAAACAAAGCAATCATATGCTTTCTCTCTCCCTCCCTCCCTCCCTCCCTCCCTCCGTCTGTCTGTCTGTCTGTCTGTCTGTCTGTCTCTCTCTCTCTCTCTTTAGCTATGCTGCTATTTCCCTTTAAAATAGAGAATTTCAGCATTAGGGACTCAGGGCACAGACCCTCCAGGGCTCATGGGGATTGAGACTGTCTCAATCTATCCAAGCTGCTGTGACAAAATGTCAGAGGTCAGGTGGTTTAGGAACAACCTGCTCACAATCCTGGAGTCTGGGACATACAAGGCTGAGGTGCTGGCCCACTTGATGCCTGGCAAGGCCCTGCTTCCTAGCTTGTACATGGTGGTTTGTTTTTTTATTAAAAACTGTATTCTATTTATTTATTTTGTGTGTGTGCACATGCACACATGTGAACACATGTATATGAGTATATGGGCACACACATGCCAGGGCATGCGTGGAGGTCAGAGAACAGCATTTGGGAGTTGGTTCTCTCCTGCCAGGTGAATGCAGGGGATTGAACTCAGGTCCTCAGGCTTGGTGGTATGTGCCTTTACCTGCTAACCCACCTCGCTGGCCTTTGGCCAGTGCTCCTTTGGAAAGGATAAGGCGACTCTCAGGAGTCTTTCGTAGTCCAGCTCTTCTGCCCTGGTGGTCTAATCACCTCCTAAGGCCTTGAATGTAAACACCACCACTCTGACGATCAGGTCTCATCATAGGGCTTTCACTCCTGAGACCTTAGCAAGCAAAGAGGGCCAGGCTGGACTGAAGGAGGGAAGCTGAGGGGGTAGCCCCCTGTGGGGGGTAACCTGTACCACTGCACACCATGATGGCTGGTTGGCACAATCTAGAACCACCTGAGAAGCACGTCAATGGGTGATTATCTTGATTATGATAATTGGGATCCACTATCGGTGACAGTGGATCTTGAGCTGTGTAAGATCAGAAGTGAGCTGAACACCAGTGTGCATAGTAAGTCCCTAAGGGCGAGGTTCTGAATATTTGTTCCCTCCAGCAAAGTGCCCAGAATACCAAGGAGTAGATATTGGGACCACAGTGTCCCATAGTGAGGGGACTATGCTGGCCATCCTCTTGTTATCATGATTTCCATGGTTCTGGCGTGTTGTCTTCCCTGCATGGAACAAGCATCCAGGACAGGAGGCTGCGCCAGAGATGGAACAGCTAATTCATTAGTCACAGAGGCCAGCTGAACTTCTGTCAGTGTCCTTCCTTTTCATCTCCCTGCCACTGCGTCCGACCACGGCAACAGAGAGCAATTTGATAAGTGGCAATCCAATCCAGCCTGCAGCAGCTCAGAGCCCCCTGATGCCTAGGTCTCTGGCTGGCCCTGGGTCTCTGCTTCTCCGGGAAGCTGCTTCCTGCTAAGGTGGTACTCTCGCACACCTGCCTGCCGCTGGTCACCAGCCACCTGCCACCCGCCCATCCTCCATTCCCGATCCTCAGGACAGGGGTGTGTAGGATGACGGAAACTGCAGCTCAGGCCTCTTGTGGGGAAGGGTTGAGAGAAGGAACATGATGGGTTTGTCTTCCTAGTTTCCTGCACAAAGGGCGCTGGCACCCCTTCATCTCAGTCAGGCTAAGATGCCACTCCGAAAGGTGATCTTGCTTGCAGGGGTTCACATTCAGGAACCTTCTTTCCAAGTTTTCATGTTCATATCCTTCTGCCTCCACGCATCGCTCTTGTCATCTGTGATCTGGCCTTGGTCTTTCCACTGCGTCCAAATCTCCCTCGGCCATCTCTGCCTCTGGCCCTGATAGGGCCACCAGGTTCAGGCCCACATAACTTCATGCCAGAATTAACGTCCCACCCCGACCCCCATCCCTAATCTTGATGTCCTTTGCTTTCTGCCGTGTCCCTGGGGGATCTTTTTACAGAGCTGACCTAGCCAGATTTCCCCACTTGTTGAAATCCTCCTGTGGCTCATATCGCCTGCTGCTGCTTGGAAGCTCCTTCTGGAAGCCTCCAGGGGAGGTGTGTAAAATGATCAGACGGGCACCAGGACTGGAGTACAGCCATTGGTACTGCTGAGGTTTGCCTCCTCTTGCTCACAGTCCTCCGTGTTTCTTTCCTGTGTGCAGTATCAACTCAAAGCCCATTGGGTAGCTACACGGGCCTCTTCCCTTCACCCTTGGTTACCTCTCGATCACCCAATGCCCGCTCACTATTTGCCGTGAAAAACACACTCCCATGCCTCCACGCTAACGAGCCTCTTCTGCCCACAGGCCCTGTGCACACCAAAGTCCCTCTGCCTGCATCTTGCCTTCTCACACTCTTCCCAGACTCCATTGCATCCCAACACCCACACTCTATTGTTAGGGGCAGTTTTCCTGCTCTGCATCCTAAAGGCATGCTTGCACTTTGTGTTGTGAAAAAGAATCTGTGCCCAGCTACACCCAGCCAAGCAGGGTGACTGTCTCCCAGGCCCAGCTACAGAAAAGACAGCAGCTTTGGGGGACCTTGGGCCCAGCTGGCAAGTTGTTCAGGGTTCATGGGAGGATCCCAGAAGCACGAGACCAGGGCTTCCTTCTCCTGCAGTACCTCAGAGACTGTAGGGATGACAGAGAACTTATGACCACATCTGTGACAGAGACCAGAGGGGGGAAATGTTCACACAGGCCTCCGAGTTCTGTCTCCTTCCACATTAGCAGAAACATCCTGAACCTGTTTTATCTGACCCTGAGTGACATGCCTTAGCTACACAGGCTGGCTCTTTTCAACTCACCTGAAAGTCAGAGGCATGCTTTGACTTGCTCACAGCCCCTGTGTGGTGCCCCGCCACCCACAGAAGCTCACAGAAACCCTGTGTCTAGGACTCACCAGCCCGCCTGGGACCTCCTTGCCTGTCTTAGGCATCTGGGGTTGGACCATCCCAGTCTGCTCACTTCCCTGTTTCCCCTGCTGAGAGGACCTGACTGGGGGCCCATTGTGGACCAGCCCATATATCCTAAGAAGTTGTCATAGTTACATGATGAACAAAGCATCCAAGCCACCTTGCAGAGATCAACCAGCAAGGTCTGTGTCACCTGAGGGAGTGGAGGTTACTTTATTATGGAAATTATAACGTCCCTCATACAGAATGACGTTCTCAAGCCATGTCCTGGACTCGGGAGGAAAATGGGGATCTGTGCTCAGCTTATCTCACCCACAGCAATATTGTTGAGACTGTCCCGTGCTTGCCCTTCCCTGGGCTCTGTGCCAAGAGCAACTTGGGTACTCTGCCTTGGTGCCCCTCTGAGGGAAGCTCAGAGAGGTTTGGCAATTCATCTGTGATTGTGCAGTAGGTCAGGGTCAGGATTCACAGCCACAAGACCCAGCCCTAGGTACTGACCCAGACCAAACCTCCCTAGCCCAGCCAGCAAATAAGGTCTTGCAGGCTAGGATGGCAGATGTAGGTTTGAACCTGGGTCTCCTGAACCCCTCCTCTGTGTCTTTAAGAAACAGGATGCTCTGTGGGTCCCAGGGAGAGGGCCACCTTTGCAGAGGCCAAGGCCAAGGCCCTGTGGGTCTTGTTACAGAGTAGCTCCCCCTAGAGCACTGAAAAAAATTACAAAATTGGTTATTAAAGAGGGAAACCCCCAAAACTGGAGGAGAGGGAAAAAGAAGAAAGAAGAGAACAAGGTAGGAGTATGGGGGGTGGGGATGGATTTTTAGGCCCTGTGGTGTGTTTTGGGCTATCTGCCTGGTTGTCTCTGGTGTTCCTGAAGACAGAGCCACCATTCATTGGGGGATCTAGGGATAGATGTTCAATGAATGTGACCAAAAGCCAGGTGGCCCTAAATTCCATGAGAGAAGTCTGTGAAACAGGCCAGCTTCCCAGTGCCCATTCCAGGGTCTGACCGAGGCTCTGCAGAGAGCTAGAACATCCTTGTCTCAGGAAAGCCAGCCACCTTTGATGGCTAGAATGAGCATGTCTACCCCCAGGGCTGCTCCTCTCGAGCCTCAGAGTCCACTGATGGTGTCATCAAGAAGCTTTGAATCTTCCTATCTGTCACCTCCACTTCCCCTTTTACCAAAGCAACTGCGACTTATTCAGATCTCTCACCCCGTGGGCCAGTGACAGAGCTGGGTCTGCTGACCTCCCCCCCTCCCCTGGTCTCATGTTCCAGTCACTGCTAGATCTTCCCGAGCCTGTGTGCTGGTTAATCTTTTCCTTTGATTATTATTAATTTATTTTATGTGTATGAGTGTTTTGCTTGCATGTATGCCTTGTACCTGCAGAGGCCAGACTAGGGCCTGACCTGCTGAAACTAGAGTTACAGGTGTTTTTGAGCCACCATGCAGGTGCTGGGAATCGAACTCAGGACTCCGGAAAAGCACCCAGTGTTTTTTAACTGATGGACCCATGCTGGTCAATCTGGATTGCCAACTAGATGTGATTTAAAATCAGCACAGAAACAAACTTCTGAGCATGCCAGTGAGCATGTTTTTTAGACTGGGTTTTGGAGACAGGACATCTATCCTAAATATGAATGACACCATTCCATGGGCTGGAGTCCTAGACTGAATAATAAGCAGAAAGCCAGCTGAGCACATGCATTCATCTCTCTCTGCTTCCTGTGTGACCATGGGCTCCTTGGCTTCAAGATGGTGTCTTGTTGCTGCGTCTTCCTGAGGGGAGGAATGGCTTCTCACGGAAAGCAGAAGAGCCAAGGGACAAATGCCAGTTCCCTTAGGTCCCTTCACAAGGTCACAGATCTCATCATGAAGGTTCTGTTTTCATGAGTTAATTACCTTAACATCCTCAGTGTGGTATGTGTGTGTGTACACACTTGTGGGTGCTTGCACGCTTGCACATCCTTGCACACTTGTATATGTCTACGTGTGTGTGCAGTGCCTGCAGTGGCCAGAAGAGGGCAATGGATCCCCAGAGCTGGAGTTATAGGCAGTTGTGAGCCATTCCACATGAGTATTGAAATGCTGGGAATTGAACTTAGGTCTTCCAAGAGCCAGCGGTAGGTGCGTTTAACCATGAAGCCGTCTTGCCAAGCTAACTCTGCTTTCTTTTTAAAGGTGATGTCTCTAGCTGAGTCTGTACTTACGTCACTGATGTTAGACTGGCTGGCTAGAGAGCTCCAGAAATCCAGACGGCTCAACCCCACCTTTCTCCACCCTGGGCTTAGAGATGAAGAATCCGGCTTGTTGTGTGGGTGCTGGGAATCCACACTCAGATCCTCCTGCCATGCAATAACCACTTTACCCATGGAGTTGCCTCCCCAGACCCCGTTTTAAATTATTTAGTAATACTGCCCATTGTCTTTCCACTTAGGAGATTTGAGGGACATATTGTGATAATGAGTGAATGTAAGGTCTGGGCCTTGCTTAGATACTGGCTTGGCAAAAACTAACTACAGGAGAAGACGGGATTTGACTAGAATTCCCATGTTCTTTTTTTTTTTTTTTTTTTTTTTTTTTGGTTTTTTGAGACAGGGTTTCTCTGTATTGTTTTGGAGGCTGTCGGTCCAGCCTGGCCTCGAACTCACAGAGATCCGCCTGCCTCTGCCTCCCGAGTGCTGGGATTAAAGGCATGTGCCACCACCGCCCGGCGAATTTCCATGTTCTTAAGAAAACTTTGCTGTCTTTAGGAGCACTATGGTACTGTGTGATGTTAAAAACAAAGCACTTTTGTAGATATGAACTACAGCGTAAAGTACATAATACTTAAAATTTCTTCCACAATAATACAGGAAGGAGGCAGGATTGGGGCTGTGGATGAATCCAGAATTGATAAGCAGTAGGGATTTTTTTAGTCTATTTCCACTAACTTTATGTATTTAACTATCTTTTATAATTTTGAAATTAAAATATCTGTTTTGTGTATGAGTATTTTGTTCGCATATATGTCTGTACACCATATGTGTGTCTGGTGCCCTTAGAGGCCAGAAGAGAGCATTGGACCCTCTGGAACTGGAGTTAGAGATGGCTCTGAGCTTCCATTTAGGTGCTGAAAATGGAGCTCCAGTCATCTAGAAAAGCAGACAGGGCTCTCAACCACTGGGCACTGAGAAGTCTCTCCAGGCCCTGTGCATTTAACATTTATCTCAACAGAAACAATTAAGACGGGAGGGAAAACAAAAGAGCCAAACTAAATAGGGAATTTTACTTTTCTTCCTTTTTATGACTGCTGGAAAGAGTGATAATGAATTCAATAAAGTCTGCATACAAAGTAGCAACGGGACAGTGACAGCGTGTTCTGGTGGCCCTGGCAGAGCGTTTTCTGTCTTTCTGAAGAGACATCCCCCCAACCCTGTTAAAGGGACTACACAGGTTAGCCTGTGTGCTAACCTGCTGCAGGTTGGGTCACAGCCTGTCCCCTGCAGGCACCATGGGAGCTTTCCCATGCTCCACAGTCCCCTCCCAGGATGGGACACAGACCAGGCCCTGGACACCAGGACTGGCTGCCACAGACACTGACTGATAGCACCTTCAGGGGCTGCTGGCCACCTCTGGCACTCAGCAGGTGGCCTCTTGGAAAGAGAACCGGGGCTGGCAGAGCGTCAGATCCTGCAGGAAACACTGAGCAGAGCAGGAATCACTAGCCTGTGCGCCCCGGGGCTTGGAAGGACAGGTGGGGTGTCTTGGCTTGAAGCACACAACTGTGCTATTTCAAAACCCTGGCAAGAGGCTGACCTTAGAGGACAAGGACAGGGCAGCGGTCGTCCCCCTCTTCAGGCTGTGAGGGATGTTTATACAAGTCAAGTCTGAGTACTAATGTGCTGGGGGACAGCCAGGAGGGAGAAGGAGCAAGGACACTAGCGGGCTGTGTGCAAAGGACACCGGTGGGCTGTATGTGAGGGGGCAGGCTGGAGATTTTACTAGTGGAATGATTGCCAGAGCTGGGCTCAATCTGCAATGTGGCAGTAGGGACAAATGAGAGAGGGCGGGCATACACCAGAAGAAATATTAGGCTTGGTCAGAAATGCAGCCAAGACACCCTCTTGGGTCTTTCAGAGTTGGAAAATGTATTAAAAATTGATAATGACCCAGATGAAGCCAGGCGGTGGTGGCGCACACTTTTAATCCCAGCACTCAGGAGGCAGAGGCAGGCGGATCTCTGTGAGTTCGAGACCAGCCTGGTCTACAGAGAGAGTTCCAGAACAGGCTCCAAGACAATACAGAGAAACCCTGTCTTGAAAAAAACAACAACAAAAAATTGATAATGACCCAGATGAAAAGTGACCAAAAAGACATACCAGCTAAGTGCAGTGTACAGTCCTACAGTTGGACCCTAACTGAGGGTAAACAGAACTGGAATCCTTGAATTCTGAATCTGGTCTGTGGGTCATGACCAAGGTTGAATTTCTGATTGCTTTGTAATTGTACGGTAGTCATGTAAGAGGTTGTTAGGAAAATGCACTTTAAATCATACTGGATAAAGGACTATGACAGCTACAGTTTACCTGGACTCAGATATATTCAGATTTATTTTGCTACAAAAAAATTGAAAGTAAAGAAGCAACCGTGAATATGCACAAAGACCATGGTTTTCCTCGTGCAAGGCCCGTACTGACACCAGTGAGTAATGGTGAGGGCTTGTTCAGTGAGCGAAGAAAAGACTGAGGAAGAAAGGACCAGAAGGTTTACTCCAGAACCTTCAGCTGTATTTCCCCGTGGTGTCATGGCAGCTGATGCTAATCTCCTTCTTGTCCATCTGCATGATCTAAGGGTTCTGCACAGAACACTGCTTTTTGTAATAAAGTATGTAAAGGTAACTCAAGCAGCTATTCAAAGTTATTATTAAAACCACAAAAGCATCAAAATATACTGGATGAAATTATCAAGGAATTAACAAAAATATTATTCATTTATTTGGTTGGTTTTTTTGTTTTTTTGAGACAGGGTTTTTCTGTGTGACCCTGGCTGTCTTGAAACTCACTCTATAGACCAGGCTGGCCTTGAACTCAGAGAGCCATCTGCTTCTGCTTCCTGAGTACTAGGATTAAAGGCATGTGCCATCACCTCCCTACTTAAAAATACTATTTTCAAAAAGCCCACAAATGCAGTTACTTTTAAAATTGTGAATTATCTAAAATGATAAAATCAGAAGGACTCTCAACCTTAGTACCTTTAGGGACAAGACCTCTCAGGGCGGGTTCAACGTTTCCCTAAATCACTTGGGAACTTCAACCAGTCCTCAACATGCCCAACCACACCCAGCCACAGGGACCCGGCGGGCGGGAGGCTGGGATAGCATTAACCTCCTCTCTGGCCTCTGCCAGCTCCTCTGAATGCAGATGGCATCCTTGACTCATGAGCCTCCCCTCCAGTTTGCCACGGGCCTGGAAGGCATGGCATGAACGGAGAGGAACTGAAGACCATTGCTGCCATTTGGCAGACAAGTAATTGGCATCAGGATTCCGGGGCCAGTGGAGTTGTGGGTTATGGAAATCTTTTGTTGGTCTGTACTCCGCTCCCAGCCTCCCTGCTTCTGCAAGGCCGGGTCCTGACCACCTGGGGACAGATGGCTGAAGGAGCAAGTCCAGCAAGCGTCTGCTGTCCTAGGAGCACTCTGTGGAGTGCAGTCCCGCCAGGATGATCAACGGCTGCTCTCAAGGTCTGGCGAGTCCTGCGGCTTCTCTGACCCGGGATGAGTCCCAGATGACCCTCTCTCCCAGAATAAGAGCCTTCCCAGACCCATTGGAAAGAGTCTGCGGCTCGTTCATCCCACAGCAGCTGTTGACAGGATCCAGCCTCTGCTTTTAACCAAAAGCAAGTTGGGGATGTGAAGAAAAAAAAAAACCAGACCTTCTTTTGGAGAGTGATTTTAGGTTTGCAAAATGGAGCAGAAAGAACAGTCTGTATCACTAGACAAGAAGAAAGAAATTAAGATCAACTCCCACGGGTGCACGGACTGTGCCTTGCTCTTCCTGAGTTCCCTGTGAACACCGTGTGTCGTGTCGTGCACTGGTGACAGTTGATGAGCTAACAGGGTTACATGATCATTTATGATCATTACTTAAAGTCTTCGGTAAGGGTGGTATGCACTCGTAGTTACTGAGTCAACTCTCCAGCCCCTAAAGATGTGTATATTTAAGAACCATAAGTAATTATCCAGTCAGTGCTTTCTACCCTTGATTGCCTTTCATTTGACCATACTTCAAACAGATTTTTACATAAACAAGAGACGTCTGCCTGCCAGTGTTAACTGAAGTATTGCTCAACGTAGCTGAGTTTCAGGATCAGCCTCAATACCCAGCTTTCTCCTCCCTTTCCTTATGGGCATGCCTCTTCCAGCAGCTGGCTGTGGCATGCCACCAAGCTGCCAACAGAATGGGGACAGAGCTTCTTGCACTGCTCCTGCTGAGGCTTCTGCTTAAGGACTGGCTTTTGCTGGACTTGTTAAAGCTGGATCCACCTGGCCTAGGCTGGCTGGGTTGTGACTTGGTCCCTCTGTCTCTCAGTGTCCTGTTCCTTGACTCACCCAAAGCTGAAGGCCCAGTGCACCTGGTCAAAGGACCTGGGCTCCTCACCATCCAGTCAGTGTGAACCCCCAGGGGGCATCCTGTAGTCTGAGACAAAGCAGCCTGAATATCCACGCTGGTTGGTTTTAGTGTCGACTCACTACAAGTTGGAGTTGCCTCAGTTGGGAGCCTCACCCGAAGTGTGGCTCAGATTGCCTCGCTTGATGTGGGCAACCCTACTCCCAACGTGGACATTATCATCTGGTAACAGCCCAGATCAAAAATGCCATGACAAAGACTCCTTCCCTGATATCAGGACTAGGTTTTCCAGGCTTCCAGTGCTGGCTAAGGACCAGGCTCTCCAGGAACCTTCCAGGTTAGGAATTGCTGAGGTACTTAACTTCAAGTGCCAAGTAACACCAGTGTTCTCAGTCTCTCAGGTGTGAAATAACTTGTTACTATTTAATATGAGCTGAATTTGTATGTTCTTTTAATATATTTATTCACTCCGTTGGTTCTGTTCCTCTAGAGAACCCCAACTAATACAGTTCACTGCCTGATACTACAGTCTAAGACTCAGTTAGCTGTCTACAGAATTTGATTCAGGTGTTAAAACACAAGGACATCTACTGACTCACTGTTTCAGTAAAACCCAGAGGGAGCTCAGAGGCTTCCCGTCTACAGCCTCTGCTCCTGAACACTCAGTCTTTGCCCCCGTTAGCATCACTCGAGAGCTGCCCTGGCTGTGGTTGCTGTACAGTGGTACAACATATCCCTGCTGCTACCACACACACAGTCTTCACGCTCAGCATCCCTCACCAGAGAGCTGCACTGGCTATGACTCACAGTGTGTAGTGGTACAACATATCCCCTCTGCGACCACACAGGCCACCCCCTCCCTCTTGGCATCTATAACTAGAGAGGTACGCTGGCTGTGACTGACAGATGCCCCCCAACGTGCACAGTTTACACCAGTGTGCTAGGTGGATCCTGTGGATTTAGACAGGGGCATAATGAGGGTGTGTGTGTGTGTGTGTGTGTGTGTGTGTGTGTGTGTGTGTGTGTGTTTAAATAGGGGGAAGAACTTGTATTTGAATGCACTCACAGAATGATCATGGGCAGAATGGAGGTTTTCAATTTGTCTTTTCACACTTGCTGTTCTATTTCACATAAGATCTTGCTATATAGTTTGCATTAGCTTCAAACCTGCAATCCTCCTGTCTCCACCTTCTTGGGCCAGGACTACAGGTCAGAGTGACAGGTGTGTACCATCACTGCCTGCTCCTTTTCATATTTCAATTTATATTAACTCATTAGTGTGTGTGATGTATGTGTGTGAATATGAGTGTGCCCAGGCCGTGTAGCTCATGTGGAGGACCAACAGCAGGTATTTGGGGCCTGCTCTTCCTTCTTTTGAAGAGGTCAGGCGTCTTCTTGTACTTGAGTACTCCAGGGTAGCTTGCACATGAGGGTTGAGGTGATTGGCCTGTCCCCATCTCCCATTTCACTGCTGGGATTGATATGGGAAGTCCTGTGATTATGTCAATAAAGCACTGTTGGGGCAATAGGAATCTAGATAGATGGGACTAGGAGTCCAGGAGGACTCTGGGAAGGAGAAACACGGAGAGTCGAGATGTAATGCCATGGGGGTAGGAAGCCCGGAAACTTCTCCGGTAAGAGAAATACTTAGATTAACAATTATGGGGTAATTACTTAAGTCAGAGCTAGCCAGTAAGAAACAAGCAAGGCCAACAGCTTCATAATTAATATAGCCTCCTGTGTGTTTATTTGGGACTGATGCGGCTCTAGAACAAGGCTGGTGGGAAGGCGTCTCTCAAGTAAAAAGCTTCTCTTTACATGGGATAACAGATGCACGTCATAATATCTGGCTTTGTATGTGGGTTCCAGAGATTGAGCTCAGGTCGTCGGACTTGCTTGACTAAACCATGTCAGGTACGCCCTTTTTCATACATTTTTGACGTTAGAACCAAGCAAATTCATTGCATATTCAGAAGATAAATAAACACAATGTAAAGAGTTTAATTCATTTTTCCCATTGTGCTGTAACTAAAACAAGCCCTGGCGTGTCTTCAGTGTTAAGTCCCTGAACTAAAAAGCTACCAGTTGTGGGCAGAGCCACTGGGGTTGAGCCCTCCCTGTGGCTTCCTTGTACAGGGGTCAGGGGGGCCACAACCTCTCTGGCCCACTAGGCCCAGGCTAGGACCAGCTTCCATCTGCCACCCAGACAGGCAAGCTGCTCTCTGCGTTCCTGCCAACTGAGCATCCCAGTTACATGAGCGTCACTAATTGCCTGTGGCAGGGCTCTTCCCCATTACAAACATGGACAGAAGACACGCCTAACAAGCCCCACCATTCATTATCTGTGCTGGCCGGGATTCAATCACACTCTGGCAGGGAAGACCAAACCACACGAGATGGCTGAAGACACAGAGTCTGCAAAAACCTCTATTCTCACAGAGCCTGGGAAAGCTGTCCCCTTCCAAGCACCTAGGATTTCTCCAGTGAACAAGGGACACCAAAGAAGGGAGCACGTGTTCATTCAGCTAGCACCCACTGTGTGCCAGGCAGACGGGGGCATCCTCAAATCCACGATCTCCCGTAATCCCGGTAATCACTGAAGAAGATGACTCCTATTTTACAGACAGGAAAACAAATGGGAGGCCATGTAACTCGGCAAGCTGTGTGAGCTGCAGGCTCACACATCCACTGCCCACCGCTGGGGGGGGGGGTGTTCCCAATGATAGTTCGTCTCTCTGAAACATCACCAAGTGTTATTTCGTCTTAGCATAGAATTTGTTGAGCAAGAGCTGAACTATCTGAAGCCTTGAGGAGCTGGGCACATGGGTGTCCTGGTCCCAGCCCCATAGGCAGGGGAGCATCGGAGCTGGCACTCGGGAAGCTGTTCCGATGCCACTCTTCCTGGTTCACTTCCTGCTCTGCCACCTCCCGCCTCTGTCACCTGGATCAGGTTGTTTGCTCTCCCCCCAACAGTGCCAACAGTGCATAACAAGGGAGTTACACGGATCTCAAAATGGAACGCCCATAAAGGACACGTAGCTACATAGACGCTCCCTGGAATATAGCTCAGTACCCAGGAGCCATCATTTTCATGATTTTGTTTTTGCTTTTGTTTTTCTTTACAGCTACACTGGGTTGTGGTTTTTCTTTCAAGTTCACTTTGATAGGCTAATCAAAAATAAAAATAAAAAATAAAAAAAAATTTTAAAAGGCCAAGGACTTGTAAGTCCCCTCATACCTTTCCCCAAGTCTTTTCAGTTTCTTTCATTAAGAAATAGAGTCTAGAGTGGGCATTGGTGGCGCACGCCTTTGATCCCAGCACTGGGGAGGCAGAGGCAAGCAGATCTCCGTGAGTTCAAGGACAGCTTGGTCTACAAGAGCTGGTTCCAGAACAGCCAAGGCTGTTTGGCTGTTACACAGTGAAACCCTGCCTGGAAAAAAACAATCAGAAAAACAAAAGAAGAAGAAAAAGAGGGGGAGGAATCTAGGGCCATCTAGATGGCTCAGCTGAGTTCTATCCCTAGAGCCCACATGGTAGGAGAGAACCCAGGTTGACATCTGACCTCCACACGGAGACCATGGCTTATTCATGTGTGTACATGTGTGCAAACACACATATACGTGGTGAAACAATTAGAAGAAGGAGACATGTCTTTCTCTGTCCCACCACCCAGCTTCCAAATGACATGGAGACGTTATTAATTATGAAAGCTCAGCCTTAGCTTAGGGTTGTTTCACCAGCTCTTAGAACTTAAGTTAACCCAAATTTTTATTAATCTATGGTCTACCATGTGGCTTTTACCTCTCTGTCATCTTGTACTTCCTGTTTCCACTCCGTGGCTGGCTGGCTTCTCTTCTTCCCAGAGTTCTCTCTGTGCCTGGAAGTCCTGCCTACACCTCCCGTCTAGCTATTGGCCATTTATGTCTTTATTAAACCAATCAGAAGGTACCTTGGAAAAGACACATCTTCACAGTGTATAAAAAGATTATTCCACAACAGAGAAGGGGGAGGAAAAGGAAGAGGAAGAAGGAGGAAGAGAAGTCTGTAGCCCTTGTAGCTGGGTTGGTCTTGCACAGTGTACCTGAAGGGAGGAGACAGGAGTGATGCGAGCCTGTACCGGGTCTGAGTTTGTACTTGCTGGCCACAGTTGGTGCTGAAGTCCAAGCTACCCGATGGGTAGATGGTGAGTGATATTCAGCTTAGTCACCCACTCAGACCAAGAGTAAGACCACATAGACCAGCCATTGCCCCGCACACCTGCCAGCTAAGTCCGGACCATCCAAAGATTCCGCCAAGATCAGCTGGCTTGGACCAGATGACCAGAGTCTTCTACTGGCTGTGAGCAATAGCATGTTTTAGGTCACTGAGTTTGAGGAGTTGTTTTTTGTTAGGAAATGGTAGCTTATTGATGGAGCCATTTGTGTAATTTATTCAGGTGACAGCCAGGTTGGGAACAGTATGTTCCCAGTTTCTATGGCTCAGGCTTGGACAAAACTAGGTGGTTGTAAGCATCCTAGGAAGGCCCCAATGGGGGGGACACTCATCTCTCTCATCTCTCAGTGGCTCCCAGGCTGAAGAGCTGGCTACTCAGGGGCGGAGCCACTGTTCCTGTGCTGTTGGGATCTGTGAGGTGGCTGATTGTTGTAAGTGGCTCTCAAATGCTTCCCACATGGTTCCACTTCAGTGGGGATGGATCTCACTCAAGCTTGGAGCCAAGTTCAAGAAGCAGGACCCTGGGAGAGGCTTCATTTTTAGACAGCTGTTATCTATGAGGCTCTGAGAAGTCTCCCACGCTTTCCCAGACTCAAAAGCGTCCCATATGTGCGGTGGCTTGTCACAGTGAGATGGAGCTGGAGAGGCCCAGGCTTTCTATTTGTTCAACTAAAAAGCACACTCCCTGGGTCACACAGATGACTCAGTAGGACAAGGCCTTTGCTGCCAAGCCTGATGACTTGAGTTCAATCCCCGAGACCCCCAGGGTGGAAGGGAAGATCCAACTCCCCCAGGCTGTCTTTCTGACATCCACATGTGCCCGGCATGCATGTGTGCGTTCCCACACAAATAGATGAGTGCAGTTTTTTGAGACAAGGTTTCTCTGTAGCTTTTGGAGCCTGTCCTGGAACTTGCTCCATAGACCAGGCTGGCCTCTGCTCCTGAGTGTGCACTGAAGGTGTGTACACCACTTCCTGGAGGAAGTATAATTTTTAAAAGTTTTAAACCTCATACTTTCCCAGGATACCAGAAATAAGTGTTGAGGTTCCTTGGTGATTTTCAGACAGGTTCACAGCCCAGGCCCAGAGCAGGAGTCCACACCTATTTGGGCTAGGCCCCGGTGAAACAGCCAGCCACACATCTGTGGTGTCACAGCATGGAGAGTGACTAGGCTGAGGCCCCGGGGCTAGGGTCTGTGCTACTGACTCTCAGTTCTCTGGCCAGTTGCAGAAGACTGAGTGGAAACCCCATTTCCAGGCCTGTTAAAATGAGGGACTGGGGCCAAATGGGTAACTTGGCACCCTTCATGTCCTCAAAGTCCACCCTGCTAGGTCCTAGGTGGAGGCTCACTTTGGGGACTGGCCTTGTGGAAATGCCAGCGAGCTGCCATGCTATATTCTGGAAGGGGTGAATCTTTCTAAAATGGCCGAGTCCTACTTCTGTGGAGAACACAGCTGAAATCCCAGCTGTCTGGGGTCTTCAGCTTCAACAGCAGGAGGAGCTGGATTCTACCAGCATGGCAGCCTCAGAGTCCTCAGAGACCTCCTACTCGGGTAAAGCCGGTATCCTCTGGTAACAGCTCTAGGAGGGTTGGCCTGTCCTGGGAGAGGGCCACAGAGAAGGGCCCTCTCTAGCCTAACTTAGGCCTCCTGCTCTGGGATCAGCTGTTACCAGAACTTCGGAAATATTCACTCCATCCTTCCAAATTTCTAGTTAAAATGACCAGTTTTTGTAAAGTTTATTCAAGGAGTAGACACAAAAGAGTCTACCTTCCCTCACAGCCATAATAGCCTTGTGAGACAGCATGCTGTGTGCAGACATGCCTGCCTTTCTAATCCTGCTGCCTGTGGGAGCGCAGACAGTACCTCACTGCAGGCGGCTCGGTGAACCCGGGCAGTCTTTCTGAAGGGTAATCACATGGCTTGCAACCCAGTGGACTTCGGCGTGTCCTGGCGCCCTCACTTTTATTCTAAGCCAAGGAAAGACTGGCGCATCCATTTTCGCAACAGTGCTACCGTGGATGGTGAATTTCTGTCTCCTGAGCATCCGGTGTCAGTGTGACAGGGAAACACAACACAGCAGTGACTGAGGACGGAAAGCAGCAATCTGAGGCGGTGCGCCGCCGTTTTAAGACACGCATAGCGTGCCAGTTCCTTGTTGACACAAGTTGGGGCCGTCTCAGAAGAGAGGACTTCATTTGGGAAACTGCCGCTATGAGACTGGCCTTCAGGCAAGTCTGCGGGCATCTGGGGCATTTTCTTGATTAACGATTGATGTAGGAGAGGCCAGCTGACTGTGGGCAGAGTCACCCCTGTGTTGTATAAGAAAGCACGCTGAACAAGCCATGAGGAACGAGCCAGCAAGCAGTCTTCCATGGAGTTCCTGCCTTGAGATTCTGGCGAGGAGGCCAGACCAGGGCTAATGAGGGCAATTTCACCATCAGTAAGCCTGATGAAGATGGTGGATTCCAACGAATTAGACTTCAGAAAGGAATCTGTGAGTGATATCACAGAACTTAAAATGGGGACAGAGCGAAAGAAAAGCGCCTCCAACCATACCAGGAGGACCGATAAGACACCATGAAAATCATGGTTTGCAGCTACAAATGTGATAAACTGGGAAAGAGCCATCCAAGCTGCTGGAGCTGTGTTGCTAGTGGGAAATTCACATTGTCTCCAGGTATCACCCTACCCGTCTGGCACTTTAACAACATAGAGGGAATAGTGTGTGTATGCGTGGCGAATGTGCCTGGGTGTCGAGCACAGGCCTGCACACGCCACACAGAGGCCAGAGGAGGGCGCCACGAGTCCTGCTCTATCATGGTCCATTCTCTTGCAATAGAGTCTCTCACTGAACTTGGAGCTGAACTAGCAGCCAGGAAGTTCCAAGGATCCTCCTGCCCCTGCTGCCTTCAGCGCTGGGGTTGCAGGTGCACGTGTGGCTGTACCTGGCTTTTTACATGGGTGCCGTGGATTGAAATTCAGGTCCTCATGTTGTACAGCAGGCATCCCTATCTACTAAGTCACTTCCCAGAGCCCAGAGATCATTTGTACTTTGTACAAACGGCCTCGCTGATGTCTGTGCCCCTTGAACTGATGTACTGTCCCGGAATCTCCTGTGGGAGACTCCCCCCAAATGTTGGTTCTGCATCATGGGTCCCCAGAGCTTGTTGCCAGTTGGTGTGGCTAAAACAGAGAGAGACCTCCCCCCCCCCAAAATAATAAGGAGCAGAATGGTAGAGACACCCACATTGACCTCTGGCCTCCATACATGCACACACAGGTGCAGGAGCGTGTACACACACACACACACACACACACACACACACACACAGACTCATGGAGTTGTGAGTTCATCTGGATAGAGAGACACCGTGGGTAGCTATTGTATTTACTGAGTTTTCATTTCGCCTTCTTTGTTTTATAGACCCTGCTGGGAATGGAACTCAGGATATTACACATGCCATTCAATTGCTCTGCCACCAAGCCACACCTCTAAACCGTCACAGGGAGACAGGAAAAAGTCACAAAAAACATCATGGCTACCGTCCCTGCTTCCAACACATACTTGCTGAACTCTGTGTAGCTATCCTGTTTATTCCTTAAGTCACAGAGTTGTCACTAGGGAATTGGGGGAAGGACAGCACCAAGGCTTCTCTGTGTAGCTTTGCAGCCTGTCCTGAACCTGCTCTGTAGACCAGGCTGGTCTCAAACTCACAGAGATCCACCTGCCTCTCCTCCTGAGGGCTGGGACTAAAGGTGTGCACCACCACTGCTGGTACTTCTAGGCTTTTCTATAGACGTGCATACACAGCTGAAGAACAAAGTCTGGCAGGGAACAGGTGGAAACAGGCTGCTGACTAACGTGGAGAGTGGGCCTGTGACTGAGTGATGGAAGTCCTTTTTAAAAAAAAGATTTTATTTGTTATATATACAGTATTCTGTATACACTTTATTTATTATGCATACAGCATGCCAGCAGAGGGCACCAGATCTCCTCATTCAAGGTGGTTGTGAGCTACCATGTGGTTGCTGGGAATTGAACTCAGGACCTCTGCAAGAGGAGTCAGCACTCTTAACCACTGAACCATCTCTCCAACCCTGTGAGCGAAGTCTTTAAATTTGTGTCTTCCACAGCTAAGGAATGCTACTCTAATAATTAGGATGGGAAACCCACAAATGATTTGAAATGATTTTTACGTATACTTTTTATGACTGAAAATACAGCAAATGATCTCGTTTACCTACTTTGGGAAGGCAATTTCCTGTCTGGGTGGTTGGTGAGGTGTCTGTCTGTTCCTAGAGTTCAGAGTCAGGGATCAGACCTAAGCGGGACACACCTGCTTCCTCTCACCCTGCTGGAGAGCCATTACCCCTCATCAGAGTGCACCTGGCTCTGCCCCAGGACTGTGTGTCGTTTGGAAGAAATATGGCAGATTGCCACCAGGGACTAAAAGCTACTGGAAGGTTCTAGCCAAAGATGTGCAGTTGAAGGCCATATGCCAGACAGATCTTAGGGACTGTTTCTAATGAAGTCGTCCAAAACCACGACCGTGAGAAAACAGGATAATGTGTGACCCTGACAGTGAATAATCGGAGGACCTTGGTGGCTGTCCAAACCTGTCTGTGTGTCTGTACATTTATGGAATTAAATAGGGAGAGTGTCTGTCCAAGTCACCTATGGTCACAGTAAACTGAGCACAACTCTCACCGTTGGGCATGGGCAGTTCACCTTGAAGAAGGACAGGGTTTCTAGTGGGATGAAGTCTGTGTTGAGTGGCAGGGGGAAAGTTAATAAACACAGAGTTCTAGGCTGTGTCCAGAGCCAAAGGCTCTCTGGTGCCTGAAACCATTAACATCAGCTGGAGGGAAGGTTCCACACTGTTATCTCTAAAGGGGCAGTGGCCAATCTGCAAGGAGCAATGCCTAGTGGGATTTCTATGTTCCTGAGGGTGGCCTTGTCAATGTCTCCTCCAAGGGCTGTGTTTGTTTCACAGGGCAGTAGTAACTGATTGTCAGTGAAACCATTTTGTACTTCTGCCGCCCAGTTGAGAACAAACCAACCAACAAAACTGGCCTTTGAGTAGGTTTCACCACTTCAAAAACACCCATTTTATTTATTTATTTATTTTTGGTTTTTTGAGACAGGGTTTCTCTGTAGCTTTGGAGGCTGTCCTGGAACTAGCTCTTATAGACCAGGTTGGTCTTGAACTCACAGAGATCTGCCTGCCTCTGCCTCCCGAGTGCTGGGATTAAAGGCGTGTGCCACCACTGCCAGCTCATGACAGTGGCATCCTCTCCATTTCTGTGACTGAACACTGAGGGCTGGAGAAGCAGTGTCCGGCTGGACTCTGTAGCCTATGCCCACTAGTCAGAGACAGTAACGCCAGCCCTTAGGATCTGGTCTAGTTGTCACTCAAATAGTCCTGGTTTCAAAAATTGTTTTTTCACAAACCTGCCTTGAGTTTCCCACCCCCCCCACAAATTCCACAATAAAAACAAAGCCAAAAAGCAACTTTCATTGCATTTATTTATTAGTGGGGAAGGCATGTGTGCCGTAGCTTGTGTGTGGAGGTCAGAGGGTAGCTTTTGGGAATCAGTTCTCCCTTCCACCATATGGGTCCCAGGGATTGAACTCAGGATGTCAGGCTTGGTGACAAGCTTCCTCATCTGCTGGGCCATCTCACTGGTCCTTGCATTCTTAAAAGCGCCCTGCACTACTCTAGATTCTGGGTACAACTGTAACAAGAGAAGGCTCTGAAGCCCGGAGCGATGGAGCCTTGGTCCTGTGATGAGAGGCTGCTGTACAGTGGGCATGTATCACCAGGAGGGACACCAGCAGTGTTTTTGTCGCCGTAGCAGATTATTGCAAGTTTAACGGCTTAAAAGAATGTAATTTACCCTATAGTTCTGGAGGTCAGAGGTCTGAACCGGGCATCACCAGGCTAAAGGTACCAGCAGGACTGTCAGGACTATTTCTTTTGGAGAGTCTAGGAGTGAATCCATCCCAGGTATCTTCCAGGTTCTGGAATCACCTGTGTTTCTTGGCTCCTGGCCCCTCCCTCATTCAAAGCCAGCCCTGTGCTGCTCTGCCCTCTGCATCCGTCATCCATACTGCATCCATACTCTAGCTCTCCTGCTTCTGCCTTTAGGGTCCTGAGACTCAGGGGCAAGCTTGCAAGTTCAGCTTAGCCCAGTTTATGATTCCTCAGCCATACGGGAACCACCCCTTTGTAACACTGGTTACAGGAGTTAAATTATGGATGCTTGGGGGAGGGTACATTATTCTGTGTGCTGTTGACTCCTAACCTGGGGTTTTGTTTGCTTGCTTGCTTGGTTTGTTTGTCCTTTTGGGGTAGAAGGAAACTGTGATTTCACAGAGAAAGTAGCAGCTAAATTACCAGGTTGGGTTATGCCAGGGAGGAAAACATCTTAGCAGAGGGCATGTCTGGGTAAGGAGCAAGCAGGGCCACATTGATGGACTTGTTATTTATTAGGTATGTGACAGTAAAAGCCAGCTTTCAAATCCTGGGGCTTTCACTCAGGCTTCACCCCCCCTCTACCCTCAACCCCCACCCCCTGGGCATCTTCCCTTAGGAGGAATGACACATGTGTCTTCATTGATTTCTCTCTCTCTCTCTCTCTCTCTCTCTCTGTCTCTATCCCTCTTTCTCTGTCTCTGTCTCCCTCCCTCCCTTCTTTTTTTGGAGACAGTGTAAACAGCTCTGCCTCTCCTGGAACTTGCTCTGTAGACCAGGCTGACCTCGAACTCACAGAGATCCGCCTGCCTCTGCCTCCTGAGTGCTGGGATTAAAGACGTGTGCCACCACCACGCGGCCTTCACTGACATTTCAACATCAAAGCAGGCCAGGTCTCATGGCCCAGGTTCAGGGGCATAGGAAGCTGAGCTTCCCGCAGGCAAAGGCAGCAAACGGCTGGCACAGTAACAGACTGCTACAGTGGGGGAATAAGATGAGCAGTGGCTGAAGCCAGAGGTGGTGAGGCCAGACCCCATCTGCCTTGAAAGGCCAGTTCTTTCTTAAACTGAATGGTCAGCTGGTGAGGGAGGGGCTGGGTCTCTGCCTCGTCAGTGGAGTCCCGACATTGTCACCACTAGCCCATAGAATCTTAATGTCTAGGCTTCATATGTAAAAGTAATAAGATATTTTTAACACCCCTGTGTGTGGTTTTTAACACCCCTGTGTGTGGCGGGTGAATGAGGCAAGGGCATTGGATCCACTGGGGATGGAGTTACAGTGGTGAGCTGAGTAACATGGGTCTGAGAATTGAAGTCGTCAGGTCCTCCACAAGAGCAGGGTATGCTCTTAACTGCTGAGCCAGCTCTCCAACCCGGCTTTGACACTTTAAATTCTGTGGCTTTCCCTCTTGGGGAGGCTCATCTACCTGTCCACTTTTTCTTTGCTGTGGCTTTAGAACCCAGAGAAGCTGTGTGAACATGAGGGGAGCGTACAGAAGCATCAGTTTCATGACAATCAGTACTCTGTGATACCACGGGAGCTGTGGCTTTCATGTAGAGAGATCAGGTCTATCTAAGTTTTGATGGCGTGACAGCAGGGTTAGTGAAAGGGAGACACTTACCTACAAATGCAAAAGTTCTTCTGGATTTTGTTTTTCTGTTTGTTTTTCACTTGAACAATGATGAGGGGTTAACCTTAAACATGGAGATCAAAAAGCCTGGGGGATTTCTTATTTCCTTGATTTAGTGGTATCTGAATGCGAGATTTCCACTCACAGAGTCATGTACTGGGGACTTGGTTACAAGCTGCTAGGATTTGGGGGAAGTGATTAGGTCCTGGGGGTCTTGACCTAATAAATGGATGATTCCTTAGTGGATTCATAATAGAGAACTGCAAAGAAGAAGGTGGGGCGTAGTTAGAGGAAGTTAGGGGTGCTCTTGGGGGCCGCAGGACGCCCTGTCCACTGTCCTACACTATTTTCTTTTGCTTCCTGTTCCACTATGATCTGCCTTCCCCACCATGCACTGACCCGACTCAAACTGTGACCCAAAATAAATCCTCCCCGGACGCTGCTTGTGCAGCTGTTCTGTCACACCAATGAAAAGTTCAGTGCATTTAGTCTTTCTGGTTAAACACACCCAGGCACAGATTAAAAGGGTAGCTACTGCCTCTTTCCGTCCGCCATCTTTCTGTGCAGTCACTATGGTGTGCATGGACATACTGGCTGGTGCTCTCAAGGGCATCAACAATGCTGAGAAGAGAGGTCCTCATCAGACCCTGCTCCAAAGTCATCACTGGGTTCCTAACTGTGATGGTGAAGCATGGTTACATTGGTGAATTTTAAATCACCGCTGACCACAGAGCTGGGAAAACTGTCACGAACCTCACAGGCAGGTTGAACAAGGGTGGAGGGATCAGCCCTAGACCTAGGAAAATGGCAGAACACTCTGCTCCCATCCTGGCAATTTGGCTTCATTGTACTGACAGCCTCGGCTGACATCGTGAACCATGAAGAAACGTAACAAAAACACACAGGAGGGGAAATCCTGGGATTCTTTTTTTTTTTTTTAGATATGTAAAACACACAAATAAAAAGCCTCCAGGGATGGTGAGAAAGAAAAATAGGGTAGCCAAACCAACTGCCACACTGAGAAGGCTTACAGGGAGCAACTGTAATCTCCAGCAAACATGAATTGCTACAGGTTCTCTGTTTAAAGGTGGTGTTGACTCAGGACAGGGGCTTACAGCGCAGCCTCAAAAAGAGGTTTTGAATCCTAAGCCCTCCCATTGGCTGACAGTCCCTTAGCCTGGCTCTGCATGCCCCGCCTCCCGTTCTGTCCTGGCCACACTGGCTCCTTGTGGTTCTGAGCATGCTGTGTGCACCCACCCAGACGGCTCACACTCACTGGACCTTCAGTGGAGAAGGCCACCCCTTCCCTCAACCATCACAAAAGCATGACCTCCCTGCTGTCCCACTTCTTACCCACGGCCCGTTTTACCTCTGTTCAGTGATTTAACCCTACATGACAGTTACAGTTTGCCTTCTCCACTTAACTGTAAAATCCCGGAGGACAGAGACTATTGTTCACATTCTACATCTGAGAAATCGCTAGGACACAGGACATTCATAGATTCAAATTATGTCTACTACCACTTAGAAGAAAATCACCCCAAATCGCTTCTTTAAAAATACAAGTAAACATCAAACAAAGAGTGTGACTCGTGTTGGTGCACTAGTCCTGGGCATGGAACCTGCTTGGAGTGTGGCTGATATGCCCCATGTCACCCATTGAAGAAAGCTGATTTCCCCAACCCATCAGCTACCAAGGATCTGGGAGGACTTGAGGGATCGAGAAGAATATAATTAAAATACAGTACATGGAAGAGATTGAATTTCTGAACAATGTTAAGGTTGTTAAAGGCCAGGACGACTTTTGACGTTGGATTAGCTGCATTTTGCTTTTAGATGGCCATGAACCTGTTGGGATTGAGGGGAGAATGTGGCCTGGACAAGAAATGTACCCCACAGCCTCACATTTTGAACACTTGGTCCTCAGTTGCTGTTTAGAGAGGTCGTGCATACTGGAGGAAGAACAAGACTATGGATGAGCTTTGTGGGTTTATAACCTCACTCCACTTCCTGTTCTCTTCTACTTCTTACGTGCAATTAAGATGTGACCTCTCAACGGGCAGTGGTGGTGCATGCCTTTAATCCCAGTGCTTGGGAGGCAGAGGTAGGCAAATCTCTGTGAGTTCAAGGCCAGCCTGGTCTACAGAGTGAGTTCTAGGATCTTTACAGAGAAAAAACCCATCTCCAAATCCAACCAACAAAAAGTCTTTTCTTGGAAAGTTTTGCTCTATAGCAGTAGAAATGGTAGTTTTCAAAAAGGACAATGTCTAGAAAGGGGTCATCTTGTTTTTCAACTGACACCTGTCTATACAAGGCTGTCAGTCCAAGAACTCTATGATGTGTGAAATCCCTTTGAATCCACGCACTGACCTAGAAAGACGACCGACCAGGCCCTCCTGCAAGCCCAGTCTGTGAGTGGTCAAGAGTAGTGAATCTGAGACTCAATTAATGGCAGAACCACAACGCAGGAAACACTTAGTCAAACACTGCCAAGCCAAGAATGTGCGGACTGGACAAAGGACTCACAGATGTCCCAACAAAAGCCAGGAGGACACAAAGACAGGAAGTCTGGCAACACATAGCAACGAGCATTTGCTGTTTTCCATTTTAAGGGTAGAACCTGGTTTTAATCATTTTCCAGACATGTTTCCAAATTAGGAGGAAAAAAAATCTTAAAATCCATTAAGAAGACTGAAGTCTTCCCTTACATGTCTGAGGTAGACCTAACTCCACAGCTCAGACTGTGATGGCTCATCCCTAAGTAGGGCTCCTGCTATCAATCCCCTTATTCAGTGCTGAGCTATACGCCAAGCCCCGTTTATATGATGTGAAACACCCTGCTCTTTTCATTTCTGTAACACTGAAAAAAACACCCAAATATGCCTAATATGACCTCAAAAACTTCATATGCGTGTAAGAAATAGGAAACCAGTATTCTATAATGTGCAAGCGTCTAGGGCTTTCTACTCCTTGCATGCCAGTTCAAGTCATGACTGTCACCAAGGTTCCCAGCTGGCATCAAGCGACCACATCAAGCCAGGCCCAACAAGGGAACTACTCCCACTCACTGTCCAAGAGCCATGTGTGCTAACTACATACAAAGCATACAAAGAGACCACCAGGATCTGGGTGACACAGCAACACGAGACTCTAAGACAAAGATGAAGAGGAAAGACAATTCAAAGGTCATGCTAGTCATATAGAAAATGTCCCTTTTCAAAGGTTAACTATAGTGTGCCAGCTACAGTGCTGGTAAAAAGACATCTCCCACACGCTACAAGCAGGAGCTCCAACCCCCATGAACTAACCCTGAGATACAGGCTGGGGAAAAGCAAGACAACACGGGGCCGAGAGGAGAGGAGAGCAGCGGGGATCGCTACAGCCCGTGGTGACTGGCTGCGATTCCAGTCCCACTCATTACTGTCCACTCTAGAGGTCTTTCTTGTTTGTTTGGTTTTGGGGGTTTTTTTGGTTTTTGTTTTTTTGAAGCAGGGTTTCTCTGTATTGTTTTTTTGGAGGTTGTACTGGAACTCGCTCTGTAGATCAGGCTGGCCTTGAACTCACAGAGATCCACCTGCCTCTGCCTCCGGAGTGCTGGGATTAAAGGCGTGCGCCACCAACACCCGGCTTCTAGAGGTCTTCTTTAAAGGGAATGAAAGTCTTTATTTAAAAAAAGAAAAATGCACAGCGAATTTTATTTATGATAAAAAAGTTTTACCAACTAGGACTCTAACATGTAAAAATTAAATATTTGCGGTTAAATATATGAAAATATAAAGCACACTAAGTTATTAAAAAAGAAATATTTATTTTTATCCCTAAATACAATTAGTTTCCCTGATTATAACCCATAATCAGTGTCACCTAAAATTTAGAAAGGTCTGTATAGAGCAACAACCCCCAGGTCGGTCTCCTCTCTCTCTATTTCTCCTCTCTCCCTCTCCATATCTAGGGCAACTGTACTAGAAAAAGCAGAGCCGAATCTGTCAAATTACTGTCTGCATTTAGAGACTCTTATGGAAATCAGGGAGAGTCAGACACCAGAGAATAACTTAAAGATTAAAAGCTTCCGGGGACGCAGCCGTCTTGTGCACTGTTCTGAGCAGTCTTAGGCGCTGGTCTTTCTGCAGATCCCAGCTCTGGACAATGGCAGGCACTCTTGGGAACCAGGGGCTCAGTTCACTTGCCATACGGTTGGTCATGGTGCATTTCTGGTGAGTAAGTCAGCAGGACAATCATGACCCAGAGGTGAAGCAAAGCCTGAGGGAGAAAACACAATTCATGCGTCAGCCTTTATTCATGCGTCTGTCTTTATCTGGGGACCATGCCTTGTCTTTGTACCCTGAGTCTGAAACACAGCAGGGGCTCGGCACTGTTACTGGCCAATGAAGAAACGAATGACATAATGATAAAATGAGCCAGGAACAGAGAGCTACATACTGCAGATCTCCTTCCTAGCTGAGAGGAGAGGCCAGAACACCAAACACCCATGACCACACGCATCTGCAGGGACAGCCGAGCAGGTGACTATGCAGAGGGCTGGGAAAGACCTATTAGGTAGACAGGCGTTGGCTGGCTGTTCTGAGGGCAGTTTAGCCAGCTTTGGTAAAGAGATGGGAAGGACACTTGACAAGAGTGTCAGTGGCAGAGGTTGAATTAGTGACAAATTTCTGGCTCCCTGGGGCAGTATGAATGGCACAAGATTCCAAGAGTTGGGATGTGTAAAGCTTGGGAGTCTGGCCCTGTGGGATGTACCCCAAATCCTTTCTGATGTGCACCCATCCTCCTTTCCTAAGTCTTTTTATTTAGAGGAATAACTCTTCCCTCTAGTGGATCACCTAGAAATTTCTTTTCAAAGTAGGTTTTCATTTCCTAAGAAAATAGCCCTTAAGTTGGCCTAACCTCTTAGAGACTCAGCACAGTGGGTGGCTGTTAGGCACAGCAGGCATAAACCAGACCCCAACCGCTGCAGCTGGTTCAGTGCAACTAAAAACCCAAAGAAAAGGAATTGACCTTGAGATCATTCTAGAAAAATAAAGTAAAATGAAATCACAGCAACTTTACAGCATTAAGACACAAATGAAATCAGCTGTTGTAATCTGCATTTTTATCAATAGACAGGCTTAAAAACGGAGGTGTCTGGCCAGGCGGTGGTGACGCACACCTTTAATCCCAACACTCAGGAGGCAGAGGCAGGTAGATCTCTATGAGTTTGAGACCAGTCTGGTCTACAAGAGCTAGTTCCAGGACAGCTTCTAAAGCCACAGAGAAACCCTATCTCGAAAAACAAAACAAATAAATAAAAATGGAGGTGTCTATTAAATTACATTAAACTTTATATTGCTGGTAAATGCCGTACTGAGGATACTGGGAAAGGGGGGCCAAAGATACTTTATTAGAGAGAGAGGTCACTTACATGAGAAGCTGAAAACTGGGTCAGTGCTCTATGATCTCTGAACCTTGTCCGGAATCCAAGGGGAGTACCCCTCTTTTATCCCTGATTTCTCCCATGTACCTGTGACCACACCCACAAGGGACGTGATCAGTATTGCAGGTACATGATCTCTCCCTACCCTTTATCTTCAGGGAAAGCCTCTGAGCAATTTATATTCTCAATGTAACATGGCTAACTTGTATCTTAAGAAAAGCTTAATTATCAAAATCATCTCTATTTGCTTTCAAAGTTAATTGATAAAATATGAGTAAGATTAGTAGCAAAAACAACAGATAGAAATCAAGTGTGGCATTACTCTATCAGATACATTTACTCACCATATAGATAATTACAAACACTCGTGCTATGGGGTATCTTCGGAGAAAAATTCCCAGGCGAATACTGTGCAAACAGGTGAGAAAAAAGGAATTATACTCAAAGCAAATCTTCCTAACATCCTTTTTCGTGTGCTTGTCTTTTTGTTTTGCTTTTTGAAACAGAGTTTCTTTGTGTGACAGTTGTGGCTGTCCTGGAACTTGCTTTGTAGACCAGGCTGGCATTGAACTCACAGAGCTCCACCTGCCTCTGCCTCTCAAGTGCTGGAATTAAAGAAGTGTACCACCACCTGGATAATATCCAATGGCATTTGTTTATTTGTTCCTTTTGCTTTTTTTTCTTCTTCTTGATTATTACACTTTTTTCCTTCCTTTTTTATTTAAATTAGAAACAAGCTTGCTTCACATGTCAATCCCAGCTCCCTCTCCCTCCCCTCCTCCCCTGCGTCCCCCACCAGACCCCCAAGCTCCCCACTGATCCCCAGGGAGGGTAAGGCCCTCCATGGAGGATCTCCAGAGTCTGTCATTTCATCCAGGGCAGAGACTAGGCCCTCCCCCATGTGTCCAGGCTGAGAGAGCATCCTTCACTGTGGGATGGGCACTCAAAGTCTATTTGTATGCCAGGGATAAATACTACCCAAGGTCCCATAGATTACCTAGGCCTACTCACTGACACCCACATTCAGGAGGTCTGGGTTCGTCCCATGCTGTCCACCCAGCCATCAGTCTGGGTTCCAAGAGCTCCCTCTTGTTCAGGTCAACTGTTTCTGTGGGTTAAACCAGCCCAGTCTTAACCCCTTTGCTCATAAGTTCTCCCTTTCTGACACTGGACTCCAGGAGTTCAGTTCAGTGTTTAGCTGTGGGTGTCTGCCCTTTTGCTTTTTGAGTTAGTGTTTCACTGTGTAGCCCTGGCTGTCGTGGAATTTGCTTTGTAAACCAGGTTGGACTCGAACTCACAGAGATCCATCAACCTGCCTCTGCCTCCCACCACCACCCAGCCTATCCAATGTTTTTTTTTTGTTTGTTTGTTTGTTTTTGGTTTTTTGAGATAGGGTTTCTCTGTATTGTTTTGGAGCCTGTCCTGGAACTCACTCTGTAGACCAGGCTGGCCTCAAACTCACAGAGATCCGCCTGTCTCTGCCTCCCAAGCGCTGGGAGTAAAGCCATGCACCACCAACACCCCAGCTCCAATGTTTTTAAAACATCACTCATTCACACTATTTATGTGACTACAACAGAACGGCTTTACTGTAGACTCATATGATCACTTAAAATGACCATACAGTGAAAGGGGTAAACTAAACTCAAAGGCTTCACTTCTAATAAAGGGGACCAGACCCTCACTTAGCCCCGTGCAGGCTACAGAAAAGACACATAGGCCTCTGACACAAGGAAACTCCAGATCTCCTAGCCTCCTGGAGCCCAGGGCCAAAACTGAACACAAAGAAACTCCAGACCCCCCTAGTCTCCTAGATACTTGGTTCCTGGGAACTGTTTGGTCACAAAAGAAACTCCAGGGGGACCAAAACCTCCCCTGTAGTCTCCAGGATATAGTTCTGAAAACTATTGATATCTATGCACAACAGGCTACCTGCAAGACAAAGCCATAGAAACCAAAGAATGTTCCCTCTCAGCACTGACCAATGAGAATAATTGGTACACAGGTATTTCATGCAGAAATATGACTTTGAGAAATGTTCCTAATTGTTCCCAAATGTCAACCAATCAGAAACCAACCCATACCTACTGATATAATCCTGTAACTTTTGTCTTTAAAACCTAGCAGTAGACAAGGAACTTCACTCCCTCTGGAGGCTGCTGTGACAGCTAGCCAGACAGGGTCCCTGTCATGGTTGGATGAATAATCAATAAAACTTTGCTTTTACAGTTTGGTGGGTTTGTCTTCCTGGTGGTCCCTGGGGATCTTTGCAACTTGGGCAAAACAACAGGAAGGTCAAATAAATACCACTACTGTTATTTGGAGTTAGCTGTTAAAACTTTAGTACAAGCATCTACCTGGAAATGGTTAATCTAGTAACTTCTGAATAGACACATTCTTCCTAGAGGACTAAGCCATAGGAATTCAGGAAGGATTAGGTGTGGTGGTACATACCTTTAATCTCAGCACTGGCAGGCAGGCAGATCTCTGTGAGTTTGAGGCCAGCCTGGAATACACAGTGAGTTCCAGGCCAGAACTACAAAGTCTTTCTCAAACAAACAAACAAGCAAACTCAGGCAGACATCTGAGTGAATGTGGCAGCAGTGTGATACCCACTGCTCACAGTCTTTGCAGGCTTTTGCTCATCAAGATGTTTGTGTGTATGAGGAAAACTCCTTTCTCTTACTGCCACTGGCATCCACACTGCAGTAAGCTTTCTATGGGTGCCCTGCTGAATACATGCACTTTATGCACACAATGACTAAAGCCCTCCAGGAACCCCCCCCCCCAAACACACACAGGGTTTCTCTGTGTAGCTCTGGCTGTCTTGGAACTTACTTTGTAGACTAGGCTGACCTAGAACTCACAGAAACCCACCGGCCTGTCTCCTGAGCACTGGGATTAAAGGCGTGTGTTTCCACCTAGCTATTTTTTTTAAAAAAAGAAGAGATTCCTCTCAATAAATAAATCTATGCAATTAAAAAAAAACACACACCATAGCTCTATTCTGACTCTGAAAGGCTAAGAAAACATTCTTATCACATAATTCATTAAGACCATGTCTAACTATGAACACTAAGAGAAAATTGGCATATTAGAGGTGTTTTTAAAAGATATTAACTCATCAAGGCTCTAGGTAAACTATTAAAATATTTTCTTTGTAAAGTGGATGCTTGCATGCATAAAAATTATGTATGTAAACATATCATACAAATTCTAAATATTACTTACGGACATATGTAAGTTATAGGGAGTACTGTTCAGCAATCCACGATGAAGTACTGGATGAGACATCACATGGACACTTTCTCATGAGCAGAGGACTCAGTAAGAAAGTCTCAGTGGTCCAAGCTGGTCTTGACCTCATGAGCTCAAGTAACCCTGTCTGTTTCCTTAGTGCTGGGACTGGTTTCAGTGTGTGATGACAGCTTCTGCAGGGCATGGTGGCACACGCCTTTAATCTCAGCAGTGAGAGGCAGAGATAAGTGAATCTCTGAGTTGAAGGCCAGCCTGGTCTACAGAGCAAGTTCTAGGACAGCCAGGACTTCAGAGAAATTCTATCTTGAAAGAAGGAAGGAAGGAAGGAAGGAAGGAAGGAAGGAAGGAAGGAAGGAAGGAAGGAAGGAAGGAAGGAAGGAGTGGATCTACCTACTTCAAATTAAGTAATACCAGATTCTTGGTAGAGTTTGTTGGAAGGGGACGACCAGGACTTCACAACTTGGGAGTACCACAAAGGAATAAGGAACTGTCACTTTAAATATTAGCTCTGCCCCAAAGGGCTCAGGGTGGCTGTACCAACTGGAAGACATTATTAACAGCTGAGGCCATCACTCATCCTGAGTTTCACTGCTTACCTAAATTGGTCAATGGAGCTAGCAGCCTTTCGAACCTTTCCATACATTCCTGCCAGATTAGTTTCTGTGTCATTAAAAAGAACAGGAACATTTCGCAGGCGTGTCCCTGTTTAAATAAGAGAACAGATTAATATACTGATACCAAAATTATTGACTTTCTAAGAAAACTAGAGTTGAAAATGCATCATATTGTATGAGGAAGAATTTCTCAAGGCCAACTTTCTAAGCACTGTCCCTAGAGTAGAAGAAATTGTAACACAGATCAACTACAAAAAATGCTTCAATTTCTACAAATTTTAGTAGACACTAAAAAGTTTACAATATCTGGTGCTTGCAAGATCCTGGGCCTTGGCTTTGGGAGAGGCCAGTGGTTCTTTTTTTTTTTTTTTTTTTTGGTTTTTCGAGACAGGGTTTCTCTGTGGCTTTGGAGGCTGTCCTGGAACTCACTTGGTAATCCAGGTCTCGAACTCACAGAGATCCGCCTGCCTCTGCCTCCTGAGTGCTGGGATTAAAGGCGTGCGCCACCAACGCCCAGCGAGGCCAGTGGTTCTACACCGCTGAGAACGCTGGTTCTTAGATGGGCATTTCCAGCTCTACCCCACTCCAACCATCCGACTGCTTACCTTTCTTTGGGATCACTGGACATCAAGCCCATGTACCAACTATGATTCCAGTCTTTATCTCTCCCTGGAAAACTCTTTCTCTTGGTATCTTCCCACTCTGGTATATAACTCCACCATTCCATTCACCAGGTCAAAATTCTCCACTCTTTTCTGCCAACTTGCCTTTTAAATAAATTTTCACATCCCTCCTGCTAGGATCCAGGCATTATGCTGGCCTGCTGGGTGACCTGGCAGAATGCACTCAGGTATTACCCTGACCAGCCGAGAGTCTTATGACTGCTATATCACTATGTAGTCTGCAAGCAGGTGCAAAGGTCCCTCTAAGAGGAAAATTCCACCCACTTCTGCTCTCTTTCCCACTGTTCCTCTCTAAAGGTGCAGACAGGACTTTTCTTGTCTCCTTCTTCCTCTTTCTCCTCTCCCCTCCTCCCCTTTTCCTTTCTTTACTCCCTTCTCTTTCTCCAATAAAACTTCCTGCTTAATCTCTGTCTGCCTGTCGTGTTTGTCCCTGGCCCGCCACAGAATCTACCAAGGTTGAGGTATTATAACACCTCCATCCCCCATCAATCCCACTCTGATCAAAACTACCATGGTTTAATGCAAGGGCACTCTGGCCTCTCTGCTTGTGCTCTTAGCCCTCTGAAATTTGTTTGTTTTGGTGTTGAGTAAAAAAAACCAGGTCTCTTACATGGCAGCAAATGCTGCCCCAGTGAACCACATCACATCACAATGCCAGCTCTGAGCTACCCAGAGACATTACAGTATGTTACTAATCAGATCCCTAGCATACCTAGAGTGAAGTCCTCATGCAGGTCTCTGCAGCCTTCTCCAAGCTCTCTGAATCCACCTTACACTCCTCTCGGCCTCACTCCTTCCTGTTCACACACACCTCCCTCGAGGCTCTTGCACCTGCTCTTCGGCTACTTGGAAGACTTTTCCTCCAGGCCTCATTACAGTTCACATTCTTATCATACCCTTTGGTATTTTAATAATGTGTCACTTTTCAACTGGATTTTCCATTGGCAACCCTACGTACAACTGATCCCCATACATGGCATCCTCTTTAAATTTTGCAATTTTTAAAGGAATGCTAAAGTCAAAGAACTGCGAGATTTGCTCCATGAGTGCATATAGGTTTTATGAGGTTGCAAGATTAAAATTCTGACCTACTGATACTGGTGATGACATACTCTTTTTGAATACGTATCTTAAAAATCTTCAGATTTTGTTATCATAATTAACATGCATGAATAAACAACCAATTAATATAGACTTCAACACTAATAGTCATTTACTAAGGGATTATGAAAACACACTTCCTTTAAGTGTCCTGAAATGTCCATGCTACTGAATTCTTGCTTTGTCTGTCTTGTCAAGTATCTTATCATTTCAATACACTTCCTAATCCCAGGTCCTTTCTCCAAGTCTAATAGCTGTGAAGCATTAGTCCAACATACATCTTTCTAATGATTATATTAATAGCATAGGGACTAAGTCTCACACCAGGAAAAGAAATGTTGAAGAAAATTTCTTTTCAGTAAAAATGGTCTTTCTGTAATGTTTTGTTGCTATGTTCTTTCTAGGGTTACCTTCACCACTGTCAATTCCAGGCATGTTAATGGAGGATCCGCTGCTGGGCCCAGTGGAGGCCGAGTGCACCTGCTGCTCCAGGCGCTCTAGCTGGAAGACCAAGGAGTTCTTTTCTGTGCTGAGGCTCTCTAGCATGGTCTGCTTCTGGATGAGTGTCTCCGTCAGCTGATGGAGTCGGCTTTCTAGCTCTGACTGGCTGCTGTTGCTTAAAGTTTTGTTGGTGAGCTGCAGGGGAAAGTGCTCCATCAGTTCACAGGCTCAAGGGTGCACGGTATAGAAAAGACATGAATCGGGTCTTCAAATCAGTGATAGAGATTTCTCACTGGCTAGAAGTGATTTTTAAACCACATCGACAGGCCACACAGCAGCAGTTAGAAAATGTAATAGACAGGGCATTTCCTGGAATTCATATAACACACAATACACATGTGTTATTGTGTAACTTCTTTGTTGTGACTCACTACACAGCCCAGGTTGGCATCCAACTCATGACCATCCTGCCTCAGCCTCCTGAATGCTGAGGTTATAGGCAGGTGCCACCAAGCTGGGTCTCTGTTCTGGTTTTGTATTATGAATGCTTGTGACTATGAAGACACACTGTAGACTGCATTTCCTACTGCAGTTGGCATGGTCAAGTTTACAGGAATCACACTTCATAAGTGGGATTCCAAATCCACAGTTCAACAGTGTGGCACCCTGAAGACTGTGCTCCGTGACCCCCCCAGCCATGCAACTGCAGACAGAACAGAACATTCCCATCACCGCACATAGAGTTTGCCTGTTCTTGGGTTTCCTGTAAGTGGACTGTCACATCATTCTAGAAATTTTTATCTTTTTGGTTTTATTTATTTTCATGTACATGGATGTTGCATCTGATGCATGTCTGTACACCATATTCATGCCTAGTGCTCACAGAGGCCAGAAGAAGGTACTGGATTCCCTAGAACTGGAATTACAGATGACTGTGAACCACCATGTGGATGCTGGGAATCAAGCTCATTCCCAGTGGCCAGTGTACTTAACTGCTGAGGCCCTTCTCCAGTCCCAAATATATACTGGCTCACAGCTTATTTATTCATTCACCTGCATTGGATTGCTTATGAATACAAGACTCAAGTTTTTTTTGTGTGATACACCTTCATTTGTAGTGAACATCTAGTGTCACAGGGAAGATAGATGCTAACCTCACCAGAAACTGCCAGCTGCCTGGCAGAAATGGTGGTTCATAATTATAAGCCCAGAACTTGGGAGTCGGAGGCAAAAGGATTACAGTGCATCTAAGGTTAGCCAGGACTAAATAGCAAGACCTTGAATCAAGATAAGTAGGTAGGTAGAAAGGAAGGAAGGAAGGAAGGAAGGAAGGAAGGAAGGAAGGAAGGAAGGAAGGAAGGAAGGAAGGACAAAGGGGAAGCCTGTTTCCCCAGTGCTGTGTAATACCCAGTAGCACAGACTTGTTGTTCTAACCTGAAAGCTGAGCCAGTCTCAGGAGTGAGGGGACTCATCCTGATGACCCTGTGAACTACTACTACAAACTCATCTAACCCTTCAGGAAAGGTCTGTTCAAGTCTTTTGCCTAATGAAACCAAACAGTATAGCAGCTTCTTACTGTCAGCAGGAATCCTTATGGTGACTGTGTCCCAGAGCTGGGCCATGTGAGGCATGTCTGAGGAAGCAAGAGGAAGGCTGAGGAGGTGCTGGAATTCCGCCTCCTCTCCCAGTCTGTGGCTATCCTCCTTTCATTTCTGTACTGCCTTTTAGTAAGCAGAAATTTCAATTGTGATAACTCAAGTTATCAGGTTTTCTCTATGATTTGTGCCTTTTGTATCTGCTCTAAGAAACTTTTCTTCTTAGTCAGGCAGTGGTTGGCATATGATTTTTGATCCCAGCACTCAGGAGGCAGAGGCAGGCAGATCTCTGAGTTCAAGGTCAGCCTGGTATACAGAGTAAGTTCCAGGGAAGCCAGGACTACACAGAGAAACCCTGTCTCCAAAAACAACAAAAAACAAATAAACAACCAAAAAAAAAAAAAACAACAAGGAGAGAAAAGAAACAAAATCTTTCTTTTTCTAAATTGCATAAAGGGTATCCTGATATTTTCTTTCTAGGCCTTATAGTTTAGGCCTACCCTCACCAAAAAATAACTTTTGAGGCTGGTCATGGTGGCACAAGCCTTTAATCCTAGTACTCAGGAGGCAGACACAGACAGATCTCTGTGAGTTTGACGCCAGCCAGGTCTATACAGTGAGATCCACACCAGCAAAATGAGACCCTTTCTCAAAAAAAAAAAGTTTTTCTTATAAATTTTACAAAAGAGACAATGACTAAGATTTTTTTTCTGTGTTTTTTTCTACTCCTATAGAATAGTTTTGAAAGAGTGGAAAGTATATATAGGTGCCATTATTTTATTTTACATTTTCAGAATTAGAAAAAAATACTTTGACTTTATAGATGTCCTACCAATTGATACTACACAAGATTAATCAGTCAATCTTTATTAGGAAAAAGAAACCACAATTATGAACGTGATAATCAGCATGCCCACACTGAGGTCAGAAGTCATGCAGTTTTGGAGATAAGTCTAGCCTCAGATGAAGTGGCTACACAATAATTCTACAGGAGGAAGCCGTAGTGTATTGCAAATGAAGAGTCAAGTGGAATGAGATGAAAAGGCTACAGCAGCCCAAACCCTCCCATAAAATTCTGAAGCATATGAAAAGAGAAAGAAGGCCTTACAAAGCAAGGTCACTCACTTTTCCCCATTCCTACCTGATTTCTTAGTTTCTGAATTTCTTCCTCTCGATCTTTAATTCTGCTTTGCAGTGTGTTCTTTGTTCTATGCAGATCTTCTTCCATGTAATGGAATTCCTAGTGTGAGGCGTGAATAAATCAATCTGAGTGTGCTCCCTGCCTTCTCCAGAGCCCACCCAGACTCACACTGAGCACTCAGTTCATGTCACAGCCACACAAAATGGACCAGACATGAATTTGGATAGGTTTGATGAAAAGTCAACACATCAACATGATGCTGTAAACACTAGCTATGGAATACATGCTAAAAGGATAAATCATCAGAAAATACAAGATATTCTTACCTTACAGCAATGAGAAATAGGCCATCATTGTGAATGCCATTACAGAATATTACTATTGATCATGACAACAAACTAAAGGTATTTGCCATCTATGATAAAGATTGATGCTGTCAGTAACATAATGTTCATAAATTTTTTTTGTTTGTTTGTTTTTCGAGACAGGATTTCTCTGTGGCTTTGGAGGCTGTCCTGGAACTAGCTCTTGTAGACCAGGCTGGCCTTGAACTCACAGAGATCCGCCTGCCTCTGCCTCCCAAGTGCTGGGATTAAAGGCGTCATAAATTATTTTTAAAATACAAAATCAGGAGCCAGGCAGTGTTGGAGCTACCTTTATTCCCAGCACTCGGGAGGCAGAGGCAGGAGGATCTCTGTGAGTTTGAGAACAGCCTGGTCTACAAGTGCTAGTTCCAGGACAGTCTCCGAAGCTACAGAGAAACCCTGTCTTGGAAAAAAGAAACAAACAAACAAAAACAAAAACAAACAAACAAAACCAGGGCTGATGGATGGCTCATTGGGCACAAGGCTGACAGCCTGGTAAACATTTACTAGGAATGTTCCAGATTTCTTCTATGTTCTAGTCTGTACAAATTCAAGGCTAAAATACTTAATAAAGTATACATTTAGTCCTTAAATTAAATACTTTACATCTGGGATCTCTGATGAGTAGCCTACAGCTATAGTCAGCGTATGTTCCTCTACTTCATCATTTACAAATGGCATTTGAGAGAGAGTACAGGGGAACATTTGCCATAATAAATGAAAATATCACCTGTCACACACATGAAACTGCTGCCCTGTAATACATAGCAGCTCCCTGAATAAACTGAAATGCAATTCTGAAAGGACAGCTAATCTTATAATTATATTAACTAAGACAGCCTGCTACACACATGTCTTGCAGGTCTCTGCTTGTTTGATTTTTTTTAACAAAATAATTTTGAGGACTATTTCCATAATAAATCCTAATGAAAAACTCATTTAAAGAACTTAAATACAGCAGGGTGTTGGGGGCACACACCTTTAATCCCAGCACTCGGGAGGCAGAGGTAGGCAGATCTCTGTGAGTTCGAGGCCAGCCTGGTCTACAAAGCGAGTTCCAGGACAGCCTCCAAAACAATACAGAGACACTCTGTCTCAAAAAAACAAAATAAAAAGAACTGAAATACACATAAAAAGATGATTTAAAATACACAAAATTAGAAATTTTATGAGTGATACAGTAAGAGTCACAAAAATAATCTTCTATGAAATGAATGGTAGTGACTTTTTATTGTATGAAATAAAATAGTGAGTGCTAACTAACATCAGTGTTGCTACTCAGTAGACATTACTACAAGATGTAGAATCTTATCTGAAAATGTGGCTAAAAGCAAGTTTAGTATCAACTGCCTCAATATAGAAATCCCTATGTAAATAAATATATTGCAAAATAATTTGACTTTGGAAACTAACTGAATATATACTCTCACAAGAAAGTGACTAATATGGCACCACTGGTGTTTTTAGTAGTAACAGTAGCTTCATAGTTCTGGGAAAGTAGATGTTATGAGTACAGTATGTTTTTGTTTTTACACACACTCTGACATTGATAGGATATAGACACAGAAAGCAGAAAGAATTTTGAGTTCTGAGCTGATGATGCTGGGTTTTATTCTTTAGCTCATTTTACAGTATTGGGAAGTTACATCACCATTCTGTGCCCAACTTTTCATCTGTAAAGACAAACAACAACAAAAACATGGGCTAGAGGACATATCAGCAGTTAAGAGCACTTTATGAAAAATCATGGGGACTAGAGTTCAGTTCCCAGGATCCATGTAACAAGCCAGGTGTCTTGTAGGCCAGCTCTGAGTGGACAAGGGCAGAGACGGGAGAATATCCTATCTCAAAGGCATAGGTGGAGAGTGATGGAGGAGGATGCCCTCTTCTTACATGTGCACATACAGAGTCACACACACCGCAGAGATACACACACAAGACACACAAACAAACAAACAAATAAATCTTTAAAAAACAAACAACATTGGAGTCAGCAAAAAGGCTCGGTTGGGAGGTAGGTGTGTGGTGGTGCATGCCTTTAATCCCAGCTTTAAGGAGGCAGAGGCAGGAGCTCTCCCCCACCCCACCACAAACAAAATAACAATAAAAAAGAAGCTCAAGCCTGACAACCTGACTTCAATCCCTAGAACCCATGCAAACATGGAAGGAGAGAAGAACAACCCCCTAAGTTGTCCTCTGACTTCCACAAGCAAGCAATGGCACATGTATGTGCCTATAGCATGTATGTGTCTATACTGACACATCGTGAATACAGAGAAGAATAATAAACATTTAAAAAACCCAAACCAGGGCTGGAGAGATGGCTCAGCGGTTAAGAGCATTGGCTGCTCTTCCAGAGGACCTGGGTTCAATTCCCAGCACCCACATGGCAGCTCACAACCGTCTGAAACTCTAGTTCCAGGGGATCTGATACCTTCACACCAATGTACATAAAATAAAGTTAAATGAATTATTAAAAAAAAAAAACCAAGGCGGGTGGGATGGGATGGAAGAGCAAGAGGAACTGGCAAGCTTCTACCCACCACTAACACTTGAGCCTGTGCTATAAGCTCTCCTGGGAGGGGGTCCCTCTCCTTACCTGTTTCATCCGGTCCAGCTCAGTCTCCAGCTCTTGTTTAGATGCTTTCTGCCTAGCTATCTGGTCTTGCAGATCTTGTAACTGTTCTCTTGCTGATTCCGCTTCACTAACCTGCTGAGACTCCATATCCTAAGAAGAACCACACATAAAAGCAAACACTAACAGTTCGCTCAACACATACTGAACTGTGGACAGGGCTCAGCAGCCCCCAAAGGGATAAGAGATCACAGGACTCAAAGAAGATACCTTCACTATGTAATTCATCTAGGAGTGAGGGAATGACCAGGACACCACAGTTGCCTAGCCCACAAACCACCTAGCTTACGAGTGACCAGAAGTTTGCTAGGCAATTCATGCCTCCATTGAAAAGCTAACACTTGCTGGGTGATGTGGCACACGTCTTTAGTCCCAGCACCAGGAAGGCAGAGGCAGGCAAATCTCTGTGAGTTCAAGGCCAGCCTGGTCTACAAAGCGAGTTCTAGGACTGGCTCCATAGCTACTGAGAAACCCTGTTCTTTTCTTTTTTTTTTTTAAGATTTATTTATTATGTATACAGTATTCTGTCTGCATGTATGTCTGCAAGCCAGAAGAATGCACCAGATCTCATTACAGATGGTTGTGAGCCACCATGTGGTTGCTGGGAATTGAACTCAGGACCCCTGGAATTGCAGTCAGTGTTCTTAATCTCTGAGCCATCTCTCCAGCACGAGAAACCCTTTCTTATAAAACAAAACAAAAAAGAAAAGAAAAGCTAACACTTTCAAACAGACTTCACTACATTAGTTCCACTGTAGGTAGTGATGCACCATCAATCAGCACACACAGAGAATAACTACTGACATCACCCAGGTTAGTATGTGAGCTGCTTCCAGCTTTACTACTGTTACTCAATTTCATATCTCCCCATATTTCTTACTCTCACTTTTGAGTGTGAAAAGGTGAGAATAAGAAATATGTTATATACCTTTAATCCCAACACTCAGGAGGTAGAGACAGGGCTTGGCTTCTGTGTGTAACCGATGCAATTGAATTCTTTGGAATATTTACTTACAAATTTTTAAATAATCCCACTTAAAAAAGAGAGACTAGAAGGTTCATTATCCTGCACTTAATCACCTATCACCAGAGACCTTCTTCTATGATATCTGTGTCAAAGATCTCATATTCATGTGGAATAAATGGCCCAATTTACTGTTTTGTGCTGGGGGAACTGGACTGAGAGATCCCACAAGATAGGCAAGCATGCTATTACTGAAACATATTCCCAGATTGTTACTTTTTAGATTAAATATAGCACTTACACACAAACTACAATTGCAAGATTATGCATAAAACCCTAGTTTCTGAGTACATGTTAATATCAGGAGACATTTCAGTTTGATAGAAAACCCTAAACTAATTTGCTTTTGAGTAGCAGAATTTAAGATGCATACATTTAAAGAGTCTTGTCTGCTTCCTGGTCCAATTTAGGCTTTTATGTACATGGCAGCACTTGTGGTAAGTACTTCATCTGTGTTTGTTACCCCTTGGAGTTACAGTTCGTCAACAGACAGGACTCCTAGTGCTATAGATACATAGCTACATGGTAGCTAACATTCTAGTATAACAAAACACATTGTTTCAATATGCCACCTCCCTCCCCCTAAAATACAGAATAACCCCTCAAACTGGAGCAGCTGGGGTAAATGGTAGTCCAGGATGTTGAGCGATGACTGTTACCTGTAGCTCAGATCTCAGCTGATGGATCTGGCCCATCAGCTTCTGGATCTCCTCCTTTTGCATCTCCTTCTCATGCCGAAGTTCTTCTAGTTCCATGCTGCCAGCAGTACTGCTATCTAGGCCTTCAAAACTGGAGCCTTCCTTTAAGCTGTTTATCAATTTTTCTTTAGACTATTGTGGAACAGAGAGAATAATTAAGCAAGGATGATATTAGCTTATTATTCTTTTTAGATTTATTTATTTAGTGTTTTGCCTGCAAGTATGTCTGTGTCCCATATGAAGGTCTGGTGACCACAAAAGTCGAAAGAAAACATCAGATCCTCTGGAACTAGTACAGATTGTTGTAAGCCTAGGCACTGAGAACTAAATCCTCTCTTAGAGTACCAAGTGCTCTTAACTTCTGAGCCATCTATCCAGCCCTTTACTTCGTTTTATAGTATTCATTTTTTGTGGTGCCAGAGACTGAGTCCAGGGCCACACACATGCTAAACATACTTTTCACTAAGCATTATTCCCAGCTAGCTTACATAGTGTCATCTTATCTACAGAAACAATTCATCCATGGAGGAAATCCACAGGTAATTAAAGCCATAGGGATAAAAATGCAAGAGATCCTTGTTGTACTATGCTTGAATCTTTTTGTTAGTTTGTTTTGGTTTTTGTTTGTTTGTTTTTTGAGACATGGTTTCTCTGTGTAGCTTTGGAGTCTGTTCTGGAATTTCACTTCATAGATCAGGCTGGCCTTGAACTCACCAAGATCCACCTACCTCTGCCACCACTGCCTGTCCTGTCCTTGGATCTTAGTCCCCATGATCATGCTATTGTTACAAATGTTTCATAAGATTTTCCTATTTTCTTCTTGTCCCAGTCATAATCCACTAAACTACTGCTTAGAAAGCATCTAAGATGCACTTGGCACTATAAGAAAGACTTCTGTGAGATAAAGACAATGACCCCTTCTGGAAAGTGCCCTCTGCTTCACAGACTAAACAGGAAATTAAAAGTATTCATTAGAAGAATGCAATAAACTCAAGCAAGGGGAGATGGGCAGATTATTTCAGAGTTCTGAGCAGGAGAGGCTTCATTTCAAAGTCAGCATTTATACTGACATTGAAATATGGCTCACTGTAAAAACATACAGAGAAACACAAAAGCATGGTGGTGTGTGGTAAAGTACTGTGTGAGGTAGCTCAGAGTTTGGGTCAATTTGTAAAGGCTTCAGATGCCAGGCTAAACTTTTATTTATTTTTGTTTTGTTTTGTTTGAAATTGAGTCTTGCACGGCAACCCAGGAGGCCTTGAACTTGTGATTCTTCTGCTTCAGCTTCCTAAGACCTAGAGTGGCAGGCAGGTGCCACCATAAATGGTAGGCAAAATCAAGTTACCAGACAGTGGCAGGGAGTGCTGTCACCAAGATGCCTTTCAGAGGGTTGGCTGGGATGTACTGCACAGCAGGTGTCTAAATCATGGTCCACAGGTCAATCTGGCAGCCTGTTTCTGTACGGCTCAAAAGCTAACCATGTATTTTACATTTCAATAGGATTGTAAGAAGTAAAAACACAGAATATACGGTGTCAGCTGTTTTAGTCCTGACATATTTATTTACTATTCTGTCCTGTACAGAAAAATCTGTGGACCTCTGGTATGAAGGATGAGTAGGAAGAACACATCTAAGACTTATGCAGATCAACATATAAAGTGCCAATTCTCAACCAGGAAGCATCGATTCTTTCACATCGAATACAAAATTTTAAAGTTACTATCTTTTCGCCGGGCGTTGGTGGCGCACGCCTTTAATCCCAGCACTCGGGAGGCAGAGGCAGGCGGATCTCTGTGAGTTCGAGACCAGCCTGGTCTACAGAGCTAGTTCCAGGACAGCCTCCAAAACAGCACAGAGAAACCCTGTCTCGAAAAACCGAAAAAAAAAAAGTTACTATCTTTTCAAAAGAATTTTTCCTTTTAAGTGGCAGAACTATAGGCATTTCCATTTCTTTCTGCAGACTTTATTTTTCAAATTTCCTACACTGAACATCACCATTTACATACTGCCTCCCACCCCAATCACAAGGTCCCAACCTGGCAACTCTCACATCCGCAGCCAGCCTTTGGCCTTTCACGATGTTGCCAGGCAAGCGGCGCCTCCCCTTTCTGAGAAACCCAGAGATTCCACATGCCAAATCCAAGCACTCTACCTAGGCCTCATCACATCACAGAAGCTGCCAAACCGCCTATCATCGCCCTTGGATACTCTCCCCTGTCCCAACTTCTTCCTGGTTCTCCCAACTCTGGCTGCTCTCTTCTTAGGTGTTTTCTTTGCCCATTTTGTAAATGCTGATGTTTAGAATTGCATAATTAGTTCTAGGCCTTCTCCTCTCACGATTAATTTCACCTAACACCCATAGCTCCTGCTGAGCTTCAGGCCTTAGTTTCTAACTACCTCCTTCAACCCTAACATGTCATCACTCCTCTTTGTTTCTTTTAGAAGACAAGAAACAACATTCCTACATGCAAACAGAAACCCAGAGTCATCCCATATTCCATCTGACTTCTTTGCCTTCTCTCCAATTAAATTTCTAATTTACATTTCTCGAATAGTCTTTTACCTATTAGCTATCTTATTAGCCATCCTCACTTTCATAAACCTAGATCAGGCCCCTAACACTTTTATAATCACTTGTTACATCTACCTGACTATGATCTCACCGTCTCGCTTACTCCTTCATTACATTTCTTGAGCGCCAGATATTGTTTTGGGATGTAACAATGAACAAGATGATTTCAATTCTTGCTTAAGTTCTTCACTGCTGCTACGATTCTTAATTTCAAATCTCATAATGCTCCTCAGTTTCTTTAGCACCCCTCTCCCCTCACCTACAGGATGATAAAACCTAAAAGGGCCTTCACAATCTGGTTCCAGCCCATCACTGGGTTTTATTCCCATCACCTCATCTAGAACCCAGGCATATTGTGTTCTCTCAGGACCTGCTTCTGGCATGACTTCTTTATCCAAATCTCTACACTTCCTACTCATCCTTCAAGGTTCTCTCTGTAGTGTCAGCTCAGTGCAATGAACCCTGGCACCTGGGCACATAAAGTCCTTTTTCTCTCCAAGTCCCACTGTACTGTATCAATGACTTTATCCTATCAATTATTTTGATTTTTTAATCTGCTAACCTGAATGTACCCTTGAATCAAAAAAAGTAAAAAGAAAAAAAAAAAGAAAGAAAGAACGAAAAGAAAGAAAGAAAGAAAGGAGAGCCCTAAAGTTTTGTAAACAATTGTGTGGCATGCTTTACTGCCAGATGACAGTAATAATTTTCAGAACAAAACAATGAGGAAGCTGATCAGGGAGTTGAGACCGTCAATATCTAAAGAGCAAGCAGCAAGGACCTGAGGTTAGGAGGTGAGAGTTGGAGACATGCCTGAAGTCTCATGAAGACAGGTAGAAGCAGGGTGGGCACACAGCAATGCAAGAGAGGGTTTAGGACAGGGCTCAAAGGGACCTTTACTCTTTGGAGATTGGGAAGAGGACCCCAGAGAGCTGGAAACAAGGGTAAGAGAGGACAAAATAGGAGCCAAGGTGGTATGGGGCACAGAAGGCCGGAACTCCAAGAAGGTGGGAGGGTAGCAGAGCTGACTGTGTCATCCAACTCAAAGTGTATGCAAACACAACAAAATGTAACAGCAAATATATATTCAGGTCATTCCAGACCTTTTAGAGAAGAAAATTTCAAAAATGTAATAGAAATTATATGATGGAACAAAGGGAACAAGTTCTTAGTAAATGAGGACAGTATAGTCCCAACCATTCTGATGTATCTGACACTGAGAAAAAACAGAGGACAGTTCAAAGAAGCTAAAACAAAACAACAACAACAAAAACAAAGCATGAAACCAACTTATTTTTTTTTCTTCTTTGGGAGGGGTCCCAAAATCTAATCCTCAATCTTCCACTAAGTGGCCACTGCTTTTGTGAGCTAGGACACAGCGGCAGTAGACACACACAAGAACAGGTGTATGAGAAGCAGCTAAAGTGACGCAGGCAGACAGAACCCTGCATAGACAGAGACCAAAAAAAACAAAAGCGCACACTTTCTTTGACAAGCTGAGGGCTACACTGGTGACTGAAGTTCTTGCAGGAACCACCAAAGGAGCATAACATAGCTGCTTAGTGACAACAGCGTCATCAGAGATGAAGGGAGGAAGTCAAAGATGTGAACCAGGCAGTGGTAAGATCAAGGGAATTTCTATCCTTTCCACAGAAGCTCCAAGTGCAGCAGGGCAGTATCTAGAGAGTGCTGGTGTCTCCCAGCGAGGGCGCATAAGGGTGTACACTCTTGTTTACCTGGAGTATCCGTGTAGCTTTCTGTTTATAGTCAATTAACTCCTGTTTAGAAGACTCCAAGCTCAACTTCTGTAGCTTGACTTGCTGCTGGAGCTCATCAACCTTCTTCTTCTCCTCAGAGTACTTTCTTTCTGCCAGAGTAACCGCTTCTGCCAAATTCTGACGTTCCACTTCCATTTTATTAAGGCGTGCAGCACACTCACTCTGTGGTAAATTTTACATTATACTTATTCTATCATTTACAACAATGCATTCAGGTATCTTAAGGAATTTATGAGCTCTGATCAACAATGAGGTGAAAAGAAAAAGAATATAAAAATATACAACATTGTGGCTCCCAAACACAGCACTGCATTAAAGTCAACTAGGAGTTTATTCAAGGTGTAACAAGGTCTTTTGGGGCTTAGTGAACTGGAATTTTCAATTTTGGTGCTGGTGATCTATTTTCTAAGAAATATGCCAGGTATGGTGCTGCACACCTAACTCCCAGAGGCAGGGGGACAAGTGTGAAGCAACCGTCAGCAGATTAGTGAGGCAGAGCCTCTCTTTGGACCTGGAGGTCACTAGGCTGGCTGGTCAGAGCTCCAGGAATCTGCTTGTCTCCCCTGCCCACTCAGAACTGAAGTCACAGATTTGTGCTACCACATCCAATCTCAGGTTCTCGTGTCGGCACAGCACACACTTTATACTGAAGCGTCTCCCCATCCTCCACCTCACTATTCTTTATGGCCTTAACAGGATTTCCTTGTATGGACATACCACAACTTGTTTATTCTGGCAGCAAGCTAAAGAATGTGTTATGAAGTGCAGAGGCAACCCTCTCTTCCTGAGTACCAAGAGAATGCAGCTTCTCCCTTCTAACCTGCATTTGTCTGTAGCTCTCCTGCTCTCTCTTCAGAGTGGCATCTGCTTCATGCAGTCTCTCCTGAAGAGTCTGCAGAGCTTGATTCTGTAGGCTACTGCCTTCATTGTGATCTTGCATTATTCTAAAAGAAAATGTATTACATGAGCAAACGCATTTCCACAGGGAGCAATCAGGTATCATAATTCCTAGAGCATCTATGAATTAGTCAAACAAAAAAGATGATCTAAGACATTCTTTTTAATTATTTTTTGGTGCTTTGCTAGCATGTATGTCTAAGTATGACTATGTAACTATAGTCCCCTTGAACTATAGTTAACAAAGAATTGTGAGCTGCCATACAAGGTCCTCTGGAAGAGCAGCCAGTGCTCTTAACCTTTGAAGCCATCTCTCCAGCCCCCAGCTAGGACATTCTGAACAGAATATTTTTGTATTTTTTAGGTCACATATAAATTCACAGCATATATTAAACAATGGATGACACTACACTTTTCAAATACTCTTTTTTTTAAGATTTATTGATTTATTTATTATGTATACAGTATTCTGTCTGCACGTATGCCTGCACACCAGAAGAGAGCACCATATCTCATTGCAGATGGTTGTGAGTCACCATGTGGCTGCTGGGGATTGAACTCAGGACCTTTGAAGAGCAGCCAGTGCTCTTAACCTCTGAGCCACCTCTCCAGCCCTTACATACTCTTAAATTTAGAATTTTCTAACCATGTATCTCAAGGGCCAAAAAATGTATTCATTTTAATCACTCACATTTCCAGCATTACAAGAAATTTTTCCTCTTGTACACTTCTAAAAAGCAGACTCTTCATAAGCATACGACAGCATTACCACACTTGCACACTCTAGCTTGCCTTTCTTTACTAGCAGAGCTCACCCTACCGTGACTTTTCACTCTGTAAGGCTTCCAGCGCTTCCGTGCGGGAACTCAGAATCTGGTCAGCCTCCTGCAGTCGTACTTTAAGGACAGCCAGCTGGGAATCCTTTGCAGCCACTGCTTCAGTGAGGTCATCAACTTGGGCTCGTAGTTCCCGAGTTATTCGATCACTCTTTGAATGGTCAACATTCCATTTTTCAACTCTTGCTCTTGCCTTATTTAATTCTAGAAAAAATGAAAATTTTCTACTGATGCAAAACAAAACCTATCTTTTCATGATATACATAGAGATAGATGATGTAGTCTGCCATGAAAAACAATTTTTAAAGTACCGAAACAAATTTTTCAGGAAATATTTGTTTCAAAACATTTCATGTCTACATAAAATGTAGACAAACCTTTTTCTAGTCTTTTTAATAATCTTAAGAATTAGATTGGGGAGGAGGGGAGGGAGAGGGAACTGGGATTAGCATGTAAAACAAGCTTGTTTCTAATTTAAATTAAAAAAGGAAGAAAAGAATTAGAGTATTATGATAATAATCTTAATAATCTGCCCCTCTGGCCTTCTTCCATGCCTAAATAAAACTTCCCACTACTCTGTCACTGTTCTCACTGGCCCCAGGAACCAGGGTAGACATTTTCTATCTCTTCTCTCCTCATCCAGTCGTAGTATTAATTAAAAAAATATATATCTTCATAGTATTCACAGCCTCTCTGTCACTACCACACCATAGACACAACATTATTTCTTTTCTTTCTTTCTTTTTTCTTCTGAGGCAGAGTTTCTCTATGTAACAGCTCTGGCTGTTTGGCTGTCCTGGAACTCACTCTGTAGACCAGGCTGGTCTCAAATTCAAGATCTGCCTGCCTCTGCCTCCCAAATGCTGGGATTAAAGGCATGTGCCATTACATCTGATTATTATTTTTTTTTAAAAAGATTTATTTTTATGTGTATGGAAGTTTTGTCTGCACACACATGTATGGCCGGTGCACCTGGAAGTAAGAAGAGGACACTGGATTGCCTAAAACTGGAGTTACAGATGGTTGTGACCCACCCTATCAGTGTTGGGAATAGAACCTAGATCCTCTGGAAGAGCAGCCAGTGCTTTTAACCACTACGCCATCTCTCCAGCCCCAATTGTTTCTTTTTTAATTGGTCATTTCTGAAGAATTAGAGTATTATCTACTTGCAATCATGACACTGTATGGTTCTGGAGGGCATTATTCACACAGAATTCCATGTGCATTCATGGTCCCTGGAGTGGCAACATTATTATACTGCTTACTACTGTCTAACACTTCACTCCAACTTTGGCTTATGAAATAGTTCTCCTTAAAAGTCCAGAATAAGCCGGGCGTTGGTGACGCACGCCTTTAACCCCAGCACTTGGGAGGCAGAGGCAGGTGGCTCTCTGTGAGTTCGAAGCCAGCCTGGTCTACAGAGCTAGTTCCAGGACAGTCTCCAAAGTTACACAGAGAAACCCTGTCTCGAAAAACCAAAAAAAAAAAAAAAAAAAAAAAAAGTCCAGAATAAATAAATCAAATAATTAGATATTATTAACATCTGTTTTCTACTGGTTCTTTTTCTTTGGGGGGGATTTCAAGACAGGGTTTCTTTGTATTGCTTTGGAGCCTGTCCTGGAACTCACTCTGTAGACCAGGCTGGCTTTGAACTCACAGAGATCTGCCTGCCTTTGCCTCCCAAGTGCTGGGATTAAAGGCATGAGCCACCAACACTGGGCCTTTACTGATTCTAAAAATAGTAATTTACACATGTAAAACCAGTACTTGTCAGGCTGAAAGAGAAAGCCTGATCTAAAGTTGATGTTAGCCTAGGCTACAGTGTAAGACTCTGCCCCTCCCCGTTTTAATACAGTGGTTTCTTAAGAATTTGAACTAGCCAAAATTCTGTTTTGTGCTCACTTAACTGGTTCAATTTCTAAATTTAGGCCCTAAATTTCTGAGGAAAAACATTTTGCAAGCCCCATCTAATTAGGGCCTACCTTCTTGAGTTTCTTTGGATCTCTGAAGTAATGAGGCCATTTCCTGGTTTAGAGACTGGACTTCATTCCTGAGCAGCTGATTCTCCAGGCGGAGATTAGACAGCTCATGTGACCTGCCACCATCACTAGGTGCTGGGCTGGGCTCCGTGCTGTGGTCTTCTGTGCTGTGCTCTGTGCTGGTGGCATTGGATGCTGTGCTTTCCTTCAAGGATTCCTGGTGGCCTTCAGGCACAGAACCAGAATTACTCACTTCTGTAAAACAAGAACACACCTGGGTACAACAGCACCATCACTATGTAAGCAGCAGTCACTTGCTTTTGGAAGGCCTCTTGGTGAGCTGTAGTTAGGATCCCATAAAAATACCATTAATTCTCAATAGATAGCCTCTAATGAAAATCTGTTCTCACAAATGGAGTCTACAGACCTGCAAGGTTCCTCCAAGTCTGAAAACACTGGAAGTAAAAGTACAGAGTATAAAAACAGTTCTGGGAAGAAGAAGGCCAGAGATAATTTAAACACTGGGTTTCCTTATTTCTGACATGGTTTGGAAAAGAGGGGTACAAATGTCAATACTGAGAAGGCACAATAAAACAGCTATGGGGTTCAAGGCAGTAAGACTAATACAACAGGTCACAGCAATTTATTATAACTGAACCAAAGGATGAGTTCAGTCCATCCTGTTTCTAATTAACTTTAACACAAATTCACATATAACTTATTTTAATTTTATTTTAATTTTGAGACAAGGTTTCTCTGTGTAACAGTTCTGGTTGTCCTGGAACTCACTCTGTAGATGAGGCTGGCCTCAAACTCACAGAGATCTACCTGCTTCTGCCTCCCAAGTGCTGGGATTAAAGGTATGCACCACCACCCAGCTTACTTTTATATTTTTAATATGTATAAATATTTGCCTATATGTATGTCTGTACACCTTTTAAATACCCTGTCTCGGGGGAAAAAAATACCAAAATAAATAAATAAATTAAGTAAAGAAAGACTTTCTTCAAAAATCTGACTACAGGCTCAACAGGATGAGCCTGACAACCTGAGTTAAATCCCCAGAACCCACATAGGAAAAAACCAATCCCTCAACCTCTCCTTCGATCAATACATGCTTCTGTGGCAATATGCACCCACACCTCCAGAAAATCTCCTCTTTAGGTCCAATTAAAAAAAGTGTGTTAAAGATCTAAATGTATAACTTACAAATTTAATGCAAGGATTTATCATGACTTAACAAACTCACAGGCTATTTTATCTGATTTCAATGCTATCAAGTTAAAAATCATTAAAGTAGGAAAATTTCATATTTGTAACTAAAAGAAAATTTTAAGTAACTCAAAGTCCAAAGAAAAATAATAATTAAGTATATAATACATATAAGTTTTTTAAAATCTGTATTTGTTAGTCAATAAATAATAATTTAAAACAAAGACTGTAGGATAGCCTATAGATAAAAATGATATTAGGACCTCAAATCTTCCTTGCAGTCTCAAAGAGACTATTTTTTTTCCTTCTTTTTTTTTTTTTTCCTTTTTTGAGACAGGGTTTTTTTCTGTGCAGTCCTGGAACTCATACTATAACTTAGGATGACACATCCAATCTGCTTAATTCTGAAAGAAACAGGACTGATTAGCTACCAGGACTTTGGCTCCCAGAACTTTCTTCAGTAGCCTGGATGGTAGTTACACTGGTGTTCACAGAACCGACACTTGAGGACTGAGAGCTTGGAAAGATGGGTACTTTGCCCTTCTCTTTCTTGATTTCCACTCTCCCAGTGGGCTCCTTCTGGGAACTGTTAAGAAAATCAAACAGCAGCTCATCGTCAGGCTCTGACTTTTTCCTTCGGACAAACTGTGAGGAAGGTCTAGGGACAGATGCATGCTCAGAGGCATGGGAGGCCTCCCCGGCTGTCCTGGATCCCACTTTCACATTTGATGTGCCAGCTAAGACAGTGGCTTTTTGATTCCGGATGTTATCAGCAGCTGAGGAAATATAGTTAGCTTTAGGTCCAGTCTGGTATGTTGAATCTGTGTTTTGCTGGTGAAGTTCAGGATAGTCAGTATTTTTGCTATAATAGATATTGCTGGTATTCTCCTTTCTGAGAGCTGTTGCAGCCCCTTGATCAACTCGGTTTAAAAGATCTTCCGCCCTTCCAGCAAGATCAGCAAACCAAGACATGATGGTAATAGGGTAATCCTACTGATGAACCTGTAAAAAAAAGGAGGGGAGGACAAGCTGTGATCAATGTATCATCCGGAAAGAGTCTTGGGTTAAAACCCAATCTGGCCTCTTACTAGCCAGGCAACCTTGAACAAATTACTAATAGAAGCTGAGAAACCTTATGAAAGCATAAGACTGGAAGTAATCTTCCATACAGAATGTTTTTGTAAATGTTCTATGATGGGTTTGTGCTGTGCTGCCCAAGCTACCGTGAACAAACCATCTTCCTATCTGACTCCCAAGTAGTTGAGGCTACAGGAACTCATTACCACACCCAGGTCAGAATGGTTTTTAGGACCAAACAATAGGGGAAAACACCTTTGGAGATGCTTGACACACAGAAAACCCCCGCTAGTAACTTGACTATCATTATTACAACTATTATTTTCCTTGTTATTTCAATGAAGGGCAAATCTTTTTTTTTTTCTTTCTGTTTTTGTTTTTCGAGATAGGGTTTCTCTGTGGCTTTGGAGGCTGTCCTGGAACTAGCTCTTGTAGACCAGGCTGGTCTCAAACTCACAGAGATCCACCTGCCTCTGCCTCCTGAGTGCTGGGATTAAGGTGTGTGCCACCACTGCCCAGCTATGAAGGGCAAATCTGAACACAGCAAAAACATATGTGAGAGACTATGTCGTGTTCCACATACTGAACTCCAAACCTAAAAACCTCAGAATGAAGACAGGATCTTTAAAGAAGTAATTTCAATTAAATTAATGTCAGTATTGGAATAAACATATATACAAATATTCATAGAACAACAGAGAGAAGACGGTTGTCTGTAAGGCAAAAGACAACCCTCAGAAATCAGCCTCAGACAAGAAAGCTGGGCAGGTAAAAGCCCTGAAGCTTGACTATCTGAGTTCAGTCCACAGAACCCATTGGGGAACAGACAGAGGACTCAAGAAAGCTGACCTCTGGCCACACTGCCACAAGTGCACACACAACTAACGAGCAAAGAGACACAAGCCAACGTTGCCAACACCTTCACCCCAGACTTACAACAGTGAGAGAAACCAACTTCTACTGTCTAATCCATCCAGCCTCCACTTTTTCACGGATGCCCTAACAAATTCACACAGGATTCAAATAGCAAAGGACACGCTTGACCAAATTCCACCCAAGTAAAAACACTTCTCTTAAATTTGTTTCAAAGGGCCGAACTTTGGGGAAGGGTGCCTCCTGATTATCACTATTATAAAGCTATTATTTATGTAAGCACATATAATTCTTGGTAAATTTTTAATAATTTAAATACTTAGTACCTACCATGTGCATGTTAAGCTGAGTCCAAATTATTTGTAAATGATTGTATAAATGATCTATCCAACCAACATATTTGAACACTTACAGGTGCCACATAAGTCAAAGCAATGAAGTAATTAACCTTCATGCTACAGAAGAAAGTAAGCTGCAAAGTCGACAATGACTGATGAATGTAGTCAGCACTCCTTTAGCCTGAAATTATCTAGCTCTTGGGCTTTCTTCACCAAAACAGCATCAGAGTTATCTCTGCATCTAAGCTGGGTCTTTTTATTCTGTGTGCATACCTTTCATTTGCCTTACAGTGCTTCAGGATATTATAACTACTGTTTTTTTTCACACCTGTCTCTCCCTCTTGGGGAAAGGGGAGTGGGCGGACGAACACAATGTCAGTTTTGTTCACCAACGAATTCCCAGAACCTAGCCTACACAGGCACTCCTAGAAACTCTGCTGAAGCAACTCATCTTTATATGCCAACTGTTGTGCAAACAGTATCACGAATAACTCTCTCAGCTACGTTATGTGGTAAACTGCAATGTCCTTTAAAAAAATCAACATGGATATGGTTTAGAAAGATCCCAGAGCTTAGACGGCACCTCAGACATTGAAATCTAAGTCAACCCAGTGTCAAACCCACCTTTTAACCCCTTCCTCTTCATAGCTAACCTCGTCAGGGAGTTCACTGTTTAAACACATTCTTTAGGAAACCCGTTAGGTGTGCATTTCAGTTTATGAGAAGTGAAATGAAAACGTTAAGGTGACATGCATTCCGACTTGTAAAACTCCACACAAGCGTTAAGTAAAATTGGTGGTGAGCGAGAGAAAATTAACTGTCCTAATAATAAGGCCTAAAGACAACGCATTAATTAGTGTTTTACCTCCCCTGTGCAAGTTAATGGGGCTTTATTCACATGGATCACAGACACTGAGCTGGGGCCTGGGCTCTTGTCTCAGTGACAGACTCCAAGAGGGGGACTCTGGTGGTGCAAAGCCACCTGAAAGGTCAGATGTCACACAGACGTGGGGTCAGGGGTCAGCGGCCAAGCCCGGCGGCCTCAGGGGCCCTGGGTGGCGGAGAGGCGAGGACACACCCCCATCGCGCCCCCACAGCAAGTCAGAGTCGGGGGGTGGAGGGCAGTCGGCCACAGGCCGGACCCTACGGGGCTGTGGCGTCCCCTTCCTCGGCCCCGAGCGAAGACCAGCACGACGGCACTCGGGAAAGGCGGAGACCGGGTCCCACATGCCCAGCCGTCCCGCCCGCGGCCTGGTCGCGCCTCACCTGAGGACGCCGAGCGACAACGCCACGGCCTCGTCGCCCACCCGGGCCGCCTCAGCAGCGGGTTGCTCCCGGACCTGCCGGCTACCTCTTCCGGGAGACGTGGAAGGGCGGCGAGGACCTCAAAACAGAGTGGCCGCCCAGCTGCCTGAGTGGCGGGGAGCAGAGCGCCGCCGGCCGCCTAGCAAACCACTCAGGCGGCAGCGCCGGCGTCCGCGGGGCCCTAGCGCCTGGCCACGCCCCGCTTCCGTAGGTGGCGGAACCCGGCGCCGCGCCAGCGTACGTGTGACGTAACCACCGCCTGCACGCGGCTGGGACAACATTGCGGGCCACTCCCACGCAGGGGGCGTGGTCTGCCAACGGCCACGTGGTGGTGGGCGGGTCCGGTCTGAGGTGGGCGGGGCGTGACCGTCTGATCGAGCGCGTCCAGGTCTCTAAACTCCTCCTCCCTCTGGAATCCAAAAGTTTTATAGATGAGGATTCTGAAGTAAGAGGATGGGAGTACGGAAAACATGAGCCCTGGGTCTGTGGGATGGTTCAGTATACAAATAGCCACGCCTGACGGCCTGAGTTCCATCCATAGTGTGGAACGAGATTTGCGCGCGTGTATTTGCGCGTGCGCGTACACACACACACGTACACACACACACACATACACACACACACACACACACACACACAAAATATAATTTAAACCGGGCGTTGGTGGAGCACGCCTTTAATACTAGCACTCGGGAGGCAGAGGGAGGTGAATCTCTGTGAGTTCGAAACCAGTCTGGTCTACAAAAGCTAGTTCCAGGACAGCCTCCAAAGCCACAGAGAAACCCTGCCTCGGGAGAAAAAAAAAGTATATATAAATACACATAATTTAAAAAGTAAACCTTATCGCTGATTTCTTGGAGCTTGCTTTCAAGTGACAGAGGCAGATATTACCTAAGCCAATGAATGAACAATAATTTCAGAGCATTACCAAGGTCATAAATCAAGAAATAGCGGAGAAGTTGTAGGGAAAAGGGACCAGTCAAAGAAACACACCCTGAGCAGAGCCAAAGAAACACACTTTGGCCCTGCAACCAGAACCAAAGAAATGTACCCTGACCCTAAAACCAGTGCCAAAGGAACACACTTTGTCCCTGGAATCAGAGTCAGTGAAAGAAATGTACCCTGGCCCTAAAATTGGAGGCAAAAGGCTAAAAAGGACCAGAGAAAGAAACACACTTTGGCCCTGAAACCAGAGCCAAATCTGACCCTAATCCTGTGTAAAAAAGTAACCAATCCCAGAGCAGAGCTCTAGCCAATCTGAGCTCAGCACTGAAATCGGACCAATCCCTACCCTGGAAAAACTTCCCCAACCCCAGGAACCCCTATATAAACCCTGTGTATGTTCAGCTTGGCTGGTCCAGCTGTCTTCCAATAAACACCTTTGGATGAGCTTCGGGTGAAGATCTTCTTTTGCGGCTGCGACAGAGCAAAGGCGACCCTGGGCAGAGCAGAGCAGAGCAGAGCGGAGCGAGCAGCACTGTAACACTTGCCCGGGAAACCTTCCTTGGCAGAGCGGAGTTGTTACACTCTGCTCCCGCCCTGCTCCCTGCTCTCCGCTCTCCGCTCTCCAGGAGCAGAGCTGAACTGTAGCAACTTCGCCCGAGAAACCTCCTGCGGAGCAAAACTGCTACACTAGGCGAACATCCCCAGCTGGAAGACCCTGTCCTGCCGGAGCGGAGCTGACACACCGGAGAAGCCTTTCTCTGAGGCAAGGCTGTAAGCTGCCAAACTTACTGCAACCTGTGGTGGTCCTTGGCTCCCGAGCTCCAGGATACCTTTCTACCTGAGCTGTGTAACACTCAGTATCCTTGGCTCCCGAGCTCCAGGATACCTTTCCACCTGAGCTGTGTAACACTGGGTATTCTGTGACTCCCGAGTGCCAGAATACCTGACCCACTCCTGTTCCATCCTGTCCTGACCCATCCCGACGAAACGCTTACAGAAGTGACCAGAAGCAGGAAAATAAATCAGGCTGTCACAGTCCCTTGAAGAAGCGATAACTTAAACTGAGACTTAAAGGACAGAGTAAAGGGCTTTCCATGCAATAGTACTACAGTTATGTTCTGCATATAGTTCTCAGACTCTGAAATCGTTGTTCAGTAATAAAATCTGTGCAATAATTCACTAAAGACTGTATCTACTGGGTGAACAGGACAAGGCTAATTTGGCCCTAATGAAAAGCCTACAATATGTTCTCAAATGTGTGCATTTGGGCATTGAGGAAACTAAGACTCAGGGATGTTAAATCTGTCCAAGATTGTCATCCTAAGAAGTATCCAATTCACTCCAATTCTGTGCTCCTAGATTCCACATTAAGTATTGGGAATAACTGCAAGCCACTTTCTTCCTGTCAAGACGGTTTAGTCCAGTCCAAGTGAAGAGCAGCAGAAGCTGATACTTGCTGTCTCTACAATTTTAGAGCCCTTATTAAATGGAGACAAGTTTTCAGGATCCTTGAGCTGCTTATTCTATTTTCACAGCACATTAAGGAAGGGACTGTTCTTTCTGTGTGGTAGGTGGCACTGCAGCTCCCAGCTAGTGAGCGGCTCTTCCTGCTAAGGGTCATTTATCATCATTGGTTGCCGGGTGACTACAACACCCACTGATTTGATCGTATGACCCATCTTTTGTTGATGGAATGTATACTTGCCTGTCTTATGCCCCACCTAAACCTAAACTGGAGGAGTCAGTGATGTATCTCCTCCAGTTTTTTTTTTCCTTGAGTGAGAGAGAGCTCACGTCCCAGCTGGGGCTGTTCTGTCAGCCTGAATCCTGAAAGGAAAAATGAGGCATTAACTACCTAATGAAACCTGATACATTACACTATTTACAGATGAAGGCACTAAATGCAATAAGATGCAGTTACTTGGCCATGCTTCTTACTTTTCTATTACTGCGAAGAGACACCATGACAAAGACGCTTCTACATTAAAACATTTACTTTGGGGACTCACAGTTCCACAGGGTCAGAGGTCATGACCATCATAGCATGGAGCATGGAGGCAGGCAGACAGGCATGGCGCTGGTCCAGAATCAGAACTTACGTCCTGATCTGAAAGTCGGAGGCAGAGGACAGAGAGAGAGAGAGAGAGAGAGAGAGAGAGAGAGAGAGAGAGAGAGAGAGAGAGAGAGAGAGAGAGAGAACAAACTTATTCAGAATGGACTTTTGAAACCTACAAACTTACCCCCGGTGACTCACCTCTAACAAAGCTACACCTCCTAACCCTTCTCAGAGTTTCCCCAGATAAGTACCAAGCATCCAGAAACCCATGATTCATGATCCTATGGGGCTCATTCTCATTCACACTCACCGCGTCATGCTGCAGTTGAGATTTACATCTAGGTTAGTGTGACCCCAGAAGTGGTTAAAGCACTTAACTACTGAAAGGTAAAAATGAAAAAGGTTGGGACAGAGCCAAGTCCTCCTCGGCACAAATATTGGCAGTGGCCAGGTGATTGCAGTGCACGTGTTTAACCCAAGCCCTTGGGAGGCAGAGGCAGGCGGATCTCTATGAGTTCCAGGTCAGCCTTTTTTTTTTTTTTTTTTTTTTTTTTTTTTTTGGTTTTTCGAGACAGGGTTTCTCTGTGGCTTTGGAGGCTGTCCTGGAACTCGCTCTGTAAACCAGGCTGGCCTCGAACTCACAGAGATCCGCCTGCCTCTGCCTCCCGAGTGCTGGGATTAAAGGTGTGTGCCACCAACACCCCGCCAGGTCAGCCTTATGTGCAGAGTGAGTTCTAGGACAGCCAGGGCTACACAGAGAGATCCTGTCTTATAAAATGAAACAAAAAATTATATATATATATATGTGTGTGTGTGTGTGTGTGTGTGTGTGTGTGTGTGTGTGTGTTTGTGCGCGCGCCCACAAAACTGTATGTCAAGGACTGGAGCTATAGCTCAACTGATAGTGTGCTTGAAGCATGATAGGCCTGCAGCATGAAGCTCGGGGTCTGATCCCCAACCCTGCATAAATTGGAACTGGTGGTGCATGCCTACAATCTTAACACTTGGGAGATGGAGGAAGGAGGATCAGAAATTCACATCCCTTGTCACCCTTCAAGGCCTAGTCATTCTGTCTCTGGTATGTGTCAGTTCCAAAGCAAACTCCATTTCCCACATCACTGGCAGAGGAAGCGAAGGGTTATTTGGGGTGCCTCTTAGCAGACCAAAGTGCATGCTGGTCTCCAGGGTTCCCCAGTATCACAAGTACTGTCACACAATTCAGAGTCTACGTTGGCACCCTGGTCTCTTCACCTCCTCTCCTACCCTATACTTCTCTAGTTCATGTTCTTCCGCTCATTCTCCTTATGACCCTGCTATTTCGGCTGGACTCCCTCTTTTGTCCACCTTCTCTTCCTTTTGTCCTTCTCTCTCCGTTCCCCCTCCTCCCCCATCTCTGCTCTCCGGCCTTCTCCTTCTCTCTTGCGCCCCCTACCCCCACAGCTCTGCTCCTGCTTCTCTCACGACCTGGTCCAGTCTGCTGGCCATGCTCAATCTACGACTTTCTCTCTGTGCAACCTGATGTGGGACTGGAAACCAAGCCCAGCCCTCTGTGTGAGGTCCCAGGTGACCTCGGGCTGGACTACAGGAGCCTTTCTGGAGGTTAGATCAAAGCCAGCCCTCCTCAGGAACTTGGGAAACTACTCCCACCCACTCTAGAGAGCGGCTATAGAGCCCAAGAAGAGACGGCCTTTTCAGCCTCTGCTCTGCAGGGGTCTTTTCCCCTGTGTGTCTGTTGCACGTGCTCCCTCGCCCCGATTAAGCCGGTTTCTTTTTTTTTTTTTAATTTTATTTTCCAGTTTAAATTTAGATAAGAAACGAGGTTGCTTCACAAGTCAGTACGAGGTCCCTCTCCCTTTCCCTCCCTTCCTCCCGTGCCCTCCCCCCCCCCCCCGTTATCCCCTCATTTCTCCAGGGAGGTTGAGGCCCTCCATGGGGGTGTCCATAGTGTGTCATTTCATATAGGGCAGGGCCTAGACCCTTCCCCAAGAGTTCAGGGTGAGAGTGCACCTCACATTGTTCTATTGGAGTCCAAAGTCCGTGTGTATACTTGGGATGGGTACTGATCTGCTGCCCAAGGCTCAGTAGATTCCCTAGGCCTCCTCACTGACACCCAGATTCAGGGGGTCTTGATCAGTCCCATGCTGGCTTCCCAGGCTAATGCCTGGGATTCAAGAGTTAACCTTTGTCTGGTCAGCTGTTTCTGGGGGTTAAACCAGCCCAGTCTTAATCCCTTTGATCATCAGTCCTCCCTCTCTGTTACTGGCTTTCTTGAGTTCAGCTCAGTACTTAACCAAGGGGGTCTGCCTCTTCTTCGATCAGCCACTAAATAAAGTTTCTGTTTCCCAGACTCTCTGGCCATAGGATTGTAGGCTGGCACTCCCCAGATCTATGTCTAAAATCCATATATGAGAGAGTACATGCCATGTTTCTCTTTTTGTGACTGGGTTACCTCACTCAGGATGGTTCCTTCTAGTGTCATCCATTTGCCTGCGAATCTCATGATTCCATTATTTTTTTCTGCTGAATAGTACTCCATTGTGTAGATGTACCACATTTTCTCTATCCACTCTTCAGGTGAGGGACATCTAGGTTGCTTCCACGTTCTGGCAATTACAAATAAAGCTGCTATGAACATAGTGGAACAGACATCTTTGTTGTATGAATGGGCATCTTTTGGATATATGCCTAAGAGTGGAGTTGCTGGGTCTTGTGGTAGGTTTATTCCCATTTTTCTGAGGAATCTCCACACTGATTTCCAAAGTGGCTGAACCAGTTGGCACTCCCACCAGCAATGGAGGAGTGTCCCCCTTTCACCACATCCTCTCCAGCATAAATTGTCATTGGTGTTTTTGATTTTAGCCATTCTGACAGGGGTGAGATGGTATCTGAGAGTTGTTTTGATTTGCATTTCCCGGATGGCTAAGGATGTTGAGCACTTTCTCAAGTGCCTCTCAGCCATTTTAGACTCCTCTATTGAAAACTCTCTATTTAGTTCTGCAGCCCACTTTTTAATAGGGTCCTTTGGTGTTTTGGAGACTTGCTTCTTGAGTTCTTTGTAAATTTTGGAGATCAACCCTCTGTCAGATGTGGGATTAGTGAATATTTTTTCCCATTCTGTGGGCTGCCTTTTTGTCTTGCTGACTGTGTCCTTTGCCTAAGCCGGTTTCTTAACTGCTGATTATGTCTACGGTGCGTGGGATTTCTCTGCTGCCTCCTGTTGTGCCTCGGGGTCTCCCTGCCCTTTAGTTGGCAGAGAAAATGAAACCCACCAAGCCCCCAGACTGCACCATTTCAAGACTGTATATATATATATATATATATATATATATATATATATAGGCCTTCTGACATCCCATTGGCCAAAAGCACATGAAAAGCTGTGTGAAATTATTAGTGCAAATTAAAAATCTGAGGAAAAGCTGTAGTACCCCTCCATAGTGGAACTGGGGGGGGGCACTCCTGACAGGAGTGTGTGAGTGTGCAGGAGTGTGACAGACTACTTTGGAAACATTTTACTGTGACAAATGAAGTTAAACATTCTGCTCTGTGACTCCACAAAGGTCAAAGGCCTTCAGTGCACCCCCGCCCCCAGATGCCCCCCCCCCAGTCTGCACAGCCCTCATTACGTCATCTACTCATCTACTCAGTCCCCAGGCTCGCTGGGTCTTCCGTCATCTTCACCACGATAGCCTGTGTGGATTTAGTTGGTTCTGTAATTCCACTGCCTTGTTCTAACTGACATCAAAAATGAAATTGAGGGAGCTGAGGAGATGAATCAGTAGTTAAGAGCACTGACTACTCTTTTAGAGGACCAGAGTTCAGTTCCCAGCAGCCCCATTGGTCAGCTCACAACCACTTATAATTCCAGCTCCTGGGGATTTGATACCCTATTCTCCTCCTTCTCCCTCTCCTTCTTCCTCTCCCTCTCCCTCTCCCCCTCTCCTTCCTCTCCCTCTCCTCCCTCCCTCCCTCCCTCTCTCTCTCTCTCTCTGTCTCTCTCTCTGTCTCTCTCTCTCTCTCTCTGTCTCTCTCTCTCTCACACACACACACACACACACACACACACACACACACACACACACACGCTAATTATATATAGATGCTCTTTGTGCACTTTTAGCTTCCAGCAGCAGGGGGCGCTCAGTACTTAAAAATACATCCATGCCTTCTATCTGCATGGCCAGGTAAAATAAGCATTGCTCTATTCTTTGGTTCACAGAGTATACGCCTATAAATGACATATTCTATGTCCTGGCCCATGTAGAAGTTCCTCTGATGTTTTCTTGGTGGCTAAGTGGCTCTGAGATGAGTGTCTCCACCACTGAGCCCCTGAGGAAAACGACCTACCCTGCCATTGTTTGTATCTCTGGTCTGTGTTAGAAATTTAATCCCCACTGCAACAATGCTGAGGGTGGAACCTTTAGGAATCACTGGGTGGCTGGTGGTGGTCTGATACATTAGTTTTCTATTAATCTATAATCAACTATGAAACACACTGTCTCACGACAACTAAAAGAACTCCAAGCCTCGCCCTTCTCTCTCATTCCCTCTGCCTTGATAAAAACCTTAAAATTGCATCCTTAAAGCTAGCCCCAAGGTCTATTCCCTTATTTGTCTACTTCCTACTCGGAAGCTGTCTACCACAGCCCAGTAATCAAAGGCCCCCTTTGGTTCACCTAATTAACATGCCTCATCAAAATATACCACCTCATCCTAGCTATCCTAACACAGACCTCCCCTTGTTTTCTCTTAAAAAATTACACCTGCAGAGGTGGTGACACACACCTTTAATCCTAGCACTCTGGAGGCAGAGGCATGTGGCTGTCTGTGAGTTCGAGGCCAACCTGGTCCTACAGAATAAGTTTCAGGATAGTCAAGGCTGTTACAAAGAGAAACCCAGTCTCAGAAAAAAACAAAATCTCACCTGCAAGGTCATTTGCTGCTGTTTCTCTGCCTGAGTCAGAAAGAAGCCACTTTAACTTTTCTTCCCCGATTTAATAAAGGATCTCTCTGTGAAGACAGTTGTTTGGGTGATTTGTGCCTAATCCAAGGTCTGGGAGGGAATCCCTGATGAGTGAGTGTGCACATGTGTGCTCGTGTGTGTGTGTGTGTGTGTGTGTGTGTGTGTGTGTGTGTGTGTGTGTATGCGCGCGCGCATGTGCGGGGTGGATGGGGGTCTCTCCTATCACAGTGAAGAGTCCAAGAATAAGAGTATAAAAATGTAGGTCCTGCCGGGCGTTGTTGGTGCATGCCTTTAATCCCCGCACTCGGGAGGCAGAGGCAGGCGGATCTCTGTGAGTTCAAGACCAGCCCGGTCCACAAGAGCTAGTTCCAGGACAGCCTCTAAAGCCACAGAGAAACCCTGTGTTGAAAAACAAAACAAAACAAAAAATTGTAGGTCCCAAAAATAGGAATGTAGAAATATAGGAGTATGAAGTTGTAAGCCTAGGAGAATGAGAGCAGACTGTCAACCACCTTCTCAGCGACTTACTATTAACAATATGTGCCCTTGCTAAGACCTATAGCTCTGTCAGCCTCGCAGAGCTGAAATGACTCTCTGCAAACTGAGGGTCCCTCTGCAAACTGAAGGTCAGTGTTTTAGATAACAACCCCCCCCCCACACACAGCAAATTGATGTGAGCTGAGTTAACTTTTTTTTTTCTTTTTTTGAGACAAGGTTTCTCTGTGGCTTTGGAGGCTGTCCCAGAACTAGCTCTTGTAGACCAGGCTGGTCTCGAACTCACAGAGATCCGCCTGCCTCTGCCTCCTGAGTGCTGGGATTAAAGGCATGCACCACCACCGCCTGGCCGAGTTAACTTTTAAGTAAGGAGCTGTAAGTGACTTTTGGTTATGGATTGTTCCATACTCTTCCCAGCTATGCAAAACTGGCAGTATCAGTGGGGGGGCAGTTTCTGTAAACACCATCAGAAAGAGCCAGAGAGAAACAATGGACAATAGACTAAACACAAACACCAGTTTAATATAAAAACCCTACTAAAGAAAATTGTAAAAAGCAATTTGTAACTGAGTTTTACCTGGAAACTACAAAAATTCTTTTGTTCATGACTAATGTTTGTTTCTTATTACAAAAAAGGAGAGCTCAAAAACTGCCCGGTTTGCCAGTTTCAGAAGTCCAAACTCTGGCTGTGGTCACGACTATAACTGAAAGCCTTTATACCCTGTGCGGATATTTTTCATTTCTTTTCCTGGAATAAAGCTTGCTTTGTTTTAATAGAACTTGATGGTCTGTCTCCCATCATTTCGTGACCCCGGACCCCACAACAGCAGCTTGGGTCTCAAAGGGAATCCTGTACAGAGTCAATATACTATGACTTTTTAATTTGAGGGGGTTAGGGTAAAAGACACACATTCTCTTGATGGTTTCCTTCAGACCTTTTCTTTCTTCTTTTTTTTATTCTGATTATGTATTCTATATTCTTTTTTGTTTTAACATTTATTTTTGTGTGTATGTCTGTGCAACATGTTCACGCAGTACGCACAGAAGAGGTCGCAGGGACTGGAATTGTAGACGGTTGTGAGCCACCATGTGGATGCTGGGAATTGAACTCAGGTTCTTCAGAAGAGTGGCAGTCAGTGCTCATAACCGCTGAGCCATCTCTCCAGCCCCCTATGTTCTCTTCTCTTATCTGTATCTAGACACATCTTTTCTGTCTCTTGATGTTTTCCTTCTCCTTCTAATGTCATGATGTTCTCCTCCTAATTCTCATTCTTGATGTTCTCCTTCTAACTCATTTTAACTCTATCTTTATTCTTTCCCTTACAGGTTATATACCCCAGCAAAATCTTCCCTTACAGGTTATATACCCCAGCAAAATCTTTCAGGCAATACAAAAATTACAATGCGGTGACATCCTGTTTTTCAAGTGAATGATCACAGTGAATACAAGAGAACCCAGCATGCTTTCCACACCCTTCACCGACGGGAAACACCACCACCGTCCACAGTTTCTGTGTGTCAGGAGGATGCCGTCCACAGGCAAATTTTTGGTCATCTCCAACTACTCAGTCTTTCAGATATGAAGAATATATTCATCAGCCAGGCATGGTGGCGCAGGCCTTTAGTTCCAGAACTCGGGAGGTAGAGGCAGGTGGATCTATGAAGAGTTTGAGGCCAGCCTGGTCTACAAAGTGAGTTCCAGGATAGCCAGGCCTACACAGAGAAACCCTGCCTCAAGAAATCAAGCAATAAAACAAAAGTTTGTCACCTCCCAGCATCTAAGCCCAGGCAAGGCAGTGCTGAGCTTCCTCCACCTTCTTGCTGAGGTCCTTCCAGGTTTAACTAGAATTTGATCTTCTTAATGGAAAATTGCTAAACTCTATTCTAGGAAACAGACGTCAAGATGCCCCAGATAACCTATCTTTTGGGGAGCTTTTTTTTTTTTTTGAAATAGGGTTTCTTAGTATACCTTTGGAGCCTGTCCTGGAACTCACTCTGTAGACCAGGCTGGCCTCAAACTCACAGAGATCCGACTGCCTCCGCCTCCGCCTCCGCCTCCGCCTCCGCCTCCGCCTCTGCCTCTCAAGTGCTGGGACTAAAGGTGTGTGATACCACTGCCTGGCCCAGCTAACTTAACTTCTATTAAACTGCCAGTTTTGTGCAGAAGCCCCTCCAGTTAACTGCTTATCTTAGTGTCCATCAAACTGCTTGCTTCTGTGAAGCCCCCTCCACTCCCCCATGCCCCAGCTGTTGACCCAGATGCCAAGACTCAGTTTTTGCCTTCAAAACGGCATGATCTGACACTCAGGGCTATACTACTCCGTGGGCAAAAATAAAGACTTTCACTTGGCTGTAAGCTGGTCTGAGATATTATTTCTGGTGGGCCTCCCATAACACCAGCATCACTTCAAGGTGCAGAAGCTCACACTATAAATAACATTCAGGTTCCTCAGAACAGTTACTTGATATGAAAATGGGTGATCCAAAAAGATATGGGTTATCTGGGCTGGGGATGGCTTGGTGGATAAAGTGTTGATGAACAAGCTGTTGTGCCAGGTTTGCAGAATCTCAGAGACTAACCCAAGGAGTCGACACTTCTGATGCAAAAGCAAAAGGTTTCTTTTTAATTGTTCAAGCTGGCCAGCTTGGATCTCACCCCATGGTGGGGAAATGAGATGCCAACCAGCCAAAAAGAGAAGCTTTTAAAGGGAAAACGGGGAGGGGAAGTCCTGAGATAGCAAGTCTCAGTTCGCAAGGTTCCCATGGTTACAGAGATTACTTAGTACACAACGTTTCCATACAAGGGTATCATGAAACGAAGGGCCTTGAAGAAGGCAGTAACTGTCACCTGGTTAGGTAAAATTAATTGGCACATTTTTGGGCTAGGGGCTCAAGACGGGAGCACATCCTGCGATCCAGAAGTTTTACAGTAGGGCAAGAGGCTATCTGGTTCCAAGACTTCTCAAAGCAAGGGGGTAGATGTTGACACAGCTGCTTGTGGGTTCATGGGTTCAAGCTTCCCTTTCTTTCTGGGAGCCGTCTGTGGTCTCTGGTCACGTCCCCTATGGTCAGAGGTCCCTTGTTTAGCTAGGATCTTTTCTTATTTTTTCCCACCACAAAGCATGAGGCTTAAAAATCAAGATGCTAGGACCCACATAAAAAGCTGGGTGTGGTGGTGCATTCCTGTGCTTAGAGTGGGGAGGCAGAGACAGGAGGAGCCTTGTGAGCTCACTGACCAGACAGTCTGGACAAATCAGCATGTTCCAGGCTCAGGGAGAAACCTTGTCTCTAAAAAACAAGGTGGAGAGATTAATTGAGGAGGATAATGTCTCCCTCTGACCTCTACACGCGTGCACACACTTGAGTGCACACCTTTTATGCACACTCACAGGAACACACACAGAGAAAGTTAAGAAAAAGTGGGTTATCTGCCCTGCCCTGGCATACAGAGGCGGAACAAGCTACTGCTCACTGGTCTAGATCTTCCTATCTTCCTATCCCAACACAGGACGTAGGTGTATGTGTGTGTGGGGGGGGGACAACACACGGGAAACCTTGCTTCAAAGCCATGAGTTGTGAGTCCAGCAGGATGCATACTGCTAGTGTCCTGATTGAAGTTTTTTGTTAAACTATCTTCTAAGTTGTTACTTTCTGTCAAAAACAGCCTAGCTTTACTACTGGGTTGTTTCCATATTGTATATATGTATGTATATTTCATATGTAAGTCATCAGTATTCATATTGCCTAGGGATTCGTGGAAATCCTAAGACTTATTTCCCTTTTAAATATTGTTTTTTTATTTTTAAAATTGTGTGTATGTGTATATGTTTGTATGTGTACTTGCCCACACAGGCCTTGAAACTGGAGTTACAGATGGTTGTGAACCAACTGATATGGATGCTAGGAATTGAACTCTGGTCTTCTGCAAGATAAGAACATGATACTAACCATTGGCTGTCTCTCCAGGACCTCTCCTCCCCAAAGATTTCATTTCATGGCATCCTAATTCATCTGAGCTATGAAGACAGGCAGGAAAAAGGAAGGAGACATAAGAAGGGAAAGACATTTCTCATGCAAGAATATAGCAGAGAGAAAACGGCAGGACTGATAAAATCAAAATCGCCTACAGAGACAGTGTTTAATTTTCCTGCAGACATCTCAGGCACGGATGTTGAGATCATCAAACTGTGTTTACGAAGGGCCCAGTGTGAGCTGAATGTGTGTGACCTTAGAACTCAACTTATCAGCACTCATCCACTCATCCCTAGACACCCCACAGCCTCATTTACAAAGGAAATCTATTAAGATAAGAGACACCAGCTTGTACTTTTGTACTTCATTTCTAAGCTTTGCTTAATCTTTAAAACTTGTTGCAAATTACTTTAGGAGCAATGTAACTTTTAAAAACACAGAAGTATGTGTGTGTGTGTGTGTGTGTGTGTGTACTGATTATGAAGACACACATGGTCTCTCTTTCTCTCTCTCTCTCTCTCTCTCTCTCTCTCTCTCTCTCTCTCTCTCTCTCTCTCTCTCTCTCTCTCCTCCTTCCTTCCCTCCCCTGCCAGACCTGAAGTGATTAATCAACTCTGTACTCTTTCACTATATCTTGTATTAAAATTCTCTTTTTCTACTGAGATAGGACCTCAGACATCCCAGGTGAGATAACTGGTATACCTCACTTTACACTGGTATACCCTGGCTTTAAGTGCTGCTGGGGATTGAACCCTAGGCTTCATGCATACCAGGGGAACGCTCTACAAACTGAGTGTTAGTCCCTAAAATTCTTTTCTTTTCTGGAGGGTCCCAGGGTGGGAATCCCTCAGGCAGTTACAGCCATTGCTTAGGTGGGTCTTCCCACTAGAGCTGATTGAATCAGCTGGCTTCTACAGCCAGAGCCAGGACACTTTACCAACAAGTCAGCACTGAGAACAAATATGTCCATAAAATTGGCCTTCTGTTGCACTTGGCCTATTATCCCTCAGCAAAAAACAATCCCCGGGACCAACAAGGAAGCCACAATGTCTTTTATGGCCATCGTGGGGATGAGAAAGCAATGCTTCTCCTGCAACCTACTGATTTCACAGTGCAGCAAGAGAGTTCTCCAGGGATTGAGCATCAGGAGGTGAAGATTATCAGGCACCACTCCAAGGACACAGTACCACAATCAAGAGAAAATAACATTAGTAACTTGCTAGGATACTCTGGGTAGGTGAGACATATGACGACGATACAAAGCCTATGTCACCAGATTTAGGACAAAGGCTACTGGCTGTCCTAACCCGACTAGGTTCTGTCACGCATGCCAATATGACAAAGGGATAAGTAGCGGTGAAAGTCAGGGAGTGGAAACTTCATCGGTGTGGGCACTTTGGGAAGAGGAAAAGAGGCCCTGTGACTACCCACTTCCAGGGTTTTTGTTTGTTTGTTTGTTTGTTTTCAGACAGGGTTTTCTGTGTAGCCCTGGCTGTCCTGGAACTTACTCTGTAAACCAGGCTGGCCTCAAATTCACAGAGATTCACCTGCCCCTGCCTCCTGAGTGCTGGGATTAATGGTGTGCACCACCACCACTTGGCCCAAGTTCATTTTTTTGAGGTACTCAAAAAAAAAACTCAAGTTTAGAGGGGAAAGAGGAGCCTGGGATGAGAAGTTTGCACAATTATTCATTCTTGGTTAAGGATCAGCCCTTATCTCAGTTGTAGAATAGTTTCTACTGTCATTGCTGGAAGGGAGTCATTCAGTTTCTATAGCCTGGCTACTCTTGGCCCAGAGGGCAACCGCACCAGCAGAGATAATTGCGTCTGCCCCACGAGGCTTGCAGATGCTGGGTAATATCTTCAGTCCATCCTCATTCCAAGGTGACTGGAGGAATGACTCAGCAGGAAGGGTTTAAAGAGGAAAAGGAGCCAAAGTACAGAGTGGAGTCAGTTAAACCAGAGACTAGTCCAGCGGCTCTCAGTCTGAGGGTTGAGACCTCTTTGGGACCAAAATACCCCTTCACAGAGGTCTCCTAAGACCATCGGAAAACACAGATACTTACATTATGATTCATACAGTAACAAAATTATAGTCATGATTATAGTTGGGCATGGTGGCACACACCTTTAATCCCAGCACTGGAGAGGCAGAGGCAGGCGGATCTCTGTGAGTTCGAGGCAGGGCTGGTCAGACAGCCTCCAAAACAATATAGAGAAACCCTGTCTCGTAAAACAAACAAAAAAAGATCTTTTAGGGATTTCTTGTAGAATATGATTTTAAGGTGTGTTACTTTTGCTTATGCTCTGGAACACTTATTAAATGATGCAAAGGTGTGTTTGATTAAATAAAATTCACCTGCTGTCAGGAGGCTGGCTCAGCAACTAGCTGTAGGTAGGAGCCAGGCGGAGAAGGGTTTCTAAGGGGGTGGGAAGAAACTTCTTGGGAGATGCAGAGGCCAAGTAGGTGAGCTGCTTGCTATGCAGCCCCTCTGAGAAGCAGGATTCTACCTCAACCTTTGAATCATGAGTTCTTTAGCGGGACAGAGATTTAAATAAGTTTCCTTCATAGCCCTGAAAGAGTCATGCCTGAGAGAACAGAATTCCCCCAGGCTTCGGCTCTTGCAGCCTAGCCGCTGCTGGTAGTTGCTGAGTAGGGTAGCCGTAGCATAGAAGGCCAAAAAATAAAAACAATAGGGATTTGGATAAAGGATTTAACAAAAACAGGAGCAGTTAGTTGTTCGGGAGCAGGAATACAATAAGGATGTGTGAGCTCCTGACCTGAATGACTGAAGAGAAGGTAAGGACCCTGGGTGTTTGTTACCATAGCGCATCCTTACAGGGTGTGTTGAATCTGCTTACACCGGCTGTTTTAAGTTTCATGTTGATTCAGGTCTCAACGATAACCCGAGTCTGGAGCTGAGAGTCTTTCGCTGAGTACACGGCTTTGCCAGTTATTTTCTGCTTCCTGTTTTGAGTTTGTATTTCCTCAGTAGTGACCTGACTTTTAAACAAATGCTTGTTTTAGAGAAAGAAGAAGAAAAGAGGAAGTCAGTCCTCGTGTTAACTATTTTTATTTTTGAGCTAACGCTAGCAATCTTGTGTGCATTTTGCTGAATGCCACCAGCCAGTCTTACTACTTGCACAATTCGAACCCCTCAGGGAAAGTGGAGGTTCCAGTACACCAACAGAACGCAATGAGGGACTTCACCAGCCCTCTTCCAGCTCATTAAGGAGCTGGAAATGGATGAACAAGAAAGATAATGTTGGTAGTAGTTCTAAAATATAAATTTGAAAAAAAAAGGCAATTTTGGAGAAGGAAGCATAAGAAAAGAAGGCCTCGCCAGGCAGTGGTGGCACATGCCTTTGACCCCAGCACTTGGGTTACTCATGACCAAAGGTATTCCAGCTGTAAAATTATATAACCAAAAGTCAGAAAGGGAATTCAGGACTGGGGGTGTGGCTCAGTAGTTGTGCTTTTCAGAGCAGTACCACTCAAGACTAACCGTGGAGGGGCACGCCTTTTATCCCAGGACTCGGGAGGTAGAGGCAGGGAGATCATAACTTTACACAGTGGGTTTGAGGCCTGTTTAGGCTACATGAGAACTGTCATGGGTTCTCTCCATTGACTTAGAATGGCCCTTGAGGTCCACTCCAAGTGCTCATGGTGTTTTGCGGAACTGGGTGACAGAACCTCACTGTGAACTAAGCAGTGATTTCTGAGCCAGACATGATTTCCGGAAGCAGAACAATCTGTCCAGAAAAACAGCGAAGCAACCCCATCTTCCTGAAAAGCCTGGAGAAAGTGTTCTCAAAGACGACCCTCTAGGGGGGACACCATCTTCAAACCTTTTAGCCGGAGCTCCTGGGAACCTCAATGAATGGGCTGATGGAAGGGAGACGGCTTGTGAACGCTGAAGCAGATCAGATCTATTATTCATATCTCAGACCAGTTATTCCTTCTTAGAAAATCACGAGAGACAGCACAAGAGTAAATGCTGTCATTGTCGTGTTACTGTGTTCTACACAATTTCAGAGGTGATCTCATTTAATCCAACAGAGGAAGGAATCATCATTAGCCCCATTGCTCAGCCAGGGAAGCTAAGGGACAGGAAGATAATTAACACTTTCAAGATTGCCAAAAATAGCCGGGCATCCGTGGTTCATGTTTAATGCCAGCACTAGGAAGGCAGAGGCAGGTGGATCTCTATGAGTTCCAGGCCAGCTTGGTCTACAGAGCTAGTTCCAGGACAGCCTCCAAAGCCACAGAGAAACCCTGTCTCGAAAAACAAAACAAAACAAAAAATGGCCAAAAATATGCAGGATGTAAACTCCTATGCCTGGAAGATTGTGCTGTTAACCCTAACCTCCCTAATGGGTCTGTTCCCGGTGTAAAATGAAGTTGGGTTACAGGCTTGATGCCAAACACATGATAAAATGCAAAGAGATGCCAAGGAGATATGGCAGTTGGCAAAGCATTTGCTGTACAAGCACACTGACCGGGAGTTCAATCCCCAGTGCCCATGTATACATGTGAATATGTATATAGATTCATGTTTGCATACAAGAAGAAAAACAAAGGGATCAGTCTCCATGGTGTAGGTAAGGAACTGTGACTGAGCTTGAACCTGGGGGCTTCTGAGAAGCTGATGGTATTTTGGTTTCTGAGCCAGGTAGTGAGTAGATGGGGTGACCATGCTTGGTTATTCAGCTATATGTGTATGGTTTACATAGTTTTTGAAACCGGTCTCCATAAATAGTACAGGGTTAGCTTGAACTCAGAATCTTCCCACCTCAGCTAGGAATAGAGGCATACATCACCATGCTCTATTTTATTGTTCATGTGTAAATTACTGAGATCCACCTGTCTCTCCCTCCTGAGTGCTGGGATTACAGGTGTGCGCCACCACCGCCCGGCTCACAGCTCTCATCTTAAAGACGATGAGAGACAAGTCTATTCTGGAGTCATTTCCAATGACCATGGCTTGGGAACATAGTTGAAGTTACCACAAATTCCATGTGCCAACGAGGAAGCAGTGTCACAGGCTTTTTAAAAATAGTTTTATAGAACAAAGTTATAAGACAGGTTTAAAACACATTGGTGAGTTCACCAGAGAGGCTCGTGCAATGAGACAAGGAGAGCTATTCTACAGGCCTAAGGTACCATCTGATGTACTCTTGGCTCTTGAATTGGGAGAAGCTAGTGTCCCGCTAAGATAATAGTGCCTAAGAGGTTTTTATTTACTCTCATGAGGCATTAGTTCAGAAACAGAGTGGAGCCAGGCATGGCTGTTCCAGAGGCTAAAACAACCCCGAGATGAAGTAATTAGCTTCTGAACCTGTAAAAGTCTAACCTCACCACAGTACTGAACTCCAGCTGGCCCATCAGTCTCGCAGCCAGAAACTCCTTCCAGGAGGTTTTTTGTTCACAGACAGACACAGCTTCTTTTTAGGAATTATCCTTCCCACAACAAATATATTTTACACATTCTTCTGTGCTCTTTTTTATATCCTATAGCATACACTAATAAGCAAACAGAATGAGGAACCAACCTGACTCCATTTTAAGGGAAGGAGCCATTGTGCTATTTACTGTGAGGGTTGAGTAGCTCTGTTTCCTGGAACCTGACATTCCCAAACCCATGATCTTGCTTGATTTGTTTTTGAGAATACCCTGGCCCCTCCTCAACTCTCCCTAACCCTTCCTAATTACATGGTGGGGGATCACATGATTTTTAAAAAAGGTTTATTTTCTTTATTGCCCCGCTGTCTACATTCTGTAAATTTACTCCTGATTTTACTTCATAAAACAGATGCAGGAGGTGGATTTGGGGTTGTTCTCCTGAACCCAATTTAGGAGGCAGTTGCTGGCCAGCTCTTGGGTTCACCCCAATAAATATCAAGCTTGTTTCAAATTTGGCTCAAATTGTGGTAGGGGTTTTATTCTCTCTGTTGGGATCAACAAAACCTTGGGGATTTGATTTTAAGAGCCTCCATTTAGGAAAAAGTCCAAGGGTGGGCCTTAGGCAGGAGGAATTTGGTACAAGTGAATTTCAGTTAAGAGGTGCATTTGGCTGGGTGGGAGCCAGCAGCTAGGGAGTGGTAGCAGAGGAAGCTGGGAAGGCGGGCCACAGACACCTCAGAGGCCACAGGCCATGACTTGGGCGGATAAGTAATCTGAATATTGAAAACTGTGATTCTATTGCTGAAGAGATGGCTCCTCAGATAAAGGCAGCTGCTGTCAAGCCTGATGGCTGACTCACATTGTAGGAAGAGAGATCCAAGCCCTGTACCCCAAACTTCGCATGCCTGCTATAGCAATTAATAACATACAAATAAATAAGTGTAGTTAAAACTTTAAAAAATGTGGCTCTAGCCAGGTGACACACACACACACATCTTTAATGCCAGCACTTGGGAAGCAGAGGCAGGTGGATCTTTGTGAGTTTGAGGCCAGCCTGGTCTACAGAGAGAGCGTTCAGGACAGGCTCCAAAGCTACAGAGAAATCCTGTCTCGAAAAACCAAAAGCAAACACTCTGGCTGCTGTGTGGAATTTGAAGATGACAGTGCAGTATTCTCAGGATGGAAGTGGGGAATGAATGATGAAGAAACAGGACAATTACTAAGCGTCTCAGAGGAGTTAATTTTTGTTTCCATCACATAGGCAAGAGTGTCTAATAGGCAAGCAGTGGGATCAGGAGTCAAACCCAGAGCAGTCTAAAATAGAGACCCAAATTTACTTGATCAGATGATAAGATAGATTCATTCATTCTCTTTCATTGACTTTTAAGATTTTTTTTTCTTTTTGAGACAAGATTCCTTGGTAGTCCTGGCTGTCCTGGAACTCACTCTGTAGATCAGGCAGGCCACTAGGTACGCTTTGACTTTTAAGGGAAGTCTATTCATTTACCTGCAAAATGGACTTAGAGTCCACACGTGGCTACTGCTTTTCTTTGGTCACAGTTGAGCATCTTCCCCGGAAGATCTGGGAAAGAGCCACCTCTCAATTCCCGTTGTGTTGGTGACTGAATTCCTTCATTTCCCCAAGTTTGTAGGGCTGATGTCCCCATTTCCAAGGTGTACCAGGGGATGCTTTTAGCTCTTCTCACCGGTCTGCACTGCATATGCCTGGTGGTCCCTCACCAAGGCAACAGCAAACCTTTTTACTACCACTAAAAATTCTCCACCTTTAAAGAGTGTACTGCCCTGCTGGTCTCTCTTTGCCTTTGGACACAATGGCAGGGGCCTGGTTCACTGTATTCAGAGGTCTCAATGGTAAGGACCTAATGGTGAGAGCACCCAAAATACAGCCTACCACTGAGTTAAGTGCATATAGCAAACTACCTGCCTTTATCATTCCATGTAAGCCTTTTGGCAAAGACTCTACCACTGAATTGCATCCCCTGTCTTGTAACACAATTTATTTAGTGTTTTTTGAGACAAGGTCTCATCTAGGCTAGGCTGGCCTTTAAATTATTGATCTCCTGTCCCCATCTCCCAAGTGCCCAGATTATGGGCATAGGAAGCCATGCCTGTTTGGTTAACCCAATTAATATATCTTTTATTAAGCACCTACTATGTGATAATAGTTACTATTTCAGGTTTAGAAAATAGTTGAGTGCTAGCCATCAAGCTACCAGTTAGAAACTAAAAAATTAGTTGTTCTCTCTCTCTCTCTCTCTCTCTCTCTCTCTCTCTCTCTCTCTCTCTCTCTCTCTCTTCCCCTTCCCCCTCTCCCTCCCTTCTCCCCTTGTGCTGGGGAATCAGACTCAGGGCTTCATACATTCAAGGTAGCATTTTTCCAGCTGTCTATATCCCCAGCCCCTTCCTCCCTTCCTTTTACATGTCTTATTTATTTAAATTTTTATGTGTATTGCTGTTTTGCTAGCATGTATGTCTGTATGAAGGTGTCAGGTTCCGTGGAACTAGAGTTACAGACAGTTGTGAGCTGCCACTGGGAACAGAACACATGTCCTCTGGAAGAGCAGCCAGTGCTCTTAACCACTGAGCCATCTCTCCAGCACCTTCTTTTTCATTTTTAAGGCAGGGCCTTGTTCTAGGCTACTCTGGAACTCAACTCAGGTTGGCCTCAAATATGTGGTAGTTGTCTTCAGCCTTCGTAGTGTTGGCAATTGATACTAAAGCCGGGCAGGAGGCTAGATCAAGAAAGGTATTGTAAGTCAACTCTCTCAAAACCAGTGCTCTGGGGTGGGGTTGCCCTCGTGACCATAGAAACCAGCTGCGAGACTGGAAGAGGAAGGACCTTTTGGGAACTGACTGCACAGATACAAAGGTGGGAACTGGCTGCTTAGGGGCAAAGGCTGGGGCTGGGCCAGTTGTGAAACGGCTGGAAATGTGGTCACAAGGAGAGCCTGGGGTCAGAGGGTATTAGCACCATCCACTATTCCTGGAGGAATGGTTTTGGGTGGGAGATTGTGATAAGGATTTTTGCAAATAGTGGTGATGGTAGCATGAGCATGTGGATGTCACTGATGCCGGTGAGCACACATTTAAAATGGGTATAATAGGGGAGGGGTCTGGAGAGATGGTGCAGCAGTTAGGAGAGTCTGCTGCTCCTCAGAGGAGCTGAGTTCAGTTCCCAGCATCCACAAAGGGCAGCTCCAGTCTCCTGTAACTCCAGTTCTATGAGCTCCAACGCCCTCTTTAGGCTCCCTTGGACACCCTTACATACCTACACATAGGTGCACATTACTTTTTAAAACTCTAAATGAAAAGGGGGGGTTAAATGGAAATTTTTATGTTGCATGTAACTACCACATTAAAAAAATGAATAGAAAAGACATATAGTACTTGATAGGGATAATGATAAGGAAAGTTGGGAGCAAGAGGAGAAAACACACCAGGTGTGGTGGTACATGCCTTTAATTCCAACACTTAGTAGGCAGCAGGCAGTTCTCTGTGAGTTCAAAACCAGCTAGAGCTACATAGTGAGATCCTGTCTCAAAAACTAAAAGTAAACGAATAACTAACTAAATAAATAAAAAATAGAAAACAGAAAAATACACTATTAAGTTTCCCGGAGAATCAGCAGGGAGTGGCAGTACATGCCTTTAATCCCAGCACTCAGGAGGCAGAGGCAAACTAATCTCTTGAGTTTGAGGCCAGCCAGGTGTACACAGTGTCTTTAAAAAGTGTGTGTGTGTGGCTGGGCGTTGGGGGCGCACACTTTTAATCCCAACACTAGGGAGGCAGAGGCCGGCGGATTGCTGTGAGTTTAAGACCAGCCTGGTCTACCGAGTGAGTTCCAGGACAGGCTCCAAAATAATACAGAGAAACTCTGTCTCCAAAAACCAAAAAAGTGTGTGTGTGTGTGTGTGTGTGTGAGAGAGAGAGAGAGAGAGAGAGAGAGAGAGAGAGAGAGAGAGAGAGAGAGAGAGAGAGAGAGAGAGAGAGAGAGAGAAAGGAGATATCCCCAGAGGGAAACTGACTTAGAGACCAGCAGACAAGTAAAGAATAGAGGTTTATCTTGGTTTTATCTTGGTTTGTGGCTTGGCTTCTGGTGAGGGCCTTGGGCTATCTTGGGACACGGTAGAAGGGAAGAACTCATGTGGTATGAAGTGAAGCAAGACAAAGTCAAGGAAGTCAAATTTTTGTGGCAATCTGTCTCAAGATTACTAACCTCCTCCCACAAGAACCAACTCACTCCTAAGAGAAGAACAGAAATCCCCACACTGCAGGTCTATAACTTATATACCTCCTTGTTTTTCAAGTAGTCCTGGCTATCCTGGAACTAGCTCTGTAGGCCAGGCTGCCTTCCAACTCACAGAGATCGGCCTGCCCCTGCCCCTGCCCCTGCCTCCCGAGTGCTGAGAACAAAGATGTGTGCCACCACTGCCCTGCTACCTACTCACCTCTTAAATGTCCCTCACCTCTCACATCATGGCACTGGGAACTATGGTGTAGCACAGGACCTACATAGTCAAATTACAGCAGTCACTACAGTGGGATGGAAAGGATTAACTGTGGGTCTTGGGGTTCAGGCTAGCGCTTGGCTCTGTCATACAACTGTTAATTCGTTCACACAGTGCTAGATTCTGCCCTAAGTTTTTCATTACACATGTCTTCTCAGTGCTTCTAAAGCAGAAAACCTTTATAAACTATAGAATATTTTGAAACATTTAAAATTACATTTATTTAGTGTGTATGTATGCACTACAGCACACGTGTGGAGGTCAGGGTACAACTCTTGGGAGTTTGTAGTTAGGTTCTCTCTGTCTCTGGTTTGTTAGGGCAGGGTTTCTCTATATAGCCCTGGTTATCCTGGAACTTACTAGGTAGACCAGGCTGGCCTCGGACGCCCAGAAAACCTCTAGCCTCTGCCTCCTGGCTGCATTCTGAACTTTTTTTTTCTTCTCGGACAGGGTTTCTCTGTAGGCCTGGGTTCTGAACTTTTAAAGACCGTACTGTCCTTGGTGGTTAAAGCAGAGCGCTATGGCTGACATTACTATGCCACAGATGCAGAACCTGTAGCTCAGTGAGCAGCAATGATTGTCTGAGGTTGCACAGCAGGAAGTCCTAAAGCTGGGATTGAGATCCAAGCAGTCTGGAACCAGTCTGGCCTTTCACGGCAAGCTCATCTGTAGACATTTTTTTTGTTTGTTTGTCACAACTTGGTGGAGGGGTGCACTGGGCAGCTCTCCCCAAAACAAAGAATCTCATTCCCCAAATGTCCATGGTGCTGACATAGGGAAACTGCTCCCACCCTCACCCAGAGCTTTCATACTTTTCCCAGCTCCTGCTGCTGTATAATCTTTTTGCTGTTGTTTCTCTCTGTTAGTGGTTCTCAAATGTGGGTCAAGACCCTTTTGAACAACTTTTTCACAGGAGCGGAATATCAGATATACATTACGATTCAGAATAGCAGCAGAATTACAGTTGTGAAGTAGTAGTGAAATTGATTTTGCATGAGGAACTGTATTAAAGGGTTGCAGCATTAGGAAGGTTGAGTGTGGGATGGAGAAATGGGTCAGCGGTCAAGAGTGCTGGTTGCTCTTTCAAAGGACCTGGGGTTCAATTCGCAGCACCCACATGGCAGCTCACAACTGTAAGGATTCAGGCACTATGCTGACCTGCCCAGTCACCTGGCAGAGTGCACTCAGGCAGTACACTGGTCAGCCCAGGGTTGCACTGTTGCATAGTTTGCAAGCAGGTGCAAAGGACACCTTTAAAAGAAAGACCCCGCCCACATATGCTCCTTTCTGGCTGCTCCCCTGGGGCAGACAGGACTTTTCCTGTCTCTCTCTTCTCTTCTGTCCTGTATCTGTGTCTCTTTACCTTGGTTTTTTTTTTTTTACCTCCCCTTCAGTAAAGCTTTAAATATGAGTCATATCTACAGGTCTCTGTTTCCCCATCTGCCCACCATCCATCACCCACCCAGGACCTAGATCCTCTGGGTCCCAGCTCGGGACTGGGGACCTGCCACTTGGGGTTCCAACCCATTATTCTTTTTTCCTAACAACTGTCTGTAACTCCAGTTCCAGGAGAACTGACACCCTCACATAGAGTATGTACAGGCAAAATGCCAGTATACAAATAATCAAATAAATCTTTTTTAAAAACAGGAATGGTTGGGAGGCAGAGGCAGGCAGATCTCTGAGTTTGAGGCTAGCCTGGTCTACAGAGCGAGTTCCAGGACAGCCTCTGAAACAATACAGAGAAACCCAGTCTCGAAACCACTCCCCCAAAAAGGAATGGCAAGTGTTGTACCCCGTGTTGTAGGCCACATGTCAGTGCCTCACCTTGAGAGGCCATTTGTTGTATCCTGCATCTGGGCGACAACAACAGCTGGGCTCCACCTGGCTTATTTGTCTGTGCTTGGGGGGAAGTATATGGACTAAGAAATGGCAGGTAGAAATATTAACGATGTTAAAGAAAAATAATAACACAGGATAGAGTCCAGATGTCACTTGGTGAATCCCAGGAACTATTGCCCCAAGTTTATTATTCAAAGCTCTTTTATACCTCAATCAGAAGGGGGGGACAAAAGACTTCCTTACCAAGATCCAAGGAAGAATCAAATGTAAATACCTCCTTAATATTCAAAACATCAAGTAACCACACCATAGGCCAAATATCCTGTTGTTAAGGTGAGACATCCATTAGTTAGCCCCTTAGGTAGAATTCTGTGGGCTTCCACAGTTGAGAACCCCTGATCTCTGTACTCCTGACTGTCCTGGAATTCACTGTGTAGCAGGCTGCCCTTGAATTTAGAGGTCTTCTTGCTCTACTCTAATCTCAGTGCCTCATCTAATCTCCCACTGTTGGATTGTCTTTCAAAAAACTTATTCTGGCAGATGGTGGTGCACACCTTTAATCTCAGCACTCGGGAGGCAGAGGCAGGCTGATCTCTTTGAGTTTGAGGCCAGCCTGGTCTACAGAGTGAGTTCCAGGACAGCCAGGACTGTTACACAGAGAAACCCTGTCTTGAAAAAACAAAAACAACCCCCCCAAAAAACAAAAAACAAAACAAAAACCCCCAAAAAACAAAAAAACAAAAACAAAAAACCCAACCAAACAAAAAACCCAAAACAAAAAACAAACAAACAAAAAAAACCAAACCAAAACCCTTATTCCTAAATGTCCCTCTGTGCTGGTATCTCTGTGGAGCCAGGAGGCTGCCATACTCTGACATCACCTTCTAACATCTTTTCTCACCAATCTTTGACCCCAAGATGGCAGCTGGAGCCACAACCAGGATTTTTCTGGAAGAAATTCTTCTGGGGTGGTTCCTAGGCCTATGTGTCTGCAGGGAGTCTGGTGCTAGCCTGCCTCAGGGTCTGTGTTGGTGCTTACTTGAGCCAATGGTGCTTTCATTAAACTCAGCACCTATCTGCTATGCCATTCAGTGGGCACCAGAGTGAAGGCAGTTCCCAAGGCCACAGCTCTCTCCCTCCTTCCCTGCCTTCCTGCCTTCTCCCTGCCTCCCTGCCTCCCTCTCTCTTTCCTTCCTTCTTTTCCTCTCTTCTCCCTTCCCTCCCCTCTCTATTTTTTGAGACAGGGTATCATTATGTAGCCCAGGCTAATATTTACAGGACACTTAGTTGATGCCAAGTACGGGAAACGTTCAGCACTGAGAAGAGTAAGAGCTTGCTCAGCTCATGCAGCTTGTAGCAGCACGGAGTTGAAACCTGAATCCAGATAGCTCGAAAACAGAGCTCACCTGTGCTCCCAGGCTTTCTTATGTCACCTTGCAGGTCTCCTGTACTGACCATCACCTTGGCAACCCCGGGCAGCTCCTCCCATTGCATTTCCACTTACAGGGCCTGCTCTTCTGGTCCACTTAGCTCAACTATTGCTGCTGAGGGAGAGCAAAGGGGCTGTTCCAGGTCCTTTGTTTAAACATATCAGGCTACGGGCCACCACTTTCCTTTGATCATAAAGGCCTAAACAAAGTCTACCCTTAATCGAAGGTGAAAAATACTCAGAGATAATACTAAGCTAGCAGGTGTGGCTGCGATTTTACAAATTTTTATTAACCAAGATAGTGAGCAGGCCTGGTGTAGGGCGACAGACCTAAGATTTACTGGGAAAAACAACACAACACCAAAGGCCCCAAAACTCAAGGCCTGGGTGATGGGAGAAGTCATTCTGTATATATGTTTGTCTTATTGATTGATGAATAAAGCACTGTTGGCCAATAGCAAAGCAAGATAGGTGGTCCTAGGAGAGGTGGAGGATTCTGGGAAACAGGCACAGTCAGTCACCATGTAGGATGAGAGAAGAGTAAGAGGTCTGGACCCTTTCTCCGGTAAGAGAAGACCACCTGGAAATACTCAGATTAGGAGTTATAATTAAGTCAGAGCTGGCCAACAAGAAACCATAGAAAATGGCCAACAGCTTCATAATTAATATAACATCCTGTGTGTGATGGGGGCAAAGACTGATCCCTGGAACTCACTCACTGGCCAGTAGTCTACCCCACCTGCATGGTCACGCATGCATGTACACACACACACACACACACACACACACACACACACACACACACACACGAGAGAGAGAGAGACAGAGAGAGACAGAGAGAGACAGAGACAGAGAGAGACAGGGAGAGAGAGAGACAGGGAGAGAGAGAGACAGGGAGAGAGAGAGACAGGGAGAGAGAGGCAGGGGGAGAGAGAGGCAGAGAGAGAGAGGCAGAGAGAGAGAGGCAGAGAGAGAGAGAGAGAGAGAGAGAGAGAGAGAGAGAGAGAGAGAGAGAGGGAGGGAGGGAGGGAGGGAGGGAGGGAGGCAGGGAGAGGGAGAGAGCACAAAGAAGAAAAAGCCCCTGAAGGTGTCCCTATCTTGGTCCTGATATCTGATATACCCATGCAAGACTGCATGAATTTTATCACACTAACTCCATCAATTCAATTTACTTGCACACATAGTGTTTCTTTTTTTTTTTTTTTCTTTTCTCCAGCTCTCTGTGATGCCCCAACACTTGAGACATAACAGCAGATTAGGATCTTGGGATTCAGGAACCAGACTGCTAAGGTTTGTTTCTGCCACTGAAAGTATTCTGGGAGCTTGAAAAACGTTAAGGTGTCCTGTGGTCACCCATCTCTCCGGGTTGTGATCACAGGTCAAGACACAGGAACAGAATAACACACCCTAGGGGGTGGACGACAGGGGAGCATCCATAGGTCCAGTATGCTGACAAGTCAGGAGACCAGTGACCCTTCACTGTTCCTAGAGTCCCCAGACACCTAGGTGCTCATTGTAGGAAGGCAAGCCCAACCCTAACCACAGGGCCCTGAGCCACGCCCATAGGTCTTTGAAGCCCCGCCCATGCATTCTGGGATTCGTAGTTCTTCGGACTCACCGGCTTCAGTCTCAGCTTCTATTGGTTTTCTTAAACGCCACGCCCTGAGGCCGCACCAATCAGGGTACGCAGATATCCAAGTGCAGGGAGCGGTGGCGGAGCAGCTCAATCACAGCGGGGTGGACTCTGGAGGTACTTGGTCTGAGGCTGCGCAATCCCCGGAGTTCCCACGGTCCTGCAGTCTGCAAGGCGGTCACCCGCCCAGGTAATCGCGCCCCCCCCCCCCGGGAGGACCCACGTCCCATGAGAGGTGACTTACGGGCTCCTGGCTAGGCTTTCCGTCCCTCCACCCTTTCTGAGTACTATTTCCCTCGTGGGGCCACCCAGCTGGAGGCTTGTTTGTGTCGCGATTGTGTTTTGCTGAAACTGCGGGTTTCCCTGGAGGGTTAAACTGAAGTAGGAGGAGGAGTCGATTCGCTGATGTCCTACAGCTGGGCAGTGCCTGGCGTGATTGTTGGTGCTTTTAATTTGAAGTGTTGTACCGGTAGAGAGGGGCAATTCCCGATCTCAACAAAAATACCCTGATAGGAATACCCCTAAATATTCCTTCCGAGAAGAGCTGGTGGGTTTCAGGACTGCTCACATCCACCTTGAAAGTGAAAGCTAGCTTTGTGTGGTCCCAGGCCCCTGTTAGGGTTAGGATTATTTTGTGCAAGTGGTTTAGACACTGAAGGTTGGAGGATGGAATTTATGTCACGTGCTCCGTTTTATAGATGAAAATGAGTGGTCAGGTTTTGATACTCGCCCCGTGGTCTGTAGTGACTGGAATATTCCTTTTTCTGGGGATGCAAAGCAAACGTGTATTGAGCCATATAGTAAGCTTTTGTTTGGTTTTGGCCTTGAGACCAAACTCACCATATCTCCAAGGCTGGTTTTGAATTCAGCGACCATCCTGCCTCAGCTTTCTGAAGGCTGGGATTACAGGACTGGACCGCCATGCTATATTCTTTGCTAAGATGCTTGAGGCAGGTGTATTTTGTCAAGGATGGAGATAGTCCTTTGTGTACAGGGACAACATCCAATTCTCATCTGGGAGGAAGTAGGACTTTGTGCAGAAGAGAGTGAAGTTAGGGCGATGGGCAGCGGCTATCGGGATGGAGGAGGAATTACCTGGAAAACAGCAAGGCAAAGCTGTGGACAGTGCTTTGGACCTAGAATTGTGGAGTCTGTTTAGAGTTAGGGATTACATGTGGGGAGTCAATTGATCCAGGAGGAGGCAGGATCCTGGAGAGATAGGTACCCTTTGTTGGGGTGGGAAATTTGGATGTTGTTCTGAATACCCAGTGAGCTGCCCTTAGTGTAGATTTCTCTTTACCTTGAAGTGGTTTTGGATAGAAAGTGTTAGAGGAGGCCACACTGAAGACCAGAAGGGCGCTACAATAACCCCCAGGGGAGTTGCAGCTGTGGTAGGAAGAAAGAAGATTCAGAGCTGCTAAGGGAGTAGACCACATCGTGCTTTTGGTGGGGATGAGTTCTGTGACTTGTGTCAGTAGTTGATGCTGCTGTACATACACCATTGGGGGGAGGGGACAACTTTCATAGGAGCCTGGATGGTGTAGGGCACTCACTGGACCAGCTGCTAGGTGTGGTCAGAGATGATGTATTGTGTGTGAGAAATGTGGGTCTGGAGGCTGCTGCCTGGCCAACCTGGTTGCTGTTTCACAGACTGTTTCCTATTTATAGTACCCGGGAGGACTCTCTGCAGTAACTAACCAGTGAAGGGTCATGCCTGGCACATAATTATATGTCACTGGCAGCACAGTGGCTTCTTGTTACCAGCATTGCCAGAGACACACAAGTAAAGCACTGGGTCACAGCACTGTGACAACTAAAGTAACAGCAGTGATGGGACGTTCTGGCTCTTGATCCTCCTGGTCCATTTCTGGTAATAACAAAAAAGGGTCACATTTCACTGTGTTGAAGTGAAAGCTTTGCCTCTGGAATTTTCCTGTGACTCTTTGGAGAAATGCTCATTATTTATTTATTTATTTTTGAGACAGTGTCTCTATGTAGCCCTGGCTGTCCTGTAACTCACTGTGTAGATCAGGCTGCCTCTGGAATTAAAGGTGTGTACCTTTATTTTTTTGATTTTCAAGACATGGTTTCTCTGTATTGCTTTGAAGGTTGTCCTGGCACTTGCTCTGTATACCAGGCTGGCCCCGAACTCACAGAGATCTGCCTGCCTCTGCCTCCCGAGTGCTGGGATTAAAGGTGTGCGTCACCAACCCCCGGCTCCATGTGTTGTTTTTATGAGACAGGGATTTGTTCTATAGCTCAGGCTGACCTTGAATTTGCAGTAATTCTCCTGTCTCAGTCTCTAGAATGCTGGGATTTTAGACTGGGACAACACTCTTGACTTCAGCATTGTTTTTTGTTTGTTTTCTGAATGGTTTTATTGTGTGCATTTACACAATTGCACTCATTCCACAGCTCATGTGTGGCCATTAGAGGACACAACTTGATCCAGGCTAGCTGGTCCTCCAGGAGTGATTCTCCTATTTCCTTCTGTCCTTGGGTGGGTGTTCTGGGGTTACACTTGCATGACTCAGTATTCTATCTGGGTTCTGGGAATCAGGCCATCAGCCTTTCTTGGTAAGTGCCCTTACCCACTGAATTATCTGCATGGTCCTCTAATACTATTTTTTTTTCTAATACTATTTTTTAAGCTGCAGAAAAGTTGCTTAGTAGACCAAAATTCAAATCTCAGTTTATGATGAGGAAGTTGTCACCAGCATTGAGGATGTTGAAATCTGAATGATTAAATAAACATGTGATGAGACTCATTTTCTATCCCCCTGCCATAATTAGATAATTATGTATCCAGATTAGAGAATGTGAAGTTCCATGCTTCAGAAGAAACAGTGGAAGAAATGAGATGACTATTTGTCTTAGAACGGGGATCTCAACCTATGAGTTATGACCCCCATGGAGGGTTACATCAGGTATCCTGCATATCAAATATTTACATTACGATTCATAACAGTAGCACAATTACAATTATAATGTAGCAGTGAAATAATTTTATGGTGGGTGGTGACCTCAACATGAGGAGCTGTATGAGGTCGCAGCATTAGGAAGGTTGAGAACCACTGCCATAGAACAAAGTAGCCCCTTGCAAAAATGGTGAATTCAGAAACCCAGTATTCCCAGCACTGGAGAGACAGAGAGGCAGGCAGAGCTCTGTGAGTTCAAGGCCAGCCTGGTCTACGTAGAATCTTAGAATTCGAGGACAGCCAGGGCTATACAGAGAGACCTTGTGTCAAACAGAACAAAGTCGGCATTGTGTCCCATTCCCCCACCCCCATTCAGTTGTTGTAAATATCCTAGAGATTTGTGTATCTTAGAGGTTTGCTGCAGTGTTTGTGACATTGTCTATAATGGTTAAGAAACTAGAAGCAGCCGGGCATCGGTGGCGCACACCTTTAATCCCAGCACTCGGGAGGCAGAGGCAGGTGAATCTCTGTGAGTTCGAGGCCAGCTTGGTCTACAGAGAGAGTTCCAGGACAGGCTCCAAAACAAGACAGAGAAACCCTGTCTTGAAAAACCAAAAAACAAACAAACAAACAAACAAACAAACAAAAAACTAGAAGCAGCCTAAAATTCTAGGATGGCTATAGATCTATTTAAGAGTATAATGAATTAATAGGACAGAAATACTAATTAGAATAATGATTATCACAGGGTGGGGAAGGATGGGACTGCAGGGTGGAGATTTCATCTATAATGTTTGTTTAATGGAGGATGAAGACCTAGTACATTTACATGATACTAGCAGCTGACAGTTCAGTTAATAGGTGAAGGGGCTACAGTAGGGCAGTGTGGCTGTTATTCTTTGTACATTTCTGTGGCTTAATATGTACTTCTAAAAATTTTATTTATTTGGTTTTTTGAGACAAGGTTTCTCTGTGTAACAGCCCTGGCTGTCCTGGAACTCACTCTTTAGGCCAGGCTGGCCTTGAACTCACAGAGATCCACCTGCCTCTGCCTCCTGAGTCCTGGGATTAAAGGTATGCACCACTATACCTTATTTAAAATTCTTGAAGTTAATAGAAAAAAATACAGTAAAAAGTCCAACTTCAGGTCCAGGCCTGGTGACACATTGCTTTAATCCCAGCACTCTGGAGGCAGGCAGACCAATCTCCGTGAGTTCTAGGCCACCCTGTTCTACATAGTGAGTCCCAGAACAACTATATCTAGAGATATGTAGCTAGCCCTAAAGTCAAAATCAAACAGAAAAGTCAGATTTTAAGGCTCGGTATGGTAGTGCACACCTTTAGTTTCAGCACTTAGAAAGGCTAGTGGATCTTTTTGAGTTCTAGGCTAGCCAGGGTTTTCTAAAAAAAAAAAAAAGTCTAAAATTATTAGCATATAACTAGGAAAATTTCCTTTAGTCATTTTTGGAAAAAGACTTCAGAGTGTAATGGAACCAAGTTTCAAAAATAATAATCATGATTTTTAAAAAATTCAAATTTCAATTAGGCATTGAAGATAAAAGTCTTAAGATGTTGTGAACCGGGCTGGGTGTTGGTGTTGCACGCCTTTAATCCCAGCACTCGGAGATAGAGGCAGGTGGATCTCTGAGTTTGAGGCCAGCCTGGTCTACAGAGCTACACAGAGAAACCCTGTCTTGAAAAACCAAACCAAAAAAAGTTGTCAACCATCCCCTCGAGGCTGTGTTACTGGACACCTGAGACTTTCTACCGACAGCTTTGATTCTGTTTTCTTAGGAGTATGGTAGATGCTTGTGGTTTCTGTAATGGCGAAAAAGATACTTTTTTTTAAAGGTGAAGTTATCTCTGTACACATCTTAAAAATGAGCATGTGCTTTATGAATAAGAAGGCTTGCTGAGGAATTATAGCCAGTTCAAAGGATGCTCCCAAGTGCAGCCATGGCTGTAGACTGGAAATATTGGAGTGTGAAATGGGGGTGGGGGTAGCTTGGGGTCAAAGGAAGTCAGAGGAGCCGCCTGCCCCTTGTTAGAACCATTTGCATGTTCACCTGACAGTCCTTTGCATAGCTTTTCTCCACAGGAAGTAGGTAGACAGTAATGGAGCCAGAATTAGATGGGGCCTAGAGAGGTTGGGTGGCATACAATCTGTCTCCTCACCAGTTCTCAAATTCTCCTAGCTGAGGAGAATGATAAACTCATCTGGTAAGATGTTTTCATTTGAGATAAGATCTAGTTACCATTGTCTTTAACAGGACAAACAAAAGATGTGAGATCTTCATCCTGTAGTCATGGAGAGGGAGTGGTTGCCCTGTGTTGTAGCAGAGGGTCCTGTTTTAGAGAGAAATTAGGGCTGAGGATGAAGCTTAGTCATAGAGCATTTGCTTAGCATTTGTGAGGCCCTGCCTGGGTTTGATTCCTAGACCTGAAAACCAGGCTGGGTACTTGGCACGCTGTAACCCCAACACTTGGAAGGTGGAGGCAGAAGAATCGGGAATTCTTTGGGGGGCTGGTGTAGTGAAAAGTTTCTACACCCTGGTAAGCCTCTCTGCCAATGCAGAATCCAAATCAGACCAAATCAAACCAAATTAGAAAAAGCCTATGTTTGCTGGGCGGTGGTGGCGCTTGCCTTTAATCCCAGCACTTGGGAGGCAGAGGCAGGTGGATCTCTGTGAGTTCGAGGCCAGGCTGGACCAATAGCCTCCAAAACAATACAGAGAAACCCTGTCTCGTAAAAACCAAAAAAAAAAAAAAAAAAAAAAAGAAAGAAAGAAAAAAAAAGAAGCCTATGTTTAATGGATACAATGGTTCAGGATGGCCTTCCAACCCCCTATAGAGGAGACGGGAAAGAGAGACCGGAAAACCACATGTCTATTTTCTGGGGGTGGGGTGGGGTAGGGTGGGGTGGACAGTTTAAATACTCTGTGGGAGTGGTCTTGAGCATCTGGGGGGGTCATCATTTGATGGGCTTTCTGAGGATTTGGAAGAGATAGGGGAGGGGGGCTTGGGTAGAACTTCCACCATAACATGTACTACGAATAATAAAAACCCAGAGACTGTCCTCAGTGTGGCTGGAGAATAAATCTGAGACTGAAAACTGAATGCCCTACTCCTATCTTATATACCTCTCTAGAGCTGGGATTAACGGCGTAGGATCCTAAGTGCTGAGACTCCCATGTGTGACTAATTCACTGTAATGTAACCCTGGGTAGCCTTAAACTCAGAGATATATCTGCCTCTGTCTCCTGGGTCCTGGAATTAAAGGTGTGTGCCACCACCACCTGGCTTCTGTGGCTAACTAGTATGGCTGCTGGAATTAAAGGTAATTCACCATTGCCTGGTTCTATGCAGTGGCTAGCTTTGCATTTTGATCTCCAATGGTTTTATTGAACCATAAACAATATTGTCACTACAGGTGGGTGGGTGAGTGTTTCAAGATAGGATCTCCCTGTGTAACTCTGTCTATCCTGGAACTCTGTAGACCAGACTGGCCTTGAACTCAGAGATCTGCCCGTTTCTCTTTCCTGAGTGCTGGGATTGAAGATGTTTGCCACCAAGCCTGGCTGTGGATCTGGAATTTTAAGTTATCCTTAGTTACATAGTGAGTTTGAGGCCAGCCGAGGCTGTCTGAGACTGTTTCAAAATACAACAGAATACAATAAAGAAAACAGAAAACAAACACAGAAAAAAAATTGATTTAAGAAACAGCCCTAGCTGGCCGGAAGTAGTTATGCACACCTGTAACGCTAGTGTCTTGGAGTTGGGGGAAGGAGGATTGCGCATTCTGGGCCAGTCTTTGCTCTATAATGAGACCCTGTGTCAAAACCCCAACAAGCAGACAGTCCGTATCAGATCTCTGCTGTCAGTCATGTACAGGATGCTTTTACTTTAACTTCCCAGAAAACAGAATATGATGAAGACTTTCCTGTTTGGAAGTTCTTCAACAGTGTCATCATTTAACTAGCTTCTTGGCTTGGCTTGCTGCATCTGACCCAGAACCAGTACTGAGTGGTAGCTGGCAATGAGAGGCCACACCTGAGGTGTCATACCTGACTTTGAACTTGACCTCTCTACTTAGATGACCCCGTGACCTTGGCCTTATTACCTGTATGGCTCATGGCAGTTTATCTAGAATGCTCACTCTGTCCCAATGTCCCTAGTGGAATTAAGCCATTTGATGATCTGTTTTGTCAAGTTGACTCAAGTCCTTAACTTGACTTTCTGGTCTGGTTCTGTAGCTGAACAGTGTCGTGGTGGGAATGGCAAAGGATGAACCTTTGGCCACTGGGAACGTTCATGAGGTTTGCCAGTTGACTTAGGGAGTGTGTGACTCAAGGTCTTCATGGTGGGGCACGTAAGAGCCCACTAGTGCCTCAAAACAGCTTGTGAGAGGCCATGGGTGTCCTGGGGAAAGGGCTGAAGACCCACTCAGTGTTTGGGCACCTGGCTGGAGCTGTTGTTGGTGTCGATCTATGGTCATGGACCCACCAGGATTTCCCAGGTGGCGCAGTAGGACGGGCATAACCCGCTCAGCCAGACTCATGTCCCTGATCTTCAAGTTTCTCCGCTTCTCCTAGTCTCGGTTGGTTTCCTCCTTATCTGAGTGTTCACGGGGGTCACCCACTGTGAGGATGAGTGAGTAAAGGGATCGAGGCAGACCTCTGCCGTTCTGCTACTCCTTCCTAGCAGTACAGTGACGTGTGTGTGAGGAATGAAAGATAAGCTGTGAAAACAGCCCAGGAAGGGCTGGGTTTGTACAGCTGCCACTGCTGGCTAATCGAGGTGGCTAGACTGGCTTCGTCTGCTCTGCTGCTCACAGTCAGGTTGGACATTGATTCTAGACAGTCATGTGGGTGTCCTTGGGCCTGCTTCCAAGGTTTCCATGGATACCTAATAGGATACTCAAGTCCTTCGTTTGAAATGGCATCATTTGTGTAGAGCCTAGGCTTCCTATTCTATAACATAGATACCATATGTATATGATGTGCTTGTATATGTGTGGAGGCCATGGGGCAACCTCTGATTGATTCTTGCCTTCTGGTTTGAGTAAGGCCAACTCTGGTTCACTGCTGCTATCTGACCCATGGGCTTCTGTGGGTTCTCCTATTTCTACTTCAGGTCTCACTGTAGGAGTTCGGGGATTATAGTTGACTACACCCAACTTTGAATGGATTCTGTTGATTCAAATGCAGATCTTCATGCACGAGTGGCAGGAGATTGACCCACTGAGCTGCTTCCCCAACGCCCCCCCCCAACCCCTCACAGTGTTTTTGATCCAAACTTGGTTAAATCTGTGGATCTGGACCCTTAGGACATCGAAAGACATGTGGATTTGATTTCTTTCCCCCCTAAATGAGTCCCTCTTTGGGACTAAGTCACACAAACCAAACTCAGCAGAGACTGCTGTAAACCAGGGACCAGTCTGGTGATCTTGATGGGAGATTATAATAGCTATTCAGGTTGTCCTTGGGGCCAAGAGCTCATTCTGTTTCTCCAGGGCAGTCAGTAAACTGGCCCATAGGTCAAACTTGCTGCCTGGTTGTGTGTGTGTGTGTGTGCGCGCGTGTGTGTGTTTTAAAGATTCAACTATTTATTTATTTATTTTGTACAGTGTTCTGCCAGCATGAGTGCCTGCATGCTAGAAGAGGGAGCCAGATCTCATTACAGATGGTTGTGAGCCATCATATGATTGTTGGGAATTGAACTCAGGGCCTCTGAGCTCTTAGTCTCTGAGCCATATCTATTTAATAACGTTTGTTGTTGTTGTTGTTTTTTGTTTTTTTGAGATAGGGTTTCTCTGTGGCTTTGGAGCCTGTCCTGGAACTTGCTCTTGTGGACCAGGCTGGTCTCGAACTCCCAGAGATCCTCCTGCCTCTGCCTCCCGAGTGCCGGAATTAAAGGCATGCACCACCAACACCTGACTTTATAAAGTTTTATTCAAACAGCCATATTCATTCATTCCCATATTGTCTGTGGTTGCTTTCATGAAATACCAGCAGGGTTAAATGGTTGATTATGTTGGGAGATGGTGTGGCCTGCAAATTCAAAAATATTTTCTGCCTGGTCTTTTACAGAAAAAACATTGCTGGGCCAGGTGGTGGTAGCGCATGCCTTTCATCCCAGCACCTGGGAGGCAGAAGCAGGAGGATCTCTTTGAGTTCGAGGCCAGCCTAGTCTACAGAGTGAGTTCCAGGATAGGCTCCAAAGCGACACAGAGAAATCCTGTCTAGAAAAACTAAAAAAGAAAAGAAAACCGTTGCTGACCGCATCTTGGGGAAAGCTTCTAGGCAGCTGAATTGAAACTAAGTGAGTATTGGGTGGAGAAGTTGCTGGTGGTCATGCGCACCTTCCGGTGGGACCTCTGGAGAGCTCTGGGGACACGTGCTTCTGTTCCTTAGTGTCGTCTTGCATGTCCTTTGTCCGAATATGCCTCATGGGGTCCCTAATCAGGCCTTCAGGACTGTGGAGGAGCCTCCCTGGGTTAACATTAACCGATCAGCATTAACCGATTGAATGAAGCCCCGTTCGTTGTATATCATACTCCCCACCCCCACCCCGGTGACCAAACAGCAAACCTGGGAGCATGTACTAGTTTCTCCTGTGAACACTGCAGTGCAGCGTAAGAAGTGGGAATTCAGCTGGGCGTTGGTGGTGTGTACTATAATCTCAGCGCTTGCAATGCTAAGGTGGGGGGGGCAGGCGTGCAGGCGCTGCGATGGGATGCAAGGAGAGAAAGGGAAAGAGAGAGAGAGAGAGAGACTGATTTGGGATACTAAGGTATAGGGGGAGGAGGAAGGAAAAAAAGGAACCTTAATTTGTGCTGACTGAGGCTTGTAGACTCAGGATCAGTTCTTGAATTTAAAACATTCACAGTGACTAAGCATCCCAGTCCCAATCCCAGGATGCTGGGCTTAGGGCCAAAGAGGATGGAAGCCCATTGAGTTCATGCCCGAGGTCTCTCCATCCAAGTGCAGTCTGAGGATGGCAGCATCTGTGCACTGGGAGGGACTTAGAAATACAAGCCGTTCATGGGCCTGGACTTCGGTTACAGTCTGTACCTAATGAGACCATATGTGAACTGGTACCTGATGTATCCTCTCTAGAGGCTGCACCCCAGGTGCCCTGGCTTCCTTCTCCCTCTCTGCAGGCCCAAGGCGTCCTTCACCTCTCCTCTCCTTGTCTTTTCTGATGTTGGGAGAGTGAGGAGAGAGGATGGGTCTCCTTTAGTTAGAGACAGCCCATTAGACCGTGCATTAGATGCTGTGTTTTCTCGAGGGCAGAAAGTAGCAAGGCAGAGGCTGCCCCATTGGCCCTTTCTGCTGAGTCCTCACACCTCTTTATCACAGGGTCACAGGCCTGGGCGTGTCATTTCAGAACAGAGTCAGGACACAGGGAGAGACTAATGTCACAATGTGTGGTGGCCAGCATACAGCCTTATTACTACCTTGTATGTTAAAAGGGCTTTTAAAGTTTTGGCATTAGCATGTATGGTGGGACATGCCTGCAGTTCCAGTTTTTCTGGATGCTGAGGCAGGAGGATTGTTTCCCAGGTGTTGGAGACAAATCAAGACATTTGTCTCAAAACAATACAAAACAAGTTTTGGCATTAAAGTGTAATTTGGGCTGGGTAATTCCTTAAGCACAGAGTCTTTGAGATGCAGAACTATGGTGCAGAAACTAACGAGCCAGGAATCTAGAACACATAAGGCTGGTCTTTGGCTAAAGATAACTCTCCAGAAACATTGGATATGTTACTTTATACCTTCCTCTGGTTCCCTCCCTTCATTTAAGAAATATTTATTTTAGCTAGGTGGTGCCTTTAATCCCAGAACTTGGGAGGCAGAGACAGGCAGATCTCTGTGAGTTTGAGGCCTGCCTGGTCTACACAGTGAGTTAGATCTAGGACAGCCAAGGCTACATGGAGAAACTGTCTCAAAAAACTAAAGAAAAAGAAGAAATACTTATTTTTATTATGTATGTATGTTTGGGTATGTGCACATGAGTGAGGGTGCCAGTCTTCTGGAGCTGGAGTTAAGGGCAGTTTTGAGCCACCCAACATGGATGCTGGGAACTGAGCTCAGCTCCCCTGCAGGAGCAGCAGGTGCTCTTAACCTCCCCTTCTTGTAAAACATGTGAAAACGTTTGCTCCACCTGGTACACAGACACATGTACTTGTTAAGTGTCAGACAAAGACAGGCATTACAGTTTGATTATAACTTAGCCAGATGGCTCACACTTTGGCTTACCTTGCCCACCACCATTGTTACTATTTTTTGACACAAAAACATAGCCCTCACCTCAGAGGGAATAAGAGAGTTTGTTCTGGGGCCAAGTATGAGTGACCATGACCCAGGGAACACAAATACCATGTGGCGGTGGTTATATGTGGTTTTCATTAGGGACAAAACAAAGTCATTAACCTAAGTATTTACCATATCTCGTGGTGGGGACTATGGACAGCAAAGGGGTGTCACTGCTGTAGAATTCAGATGCTAACTGATGACGTTCTTGGCTTTTGGACTGGTGAACTCTAGTAGTCTGCTAAGCCTGCATTCTAAAGTTTTGATAGTTACAAGGATGTTAAGTTGGACACAGGGGAAGACAATGAGTGACTTTCAAAGGGCTAAGAGTCGCCTAAGATAATTTGGCTCCGGTCTGTAACATTTTAACTCCATAAGCTTGAAACTCAGGCCTTTGGTCTTGTTGAATCTTTAACACACAGGTACAGCATCTCTGTCTCTGTCTCTGTCTCTCCCTTCCCTCCCTCCCTCCCCACCCCCATCTGTTCCCTTCCTGGAAACTCGAGGTCACAATATTGTGCATTGTACTAAATACAGTTTTTAAGTAATCTAAATTGGAGTGGGTGAGATGGTCAGTCGGCAAAGGCACTGGCTGCCAAGCCAGCTGACTTGAATTCAATCCGTGGGATCTGGAGTGGAAGGCGAGAACTGACTCCCTAAAGTTGTCATGTGACCTCCACAACATGGCAGCAATACCCCGCCCCCATGAATAAATTTAAAAATGTAAATACATTTGGCAAGTAATAAACCTTTATTATAATAAAAAGAGGCAGTTTGGGACATTGCCCTCTTCTATCCATCACTCAGCAAAAAACAACAACAGCAAAACTCCTGTTCAAGTTTATGTCTGCTTTGCACATTTTTTTCTATGCGCAGCTAGGTCACATGCGTGTTCTTGCGCAAACAATTCAGAGTGTGCTGTGGACATATCACCAGCACGGGATTGTCATCTGTTGCATTCTAGGTTGTGGCAGGAACTTGAGAAGTTGACCTAGGTGCTTTCTGGATATTGGGTTGTGGGCCCACCTGGCTCTTGTTCGGAGGTTTGGGAGGTAGGGACCGGACTGCCCTTTGCCCCACACCCGTGACCACAGCTCCAAGAGGTTCTTCCGTCAACCCTCAGCACATTCCTCGGGGCTAAGCAGACTGCCCTCTTGACCCAGGTGCTGTGACGTTATCTCCGGTAGTTCTTGTCCCTTTAAAACCAGCTCTGCATTTTCCTTTCCAGCCTTCTGTAACTGACACGTGTGCAGAATGATCTGGAAAGTGGCTGTGCTGCTCAGCCTGGTGCTGGGTGCTGGCGCTGTTGCGGTTGGCGTGGATGACCCTGAGGATGGCGGCAAGCACTGGGTGGTGATTGTGGCGGGCTCCAATGGCTGGTATAATTACCGGCACCAGGTAAGAAACTGAAGTTTCTTCATCACTCACTGGCTGTGTGTCCAGGAAGTGAAGTGGTCATGGTGGGAGACAGTTTTGCCTTAGTCTAATTCGGGGTTTTCTTGCCTCCCACGCTCGTGGCCTCAGGACCCGGTATTGTTCCCTTTGGGTTAGTGCTGTGTCTGAACTGATAGCGGCATCACTTGCCGGCCTGTCAACAATTTGAAATCAAAAACATCTTCAGACATCACATATCCTGAGTGCGAGGTTACCAGGTGAGAGCGCTTGGGCTCTAACACCTTCACTTTATAGAAAGGACACGGAGGGCCAGAGAGGAGAGGCGACTTCACTGAGGCCCTGTGGCAAGTAGGCCTGAGCTCTAAGGAACAGTCCTGGCCCCTCTGCCGCCACCCTACCCCCCAGTTCCATCATCTCTCCTGGAGTTTCCTGCAAGCCAGTGTATGGAAGTGAGAGGGAAAAGCCCAGCTTGGGGAAGCAGCTTGGCAGTGCTGGAGAAGGTGACCAGTTACTCCGTACCCAGAGATCCCACTCCAGGGAGTTTGTTCTGGAATTAGAAAGTGGTCATGGCTGCACAGGTAGGGAATGGGAAGCTAACACATTGTATTTTAAAGGCTGACTTCTATGTGACTGATAACACTGTCATTTTAAAAAGTTGATTTAGCCCTGGTGTGGTGGCACACACCTTTAGTCCCAGTACTTGGAGGCAGAGGCAGGCGGATCCCTGAATTTTAAGGCCAGAACAGAGATAGTTCCAGGACAGCCAGGGCTGTAAGAGAAACTGTCTCAAAAAACCAAACCAAGCCAAAACAACAAGAAGTTAATTTTAACTTTCATGCAAGGTGTATAGATTTTCACAGGATCATGTTGTAGGCTCTCCTCAGAGCATTCCGAGGTCCTTAGTCCTTCTAGTGGGACTCAGTGGGGTCGTGTGGAGCCCAACCTTTCTTAATCCCTTTTATCCACCAACATTTGGGTGGAAATGGCCAGCAGTCTGTTCAGTGTGTTGTAGCCTGAAATTGGTACATGGGGGGGGGGGTTGGGCAGGATGCAGACCCAGCCAGCTGGCTTGAGATCCGCCTGGTCCAGTAAGAGCTGCATGAGTCATGGAAAACCTCCTAGCAGCTGCATTTGAAAATGCTTAAAATATGTAGGAGGGGCTGACAAGATCGTCTGTTCAGTAAAATGTCTGCTGTGCAAGCACTAGGACTTGAGTTCAACCCCTAGAACTTGCTTTAAAAAAAACAATCCAGGAATATTGGGGTGCACTTATACTCCCGACTCGATGTAAGGAGGTGGAGGTAGGTGGACCTCTGGGACTCAGTGGCCAGCCAGTGACAGACCACGTCTCAAAAAGGGGGTCTGTAGTGTTGAGTAGGCTGGAGAGGTGGCTCAGTGGTTAGTAGCACTTCTAGAGGACCTGGGTTTGAGTCTCAGCTTCCATATCAAGCAACTCACAGACTCCTGTAACTCCAGTTCCAGGGGATCTGATGCTCTCTTATGGATTCCTTGAGAAACTACACATAACATGCACATGCAAATAGGCAGACATAAATATACACAAATAAAAATAAAGTGAATATTACCTGTCATAGATCAAGGCAACTCTTAAAAAGAAAGAATGTAATTGGGGGCTTGCATACCGTTTCAGAGGGTCAGTGTGGGCTGTTGAAACCTCAAAGCCCACCCCAGTGACACGCCTACTCCAATAAGGCCACACCTCATAATCCTTCCAAGCAGTTCACCAGCTGGGGACCAAGCCTGCAAATATATGATGAGCCTAATGAGGGCCATTCTTATATAAAGCACCATAGCACCTGAGGAGCAACGCCCCAGATTGTTCATTTGCCTACACACACACACACACACCTCTACACAAACGTATAAACAAAACATATATAGGAAATTAATTTTCACATCTGATTTAGATCAGATGTCCAAATGAATATCAATTCACTATGTAATTAATATAAAAATTACTGTTGAGATAGCCTACATTGTTTTAAAAAGTATCCATTAGATTTATTTGTGTGTGTGTGAATGTGTATATATGTGTGGGCACAAGCATACTATGGCACATATTGTGGAGGCCAGAGGACATCTTGCAGGTGTTCACACTCTCTTTCTACCATGTGGGGGTCCTAAGGATCGAACTCAGGTTGTCAGACTTGGCAGCAAGCACTTTTATCAGTAGAGTCATCTTGCTGGTCCCTATGTGCTTTTCCGATGCTAAATCATCGAAATCCAGTGTATATGGGAGTCCAGGGTGTCTCAGTTTAGACTCTCCATGGTGCGGGCGCTTGGCTCCCGAACAGTGCGGCTGGCACAGGTGGAGCTGTGTCCTTCCCTGTGCGTGTCCGTGCATTTGTTTGTATGTCATCAAGGTTCCCTGTGCGTGTCCGTATGTTTGTTTGTATGTCATCAAGGGGCTCCCTTAGGTGAAGGTCTGACTGCTCTTAAATGGCCTTTGTGTGCTGGCCAGAGAGGAAATTTGGCCTGATTAAGAGCCGCTATCTCAACTGATTCCTTTTCCTTTGAGTGAAAAGATAAGCACAGACCACAGGCAGCAAGCCTGCTGGTTTATCAGCCACTTTATTTTTATACCACCAACGTAGGAAGAGACCTTCGGTTAAACATTACCTTCAGTGCCTTAGCTTCTAATTTTGTTTTTTGTTTGTTTTTGGTTGTTTGTAGCCACAGCTGGTGTCTAACTCATGGCCATTCTACTTTATTGCATTTTCTTCAAGACAGGGTCTCTTACTCTTGTCCAGGCTAGCCTTGAGTTCAAAGCCGTCCTTCTGCTTCAGCCTCCTGAGTGCAGGACTGCACTTCTATTAAAAATTAACATGTGGGCTGGAGAGATGGCTCAGAGGTTAAGACCACTGGCTACTCTTCCAGAGGTCCTGAGTTCAATTCCCGGCAGCCATATGGTGGCTCACAGCCATTCATAATGAGATCTGGTACCCTCTTCTGGCATGCAGGCGTACATGCAGACAGAACAGTGTGCACAAAATAAATAAATAAATGAATAAATAAATAAATAAATACATCTTAAAAAATTAACATGTGTTTAAAGTTTGCACAGGAGACTTAGAAAAATCTGGTAAGACAAAAGGAATATATCAGTTGTGTTCCTTAGCCTCCCAGTGTCAGTGTCTGTTGTGTAACATTCTAAACTGTCCTCCCCCATAGCATCTCCTGAGGTTCCCAGTGTCTGGTGTGTAACATTCTAAACTGTCCTCCCCCATAGCATCTTCTGAGGCTCCCAGTGTCTGGTGTGTAACATTCTAAACTGTCCTCCCCCATAGCATCTCCTGAGGCATTAAGATAGAATTGACTTGCACTGGCTCACCATTCCATTTAGCTTTACTTGGGGGCACATGGTTTACAAGGGATGTGGTAGTAGGGGAAGGGGATAGAGAACCAGGAGGAAAGACCCACTGGCCTCAGATTGACAAAGATGGTTCCTGTGGGAACTCCTAAGTACCAGATATGGGTCAGGGTGTAACTATACTTGGTCAGGTGTGTGTGTGTGTGTGTGTGTGTGTGTGTGTGTGTGTGTGTGTGTGTGTGTGTGTGTGTGTGTTGTTGGCTGATTTTGTGTGTCAACTTGACCCAAGCTGGAGCCATCAGAGAGAAAAGAGCTTTAGTTAAGGAAATGCCTCCATGAGATCCAGCTTTAAGGCATTTTTTTTTCAATTAGTGATCAGTGGAGGAGTGCCCAGTCCATGCTGAGTGGTGCCATCCCTGGGCTGGTGGTCCTGGGTTCTCTAAGAAAGCAGGCTGAGCAAGCCATGTGGAGTAAGTCAGTAAGCAGCTCCCCTCCATGGTCTCTGCGTCAGCTCCTGCCTCCAGGTTCCTGCCCTGTTTGACTTCCTGACTTCCTTTAATCAACAGTGATGTGGAAATGTAAGCTAAATAAACCCTTTCCTTTCCAACTTGCTTTATGGTCATGGTGTTTTGTTGCAGCAATAGAAACTCTTAAGTAAGGTGTGTGTGTGGGAGGGAGGAAGGGAGGGAGACAGACAAACAGACAGACAGACAGACAACTGGGAGAAGGAGGGTGAGAGAGGAGAGGGCAAGGGGCTTATGCAGAAGGAACTGTGGGAGAGGTGAGTGTCGCATGTGAACTGTGACAACACAAAACCTCAGTGAGGAAATAGCCAGCCTGTTAGGTACCAGAACCTCCTCTGTGTTTTAAATGCTATGTGTGGAGAGCCCTAAGTTGGCCACCTAAACTCAGGCCCATGTGACTCAAATCCGTTTTCCAATTTTGAGGTCCTGTGTCCAGATAAGTGCTCCTTGTTACAAAATGATTACAGCAGCTCCAGGTGTTACCTCCCAAATAAAACCTCTGTAGAGGAGAAGGAGGCCACCTGTGCCAGTTACCCGCCTGGCTCTCTCTCAAGTTATGAACATTTTCCTGCAAGACTTTGCCCAGTCTGGCCTGCGAGAGTTGCGTCATACATCACATGCTTATGTTAACATCAGCTCCTGGAGAAGGAAAGGGAATTTCTGGTTGTGACTCAGAGAAGTTCCTGACAGGATTATGCTAGAGTGGTTCACAGTCCAGAGAGACTGGAGGAGGGATGGTAGGGAAAGCGGGAGTGTGTGAACAGTGAGCTGTATTAGGAGGACAAGCTTAGCAAGCCTCATTTTCTTCATTTTGACAGAACCAGGCAACTGCAATTTGATGGGCACTGTCATGGTGGTGCACACCTTTGGTCTCAGTGCTCGGGAGGCAGAGGCAGGTGGATCTGTGTGAGTCTGAGGTCAGCCTGGTCTACAGAGTGATTTCTAGGCTAGCTAGGGTTACATAGTGAGACTGTAAGTTTTTTTTTTTAATTCTGGCTGTCCAGAAACTCACTATGTAGACCAGGCTGGTCTCAAACTCACAGAGATACACTAGCCTCTGCCTCCCAGGGCTGGGATTAAAGGTGTATGCCATTATGCCTGGCTAATACAATCTTTTTGATAGAGAAGTTGGGTTGACCCCTATGTAGGTACTAACAGGAGTGTGGCACCCCGGGACCCTATGAGCCTTCTTAGACCTTCCCCATCCTCATCCCCATCACAACACCATTATTGTCTGTCTCAGGACCAATCAGCAGACTCTTCCGGGAAGGGCCAGGCATTAAATGTTTGAGTGTTTGGAATACAGAGAGTCAAAATGCAGACCGGTGGGCCCAGGGACCAGGCAGCGGGAGCTGGGGAGGGGAGGCAGCAGAGCTGTACAGTCTGTCCTCAAGACACACTCTTCACTTAGGCTGATGTCTTTGAAGTTAGTCCTCATTGGCGCTAAGGTCAGCAGCTTGTACTTGAAGCAAAGCATCCTTTGAAGAGGGCATGCAGGGAGAGGGTTGGGGAGCCCTGGGTGAGCCTGGGGTGGGACAGGAGTGTTTGGGGGAGCAGGAGTTCCTCTTCCTTCGTACCTGCTGTATAACGGGAACAAAGGACATCAACTCACTCTAAACCTCAGCCTCCAACTTTGGACTTGGTGAAAGGCAGGGCCTCCCACCCCAGTTCAGCACCTCCCCACCACTGTGCTTGGGTGCAAGAAGCCTGGGAGGCAGGATGCTGGGGAAGCAGGATGTGGGTCAGGAGGGGAGGAGCTGCATGCCCCCGTCAGGCAAGCATACCTGGTCAGAAAGCCTGTCCCCATGAATAAATACAGCACACACCAGCTGTATTTAGCCTTTGCTCCAAGTGCCCTGTCTTACTGTGCTTACAGCTGGTGGTGATGGGCAATGCCCACTGTACATGTGACATTGTGAGCGGCTTCAGTATCAGGTCACGGGATTCCTCGGTGAGCCTGGCCAACTCCCAGTGTCAGCCTTGAAGTCAGCTGAGTCAGAGATTTCTGCTTCCTGCAGAGGCTGTGCCCTGTAATGAGATCATGCTCAGCCTAGCATCACCTCCATTGGCTTTTTCTGAGGGGAAAACACCAGTTGTGCTGTTTCCACATTATCTGAGTTCATTGAACTCCACTTGATTTCATATTCACTCAGGGCAGAGCCCTTTTACTAAGTAAGGCAGAGGCAGCTGACTACTTCTGAGGATCCTGCGGCTCTTGCATGAAAAACCATCAAGATCGGTAGTCAAAATGCTTGGGTTTTTCTCCTCCATGAGCCTACTACGAGTAGAGTGGGTCACCTCCTGTCCTCCAGCTGTACGAAGGGAGTTATGACTTCTATCACCCGAGGACTGAGGACTAATGAGATAGGGACCCGAGGTGAGTCCGGAGCAGATCGAAGGTGTATGCACTTAGCTGTCCACTTGTCTGGCAGCTTGTGAGTGCTGGCCCCACGATAGCCATAACAGTCACAGCAAATGGATGCTAAACCCAAGTATTTGCCATCACACAGGCTCAGCCTGGCATTGCGGATGCTTTGTTTTCTTGGTCACCTCATGTGGGTTGCTGTGTGTAGTGGCCACATATACTGCTGTGTCTGCCTAAGGATGTTGCTGCTAGCCACACAGTGCTTCTCTGTGTTCATGTAGGTGTCTGTTCCTGGAATGACATTGTTAGTGGAAAGTTAGGCAATGTGTTTCCTTCCTCCCTGACCTCAAGTATTCTGCACAGAGTGCAGTGTGCATCATCTGAAACCAGGAATTCCAACAGGGATGGTTTCTGTTCCCTTTGATTGCCTTCTTTGGTTTCAAATGATGATACTAACCATTTTTATTGCTGTTGTTTCAAGACAGAGTCTCTCTGTAACTTTGGAGCCTGTCCTAGAACTCGCTCTGTAGACCGCCTGCCTCAGCCTCCTGAGTGCTGGGAATAAAGGTGTGTGCCACCACCGCCAGGCACTAATCATTTTCTTAAAAGACAGGATCTCATGTTACCTAGGCTGACTTCAGACTCACTGCATAGCTAAGGAACTTGAACTTCTTGCCTGCCTTTATCTCCCCAAAGTGTATTACAGATGCAAGTGTGCCCCATCAAATCCAGTTTGTGTGGTGGTGAGCTTGAACTTAGAGTTTATGGCATGGTAGGCAAGCGCTCTCCCAACTGAGCTACATTCCTAACTATCATCACCGAGACAGCACTTCCAAAATTGTGCTGTCTGCCTGCCTGCCTATCTATCAGAGATAGTCTCAGGAGCCCAGGCAGGCCCCAGGACTTGCTGTGTAGTTCACACTGGCCCTGAACTCCTGTTTCTCCTGTATATACTTCCAAAGGGCTGGGATTACAGGCGTGCCTCACAAGCCTGCCTTCTGAGCTGGACTTTGAGATGTCACACTTGCCTGAACAGTGACTCTTGGATGAATCAGAAGCTGTGAACTTGTTGCTTCATTTTTTTCTGGGGCCTTCTATTTGAGACCTGAATCCATGCTTTTGTACTTTCATGTGGTATGAAATATGAAAACAAGTTGCTTAGGACTTTCAAGGGCCTGTCAATCTGCAGGTGTGACTGTGTATGCACACCTGTGCCTATGTATTTATGCATATCTGTGCCCATGTATTTACACACATGTGCCTGATAGTACTAGCTTGCTATCAGATACGTATGTGGATAATAAGAGTGGGGGGACCTTTTAAAATTGAAGTTAAAAAAAATGAATGTTGTAAAAAATAATCATTTCAAACCTTGACCGGTAGGGAGCCTTCTGTAAGATAGAAATAACTCAAAATGGGCCACCTCCCCTGTGGTATCTAAAAGCCAAGGGAACCATTTCTTCCAGGCAGACGCATGCCACGCCTACCAGATCATTCACCGGAATGGAATTCCTGATGAGCAGATCATAGTGATGATGTATGACGACATTGCCAACTCTGAAGAGTAAGTGGGGAGCTTTGAACTTGGACGCGAAACAGAATTTAAAACCAGTGAGGCTTATAGGGCTCCTTAGGACAGTGGCCCAGTGTGGGAATGGTGGCCCCAGGGTAAAAGCCACAGGGATTGTCATGTGTTGAGCTCCCAGCATGTGTTAGGTGCCATGGGGGTGGTGGGAAACTGGAGATGAGCAAAAGGAGGTACTCCTGGAAGAGTTAAAGTACTGCACCTCAAAGTAGGAAGCCTGTCCTCAGTCTCTGAGCTGAGGCACCTGCCTGTAGAAGGTTCTAGTCTGTGCAGGACATCCCACCGTGCTCCTTTCTGGCGTGTGTTTAGTATTAATACGGTTCTCTTGCACACTTACTTGCCCTAGTTTTCTGGGAACTGAGGAAAGACAGGTATGGCTCTGAGCTAGGCAATTCCTGGGCTCTGGCTCCTGACTGTGGCACTTGAGCCTGGGTGTTCAGTTTTGCTTTGTGTCCTGTTTGGTTTTTCTAGACAGGGTTTCTCTGTGTAGCCCTGGCTGTCTTGGAACTCAGTCACAGAGATCCACCTGCCTCTGCTTCCTGAGTGCAGGGATTAAAGGTGTTTGCCACCACCACAGGCTTGTCCTGTTGTTTTTTAAGAGCAGTGTTGTTTGCATGATCTTACTCTAAGATGCTCTGGTTCCCAGCAGGGGCAGGACACCCTCACCTTGGCTCCTCTCCTGGTTTTTTTTTTTGAAGAAGTAAAATAATTTTTTCTTTATTCTTGTTTGCCAGTTTCTCCATGTAATGGTCCTGTCTCATTCCAGTCATGTGTAGATTGGTTTCCAGCATAGAAATGGTTAACAAATAGCTCTCCACAAATTCCTTATTTAATTTCACACCACTGCATCATATCTCATATAATGTGCAAAATCCTACTGGGTTCCATTATAAGCTAAATTTCCATGAATCCTTTTCCTTAAGTGTGCAGATGGCGTATGTTCTGTCCATCAAATCTATATTGGTTCACAAGCCCATCATAATGATATGCAGCAGGGAAACTAGAGAGAGATGGCTCCCTCTGCGCCACAGTTGACATATCATAACATAGCAGAATCCAGAGAAACAGGAACACAGACTCCTTGTTTCTTCTTTGATATGTGAGAAAGCTGAGACCCAGAGAGACTAACACGTCTACTATCACACACTGAGATTCTTAGAAAGTCAATTTTAATACATAAGAATGCTCTCAAGTTTGTTGAATGCAACAGAGAGTTGCTTCCCTAAAACCTCGTACCCAAAATGCTTCTCTATGACCTCCAATTACTGCATGCACATCAGAGTGTAACATAATGGATTTACTGCATTCTCCAATCGTCTGTGAAAGTTGTGAACATAAGGGACTGTGTTCGTTGCTCACTGCCTCCTAGCAACTGACAAGGGTAATTATACAATAGATGCCCTGTACATTCACACACACTGAGTAGTAAATGTGCATTGAATATGTAAGTAGTGGTATGACTGCTTCTTGGAAACATATAGGGAAAGTAGAGCTAGAGATTCACAAACATTCTCTCGGCTTAATAAACAAAGGAGGGTGAGTTAAAATCATGAACGCAGTTTACAGTTTTCACTTGGTTTTTCAACTTTTAACTATGAGCAGTAACCTGAACTCCAGCATCACTAAGTCTGAACATACCCATGGCCACCTGTTCAAGGCTTAAGATCTCGTTTCCTCTCTGCTCTCTTGGGTTCAGGTTGCTGAGATCCCCAGCTGCCCAAACCACATGCACTGGTGCCTAACCAGGTGACAGGAAGTGTCTTCAGGAGCAGAGTTGTCTGCTGTTTTTTCATATAATAGCGTGTGTCGAAGGGAGACACATATTGTGTTATAACATTGTTCTTTAATTTTCAGGAACCCTACCCCAGGTATTGTGATCAACCGGCCCAATGGCACAGATGTGTATGCAGGAGTCCTGAAGGATTATACAGGAGAGGTAAGGGCATGCTTACCTGAAGCCAGTGGCTTTGGGTCTTACTTAGTTCATTGCTATCTCCCCCTCCCTTATTTGTGCTTGAGAAATGAGTGGGGAGAGATTTCCTTGGAGAGAGAGAGCTGAGGCTGTAACCAGGGCTTCGTATAATCTAGTCACATTCTCAGCCTTAGTTGTTTGTGTCGGTTTTTGAGATGTAGGGTCTCTTTTTTGGGTTCAAACTAGCCTTGAACTCCTGGATACGCGCAATTCTCCTGCCTCTTCTTCCCCAAAAATGGGGACCATAGGTACATGCTACTGTTTCTAGTTAGTCAGTGTTTTGGAAGTGAACAGAGAAAAGGAAAAACGGGCAAGTGTTCTAAAAAGGTTAGAGTTTACTGCTATTTAGATGCTAGTCTTTGCATGTATCAAGCATGGTATGTATTTCCTTTGGTGACAACCCTGAATTTCCTGAGGTGTTATGGAGTTAAAGATTATGTGTGCTCTTTTATAAAAATCAATTTCCTAAGCCCATACCTAGCACAAAATCTGTCAGGATTTTCCTGAAGATAGTTTTTTTTGGGGGGGTGGTGGTGGTGAGATTTTAAGACAGAGGTTCTTTGTCCTGGAACTCCATCTGTAAACCAGACTGGTCTCAAACTCAGAGATCCGCCTGCCTCTGCCTCCCAAGTGCTGGGATTAAAGGTGTATGCCACCACTGCCTGGCTTTAAAGACCGATCTTTTAAAAATTAATATTCTAATATATTTCTCCCCAAATGGTTAATTTCCTCCCAATTTATTGATACTGTATAAATTGTCATTTATGGTCTTTATACTGTTCTTTTTCTTAACTTCCTAAGGTTGTCTTACAAGGCAAAGAAACATTGACCCAAAGCTTAGCATTTCTTTCAGCTTTGTTTCACTTATGATCTCTTAAATTCAAATGTAAATTTAATATGTATGCAATATAGTGGATCTCATCTCAAGGGATAATTTCTTTCTGTATAGATCTATAGGGTTGTTTAAATCCTAGGTGATAGAATTTTGGGGGTGATGTGGTTTTTTTTTCCTATTTTCGCATTGTTTTTGATGATCAAGTGTCCTTGGACATCTAGTACCGGTGGGGCTGGTGCTCTGAGGTAGCAAGCTGGAGACCCTGACCCTTTACGTCCTCTTCTTTTGCCCTCTGAGTATTTTCTTCCTGTGTTAGCAGAATCTTTTCTTTCAGGGGTGGGGGCGGTCCCCCACTTCATGAAAGGCTTGGTGAGTTGCCACCTGCCCCAAACAAGATGGCATTTTCACAGTTCACAGGGCCTGGGCTTGAGGAACGTCATCCTGGCCTGGTGTTACTATGGAGCTGGAAGCTGGGTGCCCTGGGCCTGTCACACTCTATAAAATGTGCCTAAAGTAACAGCTGCTCTGGCTTTGACTCCCGGTTCCTTGTAGGATGTGACTCCGGAGAACTTCCTCGCCGTGCTAAGAGGCGATGCAGAGGCTGTGAAGGGCAAAGGGTCGGGAAAAGTCCTGAGGAGGTACCTACCGTCTGTTTTGCGGATTCCACACTCTTCAGGCTGCATCCTTACACAGAGGACCTAAAGGGGCATGGTTCTTTGCTCCTGTCACCTTCGAGAAGTTAGAGAGAGCAGTTTTGTCTTGACCCAGGATAAGGTCACACAAGGCTGTTTGTGTCACATACCCCTGTCATCCAGGGTCCCTCATAGGACTTCATGCATGTATTGTTAAGCTACAACCCTAGCCAGCCCCCCTCCCCCAAATGCCTGCCTCTCCCTAACATACCATCCCATTGTTTTTTGATACAGGGTGTCACTAAATTGTCCAGGCTGCTCTTGAACTTGTAGCCCGACTCAGCCTCTAGAGTTATTAGCATGTGCCTGCCATTCATGTATGTGCATGTATTTCCCCTTTCTGTGCTTTTTGAGACAGGGTCTCACAATGTAGTCCTGGCTGGCTTGGAACTCCTTATTAGATAGATCAAGAGATCAGTCTGCCTCTAGCCTCCAAGTGCTGGTATTAAAGGCACGTCCTACCATGCCCTGCTCAAACTTAACTTGGTGATGAAGGCAGCTTTTCAGGGACATGGGCAGGGAAACAGGAACGGGAGGGAAGCTGTGTCTTCTCTGGCTCACTCTCTTCTGTCCTCTCTTGGCAGTGGTCCCCGGGATCATGTGTTTGTTTACTTCACAGACCATGGAGCCACTGGAATCCTGGTGTTCCCTAGTGATGATGTGAGTTCTGCTTACCATTTTGATTGTAGGCTTTTGTTGTTGTCATTGTCATGACATGGGGATTGAATGAAGAGCCTTGTGTACATTAGTCAAGTGCTGTACTACTGAGCTATGCCCTTGGCCATTTTTCTTAACATTGATTTTTAAACATTGTTAAACATTGATTTTTACATTTATTTATGTGCATGTGTGCCATGTCACACACATGGAGGTCAAAGAGGGACAGTTTTTGGGAGTCGGTTCTCATCTTCCATCCCGCAGGTCCTGGGGATCGAACTCAGGTCATCAGGCTTGGCAGCGAAGCTCTTACCATCTGAGCCCTCTCACTGCCCTCTTCTTAAGTCTTTAAAGAGACATGACAGGGACAGTTTCATCTATCTTTAGAATGTAAAGGAAAGCAGAAAACAAGGCCTGTGTGTTGAGAGGAAACCTATGTGTTTTCTGATGTTCCGCAAGGTTGGTAGCAATGCTGCGCTGGGGTGTGCGGGACAAGTGTTGCAGCTGAATTTTCTAGCTGTTTCTCTCCATGCCACAGTGTCAGTCAGGGCTGAGTATGTCACAGACGACACAGTACGAGGAGGTCTGAGTGCCGAGGACAAACCTGTGCATGGAGAAGGGTCTTCTCCTGTCTTTCAGTGTGTACATGGGATGGCCGAGATGGCGTTCTAGACTTCACGGCTCACTGTGGTTTCTTTCACTGATTGGGAAAAGGACTTTATAAGGTGTTGGTGGCTTCTCTGGGATGCTGGTCTGAATGGCCACCTTCTTACCTTTCAGCTTCATGTCAAGGACCTGAACAAGACCATTCGCTACATGTATGAACACAAAATGTACCAGAAGGTAACTTAAGTGCCTGAGTGCCTCGGGGAGGGAGGAGCTCGAGGAGCGAAGCCTACACTGGCACAGGTGGCACTTGGACAGGTCGCTGGACTTTCTGGACAGGGTTTCACCTGGTTAGCTTTGACCAGTGGTGTCCCAGGATTCACTATACCTCCTAGAGAGCTTGTTACAACACAGTGTGACCTTCACCCTCAGCTTGGACCTAGCAGGTCTTACAGGGGCTGTGAATTAGCTGCTGCAGGATGGGGACTTCGTGGGAAGACTGCTGCTCCTGAGACTACCCCAGTTTGGGACAATTGGAGGGACACCCACTACCTTATTCTCTGCCCCCCTTGCGTTTTCCTCTCTGCACTCTGTAGGAACTATAGAGGGTGGTGTATATATATGATGTTAATGCAGAAAGATGGCCGCCTTGCGACCTGGCTCTCTGGAGGTATAGAATCAGTGTCTTCAGCGTTTTGAGGCTCCAGTCTTTCCTGCGCTCTGCTAATGCAGATCACTTTACTCCATTAGTGAAGAAATGTGATTACTTTTTGTCAAATGGCTTTCGTAGCCTTTGGCAATGGTTCTGTCCAGCAACAGTGGCTTCCCAAATCCAGAGCACAGGATAGTGGGCAGGGATGGAGAGTGACGTGACAGCCCATTGGCTGGCACTGCCTGCTGGGCGCTCACCTGTCTCGGACGCCCCTGCAGATGGTGTTCTACATTGAAGCTTGTGAGTCTGGCTCCATGATGAACCACCTGCCCAATGACATCAATGGTAAGTGTTGAGCAGGCTGAGTGTGGTTGTCCTTAGGTGCTGCCCATTTGAGACCATGTGTTCCCACCTGCGCAGGGCCACTGAGGGCAGCCTGATATGCAGATGGAGGACATGCTTGTGGCCAGATCCGGCTGCTTCTGCCCCACAAGTATTCATAGGGAATAAAGATTCTTTGGGGACTGGAGACCCGGCTTAGTGGCTAGGAGCACCCGTGTTCTCGTAGAAGACCCGGGCTTGGGGCCATGGAGGTGCATAACCACCTATAACTCCAGTTTCAGGGGAACTGATGCCCTCTGCTGGCTCCCTAGGTTCAAGGTACATAAATAGGCAAACACTCATACAAAATAAAAATAAAATCCTAACAACTACAACCACCACCCAAAACAGTGCTGTCAAGAAGAGTCTATGTTGGGGGGCTAGAGAGATGATGGCTCAGAGGTTAAGAGCACTGCAGGTTCTTCCAGAGGTCCTGAGTTCAATTCCCACTAACTACATGGTGGCTCACAACCATCGATAATGAGATCAGGTGCCTTTTCCTGGCGTACAAGCATGTAAACAGATAAAAAACTATGCATAATAAATAAATATTAAAAAATATTAAAAAACGAGTCTATGTTGGTTGGGTGTTAGTGGTGGATGCCTTTAATCCCAGCACTGGGGAGGCAGAGGCAGGCAGATCTTTGTGAGTTTGAGACTAGCCTAGTCTACAAGAGCTAGTTCCAGGACAGCCTCCAAAGCCACAGAGAAACCCTGTCTCGAAAAACAAGCAAAAACAACAACAAAAAAAAACCCCCAAGTAGAGTTAAGAGTTTATGCAAGCTTTCCAGTGACTGCCCAGACTGGACCAAGTAGAGTTAAGAGTTTATGCAAGCTTTCCAGTGACTGCCCAGACTGGACCAAGTAGAGTTAAGAGTTTATGCAAGCTTTCCAGTGACTGCCCAGACTGGACCAAGTAGAGTTAAGAGTTTATGCAAGCTTTCCAGTGACTGCCCAGACTGGACCAGGTAGAGTTAAGAGTTTATGCAAGCTTTCCAGTGACTGCCCAGACTGGACCAAGTAGAGTTAAGAGTTTATGCAAGCTTTCCAGTGACTGTCCAGACTGGACCAGGTAGAGTTAAGAGTTTATGCAAGCTTTCCAGTGACTGCCCAGACTGGACCAGGTAGAGTTAAGAGTTTATGCAAGCTTTCCAGTGACTGCCCAGACTGGACCAAGTAGAGTTAAGAGTTTATGCAAGCTTTCCAGTGACTGTCCAGACTGGACCAGGTAGAGTTAAGAGTTTATGCAAGCTTTCCAGTGACTGCCCAGACTGGACCAGGTAGAGTTAAGAGTTTATGCAAGCTTTCCAGTGACTGCCCAGACTGGACCAAGTAGAGTTAAGAGTTTATGCAAGCTTTCCAGTGACTGTCCAGACTGGACCAGGTAGAGTTAAGAGTTTATGCAAGCTTTCCAGTGACTGCCCAGACTGGACCAGGTAGAGTTAAGAGTTTATGCAAGCTTTCCAGTGACTGCCCAGACTGGACCAGGTAGAGTTAAGAGTTTATGCAAGCTTTCCAGTGACTGCCCAGACTGGACCAGGTAGAGTTAAGAGTTTATGCAAGCTTTCCAGTGACTGCCCAGACTGGACCAGGTAGAGTTAAGAGTTTATGCAAGCTTTCCAGTGACTGCCCAGACTGGACCAGGTAGAGTTAAGAGTTTATGCAAGCTTTCCAGTGACTGCCCAGACTGGACCAGGTAGAGTTAAGAGTTTATGCAAGCTTTCCAGTGACTGCCCAGACTGGACCAGGTAGAGTTAAGAGTTTATGCAAGCTTTCCAGTGACTGCCCAGACTGGACCAGGTAGAGTTAAGAGTTTATGCAAGCTTTCCAGTGACTGCCCAGACTGGACCAGGTAGAGTTAAGAGTTTATGCAAGCTTTCCAGTGACTGCCCAGACTGGACCAGGTAGAGTTAAGAGTTTATGCAAGCTTTCCAGTGACTGCCCAGACTGGACCAGGTAGAGTTAAGAGTTTATGCAAGCTTTCCAGTGACTGCCCAGACTGGACCAAGTAGAGTTAAGAGTTTATGCAAGCTTTCCAGTGACTGCCCAGACTGGACCAGGTAGAGTTAAGAGTTTATGCAAGCTTTCCAGTGACTGCCCAGACTGGACCAGGTAGAGTTAAGAGTTTATGCAAGCTTTCCAGTGACTGCCCAGACTGGACCAGGTAGAGTTAAGAGTTTATGCAAGCTTTCCAGTGACTGCCCAGACTGGACCAGGTAGAGTTAAGAGTTTATGCAAGCTTTCCAGTGACTGCCCAGACTGACCAAGTAGAGTTAAGAGTTTATGCAAGCTTTCCAGTGACTGCCCAGACTGGACCAGGTAGAGTTAAGAGTTTATGCAAGCTTTCCAGTGACTGCCCAGACTGGACCAGGTAGAGTTAAGAGTTTATGCAAGCTTTCCAGTGACTGCCCAGACTGGACCAGGTAGAGTTAAGAGTTTATGCAAGCTTTCCAGTGACTGCCCAGACTGACCAGCTGTTCCTTGGTTATGGGTTGGCCACCCAGTCTCCCTGATCTCAGGCAGCTAGGTGACTTGGTCCCTGAATGTGGGGATAGTGACTGCCTGCATGGTAAGAGTCGCGTCTTAAACGCAGACACTATAAGGGTCTTGGCCAGCTGAGTGGTTTGTATGAGACAGAGTTCCTATAGTCCAGGCTGATCTCAGACTTGCTATATAACTGAGGGTGACTTTGAACTCCTGATGTTCCCTCTACCTCCCAAGTGCTGGGATTCCAGGCATGCACTGCCATCCTTGGCTTGTTTGTTTTGTTTAGTTCAACTGTTTTGCAGGGCCTCACACCTTCTCACAAGCACTCTGCTGTACCCCCCTCGGCCCCCTATTTCAGGGTTTTCTAAATAATTGTCAACCCTCCCTAGAAACCAAATTGCGCCCATTTTCTTCGAGTTTCCTAATTCATTAAAACCTGTCAGCCCTCTTCCCCGAAGTTATATTCTAAACATACAAGTACACAAGATTTTGCTCGGAGCTGCAACAAGAGTCCCTTACTTCTGTCTTCCCTCCATGTTTGAGAGGAGTTATTGTTCTGAATAGACAGGGCCATGCTCCACCAGTGTTGAGTATAGCTTTGAAGTTACCAGGGGAAAGGAGGGACCCCAGTTTGAAGGGTTGTCCAAGGCCAGGAGTAAAACACGCTTCAAAGATACCTTTAATCTGCCATAGTTTATGCAACTACTGCCGCCAACCCCAACGAGTCCTCTTACGCCTGCTACTATGATGAGGAGAGAAACACATACCTGGGTGACTGGTACAGTGTCAATTGGATGGAAGACTCCGACGTGGTAAGACCCTTGGTTGGGGCCGGCCAGCCCGCTGCGGCGTAGCCCTCAGGCTCGGGTCCTCAAAGGACTTGCGTGTTTTTCTACTTGCAGGAGGACCTGACCAAAGAGACGCTCCATAAGCAGTACCACCTGGTGAAGTCCCACACCAACACTAGCCACGTCATGCAGTATGGGAACAAAGTGAGTGGGGTCCCGCTTGCTGGTTTCCTAGTCCTGGAGCCCCCAGGCAATGCTCATTTAGAACTGTCTCCTGATAAAGAGACAGGGGATCTGGGTATGGGATGGTCTCAGAATGGCTCTGCCCAAGAGCCCCTCTGTCCCGGGGTCTCAGGATCAGGAACCAGACTTGCTAGGTTTGCACTTACAGGCCAGGGCGTATGGGCGAGCTCTTTGAACCTGTGTCCTTCCTCATTTGTCAGAATAGCCAGGTACACCAGACAAAGGTGTGTGTGGGAAGCAGTGAGCAAGGGCCTGTCACATGACAAGAGGCTGTGGAGACTGAAGGAGTATGTTCTGTTTCATGACCGCCCCACTGAGCCCACATTTTGCATGCTATTAGTGTTCCTCATTGGCTAGAAGTTAGAGACTGTTCACATATACCCCACTGCTAACTCTGTCCAGCAAGGACCAATGTGATCAGATAGCAGTACTCTGGGGCTTGCTTTCTGACTACAGAAGCCTTGAGCCTTGGGTGGAAAGGCTTTATCTAGGCTGAAAAAACAAAAACAAACCTAAAATGGAGCTTCCAGTATGCTATTCCGCAGGCCTAAGAGCTTGCCAACTGAGATCTGTCTTTGGGTGCAAGCTCTGGCATTCTAGAAGAAAATTCATAGCAGAAAGCCCAGCTCCTTTAACACACCCTGCAGAGTGTGGCCTGAGGGGCCGTGAGCCTGTCACTGGTGGGAATAGCCACAGCACACAAGAAGTGTGCCCAGGTTGCTTTGGCCTGGCCCGGCACTTGAGTGGTGTAGGCGACAACAGGACACGGTTGAAAGCCAGACAGGCGACTCTGGGATTGCCCTGCTGTGTGGCTTTGTCTTCAGCTTCCCATTCTCAGTCCAGGTGCTTACCTTGGCCCATTTCCAGTTGGTGAGGGTGTCTGTCTGTCTGTGTCTCTGTGAGTGAGAGTTCTTCTGGAACATGCTGTTTTTCCATTAATGTTGCTTGCTTTGAGAATGAGAAAACCTTAGTCATTTCTTTCCCTGGGGTCGGGTCTGTCTTGGCCTGTGTAAGTAGACCCAGACTGGCACTTTGTATGTATTTTGTTAGCACCTGGCCCATGGCCCTAGCTCTGCCGTTCTCATGGGATCCAGACTTCAGCTCCAGCCTGGACAAATACCTGGAACCTCCTTGCTGTTGGTCCCTGGGGCCAGGCAGTGGAGCAGGGGTGATGAGCATATCCAGGGTTGCCAAAGTTAAAACAAACCTTGCACAACCGTGGATCCGCAGCGTGCCTTGCATGTGAAGGAGCTCTTGCTGCAAAGCACACTGGGTGATTTTGAGTTTTGTCTGCTTGAGTTTTCAGGTGACTAGGGTCCTTGAGAGTTCTAAAGCTAGGAGGGAACTGTGACCTTCTCACAGGTATGCTTGGCGCACCTGCTTTCCTCACCAAACGGTTTGTTCTCTCTCTCACCCCTCCAGTCTATCTCTACCATGAAAGTGATGCAGTTTCAGGGAATGAAGCACAGAGCCAGCTCCCCCATCTCTCTGCCCCCAGTCACACACCTTGACCTCACCCCCAGTCCAGAGGTGCCCCTGACCATCCTGAAGAGGAAGCTGATGAGCACCAATGACCTGAAGCAGTCCCAGAATCTCGTCGGGCAGATCCAGCGACTTCTGGATGTAAGCAGGGGCCAAAGGGACTTTTCCTAGAGGCTGGGCCAGTCTAGACTGAAGGTGCGTGGGTGCGCGCGCCCGTGTGCGTGTGCGTGTGCGTGTGCGTGTGTGTGTGTGTGTGTGTGTCCCCTGCAGATCTTGGAGTGCTTCCTCTCTAGATAGAGAAGGGAGTATGGTCTCTTTGCTCTTGGAATGCAGAGCAACAGCAGAGCAGTAGCTGTCTTCATTCTTGACCTCTTAGCCGGAGGAAGGAAAGAATTGGAGGTCCGGCTCCTCAGAATCCTGCTAAGATGTCTGGCCTGTGGGTGATCCCCTCCAGACGGTTCTCTCTCGCTACTTTTAGTCACTTTCTTTTTAATCCCGTCTACAAAACCAGGTTGTCTCATGGTCACAGCCTGAAGCTCTTCCTGAAAACTGTTGTCTGTCCTTCACCACTGTTGCTGTGTGCAGTAGTTGATGGAATCAGCGGCAGGATCTTTTGATCATAGCTGTGTGCTCTCTCATTCATGCCTGTCTGTTAATGCTTCTCCCCAGTCAATGTGGCACATTGATGGAAAGATTTAAAAAAAAATCCCTTCTGATTAATTTTCTTTCAAGTGGACTCTCATGTATCCCAGGCTGGCCATCTCCAGCTTGCTACGTTGCAGAGGATAACCTTCCACTGTCTGAGTGTGGTGTGGTGTCCTGTCCCCCCTCCTCCCCATGTGACTCTTAGGTTTCATGCATGTGGGCAAGCATTCTACCAGCTGAGCCACGTCCCCAGCTTAGCTTTAGTTTTCGGAAACTTGTTCTCCTGAAAATGACAGTTTGAGTGGCCAGGATGTATTTTTAAATGGTGTCAAACACAGTGGAAATAACTGTCCTTCTCCTTTCTAATCTTTGGCCTCTTAATACCTTTTATTTATTGATCCTAGGGAGGTTTGGTTTGTCCATGGTGGTTATTATGTCTCTTGTTACTGCATTAAGAGTTAAAGTGATTCAGGCAATGTGTCAAATGCCTTAAATCCTAGCACTTGGGAGGTCAGGAGTTCTCAGCTACATACTGAGTTAGAGGTTAGAGGTCAACCTGGGTTACACGAGACCCCGTCTCAAAACAAATGCTTTGTCTCTATCCTTCAGGTAGTCACAGAAACTAAACCAGAGTTTCCTTGAGCAATTGTATACGTTTTCTCTCTCTCTCTCTCTCTCTCTCTCTCTCTCTCTCTCTCTCTCTCTCTCTCTCTGTCTCTCCCCCCTCTCTCTCTCTTTCTGGCTTTTCCAACACAAGGTTTCTCTGTGTTGCTTTGGAGGTTGTCCTGGAACTTACTCTGTAGACCATACTGGCCTCAAACTCAGAGATCTGCCTGCCTCCCAAGTGCTGGGATTAAAGGCATGTGCTACCACCCAGCTTATTTTTTAAGCCTATAACTCTTACTGGATTCAACAGTTTCCTGGTAACTGTTGCATTGTTACATTTTTATGTAAAATAAAGTATTTTAAAAAAAAATCAAGATTAGGGGACTAGAGAGATGGCTCTGTGGTTAAGAGCACTGACTGCTCTTCCAGAGGTCCTGGTGCCCTCTGCTGTCATACAGACAGAAGACTGTATACATAATAACTAAATAAAATCTTTAAAAAACAAAAGTCAAGATTAAAAAAAACCAACTTATTCAGAAAACAACTATAAGAAACTCCCTTTGTGCCCCTGTATACTTTCTGAAAAATGTTTTCAAAACCAAAAGCATTTTGTGTGTGTGTGCAGGATAGCATCGCTTCACACATACTTACAAACTTCTCCATGCCCGGCGTGAGAGAAGACAGCTGGAAACTGTGCTGATGTTTACTCTGTGGTTCTGAGGTTTTGGCTGAAGCATAGGGAAGCCTTGACAGGGCCCACAGAGCTCTAGGGACCCTGTATTCGGGACCACACGTGGGTCCAGCACACAGTGGGTGGTGTGAAGAATGAGACCAACACTGTGTGTGTCCAGAGACTCAGGGTCAGCAGTGCTGTTTTATCCTCTGGGAGGAACATGGGGCCTCTGCTTTCTATTCAGCCGACCAGCCTTGGTTTCCTGAGCAGGCGAAGCTGCCGCTGGAGCACACAGTGTCAAACGAGGAGGCTAGTGGGGTGCTTCTGAGACACAGGTTGCTCCCTCTGGGTGTCAGGCATCAGCTCTTCCATGGTGGTAGGAGGTCAAGAAGGCCAGACCTCTCCAGTGTCACAGAAACCAAGCACATACCTTCCATCTCTCTCGAGTGTACTTCTCGGCCCGTTTTAATCCACCCTGGGTCGAAGGCTGTGTCAAGGGAGTTCTTTGCATGTGTTTCTTACCATAGGGCCCAGAGAGAGTCCATTAAGCCAGAACTGTTTCGAAACGCTTTCTTTTCTTCCTAGGCCAGGCACGTCATTGAGAAGTCTGTGCACAAGATCGTCTCCCTGCTGGCAGGGTTTGGGGAAAACGCCGAGAGCCTTCTGTCGGAGAGAGCCACGCTCATGGCACATGACTGCTACCAGGAGGCTGTGACCCACTTCCGCACACACTGCTTTAACTGGCACTCCCCCACGGTGAGTCCAGCCAGGGTCCTCAGGCCTCCCTACAGCTGAGATCTGAAAGCTAAGCTCAGGCGCATTGGCTTGTAGGTGGTTCTGTCTGGGCCTAGGAACACAGACGCCCAGTTTGAGGTTCTGTGTCTTAGTCCCAGAGAGTCTACCAGAGTCCTAGGTGGCAACTCCCATTACTGTTGGCTTGGAAGGGTGCTCACTTCCCTTGGTGGTGCGGCCCCACACCTCAGCTGACCCTCCCATCTCCCACACACTGGCTTCTTCCTCCTGATCATTCCCCAAGCACACCCTGGTCCATGGAGAGGCGAGAATGCTGCTTCTGCCAATTGCAGGGCGTCAGTCAGCTAGTTGTCCCCTAAAAAGTCCTGTGGTGACAGTGGAATGCTTGGATCCCGCTGGAGAAACGTGGGCAAACTGGCCTGTAGACCAAGCCTTGGCAGAGCCCGCTTTTGCACCTTTGTCATCCTGTTTGGTGTCGGTATGCCATGCCTCTCTCTGGGGTCCCACAATCAAAGGCAAGGTCCCCCACCATCCGGCCATGGCCAATGAGTCCTACCCTTTGACTCGACAGCGCTTTAGCAGATTCACCAGCCCCCTGAGATGTGTGGATCCCTCCCGGGGGAGTCTGTAAATACCCATAGATTGACAAAAGGGACCACCCATGGCCTAAACAGACTAGAAGCCCTGGCTGAAGTGAAGGGCTTTGTGTCTGAACGCCGAAGGGAGGCAAGCTGACTGCGTGGTGAGACGCTCATGTGTGGCTCTCTGTTCTCTTACAGTACGAGTATGCCTTGAGGCATTTGTATGTGCTGGCCAACCTCTGTGAGAAGCCGTACCCGATCGACAGGTAAACAGCACTTGGCCCTAGGAAGATGGTATCTTTCTGAACGGATCTGGGGGCACACCACTGGCCTGGGAAGACTTGGCCTAAGTAGACAGCGGTTCCATGGCCCAGTTTTGTTCTGGGGCCATTTGTTAGTGGAATCAGAGGGGCCAGGGTCCCAGTGGTAATGACCAGGGACTTCGTCCTAAATGACTCCTGCCCACAATTGGATTATGTCTTGCATTCTTCAGGGTTAGCCTAAATCACCAAATCCATCTTCCTGTCTCTTGCAGGATAAAGATGGCCATGGACAAGGTGTGCCTCAGTCACTACTAAACAGCTGCCTTCCCCGTGCTTCCGGAAGAGTGAACACTGTCCATTGGAATGTGTGCCAACCCGAGACGGAAAGGGTGGAGCCAGAGGCGGTGCCTAAGCCCTGCTCCCCAGGAATGCTGTCAGCCCCTCCTGGGGCTTGCTTCCTGAAGATACTGACCCACTAAGAAGCCGGTTCGGGTGGTAAAGCTCTCTGGAGAGGGAACTTTTGCTTCTTAGGAGTTGTTTCGTTTTGTATTTTTGTCCATTGCTTTCAAGAGCAAATTCACTGTGACTTCTGTAGCCATCCAAGGAATCTTGAGAAATCTGAAGCTGAAACTGATTTCCATCTTCACAGTGATGTTACTGAAGAGGGCTGCAAGCCTCCAAGGGAGAATTATTTTTAGAAAATATAATTTTTGATTGCTTTTGTATTTTATTCTGTGGTAATGGATGTCTTTGAAAAAAAAGTGAAGTGGCCTCTGGCTTCATGATCTGTTTCACCCTCATGGGGGCTCTGTTCTCCACTGCTCCACACTCTGTAAACTTGTAGCCCTGCAGCTCCCCATGCTGTTTCTCTTGTTCTGGAATGTTCTTCCTTCAACTTCTGGGGCCTTTTGTCCTTAAGTTTGCTTCTGCCTCTCCATCTCCCTGCCTGTTATGGTTTGAATGGGGAATGTTCCCAACAGGCTTCAGTGCTGTGTGTTTGGTCCCTCAGTAGCCGCTCATTTTGGGAAGTTCTGGAAGCTTCAGAAAGTGGGCCTAGCTAGGGGAAGTAGGGTGCTGGTGATGTACTTACTGTGGAGGATATTTTCCCTTCGCATGGTTTCTGCCTCTCCAAACCCTCTGAGACTGTGAAGCAAAGTGTTAGTAAGTCCTCCCCCCCCCCTTTTTTTCAGTATGATGAAACAGCCTGACTAAAGCTGCTGTTCTCAGGCCCTCATGGTCAGGTGCAAGGCAGGGAGGGGACACGCCCCAGAGCTGAGGCCACCCAAGCTCTGTTTTTCTGGCACAGCACACTCAAGGTCTAGTGATGGGTTTGTTAGAGACGTGAAGTCAGTGCCGCTATATCCACAGGGGAATACTGTACTGCGGTAAAAAGGAATGAAGTGTCTATACAGGGTACAACATTAAAGCCAGTTAAATGAAGCCAGTTGCTAAGAACTGTATCACATGTGAAATATGTAGAATAGGCAAATCCACACAGATGCTTATCGGTGCTAGGGACTAAGGAGGGGATCAACGGGAGTGACTGCTGATAGGTACAAGCCTGCTTCCTCAGCCCCCTCACACGGGGTCTCACTGTGTTGCAAGGCAGGCCCAGAACTCAGGAGTCCTGTCTCAGCCCCCCATAGCCAGGACACAGGTGTGCTCCTTCATGTCTGGTTCACAGCTCCCTTCAGAGGTGAGGGCTAGGAAGCGACTGTTGTGATGGCTCAGCAATGCAAGGACATTGAAGCCTCAGACACCGTGGGTTTGGATTGTGTGGGTATGAGTAAGGCTGCTTTTGGAGATTTGCTTGGAAAACACAGATGACCTATATGAACTAGAAATAAAGAAAAACTAAAGGTATGCCATGAATGTATAAAATATGTAGGTAAGTCTATTTTATCACTACGATAAGTTATACAGGCCTATAATGACAAGGTAAAGTTTATGTACCCCTCACACCTGGCACCACCAACAATAAAGGGGCATGTAAACAAAGTAAGATGGTGTTACATCCTAGCTGCAATAACAGCCATCTCTTGCCGTCAGCTTAAACTCAGGGCCTTGGGACAAGGACATGGGACTTACCTTTCTCTTCAGTTGACTTCGTGTCCTAGTGAAGAGTGATCTCATGCACACCTCACTCCTTTCACCAAATATAAGACACAAAACATAACATCCTAGGCTATGGGGCTGGAAAAATGGCTCAGTGGTTAAGAGCACTGGCTGTTCTAGAGGTCCCAGGTTCAATTCCCAGCACCCACATGGTGGCCCACAACTGTGTGTAACTCTAGTTCCAGGGAACCCAGAGCTCTTGTCTGGCCTCCACAGGCACCAGGCACACAGGTGTCATAGAAATGGACATCCAGGCAAAAACAGTCATATACACAAAATAACATTAACAAAACCCTAAACCTAGGCTATGGACTATCATGTTAGTGATAAGGCCAAGAGTGGGCTGTTACTAGTTATATTTTCAGTGTGTTATGTTATATACTGTGGGACTGGAGTGATGACTCAGTAGTCAAGAGCTCAAATTGCATTTGCAGAGGACCTCAATTGGGTTCCCAACGTGTATGATCACTCACAACCACATGTAGCTCTGCCTCCAGGTGCTTCTGACACCCCCTTCTGGCCTCCTTAGGCACTGTACACACCCGTACATAACTTACCCGTTAAATACATGCCGCATATTAAAAGTAAAATGTCATGGAGTTCTATGCAGATTTTCAACTGCTCAGGTGGTCACGTTATTAAGTTGGCATGTGAATTAAGTCTTGATAAAGTAAAAGCCAGGTATGGGTGGTGCGTATCGGTAGTCCTGGCCACTGGAGAAGCTGAGGCAGGAGGATTGCTGAGTCTAGAAGTTCAAAGCCAGCTGGGGTAGCATATCAAGACCATGTCTCAAAAAAAAAAAGTGGTAAAAAAGGTCGTATAGCTCGGTGGGTATTAAGATGGGTAGGGAGAGGCTGGAAAGATGGCACAGAGGTTAAGAGCCCACATGGCAGCTCACACTGTCACTCCGGTTCCAGGGGATCCAGCACCCTCACGCAGACATGCAGACAAAACACCAGTGCACATTAAAGTAAAAGTAGATCATTAAGAATATATAGATAAAATTAAAAATAAAGATGGGTAGGGAGACAGCAAAGGGCTGAGGATGCAGTCACCTAGGCAACCCTGGGTTCCCGCACCATATGAACTGGCCATGATGGTGTCCTAGAAGGCTCCAGATACTCAAGGCCATCCTTGGCTACATAATGAGTTTGAGGACTTAAAAGGCATTAATTAAACCTGATAGTTCTGACCAGCTAGCTGTCTATATATCTTGTTTATCAGTGCATGACTGATACTAGGAGTCAAGGAAGGCTTCCTGGAGATGGGCTTTGAAGGATGCATAGAAAAGCTGAGGGCGAAAGGATTGGAACTCCTGAGAGTAACAGCAGAGGGTAGAAGGATGGTTCTAGAAATCATCTACAGCCTGGGGAGATGTAAACCAGGGATGGTGGAGATTCACCAGATCCCTGGACTGGTGAGCAGAACTGTGACCCCTTCAGAGGACTTAGCATTTGCAAAGGGCTTTTATTAACCCCCCACAGTGCGTCTTGTCAACACCCATGACCTGTGGTGTTTCCATCAGGGGACAGGTCCTTCAGTGACGCCCCCACTCCCCAGTCTCATGGCATTGGCCGAACTTGTCCATGTTTCCCTGGAGCTGGCGTGGCTGTGTCCGGTGGGACTCAGGAGCCCTGGCAGACTGGGAAGTCTTGTAGCTGAAGGCAGGTTCTGAGGCAGGGGTCGGGTGTAGGGCTCTCTTCAACACACTCGCGGAGAAACTCCTGAGATCTTGGGTTGGTGTGGAACATCTCGGCTCCATCCTGAGGCTCAGGGAGCAAGCAGCTGGGGCCAGGAACCCCCTGGTTAGCCAGTCCTGGAGAAAGTGAGCTCTTCTCTAGGACTAAAGATGGAGGGGGTACATGACCTGTGGAAGGCGGAGGGAATGGCCCAAAGGGCTGGGTGTGAGCAGGGTCAGGCTTGTTTGCTGCAGGTTACACAGCCTCTTTTTCCTGAGGCTTGTTTATTTTCCCCCCATTTTTCCCCCTTACTGTCCAATGAAGAACATAGTGCCTCAGGCTATGCCCCATTGGTTGAGGCATGCTCAGTGGTGACACACCCGTGTGACTAACGCAGGCACTTGTGCTGGAGTATGTGTGGTCAGACACTCGGATGAATAAATGGGCATGGCTGACTAAGTTTGGGAGTGGCCGCTGAGAGCCTCGGTCCCTCTTCCCTCCTAGTCTCAGGAGGTCCTGCCACCACAGGTCAGCAGCGGGTCATGTCATAGGAAGTTGGGCTCCCGCACCACTAGATAGGGCTGGTTTGAGCCATCCTTGCCACTGTCCAGGGGTCGGTACACAAAGTGGAAGTCTCGTTTAGGCTCGCTCCGGAGCAGATAGCCCTTGATGCGGTGCGGCAGTGCCTCGTCGGCCAGCTGGAAGCAGCGCCCGTCCACCAGCACGAAGAGCCGGTAGCCTTGGGGCTGTACCACATCAAACTTCTCGGCGCACTGCGCACATAGCGCCTGCGCTTCCGTGTCTGCCCGTGATGCCAGTGTCCGTGACTGCTGCTCGGGTTCCAGGTACGACACACAAATGAAGTCCTGCAGGCAATATGGAGGAGGCTTGAGGTCACCAGGCTTAGCCAATTGTATCCTGGGTCACCCTCATCCCAACATCAGGACAAGGGCCAGCAGAAAGGAGCATGACACTGGACCTGTTTTTGCCTTCTCTGGACAGAGGGGGGGGGTCTCAAACAGTTGTGGAGCTGAGCGTAGGGGCATCTGTGCCTCCTTCTTAATCTGCCATTGAGCCGGGTGGGTAACTTCCTTTTTGGGTCCCCTATCCCCCCAACCCATTACCCTGTGTGACTCAGTCATGTTTCAAATATGAATTTAGGGGCTGGAGAGATGGCTCAATGGTTAAGAGCACTGGCTGCTCTTGCAGAGGTCCCAAGTTCAATTCCCAGCAACCACATGGTAGCTCACAACCATTCATAAATTGATCTGGTGTCCTCTTCTGCCCTTGAGGCAGAACACTATATACATAATAAATCTTAAAAAAACAATCAAATATGAATTTAGTTAGTGCGTGTATGCATGATGTATGTGTGTGTCCTAAATGCCTGTGTGGAGAGCCCAGGGCAACTTTGCGGAACTGGTTCCTTCCACTTTTACTTCCCGGGATTGAATTCACATAGTTAAGTTGTTCCGGTAAACACCTTTACCAGCTAAGCCAGCATTTCCTGGCTGATTCAGTCATTTTGGAGTCGTGGCAGTGAGGGAGATACCTCCTCCCACCTCCTATGGCTGCAGACTCTCCATCATCCTTCCCTTGTCACTCATGGTTCAACCATTCATTCCATACTTGCCTACTGGGTCCGTCCTGCTGGTCAGGTGCAATGTTGGAAGGCGGTATAAGGTTGCAGGTGCAAACTGAACTAACACCCCGCCGTTCAGGCAAGTGAAACAGTTTGGCCTCTTAGAGCAAGGGTTGCCCCTGTGTTTCAGAGACAGAGCACGGTGAGGCTCAGGGGATGTTGGGGGTGGGGAGCTGAGAAAGGAGTGAATTTAGGATGAGTGGAGATGGGCATGCGAGGTGATGCCCGTGGTACTGGGGAATGAGTGAACCCCTGCATGAAGTATGGGTCCATGAGCTTCCTGCCCTTCCTGACTTTGAAGATGGTTCCATTTGCTGTGTGACCTCGACTTCTGCTTCAGCTGTAGACTGAGGGCAGCTCCAACTTCCATGTAGCAAGACCCACACACTGCCCTCAAGTCAGTGTGAAACAATGTGTGTGGGGCTGTCCTACTGTGGATGGAGTGGCAACATCAGTGGATAGCCACAACCATGAAAATTCTAATGACCATGTCAGAGGGTAGTGTGCACTTAAAGGGTGCCAGGGTCTGGGCATCATGTAGTCTTGTTTCTTCCAGAAGGGAAAAGAGGGACACAGGTGCTATGGGGGTGTGAGTGGGGGGTTAGCACTGGCTCATATCAACATACACCAACTTGGGACAGTCTATGGCAGGCATCTCCTTCTAACCCTGACTCCAGCAATGCAAGCTGAAATTGACCTTGCTGGGAGTATTTACACCACGAGAAGTGGCAGACGCTGAGGTCAGAACTTTCCCTCTCCATTGGTTCTAAGATGCTGTTGATTTGAGAAGGGAGTACAGATGCTGGTTTGGCCACTTAGAATGTGGACAGGGTGTCAGAACTCATTCAGTTCAGTTGGCCAATGTGAATGGGAAATGGAGTTTCTTAGGGAGGTTGATACCACATGGCAAGTTTGGGTAACTATTACTTTCAAATGGTTAACTAGTACTTTGCTAAGCTAAAGATGAATAAAATCAGCTCTTAGTTCAGAGCTGGGTCCAGAATTCAAGCCTCCTGTCTCTCAGAGGTCTGGGCTCCATATATATATTGTTTTCTGAGACAGGGTTTCTCTGTGTAACTTTGGAGCCTATCCTGGCACTAGCGTGCGTGCGTGCGTGCGTGCGTGCGTGCGTGTGTGTGTGTGTGTGTGTGTGTGTGTGTGTGTGTGTGTGTGTGTGTACTGGGTGGGCTGTCAGGGGAACTTCTCAGAGAGGGCTGCTGGAGATACTGTTTTGTAGAAGCCAGTGACCACCAGTGAAGAAAAGGATACGCACGAACCTGGACAGATGCTGGGCAGCAGGGAGTTGATCTGGGCTTTTGGGGACAAGTGGGTGACTTGTTTGATGCAGCCTGCGGTGTGTGGAATGACTTGCTCCTCCCATACCACTTTGCCTACTGGGTTACAACACCTGCCTGGTGGCACTTCTATGCCCCGCCAGGATCTGCAGAGCTGGGCAGACTGACCCTCAGAGGCTTGGATCCCTCTGTGAGATCCCCACTAGTAAGGCTGGTAGGCCAAAGCAGCCCAGCACGGAGCACAGGTGGATTGAGTGTAGTCCGCGGCCCCAGTCACTGTGGTCCCCAGCATTACCTGCACAGAAGAGCGGGAGGCCCTGGCCTTGTTGAGTGTGCGCCTGCGTTCCCAGCGATGGATGGAGTCCTGCACCTCCACGCTCAGCTGCCTCGTCACGGTGATCTTGTCATAGTTCTTGATGTGCTCTAGGGCTCCGTAAGTGGTGGTCAGATAGTAGGAACCTGCGGGGTCAAGGACACAGGCTGAACTAGGAAGGTTTGGGTCTACCTACCTGGTTCTTAAGTGTGTGACACAGCCCACAGCTTCCAACATGCTTCTCTCTCTACAGCCACCAGGGGGCGTCCACACTCTACAACCTGCTTCAGAGGCATCTCATAACTGCAGTGCACTGGGCAGCCTCAGCAGTTGGTACTTTCTAGCTCGTTTATCTTTCCTTAGCCCTCTTCAAGAAGAGATCATTTGTGTATATAGCATATATTTATATATTATTATTATTATATATGCTCAAACAATTATTATACATAATACTTATATGTAATTAAAAACAAAAACAATTATATATTATTATAGAATATTATATAACATATATTTTATATAACATATATTACTAGTTATCTCTGGCCTGAAATTCATGATGGACACCAGTCTAGCCTTGAACTCAGAGATACTCCAGCCTTCGTCTTCTGAGTGCTGGGATTAAAGGTACAATTCACCAAACCTGGCTGAGGATTTATTCAGCGTGGCCACACTGGGAAGAAGACAAAGAGACCCAGTAATTTCTCTAAGTCTGTGGCCCAAACTCAGTGTCGGGGCCCCGAATATGATGTTTCGGCATAGGACTCAGTTCAATACCAGGAGCTCGAATCTCCTGTTGTCTTTTAGATGTCGTATGGTTACCTCCAGATGGCCTTGGCACAGTGGAGAATGACTTCTGGTTTTCGTAACAATAGACTAATGGAATGTGCCTGGGGACTAGTGAGACACACCCGAAGACTTGTGAGACATGCATACAGGAAGTCTGAGGGCTTGTGTATGTGCATTCTAGGACCATCTCTAGGGTTAAAGGAAGTGCTTCCTAGTCAGCCCTATGTCCATGATAATATGTGTCTTCTGCCAGTACCCCTGCTTCCAGAAAGTTATTTAAGAGGATGCTTGAATAAATCGGTGTCTCCAGTATTAACTGAGAGCCCTCCTGAGATGACAAGAAATCTCTGTCTTGTTCTTAACGTCGTTGGGTAGCTAGGACTTCCCTGATCTACACTCCCCCACTCAGGGTTGAACCTAGGGCTGTTCGGCTGCTTCCAAACAGCCCCAAAGACATCAGTCCAGGATAGATGACCCCTGTAGCGTAGGACTGATACAGGCCGGACCCCGGCAACTCAGTATTTCTAAAATGATGTTTTAAGATAAGTTTTTAAATTTAAAATGAGATTTTAAGTGTTTTAAAATACAGGATACATAAGAAACAGAGACATGGGTGCCTCGGGTGGGGAAAGAAGGTGCCGGGAAGCAGCCCTCTCACTGTATCATATACATTATTTAAAATATGTGTGTGTATTATGTATTGTAATAGCTCCGTGAATGTATTACCTATTATAAAAATAATCTTCAAAGATGTGTAGAAATTTTTAGTTATTGCATGGAGTTTTTAAGGATTTTATTTTTGATGCTAGGCATCCATCATTCCAGGTGGATCTCTGAGTTGGATGCCAACTTGGTCTACATAGCCAGTTCAAGGCCAGCCAGAGCTCCAAAGTGAGATCCTGCCTATTTAAAACATTTTACTACATTTTAAAACTTGAGTTTGTGGAGGTCAGAGGGCAAGGTGCACAGACCAGTTCTCTCCTTCTACCATGTGGGCTGTGGGCATTGAACTGGGGTCCCAGGCTTGGCGGCAACTGCCTTTGCCCACTGAGTCACCCACCAGAATACCGGACCACTTCCGTTTTTTCTTTAAAAATAGTCTTAAACTCTTAATGTTTCCTCTAATTCAAGGTGCACAAACCACATGCTTTCTCTGTGTAGCCTTGGCTGTCCTAGAACTTGCTCTGTAGAACAAACTGGCCTAAAACTCAGATATCTTCCTGCCTCTGTCTCCTGAGTGCTGGGATTAAAAGCCTGCACCACCAACACCATGCTAGAATTTTAAGTAAAAGACAATCTTCTGTTTATCTGCTTGTTAGCTTGTTAGGAGTTGAGAAGCTTGTTGAGAGCTTTCACTTTAAAGGGAAGAAATTGAATCCCAGAAACAGAGGTTGACACGCCAAGAACACACAGTGTATCATCCCTCTCCCTCTAGCATCCTGCTCTCTTCCGGTCCCTGGCTTGCTTGACATTGCCCAGACTGCTCTTTCTGGCTATTAAGGCCAGGACAATAATTTTGGACATAAGGCTGATTCTGCAAGTGACCCACCCCAACCCATCTTCCCACCCTAACTCCGCTGTTATCTGAGGAAGCGCCTCTGGCCTGAAAATGCTCACTTCCCAGACTCCTTCAGCTGAGCCGGCACAGCCCTGTGTCCTACCCCTGTGGAGGGGAGAGCAGGTTAAGAAGGCTCTGCTGCCGGGCGGTTGTGGCGCACACCTTTAATCCCAGCACTCGGGAGGCAGAGGCAGGTGGTCTTCAAAGAGAGTCCCAGTTCCAGGACAGTCTCCAAACCTACAGAGAAACCCTGTCTGGGTCCCAGGGAGGAGCATGGCAGCCTGAAGCAGCCACTCGCTTCTCAATGTCATGATCTGTGTAAAGCTTGGTTATGCTTGGGTAATACAGTTATATGAGCTTGGATAGTAGTTCTGGGACTTCTGGTCCTCTCAGAGGCAGAAGAGAAGAGTTCCAAGCCCTACTGGGACTCTCTTGTCCCTTTAAATATGGCCCTTCTAGCTATTTTTGGTGGAGACTATGGAGTGCCTGCTATGAACACTAGGTGGCAGGCGACACCACTGTGAGTTTTGCAGACACTTTCCTGACAGTATGCGGTGGATTGATCGGAAAACCCCATTGGTGAGATTAATTTAGCATAGGCAGCTGTCAGGAGGCCTGGGGAGGGCCCATGAGCTAAAAGGTCTATGAAGACCCTTGTGGGAGAGGTTTGGCTTCTCGGTTGACTCCAGCTAGGCGATTGGGGTGGTATAAGAAGGGGGGGTCCCACCAGTCCACCCTGCTGCTCATGGAAGCCCCTGATCCCTCCTGCCACAAATGCCTGCTGTAAATCCACGGGGAACCAGCTATCAGAGCTGTGCTAAACCACACCACACAACAGGCTGGAGGGGCCAGGAGATACAATGTCTCTACAGTGCAGACACCTGCACAGTGCGCCTTCCCCTGGTCCCCAGGACTTTCATGGACATGGTCTCAGGGTAGGTGTCACTCTTTCAGCAGAGTGATGCTGGCTAGAGATCCTTGCCAACTTCCCCAGTTCTGAGTGTTTCCATGGATGGAAACCCAAGAGGAAGCTGTGGGGAGATGGGGGTGGTAAGCATGGGCACAGAGTCAGGTGTTTGCTCATTCTCATGAGACTCCCAGCTTTTTCTGTCTTGGTCTGCACTGCAGTCCCTTGTCTGGCATGGATGGTTCAATGAGTGCATGGGTTGGTAGATGGCTAGATGGATATGGGGGGATGGGTGGAGAGATGAAAAGTATGAAAGGATAGATTGATGAATGGGTATGCAAGTCTCTGGGTAGATGGATGGTGAATAGGCAAATGGGTGGATGGATGGGTTGGTGAATGGATGTAGGATGAAGAGAAGGATAGATAGGTAAATGCATTGGTAGATAGCTAGGGAGGAAGATGGACTAATGATGGATGGATAGGTGGGGGATGGGTAGATGAACAGATAGATGGGTAAACACGTGGCTGGATAGATGGATGGTGGTAGGTGGAAGGGTGGATGGATGTGTTGGTGGACTGAAAAATGTTGACTTCTCCTGAATTCCTGGACTCTCAGGAGACAAGTCTTTCCAGTGGCAGGTAACATTTAACTAAAGAGGGAAAGCACAAGCTTCAGGTGTCACAGCCACAGCCCGAAGCTATATTTGACAGCAAAGTTCTCAGCCTTCCCTGTTCCCTGAGCTGTGAAAACCTCAATGAAGCACTTACGTCAGGCTTTCTGTCTCCAGAGATGGGCAGATGCAAACACATGCAAAGGTGGCCAGCCTCTCAAGAACCACAAAGCCCAAAGGGGACACTTGTGCCTGGGAGGCTAGTTCCATTCTTCAAGAGTGGAAACCCAGAGGATGTGTCATGGTCCCTCAATGCCCATTATCAGGACTGCTGCATCTCAAGGGATTCTTAGTGGAGGGGTGGCTGAGGTCTCAGCCTGAGGAAGTGGTGGGTAGGAGGACAGGGGGAGGGAAACTGAGATAGGCTGCAGTCAATCATAGCCCTCCTTTGTTCAGCCAGAGAGTACAAAGCCATAACCATCTCAGCAACTTCCTCCTACAGACAGAAGTCCTGGCCAGGGCTGGATAAACAGGGGCCAAGTCCCAGGGGGCCACTTGATTTCTACTAGTCACACTGCATGCAGACACCTTCTGCCACCTCACCAACACTTGTCATGCCACCAACTTCTGCTGTGTCCTCCACGAAGAACGCCACCCCCCCTTTTTAAATTAATTTAGTTTTACTTGTTTATTTTTGAATCAGGGTCTCACTATGCAGTCCTGGCTGGCCTAGAACCTAACTATGTAGACCATGTTGGCCTTGGACTCACAGAGATCCACTTGCTTCCACTGTCTAAAGGCTGCAATTAAAGGTGTGTGCCACCATGACAAGTTTTATCTTCCTTATCTGCTGACTCCCACTCACCCTTCAGTGCTCAGTCCAGGTATCACCTCCTAAAGAAGCCCTCCATGACTGCATTGTCTGGGTAGCATGTCTCTAGTCTCTGAATTTCCTACCATCCCACTTTTGTCAAGCTAGGGTGACATGTCTCTTTGCAGTCTATCTGCCTTCCTGATCCATGAGCTATTTGGGCAGGGTCTGTGTGCATGTCCCTAGGCCTTAACCTGAGTCTTGTCCTACCTAAGAAGTTCTTGTTGGGCTGCCTGGCTTGGGAGTGGGTGATGGGTCTGATGGTGGTGGGTGTGGGGGTGGTGCTGACTTACCCTCCCCCAACTGCAGGGCGGGGTCCATGAGCTCCATCATGTACTCCACGTTGAGAAGCATCTCGGTGAGGTTGCTGCGAGCCAGTACGTACATGAGCACAGGCAGGAAGTCATCGGCCCCGTAGGGCTTCCCTGCAAGAAGAGGATGAAAGCCGTGAGTGCCAGGTGCCTGTGACCCGCTCAGGGATGGGAGGCCACCCTGGAAGAGCTAGGTTTCCATAGTGTCAGGTTTCAACAGTGAGGACCCTAGCAACCATGGCCAGCCCCCAGTGGCTGGTGGCTCAGTACAGGCTGGCAAGAAGGAACTGAGAAAGCTCTGGGCTGGGGTGACAAAACTCTGGTTCTTTGTCCTTCCCTCGTTCTTCCCCTGTGGCTACCCCTCACTGCTTGCCAGGCCATCGAGTTCTTACCACACTTAGCTCATAGGCCTGCCACTGCTGCATGGGCATCTACAGGGAAAATTTCCCTCCCTATTTGCACAAGCCTGAGATCCAACCCTGTGTGAAAGATCTACCTCTGCCTGAGGTCCGCCGCCATGCCTGAAGTCCATCGCTACTCCTAAGATTCACTAACGCCCCTGACATCTACTGCTGAGATCCACTCCTGTCTAAGATCTGTCACTGTCTGAGGTCCACTTCTGCACCTGAGATCTACCACTCTTTGAGTTGCGAACATTACAATACTTGAGATCCACTCCTGCCCAAGATCCACCACTGCCCTTGAGATCCACTGCTGAGATCCACTCCTGCCCAAGATCCACCATGGCCAGTGGTTCCAACTGAGCCCCATGTGTATTCTCAGTTGACTGGTTGGAGAGATGCTTCACAACAGACTTGCCAAGGGAAAGGCAGAAACAGAAACTGGCCTGCAGTGCTGGTCTGTTGCTATGATGTAACCATTTCTACAGTGAGCAAGATCAAACTGCAGACCTGAACATGGAGTTGGGAGGAGGTGCGTAACTAGCTTCCCTGAGCTGGCTTGAGCTGTCCCCGGACACCAACAGGTCCAACCTCACCATGGGCATGGCAGTGCTCAAGAGCTGGGAGCCTGTGCTCAGAGTTCTGTGCTGGTCTCTGGTGGGACCAGATCTGTGTCCTTCCCCCCTGGATGTAGGCAAAGAGCATGTACAATGTCTGCTTAAGGACCAACACGAGCTTTGAGCACAGCTGGAACACATCAGCTCCTAGCTGACTCTTCCAGCTGTACAACAGATGGCAGGCAGTATGCGCTGGGGTGATGGGGTCCAGCTGTGAAATGGTTCCCCTGTAATCCGAACACCTGGCTTGCGTGGATCAGAGCTCACGCATTGCCAGTGTCAGCCTGTGTGTCCTGGTTTTAGCTTCTGGCTCTCTCAGTCCCATCTGTTCACCATCTGCAGGCATTCAATGAGCCAATCACACTGCCAAGAGCTGGCAGAGACCTTCTGCACATTTTATGGGCTGGGGGACTTTGGAGAGAGTGAATGCTTTTTTTTTCCTGTCTCTCTGTGTAGCCCTGGCTGTCCTGGAACTCGCTCTGTAGACCAGGCTGGCTTTGAACTCACAGAGATCCTCTTGCCTCTGCCTCCCAAGTGCTGGGATTAAAGGTGGATGCCGCCACCACCACCACCACCTGGCTAAGAGAGAACACTTGTTCAGAGAAAAATAAGCCAAAGAGTGCTCATCTGGGCACCCTGCAGACTGGAGTAGGTAATCAGGAAGACCCTAGCTCAGCCACTCTATCTCTGCATCATCAGGCCTCTCCCAAGGCCACGACAAGCCTCAGTTTCCCTTTCTGAACACTGGAGGACAGTCATCAACTCAGTCTGTTATTCAGGAGAGTGGTGTGGGCCCAATGAGGGTCTGACATAAAATAGTCATTTTTGGGGCATCATCTCCAAGAAAGGCTAACACCAGGTAGGAAATATTGTTTTCCCAGGTCATATTCCCAGGTCTCATTCCCAGCTATTCAACTGAGCCTCTGTCACTAAAGTGGCTGCAGACACTGCGCAAATACACCGATAGTCTAAACAGAAGCACACACATAAAACCAGGGGCCAGACAGAGCGAGGGTAGATTGTGGCATCCAGAGTGCTAAGCTAGTGGGAAGAATTCTGCACCAGCCACCCTCTCTCCCATCCATTCCCTGGTTTTGCTGAGTGGGCTTTTCCTGATGCAGCAGTCCTGGGGCAGCTGGGGCTCATGGCTAAACTGTTTTGACCTTTGCCCTCCAGCATCACTGTGGCTTAAAGTACCTTCCTTTCTCCTGGAGGCCATCCCTAAAGACCCCACCACTAGGTCCAATGCTCTTAAAATGGGTTTCTGGGTCCTGTCATGAAATAGTGGGAAAGTTAACACATGGGAACAAAGGGCAGCTTTCCCAGAGTACCCGGTCCAAATAGCAAACACCTGGACACCTCGGGGCCTCACCCCACTCCCTCTGCCAAAGTTGGAGGCAGACACACATAGCAGAGCAGGACATTCCTTGGGTCACCTGCCTGCCCAACTCCCTGGCTTCAATGTCAGTTCTACTCCTGCCAGGGTTTTGTTTGGCTTGGGGTTAAGGACTGTGCTGATTAGCTTTAAATGTTAATTTGTCACAGCCTAATCCAATGGTTCTTATCCTTCCTAATGCTGTGACCCTCTAATACAGTTCCTCATGTTGTGGTGACCCCCCAACCATGGAATTATTTTTGTTGCTATTTCATAATGAGCTTGCTACTGTCTTGAATCATAATGTAAATATCTGTGTTTTCTGATGGCCTTAGGCAACCCCTGTGAAAGGGTCGTTCCACCCTAAGCTACCAGGTGTGGTGGATGCCAAGTTTATCCAAAGCCATTTGTCTTTAACTTCCCAGCCTGCTTGACCCAGGACCCTCAAACTTGTGCTCAATTACTACCCCCAAAGTTGGCGCTTGCTCAGGATGGTTGGCTGGTGCAGTGGTTACAGCATGAGTTTGGCGCCACGTGACTCTAGGCTTGCATTCTGGCCAGTTCTAGGCAAGTGTGATAGCAGTTATCTCTCAGGAAAGGATCCCCGAAGCATACTGATGGGCTAGCTAGCCTAACCAAACTGAAGAGCTACAGGTTCAGTGAGATACTGTCTCAAAAAATGAAAAGGCAGGAAGCAACGGAAGAAAGAGGACACCTCTACAAGTGTGCGTGGATGTGCACGTGGGCACACACACACCCTCCCTTCCAGAAAGTTCATTTCAAATAAAACCCACACAGAACACCATGTGTGAAACCGGTCTGGTGGGGCTGTTGGAGACGAGGCTGGCCTAAGGTGCAGATGTCTGTGTCCCACCTGGACAGCAACCAGGTGCTTCACAGAAGATTGGAATCTACAATGTGGTTCTCAGGTAGGAAGATAGAATAGGGAGGGAGGGCTCAGAGGCATCAAGATTGACATGTCAAGAAGCCAATGGCAGAGGAAGAATGGAAACGTCTCTCTCGCTTGGGTTACAAGTGATAAATGGGAACATGAAGGAGAAAAGCCCAGGGATCTTCGAGTGCTTGAGAAGATGCTGCTACGTAAGTGACCTGCCAAGGACTGGGATGCTCAGAGCACAGGGCCTGGAGCCTCTGACTTTTCCTCGCTCTCGGGTCTATTCTCATTCTTGGCTTCTTGACAGTACCCTTTTCTTAATCACCTTTCTCTATCTCTACGACTACCCATGTGCCCTGGTTAAATCCTTTGTTCCAGCAGACAAGAACCTGGAAATCTCAGTGCGTGTTCTCTGGACTCTGATCCATGTCCATAATGGCCAACCTCCTCATTCCCAGGAGCGTGGTGGGCAGACGGTGGCCTCTGCACTCCACCGTCAGAACACACATACTTGGGACCTCACATAGCCTGAGAATGGGGAAACTGAAGCTGAGGAGGAGTAGGTAACCCCACAGCCCCTGGGGCTATCTTTAACCCAGGTATAGCAACCACATGGTACCCACATTGATTTACCATCCAAAATCGGGGCACAGAAGTGGGAACTCAAACACAGAACTGTGTGGGTGGGTGATCTGCTTCCTCCCAAGAGAAGGTGTGGAGGCTCTGAGTGGGGTAGCCCAAGATGGAGTTACAGGTGCTTGGCTCTCATCTCAGGGTTTAGCCTTGGTGGAGGGGAATTCATCACCACCTGATGAGATGCCCACTGGTTTCTATCCCAAGGCTTAGAATCTCAGGAAGCCACGGTCTTCAGGAAACCGGGACTCAGAATGAAATGGCCCTGTTTCTACCTCAGTCGGCAGGGTCCTCAGCTCTGACTTCACCTGGAGTACTGCAAGGCCTGGGGGAAATGATCCCTCAGTGAGAAATAGCTGCAGGTCAGACGTGCAGTTAGCAAGTGTGAGCATCTGGTGACGTACTAGCCACAGTACCCATGAGCCCCAGAGAGGACACCTGTTTACACAGGAGGAAACTGAGGCTGGTGCCTCCATTACCTGGACAGTCATGAAACTGCAGGCATCAGGGCCCAGACAGACATTTGGGTCCCCTTTCGTGTCCATCTCATTCTGACTTGACCAAGGCCCACTGCTTCTCCCACACACTCGTGCAGGATGCCCCAGGCCCGCCACCCTTCATTCTGTTGCTGCAGAAGAGAAAGTGTGAGACGCTCTTAGCTTGCTTCCATCAGCCACGAGGGGGCCTTGGTCTTCAGCTTTCCCTTGCTGCTGTTTCCCAGGGCTCTGGGCCTCTGGGGCTGACTGTGCTGCATGAGAGTAAGGCCCTGAATCCCGGAGACTGCCGGCTCCTGCTGCCGTTTTTAGCAGGAGACAGTTGTGCTCATAGCCTAGTCCTGTTTCTTGGTCAGCAGACTGCGCAAGACCCCCAGAGCCCCCAACATACAAACTCACCCTAGTACCTTGCTTCTCACCAATTTCTCCATGACAATACAGATATCATGTAGCTTTATCCCCATGTGGCATCTGTCTGTCAGGAACTCAATTTGTTCTTTCACAGTTGCAGGACACATATTGGTCCTACACACACACAAAAAGGGTTTCCAACCTAGAGCTGCAGCCTCTGTCAGGCTTATGAGGGGAACCGGTTAGCGTGAAGGGACCTTGATCCACACCCCAGGGCCACGCCAACAACCACCTTGCCAGGCTGCTCATTCCTGAGGAACATGCAGAGGAAGGGGGGCCCCTCAGCCAGCCCCCAGGTATTACACCTGCTGGTGCTGGCCACCGGGGTCAAGTGTCACAGCTTGTTTCTAATATCAGCAAGTGCCTAAGTGTGGCTCTGACCCACTAGAAGCCGGCTTCTCTTCCCATGAGGAAGCTGGGCTCAAAGAGATAAGGGACTCATTCCAGGCCCGACAAGCGGTAAGGGGCAGACTGGGGATCAGAACCCAGGTCTGGAGGTTACCTGTCATGGCCACCATGTCCAACTAACTACACAGGTGGCCACCAGCACCAGGGCATCTAGCTAATGGTCTGGGTGCAGGAGGAACTCCAGCCAGCATTTTATTCCCTGTGGAGCATGGGTTCCGTTTCCTGTGTCCCTAGAGGAGCGCAATGGTAAAATGGGTGTGGTGATTCTGTTCCCTCCCTTCTTCCCTTCCTCCCTGTGTCTCCTGCAATGTGACATTGAAGCTTTTTCCATCTAAAGAGGACGGGTTCATCTTGTGACTAGACAGTGCAGGGTACCACACTGTCATGATGCCAGGTCTTACTATGCTCGACTCCAGCTGGCCACAAATATATGCCTAGGACAACATATTGGAGGGTGAAGACGTAATGGCCCCAAGACCCACCCAGATAGCCTACATCCAGGTTCCCTGGTCATCTTCTATCAGCAGCTCCTGCTGATTTTGGTGAGTCCAGACTAGCTTCTCTTCGGTCCAGTGACTACTATCAACAGCTGGACCTGTCCCCCCCAAATTCACACATGCTAAAGAGGCAGCATTATTTCCCAAGAAGGTGACCTTTTGGAAGTGAGGTCATTGCAGAGGTGATTGGCTGACATGAAATCACAGTGGAGCAGGGCAGTCCTTACCCCCTGTGTCCTCATAAGAGGGAAATGTAGACCCAGAGCACATGGGGGTGAAGACTACAGGGTTTTCAGACTTAGAAGTGAGGCTGAATCAGATCCTGCCCAGTGCCTAGAAAGAGCACATCCCTGCCCTGCTTTGATCTTGAACTTCTACCCTCCAGCATCGAGGCACAGTGTTCTATGTTTGAGTCATCTGACTTGTAGAACCATGCTTCAGGACTTCCTGAAAACTCACAGGGTGCCTTTTCCTGATGCCCTTAGGCACAGGTGTGAGCAACCTGTCTTGAGGGTAGCAGGGTCATTTCCTTCCGTGCCCAGGTCACCCTGTGGGGCGCCCAGGGAATGGCTCCTACTCTCATCTTGCGCTAGTTCTGCGGGAGGGACCCAGCCTGCCTACCTGGGTTGCCAAGGGCCATGGAGTCGTAGATGAGCTTGCAGGTCTTCAGCAAGATGGAGATCTTCTTCCCGGGCGAGTAGGCCTTGTGCATGCTGCTCAGCTTCTGCAGGATCTTCTCCATGACAGCCAACTCAGGCACGCTGGTGGTCACGCCCAGGTCGGTGGTGGTGGTGGCCAGGATCACCAGCTGGTTCTCCTTGAGCTGCTGTAGCGAGCCATCCCGGCTGTGGATCTCCAGCAGGCTGGCGTTGATGGCATCCTTCAGGGGCTTCAGGACACACTTGTACAAGGCTGACTCCACAATGGCCTCTGTGGGGGGAGGGGAGAGCACAACGGTGAGGAAAGCAGCTGCAGGGGCCCTCCCACCCGGCTCTGCTGCCTGGCAGCACAGCCCTTCCATGCCTGGTTCCTACTTAGTCCTGATGTGCAGGACAGGGAGCCACTCTGCAGAGGCATGGGCACCGGGGCCTCCCATGCCTAATATCCTGGTCTCTCCAATGCAGTGTTTTCCCAAGTGCTAGGAACAGAGCCTGCCCAGAAGGACATATTTCACAAGTCACTAGACATCCTGCATTTATGCAGTGTACAATCTGGGCAGCCGTGTACTAAGGGTTGGGTACCCAGTAAATGTCCAGTAGAATTATTCTTTTGTTTGTTTCTTTTTTTCGAGACAAGGTTTCTCTTTGTAGTCCAGGCTGTCCTGGGTTGTTCTCAAACTCACAGAGATCTGCCTGCATCTGTCTCCCGAGTGCTGGGATTAAAGGCACTTGCAGAACCATGTGCCACCTCCGCCCGGCTATTTTTTTTAAATAACTTATTTTTATTTTATGTGCACTGGTGTTTTGTCTGCATGGAAGTCTATGTGAGGGTGTCAGATGGGAACTGAACCTGGGTCCTTTGGAAGAGCAGTCAGTGCTCTTAACTGCTGAGCCATCTCTCCAGCCCAAGGTAGGATTATTCTTAATGCCTCTTGTGCTTCTCAAATCCAGGTGACTTGCCTCATCACTCGCCCAGACTGCTCCGCCAGCCTGCCAGGCCTGCCTCTGTCTCTGGACTTTCGCATCTCTAGTTCCCCTTGCTACACAGCTATTCATATGCTATCACTATCCACTGTCACTGGAGTCAAGCTACAGAATGGATCAACCTGGGGGGTGGGGTGGGCGTTAAGTGAGCTTGGCTCTCATTAGGTTAATTGAAGTGGGAAGATACACTCCAAATGTGGACAGCACCCTTCCGTCCTGGGCTTGGGTCCTAGGATGAGTAAGGAAGACGAGAAAACGAGCCCAACACGAGCATTCATCACTCTCGGCTTCCTGACCGTGAGTGCAGTGTGAGCCGCTACCTTACGCTCCTGCAGCCACGACTTCCCCACCGGAGAGGGCCAGAGCCTCAAACTTGAAACAAAACAAACGCTTCTCTCCTCAAGTTGCTTTTGTCAGGCATTTGTTACAGCAACAGATGGGTACCTAACACAACCGGCCCTGCCCTAATTCAGCATTGGAATAGCCCTGGGTCACCATTCCCTCTTCAAAGCTCTCCTGGTCACTTTCCAGGCCAAATCCTTAGCCTGACTTTCACGGCCTGGCACCAGTGGCCATATTATCCTCCTACCTCGTGCCCCACCTCTCTGCCTGTCCCCAAAGCATCATCTTTGCCTGGAAGAAGCCCCTCCCACTTCCACTTAGGCCATGGGTTTTATCCTGTTGTAGCATGCGTGGCTGACCACAGCTTTTTCTGACTGCGTTGAGCTGTCCATGTCCCTCCACGTCCTTCGTGCCCTTTCACGGCCTCCTGCTCTGCTCACTGTCTGTGGTCTTTCCTGGAAGGATCTAAGTTAGTCCTGGGGCTGTGTGTGTTTTCCTGGGTTCCAGACATCTGTCTTCAGCCATATTCCCACAGACTAGACTCAGCCTCAATAGCCTCTACTTGCCCCCTCTTAGATGTCCAATGAAGTGAGGGGCGGTCTCTCTGACACTGAACCCCTGGACTTCTCCGGGTTTGGGACTTAGGACTTAGAGCTGTGGTTTCCCAGGAATGCTCACACTGGCCCCCAGCCATTCGGAACCCATATGAGGCCAGCCAGGTCTTTGCCCATTCCCATGGGCTAGATCTGTGCCCAGTGTTCATTGTGTTGTCTCTTGTCCCACCTGCATGTCCCCGGTGCATCTTGTCAGGACAGGAGCTCTGCTTGTCTCTCTGTTCCTGCTCAGCTCAAGGATCAGAGCCGTGCTGGGCACAGTGGGGCCCTGGGACTCCTGCCTTGAACCTGCCACAGCCTGGTCCTGCGCAGAAATGCTAACCCTGGGGTCAGGATGCTCTGACCTGCCTCTCCCAGGGCCCCCAAACCTCACTTCCTGCTTACTTTACACTTCTGTCGTCTTCTTTTATGGCTTCCTAACTTTCTTGCTGGTTACCGGCCACTTGTCAGAATGAGAGCTCCCTGAGGGCAGGAGGGATTTTGTGATCAGCTTGCTTGCTCCCCCCACCCCCATACAACAGGTGAGGAGCTGGAAGCATATCTCTGTCAAACTACTTAAGTAACTCGCTTCCCCAGATAAGCTGCTGAGCGATGCCTGGGTCTCTGGGACCTGGTAACCGTTAGTGGAAAAAGTCAGGTGTTGTGTGGGTGGCCTCGTAATGCATCACCGAGAGGCATCCTACCCAGGTGAGCCTCCATCCTTACTGGGGTGCACTCATAGCTACAGCCTCCTGAGGAGGCAATGCCAGCTTTAGACCTCAATATATCACCCACCACCTTAGTGCCCTAATATTGTGACCTGGTAACTGAATCAGTCCCCAAGAGCCAGCCATTGAAGCCCAGTCTCCCCCAGGGGTAAGGTGGTACTTAACAGTCTTTTCCTAGGGCCTCTCACTATGAATCATCATCCTGTAGTGTCTCAAAGCATCTTTGAAGCCAGAACTGATGCTCTTAATTGCTGGGGGAAGGAGAAAGGTTCAAGATCACAAGGAGGCGGTGCCTGGAAGGGCAGTAATGTTTATCAGGTAATCCCAAACTCTCTCAATGCATTTTTTGTTGTTGTTTTGTTTTGCTTTTTGAGACAAAGTAGCCCAGGCTGACCTCCAACTCACTACGTAGCTGAGAATGGCTTTGATTTTCCTGTCTCCACTTTTCAAGGGCTGGGACTACAGGTAGATGTTACAGTGCCCAGCTATTCCCAGCTATCACACGGTGGTCTGCCCGAGTCTTTTCAATAGTTATACAGATGTGTAGGTGCTGCAGGGAAACCCGTCACCGTGAATCCTAATTGTAGAGAGGGTAGAGGTTACTGGGTTAGAGGCTGGTGAGGGAGGGGAGGGTCGTAGGTTGCTTGACAGGGGTGGTCTGGAAAGTGGGCTGCCTTGAATTGACTCTCTAGAAAGTGGAGCCTGAGAGAGGGATTTGAACCCAGGAGATTTGTGGGAAGAAAAATGAGGCCATGAGGCAAGGGGCTCCAGTGGCTGCTCTGTGTCCAGGGTGCCTGAGGGTATTAATGCACCACGCTCCCTCCCGCCCTCCCAAGCTGGCACTGACCGAGTTCCTCCTCCGAGTGCAGGTTGGGCTCCACCAGGGCTCTGAGTTCGGTGCTCTGTAGCAGGTAGCTTTTGAGTTGGGTCATCATGGTGCGGATCTCCTGCAGCATCTCGGTGCTGGATGCCTGGCGGGCCATCATCTCCAGGCTGTACACCTTGTAGTCCTGCACTAGGCTGCCAAAGTAGGAGCCTTTGTCCTGGGCCAGCTCCACCACCTTCTTGTACAGCTTGCGGTCGTTGGAGAGGAAGGCGTGGAAGACGCTGGCAAAGCTGACAAAGCTGAGGCGGTGGCGGGCCTTGTCCAGGATCATCGAGGGCTTCTTCTTCACGTTGGGACTGCTGAACTCCAGCTCCTCCTCCGCACTGCTGGTTGAGTAGGAGTCCTGGTCAGCGGCCGAGGCAGGCACCCCCAGGCTGTCTGAGAGCGAGGCCAGGGAACCCTTGAACTCGGGAGAGCTATGAGGACAGGTGCTGGTCTGGGCAGGGAGTTGCTGCATCCCGGCTTGGGGGGCTGGACTCAGGCCTTCCCAAGGTGCACCAGGTGCTGGTTTCTCAGAGGACGCCTCTTGTATGGGGTGCTTGGGGCTCTCCAAGGGACTGGGAAGGGTGGGGGCCAGTTGCCGAGAGACCCGCTTCTTCCTGGGTGGTGGAATAGGGGGTTGTTTGGCTTTCCCAGGAGGCACTGGTATATTGTTAGCATGGCTAGCTTTGGTCTCTGATTCCTGGCCTTGCTCTGTGGTCCTTGAAGGCCTGTCCCCAAGGCTGCTCACAGTGCCTTTGGGAGGAAGGCTGAGTGAGGCTGTCCTGGAAATACTTGGGTGGTCATTGTCCGATGCAGTCCCCACATTCTGACTTTCCAGAGACACCCTTTCAGAGATGCGCCTTCTGGGAGGAGCTGCTGGCAGAGTCTTCTTCAAGGGCAGTGGAGGGGGAGGAGCTGGCTGCAAGGGGCTGGGAGCTGTCCCAGGCTTCATTTCTTCTTCCCCAAAGGGGCCCAGGCCTACAGCTGGGCGTGGGAGACTCTCGCAGGCTGTCATGGGTGGTTGGTTTGGGTGGCCTGGGGGGCCCGGTGCATGGGGTGCAAGGTGAGAGGTGGGTGTTAGGGGGGAGTTGGGCAAAGGACCAGCAGGTGCAGGGGGCACAGGAGACCAGACAGGGCCAGCCGGAGGAATGCTGGGAACCGGGGGTGGAGGCGGGGGACGGCGTGGGGACCCTTTGGAGGTAAATGAGGTAGCATCCGAGGTGGCAGGCACGGGGCGCAGAGGACAGCTTCCAGAAGGCAGTGGATCAGCCGGTAGGGCACAGTCTTCAATGAAAATAGGATTCACAAACCACAGGCGGTCATTTCCCACAGACAGCTCGATTTCACAGGAACAGTTTGTGTAATGACTTGTGGGCCGGAGGCTGGAGGCTGCAGGGGCCCCAGGGGCTGGGCCTCTGGGGGGCTCGACAGGATCTTTCGGAGGGTTCAGCGAGGAGTCCCAGAAGCCTGAGGAAAGCAGAGCAGAGGCAGTGAGTTCTCCTCCTCCTTGCAGTGGGGGAAGGGCCCTTGCTTTTATGTAGGTTTGTTTTCCCTTCTTGGACTCTGAAACTTCTCCCACCACTTCCTGCCTGGAGGGGAAGTCCCCTGCGTACCCACCAACAGAGGGTGGAGTAGAGCTGGGAGGGGACATGAGAGGCCCAGCTTCAGTTCTATGCCCATGTGACAGCTGGCATGGAGAACAACCGTAACTCGGGTGGGGGTGACCATGGCTTTCGGTATGTGGGAGGAGGGCATGGTAGGGACCGAGGGAATAAAGCTGTTTCTGCCGCTACCCAGCTGGGTACCTGGGCAGACTGTCTTAGGTTTTGGTCTAGCTGCCCCTCCAATGGTGTCTTAGTAGTAACATCACAGGGTGCTGGGAGGGGATCCTAAGGTAGACAGGAAGGGGATAGAACTCATGGCCATTGCTGAATTATGCGTGATAGAATTGGACCTGTGCTGTCCACTACAGGCTGCTGTGACTTGGGGGGGGGGTCTTGACACTAACGAGGAGCCAGGCTACGAGACAAGGACACAGCTGCTACCTTTGAGCACGCTCTGCCCTGCTTGCTATCTACCAACCAGTCAGTCTTCATAGCCTCATTGTGACGGAAGCCACCAAGGCAAGGCTGGCTTGAGAGATCTTGGCCTCTGGGTACCGTATACCAGCAAACACTCAGGGATGCTCAGGGCCTTCCAAAAGACACAGGGTTATGGCTTCTGGAGGATAGGCTACTCCGAGCTCATATGGAGAGAACCGTGGGACCCAGGTCATGCTCAGTGTGTTCATTTTAAGTGTAGGAAGAGGATGAGGCACGCTGCTGCAGGATTCTTGGGAACATGGTGGACACAGCTTCTCTCCCATGGTTCCTCAGTAAGATGCCCACAGGCGTCATCCAGGAATGAAAGTCAGGGTTTGTGCAGTGGACAAGCCATGGGCTGCAGTTGTCCTGGGACTGTCTTGATGACCCCTAGCCAAAGGCTTTGACCCACTTTACAGATGAAGGCAAGTGACTCAGCAGAAATGCATTCACCCGAGGTCAGAGTACTGGAGTGAACAGGTCAGACTAGCCCATTGCTGCACTCGGGTTCTTCTGAGGAACTTACACCACTTCCCACCTCAGTTGCTCTGCCTGTCAGTGGGTGGCTGGTGGCTCTTACCCCAGCTAGAGATGTGGTAAGAACACAGCAAGCACCTGTTTTTGTTTTCTTCTGGTATCGGGGTTTGAACCCAGAGTCTCCCACATGCTAGGCAAGTGCTCTACCAAGGAGGTATGTCTTTACCGAGTTGTCCAGGCTGGCCTTGAACATTCAATCTTCCTGCCTCAACTTCCAGAGCAGCTGGGGTTATAGGCCTGTACACTAGGCATGACTACAACAAGTTCTTGATTGTGAAAAGAGATATCACAATATGACAGGACCATGCAGAGCCAGTTCTAATGATGGCATGCTCAAAGACATGGGTCTTGGCCACCTTGGTGGCCTGAGGTTGCATGCCCATCAATGTGAGGCGGGTCCAACCCCATGATAAAAGCAAGCTGTAGCCTACCCAACCGTGAGCACCAAAACAGCACAGCACCATGGAGCCTGGCCCTAGACAGACTGATGCACCTGGCAGTCAGCCAAGAATACCCAGCTGTCACCACAATAACAAGAAGGTGACCTTTCATGTGTCTTTCTACAATATGCAAAGTTCCTGCACATCACAGCCACGGGGTAAGATATGACCAGGTTAGGTTTTTCCATGACCTGAGGGCCACTCTTCATGATGGCCACACTGTGGCTCTGCTTTCCAGGACAGCACCTAACTTCTGAGTGACCAACTATTGGTACTCAGAATGCACAGATGCTTGCTTTCTGTGGAGTAAGCATTGGAAACTCTACCCATGTCTCTACAAGTCCAGTAGAGCGGATGTCTCTCTACAAGCCCAGTAGAGTGGTCTGGTTCCTTTGAAGTCTTCCTAGTGAGGAGCATCAGGCAGACAGGAAGGTGAGCTATTCAGTAGTCCCAGGAAGTTGAGCTCAGCTCCCTCCATGCTCATGTCACAGTCCCTTAAGACTTGTGGATGAAGGACAAAATCATGGGGTAGCTGATGTTCAGAACCGCCCATCAGTGCCTGGGAATGCTCTCCCATCATAGCTTGCCTAGATCACTCAAGGCCTGGGAGATATACCCCATATGTGTTTTCTAGAATTATCTACTGAGTTTTCACTCTGCCATTCACTGGTGCCTCTTCAGCCTCCAGAGTGGTGCTCCACTGAGCAGGGGCCAGGCATCAGCATCCAACACTAGTGAGTGTACCAGCTTAGTCAAAGTGGAGGCAGCATTGTAGGGTATGGGGCAGCGGCTAGTCTAGCTTTGCAGGCTAGGTGGGGACAAGCTGAGGAATGGGAGGATGAGGAGATGAGACAGTGAGAGAGGAGGAAAATAGGAGGCAGAGGAGCTCCCTTTGGGGAAGGACTGTCAGCCAGCTTATCACAGGTCTGCAGACCTGGTCCTTAGCAGGCACAGACAGACATCTCCACACCTTGATAGCATCTCACAAGTGTGAGCAGGCATTGGGGCTCCCCTGACGTCCAAAGCTCAGGCTGTTGCTTGCCTGCCCCCAGGACAAATCACAGGGCACAGACTCTCCAAGGAAGGCTGATACTAAGCACTCGGGGACCACCTATCAGGCTGTGCAACGGAAGCTAAGAAGCAGTTCAGGGCTTTATGCTAAGAAACAAAACAACAACAAAAAAAGGAAGTTGGAAAGTTTCTCTGCAGCTTGCAGAGAGCCAAGGCTGGAGAAGCAGAACTTTGTGTCATGCAGTCCCAGCAGTTGGCAGGGACTGATGGCATCATGCCAAGTCTTGGCTCAGCCGTTCAAGTTCCGGTAAAGAAGGGCCTGTCTCTTTGACTGAGGCAGCCATTTTTCTGGTGCCAAGACTGTCTGAACCTGGGCAGGGGGTACGCCTTGCCTACTTCAATCCCTGCAATGCGTGGAGGGGCTGGGATGTTCCAGGTGCTGGACTGTGGTGCCCGAGAGCAAGCAAGGTTTCCCATGCCACGGGAATGGTTGGAATGCCCTTCGGACTCAGAGAATACATATTTTTGCTGCATCCAAAGACGGGTTGTCGGGCTTTCGCTCAAACTCCAGTGTTAACACTTAGTGTGTGTATGTAAGTGTGTGCAGGTACGTGTGTGTGCGTGTGTGCGTGTGTGTAAGCTGGAAGACAACCTCGGAGTGAGACAACTCTGTTCTCTGAGATTCTTTTCCTGTTGGCCTGGAATTCACCAATGAGCTAGTCTGGCTGGCCAGGAACCCACCTGTTTTCATTTCCTCAGTGGTGAGATTACAAGTACAGGCTACCATGCCCAGTTTTTTTCTTTCAATGTGGATTTTAGAGCTCAAATCAGGTCCTCATGCTTGCACGGCATGCATTTACTGCTTAAGCTTATGAACTGAGCAATCTCCCCAGTCCCCCGATCTCAAGCTTCTAACAAATCCTTACTTATTAGGAAATATTCTCATTGTATGCTATAAAGACAAAACAAGGTACACAAAACTTGGGAGAGCTACAGTGTCAGCCTTCCTGTTTTAAAGAAGACACCAAGCATCTATATGCCTCAGGCATGTTCCAGAGCCACAGCCTAGAATCATCTCTTTGCATTTAGAATCAGCTGCAAGCATCTCAGTACTGAATTCAGCCCTGTGTTAGTTTTGTGGCCCTTGCTAGCCCAAGGCGCTTGCATCCAGGATGACATCCTGTATAGCCTGCACTGCTGCATGGCAGTGGTTCCAAGACTAAACCTGGCTTTTCTTGTGTCCACTCATGAACAAACACTTAAGAGCCATCCCACGGAGCTGAGCCTGTAAGAGACTAGCTTTGCTTTGATGACACCATCCCTGTCCAAATAGCTTCATCTACTCATTCAAACCAAACCAAACCAAACCAAACCAATATAATACAGTACAATCACTGACCCTGAGGAAGGAAACAGGTTTCGAAAAAGGAAGAGTAATTCTGAGACCATCGGGTGTACTGAAAACCCAGTAAATCTACGGTTGACTAGACACTTCTTTTCTCTGGGTATGAGAAAAACAACTAAAAGTCACACACATGCTCACACAAAACAGCAGCAAAAGGCAAGATGCAGAACTGTATTTTTTGCAGCATCATTTTCAGCCTAGTCTTTTTCTGATCTTGTCAGTTAAAAAGAAACCCTCGACGTGCTAGGATTTCATAAAAAAAAAAAAGATGTCATAAAAAGAAGTCCTCAGAGGGCTGGCTGCAGAAGGAGGGCTGGCTGCAGAGGGAGGGCTGGCTGCAGAGGTGCAGAGGGAGGGCTGGCTGCAGAGGGAGGGCTGGCTGCAGAGGGAGGGCTGGCTGCAGAGGGAGGGCTGGCTGCAGAGGGAGGGCTCGCTGCAGAGGGAGGGCTCGCTGCTCTCCCAGTCTCAGCATCAGATACAGACCCCTCCCTTGGCAACAGGGCACTGTTTTCCACTGGAGCCATAGCAAGGGGAGGAGGGAGCCGAAGAGCGGGAAGCGGTGAATGGGCTGGAACGGGTTGGAAGGATCCGATGGCAGTGGGCACAGACAGAAGACTAAGGTCCCACTTAGAAAGCCCCAAGTGTGAATCTAGCTCCTATCACATCCTCTTACAGGAAGCCTTAGCGTCCACCTTCCTCTGCCATCTCAACAGGAATAGCATTCACGTAATTTACCTATTTAAAAAATTCCCTGATGGCTTTAATATAGTCACAGTTGCACAACTGTCATTATAAGTGTTAGGAAATGTTAGGGCATTTTTTTTGTCAAAGGCCCCCCAAACTCTATGCCCATTATCAGTCACTCCCCATCCAGTGGCTTGAATCTGAAATATCTCCAGGCAGACCCAGAGGAAGCAGAACTTGTACAAAATGAGATAACAAGCCACGAGCCACATGGTAGCAAATAAAGGAACAGAAATGGGTTAACTTAAAATTTAAGAGCTAGTTAGTAACAAGCCTAAGCTTTATAATTTATAATTAACAATAAATCTCTGTGTAGTTATTTGGGAACTGGCTGGTGGAACAGAAAAGCTCACCTGCAGTATCCTCTCAAATCATGAGCCCAAACATGCTTCTCCTCCCCTAAGTTGCTTCAATTGGGTATTTATCATAGGAATGAGAACCAGACACTGGCGATGTGACAGCTAGCCCTAACCTGATGGCACTATGTCACTGCCTGCTCTATCCCAGTCAATTAGTGACACTTCTCCCAGAGTGCTCAGACCTGTGTAATAATTTACACATAATTCCTGTGATGGCTAAAAAACTCAATATGGTACCAGGCATCCCTATGGGCTGTTGACCTTTGCCCTGGAGTGCCTATGAGATCTTAGTGGCCTGCAGGTGAGGTAAGAATAGGATAATGGTGTTTCTACTGTGAGGTATTTAACCACTTGCTTTCTGCTTTTGTAAACTCATTGCTGTGGGATTGGGATGAACTGGTCTTTTGATCACTATACAAGGGGAAAGAGAAGCAACGGAGGGGAATAAAACAATTTTCTTGCCTGGCTTTGGATTCCATGGATAACTGTAATGTAAACCTTTGATATCCACCTTTATAAACCCTCCCTTTAGCCAGGCATTGGTGGCACATGCCTTTAATCCCAGCACTCGGGAAGCAGAGGCAGGCAGATCTCTGTGAGTTCAAGACCAGCCTGGTCTACAAGAGCTAGTTCCAGGACAGCCTCCAAAACAATACAGAGGAAACCCTGTCTCGAAAAACCAAACCAAACCAAACCAAACACCCCTCTCTTTAGCCCCTCTGGCACGGCATGCTGTTAGGCTCTAAGATTGCTGTCCTCCTTCAAGCAGTAGGAATAAGTTAATTTAATCTAAGTTTTATATTTTTGGTTGTGAGCCTAGCCTTTAATGGCTGAGCTATCCCCTCCAGCCCTATTTAATGTAAGTTTTAATTCACTCTGTCTTTGGTCCTTCCCAATGGATTAGAATGCCACAACAACATGTCGACCACCAGCCTGCTTTCCACATCTGTGGATTTGCCTCCTCTGAGCACATCTATAAGAGAGTCTCCCAAGTGCTTCTGAGTCTGGCTTCTTTCACTAAGCATGTTTCAAGCCATATGGTACCATAAGTCAGGGTTTCATTTCTGCTTATAGTTGAGGAAGCTTTTCAGATACCTTGAGTCCCATGGCTTCCTCATTCAAATGACATGTGTGTGTGTGTGTGTGTGTGTGTGATGAGAATGTCTACACTTAAGTCAATGAATTTGCCTCCCATCATGCTTCTGAATCTTCTGGAAGTTTTGACTGGACCAAGAGAATACTTGTCCCCAAGAACCCCAAGCTGGGTAACATTTATCCCAATTCTCCCTGGAGGTGCTTTTGAGGAACAGTGGCTAGGTGGGGATGGGGAGTGGGCTGGAGACCTAGCCCGGAAGGCTAGGCACTCAGGAGCAGGGCTCTGAGCAGGCTGCGGAGTACAACGGGCTGTTGCTCAGGAAGCCCAGCAGTCCTGGACTCTATTTCTCAGGATTCTCCATGCAAGTTTGTGTAGGTTTCAGTTTTCTGCTGTAACAAGTGTGTCCAATCCTCGACCAACAGGCTGCATGAGTCCCAGGATAACTATGAATGTAGCCCAACACAAAATCATAACATTACTTAGAACATTGTGAGATTTTTTTTCTTTTTATAATTTGATTGCATGGTCCTTGTATGTGAGCTCTGCAGGTGACAGCCTCCTGTTGCGATGTCAGAAGGTTGGACATGATTCGCAGAAGGAGTGACACAATGTGCTCAGCACAGTGCTTCAGGCGCCTGGGCCCTTGGCAGATGCTTTCTGCAGTTATCATCGGAACACACAAAGCTTGGCATAGCTGCAGCTTGCACATGCCAGGGCCAGGCGTCTGACAGTTCCAGGTCCCCATCTGTTCGGGAGGGGACTGGAAAGCCAACCTTTCCTTGGCTCTGGTGAAAAGTCAATCTGCTGAGCGTGGCTCTGTGTCTTCAGCACCTAGGATACCTCATTGGATCAGAGCCTTAGGTGTGGCACACTTGGTTTTTAATGCCCCATTCTCTAAGAAGTCATTGCTGGCAGGCCAGTCTGCACCACCCTTGGTTTACCGCATGGTGACTTCCATCTCCAGCTCATGTCACGCCTGAGGCCACTCTGCTCCAGCCAGGAAGTCAGTCTTCCTAAGCCAAGTGGCTTGTTTCCATCCAGCAAGTTCTCCTAGGCTAATGCAGCAGGAGGAATCTACAGGGAGCCTTGGACATCAGCCCCAGGGATGCCTGCTCAAGTCTCAAAACAGGGCCATTGAGTGTAGGGAAGTCCAGTGCCCACTCCCAGTTACACAGTGGACCAGTACAACAGTCTGGTAAGGGGCAGGGTGGAATGGGTATGAGTTCTTCTTTCACACTGGCATCCCCGGACCCCTCTGGGAGGAGGATATCAGCTTGTCCTGGGAGCTGGGGGAGAGGGGTGTGTTCTCTGGTCTGAGGTCTGCCCCCGACTTCCTCTGTGGCCTGGCTCTTCAGTCTGGGCTAATTTTCCTCCATTCAAGCAACATTGGTATTTATCATGCCCAGTGTTTCTGGTGCTGTGAATCTCTGCAGAAACCAGTGGTATGATGGCTGATTTTAATGTCTATTTGCCACAAATTAGAATCACCCGAGTATGGGAAGATCCAACCCAGATGTGGGTGGCACCTTCTGGTAGCAGCCCAGATGAAATGGGGCATGGCAGAAGGAAGATTACTCATCTTTTGCTTGCCTGCCTTTCCCCTCTGGCTGCCGAATTGATTTAGTCTGTTGTAGTTGCTGATTCCCAAGCAGCTATCAGAACCAGGGTTTCTAGGCTTCCAGTGTTGAGGACCAGTGACTCTCTCCAGGAACCCTCTAGGTCTTTGGTGCCAACTGGGACAGCTGCAGCATGCAGCCTTGTGGGTTGAGCAACTAGTGAGTTCTCAGCTTCTCCAATGTGAGACAGTCACTGTAGGACCACACAGACTGCCAAGGCACTGGGCCTCCAAAACCAAGCAACTGTCATGTGTGCGAGATTGTTGCTACTTCAACGTAAGCTATGGAATATTCATTCTATTCATTCTCGTGGTGGTTTTGAGTAGGAATGGACCCATAGGCTCATAGATTTGAACACCTGGTCATTAGGGAGTGGCACTACTTGACAGGAATTAAGGAGGTGTGGCCTTGCTGGAGTAGGTGTGGCCTTGTTGGAGGAAGTGTGCTACTGGGGGTGGGCTTTGAAGTTTCAGAAGCTTAAGTCATGCCTGCATGAGGCCATGCTCCCTGCCATGATGACAACGGGCTAAACCTCTGAACTGTAAACTGGCCCCAGTTAAATCTTTTCCTTTGTAAGAGTTGACATGGTCATGATGTCTCTTCGCAGCAGTAGGACACTGACTAAGACAGTTCTGCTCATCTAGAGACGTCTGATTAATGCAGTGGGAGACATCCTAGTACTCCCTCATCTCAGTACCCACCCACTCTGTGGTTCTGCAGGGAAGACTTACCCAGGCCTAGCTTGGAGATGGTCTCAAGGTCCAGGAAGCTGTTGGCTTCAAGGATGGCCTGAGGCAGCCTCAACGTGAAGGGCAGCAAGTCTCTGTGAAAACAGGAGGGCTGTAGGTCAGGTACGAGAGGGGCCAGAGTTTCCATTCTCCAGCATCCAGATGTCTAGAGCCATGTCTACATTCTGTGACTGTTAGGGTTTTCATGTAGCCTGGACATTTCCCTAGGGTCAAGGGACAGGGCTGCAGGTGAGGGGAGCTTCCGGCAAGATCCAGATCTCAGGCCAGCTTCAGAGACCTGGAGAGAGCCCTGGGAACATGGAGAATCTCTTGCTTCTCCTTACTCGCCAGGGCCACACTTAATTAATCATATCTAGTGACCCTCACCCTTGCCCTCCACAGGGAGGTAGGTAGACACACATACAGAAGGGGTAATCCAGATGAGCATGTAGCCAGCACTATCTGCTGGCTGCAGGGGAATTGTGGAGGACTCCTTCTAGAGATCTCCAGAAGTCTTTTAGACAGAGGGAAACTGAGGCCCAGAGGGAGAAAGGGTTTTTCTCAGGCACACCGGTGCTTTAAGTAAACAGTGCTGGGTCCTGGTCCTGCAGACTTCAACCCAGAGACTGCCTCACCAGCTAGGGTGGCTGGTCCTGATTCTGTTTTATCCTGGCATTCCGGGCCTTTCTATCATCTTCCAGCAATTCTCTCTCTCTCTCCTCTCAGCCTGTCTTTCCTCCACGAAGGCAGAAATTAACCAGAGGTCCAAGAGGGTACAGGGCGGCAGAGTTCAAAGCCAGACAGTTACCAAGATTAACAACCTGCTCCACCCCCTGTCCCCCTGTGTCCCCCCTTTCCAACCTGGTCCCAAGCAAAGAAATCTCATCCATGTACTTGTCACCCCTGTTGGCCTGGAGAGCTAACTCCCTCCACCCAGACCCATCAATGCCTCCCTTCTATCTCTGCTTTCCTTGTAACTCTAGGTTGGGGGCTTCCAATTCCTGGCAGGGTGGGGCAATGTCTCAGGTCTTGGAAACCCTGTAGTGTACAGTAAATGCCGTGATGACTAACAGACACTGAGCTGAAGAAAGAACAGCATCTGTGGTTGTGATGGGGCTGACAGAGGGTCCTCATGGCAGGGGTTACCCAGACCACCCTGCACCTGCCTGAGACGTCTCTGCTAGGCGATCCTGCCAGTGGCTTCTGTTAGTGCCTGCCACACCCCTCAGGGAAGATCTTTCATGGTAGAAGCGAGCACTGTTGAGGGGGTGGCTGTGGCACATTTTGGGTGGCTTTGGCCTCTTCACTGTTTGACTGTGTGGCACTGCAGCATGTCCGGTCATCATCGTGAGACTCTCCTATGAACCTGAGGCCTTCTGATGTCAACTGCCCATCCCTTGACACAAGTCTGGCTGGGCCCCATTCCGGATAGCTTCTCGGTGTCCTTTCCCCTCGTCACTACCCTTGCCCGAATCTCCAGTTTCAAAGGTTGACAAAATTCACCTCCCATTACCTCACTTTACCTGGCTGACTCTCGCGTTTGTTGGCGTGGCTTTGGATGTTTCTTGTCCCCAGAAAAGTGCCTATCACAGTGGCCAGCAGAGGCCACTCAATTCTCAGGCTGCCAGTAATCTACACTGTCACTTCACTGTCTTACGATGCTGAGGGGAACCTAGCCTCAAACTCCAACACACAGGAGACAGTCTTGGCCCTGCTCCACCTCTCCAGCAAACTCTTCAGAGCCTCCCCCCCCCTTGCCTGGGCCTCAGTATACGTACTTCCTTGTAGTGAATGTACCGTATTCCTAGACCCTGGCCCCTCTACTTGTGTCTGCTTAGATTACATGTACCCTTTAAAGCCACACCATAGGCCTCCTCTTCCTCCCAAACCTGGTTGCCATTGGTTTCATCATCCAGTTCCTCACTCCTCCCCCTGGTGGGGCAAGCCTTCCATCCGGGTAGCACACAGGATGGGGCAGCTAGCCGAGCGATTGCATATAACATCACTATTACACTATTACAGCACAGCAACCACATAGGCAGGCAATCATTCCAGTTTTCACAGCCAGTTACTGGGGTAGGGTTGGTCAGAGAGGTTGTGGTAGTTGCCCAAGATCGCTCAGCTACGAAAATATGTTTATATAGCATCACAAATCACTTGTTATTGATTGATTTTTGCCTCTGGTTTCCTACCATGGCTTCATAACTCTCCTGGGATACTGACACTACTGTTGTCTTCAGTTTTTAAATTGTTAGATTACGGGTGGCTGGTAAGATGGCTCAGTAGGTAAAGGCACTTGCAGCCAAGGGTGATGAATTAGATCCCTGGGACCCACATAGTGGAAGGAGAAAATTGAATCCCACAATCTGTGTTCTGGCCTCTATACTTGTACCACGGCATGTGCACACAGACAGATATAAGATAGAGAGATGATAGGCACATAGACAGATAGATAATAGATGTAATAAAGATGTTAGACTTTGAGGTAAGGGGTGGGGATAGAACATAGGGTCTTGCGTGTGATAGGTATATGATCTACCACTGAGCTGCAGTCCACCCCTATGGTCTGTTTTTTGTTTTAATTAGAAACAAAAACATATTTGCTGTAAGAATTCAACATTACCCAAGTGTTTAAAATAAAACGTGCCTTTCCTTCCTCTTTAGATTCCCACAGTCAAGATTCTAGTGCATGGCTTACTTCCCTTGTCCTTCTCTGTACACACACACACACACACACACACACACACACACACACACCCTATTTTCAAAAGTAAATGACAGTCTATTTCTTTTGTGCATGGTTTTCAGCTTATTTCCTTCATACAATAATAGCAATAGCTTTCACTGAAAAGCATTCATGCAAGAACACTGACGTTTCCCCATTCCTGTGCCTCCGAGTACTCCCTTACTCTCTTCTTTGGGTGGGCATCTAACCCCGTTTCTTCTATCATTCTAGCACATAGCTTAGCTGCACTGGGTTCTGGTCTAGCATTCTCACAGGTTATCTCTCAAATGCTCTCACGGAGGTAGGTAGTTTTCCCAGACCCCTTTCATCATTGGGCAGCTGGGGGCTCAGAGACCAAGTCATCATGCCAGTGAATGAACTTTAATGATGACTGGGTCTAAAGTCAGACTCTTCATTCCTAGATAGATTGGACTGCCTTCTAGTTTAAAAGGAAAAAAGACAAAACTATTTGCATACTACCATTGGCTCAAACAACACTGCTAAGAAGAATAATTTTAGTTCCTGGTGATTCTACCCTTGGCTAGTATTTCTTTTGGGTAGATTCCTAGTGAGCCTGCTAGGCCACAGGACAAAATACTTCAAGATATGACAGCTTTTGCTACTCTTGCCCCAAGCTTATACCCACATTCACACCCCAGCAGAAATGGTCCTCAGATTATGGCACTTTTTGTACTTCCAATCCTGAGTATGACTGAGAAGTTCGCTCTAGTGGACTTAGTGGTGGTCCCTGTCAATGACAATGACATGCAAATTATCCAGTTTGTAGTTGAGTAACTAAAGAAGTCTTAGCACAGTGTTAAGGTGGGGAAGGCAGGCAGCCAAAAACAGTCACACCCAAGTTGTGAAGTCCCTGGGCTTTGGGGCAAGGCCAGGACAGTCCTCAGATGAGGTGCTAGGTCAGTAGGCATCTGTCGGTAAACCTACCAACAACTGACACCTTAAGGGGCACTGGACACTTCTGAGGAAACTACAATGTCTTCAGTGTCTGTACTCTGCAGACTTCCTAGATCAGAACCTCTGGGAAGAGGCCAGAAGTGCAGGCTCCTCTGCCCAAGAATAACAGCACTTGAGCCTAGGCAAGCCAACATTAGCATGCATGCATGTGTGTGAGCGAGCATGTGTGGTGTAGGGAATTGACTCAGGTAAGTGTCCTACTAATGAACAACACACCCAGCTACTTGTTAGCTTCTGCATGTCTAAACAGCTCACAGTAGGTCCTAATGAGCACAGGCTTGGGCCACAGACCTTACCCAAAGCAAAGGCTACCAAACAGTGACTGAATCAAACTTAGAGATGCTCTGTATGTACACATGCATTATCTATTTCCTTGTGAACTATGAGGTCCAGTAAAAGGCACCACTGAAAGAGAGATTTTGAAAGTGGGTTCTTCAGAGTGGATGTTTTAACAGCCACCCCTCACTTTCGAGGGCCAGTTTGCACACCTCTGGGTACTTATACCCCTCTCTGGAGGCCCCTGTTCTAGACAAAGCTTTTTCTTTTGATCACGACTATGTAAGAAACACAAAGCAACACATTCACACACATACAAGCTCAGTAACACAAGACTTACTCCATCAACATAGGACATTTTGGGGAGGAATATCACCCATCTTACATTCTTTCTTACAAAGTCACAAAATTGATTTTCTATCCTACCCCCACGATCTGGTTCTCTAATTGCTCAGTTTGGTCCCAATGTTAGTTACCTGGAACTGAAATCAGACTCCGAAGACTTCAGGGCTCAGTGACTCCCACGGGGTCCCCTACTTCCACTGCCAGTCACAGGACCTGGACCACCAGCACCCCTGAGCCACTGATGTGGGCTAGAGCTTTGCAAATACTGTGATGACAGTTATCTTCAAAGGTGGGAGTGACCAGTGAGCCACTCCCTGAGGAGGGTGGTGGCTTAGTCACCGTGTGGGGCATGTCTGAGGGAGGATGGGCCCACAGAGCTCCTTCCTTCCTCATCTTGGGTAACGACATTTATTTGAGTTAACTGATCCCATAGTACCAGGGCTGTGTTGGGGATCAGTCCCCAGATCCTGGTAAGGGTCTTAGCTGAGCATCTGGCACCATGGATATGCTCAAGAAGCAACTTGACTAAGCACCCTGCCACCAGGCAGGAAGCCCCAGTGTCTCCCATCTCTGCAGCCATAACGTCTTCTTCAGTGGCTGCCTCCTCCCTTTTGGGTGACATCTCTTCATGACTCCAGATGACTTCAGCAGCCCCTGACTGTTCTTGGCTCTTCTCTTCCTTCCATTCAACTTACTGCTGCAGCCATATTGCTCTGTCTGGGGCTGTCTAACCATGGGAGACAGCATGGCTCTCAGGAGCTGCAAAAGGAAGCCCCTGTAACTCAAGACATGGCTTTGTCCTGCCCTCTCCATAGAGCCGCTCCTGGGGGTTGTCGGTGACTTTTTGTTTGTTTGTTTTTGTTGTTGTTGTTTGTTTTTGAGACAGGGTTTCTCTGTGTAGCCCTGGCTGTCCTGGAACTCAGAGAGCCACCAGCCTCGGCCTCATGAGTGCTGAGGCTAAAGTTGTGTGCTACCACTGTCTGGTTCTTCCTGTGGCTGGGCCCTTTGCTTATCCTGTTTCCTCTGCCAGGAATTTCCTCCCTGCCCTCCTTGGCAGGCCCCCTACACCTTCTTCACAAGGAGGGCCTCTGAGCTCTACATACAGAGGGGTAGACTGAAGGGAAGCAACACATGTGTCCTTTCCTCCACAAGCCTGGTGCAAAGCCAGGGCTCAAATCTGCCTTCAGAACGTGGCTTTGCCACTTGAGGTCAGTCACATCCCAGCCTCAGTTTCCCCATCCCTAACGCTACTAAGAACACACAGAATGGGCTTATGCATACTTCTCCCTACCTGCTGCTCTGCTAAGGCCTAAACAGAAATCTTCAGCACAGTTCTGGGGACAGGTACTACTAACTAGCCTTGTGATGCGAGGCCACGCCCGGGGAGACAGAGAGATGAGTAGGCAGCACTGAGCAGTCACTCAGACACTCAGGCAGCGGTCACTTTTCCAGTTCTGCACACTCCTGTCACCGCCAAAACTGAGAGGCTTTTGACAGGAACCGGGGCCTCCGGAGAGGGGGTTGTTTCTGAAGGCTGGCACCCTCACAAAGGTCTGAGAGAGTATTCCTAATGTGTCAGGCACTAGGAGTGAGAAGGTTGGGATTCCTGCTCAGGTGAAGCCTTCATTGTGTGTTGAACTCCAGGCTAGTGTGTGCTATCCTAGCCTCTAAGAGCTGCCACCAGCTCACAGGGACCTCAGGTGCCCAACGGCAAGCATACTTGTGGAGGAGGAAACCGGTGGGCTTGCTCAGGGCTGGGCTTGGGTTTACTGTGGTCATGGGGACACAGTAGTCTAGACTGGACAAATATTCCCCAGCACACACCGATGCAGGCACAGAGCTGTGCTAAGCATCTGCAGTACATTTTCAGCTGCCTCCGATGTTTGGTTCTGAAGTGGGATCTTAGAATCGCAAAGTTGCAGACTCTCATACCTAGCTGCTAATGTCCCCTGAAAAGAGGCAAGGGTGCCTGGAGAGGTACACCTGGAGTCACACAGCTGCAAGGTGGCAGGCCTTTGACTCCAGGCCTGGGGCTTTGGTTCCCAAGGTGCTCAGCATTCAGGCCTTGTAGTCTGATACCCCCCACTCCAAAACATGGTCAAGCCATCTCTGTCCCATGATCTCCTTCTGAGATCCAGAGAGTGTGAAGACAGGAGAACAGGTACCTACTTTGCTAACAGCTAGAGGAGGAGAGGTTGGGAAGTGACAGGGGTTTGCTTGGTGACTGTGGCTCCTGGTCTCCCCAGATACCCAGAAAACTCTGCTATAGTCCAAATGGCCGAGATGGAATGAGAGTCCATGGGGTCCTGGGCAGTGTGATGTCTCTTTCATGGGCATTAACTCACCCTTCCTCCAGCATCAAAGCTGGAGTAGAGGCTCTGAGGTATTAAATATCTAGCTTAATATCTGCGCTCCCATCCATCCATCCATCCATCTTACCCGGCATGTGTGAAATACTGAAGAGAGCTCCTCTAACTTAAACTCAAAAGAGCCTATCTTCCCACAGTCCGAGGTGTCTGCAACTATCTCTTGTGAGTCTAGTGAGCCAAGTCAGTGCACAGAATTACTTCAGGTGCAATGGTGTAGAGTTTTCTTTAGATTGAACTTCACTCTGCTGTTTGCCAATCTCCATGTCCTCATCGATGCAATGGTTACAAACTTTGTGGGTTGGCAAAGTTTTAAAAGACCTGGAGAGATGGCTCAGTGGTTACAAGCACTTGCTGCCCTTGTAGAGGACTTGGGTTCGGTTCTCAGCACTCACATGATGACTCACAACTGTCTGTAATTCCAGTCCCAAGGGATCTATCTGATGCTGTCTTCTGACATTTTTGGGCACTTCATGTCCATGGTACACATACATACATGTAGGCAAACATTAAGACATTAAAAAAATCTTTAAAAGGCAGTGGGTAGGGCAGGGCAGTGGTGGTGCACTCGGTGGCAGAGGCAGGTGGATCTCTATGAGTTTGAGGTCAGTCTGGTCTACAGAGTAAGTTCTAGGACAACCAGGGCTACACAGAGAGCGCCTATTTAGAAACAAAATAAAGTAGTGGGTATAAAAGTCTCTCAGAGTCCCACTAAGTGTTGTGGGGAGCCCTCACTAGGCAGCAGGAGAGGTGAGCATCATCTGTAATGATCAGGGTTGCTCTGCTGGCCTGGAGGGTGGGAGGGGTATTATTAGTGGAGCCGTGTCTTTCAGCAGAGGTAGCCTGTGGTTAAAGACCCTAACACATCTTAGCAAACATCTTATCTGCCCTTGGGCAGGCCCTGAAGTTTCAGCTGATGGGTTGTGGCACCAAATATATTTTTAAATTCTTGCTGCTGGGAAACCAGTTCTGAGTGAACGGAGCAGAACTTACAGTGGTCTGCCCGGCTGAACAATCCCAGGCTCCCACCCACCAAGGGGCATCAGCCCTTCTTGTTGTCGCTATAGGAAATTTCTTCTGTACTCCCTGGTACCATTTGGTCTGAAGGGTCCCAAGATGTCCCTGGTGTTGGTGACACTAGAAAGTTGAAAGACTAGCAATAGCCAGATGGGCAGGCGGCTGGCAGAGAAGCCCTTACCAGAAGAGTCCAGGAAGCATCACAGCTGATCTCTCTTCTTGCAGTTACCAGAGCAAAGACAAGGGACTGTCCCCTCTCGCTGCACGCCCTCCCTCTTTACTCTGTCCTCTCCCATGCCACAAACACACCCAAGGTTGCACAGACGTCTGTTGCAACCAGATGGGTGTTTTGCAGCAAGTGGGCTTCTGTTAAGACAGGAAGGGAAGCCTCCCCCACAGCCTCCTCTAGGGCCAGGTTACTCACCTACTGACACAGTAGAAAGCAATCAGTCTGAAGATGTCCTCAAACACAAGAACGGAACCTTCCAGGTACAATACTGGGGAGAGACAAGAAAGGCTCTTGTAAGCATCCTCTAATGGCAACGGAGAGGGGCTGACTGCTCTCTTAGATCTGGAAGGTGGTACACGCCTGCCATGTTCTCTGTGGGTCCTGTCGCCTGCAGAAGGATCTCCCCCTATGTACCAGCTGCCAACTGCCGTGAGAAATGGAGCTCAAGGTGTCAATGTGTTGAGAGTTCAAGGATTACCAATTACTGTGGCTGCTATCAACTCAAACACAGTCATCATTTTTGGTGAACAGGGTTCTAGATTACAAAATTAGAATGATACCTGTAGCCAGTTGCTAATGACAACCTCAGGAGGCACTGGCTTTCACGATGCCTAAATCTCAGGCCCATGATCAAACCCCTGCCAATTTTTGCTTCCTAAATTCAGGAGTCTACACTGGGCTTCCTTTGGCCTTTGTGGTGCTGAACAACATGTGCACTGAATTCTTTCCCATGAGACACAAGAGAAGGGGATGGTCCAATGGGCTTCCAGGCCTAGCTTTTGACCCTGAAACTGATAACCAGGTTCTGCAGGCATCCCTTTCCCACTCTATGCCTCAGTTTCCCTCACCTTCCTGGGGAAAAGCCCTTCTAATCCTAAAGACACAATCATTTAGGTGATACCAGCCTGCTATGCAGTTTGCAAAGCCTGGGCCAGTTTCCCACAGGACAGAGAGTGATGCAGATCCACAAACATACGTATTCCAATTGCTACTTCCTCCCAATGTAAGCATTGTTCACAACAGCTAAGGTGATTAAAAAATTACATTTACCTACTTATATAATGACTTTCTGTTTGACTAGATATAAAAATGCATAAAGAGATTAAAAACAAAAAACACAACAAAAAACAACAAAAAAAAAAACCTGTCCTTGGTATTTCTGCCCTATGGGAATGCCCATTTGGCTTCCAGCATATACTCATGGTCCTTCTCCCTAGAGGCCCAAAGGGACACCCTGAACCCAGGGGAGCCTGTCTGGGTACCCTGAACCCAGGGAAGCCTGTCTGGCCACCCTGAACCCAGGGGAGTCTGTGTGGACAGAGCCTCACAACCTTCTGGAGCTGTGGAGCACAGCAGTTAGTATGAGATGAACCATCTTTTGTCCCAGGTAGGACCTTTATTTAGTATTGTACCTTCCTGGGGGCTTGTGTGTGCATCTGGGCATCAGATCTCTACCAAGTTGTTGCACAGTCTCTCTCTGCCTCAGTTTCTCCAACTGTGAGCCAGTATTACAAGTGTACCCATTTGCTGAGGACTGAACGGTACCTCCCCACTGCCCAAAGAGAAGTATTGAAGTCCTGATGCTTAGAACATGACAAGTGACCTTTTTTTGGAAATCTTTGCCATGTTTGGTGTCCTGGCCTTGTAAAGACACAGGACTCCAAAGCACAGAGAAGGAATGACCATGGAAGACAGGGGTGGAGCCTGGAGACCAGGAACACATGTGGGTCTGAGGCTTCAAAAAATGTCAAGCTCACCCACACCTTTGTTTAAGGTCTCTGTCCCATAAAATGGTTAGAGAGCAAGTTTCTGTTACTGAAAGCCATCCAGTTTGTGTCCTTTGTTGTAGCAGAAAGGAAGGAGCATGCCACCTCTTAATCATGAAATGAAGCAATTCTTGGGAGCTGCTCCTGAAAGCTCATGGCACGTCAAGACAACAGTAATGGTCCCAAATGGTAGTTCCAGCCAGTAGCATGATCAGAGAGGCTGTTGGCAGTGGGAGGATTCCACGGCCACACATGCAATTTCTGCACAGAAGCCGTAGCTGAGGCTGCACCCTTATCCCTCATTTCCATCATGCATTCCTCGTTTCTCTGTCTCTGCGCAGCCTCCGGAGCTCTCAGCCCTCAATCGACCCTCTGTCCCTAGCCTTTGTTTCCTCGTTCCCATCTCTCCCTCTGCAGGGCCGCACACAGGCAGAGCAGCGAGAGGCTCAGCTGGCACCTAGGCTGGGAAACAGAGCAGCATCGGGAAGGCTTGCTTTCCTGCCCACGTGCCCAGCGTACCACTGGGCCAGGCCCATTGCCATGGCCCGCGAAGCACAGGGTAGAGCGGGCCTTCTGGTGTGGAAAGTGAGAGCATACCCTATCTAGAAAGAAGATGGGTGGCCGCTTAGGATGGTGTGTGTAAGCTGGGGTAGGGGTAGTGGTGAGGCGGTTAGGGAGTGGGCGAGGTTGGAATGAGAGGTTCTGTACCAAACTACAGACGGTTAATTTAACAGAGTTCAGTGCTGCTGTGTACGTTCACACTGTTAGGTAACATGAAGTTTCTTTTAGATGTGGCAAAACATTCTTAAGTGGCCGTGACAGTTGTCCAACTCTGAATACAGTAACGCTGCTGAATTATATACCTTAATGGGCCAAGCACAGTAAATAAACACATCTAAATAAAATTTAAATAAAGCTGTTATGTATAAAAGATAAGGAAGATTCATTGTAGCATGGACTCAGCTTTCCTTCCTGCATTGTTTTGTTGGGATTTTTATAATGAGCAAGTATGACTTTGAAAAATACCTTGTTTTATTTTTATGTGTATGGGCGCTTTGCCCGCAAGTATGTCTGTGTACCATGTGCATGCCTGGTGTCTGTGGAGGCCAGAAGAGGGCATCAGATCCCCTGAAACTGGAATTATAGATAGTTGTTAGCTGCTGAGAATTGAACCTGGGTCCTCTGGAAGAGCAGCCAGTTCTCTTAACCACCGAGCCATCTCTCCAGCCCCAAGTATGACTTCTATAAGCAGAGGTTTGGCATGAGTGTTCCCTAAAGATTAGTTTCTAGTATTTCCTCAGAAGCTGCCCAAAGCTGTTAAGTGCCCAAGAGGAGGCTTTTAGGAGGCCTTGGGGACATCCAGCATCCACTTCTGCACTTGGCACTATCCTGTGGCACACAGCCTGTCAGCCTGTCCCTCCTGGCAAAGACGCCCGGCCAGCCAGTCATGTTGGATTGTCACAGCGTTAATCCTCTCCAGGACTCCTCAGTAGGAGCCTTCGCACAGAAAACTCCAGAGATCTGACTTCATGTGGTAAGGTTCTAGTGATAGCGGTGGGAGCCGGTATGTACCGATGTGGCCACAAGTGACAGCAATCAGAATCTACCTCTTAGGGAGAAGGAAGCCTTAGCATCCACCTTAGCAGTCTCCATCAAGGCTGGACTGGGGGTGGGTAGAGATGGCTTTTACAGTATCAATGTTAGAATGCAAAGGCCATAAGATGCCTGAAGGCTATTAGGTATTTTTTTAAAAAGAAATTCCACTTTGTCATCGTGTAAACACATGTCCTGCAAAAGGCAGACAGTACCTCCAGCACCTGGCATGGTGCTTGGCTTAGTACCCCAGCATCTGGCATAAAGAGTGCTACTGTGAATATCTTTGTATACAAACTTTCAGGGACATATTCATGGATTCTTGGTTGCATAGAAGAGGCAGAATTCCTCAGTTAGATGGTAATTCTGTACATTTAAGAAACTACCAAACCATTTTCCACAGTGACATCACTTTTATATTCCCATCAGTCACATGTAAGAGACCCAGTTTCTCCACATCCTTGTTAACACTTGTTGACTGCAGCTGTACCAGTGGCTAAAGTGTATCCTGTAGTTTTGATTTGTATTTCCCTAAAGATTGGTGAGGCTGAGCATTTTTCTGTGTGTTTATTGACTGTATGCCAGAATAATTTTTTGTTTTTTATAAAAATGTCTATTTAGATCCTTTGCCTATGGGTTATTTATTCATTTAAAACCTTTCCCCCTTTAACCCATGCATGCCTTTAATTCCAGCACTCGGGAGGCAGAGGCAGGCAGATCTTGGTGAGTTCAAGGCCAGCTTTGTCTAACAAAGTGAGTTCCAGGACAACCATGGCTGTTACACAGAGAAATCCCATCTCAAAAAAACAATCAACAAACAAAAATTCCCCCTTTATTTCTATGTGTATGGGTATTTTGCCTGCACGTGTGTGTGTGTCTGTGCACCATGTACATGTAGTACCTATGGAAGCCAGATGATGGCATCAGATCTCCTGGGTCTGTAGTTACAGAGAGTTGTGAGTTGCCAAGTGGATGCTGGGATTTGAGCTCCAGCTCCAATCGGTTATTCATTTTTGATGATGAGTTTTGAGAGATAAGGTCTAGACACAAGCCTTCTGTCAGATTTAAGCTATGTAGACATTCACTCCAAATCTAACTACCTTTCCAAAGGTTTAAGAATGACCAATGTCTAAATGTGTCCACAGCTGACATCACATAGTACACCTCAGTGTGTCTCACAGACTTCCACTAACGGTCAGTTCTTCTGCTCTCTAAAATGGTTTATGGAGAGGTTGGTGTCAATTTGACAGGATTTAGTCACCTAGGTGACGTTCCTCTGGGCATTTCCAAAGAGGTTTGCGAGAGCTGGGAAGACCCATGCCAATTGCGAACGGAACCATCCTGTAGACTGGGGTCCCAAACTTAACCAAAAAGAGAACATGCGCTGAGCAGTGGCCTGGGTCTCTCACTGCTTGCCGAGTACAGATGCAAAGGGACCGGCGGCCTCCTGTTCCCGCTGCAACTTCCCAACATTGCTTACTGTGCCTTTACTCTTAGTCCATGAGCCAAAATAGACCCATTTTCCTTGAGCTGCTTTTTTGTCACAGTTGTGAGAAAAGAAACCAAGGCAGTTAATATGCTATGGTATGCCAGGCAGTGGTGGCACATGCCTTTCGTTTCAGCACTCGGGAGGCAGAGACATGTGAATCTCTGTGAGTTCAAGGCCAGCCTGGTCTACATAGTGAACTCCAGGACAGGCTCCAAAGCTACAAGGAAACCCTGTCTCGAAAAACAAAACAGCAAACAAACAAAAACATCCTGTGGGACCCGGATGGTTCCCCATTCTCACTTCAACCACAGTCTTCTCTGCTGTCTTATCCATCCACACCGTTTGCTCTCAGACACGGTTTCATAGACAGATGGTATGGAAGTTAGTCCAGATCATGCCTGGTCTCAGTCACTACAAATCCCCAGTGGCTGAGGCAAGTGCATTCAACAAATGAAAATGTGTCCTTTATGCTGTATTCTTAAAGGTAGCATGGAACAGCTCTGACAAGGGTCACTAGTAAGTGACAAGGGTCACTAGTAAGTGAAGGGTGAGCAGCTGGAACCCTCACCCCAGGCTCTGATGAGCATATACAGAAACATCAAAAGGGAATACACCTTGACAAAGATCACTGTGTGTGGGGTACACATTTACTTGGGAAACACAAACTCAACAGCTATGCCCACCATAGATATCTAACTATCCCATCCCCCCACCGCCCCTCCTGAGACAGGCTTTCTCTGTGTAGCCCTGGCTGGAGATCTAGCTTCCAAGTACACTGTCAACAAGAACTCTTACTAAAATGTTTAGTTGCGATGCCCACATAAAGGGCTTGGTCAGTCAGTCCCTGGCCTGGCCTGTAGAAACAAAGGTAAGTGGGAAAGAAAATTGACAAGAACCTCAGAAGGACCACAGAGCCTTTCTTTTCCTTTGCAGGGAATCCACAGAAACTTCTTCAACTAGACACTCATGTAGCCATCTGCTTGTTCTCTATGGACGACTGAAAATTGGGTTGGGTGGGTGGAGAGATGTTAATTTGCTTTATCCTGCACGCAGCCCGGCCTCTCTGTGCATACTTAGGGGGTTAACAATCAATGGACCAGCTCTGCTCCAGGAGGAAACTGTTGTGAAAGGGGTTCAGGAGAGCTGGACGCCCCTCCCCCAGGAGAGGCTAAGGGCCAGCCTCTTAGAAGACTTGGAGAAGAAAATGTCACACGTGGCCAGGGAAAACTTTTGAGTGGGCCCGGGATGTAGTCTTACCAAGGTTCTTAGGTGACACCATGGAGCTAATCTCTGAATTCCCCTGTCACCCAGAAAGGGTTGGGACATCTAATCCTGGTAGATTTTGACACTTAGACTCCAAAGGGACATTATGTGACTGGCCAAGTCCTAAGCAGAAACAGGCAGACCCCATAGACAGAAAGTGAAGGTGACAAGAGGCTGGGGACCAGGGAGAGAATAAAGCCTGCAGGGTTCCTCACAGTGAAGGGAAGCAGCCCACACCCCCACTTCAGGGACCATTCCATTTCCAGGCGGCGTCCCTGGAGGAAAATTGCAGAGTGGGCTTCTCCCCAATTTTGAGGACCACAGTTGTCTCTCATGCTCGTGTGTGTGTGTGTGTGTGTGTGTGTGTGTGTGTGTGTGTGTGTGTGCGCGCGCGTGCGTGCGCGCGCGCGCGTGTAGGATGCTGGGCAGTAACTGTAACTGTCACAGGAACTACCACTTGGCCAGTCTGTGGCTGCCTGTACCTGTTTCTTTCATCTCAATTTTGTAAAACCTAGGTAAACTCTGTTCCCAGAGATGGCAGGGGTTGTGGGGTTGGGGAGAGGAGCCGGGCCAATGACTCAGAGTCCTAGGGCCACACAGTCTAAAGTCTCACTTGTACTGAGACCTCTCTGCAGTGTAGCTATCTCAACAGGGAGCTAGGAAAGGAGTTCTGACTGTTGAAAAGTGTACTTTGTGACAAGAGCCACCAGCCACACTGCTATCACAGAGGAAAAGGGTGTGGGAAGGACTAATCCCCCTGCCTCCCCAAAAGCTCCTGTCTCTTCTGGGGCAGGGTTGAATGAGGCTGGGAAAGCTAGTTCTTGCTACAGGTCAAGGCTGCACAACACTGACACCGACAAGCTGTCTTTAGTCACAAGACGGAGGCAAAGTCGTCCTGAGACCCCCTTTTGGAGTGCACGTCAGAGCCACAGTGGCTGACCTAGGCCCTGTGGGTCAACGTGCAAAGGTCAGAGTGGCCTGCTACCGAGGCTGAGTGAAGGAGGGCAGCCACTTCGATCGCAACAGCACCATAGAGATCCAGAAAACCTGGATGTGGAGGGTAGCACAGAGTGAGGCCCAGGCAGCTGGGATAGCATTGTTTAAAATGTACCAGAGAGACTGCCCTTTCTGCCTGCAGTGTCTACCTGGAGTCCCTTCACTGTGCTCCGGCCAGTCAGCCCAACTCTCGTGGCACAGTCCATCTCTGCAGCTCCTGGGCTTGTATATGCCAATCAGGTCTAAATTCTCCACCAACCGGCACCCCACAAGGATTTGGAGCATTGTGGGGACAGAATGAGCCTTGCCTGGGGCACCACGGCTGGAAGTTAATGGGACAAGGAGGTACAGGGACAAGGAGGCCCAAGCAGAAATTGAAGCATGGGTCCCTTCCAACTACCTTGGTCATTGCTAAAGGCAGGAAACCAGGAAGGTTCAGTAGCTGACCCAGAGGTGTGGTCAGGTCCTGGCAGGTGCCACAAGCAAGCTCACTGGGCACCTTTTTCAGGAGCAGTGGCATGGGCAGAGGGAGTAAGGGATAAGGAAGATATGTGAGAGTTCCCACTGGAAATCAGTCTTTGGCCCCTGCCTGGGGTCAGCAGAGAGCTGCTCCTTCAGGTCAATCTTCTCCCTTGATACTGGAAGAAGGCAGAACCTGGGGGGCGGGGGCTTCCTGGGCAGAGTGCTAACCCCTCTCTCTGACTTGGGCACTGCTCACATCTTCTCTAGATCACATCATAGGTGCCACAGGCTCAGCCTAGGTTAAGCATGAAGCCCGTCTCAGCTCTAGAATCTTTCAGGGGTCTTATTACATGCTCCCCGGGTTTGTATTCATCAACAATCATCTCTGAGCTCCACAGGGTAGTCACACTTATTATACCATTCTTATTTAAATAAAAGGCTCATGCTTTTGGAAGCTGCTAGCTCTTATTGAGCAAGTGCAAACAAGAGGCTTCAAGAATCTGAAAAGGAACACAGGACAAGCTGTCACGACGCAGACGGCACTTCATCTGGAAACTATTTATAGGCTCAGATGCCAAGACAGAAGGGGGCACTGGACAGATTTGCAAACTGCCAAGTGTCAGGGGAGACTAAATAAAGAATAGGAAGGACATGGAAGGTCTTCTGGAAGAAGAGAGGTGGGAGTGTGGCGATGCTGAGGGAGCTGTGTCTCTGGGACAACCATCCTTTCTCCCTGCGACACTGAGCCAGCCAAAGGAGGCTTGTGACTGACACATGAAGAGAGAAGGGGCAAGTGGGGAGGGAGGTGGTCCAGGCGCCACCCCGACAGGGAGGTCGGCTCTGAGTGTTATGAAGGGCTCACCATGAATAGCCAGAGGATACCAATTCAACTTTTGGACCTTACAAGTATATGCAAAATTAGCTTCTAAAATACCAAGACAACACTGAGCAGACATTCTGTATTCTCTTTTCCACACTTTGAATGATCTGGGATATGCTTAATCTTAGTGCAACTCAGTCACATTTCTAAGGTTTGAGAGTCCCACCACACTAGATGCAATCATGGTTCTCACCTGGGAGCAAACTGGTCCCCAGAGTTGGCAATGTGCATAGATGCATCTGGTTGTCACGCCTAGTGCTACTGGCACCTGGTGGTCATCGGTCAAGAATGCTGACAACATGATGCCCAGCCCAGGACAGTCTCTCACAAGGTAGTGCCTGCGATGCACCTGGCTGGGACTGGAAGGGGTTTTGGATAGCAGCTCCTAGCCTGCTGCTAGTCCATAGTGGGCTCCCAACATCAAAGCTTAGAACTGAGCTCAATGGAGACCTCAGCCCTAAGGGGTCTGGGTCCCATGTTCTAAACTAGCAATGCAGAAACAGAGAGCCACAGTGTGAACCAGGAATCATGGATCAGGAACAAGGGGCCAGTCTTGGGCTGCAGGTACTTTGCCTGCTGGGAGACTAATGATCCAGGTTTATAATTATCAACTTTCCTCTTGGCTGCCTTTAGCATCTCAGGCAGACTGAGCTTTTGCTCAGCCAGGAGTCTGCATCTCTGGGGAACAAGGTTGATGGAGGCAAGGATGGGGTATTCCCTTGTCCAACTATTGGTCAGTTTGATAAGTACATCCATCTTCCTCATAGTGTCTACTTGGGCAGTTTTGAAAGGGGAATATCAGAGTTAGAGCAGAGCCCAGCCCTCCCCATAACTCTGCAAGCGCTGGCCATAGCTCCTAATTCACCCCTACCACAGCCCTAGGTCAGGATGGGGTGCTACTGTTGTTGGAGGCAGTTCCCAGGCATTCCCTTCGTGACTGCTAGCTGGGAGCTAGCTGGCAGTCCTTCGGGCAGACTGAGGCTTCACATTTCTCTAGCAGGTCATTTAATTCAGATGCTCTTTGGTGACAAGTTACCATCCTAGGAGAGCACATCAGATTGCTCTCCTCTAGTGCTGGGGGCAATCATTGGTATATAGGACCTCTTGTAAATATTGTCAGCTGTAGAGGGCCCTAAAGTAAGGATGGCATAATAAAAGCCATCTTTATATTTCCTACTGTATTCTTAGAGACTAACACAGTTAAGTTTCTAGTCCTCTGGTCTGCTTATCTTCCGGTACAGCAAACTTTCAAAGCCTGTAGTCCAGGCTCTCCCACCCCTCTGCCACCTGGCCTGCAGTCCAGACTCCCCCTGCCACAGACTTGTGTCCTTAGAACATATCCTGCCAAGACCAAGTTCCCTGCTTCAGCCTCTCCCACATAACCCCCTGCTCTGCCAAGCTTCCTGCTTCAACCACTATAAGAATCCTTGTGAGAAAATAAATTGTAGTTTGATCAGAAAGCCTGTCTTGCTGTCTGTCTTTGTGTCTCTTGTCCCTTTCATTCCAGGTTCCTGTGGGCTTGACCAAGGGACAGGCCTGTCCACGCACTGAAGCCGCCACGGCTATACCCAGCTGTGAGTCAGATCCGGAGGAGTAACGAACGCAGCGGCGCAAGGTAAGCTTACGCCATGAGACAAGCATTTAGTAAGCAAGATTTGTTCATTAAGGGCCTCAAGGAGTCTCTCAAGACACGAGGAGTAAGGGTTAAAATCAAGGATCTTCATGCATATGATTAGAGATATGAGACAGAAAATTATTGACCAGATGATCGTATGTTTATTTGTGTATACTTTAATAGCCAGGAGAGCTGAAATAAAGCAAAACTAAGTACAGAAAATTTTAGAGTTTAAAAGTTTTAAAAGGATCTTTCCCTCTAGCAGAAGTCATCGCTGCAGCTGTATCAGAGCTGCACCAGGGCTTGGGGAAGCGAAGGTTTGACCTTACATATGCAAAGGGCAGCAGAGAATGTCTGTCCCTGAACCGGTTAGCAGTGTGATAGAGCCCTCTGCATACTGAGGAGTGGCTAGATGAGAAAAAACATACAGGGCAGAGAGATTGGGATTAGTATAAAGAGAGTTTCCAAGTATCAGGATACAGACTCTTCACCTCCCTCATTTTTAACTAGAATGACAGAGAGGCAGAAACCTAATGGTAAAATTCAACAAAAGCCAAGAAGCTTGAAACCTAGGAAGCTTACAGCCTTGAGAGCTGCTGCTGTAGCTGCTGCCCAGATAAATGTATAGAAAATGCTATTAATACAGCCAGTCAGAAACTGTTTTAAGACTTTATAGAGAAAGACAATATGGATAAATTTGGATTTGTTCAGATTTTGGATGCTCGTAATTCAAGGATTGGCTATAGCTACTGTGTTCACAAGAGACTTCAATTAAAGAAGTTTCAACTAACTAATCATAACCTAGGCAAAAGGAGAGATGAGAGACATGTGCATGTTATGTGTGTATGGTGTGGCCACACCGGTATGTATGGAATGTGATTGTGAATGGGTGAATGTTGACAAAAGGAACTACTCAAATTGCCTTGCATATGATTAAAAGGATACTTAAATTACTTCAGATATAGTTAAAAAGCTACCTAAATTGCTTTAGATATAGCCAAAAGGAGCATCCAGCCAGTCAGTCACTGTCTTAACAGGAAAGGTTGGTGATTTGAGCCCTCAGAGCCAGTTGGTAAAAAAAAAAAATAACAGAAGCCTACAACATTGACCTAAGAACAAAGAGACTCTAAATTGATGATTCTATAGAGTTTAGTGGAGGAGAGGATACAGAGATCCTCCTAATTTTTTATAGTTAAAAAAAGAAAACATAGAGAATGCATAACTTGAAAAAAGTTTTTGAGAAGAAGTCTCAGGGAACTGCTGCCCCGTTAGGCCCCACCCATAAAGGTGTCAGTGTAGATGCGAATGAGGTGTTGTCAGCTACTGAGAGCTTTACAAGTTGGATTAGAAAAGACTACTCACAAACTTTAAATTTCAAAAGTTATTTGGGACATATGTTATAGCCTAAAGAAGAAATTAAGCCTCAAAAATTTAAAAGGATAGTTTACAATACTTGAGTGATTTTAAGAAGTTGTTGGGAAATATTTAATGATTATGCCTTTTTTTAAAGGGCATCTACTTAAACCTTTAAGTGAGATTCTAAAAGGAGATAGTAATCCCAATTCACCTAGACAGTTAACTAAAGAAGGTAAGCAAGTTCTACTGTTAGAGAGTACAGTCCAGCACCAGCAGATGTTGCATTAACAGTGCAAAACCATGGGAAGCTTATGCCATCTCCCCAGCCAAAGTGTTAAATCCTTATTTTAAAGCAGTAGTCTGTATGGTGCAGAAATGCCATATGGAATCTAGGAGGTATTTTTGACAGAGAACAAAGTATAATACATGTTCCTTATACCAAGCAACAAGTTGATTGGTTGTTTCAAAACAGTGATTCATGGGAAATTGCTTTTGCTCAGTTTTCAGGGAGAATCGATAATCAGTTTGCAATTCATAGGTTGTTAAAGTTTGAGCTAGTGCATCCTTTTATATTCCCCCAAATAGTAATGAATAGTCCTATAAAAAAGTTAGTTTTTCCTGATGGTTCTTCTAATGGAAGAGCAACTTATGTTATAGATGGTAAGAAATACATAGAGCAGACAACAGTCTTGAGCTTCAACTCAGATAGTCAAGCTATGAACTATTTCAATGGTTTTTTCAGCTTCTAACAAATGATTCATTTAATTTGTATACTGACAATCATTATGTTTTTAAAGTTCTTCAAATAATAAAGACAGTTCAATACATTGGAACTAACAATGATCAGGTTAAAATATTATTTAAACAATTTCAAAATGCAATTGCCATGTTTTGTGGGTAACATAAGAGCTCATTCAAGCCGGGCAGTGGTGGTGCACGCCTTTAATCCCAGCACTCAGGAGGCAGAAACAAGCGGATCTCTGTGAGTTCGAGGCCGGGCAGGTCCAACAGCCTCCAAAACAATACAGAGAAACCCTATCTCATAAAACAAAACAAAACAACAACAAAAAAAGAGCTCCTTCAAACCTTCCTGGTTAAAGGAAACGAGTCAACAGATAGATTGACAAAATTGGTCACTTTGTCTCAGAGAGAGATCTGCAGTCTCATAACTATCATCATCAAAATAGCAGAAGTCTAAGTTTAACTAGAGAGACTGCTTGTCAAAACTGTCAAACAATAAGGTGTGCCCACAATATTTATCTGTAACTAACTTAGGAGTGAACCCTAGAGGCCTGCTTCCTAATCATTTATGGCAAATGGATGTTACTCATATTACAGAATTTGGCAAGTTAAAATATGATAGGTATTCAGTTTCTTGATGGCCACTGCACAAACTGAAAAAGCCATGAAGCATGTGATAAATCACTGTTTAAAATGTTTTGCTCACATGGGAGTTCCAAAAGTGATAAAGCAAAGACAATAGGTTTGAATATTATAATAAGGCATTCAGCTGTTTTGTACTCAATAGAAAATTTATCACAACAGGTACTCCTTATAATCCTCAAGGAATTGTAGAGCGTACTCATAGCTCCTTAAAAATGCAACTTCTAAAAAACTAAGAAGGGGGAGTAATAGTAATGTCACTAATCTCTACCTGGAAAGGGATTGCTGGTTGTGTTTAGCCTTGGGAACCTCTTGGCCTCTGGTCAGTCAGGTGTTGCAAAATTCCTCTGTTGATGGTCCCCCACTAGGTGATAGTTGCTCTCTTAGCATTCCTTTTAAGATACAACCCACAGGATTTAATCATTCCTTATGCCTTTATAAACTTTTTTTTCAAGACAGGGTTTCTCTGTATTGTTTTGGACCCTGTCCTGGAACTCGCTGGGTAGACCATGCTGGTCTCGTACTCACAGAGATCCTCCTGCCTCTGCCTCCCGAGTGCTGGGATTAAAGGCGTGCACCACCAACACCGGCTCTTTATAAACATTTAAAAAATATCGTTGATATAGATGTAGGGAAAGCATCATTCATTTCCTGCTCTTCAATGATTAATGTATTCATAGCTCTTTGTCCTGGGCCTGGACTGAAAGACCCTGGCCCAGTCTAAACAGGCAGCTGAGGCTTATGGAAAATTCCGTTCCCCCATAGCTGCATAGTCATTGCCTATCAGAAGGGAGCTCAGCTCAAGGACACAGGCTGCCGGGTGTCTGCGGGCGGCCGGATGGCCTGCTCAGCGAGATTAGATGTCTGCGGGCGACCAGGTGGCCAGCTCAGCAGGGTTGAGCAAACACAGAGACCAATTGTTCCTCAGATAGGGCCAAGGCCAAGACTTGAGTTCTAAGAAAAACCTCAATTGCCCGCACTCTGAGCCCTAGCCTCATTTAAATTGCCCAATCAGGGTCCTGTTACTAGGCTTCTCGCTTCTGTACTGCGCTTTTTGCTATAAAAGAACCCCTGAGTCCCCAGCTCGGGGCTCTCAGTTCCCGAGACTGAGACGCCCCCGGGTACCCGTGTGTTACTAATAAAGCCTCTTGCTGTTGCATCCAAGCTCGTGGTCTCGTTGTTCCTTGGGTTCGGGTCTCCCTTCCGTGAAAGTATCCCTATTGGGGTCTTTCATTTGGTGCGTTGGCCGGGAAATTTGAGACCCCTGCCCAGGGACCACCGGCCCACTTCTGGGAGGTAAGAATTGTTCGGACTCAATTTCTGTTGTCTTTTCTGTTGTCTGCTGTCTGTCTTTGCCTGTTATTTTCTCGCGCCTGCGTCTGTAGTATACAGCTGTATGCATCTGTATCTGGCGGCACCGAGGAGGAACTGACGAGTTCGTACTCCCGACCGCAGCTCCAGGAGACGTCCTGGTAGTGTCTGGATCCTTAAGGACTCATCTGGGTTAGGGGTAGATGTCTAGGAATCTGCCCCGTCTGTTTGGGGAAGTCCTGCCGGCCGAGGGATTTTCCATCCTTGTAGGGGACGAGGACGGGAGCATGAGGCGCCCGTCCCCGAGCCCATCTGAATTTTTGCTTTTGACTTTACGTCAAAGCCGCGCAGCAAAAATCTGTTTGTTTTTGTTTCTTATTTGTTCGTCCGTCTTAGTGTCGTTAGTCATCGCTCTCGAGGAGATGGGCCAGACAGTTACCACTCCGCTCAGTCTGACCCTTTCACATTGGCAACAGGTTCAGGAGTACGCTCATAACCAGTCTGTCGATGTGCGCAAGAAGAAATGGATCACCTTTTGCTCTTCTGAATCGCCAACTTTTGATGTTGGCTGGCCGCGAGATGGCACCTTTAACCCTCAAATTATCTTTCAGGTGAAAGAAAAAGTCATGGATCCTGGGCCCCATGGCCATCCGGACCAAGTACCCTACATAGTCACCTGGGAAGCGTTAGTTTATAACCCTCCTACCTGGGTGCGCCCCTTTGTGCACCCAGGAGGTCCCTCTTCCTCTTCCCTAACCCCCCGCCAATTCCAACCCATCCGCACCCCCCCTTCCGCCCCCTTTGACCCCCTCCCCGCATCCCCAGTCCTCCCATTCTGGCCTTTACCCCACCGTAACTAAGCAGGAAGAGAAAAAGAGAAGACCCCAAGGTCCTCCCTCCGGAAGACGGTCTCCTGTTGGATCTTCTGACGGAGGAACCCCCACCGTACCAGGCTCCTCCGGCAGGTCAACTGGCAGCGGCAGCAGCCGAGGCCCAACCTTTGCCTCCTACCGACCCGGAGCCCTCACCTATGGCCTCTAGACTGCGAGGCCGCAGGGAGCAGCCCGCTCCGGATTCCACCGCCCTTCCCCTCCGGACAGGCCACGATGGCCAATTACAATACTGGCCATTTTCTGCCTCCGATCTTTATAACTGGAAAAATAATAACCCCTCCTTTTCAGCAGACCCCGTGAGACTGACTGATCTATTAGAGTCAGTTCTCACTACTCATCAGCCCACCTGGGACGATTGTCAACAGCTTTTGCAGGTCCTCCTAACTTCGGAGGAAAAACAGCGGGTCCTCCTTGAAGCCCGGAAGAATGTTCCTGGGGCAAATGGACAACCTACGCAGCTTCCAAATGAAATTGATGCTGCTTTCCCCCTTGACCGCCTAGACTGGGACTTCACCACTGAGGCAGGTAGGACCCATCTACGTCTTTATCGCCAGTTGCTTGTAGCGGGTCTCCGAGGGGCAGGTAGGCGCCCTACAAATTTGGCCCAGGTAAGACAGATAGTTCAGAAGGCAGAGGAATCGCCAGCCGCATTTTTAGAAAGACTTAAGGAAGCTTACAGAATGTATACCCCATATGACCCTGAGGACCCCGGGCAAGCTACTAGCCTGACCATGTCCTTCATCTGGCAGTCGGCCGCCGACATCAGAAACAAATTACAGCGACTAGAAAATTTACAGGGTTGTACTCTACCAGATGTATTAAGAGAGGCGGAGCGCATCTTTAACAAGAGAGAAACCCAGGAAGAGAGGGCAGAGAGATGGAGAAAAGAGGATCAAGAAAGGGCAGAACGTCAGAGACAGGAGATTGAAGAGAGGGAGATAGCGAGGGACAAGAAGTGTAACAGAGAAATGACTAAACTGTTGGCCACAGTAGTCGCAGAGCAGAGACAGGATAGGCAGAGAGAGGGACAGAGGGGGCCTCGCCTAGAAAGAGACCAATGTGCATACTGCAGGGAAAAAGGACATTGGGCAAGGGAGTGCCCCAAGAAACAGAGAAGGACATTTCAAAGACCCAAACCCCGTTCTCAGACCTCCGACCTCCTGAGCCTCGAAGATTAGGGAGGTCAGGGCCAGGAGCCCCCCCCTGAGCCCCGGATAACCATACCAGTAGGGGGGCGTCCGGTCACCTTCCTGGTCGACATGGGGGCCCAACACTCTGTTTTAAACCGGTCACCCGGTCCCCTGAGCCGCCGAACTGCCTGGGTACAAGGGGCCACCGGCGGGAAACAATATCGATGGACCACGGACCGCCAGCTCCACCTAGCGACCGGTAAGGTGATGCACTCCTTTTTACATGTTCCTGACTGTCCATACCCCCTCCTGGGTCGAGACCTCCTAATGAAGCTAAAGGCTCAAGTACATTTCGAGAAAGCCAACATAAGAGTCACGGGGCCAGAAGGAGCCCCACTCACGGTGCTGACCATAGCCTTAGAAGAAGAATATAGAATACCTGAGCCCAAGGATGACTCTTTTAAGGTCAAAGACCGCTGGCTGACCGACTTTCCCCAGTCCTGGGCAGAGACTGGAGGCATGGGACTAGCCCTCCGACAGGCTCCCATCATAGTCCATTTAAAGGCATCGGCTCTCCCGGCCTCAATTAAACAATATCCCATGTCCCGGGAGGCCCGCGATGGGATCAAACCTCACATTAGGAGGCTACTGGAGCAGGGCATTCTAACCCCCTGCCGGTCCCCCTGGAATACTCCCCTGTTGCCAGTCAAGAAACCAGGAACAAATGACTATAGGCCGGTCCAGGACCTCCGGGAAGTCAATAAGCGGGTTGAGGACATACACCCCACGGTCCCCAATCCCTATAACCTCCTGAGTGGACTGCCACCTGACTATGTTTGGTACACAGTCCTGGATTTAAAGGATGCCTTCTTCTGCCTACGATTACACAAAGACAGTCAGCCACTGTTTGCCTTTGAATGGCAGGATGCAGACCTGGGAATCTCGGGACAACTTAAATGGACTAGGTTGCCCCAAGGGTTCAAAAATAGCCCCACCCTCTTTGATGAGGCCTTACATCAGGACTTGGCCGGATTTAGAGTCCACCACCCTGAGGTCATCCTCTTACAATATGTGGATGACATCCTGATAGCCACCAAAACAGAGGAAGAATGCCTTAGGGGGACAGAAGCTCTCTTAAAGACTTTAGGAGACTTGGGGTACAGGGCCTCTGCCAAGAAGGCCCAAATCTGCCGGACCCAGGTCACCTACTTGGGATACAGAATCCAGGATGGAAAACGTTGGCTAACAGAAGCCCGCAAACAGGCCATCCTTGACATCCCTCCTCCCAAGGCCCCCCCGAAAACTGCGGGAATTCTTGGGAACGGCAGGTTTCTGTAGGCTATGGATCCCCGGGTTCGCGGAAATGGCAGCACCCCTGTACCCCCTCACCAAGACGGGGGCTGCCTTTGACTGGGGGGGAGAGCCAGGAGAAAGCCTTCATGGACATCAAGAGGGCTCTGCTCAGCTCCCCAGCTCTGGGGTTACCTGATCTGACTAAACCCTTTGACCTATTCGTGGCTGAGCAAGAGGGTTATGCGAAAGGGGTCCTAACCCAAAAACTTGGACCCTGGAGACGACCGGTCGCCTACCTATCTAAGAAATTAGACCCCGTAGCGTCAGGATGGCCCCCATGTCTCCGCATGATCGCCGCCACCACAGTTCTCATAAAGGACTCTCATAAATTGACTTTGGGGCAGCCTTTGACTATCTATGCCCCCCATGCTATGGAGGCGGTCATCAGGCAGCCACCGGGCCGCTGGCTCACCAATGCCAGGATGACCCATTACCAGACTCTGTTGCTGGACAAGGACCGAATTCACTTCGGGGCTCCGGTGAACCTAAACCCCGCCTCGCTACTTCCCCTTCCTGGGGAAGCAGAGACTCATGACTGCTTGCAGGTCCTGGCCGAGGTCCATGGGACAAGAACTGACCTCACGGATCAACCCCTTCCCAACCCCGACCATGTCTGGTTCACGGATGGAAGCAGCTTTGTACATCAAGGGGAGCGGAAAGCCGGCGCTGCGGTGACGACTGAGTCGGAAATAATTTGGGCCGAGGCCCTGCCGCCGGGAACATCGGCCCAACGAGCAGAGCTGATCGCCTTAACACAGGCCTTGAGACTGGCAGAAGGTAAGAAACTCACTGTCTACACAGACAGCCGCTACGCCTTCGCCACAGCTCACATCCATGGTGAAATTTATAGGCGAAGGGGGCTATTGACCTCAGAGGGCAGAGACATCAAAAACAAAAAGGAAATCCTGGCCCTCTTGGGAGCTCTGCACCTGCCAACCGCCCTCAGTATCATACATTGCCCAGGGCACCAGAAAGGCGACAGCCCAGTCGCCCGGGGAAATCGGAGGGCAGACCTGGCCGCCCGGGAGGCTGCCCTGGCCATGGAAAACAGCAGTCACCTCCTTCAGGCAGCTGTAGTCTCTGTAACAAATGAGGCTTCCGAGAAAACCTCTCCGTCATGGGACTATGAGATAGAGGACATCAAGGCCATGAAAAGACTGGGGGCGACCCGAGTACATGATGGTCTCTGGACCTATCAAGGAAAAACTGTCCTTCCCCGCCTAATGACTAAATATCTAATTAACAGCCTACACAAACTCACTCATTTGAGCCCCAGGAAAATGCGAGAACTATTAGCCCGGGAAGAAAATACCCGCCACCTGTTGGGAATAGAAGAATTACTGAAACAAGTGACTGAGCAATGTGACGCCTGCGCCCGCGTAAATGCGACCAGGCTAAAGCTACCCATGGGGACTCGAGCTCGGGGGCACCGGCCTGGGGTGCATTGGGAAATAGATTTCACAGAAATCAAACCAGGAAAATATGGATACAAGTACCTCCTGGTTTTTGTTGACACCTTTTCGGGATGGACTGAAGCTTACCCTACCAAGCATGAGATGGCAAAGGTGGTCACCAAGAAACTTCTTGAAGAAATCTTCCCCCGTTACGGAATGCCACAGGTATTGGGGACAGACAACGGGCCTGCCTTTGTTTCTCAGGTAAGTCAGTCTGTGGCCACCTTGTTGGGGATTGATTGGAAATTACATTGTGCTTACCGACCCCAAAGCTCAGGACAGGTAGAGCGAATGAATAGAACCATTAAGGAGACTCTAACTAAATTGTCGCTTGCAGCTGGCACTAAAGACTGGGTCCTCTTGCTCCCCCTTGCCCTCTATCGTGCCCGAAATACACCGGGCCCCCATGGCCTCACCCCTTTTGAAATTTTATATGGAACCACCATTCCCTTTGTTCAGTTCTTTGACCAAGATATTTCTGACTATGCCAATTCCCCCTCTCTTCAAGATCACCTGCAGGCACTCCAGCTGGTCCAGCAGGAAGTCTGGAAGCCCCTGGCCCAAGCCTACCGAGACCAGAGGAGACACCCTATCGTCCCCCACTCCTATCACGTGGGAGACAGCGTTTGGGTCCGACGCCACCAGGCTAAGAACCTTGAACCCCGCTGGAAGGGACCATACACGGTCCTGTTGACCACCCCTACTGCTCTCAAGGTGGATGGGATTGCTGCCTGGATACACGCCTCGCATGTAAAGGCTGCCTCCCCTGAGGATCCGGACCCAGGATGGAAGGCCCAGCGCACTCAAAATCCTCTAAAGATAAGACTTACCCGTTCCTCTCCCTCCTGCTAATAGCCCTCCTCATAAAATCAAACACTGGTTTGGCCTCCAATCCCCATACCGTTTATAAATTAACCTGGGAAGTTCTCTCCCAAGCGGGGGAGGTCATTTATGCCGTCACGGAACCACATGCACTTGGGACATGGTGGCCTACTCTGTGGCCTGAATTTTGTGATTTAGTAGCAGGATTGGACACTTGGGACATTCCCCATTGCCACCCGAAGGCATGTGCTAGTGGTTCCCACTTTTACAGACGTCGACGTGCACTCATGGACTCCAGAGAAACCACCCCCGGGTGTGTTGATCAACGAGCCAGAGAGCAGCTAAGTTCAAAGGACTTCTATGTCTGCCCCCGAGATGGGCGTGCCTGGCAACAGGCCCAGAAATGTGGGGGATACGACTACTTTTTCTGTGCATCTTGGGGGTGCGAGACCACAGGGGATGCATATTGGAGGCCATCCTTATCCTGGGATAAAATACAAGTACGCAGAGGCTGGGACAAAGGACAATCTGGAATGATAAGTATGCCCCTTGCCATCTCCTTCACTGTGCAGGGGAAGCAAGCCTCGGACTGGCAGACTGGGTATACCTGGGGTTTGCGCTGGTATCTAGACGGGCCAGACAGGGGGGGTAATCTTCAAAATCAGATGTAAGGTGGCTCCTGTCAATTCACAGGCCATAGGCCCTAACCAGGTCCTTGCTGATCAAAAGCGGCCTAGCCTACTCATACCCATGGCTGATACCAGGCCCATGACCCTGCCTAGAACCACAGCCGCTCCCGCGCACAACTTCTCCCCAGGAAGCACTCCCAAACCCTCCTCGGTTCCCCCTCCTAAAGGCACGGGAAATAGAATATTAGCCCTGATCCAAGGAACATATGCCACTCTGAATTTAACTCGCCCAGATAAGACTAAGGAATGCTGGCTTTGTCTGACTCCGCAACCTCCCTATTATGAAGGCTTAGCGGTTATGGGCAAATATACAAATCAGGCCACAGCTGAGGCTCTTTGTGGGACAGCCATGCAACATAAATTGACCATCTCTGAAGTGTCCGGAAAGGGGCTATGTATAGGTAAGGTCCCCGCCACGCATCAAGGACTATGCAATGTTACTGAGCCTTTGCCCCAAAATAGCCGCTACTTGATAGCCCCCAATGGGACATATTGGGCATGCAGCACTGGATTAACCCCTTGTGTCTCCACCACGGTACTCAATACCACCGTTGACTATTGTGTTCTGATCGAATTATGGCCTAAGGTAATTTACCACCCTTCTGACTATGACTTAATAAGAACTGGCCGCAGTAAGAGGGAACCTATCTCCATCACTACTGCCATCCTACTAGGGGGATTAACCGAGGGAGGCCTAGCGGCAGGAATAGGAACTGGTACTGTCGCACTGCAGGAAACTAGACAATTCCAACTCCTACAACAAGTAATGCGTGCAGATATTCGGTCTTTAGAAGAATCTGTCACTGCCCTGGAGAAGTCCCTGTCCTCCCTGGCAGAAGTAGCCCTCCAAAATAGAAGGGGACTAGACCTCTTATTTTTACAGCAGGGGGGAATTTGTGCGGCCCTTAAAGAAGAATGCTGCTTTTATGCAGACCATACCGGGGTGGTAAGAGACAACCTGGCCAAGATAAAAGAAAGACGCCAAAAGTACCAACAACTAATTGAGTCCCAACAGGGATGGTTTCAGAACTGGTATAACAGGTCCCCTTGGTATTCAACCCTCATATCCACCATTATGGGACCACTGATCATTATACTTTTGGTTCTGATGTTTGGGCCATGCATCTTAAACAGACTGACCCAGTTCATAAAAGAAAGGCTATCGGTTGTACAATCCCTGGTCTTAACCCAACAGTACCAGCAGCTAAAACAAAGGGATCTCGAGATGGCAGAAACTCCTGAATGAAAGATTCCATTCAGTTACAAGAGCAATGGGGGAATGAAAGACCCTGGCCCAGTCTAAACAGGCAGCTGAGGCTTATGGAAAATTCCGTTCCCCCATAGCTGCATAGTCATTGCCTATCAGAAGGGAGCTCAGCTCAAGGACACAGGCTGCCGGGTGTCTGCGGGCGGCCGGATGGCCTGCTCAGCGAGATTAGATGTCTGCGGGCGACCAGGTGGCCAGCTCAGCAGGGTTGAGCAAACACAGAGACCAATTGTTCCTCAGATAGGGCCAAGGCCAAGACTTGAGTTCTAAGAAAAACCTCAATTGCCCGCACTCTGAGCCCTAGCCTCATTTAAATTGCCCAATCAGGGTCCTGTTACTAGGCTTCTCGCTTCTGTACTGCGCTTTTTGCTATAAAAGAACCCCTGAGTCCCCAGCTCGGGGCTCTCAGTTTCCGAGACTGAGACGCCCCCGGGTACCCGTGTGTTACTAATAAAGCCTCTTGCTGTTGCATCCAAGCTCGTGGTCTCGTTGTTCCTTGGGTTCGGGTCTCCCTTCCGTGAAAGTATCCCTACTGGGGTCTTTCAGGACAAGTTTTTACATGTGGAAATGGAATGGCTTATTCCATGTTGCCTACAAACTGGACAGGGTTATATGTATTAGCCACCCTTTTCCCAGATATAGACTTTATTCCAGGAAATGAGCCCATTCCAATACCTAGCATAGATTATCTTATTCCCAGACATAAGGGAGCCATCCAGTTCATCCCCCTGTTAGTGGGACTTGGAGTATCGGGGACCTTAGCCACTGGCTCCGCATGCATGGAATAGCTATACAGACTCCAAGCTGTCTCAATGGCTTGCTGATGATGTACAGACTGTTTACAGGTCAGTTCAGGACCTTCAGGACCGAGTTGACTCTCTGACAGAAGTAGTCCTTCAAAATAGGAGAAGCTTAGATTTACTCACAACAGGCAAGGGCGGCATCTGTTTGACTTTGCAGGAGAAATGCTGCTTCTACGCCAACAAATCAGGCATTGTTGGAAACTGAATCAAGAGACACCAGGAGAGAATTGTTTGATCGGCCCATTTGGAGTGCCTGGAGTGGACATCTGCCCTACCTCATTCCCACTGCTTGGCCCCATCCTTGGCTTACTAATCTTCCTGTTGCTAGGGCCTTTTCTCTTTAACAAACTGATGGCTTTAAAATAAAGGAGGAGATGTTGGGGACCTTGAGTCTTTAGGCCAAAGCATAAGTACTGGCCTCAGTAAGTTCCCATTTACCAGGTCTCAGTAAGTTTCCATTTCTCAAGTAAAGTCATTTCTCAGGTGACCGCCTGCAGTCAAGCTATACACCAAAGATACCCCATATCTTAACACTTCCTGCCTTTAAAAATATCCTGCATTCTTCCAGCCCAACCCGCCACCCTCATTGTCCAGCTGGCGCAGGTACTGGAAGTTGGTTTAAAACCTGGTTTTCCATGTCATCTTGGGTCAAAATGTTACTTCCCTCCTTGTTGGGACTCTTCGTAGGAATCATGCTTCTCCTCAGCATTTAATAAATTAACAGCCTTTGTTAAACAACAGATTGACTCCCTGGCAGCAAAACCTATTCGGGTCCATTACCATCACCTTGAACTTATGGACCGAGGGCTGGAAGAGCCTCATGATGATTGACAAAAATAAGCCATGGCACACCCAGAGAGCCATAGGCCGGCCTGCTCCGGCCTGATCCTTGTTGAGAAGGGTGCATGACAAAACACTGCAAAGAGAAACTACACACACACACACACACACACACACACACACACACACACACACACACACACACACACACACAGGGTCTCTTGAGGGCATGCCTAACTGCATAGAGGTTGATGTCAGCAAAATCATCTCCTCCACAAAAAGACATCGACGACAATTGGGGCCACCAACTTGCCAAGTCAAGTGAATAATGGTGCCTGATGAAAGTACCTCATCATTTTGGGGGGTTAGGCCTCTGCCCTCCCCTTCGATCAATGACTGTCAGTATGTTCATCTTTTTTAATTGATATGAATAGGGAGGAGATGTCGGGAGCGATCATTGGAATATAGGCCCTCTTGTAAATATTGTCAGCTGGGGAAGGTCATAAATAAGGATAGCATAATAAAAGCCATCTTTATATTTCTACTGTATTCTTAGAGACTAACACAGTTAAGTTTCTATTCCTCTAGTCTGCTTATCTTCTGGTACAGCATACATTCAAGGCCTGCAGTCCAGGCTCTCCCACCCTTCTGTCACCTGGCCTGCAGTCCAGACTCCCCCTGCCACAGACTTGTGTCCTTGGAATGTATCCTGCCAAGACTAAGTTCCCTGCTTCAACCTCTCCCACATAATCCTCTGCTCTGCCAAGCTTCCTGCTTCAACCACTATAAGAATCCTTGTGAGAAAATAAATTGCAGTTTGATCAGAAAGCCTGTCTTGCTGTCTGTCCTTGCGTCTCTTGTCCCTTTCATTCCAGGTTCCTGTGGGCTCGACCTTCGTTGTTCCCTGCTGACCAGGGCACTCTAGGTGCAGGGATGAAAGGGCCTCTTCACCCCAAAGGGCAAGAACACCATGAAGAGACATGCACAGTTTAGCCTCTCATCCTGGGAGCTTCCTTTTGCCCTCATTGTGACACTAGACCCGAAGCTCATTCAGCCTTTATTTGGTAACTATTTGCTAAGCGCCTACTGCATGCCAATCCCATACCAGGTACCAAGGTTAGCTACGTCATTTGCTGTGTTCTTTCCCTTCTGCAAGCCAGTTCTCTTAACTATTTCTGGGACATGTTCCTTCTCTTTATGCCCACCACGACTGTCGGGTTGAGTCCCACCATGCTGTCCCTAACTGTTGCCATAGACTGTTCTCCAGTCTTCAACCTCAGGGCCTCTCTTGTATCCTAGCCCTTACCTCCCTTGCCCCTCCCACTTACACACACACACACACACACACACACACACACACACACACACACACCACACAGAGATGCACCTTCTCTGTAAAAAGCACATCAGACAATGTCCCCACCCACATGCCCTTCACTGGGTTCTGGAGAGCTTTGGACAAAGGCTGAGCCTCGCTGAAGGCCTGTGTGCCCAGCTCTGGGACAGCCTCTTGGGCCTCCACTGTCATCTGGTTCTCTGTTTACCCCTCTCTCCCACATGCCCCCAGTCTGCCCACACCTACCTTCCCCTGGACACACCCAGCACCCTGGCAGTCTGCATGAGCCATCCTGTCACTTCATATGTACATCCTCTCTCGTCCAAACTGGACGGTTCATTGTCCTTCAGGACACTCCGCATGTCCACACCCACCTACTAATCACCAGTGCTGGGTGGATTCTTCTGAGGGCAGTAAAATCTTCACATTGCTCTAGTACAGTCAGTTACGTATTCCTTGGGCCTAGTGTACTTAAATAATCAAACTAAGGTATATAAGGCTCTAGTCATGGCAAGTGAGTGACTCCTCTTGGATAGAAGCTTCCTAAGCAGCTGCTGTTGTTTCTTCCTCCCCCCTCCTTTTCTCCCCCCCCCCCCCATTCCTCCTGAGACAGGGTCTCATTTTATAGCCAGGAGGTAATGGTGCATGTCTTTAATTCCAACACTTGGGAGGAAGAGGCAGGCAAATCTTAAGTTTGAAACCAGCCTAGTCTACAAAGAGCTAGTTCTAGGACAGGCTCCAAAGCTACACAGGGAAACCCTGTCTTGTAAAACAAAAAAACAAACAAAAAAGATTTTAAGTTCCAGCTCTCTGAAAACCTATGAGGAACTGGCTAGAGTCATTTCTGCTTATTTTGTTGACCACAGAAGTCATAGGCCAAAGTAGATTTAAGGGAAGGGCAATAGACTCCACCCCAAGAAGGAAGAAGTGTCAAAAAATATACCTTAATCCGCCACACCGTGGTGCCATATCCTAAAGCTGATATGCAGATTAAATTATCAGAGCAACTGTAGTCCCAGCTAATTGCTAGGAGGCTGAGGCAGGAGGATAGCGTGTTTAAGGCCAGCCCAGGCACGTAGAGAGAGCCTATCTCAAAACTAAAAATAATTCATACCAAATGCTGAATAAATGACTGCTATTATAGTCCTTTGTCTCTCCCATTATACCTAGGGAAAGCTGATCGAGCAGTCGAACCTCATTAAATACTTTTTGTGCCATAACTCTGTGGGGGAAGAGGCATATGGGTAATGTTTTAGGCTAGAAGGGGGAAATTCTTGCACCAGACCATAAGCCATGTTCCAAAAACTTGGGATCCTGCTGGAGTCCCAAGACTAGTAGAAAATGAAAGTCCTCAAAGGCCCAGAGGGTACCACAATCTAACTCATCCTTCTCTAAGGGTCTCCCCTAAAGTCTGCTATAGGGAGGCTCCATAGATCACCAGCAAGGAAACTGAACCGCCCAGGTTCATTCACATAGTATATGTGATCACTGGGCTTCAAAGCTAAGTCTGTCGACTGCCTTTTTCTTTCACAGCCCCTGTCATTCATATTCCTCAAAGAAAAGCATGGGAAATCTCCACAGCATCCTTCCTGTGAATGACCGGCTGTGGCGCTCAGGATGTTGAAGCCAATGAGAAGCACCTCAGATGTCTACAATGAAGTTCCTCGAGACTGCAAATGCCAGCCATGAGTAGCTGAGTCTCATGAACTACCCGATTTCTCCCAACTCTATGATCCTATCATAGCATGCTCAGATTCCAACTCAACTGTCTCTCTGTCTCTCTGTCTCTCTCTGTCTCTCTCTCTCTCACACACACACACACACACATACACACACACATATACACACCCCATGCTTTGGTTTGTAAGATGCTCACATACATGTCAAGGCCCAAGGGTAGCTATTCACATCTTGATTTTCCTGATGGGAAGTGGGAACAGCACTGGGTACTGTACAGTCAGCTCTGTGGGGAAAACTACCCTGGATATATTCCCAGCTGGATTCATGATATACTTAATCTTTAGCTGGGAAGAGGCACAGTCACTTCTCCCAGTGAGTCTGATGAGGTCTAGCACTACCAGGGCCATAGCTCAAAGACATGATTGCTTATGCTCAACTGTGAGAAGCAAGGTCAGGCTGGAACTCCCATCCCCATGACCCTCCTCATTGACGACACATAGTCCTACCTGCTCCCTTTCTGCCTGGCTCTGCCTCTGTGTCAGGGATACAGAGAGGAAACAATGACACGGCTGTGCAAGTATTAATGACTGCTCTATTTCCCTCTCTGCCATCTTCCTCTGCCTCTTGGAGAGTCCACTGAGTGAAGAACAGAGACATGACCAAAAATACCTGGGTTCTGGCAAAGAAGCCATGCATCTCTGCCCGGCTGAATCCCAGTTAACATCCTTGGGTGCCATTAACTTGGCTGCAAAGAGGGGATTCTAACATTTGCTTCAGGGGTGGTAAAGACAGAAGATGGGGGTCCCAAAAACCATGTAGTAAGTCCCTGACAACTGAGGCCAAAGGCTTAAGATTTCAGAACCCAAGATCAATGATGCAGGCTTAGTTTCACCAGGAGTGTTTTTACCGTTGGAGGCTTTTACCATTGGAGATGCCAAGGGTAGTCTTTGGTAGGGAACTACATAGAAGGAACATTCCAGCAGGGGAAATTCCTCTAGGGCATTGACACTATGATAACCAAGACAGAAGCTATAAACAATTGCTATAAACAAAGGTCGGGTCAGCTGTGTCACCAAGAGCAGGACAAACCATTCATTGATCCTGACAAATGAGGGGAGGACAGGCACAAAGAGCCACAGAGGACACTAGTCTGCTCTTTGTGGAACTTCCCAGAAGTTCCTGCCTGTTGGTGAGACAGGTATACTAATATGGCTTCCCCAAAGGCAAGTAGGCAGTCTGGATGCAGCAGCTTGTGTTTTCTAGGTTGTGGGAAGGCTTTCTTATCTAGGTGTGGGGCCTTTTTCTTCCAGGGCACTTTGGTCAGGAGTCCCCTTTCCCAGGAGGCCTAGAAGCACTGATTGGCTTCTATAAGGACAAGCAACAAATTACAGGGGGAGCCTGACTGGAACCCACCACACCCAGGGCTCTGTTCAAGCTCACAATGGCTCTACTGCGGTCCATTCTTCTTAGGGCTGCCTGGGAATTCCCAGAGCAGAAGCAAGCCTGGGAAGTGAGCCAGAGGGGTGTTGAGGTAGAAACCAACTTCCCCAAACTTCCCCAGAGCCAAGGTTCTAGGAATCTCTCCTTAGATGTCCTCTGTGTTAGGTGTTCCGCTCAGCACGAGCTGAGCCTCCACACAGGGATGTGCTGAGGGCTACACGATACAAGCCCGTCATCTGGTTTTGTCCGTTCTTGCTCCCATTCACCCTGGGTAACTTTTAGGAGCTGGCTCCCTCGGGGGCCTCTATTTAGAGTGTGACACCGTCCCGACACACCCCTCCCTTACCCTTTCACCTGATCACAGCAATCACTATTCTCTAGCCGCCTGCTCTGCCTCCCTGACCGGACTCGAGGACAGGAAACCCCTTCTCATCACCCAGGAGGCAGTGAACGCTAAGTGCTCATATCCATGAACAGATGAATACAGCAACACACAGAGCAGTGTTTGGATCACTCTTGTGCTCTGTAGGTCTTAGGTATGTCCACACACATTTCTCGTCTGCTCTTCCCACAGCTTCTTTGGAGATGTAATGGGCCCCTGTGTGATTGATATGAATGAAGGTCACATGTCCCATGATCTGTTTTAGTTCCCAGAGCAAGTTAAGTGAGAGTACTGAATAGGAAATCTGTTTTTGTCCTCTTCTAAGGTATGCATTCAATGCTATATATTTCCCATAGGTGCTGCCCACGGTACTCTACAATTGAGAAGCTTGGGCTTTCATGTAGAGTATTTACAAATTTTTCATGAGTTTTTTCCTTTGACTTGGTATTATGGCAGATATGCTGTTTAATCTAGTAGGGTCTTTCTGTTCATCAGTTCCTACCTTTGATTCCATGTGACCTGGTTTCTATTTTCCATAGTATCTTAAAGTACACCTCATGACCCAGGGTGTGGTCTGTTTGATGAGTACTTCCCATGAACAGGAGAGGGATGTGCATACCGCATGTGTTGATCAAGTGGTCCATGGGTCTACTTGGTCTGTTACATCCAGCTGATAGGCTCTGTTGACTCAACTGTGTCCTTACTTTCTGCCTGCTGCATCCATCCATGTCTGATAAAGGGGTGATGTTTCTAACTCTGACTTCTTTTTGCCGAGAGAGAGAGAGAGAGAGAGAGAGAGAGAGAGAGAGAGAGAGAGAGAGAGAGAGAGAGAGAGAGAGAGAGAGAGAGAGAGAATACCTTGGGTGTTATTCCTCGGGAGCCATCTATCTTTTGAGACTGTCTCTTGCTGGCCTAGGGATCACCAATTAGGCTAGCCTATCTGGCGATTGAGCCCCAGGGATAGGCCTGTCTCTGCCCCCAAGCACATGGACGACACCTGGTTTTATGTGGTGCTAGGGATTGGACCCAGGGCTTTATGCATGTTAGGTAAGAACTCAACCCGTCTATCAATTGTTTTTTGACTTAATGTGTGATGTAGGGATGAAATGCAGACCTCATGTGTGCAGGTAAGTGCTACCACACTAAACTATACCAGTCTTAAGTCCTTACAAAACTTCGAGTAGGGTTCAGCTCACTGGGCCTTCCACCTCCTGCCATGGAGAACACAACTTTCTGCCCCTCCATAGGATGGGACAGTAAGGCACCATGCTTGTGCAGGAACAACCCTCAGCAGACAATGTAACCTGCTCATGACTTAATGCTGGCCTTCCTAGTTCCCAAAATTGTGAGAAACGAATGTTTCTTTTTTTAGACCTTACCCAGTCCATCCCAGTTATTTGTTGCAGATGGACTTAGATACACGCTAAGCCAAGACCACCCAGGTCTAAGACAGGAAGCTAGGAGACCCTAGGGCTTGGCTCTGATATCCTCTATAGCTACCTTCAAAAGAGGAGGATCTGGTCCAGAAACAGCCGAGTTAAGCTGCTGTCCCTTAGATGGGCTTCTTGAAGCTGCAAAGTCCCTAAAGGTGGGCAGTCACACACATGAAGACCAGGACTATCCACACATACACCAGGACCACCCCACACAGACCAGGACCACCCCCACACAGACCAGGACCACCCCCACACAGACCAGGACCACCCCCACATAGACCAGGACCACCCACACAGACCAGGACCACGCCCACACAGACCAGGACCACGCCCACACAGACCAGGACCACGCCCACACAGACCAGGACCACCCCTACACAGACCAGGACCACCCGCACACAGACCAGGACCACCCGCACATAGACCAGGACCACCCACACACACCAGGACCACCTGCTCACTGTGACACCAACCTCTTTTCATCATCCTTTTCCTTTTACCACCAAGACCCTGTGCTCTCAATCTTTCTCGGATTCTGCCAGAAATCTTCCAAGTTCAGTTCTCCCAAAACAAAAACTCCTCTAACTCCTATGTTTATGTCTACTGGAGAAGTGTTGCTGCCTTAGTTTTCTCACGAGGCACTGAGCGCTCCTCTTCTCATCTGTTGGACTCTCCTGCTTGTCGGGAGTGCTCCCACGACAACTTGAGTGCTCTCCTCCTCCAGGGCCTACCCTCAATGCCACTTTCCATCTCTCCAGCCCCAACTCCTAAGGAGTCATGGTTTTTACCGCTGGTAGTTTCCTACAGCCCCCTCTCTCCTTTTCTGTTGTGACTGGTCGCTCTCCCTGCCAGCTGCCACACAACCCAGGGGCCCTGAAGCATCCATCTCATTGGGCTACTTCCTGCTCAGAGCTTTTCCATGACACTACAAACCGAATCCTTGACACTGTTGTGTCACAGCGGCTGGTGAGCTAGCCAGTTCCACCCATGCAGCCTTGATTTTGTCTCCTCTTCAGTTACCTCCTGACCAGCAGCGCTTCCCTGTTTCTGAGCTTTGACAAAGACGACTGTGGCTTCAGGGTCTCAAGCCTGTTCCCCAAAGTTCTTCCTCACAATGGTTTCTCAACTCCCCAGGCCAAAGGGAGTCAGGTGATCTCCCCCAGTCAGGGATACAGAGTATCGATGTCTCAAGAACATAGTTATACTGTAGGACTTAAGACAGTGACCTTGTTTGTGGTTGTGAGCGCCTCTTTTCCCTTGGCCCAGGATTGGGATGTGTCTTAGCCCCCTTATAAGTGTCTTACCTCAAAACCCATTCATTGGCCACTTGACTGGGGACACATTTTGTGACAACACAGTGCTGAGAAAGCTCATAATACTAATGAGATAGTAAAAATGGAAGGGTAAACAGTGGCATGCATGACTGTAACTCAAAATCTATTGAAAGAGGAAAAAAAAAGCTATGCATGTAATCAACACTCAGGAGGCAAAACATCGAGAATCTGAGGCCATCCTATGCTTCAAAAAAATACACATGGAAGATGGGAATATGGAGAGGTGGGAAGATGAGAAACTAGGGAAGATGGTAGTGCCTGCCTGTGACCCCAGTACTTGGGAGGTGGAGCCAGTTGAGCTCCCCCGTGAGATCTTAAAATTGAAGGGGTAAAAGAGGAGGAGGAAAAGGAGGGAGGAGGAAGTTAGTTTCCCGAGGTCTTACAGTAGAACTCTTAGCGCTAAACTGACCTCCCTGCCTCATCCCGACACAACTGCAGGTCTGGAAGCTCAGAGCTGGGATGATGAAGGCAGAAAGAAGTGAGCCATGGCTATTTTAGCCCAAGCTCCTGTGACCACTACAGGGCCCATGATGCATCTGCTTTTTAGAACAGTCCTCAGGACGGGCAGCACAGGAAATGAGGGGTTGTGAGGTGTGAGCTGCAGGTTGCTAATTATAACTGCCACTGTGCACTGAGCACTTGCTACACATGGGGCTCGTGACTCCTCCCAGAAATGACTACATTTAGATAAAGGATGCTGAGTGCTTCCCTCCTATAGCTTCCTTTCACGGGTCTGCCCACAGCTGTGCTGAGGAGACCCCCTCAATCCAGGGATGAAGAAACCGTAACAAGGACATCAGTGTGCTCTGGGACAGGTTGTTCACACAGCCATCAAGGGACAGGGCTGGCACCTAGAAGCTGGCAGAGTCCCATTCACCCTTCTCTCTGGTCCTTCAACAGGCACATCCCCGCTGTAAGTCCTCTTTTGCTGAATCTCTGGAGTCATTTCCCCTTCCTACTGGCCACGTGTGTGGGGGAAGATTATCCTTCCCATCCCATCCCATCTGGCCGTGTGGCCTGTTTGGGTCAATGAGTTATGCAGGGAAGTAGTGGCTGCCATTCCTGAGTGGAACCTTCCAGAGTCATGAGGGAATTCTGCTTTCTCTCTCACCCCCCAGATGGGTCTGGCCCTTCAGCAACATTGCAGTGTGAAGAGATGCAGCTGCAGGTCATTCACGGCACATTAGTGAGAACACACAGGCCACTCCGCATATGTGTGTCATAATCATACTACAGCACACCCGTGTTGTTGTGTGTGTAAGCACCAAAGTTTAGGACAGTCTGTCACTACTACAAGCTCAGCCCAGCTCACAGAATCAGGGGGTAGCACTCAGGAGGCAGAGGCAGGAGAATCTCCGAGTTTGAGGTCAGCAGATTGAATTTCAACACAGCCAGGAGTACACAGAAAAACCCTGCGTTTAAAAAAATAAATAAAAACAAAAAAGAAGAAAAAGAAATCACAGAGGGGATTCTAAGTGCCTCGAAGCACAGTTGTGGTCAAAGCAAGACTCACTTTTGGGGCACCCCCTGGTATCCTCCCTCCACTCTGTGTGGGGAAACCCAGAAAGCTACAATTCTAGGCCTGGGCCTTCCCGTCTCCCACTTCCTCCTGGGGCCACTTCATTGCAGTCACCCTGGCTACAGTGTCTCACATCCTATGTCATCTGGACAACAAATTCCTTCCGGGACTCTGACAAAGGCATCATCATTATCCCTACCCCACAAGGGGTGCCGGGGCCTGGAGAGGCAGAGCCTCTTGCCCCAGTCATTCAAGTGGCAAGAGGCAGAGGTGAGAGTCAGCCAGGCTGTGTGGCTCCCACAGTCTGTGCTGAGTCCTGAGGACCGGGTGGAGAGGGGGGTGGGGATGGGGGGTGGGAGGGCAGGGCTGGGGGGCTAAAATTGCTGAGGCAGGAAAACAGCTCAGCCACTGGGCCTTGCTCTAGTGTGGCAGACCTCAAGGCAAAGAGGTTTGGGAGCAGTGGAGTAATGTAAAGAGAGAACAAAATAGACAAACCACGGGCATCTCTGTGTTTGTGTAAATGTGTAGGAATGAGAATTGAAGATTACACGGGTGACTTTGGTTTGCATTTTGATTACCTTCAGGGCAAAGCTGAACACTGAATTTATTTACAGCCTAGAATGCAGGGACTTCTACCATGCGGCCCTTGGAGGAGACCAAGAACTTGAGATGTTAGTGCTCCCATTTCCGGATGGTCTGGCGTAACCATTGGCAGAAATGAAGTTATTCTCAAGAGGCACTGGTGCCCTTCTCTGGGCTAGCACACTATTGAAGCCATTGTCTCCAAGGAACTGAAGTGTCATCAGGAGAAGGAAAAGGCTGAGCCCTCATGCCAGCTAGAGGAGGGTTTATTTCCTGCAAAGAGATTCCACAGTTCTGATAGTGTGTCAAACAACCTTGCAGGACGCACTGGGATCCAGACAATGATGGGGTCAGGGATGGGTCAGTGATGACCACGTCCCTTGGCCAGGACTGCTTAGTGATGTAGACCTCTTACCTTCAACTTGTCTGGACCCTGAAGATAGACTTTGTGGGGGACGGTCACTGGATTTATTTGTCCTTGTTCCTACACTGAGCTGTTCTCATCTTTTCACTATTACCTATCTGTTTAATTTGCCTATGGAGAGAACAAGTAGCCCGCCCCAGATTGTTGGGGCTGCCAGGCTCTGACCCTCATCATAGCTCTAGTAACACTGTTCATCTGCCTTAACAGAACTTCACTCAACAAAACTGTCGCAGGCTCCTGGACCTTCTTAGAAGCCCCTCCATGTACTTCCTGTTTTAGCAACAACCCCTCTAAGTGTGGTAGGAACCTCCGCCCCTGTCTCTCTGATCAACATCTAGACCCAACAGGGTTTTTCTTGTTTCCTTTTCCTTAGAAGTAGAGCCAATCTGCAGAGACCTAGACGTGATGACCCCAAAGGCACAGAGGACAGAAGAGCAGAGCAGAACTCTGGACAGTTTCTGGGTCAGCTTCACTCTCCCCTGTACCTCAAAAACCTCAGGCGCCTGCCTTGAACCAGTTCTCTCTCCACAGGGCCCCCGGGCACACCCACACCTGAGTACGTTTCCAATCCAACAGGCTAACACTCACTCAAGGCAGGTGGGGTCCTAAGAGTTCAGGGGTGTGGCAGCCCAGTCCCGGAAGCCGTGACTTTTAGTACGAGGTGGGACTATGCTGAAATCGAAGACCATCAGTTTGTGGCCTATGGGTCAACTTTCTCTAAGGGTCACAAACACATGCAGGAGCGTGTGGTGCCAGAGACACTGTGAAGGTCACCTTCCCCTGGCCATAAAAAAAAACGATCCAGGTTTCTTGGGAAACAGGAGGCAACCCAAACAACTCCACCCCTTCTGAGTCAAAGGACGCTATGTACTCCAGTGGTTTAGTAAAACCGCAGCACCCCCATCCTCTTCCAGAACTCCACCCTCACCCCCTGACTCCATAGCCCTTTCCCAGTCCCTCACCGCTACCCTCATACTCAGGGAGCAACTCCTAGCAGTTCATTAAAATCCAGCGGCTCTGTGTGCCTGGGCACATGATTGACTACATTTCCCAGTGTCCCTTGCAGTTGAGTTTGGTCATGTGACTGAGTTTTAGCCAATAAAATATGGGTACAGGAAACAGCTGGTCTCCTTTCCCAGTACATCAGTTGCCTTGAACCCAACCCTAAAATATGGAGGCCGCATTTTGGAGGTGGCAGAGCAGCAGGGTGCATGGGGCAGGCACATTTGCCTGTGCTTGGAGATACACTTCTTGCAACTGAAGCCATTTCTTGATACTGTGGCGGTTGGCCAAGTTTCCACATGGCCACTTGACAGTAAACACCTTTCCACGTCTGTGCCTTATCTCACCTGATACTCTAAAAGGCAGGTGCTGTGTGTTCCCGCCACAAGGTGCACACTCCGCAACCACGTGACGAGTATGTGACGGGCACTTGTGTCTGTCCATGTGGTCCCAGTCTCTGGAAAGACCTCCTCCCAGCAGGACGGGGGGACCTGCTCTATTTTCCTTTTGTAGAAAACCAGCCTTTGATTGAACTAACACAAGCACCTCCACAGATTCAGTTCCCGGCCCTGAAGCTTCCTCCTCTTAGATGCCCTCCCAGATTCTTCCCACAGAAGGGAGGACCTGGGCCTGCCACACCCTTCCACAGGGTCCCTGTCAAGTGATGTCAAGACAAAGCGAGGGATATCTGTTTGTCCTGCTCTAGCTCAGCCCCCACCCACCAACTGAGTGGAGACCCCCGAGGCCAGGGCCTCCATCTTGCTCATCTGTGTACTTTCTTGGTGTCCTGAAAAACAAGCATGAGAGTGTTTACTGTCACTTCCCTAGCTGCTGTCACTTGTGGTTGACGAGAGTGACAAGGTTCAGGGAACACCGTGGAACTGTTTCTATGTGTGTCAGCCGGTGCTTGGAATATCCTAGGGATTCCTTTTTTTTTCTTTCTTTTTCTTTTTTTCCAAGACAGGGTTTCTCTTTGTAACAGCTCTAGCTGTCCTGGAAACTTGTTTTGTAGATCAGGCTGGCCTCGAACTCAGAGATTTACCTGTCTCTGGCTCCTGAGTGCTGGGATTAAAGGTGTGTGCCACCACCATCTGGATTTATCCTATGGATTCTTGTCACAGGTTTCTTGGATTTAAAAACCCACCGTGTGAATGCATGGCCCTGGAAAGGAGGCATGCTGATTCAAAGGGGTGCGCCTAGGCCAGAAGAGATCCAAACTCCAAGATGTCTTTATTGGTACAAACCCACCCCAGGATGCGGGCATGGTGGTATGCACCTCTGTTTGGCAGTGAAAGGCTGAAGTAGTGGGACTATGAGTTTGAGGTCAGCCTGGATTAAAGACCCCCAAACAGGTTCCCCACTAGCCCAGCTCTGTTCTGGCAGCTCTGTTGACACCCACAGCTTTTGCCTTTAGAAGCGCTTGCCTATGTGACCCTTACAGAGGCTCTGGGACAGAGATAGGACAGCAATCGTTAGCTTCATTTGAGATGGAAGGGAAAGCCTGGGTGATTACATGACACCCCACTCACGGTTCGAGAATGTACTAATGCCGCTGGAACCCAGGACCAGACATCTTATTTCCCCCCTTTCTTCCCTTTATCTTCCTTTGTGCTTACACACAAGCGGGAACTCAACTGTGCCTACTGGGAGGCACAGCCAACCAAGCCGTGGGCAGAGAAAGTGAAAATTAAGTGACCCTTTTTTAGGTTTTGAAATCGAGCATTTCTAATTTGACATTGGTGACCTAACATTGCATAGTTGCGCCTTCAAGTTGTATCGAACCTTCCTGTCACTGTCTCATGGGGCTAGGATTACAAGCATGTGCTACCATGTCTGGCAATTTTAACGTTTGAGAGATCAGCTGAATTTAAAACAAACCTGGTCAAGGTCTAGCCCATATAATGTAGGCTCAGGAGACACACCCACGCGTGTCTCCTCTCAAACTCTTACCTAATCCAAACTGCCTTGGACCCAACCCTAAACATGACTTTACCCATTCTAGTTTTAAACGTGGGGACAGAGTGGAGGGTTTGTGGCTGGCTTGGAGGAAGGAAGGTGAGGTGAGAACTTACTAGATTTTTCCTCTTTGATGGGGTACTCCAGGACCTCGGTAGAGTTGTCTTTCGGGGAAGGGAAATGGACACACAATACGAGGCGTTTCCGGCTGCTGTCCCGGCACACCAGGAACATCTGCAAGGGAGGAAGCAAAGGCTCAATGAATCGGAAGCTCTGGTGGAGGCAAGAGGGACAGCAGCAGAAGAGTGTCAGAAACAAGCTTGGAGGGGAAGTGCTCACACTTGGGAAAAGTGAACCTGACCCATATCCACAACGCAGGTCCCTGAGTCTCAGATTCTCCCCTGCTGAAGCATGGGGTAAGGGTGCGGCTCTGTATGAGGGTGGTCCAGGATCCAGGCTCAGAAAAGCCCTGATAGTTGGCAGTTGGTTGAATTTCAACTCATGCTCTAGCACCCAGCTGTTTTGGGGGAGGGGTGGGGTAGAGATGGGGAATGCCTGTTGGAAGCGATCATAGGTACCAGAAAATTTGTACTTTTTTCCCTTTGCAAAAGTAAAAAATAGCAGCCAGGCAGTGGTGGCGCAAGCTTTTGATCTTGCACTCGGATGCAGAGGTAGGCGGGTCTCTGTGAGTTTGAGGCCACCCTGTTCTACAGAGCAAGTTCCAGGACAGCTAGGATTGCCAGAGAAATCCCCATCTCAAAAAAAACCAAAATCAAAAATAACTAACTAAATAAAGCTAATGTTTTGCTTGGACTTTATGGTGCTGGAGATTGAATGCAGGGCCTTGTGCACGCTCAGTAGCAAGGCCCTTCCACTAAGTTCCAGCCCCAGGCTTCCTTGAACACACTCTGTAACCCACACGGGCCCTGGCTTGAACTTTTGATCCTCCTATTTAGCCTCCTGAGTAGCTGGGATTACAGACCTCAGCTATTATCCCTGCTAAAAACAGCAACCCCTTAACCTGGAACTCTGTGGCAGGAACTCTCAGAGCACATCATATATTTACTGGTTCTACTTTCTCCATCGCCCCATGGTGTGAGTTTTGCTTTTGCCCCTATTTTACAGGTGAGAATGAAAAGACCTTGACCGTCCCTGCCCATTGCTACCGGAGTGTGTGGTGACTGAGTAAATGCCTGTCTTGAGCCACAGGATGAACTCAGGAAGGTTAGTCTGGCCAGGACATAAGAAAAGGACAGTTTGTAACAGCAGAGAAGCCTCTCACTGATATGTAAACTTAGTTATAGGTTCCCGGCTGTGAGATGCCCGATGAGATCCAGCCTCAGGATCCTCAGGAACTTCACCACACAAGGTCTCTTTGCACTAACCTGAAATGAAGTTGAGTCTTTCTTCGGCTGACCCCTTCTGAGCTGACAGAACCAACAGAGAAGCCTCTGGGCCAGAGAATATGTGTGTCTGTGCTCTACTAAGCCAGTACTGGCTGAGCATGGACAGCTCAGAACCAGCACCATCTATTTATAGACTCCTAGGCTGTTCCACATCCGACCCTGTAGTGGCTCTACTCCAAATGGTTCCTGGAAACAGTGGCCTCCCAGGTGCAGTCACAATGAGAAAGGCCTCTCCTTTGTTACAAACTGCGGTTTAATACTGTCCCTTTCAGGCTCAGCTGACCCTTCCCAGGCTCGCCCTTGCTTCCCAGGTGGCACCTTCTGGAATATTCCCAGCCTCCTCAAATACACTGCCCAAGGAAGGGAATCCCTTGGTCTGTGTCCCCATTCTTTCCATCCTCACTCTGTCCCTGGACTCTGTCTCCTGGGCTCAGGTCCCAAACAGATCAGCTGGAATTCCCAAGACAGGAGTGTGGCCAAGCTGTTGGCTGAGGAGCAAGGACACCAGGACATCCCCAAGTGTGAGGACATGACCCCAAGTGTGGGAGGCTCTGGAGAAGACTTCTTAGGCTCCAATGCTGCTGCCATGACTACTGGTTATTAACCCCACCATGACACTGCCAGATCATCTTTAGGCATGAACGTAGTGTTATTAATAACACACACAGTGAGTTCACTGCTCCTGATCCACCCCAGCTGACATGGACCGTCTCCCGGTCGGCCCCAAGCCTGAACTTGCAACTTCTCATACTAAATCTCCAGAGGGTGTGATTATGAGAAACCAGGTAAGAAGAGCCAGGTAATGCTTAAGACAGCACAAGAGATGCTAGAAATGGGTTTTGTTATTAATTATTATTATTATTATTTCATTTTTCAAGACAGGGTTTCTCTGTGTAGCTTTGGAGTCTGTCCTGGAACTCGCTCTGTAGACCAGGCTGGTCTTGAACTCAGAGAGATAGGCTTGCCTCTGCCTCTTGAGTGCTGGGTTTAAATAAGATGGGTTTTTAACTCACGTCCTTGGACTCTGGGTCCCAGGCATGACCTTCCCCTATTTCACCAGGCTCGTAAAGGTTGTTTCTTCATGAGCATGCATGGCCCTTCTGGAAGTTAGCTGAAGTGAGAGGGTTGGGTGGGAGTGGGGAACATCAGCCTCTCTCTTCTGGGCAGGGTGGAGGGCACATGAGAACCAGAAACAGAAGTGGAGAGAAGGGAAGGGGAGTTGCTCATCTGTCTGCCTGCTTCTAGATCCTTCCATTAGGCCTCACTCTCTGTCCAGAGACAATGGTGGAGACACTGAACTTTAACTGTCCCAAAGATGTCTTTCAAATATGAAGTCACTTTGTTTCTTCGACAGAGTTTCAAGGTCAATTCGCCTTCTTGCCCACAGATCCATGGGAACCAGCAGGGCTGGAGGAAATGCATGGGAATGAGCGCATGAGTGGGTGTGGTACAACATGAAATACAGCTGGTCTTTGTTTCCAGTTCTTGGTACAGAGCTTCAAAACCCTGGGAACTTCCTGAGGCAGGCAGGGGCATCTGTCTTTTTTGAGGACATTTTCCAACCAGGCATGGAGGGCTGAAAAGGGATTCCAGGCTGGACCTGCCAGCCCCACACTGACCTAGGGGAGGTGAGCAGGGTTGGGACGGGTATCCTTACACAGCCTATGATTTCATTCCTGACCAGGCAACGAGACCTCAGTAGAATGCTGCTAGCTGTATCTGGTAGCACATGCCTGGAATTCTAGTGTTTCTGTGCACAAGCGTCTCTGAACTAGAAAGGTGACAGGGTGGGCTGGAGGCTCCGGTGGCAAGAAAGCCAGACGGGCCTGATTCCAAGCTGCAGACCTCAGGCCTGAGCTCGGAGCGGAGAGAAGCCAGTGAGTGAGCAATGTGGGAATGCCGGCAGCAGGGGCAGGCACTGAGGCCTTCTGTTCATTCCAGGGTGACGGGTCACAGAGCTGTTCCCCTCCTGCCCACACTGCCAAGGTACCTGCTCCCGAGCCATCTCCCTGATTAACCAGGCCACCAGCAGACCATGCTGGTGCCAGAATCCTCACCTACCCGACCTGACATCTGTGTCAGCGGTCTGGCTTCTCTGTCCCTTCTCTCCTCTCATCAGCTCCCCCAAGATGATCCACTAGGAACCCCTACAAAGCAGAATGGCCTTCCCAGCACAGTGTAAGCCACTGAGCCACATGCCACTCTGGGGTCTAACTTCCGTGGACAGCTAGGATTCCTCCAGCTGAACTCTGAACTAGATGGTGGTGAGGACCCTGAGTCCTGACTCTGGAGAGTTCTATCCTTCTAAATCCTGATGCAGGTCACTTGCCCTCTCTGAGCTGGCTTTGTAGGGAGGGAAGCAATGAAGGGTTCCAAGCTTTCCTTGTAGAAAATGCTCCTCTTGCTCCAGCCCCCTCCCTGCCTCCAAGGCTACAAGAGGCTACCTCTAAGGCTGGTGTAGACAACTCAGGTTCCTTTCCTTTCTGTCTTGGCCAATATGGGACACTTATATTGTTTTCTTTTTTGACACAATGCCTTGCTGGCTAGTCCAAGCTGGACCAAAACAAAACCTGCAGCAATTCTCCTGCCCCAGTCTCCTGAGTGTTGTGATTGCAAGCATGTACAACCATAGATCACACCCTGCCAGGATGTCTACGGTGGCCTTGAACTTGCAGAGATCCACCTCACACCCCCTTCCTCCTCTGCCTCCCAAGTGCTGGGATAGTATAGGATGGGTTTTGAACAGGCCAATGTTTCCAGCAGGAGCTGGGATGGAAAAAAGACTTAGGCAAAGAATTACACAGCTACAGCAATCCCCTCAAATAAATACAAATTCTAATCTAGATTCACTCTAAATGGTTGTGGTTTCATCTTTCACTTTGGACCAGAGCTGTTTGCAGCTGGAAGAATTTCCCATCATGCCTATGAGGATGCGTCTAGTTTGATCGAGGCAAAAACTGCAGGGCTAGGTGGGCAGCCCAGGGGTTATCCTGGGCTCAGTTAATAATGGTAATTCACCTGCAGCTGAGGTCCTTTCGTCCCGGCTCCCACCCCAGCAGAGCTGGGGAGTGCATGCAGAAGATCAGAGACCTGGAAATGGAGTGGAGGACATTGACCAAGGTTCATTTATGAGCCACGGGGAAACTGCAGCTCCTCATTCCCCTGACTTACAACATAGACCTGGCAAGGCCCAGGCAGCATTTCTTAAGGCTGGTCACAGCTCAGAGTCACCTTGAGAGCTTTAAAAGTGTGCCAACAGCTCCTCTTTCAGAGAGGAGAAACACAACTTGGTGTCAACGGATGGATTAGCTTCTCACACACTGAAGGGGGACACCCAAATGTCCCAGCCCCACACAGAGCGCCCCCACTCATGGCCCAGCAGGTCTAGGGATGTTAGATGGAGGGACACTAGCTTTTTAAGCCAAGCCAAAGGACTAAGCATCTGGGCTGGTGCCGTAACTTTTGGGCCTCTGAAGGCAGCCAGTGGTGGAATCGAATGAAGTGCCAAACGCAGGCCATGCGACCTCCTCACAGGGCTGTTTCCCAAGTATGGATGGATGCAGAGTGGCCTGTTCACAGGGCTGTCACAGGATGAGAGAGGGGACCAGCACTGAGCCTCCCCACCATTGTCAATGCCACCTTTCTCTCCGTCTCAGCTGCAACCCATGCAGAAGGAACTAGGACTTCCCTGCATACCCGAGAAACTTGTTGGAAGGGAATAGCACTCTTGCGATCTGCAGAAACATGGTCTGCCAGCCCATCTGACGGCATGCATTCCCACAGCTCTTAAGCTAAACCCTGTCTACCACAAAGGCTTTTCTCATTGAAGACTATCTAGTTGTCCTCTGAGCTCCATACCTTCACCACGGTATGTGTGCCCCTCCCCCATAAACAGATAAATGAATAAACGAAAACTGTCTTTCAGCCTAGACATGATGACAACTCGATAGTAACACATCCAGGTCGCATAAAGACCTTGGCTTCTAGGAGAGTTCCTTAACCAAAGGAAGCAGAAGTCCTTGGAGACACAGGATGTGGCAGGACCCTGGGCTGAGGCAGAGAGTATATAAGACATAAGATAATAGCATCGTGTATGGCCAGAAAATAAGGAAGTGCTCCAAACAGAAAGCAGGCAAGGACACCTGTATTCACAGTCACAGAGTGCTGGGGTCAAAGGGACACAAGGAGCTATGCCCTTGGTTGCTTTCTATTGCTGTGACAAACACTGGGACCAAACGTATCTTGGGGAGGAAAAGGGTTTATTTCATTTTATCACTCATGGTCCATTACTGAAGAACACAGGGACCAAAACAGAGACCATGGAGTGATACTGCTTACAAGCATGTTCTGCTTGCTTGCTTGCTTGCTTATAAAACCTAGGACCACCCACAGTGGTCTAGGCCCTTCCATGGTAGTCAATAATCACAAAAATGCCCCATTGACTTGCCTACAGGTTAATCTGATGGAGCCATTTTCTCAGTTGAGGTTCTCTTTCCCAGATGACCCTAGCTTGTGTCAAGCTGACAAAACTTAACCATCACAATCCACTTGACATACTTCAATGGACAGTTTTCCACAAAGGTTGCATATTGGGGTCTTAAGAGATAGCTTAGTGGGTAAAGTGCTTACATTAGTACCTGAGTTTGATCCCCAGAGCCCACGCAAAAGGTCAGGTGGGTGACACACACTTGTAATCCCAGTGCCGAGGAGGCAGACACAGGAGGAGGATCCTTGGGGCTCACTGGCCAGCTGGAAATACATTTTTTGGTTTTTTGAGACAGAGTTTCTCTGTGTAAGAGTTCTAGCTGTCTCGGAACTAGCTTTATATATCAGGCTGGCCTGGAACTCACAGAATCCTCCTGCCTCTTCCTCACGAGTGCTGGGATTAAAGGCATGTGCCACCACTGCCCCGCTAGCCTTGCCTTCTTAATAAATATTCAGTGAGACCAGGTTTTATGAGACCCTATCTCAATAAAACAAAAAAACCAAACAAATAAGTCAACCTGAAAAACAACACCCAAGGTTGACCTTTGGCCTCCATAGCAGGGGTACAAACACAAGGTTGCAAATTACTTTTGCAATCAAAATATAAAACTAGTCTCAGGGCTACATTTTGATGGACATGATTAAGGGGGAAGAGATGAATCTTATGTAGAACCCCAGTGTCTCTGGAGTGCTGTCATCCAGGAGGCAGCGTGCACTGCCCCTCCTTACAGGCAAGCGACGTTCCTTCCAAAGAGCAGTAGGGAAAGAGGAGGGTAAGAATGAGGTTGAGGGAGAGAGATGTCTCAAACTGGCAGTGGGCAGGCAAAGCCACCACCACCAGGACAAGTTGCATTGCCATTGTGTTTAGAATAGGAAATGTCCCCTACAGATTCATGTGGTGAAGACCTGAAGCCAAGGTCCCTGACTCAGGGTGCTAATTCAGAGGCTCTGGAAACCGTAGGAGGTGTGGCCTGGCTAAAGGAAATAAGTCAATTGAGGGCGGATACTTATATGGCCCCGGCTCCTTCCTGTTTGGCTGTGTGTGTTCTGTCCACTGTGAGATGATGGGCTTTACTGTCATTTCCTGTCTACCATGAGTTGATGAGCTTTGCTCCATCACTTCCTGTCCACCAAGAGTTCATAGACTTTGCTCCATCACTTCCTGTCCACCATGGGGCGATGGGCGGGCGTTACTTCCAGTCTACCAAGGGTGCTGGACTTTGCTTATCATGGGCTCTGTCATCCCGTTCAGCCTCACTTCAGGACCACAGCAACGTTGTTAACTAAATACGAACTGAGGTCTCTCAAACCATGTAAATTTTTCTTTTAAGCTGTCTCTCTCAAGAACTCATCACAGCAGCAAAAATCATGACTAACTGACCTTTGAATGACGGGCTGGCACTGGCTTTGCCTCTGTTATTCCACCAATATTCGTCAATCCACACCTAACCATTAGACAAACTCCAACGGAGGACATCCTGCTAAATGCCCAATCTGGCCTCAAATCTGTCCCCATCAAGAGGACTCAAAGGAGGTATGCCGACTGCTTGGCATGTGTGTCCCGGAGAGGGTCCTAGAGCACACAGAGGACATCAGGTAAAACCAAGCCCAGGCTTTAGCTGACACTAATGTACCAGGACTGGTACAGTGACTGTGACAAGTGTTGGTTGGCTGCTGCCAGCGGGGGAGCTGCACGTGGGTGGGCACAGGGCATGCTCTGTTCCCAGGGTACAGGGCACCCTCTGTTCTATGCTTGCAACTTTTCCGTAGCTCTAAAGCCATTCTAGCTAAAATAACAAACCAGCCTGAGTGCAGAACAAATAAAGGCAACCTTCTGATTGCCCTGTTGCTGGATACATATGATTTTGTTTTTCTTTTTAAGAAGGCCGCAGTGTTCCCAAGTCCTTATCAGAGAAGAGGCTGCTAGGAGTAGAGGCGGGTCCTGGGGAAGGAAGTAGATGTGGCCACCGTCACACAGACTGGGGGCAGGAGACCTGGCCCAGGCATGACAAACGCTGCCTCTCACAATGCTTCAAGAGGTGGACCCAGGAGATTTCTGGAACGTCTTACAGCACAGGGACCACCCAGGGTGTCTATGGTTTTCAAAATAGTGACATCACCGCCCTGGCTCTGTGGGAACCGTACTGTGCAGCAAAGGGCGTTCCCAGCATCTCTGAAGATCTTACCGTGAGCCTCTCTTCCCTTTTCTTTGGAGTAGAGCCCGGAATTCATTGAACTATATTCCCCAGCCCAACTCTTCCTAGCTGTGTGGCTTTAGGCAAACGAGTCAACATCTCTGTACCTCAACTGCCTCATTTGGAAAGGGTGGGGGGATGCTGATTGTGCCTAGCTGACAGGGACCAAGGTATAAGGACCAAATAATGCTGGCAGTGGCCATCTCAGCTTATGTAAGTATGCTATGGTGATCACCTCTCAGAACACATCCCTGTCCTTAGCTAACACACCTGGATCTCTCTACAATCTGCTCACATTCTCCTCCACTCTCTAAACCATCCTGGGCTCATTTGTCATCTCTGAGCCAGGCCAGTGATGTGTAAAAGGGAGTTATGCTGTACCACTCAGAGTCTATACTGTTCAGTGATGATGCAACTGTCTGCCCCAGGTAAAATATAGTGTTATAAGGGTGACTGTGTTTGTTTCTTTCCTGTTTCTCATTTGCTGGTCTAGTCGCCACTCTGCCCCAAGTAGGCCTGAACGTGGGTCCGCCACTCACTAGCCTCATAACCTGAGGTAGGTGAATGACCTCACTCCCCAGGGCCAGCAACCTTGCTGCCCACTCAGCCCTGGCCGATCCCTAGACTCCTAGCTTCTAGCCCTGCCTCCTGAAGCCAGGTCCATATCCCTTTACCTCAGGGCTGCTCCTGGCAGGGGATTATTCTCACAGAACGGGCAGAGAGACTAGGGCTGGAGGATGAACTCTCAAACCTACATAATAGTAACAGACTGATGAACAGCAGGAAGCCCCCGACTGGCAGGTGACAGAGCCCTGAGGTGTGAGCTCCATACTGCCTTCCAGGGGAATTCCATTAGTGTGGATAACCTCTGCCAACCTCGCTTCTTGACTCTTTTTCAGGACACCGGTGGCTCTAAAAAGGCTGGCACTGAGGAAACACCTCAGGCCTCCTCACAGCTCCCGAAATAGGATAAAAGCAGAGTCTTCTTGATGACAAGATGACATCTGGACAGCTCTGGGATGGCGCTCACAAACAACCTGACCAAACATCTCTGCCCTTAGGGGCCTGGAAGATGCCAAATTTTTGTGGTTTTTGAAGAAAGGATGGTACGGGGTGTGGGGCGGGCAGGTAGTGGGGGTGCTGACTAAACACAGCATTTATGCTACCACTGAGCACAACTCTAGCCACAGAAACACTTCTGACAAGGCCACGAAGTCTATTTTCCCAGTTTATGGTATGGCCCCCATCGGTATTCTTCCAGGGGCTGGGGTGGGGTGGATCTGTTCCTTACTACGGTGACTAGGCCCACCTTCCCACACCCTGGACACTCCCTGACAGCCAGCAGTGGTGGGTTTGAACAATAAATGTTCCCCATAGTGTCAGGCATTTGAATCCCTGGTCCCCAGCTGGTGGCATTGTTTGGGTAGGCTCAGCAGATGTGGCCTTGCTGGAGGATGGATGCCACTGGGGCAGGCCTTGAGTGCAAACGTTTCCTTCAGCTAGCTTGCTCTTCCTGCCTCTGCTTGTGGGCCATGACGTTAACTCTTAGCTGGCTAATCCAGATGCCATGCCTGCCGTGTCTCCTCCATGACAGACTCTTGCACTTCTGGAAGCGTGGTAAACCCAAATCAACGCTTCCTGTTGTGAGTTGCCTGGGTCACAGTGTTTGTCACAGCAAAGGAAAACAAATACACCGGCCACTAGCTTTGCCACCTTGGCTCACCTGTAAGCTGCCCCCTCAGGAGAATGGAGTGGTAAACCCTGCCTCACAGCGGGAGGTTCAGGCTGCTCGGGGTACCTGCTGTGTGGGCCCAGTCGCTGAAGGACTAGAAACCTTTAGAGAGGAATAAACAGTGGGTTTGCTTTCTGGGTCACAGCATCTCCCTGCCTCCCTGCTTCCTGCTGTGCAGCCCTTGGGGAAAGAGGCATCTTCTGACACTCAGGCTGACCTATGGGCTGGGGCGGGGGGCTTGTGGGCTCAGGCATAGTATCACCTTCCCAGTCTTACACCCTGTGGCAAGGTGACTGGGACTTGGCTAGAGGTTCCCTGGCTTCCGGTCATCCCAATTTTCAGGCACAAATGACACCTCTGTGGATCTGATGTATTTAGGGGTAAGAAAGTCTGAGCCCCAAGTCCTAGATTGGGGGTGAGTCCCAGGAGACAGAGAAGTGCCACAAGCCACACCCAGATGAGAACAGCTAGGAAGCAAGAGTCCCCAGTATCAAACAGACAACAGTGTGAGATAGATTCTAGTAGCACTTAGACTGCCCAGGTTCAAATCCTGGATCTGCCACTCCCTCCGGGTGGCTCCTGGGAAGTAACAGCCTTAGGTAGTTTGGTGGTCATGGTTCATTCCTGAGAAGACAGTAGGGGAGAACCTCAAACACAGGGAATCCAGGGAATATAGCTGCTAGGGTGTGGGACACTGTGTGGGAGACGACCAAAGGGTACAACACTGGTCCCTGCCAGGTGATGTAGAAGCATAGGAGGTCCTGGGTGGAGGGGGGAAGTGGACAGGAGCTGCTCAATGGGGACAGGTGAAGAGAATGTCTCAGAACCAGGTGGAGGCAGTAATGCATGGTACCTAGAGCATACTACATGCTGTGGTGCACTTTAAATGTCTATTTTGATGTGATATGATGTGATGTGTATTTGCCTTAGCTTTTTAAAAGAAGCTAAGTGAGTTGGCCTTGAGTAGGTAGAAAAATCCTTCATTAGACATTTCTGACAATTTTGTTCATTTCTGTCCAGCTTGTTTTTTAAAATAATGAATGCATATATGGATCACTTTTACAATTAAAACAAATTACATGCTATTTTCTAAAGGGAATAGCATTTGAGAAGCTATGTGTGGGGGTGACAGGAGCAGGGGAGGCACTCTGACTCATTCTATCAACTGTCATCTGGTCATCTCTGTCTATCCAGTCATCACCTTATCTATTCATACTCCTACTCAGCTCCTCGCCAATCTATCCATCCACCCATCCATCTACCCATCCATCCATCCATCCATCCATCCACCCATCCACCCATCCACCCATCCACCCACCCATCCATGTATCCACCCATCCATGTATCCACCCACCCATGTATCCACCCACCCACCCATCCACCCATCCACCCATCCACCCACCCACCCATGTATCCACCCACCCATGTATGTATCCACCCACCCATGTATGTATCCACCCACCCATGTATGTATCCACCCACCCATGTATGTATCCACCCACCCATGTATCCATCCATCCACCCACCCATGTATGTATCCACCCACCCATGTATGTATCCACCCACCCATGTATGTATCCACCCACCCATGTATGTATCCACCCACCCATGTATCCATCCATCCACCCACCCATGTATGTATCCACCCACCCATGTATCCATCCATCCACCCACCCATGTATCCATCCATCCACCCACCCACCTATCCATCCATCCACCCACCCACCCACCCATCCACCCACCCACCCACCCACCCATCCATCCATCTACCCATCTATCCATCCACCCATGTATCCATCCACCCACCCATCTACCCATCCACCTACCCATCCAACTACCCACCCATCCATCCACTCACCCACCCATCTACCATCTACTGTTCACTCTGTTTTTCCATGTACCGAGGAGAGGAGATATTAAAGCTCCCATTTCAAAGAACAAAAAACGAGTCCTAGAAACCTAGGGCCATTTACCTACCTCAAAGCCCGACTCCAGAACATCTGCTGATGAACCACATGGCCTTTGACTTTGTTTGTAAACAAGGGGCATCTAACTCATGTTACCTCTGACACTCATGTCCCCGATCAGTGACCTAGTTCTTAAAGTCGGAGAAAGCCAGCACAGTCCTATATCTCTGGTGTCTGAATGCCCCAGAAGCCCCTGCCGGCACAGGCCTCACCTCCCCACCACTGATTCCAGACAGAGGCAAGAAGAGCAGAAAGCAGCTGTTTGCATGCATCCACTTCTGTGGGGTGCAGGCTGGGGTGGGCAGAGCTCACTTACCCCAGCGACCTCCCGCTGCAGGATCTTGGCAGCCTCCGCCTGGCCTAGCCCTAGCTGCAGCCACACAGGGCAGGTCTTCACCAGCTTCTCCAGGACACTGATGCCCCGGCGTGGGATGCAGTTCTTTGGGGCGGTTGGCAGACCGAGCCTCATGCCGTCTTTCTCCTCGTCCTCCTCTCCCTCTCCTTTGCCAACATCTGGAATGGGACTGAGAACAGGACACAGAGTCAAATGGTCAGTGCATCCTTAGGCGCCGTGGGAGGTGGATAACAAGTAGGGACTGAATCAACCCTGTTTGCTCATTTGACATCTATGTGGCCGGGGACCGTTACCTAAGGCACTCATCATTATAGCAAGTAAGACATACACAGAAACAGCTGGCCAAGGCCCACTAAAAAATAACAGGAGCATGGTGGATACAGTAGCACAGGTGGACTCAAGGAAGCATGGTAGCATCCAAGTAGATCCAGAGAAGGGGTTTGAAACCTTTTAACTAAAGAACAACTGGCAGGCTATGGGATGTACACACGCCTTGTATACAGCTGGCTCCATCTTGACCTGTCCACGCCCATGTAGTTATCGCCATGAATGAGAGAGACCTGCACCATCCAATGTGGTTGCCACATGTTGGTCACTGGGTTAGGAGTGATTGGTTCATACTGAAAATATAGGCTGAGGTGACCAAGTATGCAAATGGGGGAGAGACAGAGACAGAGAGACAGAGGCACAGAGAGACAGACAGACAGAGAGACAGACAGACAGAGAGAGGGAGAAGGGGGGACACCCACAAACCATCTAGGCATTTTCATTTCCGAGAGGAGAGAGGTGGTGGGTGGAGTAGGTTGGGTAGTATAACTGCAGGGGAAGGGTTAGGGGACCTGGAATGCTAAAGAGGACCCCAGTACACAGTGACTTTAGACTCAAAACTGCAGGTGTCGGGGGAGAGGTGTCCAGGAGGAAAGACTCTGGGCTGAAGCCCTAGCACCTCCTGTTCCAGGAGGAACTTCAGGGATGGGGGCAGGTGACGGGGTGAGTGTAGGTGAAGCTAGGAGGAGGACAGGGAACCTCAGGAGTTCTGGAGTCACTGGGAGCTTGGCTCTAAGTATTCAAGCAGCTCTCCTAGAGCCCCAGCACCAAGGGAAGGACTCTCCTACACCCTCCTCTCTGGACCAGACCTTAGGCTTCCTAAGCCTGGGATCTCTGCAGAACTACAAAGGCAGACACCTCCCCTCCCAATGTCCTCTCTGCATCATGAGCTGCAGGCTGCTGCTCTCCGGAGGCCAAATGCCAGTCATGGGGAACTAATACTGTGCTTCCTTGCTCTAAAATCTTCTGCGGGTCCAACTTCCTAAAGAATTCAGGCCAGTGTCCTATTATTGAAGGCATTCGTAGCCTGAAAGAAATCCTCCCCACAAAAAGACAGCTATCCATCACCCCTGTAGAATCTACATATCCTTCTCCAGTTTCCTGCTTGAGCTGCCTGTCTGCTTGTAGTTCCCATGGGGCCCTTGACTCACCCCAGCAAAGGCATGAGACAAGGTGTCAAAAACAACCATTGTATTAAAAAAATAGTTGAGTTAGAGTTGAAAACTTCTACCCAGGTCTGGGTGACTAGAAGTAAAGCATTTGCCAGGCGAGCATGAGATCTGAGTTTGATACTCAGAATCTACGTAAAAAGCTGGGCATCGTGGCACTCACATTTGCAGTCCCAGCACTGAGGAAGCAGAGACAGGCAGATGCCTGGGACTTGCTCTCCAGGCAGCTTAGCCTCCTTGGCAAGTTCTAGGCCAGTGACAGATGTAGTGTCTTAGGGCTACTATTGCTGTGAGGAGACACCATGACCACAGCAGATCTTAGAAAGGAAACATTTCACTGTGCTTTGCTATCAGTATTAGAGGCAGCCCACTGTCGTGGCAGGGAGCATGGTGGCATGCAGGCAGACATGGTACCAGTGAAATGGCTCCGAGTTCTACGTGTGGATCCACAGCAGCAGGAAGAGAGGGGCCCGGGCCCTGGCTTGAGCTTTTAAAACTGCAAAGCCCACCCCCAGTCACATACTTCCTCCAACAAGGCCACACCCACTCCAACAGGACCACACCTCCTAATTCTTTTCAAGTAGTGCCACTCCATGATGACTAAGCAAGACAAACATGTGAGCCCATGGAGCCATTCTTATTCAAACCACCATACCCTGTCTCAAAAACCAAGGTGGAAGACCTTGTCCTCTGCCTTCCACACACGTGGGGACCTAAGCATGCGCACACAGACAGACAGACACATGCACACACTTCTGCCAATTGTTCTGGAGGGAAGCATTTGCAAAATACATACTTCATGAGTGACAAGCAAGTCAATTAAAAAAGGGAAGTCGACAGGGCTGGAGAGATGGCTCGATGGTTGAGAGCTCTGGCTGCTCTTCCACAGGACCTGGGTTCAATCTCCAGCACCCACACAGCAGCTCACAACTGTCTGTAACTCCAGACACCTTCGCACCAATGAATATAAAATAAAGTTAAAATAAACTATTTTTAAAAAGGGAAGTCAAAAGATCTGAGCAGGTTCTCCAAAGACAACACACATGGGCCAATAAGCAGGTGAAAGGCGCTAGAATAGAAAACCTTGGTTATTAGGGACATGCAAATTAAAACCACAAGGTGATACCATGGCGCAACCAGATGATTGACTGAAATAAGGGCTGCCCCCACCACTTTTGCTGAGGGTGGCTCAGAAACCAGAAGGCTCTTAGGTTTGCTGGTATAAATGTAAATTGGCACAGCCACCTTGGAAAATGACAGGGCAGTTTGTCATAACACGGGCTCCAAGGCAGGCCCCACTCCTTAACCCACATCTGTAAAAAGATGACAAGGAAATGGTCACAGTAGCTTACTTACAATAACTCAAAGCTGGCCAGGTACCCATCAAAGGGAGGAGGATGAAGAAGCTGGGCTCTCCACACAAGGGAACAGTTAGCAAAAAAGAGATCCACCGAGGAATAACCACATGGGTGAATCACGAATGCCCACACTAAATTAAAGCCAGGGACAAAGAAAACAGATCCCATGAATCAGTGGGAAGTCCAAACGGTGTCTACTTACATTCGAGTGTTTGTTTACTTTGCTCATATCAATTTTATAATTAAAGCAATGAAGAACAGTAATCTAATCCTGAACTCTGTACCTAACAACCCATATGCCAACACATTCAGGGAGGTCTAGAACTTCCTCTGGAATGCACACAAATAAAGTGAACTTACAGATGGATGAAGGCATGTAATAATGCAAACAGAAAACATTAAGGGCAAGTGGTAGGTATGACTGTCCACCACAAAATCTGCTCTTCTGCCATGTTTCACATTTTACTTTTTCAGGAAACTAAGATAAAATTCTTCATGTCCTGTGAAGCCCATTCAGATGAAGCCTTATTGCTGTACCAGAAGCCCTGATCTGGATTCAGGCTGTGTGACTTTAGGCTCATTATCTTACTTCTCTGGGCTTCAGTTAATTACCTTTTAAAAAAATGTCTTTGCTTTGCAGGTTTACTGTGGCAATCTGTTGCAGAGTCTGTTGAAGATTTAGCACAGTGTTTACCTGTAATTTAGAACTAGCTATTTATTGTGTTCCTACCCCTCAACTTTGCAGCTGTCACTCTGTTACGATCCCCCACTGTGTAGACTTGATACGAGGACTCAGCACATTTGACCGGAGTGAATGGTAATCCCGTCTGTGTTGTAGTCTTGTGTGCGAGACATCTGGTCCTGGTGGCAACCCACGAGTTCAAGTGTGTAGGAAACACGGCATGAACATAGACAGTTGCCAAGAGAATCAATCCAAGTTTCTTAACCAAGTAACAAACCACAGGGAGGACTCTCCTCATGCCCCAAGTGCAGCTGGTGGATGGACAGGCAAGGCCAGCCTGGTCCACACAGCTGGCAGTGACAAGCACCACGGGTCAACCCAACACAGGCTCTGAAGATGCTTACAAGGAAAGTCAGCTCCTGGAGGTCCCTCAAGGTCCATGCTGGGTATGAACATGACAAAGACTGGCTCAGAGTCCTTAGGGTTTTCTTTGCGGTGTGTGGTGTTTTTGTTTTTTGGCCTAGAGGACTCTATAAGAGGTCAAAAGCTACAGTCCTTGTCTCCTGGCAAGGTATAGAAGTTGGAGAAACCAAGGTCTCAGGGAGGTGTGGACTTTGTACTGGGTTGAAAGAGTGACAGAAACTAAGAGACAAAGCCACATGGCATCTTCCATAGCTAAAGATGACACCGGGAACCCTGAGTTCTCAACTGTCCACAGGGAACAGGGAGGAGGTGTGATCTACACACGCAGAGCTGGCCCACTCTGAGCTTTGCCTGTGACTGTAACTCCTGCTGTCAGTGATGGTGGCTGAGCCCTCTTGGCACTGCGCCTGCCATCTGCTGATGGAGCAGAGACTCTTGACACCCACGCCACCCGCCCTCTTGACAGCAGATGCTGAGGCCGCTGCACCCTGAAATCTTTGATTGTAGATAAAGAAGCAAGCAGGCGTGACATGTGACAGTGACAGGGCCATCATGAACGGAGCTGACAGCATAAAGAAACTAGGCCAGGGGTTACGGAGGAGCTCTGCCACAAACAGAAGCCCCCCCCAACCCTCCAGTGCATGGCTTAAGCAATGGCTCTAGTGGCCCCACAGCCTTTCCCTTCCACGGCTGTCCAGGGACAATGCTGCCTCCATGTGCCTGTGGTCACTTGCCCAAGAAGCTCACAGTGCACCTCAGCATCCAGCTTCTCTGGGATGTTCTGAGCAGCTCTGGAAGAAAGAAGAGATCCGGCTCCTGGGACAGTGAGGAAGGTCTGGGCTCTGTCTCAGGCCCAATGAACCGATGTGGGAAGAAGACAGACACCCTTTTGGGGGTCAAAGCAGTGGGATGGCAGTCTAGGCTCTGGCTGGCTGCCAGCCACTTGGAGGCGAGCTCAGAAGTTTCCTGGCCGAGAACCAGAGGCTTTGGCTGCCTGGTGAGCTCCTGGAAGCTTTACTGGGAAAACTGAGCCCTCTTGTGTAGACTTGGACAAAAACTGGAGGATTTGAGAGACTAGGCTAAAGCCATGCCTAGCCTATTATCACGACTCTGTACAGGGCTCCAAGGGAGCAGAGAAGGCGTGAAGAGCTTCATAGAGGTGGTGGGTGCTCCGTCACCCTCACACCTGCTGCACTGGGCAGAACTGTGTCCCCCAAAGAGTCCCCACCCACCCCACCCCCAGTACCCACGTATGAGACTATGGGTCTTTGCAGGCTGAAACAAGATAAGGGTCCTAAGATGAGACACCCTGGGGTCAGGCTCCGGAATCTGTGTTTCTAACCGTTGCACTAAAATGTTCCCCCAAAATTGGGTCAATAAGATGGCTCAGTGAGCAAAAGGGTTTGCTGGCAAGCCTGAAGATCCATGTTTGGTCCCCGGACCCACATGGTGGAAGCAAAGAGCTGACTCTTACCACTTGTCCTCTGACTTCCACAGGTACCTCATGGTATACATACCCCCCACATGCAATAAATAATTAAATGATTAATGCAATAAAAAGTTTTAAAAAAAATAAGTTAAAACCTTTACCTTTAGAAAAAAGATTTGTTTTTAAAGTTCCACATTTGCATATCTTTGTAATAGCTGGCAAAGAAAATTCAATAATCTGTTTTAAAAAATCTTGTTTGGGACATACAGAGACATATAAATATGCACAAGAAATAATTTCCAGACGGCCATGCAAGGCATCATATAGACAGTTCTGAGATGTACAGAGGGGGAAGGGGGGCCTTGCTCAAATCATTTTAATGATTACACATTACTTCTACGATGAAAATCATCTTAAACTAATAGTTTCCTCATCTGCTCCACAGATCTGGTGAAGCCTGGCCTATGGGAACAGTTGAGCTAGGTCTCACTAGGTAACAACATGGGTGGGTCACCTGCTTCCATGGTTACCAAAACGTTGAGTTCATTTCACCCAGGCTCCACTCCATTCCTCATGCCCACAGTGTCTCACTTACTGTGAGGCTAAACAGGTAACAGGCCAAGGCTAAGAAGGACCATTTCTCGGGCCCTAAAAGCTAGCGGGGGGATGAGCTTCCTAAGAATGGAAGGCTGTGCCCGCTCACATGACAAGCAGTCAGATCCGAGGGGTGAGACACTGTCACTCACACTTCCCAACACCTCCTCTCCTGGACATGGTGACAAAGGCCACCATTGCTGCATCATGTGCCAGGGTTAAAAACGGGAGAAAGCAGATTCCAGGGCAGGATGCTGGCTGTAGGTAAGGTGCTCTTTGTTCAAGCAGGAGGACCTGAGTTCAGCTCCCCAGCCCACACATAAAAGACAAGTGTGAGAGCACTGGAGGGAGGGGGTAGAGATGGGAGGAGCCTTGGAGCTAGCTGGTCAGCTACCTAGCCAAAATGGCAGCTCCAGGTTCGGTGACAGATCCGGCCTCAAAGAATAAGGTGGTGAATGATGGAGAAAGACATCCAGGATCAACCTCTGGCCTCCATATTAGCGTGCATGGATGCACACATGAATGCATACACACCACCTGCTCACATGTACCACACCTGCACACACCATGTGCATCCCCCCAAAAAGTGCCAATCCATAAGAAGTGGACAGATGAACTTCTGGGAAGTCATCCCTCAGCTGTCATAGCTGTTACAAGGTGCCTGACATTACCCAAAGTACAAAATCTCAGAACCCTGAAGATCGCATTGGCGCTCATTTCCCGCTTCATCCCCGGGGTAGGATGAAAGGGACCATGTCCTTAGCTCTGGGAATAAGTCACTGAGGTCTATAAGGCAAAATGAAACAAAATAAAACAAGCCAACAACAAAAAAGCAAACAAGGCCTGAAACTTAGTGTTCTACTGAGTCAGGGAAAAAGAAGAGGGGGAGGAGGAGGGAGACACAGTGTTCACATCAATGAGAGAGGAGCTGCCACAGGAATTCTTTGTTCTGTTCCTGCAGCTACCCCAGGAGTCTGGAACGAAGCCCAAAGAGAAAGTCTTAAAATCAAACAAATGAAAACACCAGAATATGGAGAGCAATAAGCAAAATACATGCTGAGTCCAAAAAGCATTCACGGCAGCTGTGTAACCTCCGTGGCCACAGCTCCCCAATGTGGGTGAGGGTGGTCCCTGGTGGAGGAAGTGAGGGTGCTCCCAGGTGCGGGGGAGGATATGAGAGTGCTCCCTGGTGGGGAGTGAGGGTGCTCCCTGGTGGTGGGGTGAGGGTCCTTCCTGATGGTGAAGGGAATGAGTGCTTTCTGTAGGCAGGGCGGGGGGGGGTGGGTAATGTGTGAGGATGCTCCCAGGCGTGGGTGCGTGGGTGCATGTATGCTCCCTGGTGGAGGTGAGAGACCCAGACTCCTAAGACTACTAATAAAGATTCTAGGCAAATGTGGTAACGCAATCACACCAGCCCTGTGCTCGAACATTTATTTGAAAAAAACAAAAAGCCCACATGCTTGCATCCCTTTTCTGAGGTGCTAGGGAAGGTAGTTTGAGGAACCCATCCATTTTCCTTCTGCCTGAACAAGCCCCTCACCCCATCTGATGGGCAGCCCGATCTCAGCAATTCTTCTTGGTTTCCATGCAGACAACATCTGTGCTTTGCTTTCTCAGAGCTTTGAAGTCAGGGCTGAAGCCTGCGTATCCATGTTACGAAGGAACAGGAGAGTCCAGCCTGTGGGGGCAGGCAGTCCACGGCCACTCAGAGACTTAGGGTCCAGGCACTTCTAGGGAGCAGCTTGGGAGGCCATCTGTAGGACATCCTAGCAGAAGCCCAAGAAGGCCATTGGGAACTGCTCCTCTTTCCTGTGATGCTACAGGACTTGGGGCAAAGAGCAGTAGGTGATACTGAAAGCCACCAGACCTGAAAGCCTGGACTTAGGATATTCACAGTAGCATAGGGTAGGTTACATTCCCAGGGAAGGGATAGAGCCTTATTCTGGGACCACTGCACGCTCATGGCCTTGGTAAAACTGGGAGACCATCTCACCTACCTTAGTGGTGAGCTAAAACTTAAAGGAGACAGCACAGTTGAGAGCTCAGTCTATCACAGACAGAGCAAATGGCAACTTCGGGATGGGAGGAGGCGGGCAGACCAGTGTCGGGGGGGGGGCAAGGCTGAAGTGACAATAGGCAGGGTTGTCCTACTAGGACAGAGGGGGACGTGGTGAGGGCTGGGGAGATAGCTCATTTGATAAAGTGCTTGCTGTGCAAACTCCAGGATTGCTCTGGTTGTGGCAATGTGCACCTCTAATCCCAGCGCAGAGGATCAGTGTTGGTTGGCAGGCAGTCTAGTCAATGTGAGCTCTAGATTCATGGAGAGATTGCTTCTTCTGCACTTTGCAGGTCTGTGGTGACAACCTGCTGCCCCTATATAGTGCCCCCCAAGCTTGTGGTGACAGAATGTACACCTACCTCTCTCTCTAGGATCTTGTGCCATCCAGACTGAACAGTCCCTTTGCCACACAACACTCAGTGGGAACATCTGTCAACTGATTCTTCCAGACAGACACCGAGGCACACACTGGCACACACCATCTCTAGAAATATGCTGACCACGCAGCCGCTTTTGAAACAGCTCTTAAAGTGTCTGGCTCCATGGTTTTTAATGTTGTCACAGCCATCACAACTAGTGTCAGAACATTTTAGGCATCAGTCAGTTCCCATCCCCCATCACCAACTACCACTCATTTGTTCTCTCTTTACAGACTCGCCTATTCTAGGTATTTCCTGTAAGTGGACCTGGGCACTGCTTAGTTTCTTCTGTTTTGCAGAACTTTTTTTTTTTTTTTTTTTTTTGGTTTTCAAGACAGGGTTTTCTCTGTGTAGCTTTAGAGCCTGTCCTGAAACTTCTCAAACTTTTTCTGTAGACCAGGCTGGCCGAGAACTCACAGAGATCACCTGCCTCTGTCTCCCGAGTGCTGGGATTAGAGGCATGCACCACCACCGCCCAGCCCTTTGTGGAACATTCTCAAGGTCCACCCGCATTATTGTGGTGACTAGTAGAGACTATCAGGGCCTCTGTATCAACCTTTTGTTTCTTATTGACAGACAGCATTGCTCTACATGGACAGACTTCACTCTATCCAGTCAACTCTTGCTAACAAGTCTTAAGGTAGCAAGTATCAGTTTTCTATAGATCGTCAATAGTTGGGGAAATTGTAGCAAATCAATATGTCTGAGGTTGTAGTTATATCGTAGAAATGAAGGGAGACAGGACTCATGAGCCAAGTTGTTCATAACAAATGCTGTTGTTGGCAGAACAGGTGTGGCATCGGGCATGGAGCCTGATCACAGACCGGGTACCTCCCCTCCCTTCTCTGATTCAGCAGCCTCTTCAGGAAAAGGAGAGCATTGGGCTCAACCTCAGATGCCTGGTAGGTTGAATTTCCCCACATGAAACCCAGCTGCTTGGCAGTGCTCAGACAGTTATGCTGAGGGCACCACAGAGTAAGAACGTGGGGATAAATTAATGATGTCTGTGGGGTGCTCTATATACTGATCTATATAGTGATCAACTAGTGATGTCTGTGCCTGCTGCTCTATAGACTGACTGGGCTTCTATCAGGCCAAAGACTAAGGGTCCTTCTAGCCCTGCAAATTCCATGTCTCTGTGACTCATCTGACCCTTGGCTGTGGGCCTCTGAAGGCTTCTCCTTCTAGCTGGGCTGGCCCTGACCCAGAAGACAACACAGAAAAGGCAGGAGGCCAGGCCAGCCTCATCTTTTCTGCCAGCTCCTTTCCTCCGAGTGTGCACAACTCAACCCCAGCTGCTGCCTCTTTCCTGGTCGGGTTCAGGCTGCAGAGAAGCAGGACCCAAAGCAGAGCTCCAGGGCCTGTGGGATAGAGGAGAAGTAACTGGATTCCATAGATACCTGTAGCCCATTTCCAGGGTGGAATGACTGTTGGAGGTCCAGGCCAGTACCCACAGGCACTTGGGACTTCGAGGACAGTGACCAGAACCCATGTTTCATGGATTTCTCCTTTTCCCAACACTGAAGGTCTTGCATGGTGAGATAGGCTCTCTACAGTTTTGCCCAGCACTGGCCAGTTCTGCAGGCTGCCCGCAGCCTCTTACAGGGGAAGTCAGCTCAAGCAGGTCTTCCGGCCCCCGGAAATAATGAGAGCAGACCAGGTCACCTCAGGTCATACGTCACAGCCCACATCAAGGGGTCTGGCAAGTCAGAAGTCTTCACGCTTTCTGTCTGCCTGCAAAGGCCTTTGTCTCTCCTGAGTTGGTAGTCATAACCCACCCAGTTCCCCAGCCCGACCTTCTACCATGGATCCCAGCGTTCTCGCTGGACTCACACTCACCCCCCACATGGCTCCGACAGAGGCCACAGAGGTACTGGTTTCAATGCTAAGGCTCTTTGGATGGCAGCCCCCACTACAGTAGACCAGCCCTAAGCCTGTTTCTCAGATGCTCTGACCTGCTCACTGTGTCTCACCCTCTATGTGTCCATCCCTGGCTGCTTTCTCTTCACCTTGGGCCCTAGACTCCCACTTGCCTGCTTTGAGTCCTTCTGTCTCCCTTCAGTACTTCCTCTGGATCCCAGCAGTCCTTCCTGCTCATGTTTGACCTGAGTAGGCTCTACTCTCCAGCCCCCACCCCCCAAGTCTTGGATGGGACTGTCTACTCCCATCTGGTCCCAGTTTGCAGACGATTATGCCAGTTCCTGGCCATCAGTATGACAAGGGCTGTGTCACCTGGTGCTTACTGTATGCTCTTGTTTGCTTCTATTGCTGTGACAAAACACTGACCAAAACCAACTCGGGGGAGGAAATGGCTTATCTGACTCACAGGTCCAGATTACAGCCCATCATTGAGGGAAGTCAGTGCAGGAACTAAACCAGGAGCAGAGGCAGAAGCCATAGAGGAAAGTTGCTCTCCCTGACTTGCTCAGCCTGCTGTCTTCTATGCCCCAGAACCACCTGCCCAGGGGTGGCATCACCCATAGAGGGATGGGGCCTCCCACATTAATCACTGATCAACAAGATGCTGCACAAACTTGTCTACAGGCCAATCTGATGGAGGCTGTGGTGGTTTTAATGAGAATGGCTCGCATAGGCTCATATACAAGAATGCTGGCTCTCCAGTTAGTGGAACTATTTGAAAAGGATTAGGAGGTGTTGCCTTGTTGGGGGATGTGTGAAACTGGGCGTGGGCTTTGAGGCTTCAAAAGCCCATGCCATTCCCAGTTAGCTCTCTTTCTCTGCCTCCAACTGGGAAATAAGATGTAAACTCTCAGCTGTGCTCCAGTGTCATGCCTGCCTGCCTGCCACCATGCTCCCCATTATAATGGTCACAGACTCGGCCCTGCAGCTGTAAAGCCTCCATAAACACTTTCTTCTACAGTTTTCTTGGGCATGATGTTTTATCACAGTAATAGGAATTGATTTTCCCTCTTCCTAGATGGTCCTAGCTTGTTCCAAACTGACAAAACAAACAAACAAACAAAAAACACTGAGCTTGAAAACCATGCAGGCTATAGAAAGAGACCCAACTGGGTGGCTTTTTGCAAGTCACTGCTCCTGTCTTTGCCTCTCTGCTCATGTATTTAAGTGGGGTGGGAGAGTCTGAGCACTTTATATACTGGTTCTAAGAGCTCGAGGCTGCGCTTTAGTGAAAGCAATGCCCGATAATCTGGGTACCACCCACTGTTCCATCCACCCACTCATTATTATTGATTTAGCTCTGACATGGACCTGCCAATTCTAGGCTGATCATAATACTATTGAAGGAAGCATTACAGCTGGCAGGCAAGAGAGATGGCCCCCCCTTATTAAAGTGTGTACTGCTCTTACAGAGAATCTGAGTTTTGTTCCAAGCACCCACACTGGGCGGCTCACAACCAGCTGTAACTCCAGATCTAGGGAACCTGACACCTCCTTTGGACTTTATGCACCAGCACTCATATGTGCATATGCCTACACACACACACACACACACACACACACACACACACACACACACACACACACAAATCTTTAAAACAAAGAGCATCTGGCATCCTGCACCCACCCAAAGGAGACACCCAGAAAGATGATTAGATGCAGAGAAGGTATGGAGAAGGAAGGATTCAGTGACCCATGTACTGGCCACCAGGACTGAAGGGAAAAGTCTCAAAGGCACAGGACCCAAGTCCCCATGGCAAGGACAGGCCCTGGTCACATGTGCTGCATATTCATATTAGGATGACATCAGGATACCTGTGTAGGGACAGAAAGAAAGGTGGCCAGAGGTGCCCAGAGGGGACAGAGTGCTGCTGCTGGTGGTGGTAGTGGGGGATCTTCCATAGCTCCCTGCAGCCCTTTCTGATTTTGAATCATGTGACTGCACTCACTGTGGGTTGGGGATATAACAAAGGCAGCTGGGAACTCCAAGAACTTTAGGAGGATTCCCCATGTGCAGCTGAGCAGCACGTTGCTGTCCCACTCACAGAGTGCGACCCTCTTTGGGCTAGCATATCTATGGCAGGCCATCTTTCTTTTAGAATCTACCTCAAAAGACACCTCTCAAGAATGCAAACATATTTCCTGTGGCATGACGCATGGTTGAGGAAAACGAGAAAAAAATTATATGGTGAAGGTGTCCCCCCCTCACCCAGGTAGATCCCCTCTGCTTCCTAGTCTGCGCTGGGTGCTGAGGATGTCCACATCCAGGCCCAACACAGAGCAGGGGTGACAGAGGAAGAAAGGATGGCATAGAAAAGATACATGGGCATTATAGGCAACTGGCAACACCCATCCATACTGGACCTACAGAGTGAGCAATTTTACATGCTGAACTTAGTATAAACACTGAAACAATAAACAGCCATTAAAAAACTCCTAGGGTGCATTTAGCTGGCTGAACATCAGGTTTCCATGGAGGGTAACTTATAACACATTTGCAGATGGACATGCCCTTTGAGCCAGCAGCTATGGAGAGTCATCTTTATAGATGGAGTTTCCATGTACAAAATGATTCATGGAACAGCCAAAATTCCCTGGAGTCACTGGAGCATTGTTTGTACAGGAAAAATGACTGGAAACAACCTACATGGCCATTGATCAGGAATCAGAAAATGAAGGGCAAACTTTGGCAAGTAAAAAAAAAAATTGAGGATGCTGTGTACTGATACGGAAAGAATGGCTGGAAGTAGTTAATGACGAAAGGACAGAAGAGTGTGTGTCCTGGGTTTCGCTGTTGAACAGGGTGGTGGGAGGGGTGTTGAGAATGAAGGGGAGGCGGGGAGGAAGGAGGAGAGGGAACGGGTGGAGGATGGAGAGGGAAAGGCTGAAAATCTGACTGATGCTTGTAGGGATGGCTGTGCAGACAGACACAGCTCCTGCCCCCACCCTGAGGGGGGGAGAGGGGAACCCAGCCCTGGCTCTACATGGGGAGGGCACCAGGCACTGTGCGTCTCTTCTCATCAAGATCCAGAGATGTCTGTCTCCTTTATGCATTTCTTTTAAGGTTATATTAATAGTATTTGCTGTCATCAGAAAGTAACAGGGGAAACTACAAAGGTAGAAGAATAGGGACAAGGAGGCTCAGTCAGCAAAGAGCTTGCCTCAAAGGATGGTAGACTCTGAGTTCCACCCCTAGAACCCACGTAAGAAGTTGGGCACAGTGGTGCATGCTTGTAACCCCAGAGAGGTAGAAGATGGGCTCCCTGGAGCTCACTAGCCTACGTGGTGAAATCTCAGGCCAATCAGAGACCCTGTTGTTGGGGAAGTCCTGTGCATTTGTCAATAAAGCACTGTCTAGCCAATAGGGAATCTAGATAGGAGGGACTAGGAGTCCAGAAGGACTCTGGGTAGGAGAAACACAAGAGGGCAAGATGTAACGCCATGGGGTAGGAAGCCCGGAACTATTCTCCGGTAAGAGAAATAATTAACAATTATGGGGTAATTACTTAAGTCAGAGCTAGCCAGTAAGAAACAAGCAAGGCCAACAGCTTCATAATTAATGCAGCCTCCTGTGTATTTATTTGGGACTGGTACGGCTCTAGAACCAGGCTGGCGGGAAGGCTTCTCTCAAGGAAAAAGCTTCTCTTTACACCCTGTCTCAAACCAAAAGCAGAAGGCTCCCGAGCCCGACTGCCGTCAGATCTCCACATACAGAGCACATATGTGATGTGTGTATGTACACACACACACACACACACACACACACACACACACACACGTGTGAAAGGATGGGTACCCAGGAACAAACCTTCCAGAATTATTTGCTACTTGTCTGTCTGGGTTGTACAAAATAGGGCAGAATGGGGAGGGGGCGGAGCACTCAAAAGCCCAGTTATTGCCCGGGAGCACCCTGGACACCCTGGCAGTGCCTGGGGAAGACTGGGCCAGCACTCCCCACCCTCGAGGCCCTTTGCCTTCTCTTGTGCCCCAGCATCACAGGGTGATCTGAAGTGTCTTCCCAGAACCTATGAGCGAAGGAGCCAAGGTAGAAGAGTCGAGAAGTGAGGCCTGTGAGAGGTGACCGAGGACTCCAGCCTCATCCATGCAGTCATTCATTGGTGGCTCCTGGTCCCATGAGTTTTCAGGGGAGGTGGCTTTATTTCACAAGTGAGTTTTCTCACTGCTGCCCAGCCATGGTGAGGCAGACAACTTCTGCCCTGATGCTCTGCCTTGACACACTACCCCAAAACAACTGAGTCCAGTGACCGGGATGGGAACCTGAAAACACGAGACAGAATAAACCCTTCCCCCTTGAGTCTGTTAGGAATTTTATCCGAGCCAACTAACACATTAAGATTCCTCTTCTGGAGGAAAAAAGTAGGAAAAATATCTTCATACATCCAAAGGGCCAGAAGCCAGAGGGATCAGACAGGGCTGTGTATGTGGAGTTGTGTAAGGCAGGAATGCTGTCTCCAGGATACTACAACAGTGCAGTACAGAAGGAGCGTCCAGAGGAGGCCGGCTCATTCTAGATGTCAGTTAGCGGCTGCTGGTAGGCTTTGCTAGTTTGCCGTGTAGCCAGTGCTGTCTCCCAGAAGCTGGTGTGATACCAGCAACCTGGTAGACATACACCACGCAGTGCAACCTTCATTAATTGCGTGTAACATGTAGATAGCTACGTGAGGCCAGTGGCCATCCCAGGGGATAAGGCATATGTAGACTTCTCTATTGCTTGCCTTGCCAGGGTGTTCATGAACTTCGTTACGTGTAGTTTGTTTTTGATTGGAAAGAAAGGGGGACTGAGGACTCCTACATTCTTGCTGTGTCTCACTTCCTAAGCACACTCCTGCTGGGAAAGGCCCCAGGAAAGAAATGCCACCCCACCATCAATGACTTTCCTCCCAGGAGCTGTTGCATGGGGCGGGCTGGACGCCAGACCTGGGCTTTAGCTGGGTGACTCCAGCTCCCCTGGGGTTCCTGGGCTTCTATTGACCACCTCCCCACCCCCAGCTTGGCACCTTCCTTGTTTTTGTTGCTTTCTTTTCCCATGGAGGGAGCTCTTGGGAAAACTGGAACAAGGAGGCTTGAGGTACAGCCAGCCAAGGGCAGGTCCCCCACTTATGCAGGCCATTCTAGATTTGAGCACTCCAGCACATAGTGTCCCACACCCCACTGACACCTGCCTCTGGCCCTGGGAGCTTCTTGCTCACTCAGGGTTCTCAGCATCTGGGATTTAGGTGAAAAGAGACAGCACACACACCCCACCACGCACTGACACAGACGCTCAGGGTGGCGGGGGCGGGACACAACTCACCATGTAAGGGGACAGAGACCAGGTGCTTCACCCAGGCACCTGCCTGCAGTGTGCTGAGACTGCCCTATCCATCTTCCAGTCACAGTACCAATCCTGACTGACCCAGAAGGGCTGCTGTGGGGAAACACCAGAACCAGGGTGTCTGGAGCTTAGAGATGGCTCAGTAAATGGCCAGCTATGGCCACCGTCCAACTTGTGTGGTTCTGAGCAGGTTAGGCAAAGTTCTGTTCTGGAAATGGAGCAATCATCTGGTCTAGCCTCTGCTACTGATGTGGGGTGTGAGCTTTTGCTATTCCCCCTGTCCCTCTCTGAACAAGCTTCCTCAGCAGTAAACAAGAAAAAGGTTACATGCCCCCACCTGCTTCACAGGGCTGCTGGAGGGCATGGACACCGGTGGGGGAGAAGGAAGTGTGCTTTGACCAAGGAACCCCCATCTCTGAAAGGAAAGGTGACTCAGAACGCAAGGCTGGCTTCCGGCAGTTGCCTCTCCTGGGGTCACTGCTAAGAATGAGAGAGTGTGCACAAACCATCAAAGCATCACGTCTCTCCAGTATCTGTGACACCGAGTCACCTGGAGCCCTCCCAAACAGCGCCTCGGCCGCCTTTCCCCTGTTGGGTGTCAGGTATGTCACTCGTGTGGTGTGCCCCAGGCTGACTATGTCTGCCAAGTCTAAGGGAGCCATCTCCTAGGATATCTCCAAAAGTGTTCCCTGCCCTGGTCCAAAACCCCACCTCTCAGACACTCCCTGTTAACAACTACCCAGCTACCCCATCAGGTGTGACAAGTGACAGGTGTTGAGTGTTCAGGTGGGAGGCTGGAGGAAGCTGAGGACAATGGCTGTCACATGTCTGCGTGCTTCCAGATGTCCATGACAAAACCTTACCTTACGGGAGGGTATGAGGAGATGTGTCTTTGGGAAGGGAGTATATCATGAGGAAGGGTGAAGCCTCATGGGTGATTTTTTTTTTCTTTTGCACCTCACAGAGAGGTCCAGAACACAGTTTGCCCTCTTGCATGGGAGGACAGAGCCAGCAGCCTTGTGAGAAACAGAAAATGCCCCACTGACTGAACCTGTCGGCACTTTGATTTTGGATTTTACAGCCTCCAAAGCTGTGAGAGGGAAACTACTGCTGTATATACGAGCTGCTCTCTCTGCATTTTGTCATAGCAGCAGGAACTGGCAGGATACTGGCCAATGAGGGACTGAGGTGGGGGAGAGTGGGAGCTGAAGGAAGACTCAGGGCATGTATTCCACATTTCAGGTGCCCCTGGAATTCCAAGGACAGAGTGTGGCCAAAGGAGAGACTGGCACATAGGGGCCTGACATTTCTTTCTGTGCCTTCCGACTTGGGTGCCACACCCTGCAGTGGGGCTGGGATGATGGGAAGTCCAAATGGCAGTCCAGCTGTGACCCAGGGAACCCCTGGATCAAGGGAGGTTTCAGGTATTCAGGGGTGGCAGAGGATACAGCATTCAAGGGACCCTGGCTAAGCAGAGGCTCTGGCTGGGACAGAGCTCCATTCTGGTTCTAGCTCTATTGCCTCGGTCTCCTCACCTGCCAAGAGGCACCAGAACTGCAGCCTTGGAAGACGGTGACAACAGGGAGAGAGACTTCTCAACAGAGTGGTCAGAAGTGGATCCTTGGGATGCAAGCTGGAGCTATCAAGGCACAGCCAAGGGTGCTCAGAGTCCTTGCTCCTGTCTCAATGACACACAAATATCCATGCTCCCAAGAGTTCTTCTAATAGAGTTACAGGACAAAAGCCACTTGCACTGACCTCCTCAGAAACTGGCCTTCTTAAACTCAGACTTTAGTGGAGGTGAGGGAAGCCCCAGGCTCCAGGCAGGACCTAAGGGACATTGTGTGCTTTTCTAGGCAGACCACAGATAAAGTGGACACTCCACAGCCTGGAAGCCTAGGCGGGAGCTGGCAGGCTTATCCTCAGAGGATAGATTCCTATTCCTGTGAATACTGAGAGTCAGTCCTGAACCCTGTTCTCAGGGTGTCTGGCCAGCCCCAGGTCCAGTTATGTGCTGAGTGAATACACATCCTCCATTCATTACTACAAAACACCACAGGCCACAACATCGCAGTTCATGCCCATTAGAAGCTTGCAGCACCCTCAGACCTTCTCCTAGACACAGCACGGCCTCCTGTGCTTTGGAACAAGACATTTCAGTGCTGTTGGGGCCACTTGGAGCAATAAAGTGGCCGCCATCAGGAACAACCAGAAGTGCAACGGTGCAGAACACATCTGATGTGAAGGACACTCTGACAAGGACAGCCATCTGTCTGGAGAGACCACAGAAGGATGTGTGTCTGTCTCGCCACCTGTCCCCCTGTCAGAGGACTGCCAGGTCTTGGCAGGGACTCTTAGAGGGTTTCACATGAAGTTTAGTCAGCAGGCAGGTTTTCAAACAGAAGTCATGCAGTATGAGGATCCACTGGAAATGTCCCCATGACATGATATCAATGGTAGCCATTTTGAGCCTGGCTTCTACACAGGACCCTGCAGAAACCAAGACCCGCAGGGGTGGGAGGCTCTTCACAAAGAGCTCTCTGAGGAGGTAGAGGATGCTCTCAGGATGAAAGGGCAGGACTGGTCAATGGTGGCTGGAGGAGACCCTCACAACCTCCAAATTAGGGGGTCTCCTGAGAAGCACACACCCAGGCCTCCTCCTCCTCCCACCATGAATGGAGAGGTCATAAGCCTTTGTGAAGTGTCACTGTGTGAGGGCTGTGAGGACCAGCACGTGGGGCCTCCACTTCTTCATGCTGCGTACACAGAGAAAGCAAAGACCAGAGGGGGCAGGCATCTGTCCCAAGGACTCGGAGCAAGTCAAAGAGGACTGTGGACAGGAACTAGATGCCAGTTTGGACAAGGCATAGAAACACTATAAACTGGGTTATTGCCAGAAGGCTGAGTGACGGGAACGCGAGTGTGAGGAGCAGGGACCTCCAGCAAAGAAAGCACGTCATGGAACACCTACTTTATGCTCAACACTGTTCAAACTGCTCGCACATAGTAACTCACAGAATCTAATAAGCCCACGAGTTAGGAACAGCTACGACTTTACTTGCACAATGAGGAAACGGAGGCAGAGATGGGAAAGCGCACCCTGCCAGTTTGCTCTAGGCCCTGCTTCTCTGACAGTACGCTGAGCCATGGCCGTCCCTGTGCCTGAGAGTTCCCTGGGGAGGAGGCAGTAGGGAACAGCACTCTCCCCCCTGAAGGTGTGCACACACACAGTACTCTCCCTTCTAGGGACACCTGCAGCCACCCACTGCACCGTGTCTCCTCTGCTAAGATCTGGTCCAGAGCCCAGGCCCCTCAAGTAGCCTCCACAACTGGTGTCACTCACTCTCTTTACCTCTCAGTCAGAGAGCGGCCATGTGGGTTCCACTATGGAAATCTGGGCACAGATATCCATGGTGCCTGCATTTGTGATCGGCCCAACTAGAAGCCACCCACTGGGCTGTGAGGACCTGGGAACACAAACCAGCATACCAACCCAGGGAGATCCCACGTGAAAACAGGAAATGCCTACTGAGCCCCAAGCAGCTCAGAGGGCCTCAAATCCATGGAGCTAAGGAGTTGCAGCCTGCTTACAGAGGGCACTCAGGGTCCATTTCAAGGAATGCTGAAGGGCACAGAGTGAGCGATTACAGGCCTGGGTGGGACCATGGGAGCTGGCATCCCTCACTCACAGGGATGCATGCCCTCTAAGTCCTGGGACGTAAGCTCCTCCCCAGCCCTGGCTACTGCTGTCCCGCAGCACAAGTTTCCTCTGGGCTGAGTACTCTGTGTCCCACCTATGCTATTTAGTGTCTTCTTTGGTTGGGGTCCACGGTGGCCCACAGAGTGCCTCTGTGCAAGTTGGAGGAAGGTGCTCTTTGCTCTCCCCAGAGGCAGGCTGAGCCTACCCCACCTCCACACAGCTGTCATGACACTCAGCTCTGAGCAAAATGCGATTTCCTCCCCCTCCCCCACTGGTGTTCTCTGAGCCAGGCACATCTGAAGGACCTGCACACTGGTATGCAACAGTCTTGAGGAGGTATGACACATCCCAGAGCACAAAGCTTTGCAGTCGGAGGCGAACTAGAATAGTCAGAAACTTCCAGGGAAGTCTTAAATCTCACAGGCCTGCAATCTAGCCCTGGAGGGGGAAGGCCTCTCCTCGTTCTTCGTTTTTCTCCTTTCTGCCCCCACTGAGAACAAGGACTTGCACATAGTCCTAAAATTCAGTTTAGTATTTCTGGGTATGGACAAAAGATATAAAACTCTGTTACTTGGGATAGGATTTGTAATAGAAAAAGTAAAGTCACAGTGACAAACAAGATGAGTATTTATGTGTTTCTCCCTCATGAGGAGATGTGTGTAACTCTGGATAAATAGTCCAGAGATTGATGCTTTATGTTTTGAGACCCTAACCATATTGTTATCCCACTCCCCTATAGCTTCTGCATTTAAGTCTACCTCAGAATCCAAGATGGCTGTCTCAGCTCCAGGCATGATATCTCCATTTCAACCAATAGGAAACCTTGGGATGACGTTAAGCAGCCCACATAGTCAATGACTAAGCCGGCTCTGTCCATTACATGCCATAGCATAGGCCAGAGAGATGGCTCAGTGGGTAAGGGCACCAAGGTTGATGACCTGAGTTCCATTCTCAAGATCCATGTGAAGGAAAGAATGAGCCGACCCCAGAAGTTACCCTCTGATCTCCACCATGCACTATGACACACACACACACACACACAATTGTACATTGCATGGTACCACGATGGTTGGCAGGCAACACGTGTCCCCAGCACATGTAGGAAAATGGAAGGAAGGCAACCCTTGGTGCAAAAACAGGAACACAAGCCATCATATACATATGGATTAAAATCATACAAACACACATTTGGTCTGGGTACAGACTGAGACAAATGTTTGAGGTTTTCAATTTCATCATTTTTGTCTGTGAATTTTTAAAATTGCTTTTGAAAATCAATAGCACCCACATGTCTAATAGTGTGTATGTGGGTGCACATGCATACACACGTGCACATACACACAGAGTTCCCAATGGTCTCATGGCCCAAAGGGCTGAGAATACTGTCTCTGGTCAGCATGACAACATGGTGGGAGCTGGGGTTGCCACCCTATCAGAAGAAGGTGCTGTGGCAGGTTCGGCTGCAGCATCTTGCCTAGGACTGATGAACCACTAAGTGGAGAAACAGGCCTGTGGTCTCCATCACTATGGGAAGTAAAAGGCAAACTCTTCTCCAGAGAGCCAAGTAGAGCACCCTCCATGCCTTCACACACAGCACCTTTCCCTGCCCCACACCAGATTCTTCAGGGCTCTACACACATGACCTATTGGTACCAATGTTTCTACTCAAGCCAACTCCTAACTGAATTCCTTTCCCTATATTCCTGATCTCAACAGTTAATACATCCTCACCCTTCAAGACGTGACCCCAGCACTAGCACTGTCAGAGCCCTCCCCGCTCACCCCAGCCAATGGCAGCGCAGCCTCAGTACCTTTGGCCACAGTGCCTTGTACTTGAGCTGTGCGCATGCCTCTCTTATGTTCCTTAGCAGATAAATTGGAAACGTCGAGACGTCGGAGTGCTCAGTGAATGGCTAGATGGACAGAAATAAACCGATGAATGAGTGGATGGATGACAGATCGATGGAGGGACAGATGAATAGATGGAGGGATGAATGGATGGAGAGATGAACTGAGGGATGGATGCGTGGAGAGATGGATAGATGGACAGATGAATACAGAGACGGCACACAGATGGACCTCTGGCTAGATGGCTGTATGACTGAGCAAGTGGAGGCCAGGTGGTAGGAGGACAATGGGTGGGTCGTGATGGATGGATCACCAGGCAGTAGACAGATGGAGAGCTGGCTGAATGGCTGCAGACGAATGAATGAGCCGACAGGTGGCAGGTAGCCTGCTGGCTGTAGAAGATGGATCGATGAAAGAACAGGAAGATATGTAATGACTGGAAAATACCTGAATATGCTTTAGAAGGAGGTACAACCTAACACACAGAGCAGGAAGATGCAGGTGTAACTGACAGTGTATTCACTTGTGTCCTAGACCTAGACACACCCACATGGCCAGTCTCTGACACTGGCGGAGAGGGAGGAAACCAGATGGTGAGTCTGGAAAGAGCTTGTTTTGACAGCTGACTCATGCCAGAGGCCATCAGACAGGATACAGCCAGGCTTATTCTGTCACCAGTCTCTGAACCCCAGGGAGCCTACAGAAGAGGGCTTCCCAAGGCCTGAGCTCCCTCCCCTTCTGGGCCAGCCCACTCTACCTCCCCAGCTGGCCTTTGAGAAAACAGGCTCCTCCCATAGACCCCACTGGGCCCCACTCACCAGCAGGTGGCAAATGTATCCTAACTAAGTCTCATCTCTTACTAGGGAATAACAAGCTCTCAGCTTGTTTGAAGATCCCAGAGTCTGCAATAACAAGAGGCCAGCATCCCAGAGGGCAGTGTCCAATAGAGGTCCCTCAGTTCACCTGGCCCTGAATAGGAAGGTGCAGCCTTGGCCCAGAGCCTGGGACCAACACTTTATAGGATGTGGCCTGAGCTCACTGTAGCTACCTCAGATACAGACAAGCCTGACCACAACCCTCCAGAGGTGGGCCACTTTGCCTGAAAGGAACTCAGATTCTGTCTCAAGCGCATCCTTTTAAATCTACTGACAGAGTTGGGACATCCCAGGAGTTGGGGAGACAGCATGAGGGGCTCTCTCTGATCTTTCTGAAAGTTCCTGACTATGGACTATCGGCTTGTACCTGCTTTGGAGCAGCCCTCGAAGGCCTTGATCTAGGGGAGAGGAACTGCCCCTGAAGTGGAAACCAAGTACTTCCAGATTCTTCTGTGAAAAGCTGAGGCTGACAACCTGAGAGATACATAGTTGAGGCAGCCCTCCCTCTGCCTTCCTGATATCTGAGGAAGATTCTCCTGGCCTGTCCACCTCTCTCCCTTTCAAGGGCAGTCTATACTGAATGGAGATGGAGGACAGTCACTTCTGGCCTCCTACGCAGGGACTGGCTGACTGACATGAAGAAGGCCTGGGCGTGTGGTGAGGAGACTGTACTCTGGCAGAAAACCCATCCCAGGCAGAGTCTCCTCTGACCTCCATCTTTCCAACCTGATGTCACAGGCAACTTATACAGTGTAGACAACTGAAAGTTGTTGGGACTTCCCTGCTGTTCTTATTCATCCACTGGGAGGTCACTGGAACCTGCCCGATAGCACCTCTCCCCGGAGAAGCCCTCCCACCCACCCTCAGTCAAAGCCCCACTAGGAAACCACTGGCCTTACCCACAGGAGCTCTCACACTCAGCTCTTTTGCATGACCAGTTTTGTCAAATAAACCCCACAGCATGAGAAAGCATTTCCTCCCAGCTGCTCGGACAGAGAGGTGGCCCAGAAGCCTTCTGAGTCTGTCTTTGTTTCTTAGGAAAGGGAACAGCATGTTCTAGACTTTCTGTGGACTACCTTTCTAACATTGGCAGGAGAGGCACTCACTGTCGGCCCTACGGACGTACCCTAGTCTTAAAGAATCCCATTCCTGATGCCTATTGGACAGCAATGGAGGGAATTACTGGATGTCCTTGGAGCAGTGGTTCAAAGATAGGAGTCTACTTATTTGGGGACCAGAGATGCAGAGAATTAACTTGAGAGGGGACAGGACCCCAGGCTGTCCATTATCTCTGCAGATGGTGTGTGTGTGTGTGTGTGTGTGTGTGTGTGAGCGCGCTCGTGCACTCACAAGTCCCTACACAGCCTCCAGATCAAAGAAAGACAGGCTCTCCTCCAACCCTGCAACACTCCCCAACAATAGTGCCTTTAAATTTTGAGTTTCTCTGAGTTCAGAGATCTGCAATTGAAACCTTGTAAGGCATCCAGGGACCACAGAACTTGTACCCCAAATCTACCCCGTTCTCCAGGCTCAGGAGATGGTCCACTCTGCCTATCCCTGTGAGGAGTACACAGCAATTAAGGATCATGGTGGAGTGGAGCTCGGCTGGGTCCCCATTCAACGTCCTAGGTATCCAGCCCCCTCTGCCTTCCAGATTAGGGTGAGTGTGAAGACCTTTGGGTCTGAACTCCCTGGAGGGGCTCTTTAAACAGGTAAGCATGTGCCTGAGGGTGACAAATGGCTGGAGGGGTATACTCTCTCCCTGCCTAGCCTGAGAGTCAGTCCCTCAAGGAGCTGAAACAGCTGCCTCTCTTAGCAACACTGTGCCACCATAAGGGTTTCTGATGACAGAGGAGAGGCGGGGCACAGGCCAGAAAAGCCACTAAAGATGTGGTTTTGATCTGTAAGTCCATCTGTTAGGGAAGACTTCTATGGTCCAGACCTCCCTCAGGGACAAAGCAGTGCAACTTCCTTACTCTAAGAATAAAAGGCAGGTTCTGGGCAGCCGGCTCTGGGCAGCCGGCTCTGGGCAGCCGGCTCTGGGCAGCCGGCTCTGGGCAGCAGGTGCCTTGACAGGAAGCTCTAGAATCGGTTGCTGGGTCTGTGTTACCCACTGTGCTAGCTAATTTTATGTCAGCTTGACACAAGTTAAGAGTCATTTTCGAAGAGGGAACTTCAGTGGAGAAAATGCAGCTACCAGATTGGCTTGTGGTACATTTTCTTAATTGACGATGGATGTACGAGGATCCAGCTCTCTGTGGTACCATAAAAAGGTCGACTGAGAAAGCCATGAGGAGCAAGCGGTTCCTGGTCTGATTTTTTTTGATAGACCGTGATGCAGGTATGCAAGATGAAATAACCCTTTTCCTCCCCAAGTTGCTTGTGGTCATGGTGTCTTATCACAGCAATAGAAACCCTAACTAAGTCATCCACTAACTGGGAACAGGATGACTCATAGTCACCTATTCCTTCACTAATGAACAGCTGGTAAGAGGGGCACATAAGAATTTCAGGGGTTCTAGACCCCCTCTCTGTGCTTGGGTTCTTTCTGGGCACACAATTCTCCCAAACTCCTACAGTAGCCTGGAAGCCACCTCTTTACACGCCCCCTCCCACCCTAGCCAATGTCTTTTGTTCTCAAAGTCACTGGAGAAACTACAGGGTCACCCACTTCTGGGGAGTACAGGGCTACATCGTCCCTTCCAGGCCTGCTGGGGATCCCAATTCCAAGCCTTTCCAGGCTCCCGACTTCTCCAAACCTGCTTCTCCCTCCCTTCTTCATGGCTGCCTGCCAGTTCAGCTCATTTGTCACTGTCTAGTGACATGAACCAAGGGATGATTCACTGGCCGTGACAGGTGGAACCTGGGGGAGGGCCCGAGGGAAGAAACTGCAGTCACCCTCACAGCCAGCTCTCACTCCATCTGCAGACCAGTTGTGGGAGGTGGAGAGGGCAAGGAGGGACCTGTCCCTGATACCATGTCTCCCTTCTGCTCTACAGGTTTCTCCACTTGTGAGGCCTAAACCCCGCCCATGTTAGAATGTCAGTGCCTGGTAACATCTTAAGTTTTCTACACAGACTGTGACCCAGCACAGGCAGGCAGGCATCAAGAGAGAAAGAAGAGTTCAGGGGGTCACAGGGATGGGTGTGCCTTGACTCTTCCATGCCATGCCAACTGTACCCCTCCCCCACCGCCCCAGGTCAGGGTCTCTGTCAGGAGGTGAATGCCAGTCAAGACTACCTGAGAGCATCAGTCCCTGAAAATCAAGAAGCCAGAGAAGGCTGCAGAGCTGTAGGAGCCGAGGCCCCATTCTAGGGGCCTTCTCTGAAGATCTCTGAGTCCCAGAGACTAGAAAGACTAAGGACACCTCTGCAGGGTCTTAACAGGGCCCCTGTATCATGTCAGACCAAAGGCACAGAGACCCAAGTTCATCTTCCTCTTTCAGGGGCTGTTTCCTCATTGTTATGTTGAGGACAGATTGGGTGAGGGCCCACCACATTTGTTCTAAGATAGGAATTCTTTTACAAATACAGTTTTAAGTAAACCCATAAACCCTCAACACAGCAAACCTAGGGAAATGTACGGGGTGTGCTTCCCATGGCAGGGTGGTCCTGGGTGCCTGCCAGGTCTCCCCTGGGCCTAGAAAACTCCCGGCTCTCACAGGCTCAGGGGACACCATTATCCATTTTCCTGGGATTCCACAGAGTTAGGTGTCTGACCTTGAACAGTTGCCTTTCACCATCTCAGCCTCTGGAGTTCCCTTATTCCCTATTCCATTCTTCTAACTTGAGTCCATCAACAAAAGCCTACCACTCTAACTTCTCCTGCCTTCTAGAACCGGCTACTAGGCTACAATAGAAGGCCCCCAGCTGATATCTTGTCCACCTACAGTCTGTCACCTCAGCTGGGTCCTGAGCACTTACCAAAGACTGCTCAACCCCTCTGCAAGACCCACTTTCTGCAGCCCTGGCTCCTGCTAACCACATTGCCCCACCCCTAGAATGTTCTAGATTTTCTTAACCTCTGCTACATGTCCTCTCTTCCCAATGACCTCCTATGGCCACCACTCTGAGGGCTCCTCATGCCTCCTGCCCAACTTATGTCTTCTGTGGACACCAGCCAGTGGGCAAAGCCTGTTTTAGGAGTTGTTAACCATCTTAACTGTATGCCCCTCCCGAAACAGTGAGTGGAAAAAAATGGCTGCCCTCAGGGTAGCCAGCAATCAACTGCATTTTCTCTCCCCACCCCCCAGCCAACCGTTTCAAGAAGCAGCAGAATATGCTTGCAAAGACCCTCAGTACAGGAGTCAGAACTCAAGTGACACTTTTCTGGCTGCTTGCAGGTAGCATTCTCCAGCTATCCGTATACTGCCCACCCCAGAAAGGAGAGGGCTCTGGGCCAGTAGGATGCAAAGACAGACTCAAAAAACCTTCAGGACCAATCCTGGTAGCAGCAGAGTCTAGGGGTGCCTTGGGGTGAAAGGTCTCTGAGTTTTTAGATGTGTAGCTCAAGTGCAGGGTGTGTTGGAAAGTAACCCCTAGTACTTCAGAGGGACCAGCCCCCGAACAGGGACCAGGGTCATTAGAAGCAGACATCAGTTAGAGGCTCACTTCGGTTTTTATATGCAGACGGTGGCCACTCGTGGTAGCAAGTCCTCTACTACTGGGGGTATGAAAGATCATTTTGAAAATGTTGCCCTGAGGTCCCTGCCCCAGGTACAGGGACTGACACACAGCACCTAGGAATCCTTCCCATGTAAAGGGCTTCTGTCAAGCATTTTCAGCAGCAAATTTCTACTCAGAGTGCTTAGTATGTACCAGGCAGTGTCCTAGGCAGTCAGAGTAGTGTCCTAACCCCTTTACTGCCTATGGACAGATGCTTAAATACAGTTTATCTAGCCGGGCGGTGTTGGTGCATGCCTTTAATCTCAGCACTCAGGAGGCAGAGGCAGGCGATCTCTATGAGTTTGAGGCCAGGTTGGTCTATAGAGCAAGTTCAAGGACAGGTTCCAAAGCTACACAGAGAAACTTTGTCTTGAAAAACAAAAACAAAAACAAAAAACAAAGAAAAGCCCATCTGGGTGCTGGCGAGATGGCTTGCTGTTTAGACATGAGGATCACCTGAGTCTGCTTCTCCAGAACTCCTGCACAATCAGGTGGGCCTCAGTAGCTCATTGGTCAGACAAAGCTGAATCAGTGAGGTCAAGTTAGAGACTGTCTCAAAACAAACCAAAACCAAAACGAAAACCAGCAACAACAAAACCTAAAACGGAGGCCAAGAGTGACTAAAAAAGACACAGGACATCAGTGCCTGGCCTCTCCACACACATGAGCATGCAGGTTCACACATACCATCATCACACACTCACCCTCTCACACCAACACACAATTCGTCCAATCCATCCAAGTGAAGGATTTTCAGAAGAGGTGCAAGTCAGACCACTTTGTTCCAATCACCCAGTTGGCAAAAGGAAGGGTCCCATCCAACAGATGACAATGATAATGATCATAATAACTAATGAGGATGCCGACTCCCAGCCAATCCTCAATGCTTTCCACTAATTTAACCCTCAATAACAACCTGTGAAGAGTAGAGACTGTTGCTTATCCTTGTAGGACTGAGGCATGAATTAAATCACGGGTACAGGCACGAATAAGGAAGGAAGGAAGGAAGGAGGAAATGGGTCAGGCCAGGTCATCCTTGGGGGAAATGGAAGTAGATGAGGTCACAGCCTCGTTCCTCACCCTCCTTCTCTAGATGGCTTTACCTTCCTATGCAGCATACTTCCTATCCAGCATACTTACACCCAGGAGACCTCTTCCCCATCGGAATTCCCAGTTCCCCAGCGGATGACATTCGTCTCTGCAGAGATCACTTCCGAGGGAAGCATCAACATAGAATTTCTGGGCTGTGGCTGTAGCTGGGATTGAGGGGTCGGAGGAAGGAGGCAGCCAGATCTACATGACTTAAGGGCCCCAACAGGCCAGTCCCTCCTACCCCAGTAGGGGCCAGTAACACCCTACTGCCCCCACTACCCCTGACGGCACAAGATAGTTTCAGCATTCCTGTTCTATGGAGTGGAGATCTCCCAAGGTCCTGGGAGATGAGGTCACGGGAGATGAGGTCACAGACTTAAAACAGCCAGCCACGGGAGTCCACCCGGGACCAGGCCCGGGACTTTTAAATGGAACAAAGTATGACACCCCAGATGCGCCCATCAGCATGGCACCTCAGAAAGTCCTGGAAGGCTTTCACAGAAATCTCTTCCTATTCGGTGCCGCTTCAAACCTGACCCTTCCCGAGCTACTCTCAGGACTGGGCTGGATGACAGTACATTCCCAGCGGTGCGCAGCTCTGGGCAGTGTCCCAGCTCTCGAGGTGGGGGCGGGGGGGGGGGGGTAGGGAAGAATACCAAAGTAGGAATCCCTTTCGAATGGCGTTCCCCAAGCCACTTAGTTTCACCCACTTCATAATGAACCTGTACCCTGGGAACCCCCAGCCAGCAAATGTTCCCGAGCACCCTAAACCCTCCTCACACACCGGGCTTTGCAGATGTAGAGGGGGAGTCCAAAGGTCACTGCCTCCAGCCGATTCAGCGGGCTAACAGAGGGGATCCTGTTGACGCCTCAAACCGGGCAGAGGATCAGCTGCTTGGTGGGGCTGTCGGAAGTTGTAGGTGCTTTTGACCTACCACCCTACTCTCCTCCTGGCCCCAGGACCTCAGGGTGCAAGCCGGGGCTCATGCGGAGCAGCGCGGTGCACTGGGGTGCACGGGGCTGGCTGGGTTGGAACAGCGAGCGCTTGCATCCAAAGTTCAGCCCAGGCAGGAGCCATGTCTACACAGACACACCGGGCTCGAACAAGTACAAATACAGATATACTCTAACCAAACCCGCCCAGCCGCGGGGAATGTGCGCTGCTTTTCCAGTTAACAAAGTTTGAGTTTGAAAGTTTGGCCAAGTGCTGCAGTCACCAGGGCCGCCCCCTTTCCCTTGTAGAACCCAAGTCTGGCCTTGGTCCCTTCTGGGGCGGGGGGTTGGGAGGTGGGGGTCCCATCTCAGCACGACACCCAAGATGTCCGCAGCCCGGGATCCCTCCTGAGCACCCAGGACTCACGGGGGCCAAGCAGAGTAAAGGTGCAGGACACGAGCCACCTGAGAGAGAAGGGCGCGGGCTGCCACTTACCCGGCGGTGTGGACACTCGGGGTCGCCTCGGAGCGTCTCATCCTGGGGCCCGAAGTTGGGGACGCGGCTCCGCGGGGCTCAGGGGCGCGGCGACCTCCGCGTGGCGCTGGCGCTGTCCCTCACCGAGGGCCGGGCCAGGCGCCGCCGCCAGCCGCGCGCCCAGTGGGGAAGCGCGGGGCCGCTGGCTTCCACTTCCTGGATCGCAGCGCGCGGGGCTCGCAGGAAGAGGCCGGCCCTGGTGGTCAAGGGTTTTTTGTCAGAAGCCATTCGGCGGCGGCTGCTTGCAGCCCCGAGCCCCCTGGGGAGCGCGGAAGCCGGGCCGCGCCCCTGGGGCCGGGCCTGGCGGCGGGCGGTGCCGGGGTCGAGGGCTGCGCGGGCTGTGACTGAGGCCCGCGGGGAGTCTGCGAGGGAAACTTCCAGGAAAGTCTCCAAGTTGGCATTGGGCAGCGAGGCTCTCAGGACCGGCAGGTGATGAGGTTCAGGGCCCGACTGGGAAATCTTCCATCCCAGAGGAAGCCAGAGCCCACCCTCAGCTCCCAAAGGCTGGGCACCTCCTCCACATCCCTGACAGGTGACCGCGTCTCCCTTTGATGCTCCTCTGTTGATAAACTCAATATTTAACAGGGCAGATAGCATCCAGCAAGTCTGATATCTAACACACCTGGGCTCAGTACCACACCCAGATGAAGGCAGGGAGAGAAAACCTACCGGCGTTTTCAACAACCACGAGGCCTCAGCCTCGCCTTTAAGTGCCCAAACACTCAAAAAGTCTCGGAGCCTGCCAAGCCCGTGAGACCCGGTAACAGCAGACCTCAAAACATCACCTTGTCGAATTCATTCTCACCCCGGGCACTATTTAGACAACGGGGAACAGGTGAAATGTGTTCTTGTGCACTATAGGAGTAACCTAACAGCCATCCACATCCTTGCCTACTTGTTACCGGAGACATCACCCTATCCTGTTACACACTTCTGCTAGTGTCCACCCAGCCCTTACCACCGCTTCTCTCTTGTCATTTCCTCCAAATCAGCCTGTGGTAGTGGGAAAGGCACGGTAAACAGCCTCCTGCTGGGATTGGAAATGGGACCCTTTGTTTTGGGAAGCAGCCTTGGCAGTTCTTCAAAAAGGTTACCCTGTATCCAAAGATCCTACCCTCAATTACATATCCAAAGGGGGTTATTTCAGCTTTGAATGCCAGGTTGGTTCATTATTGTGGGTAAGTTAAGGCAGGGATGGCAGGCGGCTGGTCACGTGACATCCACAGTCAAAAGCAGGGAGAAATGAATGAATACATGCTTGCCCTTACCTGCTTATGGTCAGCTCAGTTTCTCCAGTCTATACAGTTCAGGACACCCTGTCTAGGGAATGTTGCCCATAGTGGGCTGAGTCTTCCTACTGTGGGCCACAGGCCAAACTAATGTAGATAATTCCTTATTGAGAACCTCAGTGATTCTAGGCTGTGTCAAGCTGACAAAGCTACCCATCACAGTGTGTCCAATGAAAACCTTGTATATGACCGCTTATATCGGCCTTATTCATACTGTCCAGAACTGAAGCAGGGGCTCAGTGGTAGAATGCTTGCCTAGCATGTGTATGTGAGGCTCTCTGTTCAATCTCCAGCACAGAAAGAAAGACAAGCTATTCACAGTAGCCAGTATGTGGAAGCAGTCAAGCATTCATCAAATGATGAATGAGTACACCTGATAAATGATACTCAATCAGGGAGTATAATTCAGCCACAAAAATGAACGGGGCCCCCCACAAAATGATGCTTCCTCATGGATGACTCTTGAAAACATGCTAAGTGACAGAAGCCAGTCACAAAACCCCCATTCCATTTGTATGAAGAATTCAGAATAGGCAATTCCACAGATACAGAAAATAAACTGGTGGTTGCTAGAAGCTGGGGGAAGAGAAGAGCGGAGAGCAACGGGCAATGGCCGTGCCGTTTCTTTGGGGGTAATGAAATGAAAACGTTTTTAAATTGACTGTGGTGCCACTTGCACAACTTTGTGGCTATACTGAAAACCATCAAATTATACACTTTAAAGTGGGTAAATTGCATCCTAATCAAACTAGCTTTTCTTTTTGAAAGGCACAAAAAGTGTGGTCTCCCGAAAGCCACCCCAGTCTCTCCAGCCCACACTACCTACCTCCCCTTTGCATTCAGATTATGGCCAGCCTGTCTCTCAGGTCACCACCAGGCCCTACAGGCATCTCTTCTCCAAGGCTAACTCCTCCCCTTTTTACCACCTCCCTCAACACTCCCTTAGTTTCCTGCTTGGGAACCCGGCACAGAGGGCAGCCACATGTTCAAATCCAACCCCAGGACTATCTGAGCAGCAGCGGGCACTTTCTCAGAGCCTCCGTTGTTCATCTGTAACGGAGTGAACACAAGTGAGGTGAGGGAGAAAGCAAACCCTTCAGGAAGGAATCTCTGGCTGTTGCTCCTCAAATAAGCTGGCAGGCCACTCTTGGGTGTCCTTGACCTAGGTTGGTGGCCACCCTATACTGCACCTGGCAGGTTCTTCGGGCTATTAAGACCAACCTTACATGCTCAGGTCTCATAGGTTTCCTTCCAGGACACTGCTCTGACTCTGGACAAGCCCCTAAGAGCCTGAATTCCACAGAACAGTCCCAGGGCTTCCTCCTGTCCCAACAGAGACCTCCTGAAGGCTGGCCGCTCACCTGCTCCGAGAAGCCACAATTCCTCAGGAATGCACCATGGAATTACTCTTGCTGATAACTAACTAACTGATGTGTGTGTGTGTGTGTATGACATTTTTCCTTAATAAACTGGGGAGGGGATGAAACCTGATCAAAAAGACACTGACATTAGCCTAGAACTATACACACTTCATCATTTTCTCCTGCATTTCATCTGTCACAGCCCGGGTACACACATGAGGACACTCTGATAACTATGTTCAATATCTTGCTTATAGTGGTGTTTAAAATTACTTTAAATTACATTTGTTTATCTGTTTTCTTACTTTGTGTGTTTGATATCTGTGTGTGAATGTGGGCATGCTTGCAGCATGGAGCATGTGTGAAGGTCAGAGGACAACGTGTGGGAGTTGGTTCTCTCTTCCTTCCATGCGGGCCCTAGGGACCACACTCAGGTTGCCAAGCGTGGTGGCAGGCACCTTTAGCTCAGTGACTCATCTTGCGGCTCCATGGTGGTGGTTTTTGCAGGGCTATTCACACATCTAGACTTATCAAACTATATGCTTAAACTCGGGATTATTATGGGCTGATTAGATTTCGAAGCAGTTGATTTTAAAGGTGTCTGCTATGTTGTAAAAAACAAAACGATTATTTTTACATTTTTCAAAATCCATTATCTGATAACAGAGCAAAGTCACTAGTGTGACCGGGGATGAAACTCTGACTTGTGCCTTTATGATTTCCCTTTGGTAATAAACAAAAATATGTTCATTTATAGTATTTGTGTCATTCATCAGTTGCAAAGAGGTTGTTACAGCTGGAAGAGTTTGACAAAAATAAGAGCAAAAACGACTTGTGGACATTCTGTACAGAGTTTATAACCAAAGGTATTGTGTAATTTATTATCACTAAAAAGCAAAACCCTGAGTCACCATTGTCACTCAAGTTGCTGACCATGTGGTTTAAAACATTAAGCGCAGAGAGTCATCTTTCTGGATTCTTTTCTTCACCCTCCTGACAATGTAGGATAGTCACAGAGATGGAGTCTGGGCGGACTCAGCCCTGAGCACCACCTGCTGATAGCAGGCTCAGGCAGGCTCTCCCCTGCTGGCCCAGCTGGGCCTTCGCTTTGGCAGCCCTGAGAGTGAGAGGATGGAAAGAGACTTTGCAACAGTGACCTCTGGAAGCTGAGCCACATTTTTGACGAGAGGCCAGTGGTTACATATTAAGCTACTCAGCTTCTCCAAGCTGCCTCATCTGCTAGAAGGCAAGCCAGGGGGTCAGGCTCATCCCTGGAGAGCAGTTCCCACTGTAAGCCAGGCAACTGCAGTCCTACTGTGTGCCCCGGCTGAGAGAAGGGAGGCAGATCAGAAAGATGGAAAGTTATGGCAACATGGGTAGGGAAAGAAATTTGGCTAAAGACTGTCTGAGAACCAGAATTTCAGCATGACTAATATTTCCTTAAGGTCATTATCCCTTTTCATCCATAAACCTGCAGTTCTCTGGGAATCTCCCCAGCTACCCAGTTTATAGTAAAAGGGTAGAGTCTAATCTACTTTGCAACCCTAGTGGCTCCTAGTTTTACCTTAGTAGATTGTAGTTTCATGTATGGCACCTTAGGAACAACCCTGTTGCTTTAATTACCAATATAAACAAATAAAAATTTTAAAAAATTAAAGAGAGATTATTTATTTCAGGATTTATTTAAGGGGGTCCCTTAAAACTTAACAAATGTAAATTAAAAGTTATTAAAAAGTTAAATTAAAAAATTTAAATAGAGATTATTTATTTTAGAGATGGTGGGTCCCTTGAAAACCCTTTAAACACTGAAATTCCAAGTCCCTAAAATTCTATATATAGTCACTACTAGGACATCTAAAACCCACTGTTATTTGAAGAACCCACCTATGCTCTTGGGTGTGCCCTGCTATTTCCTTGGGTGTTTTTCTTCTGATTTTTTTTTACATAAACTGTAACTCTATTTGGTACTGGCTCATTCTAAAATTCTTTTTTGTGGCAAAGTCAAGGATCCCTCTCTACCAGAGTGGAGGTCCCTAGAGGATTTGAAGAACTCGTCAGGATGCTGGCCACAGTCCCAGGCTGTGCCACAGACCCAAGGACAAGTGTGAGAAGATTCATTTCTCTCCCCTCAGAACTTGTGTAGGCAATCTGCAGCTCTTTCTCCCTTATCCATGTATTCCTGGGGTAGGGACTCAGGAATCCATGGTGGAAACATGGTATACATACTATTAGTTACTGCTATGGGCTGAAAAAAATCACCTCCAAACATAACAGTTTTAAACAACAATTACCTCCCCCCTTTATATAGTTTCTATGGATCAGGATCAATCTATGTCTTTTTTTTTAATGAGACAGGGTGTTGCTATGGAGTTCAAATTGGCCTTGTGCTTGAGGTCTTGTTCCCCTAACTGTCCTGTTGATATGAGGCATCAACCTCCAGACCCTTGCTTGGCAAAAAAAAAAGTTCTGGTGCACTGCAGGGAACCAGCTGAGGCCTGAGGACTGCCCACCGTGGATCCCTTCCTGGCAGGGTCCAGCCCACCCTGAGACTGCCAATGCCCCGGTACTAGAACTGCCTGCATCCACAGGAAGAGGAGAACTACCAGAGTATTGGACCTGCTTGCACCCACTGGAAGGGAACGCTGGTCTTGTACCCACAAGGAGAGGAAGAGACTCCTTCTGCACCCACTGGAAAAAGGGATGGGAAGGAGACAATATAAAAAGTCATTCAGCAACAAAAATACCAATATGACACTGCCAGAGTCTAGAGACTCTACACCAGCAAGACCTGCGCATCCAAACACAGATGAAGCAAAAGAGAATGGCCTTAAAGACAACTTCATGAGAATGATAGAGGCCTCAAAAAGGATGGGAGAAAATCCCCTAAAGAAATAGAAAAATAAACAAACCAAAAATTCAAGAAATGGAGGAAAAAACAAAGCAAAAACTGCAAGAAACAATTCAAACAGTGCAAGGGTTGAAAGCTGAAATAGAGACAATTAAAGAAACACTGTCTGGCTAGGCCGTGGTGGCACATACCTTTAATCCCAGCACTTAGGAGGCAGAGGTAGGTGGATCTTTGTGAGTTCAAGACCAGCCTGGTCTACAAGAGCTAGTTCCAGGACAACCTCCAAAGCCACAAGGAAACCCTATCTCAAAAAACCAAAAAAAACCCACACAGTCTGGGGTGAGGGTGGAGTTTAAAAAAGAAGAGAAAAAAAACCACAGTCTGAGGAAATGCTGGAAATAGAAAAGCTGGGTAAAATGGCCAGGTACTACAGATGCAAGCAAAACCAACAGAACACAAGAGATAGAAGAGAGATTCTCAGGTGCTGAAGATACACTAGGAGAAATAGATTCATCAACCAAAGAAAATCTTTGTGTGTGGGGTGTGTGTGGGGGTGTGTGTGTGTGTGTTTTCCAAGACAGGGTTTCAATGTATTGCTTTGGAGCCTGTCCTGGAAGTCTCTTGGTAGACCAGGCTGGTCTTGAACTCACAGAGACCCGTCTGCCTCTGCCTCCCGAGTGCTAGGATTAAAGGCTTGTGCCACCAATGCCCAGCTTGACCAAAGAAAATCTTAAGTTCAACAAACCCCTAAAACAAAATATTCAGGAAATATGGGACACTGTAAAAAGACCAAACCTAAGAATACTAGGTAGAGAAGAAGGTGAAGAAACCTCCCTCAAAGGGGTAGAAAACATATTCAACAAAATCATAGAAGAAAACTTTCCCAACCTAAAGAAAGACATGCCAATGAAAATACAAGAAGCTTACAGAACACCAAATAGAGTGGACCACAAAAAAGTCCTCTCACCACATAATAATCAAAACCCCAAATATACAGAATAAAGAAAGAATATTAAGAGCAGCTAAGGAAAAAGTTCAAGTAGCATATAAAGGTAAACCTATCAGAATTACACCTGACTTCATGGAAACTGAAAGCCAGAAGATCCTGGATAGATATTCTACCAACACTAAGAGACCACAGATGCCAGCCCAAACTACTATAGCCAGCAAAGCTTTCAATCACTATAGATGGAGAAAAGACATTCCATGACAAAGTCAGATTTAAACAATACATATCCGCCGGGCGTTGGTGGCGCACGCCTTTAATCCCAGCACTCGGGAGGCAGAGGCAGGCGGATCTCTGTGAGTTCGAGGCCAGCCTGGTCTACAGAGCGAGTTCCAGGACAGCCTCCAAAGCCACAGAGAAACCCTGTCTCGAAAAACCAAAACAAAAAACAACAACAATAAACAATACATATCCACTAATCCAGCCATACAAAAAGTTCTGGAAGGAAAACTCCAACCCAAGGAAGTTAACCAGAAAAACATAGGCAATAGATAATCCCACTTTACCAACAGCCAAAAGACAAAAAGGGGTAGAAATTCACACACAATCCTACCTCCACCAACAAATCCAAAACAAACAAGAATGAATAGTCAATGGTCATTAATATCCCTCAATATTAATGGTCTTAACTTGCCCACAAAAAGACACAGGCTAACAGAATGGATTTGAAGACAGAATCCATCCTTCTGCTACATATAAGAAACACACCTCAGCTTCAAAGACAGATGTTATTTCAGAGTTAAGGGTTGGGAAAAGATTTTCCAATTAAATGGACCCAAGAAACAAATGGGGGTAGCAATCCTAATATCTAACAAATTAGACTTTAGACTAAAATCAATCAAAAGAGATGAAGGAGGTCATTTCATACTCATCACAGGAGAAATCCACCAAGATGAAGTTTCAATTCTGAACATCTATGCTCCAAATACAAAGGCATCCACGTTCATAAAAGAAACATTACTAAAACTTAAATCACACATAAAACCTCACACACTTATAGTGGGAGACTTTAACACTCCACTTTCACCACTAGACAGGACCACCAGACAGAAACTTAACAAAGAAACAAAGGAACTAATAGAAGTTATGACTCAATTGGGTTTAACAGACACCTATAGAACACTCCATCCAAACACAAAAGAATATACCTTCTTCTCAGCACCACATGGAACCTCAAAAATCAACCACATACTTGGTAACATAGCAAACATCAACAGGTACAAAAAAATGGAATAACTCCATGCATCTTATCAGACCACCATGCTTTAAAGTTAGAATTCAACAACAACACTAATTGCAGAAAATCTACAAACTCATAGAAATTGAATAATGCGCAATTGCACCACTCCTGGGTCAAAGAAGAAATAAAAAAGAAATTAAAGACTTCCTAGAATTCAATGAGAATGAAGACACATCATACCCAAACTTACGGGACACTTTGAAAGCAGTGCTAAGAGGAAAGTTCATAGCACTAAGTGCCCACATGAAGAAACTGGAGAATAGTTACACTAGAGAATTAACAGCACAACTGAAAGCTCTAGAACACAAAGAAGCAAACTCACCCAGGAGGAGTAGATGCCAGGAAATAATCAAATTGAGGGCTGAAATCAATAAAGCAGAAACTTGGAAAACAATACAAAGAATCAATGCAACAAAGAGTTGGTTCTTTGAGAATATCAACAAGATAGACAAACCTTTACCCAAACTTACCAAAATGGCAGATTGTGAACATGCAAATTAACAAAAATCAGAAATGAAAAGGGGAACATAACAACGGACAGTGAGGAAATCCAGAGAATCATCAGGTCATACTTTGAAAACCTGTACTCCTTAAAATTGGAAAATCTAAATGAACAATTTTCTGGATATATATCACTTACCAAAATTAAATTAAAAACAGATAAGCAATTTAAATAGACCTATAACCCCTAAGGAAATAGAAGTAGTTGTCAAAAGTCTCCCAACCAAAAAAAGTCCAGGGCCAGGTGGCCTCAGTGCAGAATTCTACCAGAAATTCAAAGAACAGCTAATACTAATTCTCCTCAAAGTATTATATGCAATAGAAGCAGAAGGGATTGCCAAAGTCTTTTTATGAGGCTTTAATAACCTTGATACCCAAGTCACACAAAGACACAACTAAGAAAGAGAACTGCAGACCAATATCCCTCATGAACACTGATGCAAAAATACACAATAAAACACTAGCAAATGGAATCCAAGAATACATCAGAAAAATCATCCACCATGATCAAGTAGGTTTCATCCCAGGGATGCAGGGATGGTTCAACATATGAAAATCCATCAATGTAATCCACTATATAAACAAGCTGAGAAACAAAAATCACATGATCATCTCACTAGATGCTGAAAAAGTCTTTGACAAAATCCAACAGCCCTTCGTGACAAAGGTATTGGAGAGATCATGGATTACAGGAACATACTTAAACATAATAAAAGCAATAAACAGCAAACCAACAGCCAACATCAAACTAAATGGAGAGAAACTCAATGCGATTCCTCTAAAATCAGGAACAAGACAAGGCTGTCCCCTCTCCCCATACCTCTTCAATCTTGTACTTGAAGTTCTAGCTAGAGCAATAAGAAAACAAAAGGAGATCAAGGGGATACGAATTGGAAAAGAAGAAGTCAAACTTTCACTATTTGCAGATGATATGATAGTTTACATAAGTGACTCAAAAAACTCTACCAGGGAACTCCTACAACTGATAAACATCTTCAGCAAAGTAGCAGGCTTCAAGATCAGCAAAAAAAAAAAAAAAATCAGTAGCCCTACTATATACAGATGATAAAAGGGCTGAGAAAGAAAACAGAGAAACATCACCCTTTACAATTGTCACAAACAACATAAAATACCTTGGGGTAACGCTAACCAAACAAGTGAAAGACCTGTATCGCAAGAACTTTGAGTCTTTAAAGAAAGAAATTAAAGAAGATACCAGAAAATGGAAAGACCTCCCATGTTCTAGGATAGATGGGATCAACGTAGTAAAAATGGCAATCTTGCCAAAAACAATCTACAGATTCAATGCAATTCCTAACAAAATCCCAGCACAATTCTTCACAGACTTTGAAAGAACAGTTCTCAACTTTATACGGAAAAACAAAAGGCCAGAATAGCTAAAACAGCCCTGTACAATAAAAGAACGTCCAGAGGCATCACTATCTCTGACTTCAAGCTCATTATAGAGCTATAGTCCTGAAAACAGCTTGGTATTGGCACAAAAATAGACAGGTAGACCAATGGAATCGAATTGAACACCCTGATGTTAACTCACACATCTACGAACACCTGATTTTTGACAAAGAAGCTAAAATATATAATGGAAAAAAGAAAGCATCTTCAACAAATAGTGCTGGCATAACTGGATGCTGGCATGTAGAAGGCTGCAGATAGATCCATGTCTATCACCATGCACAAAACTTAAGTCCAAATGGATCAAAGACCTCAACATAAATCCAGCCACACTGAACCTCTTAGAAGAGAAAGTGGGAGGTTCCCTTGAACAAATTCATACAGGAGACTGCTTTTTTAACATAACACCAGTAGCACAGACACTGAGGTCAACAATAAATGAGACCTCCTGAAACTGAGAAGCTTATGTAAGGCAAAGGACAGTCAACAAAACAAAATGGCAGCCCACAGAATGGGAAAAGGTATTCACCAACCTCACATTTGACAGAGGGTTGATCTCCAAAATATACAAATAACTCAAGAAGCTAGTCACCAAAACACCAAATAAACCAATTAAAAAGTAGGGTTCAGAACTAAACAGAGAATTCTCAATAGAGGAGTCTAAAATGGCTGAGAGACACATAAGTAAGTGCTCAACATCCTTAGCCATCAGGGAAATGCTAAAATAAAAAGCACCAATGACAGTTTATGCTGGAGAGGATGTGGAGAAAGGGGAACACTCCTCCACTGCTGGTGGGAGTGCAAACTCTTGTACAGCTACTTTGGAAATCAGTATACAGTTCCTAGGAAACAAGACCCAGCAATTCAACTCTTAGGCATATACCAAAAGATGCCCATTCATACAACAAGGACATCTGTTCAACCATGTTCATAGCAGCATTATTTGTAATAGCCAGAACCTGGAAGCAACCTAGGTGCCCTCAACTGAAGAATGAATGGAGAAAATGTGGTACATTTACATAATGGAGTACTGCTCAGCGGAAAAAAAATGGAATCTTGAAATTTGCAGGCAAATGAATGAAACTAGAAGAAACCATTGTGAGTGGGGTAACCCAGTCACAAAAAAACAAAAAATGGTATGTACCCACTCATATATGGATTTTAAACATAGAGCAAAGGAATACCAGGCTACAATCCACACCGCCAGAGAAGCTAGAAAACAAGGAGGACCCTAAGAGAGACAGACATACATGGTCTCCCAGAGAAGGGGAAAGGGACAAGATCTCCTGAGCTATTGGGAGCATGTGGGGAGGAGAGAGGGAGTTAGAGGAGAGGAGAGGAGGACATGAGGGAGCAGGAAGATCAAGTCAGTGGAAGAACAGAGGAAAGCAAGAAAAGAGATACCATAACAGAGAGAGAGCCATTATAGGTTTAAAGAGAAATCTGGCACTAGGGAAATGTCCAGAGATCTACAAGGTTGACCCCAACTAAAAATCTAAGCAATTGATGACTACCTTATATGCCATCCTAAAGCCTTCATCCAGTAGTTGATGGAAGCAGAAGCAAACACCCACCGCTAAATACTGAGCTGAACTCTGGAATCCAGTTCCATAGAGGGAGGAGTGATGAGCAATGGGGCCCAAAGACCAGGCTGGAGAAACCCACAGAAACAGTTGACCTGAACAAGGGGTTGCTCATGGACCCCAGACTGATAGCTGGGAAACCAGCATAGGACTGATCCAGACACCCTGAACACGTGGGTCAGTTAGGAGGTCTGGGTAATCTATGGGGCCTCTGGTAGTGTATCAGTATTTATCCCTAGTACACAAATGGACTTTGGGAGCCCACTCCACATAGAGGGAGACTCTCTCAGCCTAGACGCATGGGGGAGGGTCTAGGCTCTGCTCCAAATGACATGACAGACTTTGAAGATCACCTATGGAAGGCCACACCCTCCCTGGGGAGCAAAAAGGGGATGGAATAGGGGGTTGGTGGGGGAGGCAAGGGAGGAGAGGAGGGAGAGGGAACTGGGATTGACATGTAAAGGAAGCTTGTTTCTAATTTAAATTTAAAAATGAAAAAAGAATACAAGTAAAAAACAAACAAAAAACCCAGAGCAGCTCAACAACTGGTTGGTTTTGACTCAAAGTTGTTCATGAGGTTGCAGCCAAGATGAAGCCTGTTGGCCATTTTGAACTCCGAGGAAGATGAAGTAGCCTAGAAGGGTGAAGGGTCACTGGCACGGTGGAGTGTGTTGAACTTTCTCATCTACCTGAACAAGAAGCAAACTCCCACCCTGCTTCAGTCACGGTTTCTTAGAGTAAGCTCTTTGTTTGTTTGTTTACATAGGGTCTCCTTTTATCCCCTATGCCCACCTGGAACTGATAGTCTCCCTGTCTCAGCCTCCCTATAACCCCTGAGATTTTAGGTAGATGTCACCACATAACCCCTGGAGTAGGATTTCAAATGGAGGAAATAATGGAAGGGCATCCTTGGGGGGTGGGCTAGTGTATGGAAAGACCGAGAGAAACAAGACCCTGTCTCCATCTTTAGCTAGTGATGACAGAAAAATGAATTACAGCCCGCAATAGCCTTACTGCTGTGGTGGAAACTTGTGGGATTTTAGACTCTCTCACAGGACTTTTCCCCCAGAATCTAGGGCAGGGAGCCTTGTGTTCTTAGCAGAGCTGGCTGCTCCCTAGCTGCTTGGGGAAGGTAGTGATTGTTTCTTTTTCACTCTTTGGAGCTGATTAGTGTCCATCTCTCTTCTCCCTAGGGGGAATCATTGGGTGTCTTCAGGCCCCCTTCCACATGAACAAGGAAGCTCCTGTTAAACTGTGACTAACAACAGGCTGGGCGGGATGGAGGTTCACCTAATCTAACCTGGTGGTCATCAGGCCATGTTATCTCTGTTGAGGCCCCTGGGTCCTCGAGTAAACATATCCTCAAATGGGGGGACTCACTATCCTGCCGTGCTGCTAAGAGTGTGTAGTTGCTAAGAGACAGCAGCTTTCTCTGTGTCAGATGACAGGGCCTTGGGTCAATTCCTTAACCCCCTAGGGCCAATCTAATCTCCTCTTCTGCTTGCAGGAGTCTGCAGGAGGTGGTTAACTGCCTGCCAAGGTGCAGGGTCATGGCAAATGGTGCTTTCTTTTCATTTTGGGTATATTTTTATTATGCAAATGAGCGCTTTTGTTTGCATGTATGTCTGAATGCCACACATATACCCGTTGCCCTCAGAGGTTAGAAAGGGGCATCAGAGCCCTTGAGCTGGAGTTACGAGTGACTGTTAACTTCCATGTGGGTGCTGGGAACCAAACCCAGGTCCTCTACAAGAGAAGCAAGCATTCATAATTGCAGTCTTTTCAGCCCATGCTTGCCTAGTTAGCGCATGACTAACAGGTTTCATTATGGCGTTTTATACATGTGTTGTTTTGGTTGATGCTTCCCTACTCCCCCACTTTAACAAGTGCTCCGTTACCCTCACCCACCTCCTCAGCTCCCTCTTCCCCTGTCAGGGGCCCCTTTCTAGTTTCCTGCCCCCCTCCCAGTCATCCCACATAAATACTATGTTTACATAACTGTGGCAGGTCACACTTTTAATACAGCCCTTGAGAAGCAGAGACAAGAAGATCTATTTGAGTTCAAGGTCAGCCTAGTCTACACAGGGAGTTCCAGGATAGCCAGAATCCCAGAGACCCTGTCTCAAAAACAAATACCAAATAAGTAAAAATTAGAAGCTAAAACATATTGGAGAGAACATATAGTGTTTATCTTCTTGACTCTTGGTCACTTAATTTAATATTTTATAGTTCCATCCACTTTCTTGCAAATTTTATAAACTTTTGTTGCGTGTGGCTGAGATTCCACTTTATATATGCCACATTTTCTTTATTGGTCCGTTCTTTGGTGGGCATCTAGGCTGATTCCATTTCCCTGCTGCAATGAATAGTGAAACAGCAAGCACTTTTGAGTGTCTCTGTGGGGCCAGGGTGACGGATGGTTCAGTGTGTCAAAGTCCTGGCTGCCAAGATTGGTTACTTGAGTTCAATCTTTGGGATCCACATGGTGGAAGCAAAGAACCGACTCTTGTCTTCTCACCTCTACATGGGCTTTGTGGGATGTACATGTGTCCCCTCGCTCAGTAAATAAATATAATAAAAATGATTTTAAAAAGGGTCTCTGTGGTATGCTGGCTCAGTCATACAGCGGTGCTGTTTTCGGTGAGAGATACTGCCTAAAAACATGAGGTGGGGAGCAATAGAAGACAACACCTGGAGTCAACCTCAGGTCTCCAAATGCACACATGCACCCCAGATGTGTCCACAACACGTGCAACATGCACGCGTGCACGAGGGAGAGTGAATTTAAAGACAGTCACAATTAAGCTGAAGCCCTTTAAAGTGTGTGGTGGGACACAGAGAGGTGACAGAGCTCCCACTCGGGAAGGGTCTGGACGCCATCCCAGCTAGTCTAGGTGCACCACAAGCTCGACTTTTTTTTTTTATCCATTTCCAACCACTGTAATTAAAATCTCCAACTTCTCATCTGTTTTTTTTGAAGTTTATTTTTCTCAATATGCAAATAGAATGGTTTCCAATGGCTGTTATTCTGGTGTAATTCTTTCCAACCCTCCCTAAAACAAACAAAATCCCACATCTGTATCTATGAAATGGTGGATGGAAGGTCTATCAGGACAGATAACCTGTGCTTGTTTATTGTATGACCGTGTACAGGGTTTTCATATATTGTATCATAATACTGACTGCTAGGTTTCTCATAAAGGTTTAGTTTCATATTTTACTTGTTTGTTTTCTTCACAATAAAAGTAAACTCATGCCAGTGTTTAGGAACCAATAACAGTAATTCATTCAAATTTAATGACAGTTTTATTAAACTAAGAATCTCATATCACAGAGCATTCACAGTGCAGGAGGTCACAGTTATTGAAAAAATAAATAGCGGCATAAATATATTTATTATTTACAGCTTTCCAACCCTTGCTCCTGCTCTGCCTGTTAGGGAAAGAACAAAGACGATGATGAGCAGCCCAGCACGCTACAGATGCCTTGTGGGTACTCGGCGGCGGCATGTGGATGGCCTCAGAAGTTCTTGGTTTGGAGTGTTTCTAAGGAGGCTCTTTCAAGATTCAAGAATCCTCTGTTTTCATCTGCCTGTGACCTGGTATGCCAAGGCTGTGTTGAGAAAAGGTCCAAATCCCCTCCCCAGGGGTGGGGACTGTGTCCAGCCTGGTACTTGGCATCTTGGATGTTCCTGGCCTCCTCACGCCCAGCTTGCCTTGGCAGTCCTACCTCTGCCCCTGGATCTGGTGTGCCTGGCTGGCAGGCTTCTGTTGCCTCTGTGTAATCAAAGCTGTCTTTGTATCAAACATCAGGAAGGACTTTGGAGATGTGGGGGAGGGCAGTGCCAGGAGTGAGTGCTCTGAATGGGACATCCAGCCTCACAGACTGGCAGCCAATCCTCTACAGACTGGAGATCCCCCAAAGTCAGCCACAGTGGATCTGCCACAGCTTTGTCTACCTGGTCCCCAAATGAACTTGGTGCAGGTCAGATGGAAGAAGCCAGAGCATAGTCACAGGGTCCACGGCTCAGAGGGGTAGAGGCTCAAAGTGAGGCAGGACAACCAGCAGCTAGAACATCTCCCCCCCCCCCCAACCGAGCACTTCACTTAGTGAACAGAGCGTCACTGTCTCGGTCCCAGGCATGTTCAGAAGTAGGAGAAGTCCTCCTATTGGAAGAGGACTATGTGTTTCCCCAGAGTGGACCCCAAAACTTCCCTGTTGGGAATTCTAGAGTGATGAAAGGCAAATGCTGTCTTGGACCCTTCCTTAGTAGGCAAAAGCTGATCATACCAAACCAAAAGTGACATGGCCTCTTCTTTTAATAGCTAAAATAATAACAGATTAACTTGTTTTCTAAGGATGGAATAGGGAAGGCCCAGGCTCTCTCCAGGATTAAGAATTTTCTTGAACTCATGGATGGAAAAGTCCTGACCAGCATTGTGCCTAAGCAGCCACTGCTTGGATTATGGCAGTACCATGGGAAGAGATATGGGTCATGCTGGCATCTATCCTGGATTTTAACAAGGAGTAGGCAAGCCTTGGCCCTGTCAATGTAACGGATAGACAAGACACACAGCCACAGCCTTGACCTTCACAGAAGTAGACTGTGTTCTCAACACTAGACGCTTCCCAGAGTCCCAGGTCTACACCAGGGCACATTAGAGGAGATTCTATTTCAGCCCTGCTGCAGGGAGTGGAGGAAGCTATACCACTTGGACAACTGGACAGGAAACAGTGGGGTTGAAGACACCTCAACAGGGAGCCCTGACTCCTAGCAGTGCATGTGTGGGTATGGGGGTGTGTGGTGGTATTTGAGGATTCAGCAGAGGTACATGGAAACTGGAAAGCAAAGATGGTTGAAAAGCTAAAATGCTTAACCCCCACCCCCACCTGCCACCACTGCCCTGGGATAACCAAAGCTCCCAGACCACTCATCTGGCTTCCTTAAAATGACAGCCCCTCGTGGGTGGCAGAGGTAGAGAGAGTACCCCTTTTTCCAACTGCATGAAGGCATGCATTTGCTTGTATTGGGTGGCACTGTGATGAAGGGACTTTGTCCCCAGTTAGGCATGAAGCGAGTCACAAGGCTAGTACCCAGGTTGACGCTGCTCTTATAAAAAAAATATCAGGAGTGTCCAACACACAGTCCTGGGCCATACCAAATTGTAAACTTACTGGAAACATTAGATTTTTGGGGGATATATATCATGTACACCCATACATGACTACATGGTTCATGTATGTGAACTTTGTAGATGATACTGTGGCTTCAGAGAAACCACACGTAGGACCACTCTGCTGGTGCCCTGGGAATGTGCCGTTTAGACACCAGTGCTCTGTATCAAGGTGTAAGCCTCATGCCCGCAGGGCTAGAAGAGGGCTTGCTATGTTTCAGAGTCTGCTGTCTCTGCCCTGTGGGTGGAGCCCATGAAAGTCTCTCTCCTGTGCCCACATAACTGACAGTGCAAAGAATTGCCTACAAAATAGGAATGGCAGGGCTGGAGAGACGGCTCAGCCATTAAAGGCTAGGCTCACGACCAAATATATAAAACAGGAAGGGCCCCTTCTCTAGATGGGTGGTTCTCAACCTTCCTAATACAGTTCCTCATGCTGTGGTGACCCAAACCATAACATTGTTTTTGCTGCTACTTCACAACAGTACTTTTGCATTGTGTAATGCAATGTAGTATCTGTATTTTCTGATGGCTTTAGGCCAACCCCTGTGAAAGGTTGTTTGACCCCCCTCCCTCCACAAAGGGGTTAAGACCCACAGGTTGAGAACCACTGCTCTAGACTTTGAGGAAACCTATCTAGTTGGGGTATGACCCTTGAGGAGCTCGTTGGATGTGATAAGCTGCAGAGACCAGAGAACCAAGGGGGGAGTGTTCATACCTGGAGAAAGTGGGGTGCTCTCTGAGTGAGTCTACACTGGGACAGAGGGATCCCGGCTCAGAGTGGCAGGGTCTTAGGTAGTCAGCTGGTAGGAATCAAGATTTCTTGTCACTCAAGAGTTAACCAGAGATCATTTTCAAAAATGTCTAGACATTTCTATGGACACAACATGGTATCTGAGCTATCCCCAGGTATGGATGCCCTCATGTATCCTGGATACATCTGCTCACTGCCTCAGAGGATGACTCCTGCAGAGATTGTGTTGGGAGACATCAGAGCACCTCTGGCATGTATTTAAAATCTGGCTGATGGGTTCAATCTCCTGGTGATTTAAACTCTAACCAGCAAGTTCTTTGTTCCTTAAGTACCTACCAAAAACACAGCTATCTTTTCCATCCATTTACAAGGGTAACTTACAAAAGAGGGAAGGCAGGTGGCAAAGAGAGGCCAAGCCTTCCCTCAGGGGCCCAGGCAGGATTGGGATAGTGTGTAGGTGGACATCAGAGCCTCTGTGGGTTTAAAGGTGTCTGCCATTCGCTGCTGACTTCCGGGGGGAGGGGACAAGCCAAGGTGGACCAGACCTAGTATGGGACAAGAACAGCCCAATATTACACCCAGGGGAGGGTGAGGCCACAGAGAGCAGCTTCCAGTGCTGTGCTGGGCTCTCCTGCTTCCCCAGGAGAAACGAGCCAAGCCTCCCTCAGTCACCATCGTCTCTCTGTCGACAGGCTGCCCCACCCCAGTCCTGCAAAGGATTCTGGGAGGAGAGAGGCCAGAAGAGAGACAAAACATCTTCCATTTTAACACAGCAGTTAGTGTTTGTTTTCCTGCCTCTGAAGGGAACAAAAAGCTACATGTATTTTTTTAATTGTCTAATTTTTTTGACAGAAGTAGTAATTACACCATGCTAATTTAGTTTTAGGGATAAAGCAAAGGAAGTGATTCTGTATAGTAATGGAAGCATGGTTTTAGAAACGTAGGCCTATATTACCAAATGAATTGTGAAACTCATGAGGAAAAAAAATACTTAGATAAAAACAGAGAACTTTTTACTTTCAGCCTATAGCTTCCTAGACATGAGAGATGCCCAGGGCCTTTAAGGAACATTGGCACATTAAAGACCAAAGAAAACTAGCATGAGGGATGCCCTACATACCAAAAGCATAATTTTCCATCTCTAACTGCAGTTGTAAGATGTTTTATAGCTTCCATCAGATTTTGAAGTATGGGGCATGCAGCTGGGATGTTCTCTGGAAGCTATACGAGGCCCAGAGGATCAAAACATCACTGTGGACCCTCAGAGGCTGTATCTTGCACCTTGACAATCTAAAACATAGCATTTGGGCTTTTTTTTTTTTCAGGGGAAAAAAATCGGGACATTCAGTAAGGGTAGGCATTAGACTATGATTTTGGAAACTTCTGGGTAAATTAAATATTCCATGGGGTTTTGACCCAAGAAATAGGATCCACACACCTCCACTAAGAGTGAAGTCACACTTGTGCCACTGTGCCAGGCTGGCCAATCAGGTGTACTAGCTAACTTGGGAGGGGTGATGGGTACCTTTTGTCCCAGCTCTGCTACATCCTGAAGCTAAGCTAGATCCATTTGATGTCAATTGCTGTTGAACTGAGCATCATTCATACATGACAGAGCAGCTAGGAGGCTCACAGGAAGACAGAAGCATTCAGAGCTAGTATGTGTCTGTGAAACTGATGTGTGTGCATGTGTACGTGTGTGCGTGTGTGCATGCATGCACAGACACCAACTCTGAAGCCTCTTGCAGCTGAGCTTGTACCTAGGCACCTTCAGGCTCCTTCCCTTGGGCTTAGCTATTCTTTTTAAGGGAAATCCCGCCGTCTTGCTCTGAAGGTCACTGAGCTTATCCGGAGCTACTAACACTGACGTGAACCCGGCATTGAAGGCTGGTAATGGGAGTGAGGTCTCATCATAGTTCTGCTTAGGAAACACAAGCTTGAATACTTTGTCCCTTGAAATTCAGAGAACATCACTATAGATTCCATCATGGGCCCAGAAGGACTCAGCTGCTGGATTTATAGAAACCACCAAGGTTAATATCACTAAAAATTCTCTCATTACCCTGGGTCATCCCCATGCCTTCTACTGTGCAAAATATCTCAGTATTCAAAGTGCATCAGGTCTGATAGACTTTTGCAATAGAAACATTAAAAAAATAAAAACCTCACTATATAAAATTAATTTGTGCTTTCTCATTAGAACCCAGGAATGGTTTATAGTCAGGAAACTGTTACAGAGATCTCAGAGCTATGAAGCAATCAGACATTGTTTCATATTTGCCTGTGCTTGGGTCCATCTCCCATCCCTGGCCTTGTACGTGGAGCAAACTCTGAAGTTGAAAAAAAACTTAGCTCTAAAAATTCTAAGGTACGTTTTTCAGACTTGGCTTCAGCTAACCAGGAGAGTGATTTGTAGGCACTCTCTTCTCTCCATAACTATCACTTCTGCAATTGGTTGGTCTCTCGGTGGGGTGGTTTTGAAAGGAGAGCATTAACAGAGAAGTTACAAACCTGAAGGGGAGGTGCATGGCATCCTAAGGTCTGAAATGTGTAGCTCGACTACGTTCCCCACTGTGTCTCTGAGTTAGCACCTGTTTCTGTGTGGTCGTCCACCTTTTTCTATTCCAAACCAAACTGTCCCGGAGCCAGCACAAGATGAGACACAAAGGATTCATTTTTTTTCTCCAAGGGTAACCTTTTTGGCCCCTGTCAATGATCCTTTTGTGCGGAATGATATTCTTCAAGTATGATGATCTATATGTGACGCTTTATTTTTAATATTTCATTGCTCATTTTCTGAATGTGTCGATAAAAAGGATAACAGTGTTCGCTTGCTTTTCTCTCTTCTACTGGGAAATAATGCTTCCACTCTTCCTATTTTTTCTATAACTGCAGTGGTCTCAATCCCCTGCAGGTGAATGCCTTGTCTCTTTCAAGTTTCCAGCGTTCCCAGCAGACTTGGATACGCATGGTGACACGATCTGCCTTCTCAGGCCCAGAGGTGACAATTGCCAATCACCATCCTATTTTGCATTCATCTAGGACACCTCATGTCCATTGACTGACTCATTTCTGAGGCTGCCCATGGAAAAGAAAGACAAACGGCACACACAAGTCCTGTTGACTAAAGTGTGCAAGAGAGAAGAGACATGATGCGTCCCTGCAGATGGCAGGCAAGAGTCTGTGGAGCTGCTCAAAAAATGCCTGGACCCTGCCTTGCAGGGACACATGCCCAGCAGCCTGGACCATGGCCACACAGAGACCATGCTGGCCCCTCCTTCCGGCTCATGAAAGAATGGACAGCGGCTGCCAAGGCAGGAGAGACCTGTGTGGAGAAGGAGAGAGAGAGGACGCCAGCATCATGGTGGCCACAGCAGTTTCCCAGGCAACAGCTCAGCTTTAGTCGTCTTCTCGGCACATGGGCAAGTTGACGAAGGTAAAGACATTAAACTCTATCATTATGGAGAAGCACAGGAAGACAGCATAGAGGACCAGCACGTAGATGCCCAGCTTCCGGTCCAGGCGCCATTTGTTGAGGTGGATGCCAAGGACCTGGAAGGAGACAGGTGGAGAGCTGGGCTTGGTGGGGCTTAGCAACCCAAAGGCCCTTTTAACCAAACATGAGTGTGGACTCCAGGACTTTTTAGAAGATGTAGTCAAGGTTCTGGTCTAGTTGACACTAGACTCTGAGACCTGTCCCATGACATGGTTGAATCCACAGCAGCCGTTCTCACACACTGGCCCTCCCTGAGGAGACAGGCCACTTCCTCAAGGTACAGCATGTCCTCATCATTGCCCTTCTCTAAGGAAACCAGATCTTCCCCTTTGCCTCAGAACTTGGCATCATAATTGTTTCTCCAAAGCATATTTTCCAGGCTCACTCGAGCCATTCTGGGTGAACTTCTGCTTCCCCCACTTACTGTACATATGTTGGGGGAACAGGATCCCCCCCTTACTCTTATCCCTGAATCAAAGCTTTTCTGGGTTGGACCACAGCTCTCCTTCTCGACACAGAGCACAGGACTCTGTAAAGACAGAGAAACCTGGCTTCAAACCACATTTTTTGCCACTTGCTAATTCCATGACCTTGTGCAAATTGCTTAACTCCTGAGCCTCGATTTCTCCCACAAAACGGGAATAATAGTATCTTCCTCATTGGGGTGGGAGGAACTGAATAAACCGCCGATATAAAGTTCATGGCATAGGTCTGGGCATGAGAACCGGGAAGACCTCTCTATTGTTACATGCTGTGCTGAGGACTGTCATGTTCCCTGTTTGTCAGCTCAGCAGCCAAGATGAGTTTCTCTTTCACTGGACCAGTCAGAAAGAAGTGAAACACAATCACACAGCAGGACAACCCTAGTGACATCTTTGTGTGTCTGTGTGTGCACATGTATTGGTGCATGTGGGTGCATGTAGAGGCCAGAGGACAATCTTGGCTGTCATTCCTCAAATGTTATTCACCTTCTTTTTGAAATAGACTCTCTCACTGAACATTCTAATTTGGCTAGGTTAGGTGGCCAGAGAGCCCCTGAGGACATGCCTGTCTCCACTTTCCTGGGACTTGAATTACAAGTATGCATCACTATGAACCTTCATTTTAATAACATGGGTTCTGGGACTCAAACTCAGGTCCTTGGCCTTAACTGACCAAGCTCATCTCCCAGGTCCCCTGGTGACATCTTTTTTGCCCAGGATGAAGTACCATGGTGGCTGCAGTTGCTCTTGGCAAAAGAAGGGAGGGAGGGAACAAGGAAAGGAAGGAAGGAAGGGTAGGTTTTGGGTATCTTTGAATATATACATCTCCTTGGCTTTGTCCATCACTGCAGAGGGCAAGTAACAGGAGATGTGCACAGCCTGGCTGAACGGATGAAACGAATTATGCATGATGCTCCCAGCCTGAAATGGTAAAACTCACAGTGAGAGCGACGGAGCCCAGCAGCAGCACCACGGAATAGACCAGACCCCGGCTGTTGATCTTCACCTGCAAAGTGAAACACACAGGACACAAAGCTTGAGTTGCTTGGTCAGTCTAGTCCAAAGGCTCAGCACTCTTCAAATATTCATTCTCTCATTTGAGAAACACAGGGATCCCTCTGGTGAGCATGTAGGAATGGTCAGGACCCAACATGGGGGAGCCATCGGTTCATGTCTGTACTTGGTTCATGAGGAAGTGGCCTAGGATGGGGTAGGTGCTGGTGGGCTTAGGCAAGAGGAGAGGAAGAGACACTGATGAGTATGTAGCAAGCACGGGCTCCCTCCTGCAGACAAGACTAGACTGTTCTAGAAGTCATCAAAGAAAGTAAGTGCTAAGGACAAAGGATAGCACATCTCCCCAGAACTCCAAGAACTGGGTGGGCAACATTCTTCCCTCTGAAACATACCTGTGCCCTTCTTTAGGAAGTGCTAGGACTTACTGTGGATCCATAATTAATGACCATGGTCTGCAGGCCCCACGGGATGCCAAGCCCCACCAGGATGTCAAACACGTTGCTTCCGATGGTGTTTGAGACTGCCATGTCTCCAAGTCCTGGGGGATAAGCAACACATTCCTTCTATCAGGAGATGGTCTCAGAGGACCCCTACTTCCTCTCTGGACTCCTCCATCAGTGCTGTTCAAAGGAAGGAGATCCTTCATGGACTCCATGATGGGGGATGTCCTTCTGTATGCTGTGACTATATGTTTCTCCTATTGGTTGATGAATAAAGCTGTTTTAGCCAATGGACAGGCAGGAAGTATAGGTGGGGCTGACATACTAGGAGAATGCTGAGAGGAGGAACTCAGAGAGTGAGTTGCCAGCCAGAGAGATGCCATGTAGCTGACAAGGAACAAAGAGGCCAGGGCATCACCTGTAAGCCAAGACTACATGGTGACACAAAGGTTCCTCCATTATTCTCCCGTCAGGTTGGTTAGCTGTCATTCTCAAGGCCCTACCACAGGCTCTGCCTCATTTAGTTCCCTCATCTATGCTGAGTTTGGGTGGGACTATCACTCTCACATGTGACCAGGTGACCAAGGGCTAATACTTTGCTAGAGATCCAGTCTCGGGATACTGGTCTAGCATACTTCAACCAAGCCATGATGCATATTTGAGCCTAGACAGTGGCATCCATGACCTTATCTGGGAACACATTCCAGTGGTTTCTGAAAAGTGACCTTTCTCTTTAAAAATCAGAGGCCATTGTTCCCCTTCCTGCTCCATTGTCCAAGATCCTGTTTGTCACACAGCCGAGGTACTTCCTCCCTTGAGGTGGGGATCACTAATTAGAACAAGTTTTAAGAAAAGACTCATGTTGGCTAAACCTTGACATTGTAAGCTGGAACTCACAAATGTGAGTGCAGAAGGAACCAGCCTGAAACACGAATGTCTAATAACGTAACATCACTTTGGTAGCTGTGTCTTTCATGAGCAAGTCCATCCAGCATCCAGACCTGCCTCCTCATTAGCCTTCAGTGTGCCAGGCCACTCCTTGTCCCTCTTTCTCACTGCTGTCCTCTGGTGACCCCCAGCACATGCCTCTTCCTCCTTGGTATGAAAAAGTTCAGAATCTTGGCAGCTTAGGGCTTTGAGATGTGGATCTCCACAACCCTGGTCTACTAGGCTCTTAGCATGTAGCAACTTGAAGGAATATACAGTGATGATTTGGGACCAGCTACTTTTACCTGGTGAGGACAGGCTAAAGGTGTTGGAATTTAGAGGGTGGATGAGTACATCTCAGGGCACTTCTCTGAGCTGCACAGGTGGCTGGGAGCCTTAGGGCTGTGTGACACACACCTTAATGAGCACACAAGTCACCAGGGACTTTTGTAACATGTAGGGCCTGATTGAGCAGGGTCAGTGCAGGGCCTGAGGGTCTGTATATATTGTGAGCACCCCAGTCAATACCTGCATGGCTATGCTTTGACCTGCAGGGAGCTTGTAAGGAGGCCTGGTGCAGAAGTTCCTGTCAGAGGACCTGTGTGACCTCCCAGTTAACGCAGATGAACGGGCCCTTTGTCACATAGAAGCTGCTAACCCTGACCTTGTCATTGGGTTCTGTAGATCACATCGCTGCTACCTTATGACAGCTTTGCACCCCAAGCCCTGGCCCCCTTCACACTTCTTCCAGTATAGCTAGTGTGAGACAGTGTCCTAGTATAGGACTCTGCTTGTCCCTTGTTCCTAAACAAGACCTTTCATTCATTGACTTGGGACCCCCAAATTGCAATACTTCCTACTGGCCAGTGTTTAAACCAAGCATCCTTTTGTCCTGTTGTCTTTCCCTGGTGCCCACCCAGGGGTGACTTTTGTCACCTGTGTACTATGGACCATACATGAGACCAACTTTTCCCAGGTTCACGTGACTGAGTGCCAGCTAGGCCCCATATTCCTTATCGTTCTTTGCACTCACTATATTTGTGTAAGGAGCTGCCCACTCCCCACTCCAATTCATGTCTACCCAAAGCTTCTGTGGGTGACTGAATAATTTAAGATTTTGTTTTGTTTCTCGAGACAGGGTTTCTCTGTGGCTTTGGAGGCTGTCCTGGAACCAGCTCTTGTAGACCAGGCTGGTCTTAAACTCACAGAGATCTGTCTGCCTCTGCCTCCCGAGTGCAGGGATTAAAGGCATGCACTACCACTGCCTGGCTGAATTTAGGATTTTTACAGATGCCATTAAATAAAGTTATACTGAATTAAACGGACTCTAATCTAGTGACAGCCGGTCCTATAAGAAGAAAGCGAGGCTGCAGAAACACAGGGAGACACATGGCCTGAGACAACAGAAGCAGAGCCTAAAGGGGTACAGATACAGGCTGAATAAGGCAAAGAGCTGCAGTTCACAGGGGAGCCAAGCAGGCTCTTCCTGGGACGTGAAGAGCAGGCAGTCCCACAGGCCCCAGGTTTAGACTTTGAGTAAGGTTCAGTTCAGTTGTGTTGATCCGCCCTAGGAAGCAAACATTCTAACATCAAAGGTCACCCAATTAAGTTCCATTCCCCTCAGCTGCTGCCTCCAATGGCCTCTAATTCTCTCTGTCAGGCACCTGACTACCTGATGCTCTGACACGGTCTTCTCTCCATGCTGTCTTCCCAACCTTTGCATCTCTTGAAGGAATGTGTCTTTACTTCCAGAGTCAACCTTTCTCCCTGGTGCTGCCCTCTTCTCTTGTTTCCCGAGGGTCATCTTGCTGTTTGGCCTTGCCCTCCCATGGACTTTCAAACTCTTGCTTCCCAGGAAGATATGTGCTAGCCCACTCTGGGATGCTGTCTCCTTGGTAGAATGGAACAGAAAATGAAACGCCAGGCTTAGCAGCCCTTTGGTTTTGCCATCAAGGACCGTGAACCACTCTCCATTTTGCTCAACCTGGGTAATTTCATAAACCCAAAAGAAAACCAATATACAAAGCAAAGCGCTTTACATCTTCTAGAATTCAGGAATAGGAAAGAGCCATTGTCTAGGATTTTCATGATGCCTGCCTGAGACAGACATGGTTCTCATTTGTTGGTTGTGGCTTGAATGTACAATGTTTCCAACAAGCTCATGCTCTGAACACTTGTTCCCCGGATGGTGGTCCTATATGGAGACATGTGGAGCCATTGGGAAGTGGAGTCTAACTTGTGGAAGTAGGTTACTACTTCCAGCCCCTGCTTCCGATCCCACCACTCACCCCTGCCTCTTGGTTACTACTGGCTCTAACATCCCCCTCCCCACCAGTGTAGCTGAAATGCAGGAGGAAGTGATGGGTGGATTCCATGATGCAGCTCCCATGAGGTTGTCATCCATGGTAGAGTGGGACTTTGTAGTAATGCAGCTGTCTGGAGGTTACCCATGTCCTATAGGTAGCCCCTCCCTCACCTATGCTTTGTAAGTAATGCCAGTGAACTCTCTGGTATCCCAAGCTAGACCTCGATGGAATCATTTCTTTGCTCTGTCATCAGTGCCTTATATACTATGAAGAGATATTTGTTTATGTCCCCTCAGGAATAGTGACACAACAATAGTAGTCTTCCCACAAGGGAATCTAATATATGACAAATTCTAGGTGCCATGGTCTCCCTCTGAGCAGGACTTGACAGCTGCCACTTGCCATAACTCAGTCAGCCAAGATGGGAAGCTTGCCAGGGGGCACAGGCGGCTAAGACTCTATCCTTACCTTGTCTTGCCACAATTAAGCTGGCCATGCAGTCTGGAACACTTGTGCCCGCTGCCAGGAAGGTGATGCCCATGATGACATCAGGGATCCCAAGCGTGTATCCAATAATAGTCACCTGCAGAAGAGGTCAGAGTCAGAGATCGGGTGAACTCACAATGAAAAAGCCCTGGAAACGCTCCTTACCCGGTGTGCTTTTAAATTAAACGTGGCATTGTTTTAATTAGGAGAAAAATCTTGAATATGGCTTATTTTTAAAGTTGTTTTGGGGGGGAAGGTCCCATGTAGCCTAGGCTGGTCTTGAAAATGCTCTTTAGCTAAGGGTGACTTTGAGTCTTTCTGCTTCCATCTACCTCCTAAAAGCTGGGATTACAGGCATGTAGCAGCACACCTGGTTTATGATGTGCTGGGGACTGAACCCAGGGCTTGATGCATGCCAGGTAAGCACCCTACCAATGGAGCTACAGCTTCTTATGGGAAAAAAAGTGTTTTTTTTTTTTTGAGACAGAATCTTGGCTAGCCTGGACCTGTACAGACTAGGCTGGCCTCAAACTCAGATTCTCCTGTCTCTGACTCCCCAGTGCTGGGATTAAAGGCCTGTGCATTACAACGCATCCCTGGTTAATATTTCAATGGCTTCTTGTTGAATTTCTATTAAGGACTTCTTGTATACCAGGCAGTCTACAAAGGTATCTTACTCCCTGTCTTAGTCAGTGTTCTATTGCTATGAAGAGGCACCATGACCATGACAACTCTTATAAAGAGAAACTTTTCACTGGATGGCTTGGCTCACTTATAGTTCAGAGGTTCAGCTCATTATTATCAACATCATGGTGGCACATTGCAGCATTCAGGCAGACGTGGTGCTGGAGAGGTAGCTGAGAGTTCTATAACTTTCCCAGGCAACAGGAAGTGATACGTCTCACTGAGTGTGGCTGGAGCATATATAGGAACTCAAAGCCCACCTTCACAGTGACACACTTCCTCTAACAAGGCCACACCTCCTGATAGTGCCACTCCCTTTCAAACCACCACACTTTAATAATCTTATCTGTTCTATCATTTGCTGCCACTGGTGAGGAGGACACTACTGTTATGCCAAATGAGAGCCAGAGGGGCTAAGTACCAATGCCCATGGGCACCAGCTGCTCTCAATGGAGCATGGACTCCCAAGCAAATGCTTCCATCTCCTTCCCAGCTACATGTCTGTACGTCAATCTCTGAGTTGTCGTGTCTCTGTACGTCAATCTCTGAGTTGTCGTGTCTTTATTTCTTTAGAAGACACTCCAAGACACAGATCAACTGGATCAAATGTTTCACTGGCCGGTGAGTGCCCTCTGAGATAAAGACACTGGGGAGCTTGCTGGAGCCATTAGCAGCAGAGTTGGGGCAGCCAGATAGAAAGTTTTAGAGGCCTTTGGACCACCCTGGCTTACCCCCTTGGTTGCAGTTTGCCTCTTTCTAGAGATCACCAACAGTGGTGTCCCTCAGAACTGATCATGTCTCAGTTGTGATAGTTTTAATTGTCAACTTGACAGAAGTTAGAGTTATCAGAAAGGAAGAAAAATCTATTGAGAAAAGGTGTCCATAACATCCAGCTGTAGGGCATTTTCTTAATTAGTGATTAATAGGCAAGGGCCCATCCCATCGTGGGTGGAGCCATCCCTGGGCTGGTGGTCCTGGGTTCTGTAACGAACCAGGCTGATCAAGCATGAGGAGCAAGCCAGTAAGTAGCTCTCCTCCATGGCCTCTGCTTCAGCTCCTGCCTCCAGGTTCCTGCCCAGTTTGAGTTCCTATCCTGCCTTCCTTCAATGATGAACCGTGATACGGAAGCATAAGCCAACTAAGCTCTTTCCTTCCCGATTTCCTTTGGTCACGGTTCTTCATTATAACAATAGAAACCCTGAGATAACCTTAGGATTACCTGTGAAGACAGGATCAGTGAGGAGTTGTCTAGATGAGATTGGCTTGTGGGCATGTATGTGGGGGATTGTTTAATTTTGTTAATTGACATGGGAAGAGTCGGCCCACTATGGGCAGCATCATCCCTTGGCTTTGGGTCCTGAACTGAAAAAGACTGGAGAAAGTGAGCTGAGCCCTGAGCACCCAGGCATTCTCTTCTCTCTCTGTTCTTGAGTGTGGATGTGATATGACTAGTGAGTGGTTTTAAGCTCCTTTGGGTTGCTTTCTGCCCATGTTTTTTTTTTTTTTTTTAACAGCAACAGTACACTAGTTAATGGTTCCAGTCCCAGCAACTGCTGTATGACTTTGGACAATCAGGCTTGCTGCTCCGAGCCACAGCTCTCTCATGGGCTCAGTGGTAAGGATGAAATGAGGAAGTGTAAGGTGAATACCTGGCCAGGGCCACATGGTCATGGCGCAATGTTTCCCTTTATTTCAATCATTTGTTTGTACTCAACGGGGACAAGAAAACGAGAGCAATCAGATTTCAGGGTTCTGAGGGCCCCAGACTAAAGGTGTTTCCCAAGTGCAGGCTCAGCCGATATGTGTGGATTACAGAAACAGCCCTGGGAGAAGAACAACAGATGAGTTTGAACATACTGCCCACATGGAGAGAGGGTCCAACAAGCTACCATGCACCCCTGCTCTTGAATGGGGACAGACAGACAGACAGACAGACAGACAGACACACCTCATCTTCTCAGACTGTGGCACACTGCTAACATGCATCGACTTGGAAGGAGGGATCAGGACAGAGATAAAAGAGCAACTGATCCACCATCACTAAATCCGCACTGTTGATCAAAGCCACCGGCTGTGACATATGAGTTTTGAATCAGTGACACTGGACACCTTAAGGGCAGTAACTGAACTACTGTGGAGTTGCTAGAACTGATTCTCCTTAAACTACTGAACCACAGCCTAAGAAACAGCAAGGCGGGGAGAAGATGGGCACAACTTGTAGGTATGCCCACACACTTCAGGGTCTTGGGCCTTATTCTACGCTGGACTCAAACCCCAGCGCTCCAAGCTTCCAGATATGTAGACTTTGAATGGAGGCAGAGCCGTGCTCCCAGCTTCTCTTTGTTCCTCAGTGACCCCAATTGTGCTTTAGAAAGCACAGTCCATTCGAAGGGCCCTCTACTTGACATTGACAGTGCTTGTTTTTTTTATTAAAAATTATTTTTTGAGATAAGATTTCTCTGTAGCCTGACCCTCCTGGAACTTGCTCTGTAGACTAGGCTGGCCTAGAACTAACAGATATCAGCCTGCCTCTGCCTCCCAAGAGCTAGGATTAAAGGTGTGCACCTCTAACATTTGCATTTGGGTCTTCTTCACCCCTTGGAGGTGACAGACAGTCTTAAAGGTGATGGGATAGTCCGGTAGCTTTTTCTCCTTGGTGCCTCATTAGGACAAATGGAAGTAAGCACTGGTCACACCTTAGAGATCAAGGTGAACTCAGAGACACTATCTTTTTTACCTGCTTTTATCATTAAGATGGTTTTATTTCCCCAAACCGAGGCCATCAAAGTCATACCACAGGTCAGATCAGCCCAGCAAGGTGGCTCTCATGACCCCAGTCCAACCTAGCCTAGGACTCTGTTTTTCCAAACAAAAGCAGGATTTGTAAATGAAGATGCTGAAGGTGGGAGTGTCCCATCTCATTGCCACTAGAGCACAGTGAACAGCACTGACATTTTCCCTAAGGAGAGAAGAAAGAATTTCACAAATTCTTTAATTTGGCCTTCTTAGTTCCCATGCCTACTCAAATGTCACAAAATACTTTATTTTTTTAACTTGTTATGTTTTGGGAATATGATTTAATAAGTAACATCACTGGTGCCTTTAAAATGTAAAGAAGGCTGACTTTTCTATTCAGGGAAAGTAAGAAGTGAGATTCAATTATTTTAAGGTATGGTTGTTATTGTCTTTGAGAGTCATCTTCTTCTAGGGGTGTGGGTAGAAACTATTTCAGGCTCTTTTCTCATACCAACACAAGAAAACAAGCTCCCAAACAAACAAACTAACTAAAAATATTCCATGTGCTATTCAGGACACATATGGGCTCTTCACACGAAAGGCTGGGAAGAAGGGAAATGAGATGGAGGCTGGTTGGGGAGCAGGTGTTTAACTATGGGCCAACAAGCTTGAGAGGTGATAGCGGCCACCCCAGCTTCACAGAGGGGCTCATGTTGGCTCCCTGAGTTGGGGCAGTGAGTCACTTGCTCAATTGTAATGGTCTTAAGAGAAAGGACTATTCTTTTGGGCATGGTATGTGGCTCAGTATCAAACACTTGCCTAGTATATGCAAGGCCCTATGTGACTTCCTACAGCCCATCCTTCCTGTTAACCTGCATCCTTCCTCTAGGGTGAAGGGAAAGAGGCCCCTGGGCCCACAGAGGTCTCACCAGTCAAGCCCTGCTCACTCACCTTCCCTGATGATGACCTCTGTGTTAGGAGGAGAAGGAAATGATTTAACGAGGGCCATGCAGCTGACGGATGAGCGTCACAATGAATGGGAATAAGCCATATGGCAGCCATGGTCCCTCTTATTTCTCCTAAGCCCCTGCAGGAAATGGGGGTTTTAGAATGCTATCATTAGCCCCAGCTATTCATATAATTGTGGGTTCTCTATGCCTCGGTTTCTCCACCAATAAAATGGGGGCACTAAAATATTTATTTCATGGGGATGTTATGAGGTCAAAATGGGTCTTCTATAAAATTGTCCTGTGTGTCTGGCACACAGAAAAGGGGTCCACAGGTGGGACCGAAGTCTAGAAGAGGTTGATTAGGGGCTGTCACTCACCAGCCACACCATGAGGTAGGAGAACACGGCGATCCACAGCGTGGCCGTGACGAAGGTGACCATGAAGAACTTCTCCCAGCGGGGCTTGCTGCAGTTGGGGATGGTGACACAGAGGAGGAAGATGAGGGGCCAAGTGAACACCCACTTAGCCTTGTCGCCTTTTGCCTCTGCAAAGGGGTATGGGATAGAGCAAAGGGTGGACAGAAAGACATTGGGTTACGTGGTTGCTTGCCCACTCCTGGTTTATTGTTTTCAAGTGAAACTTGGTGTGACTCCAAGTAACTGAGGCCACAGAACTGTCCTCCATCAGGTCATCTGGAAGTAGCAGGAAGACTCAGTGCTTGTTGGCTGACCAGCATTAGTCCATTGTAATCCTTGATTGACCAGACAAGGAAGGCAAACCAAGAGCAGGGATGACACTGATTCAGGGGAGCTGGGATATGGGTTCTGGAATCAGACAGCTGGAGGAATCCCATCAGTTCTGCTTGTCCCTCTGGGGATAAGGGTCAAACTAGGACAATGCAATAGAGTAGCTGGCCTGTGGAGTGGGGCAAGCATGGCGCTGAGCGCTTTGCTTCTCGCTGCTCTCGTCTGCTCATAAGAACATTCCCGTTGTCTTGGTTGTTGCAGGAATGGTGTGACGTGGAGTGTGGGAAGCACCAGGCACGCAGCCCAGCACAGAGGAGGAGGGAGCAGAAGCCGGAAGGCACACTGAGAACTCGTGCGCGAGACCCCAAAGCTGATGGGAAGCACCAGTGTGTGCATGCAAGAAGGGCACACGTTGGGGCCGGTGAGATGGCTCTGTGGATAAAGTCTCTGTTGACTTATTACACAACTGACTCCTAAAAATTGTCCTCGAACCTCCATGCACCACACATGTGCACAGACGATAACACAAAATATTTTACTACACTTACACATTTCTGTATATCTTTATTTTGTGTGGGTGCGTGGGGATGTGTATCACGGTGCTGGTGTGTGTAGGTCAGAGGACAGCCTGTGGGAGTCGATTCTCCTCCTACCATGTGGGTCTGGGTCACTGACCTCAGGTCATCAGGCTTGATGTCAAGAGCTGTTACCCTAGGAGCCATGCCATTGGTCCTCAAATATTTTAAAAACAAAGTACACATATTCCCCTTGAATACACACAAACAGTTCTCTAGAATGGGCTGAGTGTGTAGCTGTAAAACAAGGCCCAGTGGGTTTAGGACTGATATCAGGCGGTGTGTGCTTGTCAACCTCAAAGGAATGGAATTAGAACTCAATATTGAGAGGAAAGCTGGAAGATTGGCAAACACGTGGAAATCGCATAGCATAGTCCTAAGTAACCAACAGGTCAGAGAAGATATCACTAGGGAAATTAGGAAATAATGGAGGAAACAGAAAGCAAAATGTCAAAACTCGCAGGATGTGGTTGAGAGAGGCTCGCTCTATCTCCCATTTCTAACTGTAAATGCCCAGGTTGAAATGGGAAGCATTTAAAACCCAGGAGCTTATATTCCTCCCAAGACAAGACAAAGAGAGGATTAAGTCAAAGAATGCAAAAGGAAAGAGTGACCCATGGGGAATTCCTGGGGCCTGGGGCTAGACAGACTAGCTAAACTGGAGGACCTGGAATTGGCCTCTGGCTTACACACACACACACACACACACACACACACACACACACACACACACACACTTCCTACACACATGAGCAACATACAAGAGAAAAGGGGTTTGAATAGACCATTCTCCAATGACACATACAAATAGCAGTTAAACCTATTTAAAAATGCCCAACACACAAAATAAAAAAATACATACATAAATGTAATATTCTTTAGTCTTTAAGAAAATACAATTAAAATTATTTCATACCCATAACTATGACTACAGTAAAAAGACATAACAAATATTGTCAAAGATATAGAAAAGTACAAACCCACACATACTGGAGGAGTGAATACAAAATATATAAACTCCTTAGAAATCAGTCCAACAGTTCTCTTAAGGAGTTCAACAGAGCTGGGTAGTGGTGGTGTACACCTTTAATCCCAGCATTCGGGAGGCAGAGGCAGGCAAATCTCTGTGAGTTCAAGGCCAGCCTGGTCTACAGAGTGAGTTCCAGGACAGCCAGAGCTACACAAAGAAACCCTGTGTCAAAAAAACAAAAATTAAAAAAAAATAAAGGTGTTCACCTGAGAGAGATGAAGATAAACGTTATCACAAAAACTCAAATGCTCACATGGTTACTCCCAAATGGAAACAACCCAACTAAAACTCCAGTGAGGAAAGCACGAGCCAGCTATGGCATGTATGTCCTTCAGGGGAAGGACTGAAACACTGAGGCATGCATGTCTCTGCAGGGAGGAGTGCTAAAATGATTATGACAAGGAGGGAAGCCAGACACAAAAGCCACATAGCGCTAGTCTCCATCCAGATGATGTCTGGAACAGAACAATCCAGAAACAGAAAGGAGCTCAGTGGTTACCAGGGAGGGAGACAGCACTGGGAAGTCTTTACTTGTGGATGGTGTTTAGTGATTTTATCTTTGTTTTATAACAAAAATATGTTGGAATTATATACTGACGATGGTCACATTGTTCTCTGAATACAGAAGGAAAAATGTGCCACAAAGGGTCTATTTTATGGCATATGAGTTATATCTCAGTTTTTTAAATTACAGAGCAGGTTGGAGCACCTCAGTTTCGGAGCTGTGTAGGTGCACTATATTATTTCCTAAACAATTATAATCAAAGTGTGTTTACTTACAAAGACAAAGCAAAACAAAGCAACAATGACAATAGACTAACCTAGGCTGCCTATAACCGAGCAAAGAGAATGTGGTTAGCTTGAGATCAGCAAGTCAGCTGGTTATCCATCCAGATGCTGCAGTCAGGAAAACATCTGTCTCCTAGGTCTTATTCTAAAGAAACATCTCCATACTGGGTATGCCCAGCATAGACAGGAGAATGGTTTCTGTCCCATGGTTTGCCCCAAATTCCAGGCTCCCATCTTGCTAACTACATCCCAACCCTTTTGGGCTGCTGAGGAAGACTGAGGCATTCGAAGACTCCATGCAAAGGGGAATAATTCTCTTCAAGGAACTGTGACCCTGGCCCCCTAAATACCCAGGAGCCTCTCCACAGATAGATACAAAAACTATGGAAGGACACATTTCTTCTCTCATAGACACCAAATCGCAGCAGGCGTTTGTCCTTTTGCTGGTATAGGCTTTGCATATTGTTTTGACATCTGTCATCATCTTGGCCCCACCCAAGCAGTTAGCATCAACACCCACCATTGGTTTCCTAGGAAACTGTCCTCCAGCGGACCCTGTCTCCACTGCTGTGGTTTTTAACAATTGGGTGTTACATACTAGTGGGTTAGAAAAATCACTTTAGTGGAAGTAAATCAGTACTTCCTTAAAAAGAAATAAAAATAATGGGGTTACATACAGTGAAAGCTAAAAACCATTCCATGAAACCAGTGTGTGTGTGTTTGTGCATGTATGCACATATATTTATGTGCATACGTATGTGTTATGGGTCAGAGGTCAACCTTGAGTGTCATTCCTCAGGATTTACCCACCTTGCCTTTTTTCTGACAGGGTTTCTCACTGGGAACTGGGTGCCATTTCCTCCAGGCTCCTTGGCCTTTGAGCCTGTCTCTGGCCTCCCAGCAGGTGGACTGACTACAAGCACCACCAGGAAATAATGCTAAAAAGCTGTGAGGCCACAGGGTGATGGGGGCTTTAGTGGTAGCATTCTTGCCTTCCAAGTGGCAGCCACCTCAATGCCCCTGGAAACCCCTCCTGGTGCCTAGCCCTGCCCTTCCCATGCACCGTTACAGATTGGTGGATATGCCAACACCAAGGAGGTCTCATTTCTTCCCCTAAGCCTCTGATTTCTCTCTTGAAGTAGAACATTACAATTTAATTATGTGACAAGAAGTATTTAAAACGGACTGTAACAAAAACAGATGGCCCATCATGCCAGAGGAAAAGAACAGACGTGGTAGCCGATGAAAACCTCACACTAATTTGGATGGGGCACTAATTAGACACTTCAATTAAGGGGGTGGTTAAGCTATGGTCCTAAGGTGGACTGCACCCTTGGCTGCTGGAGAGAGTTTCTGGGGCCCTGGAGCTAAGTGTCCACATGGCTGAGACAGTGTCACTGCTTCTCAAACTCAGAGCCCCTCAGAAGGCTCTGGCCAGCCTACAGGACTGATGTGTTGGAAGGTCTGGATGAAGGGGCTGAGAACTTGCCTTTTTCAAAACATTGCATCTCCCCTATGTTATTCAAGTTGGCCTCCCAACTTCTGGCTCCTCCCACTCATCCTGAGCCACAGTTACTCATGACTGGGCTAGAGAGACAGCTCATCCGTTAAGAGCACTGGCTGAGCTTCCAGAGGACTCGGGTTTGCTTCCTAGCATCTTCATGGCACCTTACAACTACCTGGAACTCCAGTTCCAGGGGATCTGATGCCTTTTTTTTTTTTTTGGCCTCTCCATGCACTAGGCACACAAGTGGTGCAGACATACATGCAGGTCAAACATCCACACACATTACAAGAAGAGGAGGAGGGGGAGGGGGACAAGGATGAGGGGGACGAGGAAGAACATGAGGAGGAGGAGGAGGAAGAGGAAGAAGAGGCAGAAGAAGGAAGAGGAGATGACAAGAGATATTTCTAATTAGTTCCTAGTGGTTGCTTAGGCTGGACCACAGTTTAAGAACCCCACTGTAGGTCAACCCCATTTGCAAACACTGGAGATATAATCACCACATCAAAACGTCACCCATTTAAAGTGTTTGGTTAGGTGGGCTTTAGTATTTACATAGCCTTAGCTCCAGTATAATAACATTCAAAATGATTTCCACCAGCCTGGGTAGAAACCCATGCCTGTTAATAGTGATTCCTACCTCCTCTAAACTCTGGGAAGCACAGACTTGTTTTCAACGTCTAGGTTTAATTATTCTACACATCTCAGCTAAATGGAATAGAACTGTGTCCCTTTTTGCCTGGGTTTCTTCACTTGGCACAGTGTTCATGTAGCATGCACTAATACTTTATTCCTTTTCACAGATGAGTAATCTTCAACAACATGAATATGTGTTTTTTTTCTTTCAGGGCTGGGTATTGAACCCAATGCCTGGCATCTGCCGGGCAAGCACAGTCAAATGCTCTGTTACTGAGCTGCAGCCCTGGTCCTGTATGGGGCATATTATTCTTATTCATCCTTAGTGGATGTTCAAGTTATTCCTACTTCTGGGCTACTATGTGTACACATATACACACACACACACACACACACACACTCTGGCCTCTCTTTGCAAGTAGGCACACAAGCGGTGCAGACACACATGAAGGCGAACCATCCACACATACGAGGAGGAGGAGGAGGAGGAGGAGGAGGAAGAAGAAGAAGAACAAGAAGAAGAACAAGAAGAAGAAGAAGAAGAAGTCGTCATATTTCTAACTAGTTTTCAGTGGAAGTACAGGAGTAGAATTAATTGCAGGGTCCACAGTATCTCTATTTAACGCTCTGAGAAACCACTGGTGTGCTGTCTAAAGTGGCAGCAGCATTTTACTTCTCTTCCAGTAATGTGTGAAGTCCTCTCCCCCCACCTTTTGGGTAACATTTGTTAATAACTTTCTTCTTTTAGTCACTTGAAGGATATGAAGCAGCAGATCACTGTTTTTTGTTTGTTTTTAACACAAGGTCTGGTCATGTACTCGAGGCTGGCTTTGAACTTGCAATACCTCTACCTCAGTGTTCTGAGTGCTAGGATTGCAGGCGTAAGCCACCACATCTGGCCTCATTGCACTTTTAATTAGAGTTTTTCTAATAACTTAGACGCTGAACATCTTTTAAGGCTTATTGATCATTTGTACATCTTAAGACAAACACCCAAAGCCTTGGTCTATTTTCTGATTTTGGCCAAAATCCTTGGTCTTCCACTGAACATGCACTGGCAGTGGCAGGTTTTCATTGCTACTCACTATCTGGTTGAAGAATTTTTACCAGATGTTTTCTGAAAAAAATTTAATCAAGAAAGAGTATTGATCTTTGCTTATATTACACTGTCTAAATTGCTGCACCCGTCCGTGCATGTGTGCGTGTGCGTGTGCGTGTGTGTGTGTGTGTGTGTGTGTGTGTGTGTGTATGCACGCGTGAATATGCACACACGCACGTGCCGGGTGCCGGTGTACTGGGGTGGGGATGGAACCTAAGGCCTCCCGCACACCAGGCAAGCACTCTATCACTATACCATATCTCTTCTTTCTTTTTCTTTTGAGACTGAGTTTCCCGAGTTGCCCCTGTTGGCCTTGAACTTGATTTGCAGCCCAGGCAGGTTTTGAATTTGAGATCTTCCTGCCTCAGCCTTCCAGCTAGCTGGGATTACAGATCTGTGTCATCATGTCTGGTGACACTGACTAATCTTATACAATGATCAAAACCGGAACTCTTGGGATAAATTCCACTTGGTAAGATCCATTTTATAAAGTTAAACCGTCCCTCACAGAAATTAATGACTAGCTAATGAAATAGTAAAGGCACAAACAGAGCTATTTCCTCCTCCTGGTGGCCTCAGCTGTGGGGAGGAGACGGTGCTGTCAAGGAGAGATTAACCAATGCTGTCTTGTCATTGTCCAACATTTACATCGTCTCCCACTTCCTGTAGGCAGGGTTTGCAAATATTCTGCTTTCTGTATCTGTTTTGGAGACGGCATTCCCCCTATTTCACAGGTTAGTAAACAGAGGTTTGGTTAAATCCATGGCTTATTTAAGCTCAGACAGCGGAAGATGGTACCAGCTCCTCAGATCTCCATCTGGCTCCCTGTGTTAGCTGCTCTCTTATCCCTGGGTCTCACAATTCCAGATCTGTGGGCGTCCCTCTGTACCCCTAGTTGGCAGGTCACGATCAGCCCATCATCAATTTATCCCGTTGCTTTGGAGGCCACAGAAAATGCTGTCAAGATTCGCTAGTCTTTGGGCTGGAGAGATGCCTCAGAGGCTAAGAGCATGCGCTGCTCTTCCAGAGGACCCAGGTTCTGTTCCCAGCACCCACTTCAGGTAGCTCACAATGGCCTGTAACCCCAGCTCCAGTCTGATATGTACTCATATGCACACAGACACAGGTGTGCAAGCATGCACACACACACACACACATACACACATGCACACACTTAAAAATAATAGATAATCTTTGAAAAGCTTTTTTATTCTCTTAATCCTGGAGTAAACTTTGCAACCCATCATTTTTGTTATTTTTTTTCTTCAGTGTGAAACAATTTTTTTTTAATTTTATTTTCCAGTTTAAATTTAGATAAGAAACAAGGTTGCTTCACAAGTCAGTTCCAGGTCCCTCTCCCTTTCCCTCCCTTCCTCCCGAGCCCTTCCCCCCCCCCGTTATCCCCTCATTTCCCCAGGGAGGGTGAGGCCCTCCATGGGGGTGTGCATAGTCTGTCATTTCATATAGGGCAGGGCCTAGACCCTTCCCCAAGAGTTCGGGGTGAGAGTGCACCTCACATTGTTCTATGGGAGTCCAAAGTCCGTGTGTATACTTGGGATGGGTACTGATCTGCTGCCCAAGGCTCAATAGATTCCCTAGGCCTCCTCACTGACACCCAGATTCAGGGGGTCTTGATCAGTCCCATGCTGGCTTCCCAGGCTGATGCCTGGGATTCAAGAGTTAACCTTTGTCTGGTCAGCTGCTTCTGGGGGTTAAACCAGCCCAGTCTTAATCCCTTTTATCATCAGTCCTCCCTCTCTGTTACTGGCTTTCTTGAGTTCAGCTCAGTACTTAACCAAGGGAGTCTGCCTCTTCTTCGATCAGCCACTAAAATTTTCATTACATTTTTATGACATTGATGAGTTTAGAGTCTTCTAATCACTAACAATAATAATTCTCGTTATTCTTCTCAATAAACTGGCTGTTTCCTGACAGGCACATGGGTGTACTGAACACGGCCTGGCGTGGAGCAAGCATTAATTGGAGCTGCTGCTGTCACCCACCCACTATCTTCCACCTATCACATGCCTCCTTTTCAAGCACTGCTTGTGGTTGTGAACAGACGGGTTTTGATCCTGAGGGCTCTGGAGGGTCAAAGAGGAGCCCAGGAGGTACAGATGTATGGCCGAGGTTTGTGGGAGAGAGGGTGGGAAAACATTATACAACAGTAAGGTTGGGGGCAGGTCCTGCTTAGGGTGAGTCACAGGTAGGCTGGCAGACCGGGGGACAGGGACACCAAAGGCCCAGAAAGAGTTGCTTCCTGGCAGCAAACCCTGGAGGCCGCCTTCCTGAGGGCCTGGTCTTCCTCTCACGCTGAGGAGCAACTTAGGGAACCGCATCAGGCTTCTTGAGAGCGTAGCTGCGCTGCCTCCCAGACACCGCTGTCCCCCGGTGGAAGGACAGTTCTGACCCGCATCTCTCTGTCTATGGAGAAGTCGGAGTCCCCTCATCTGGGACTGGTCCCAGAGACCCTGGCCTCTCTGAGTCAACTCATCCTCATCTGCCTGAGCTTGCTAAGGAAAGCAGAGCATTCAAATGCATGCTCTGCCGCTGAGGGCCTTGAGTTCGAGTCCCTAGAAGTGGTAAGTGGTGGATGAGCGCCAGAACCCCCAAGGGTTCCCAGCCCCATGCTGCCCTCTCGTCAGAGTGGGCTCTAGGGCCCAGTACTTACCAGCCGCAGACCTAGCAGTGGGACTTCCCTTCCCATAGTCTGCTCCATTTTCACTGACATCAAAAGAGGGAGCCATTTACAGACAGGCGGGCCTGGGTGCCAGTTCCAGCTGTGGCTCCTATTCACAATCTCAGAGTCCACATGAGGGAAATGGGAATCCACCCGCCCTCCCAGCAGGAGCCGCCGGCAGAGTCCAAGTACAAACACGAGATGCTTAGTGGACATTAGGGACCACGGGGGTGGGGTAGGAGAATGCTGTGCACCTAGAGTCCATCCCTCCCTTGTCTCTCTAGGCTCTGTGGGTTCCTCATGCTCCCCCTGCCTCAGGTCTGGGTTAGTCGTGAAAGTGCTTTATAGCTTCACCATGACCTTCCCACAAACATGGCCCTTAGCATCTCCCATGGCAAGGTGTCCATTCTGTGTCCCCCCACCCCCACCCTGCCCCGCCCCGTCTACAGAGGCTGCAAAGGAAGCAAAGGCCTCCTCTTCTTCCTCCTCCTCCTCCTCCTCCTCCTCCTCCTCCTCCTCCTCCTCCTCCTCCTCCTCCTCCGAGTTCTAGTTCTGGCTTCCCAGAAGGTTCCTCAATCTAAGAAGCAGAAGTGAGGAGAGGTGGGGCCCCTTTTCTGTGGCTGTGGGTTCGTGAGCATGCAGTAAGCTGCGGGGGAGCTGCGTTGGCTACAGCGCTGAGCACAGCCTGGCAAGCTTCTTTTTAACAATCCCCTTTGGGCCAAAGGAGCTGCGTGGTTTCAGCCGCCAGCCTCGGGCATCACAGAAAAGGTCAGGGCTCCCTGGCAGGACCCTGGGTCAGAATCCTGGGTGTCCCGGTGCTGCCCTGCTCTGGCAGAGGGGATGCATCTTGGGATTTCCTCGAAAACTGACATGATGCAGGCTGGGTTTGGGCCTGGTGGAGAGCTCTCTTTGAGGAAGCCATTGGCTGAGTTTCCTATTTGGAATATAGTCTAAAAATTCCCAGTAATGCTTTGAACGCGAACATTCAGAGACTGTCTACCGCTAACCACAGAGAACCACTGCTTTCACTGAAGAAAGAATGCTGAGCCTCCCACAGCAGAGCATGAGGCTCTACGAGTTCTTTGAACAACCACTTACAGCCTGGAGTTATGGTTCAGAGGTAGAGCACTTGCCTAGCATGCACAACGGTATGGGTTTCATCCCCAGCAGGGCAAACTAATAATAACAAGTAGTTGATAAATTAATTATATCTAAACTACTTGAAGCCCAAAAGTAGAAACAACCCAAATGTCTAAACAAGTGTGGGATGTTCACTAAAAGGAAAAAAAATACAGTACACGTTACCGTGTGGCTAAACCTTGAAGACACTCTGCAGCCTGGAACAAGAGGTTGTATGTCACATGATCTCCCATGTGTGAAATATGCAGCTTAGATCTCTCTAAAGAACAGAAGTAGGCTAGCTGTTGCCAGTGTTGGGGGGGGGCTGCAATAGTTATAGAGTTTCTCTGGAGGAATGATAACAACTCCTTAATAGTGACTGTGGCAATGGTTGTATACCTTGGCGAACCCACGAAAAGGTATGAATTATATCTCAATAAAGTTGTTCTATTCAAGAATCAAAGTGCTCAGCCAGGATTTGTTCCTATTGGTCTGTGAGCTGATACCTCAGGGATGCACATAGTGACAGACAGGAGAGTGAATGACTGACAGGAGAGTGACTGACAGACAGGAGAGTGACTGACAGACAGGAGAGTGACTGAAGGGAAAAGTCTTTGAAATCATGACTCTGACATAGAGGCTGCACACTATGAGGTGTCTCTGGAAGCTCCCATGACCAAGGAAAGAGCAGGTCATTTCCAACAAAAGTTCCAAAGAGTCTATGGGGCCTGGGCAGTGGGAACAGTGGCGCAGCTGTGCACAGCATCCTAGGAACTGCAGATAGATGTCCCCATACAAGAGGAGGCAGTACCAGGGGTTCAGAGAGGACTTCATCAGTACCGGAACTGGAGGCTAGAGGACTTCATCAGTACCGGAACTGGAGGCTAGAGGACTTCATCAGTACCGGAACTGGGGGCTGAAGAACCCAAAGGCCTTCTAGACAGGCTCCCCATCAGAAGCCCCGCCCAGTGTAAGCGAAGAAGCCCTGAGAAATCCTGTCATGGACTGAGCTGCATCCTTTGCTATTTCAGTTGAGAGCTGAATCCCTAACCCTAAAGTGACCATATCTGGGGGCAGGGCATTCTGGAGGCAATTCAGGTTCAATGAGCTCTTTAAGGGTGAAAGAAGGGGGCTTTAGCCAGGAAAGTATTTGCCATGTAAGGATGAGGACCAGAGTTCAATCCCCAGAATCCACATTAAAAAAAATAAATAAAAAAGATAGCCAGGTGTGGTGCTGTCTTTAACCCTCAAACTACAGAGGTGCAGATGGGGAGAATCCTGGGGCTCACTGTCCAGGCAGCCCAGATGAACTGACAAGTTCCCAGGTCAGTGAGAGACCCCATCTCCCCCATCTCAAGAAGCAAGGTGGGGAGTGACTGAAGAAGTCACCTGAGGTTGACCTCTGACCTTCAGGTGGACACATACACAGATACATGTGAGGTTGACCTCTGACCTTCACATGGACACACATAGACACATATGAGGCTGACCTCTAAGCTTCACATGGACATACATCGACATATATGAGCTTGACTTCTGACCTTCACATGCACACACATAGACACATGTGAGGTTGACCTCTGGCCTCCACATGGACATACATATAGTTACATACATGTACATGGACACACAGAGTGTTGGAGATTCTGAATGTTCTCTCTTTCTAGGTGTATGCACCAAACAGAGGCAGCTGAGCTTGCAGTGGGCAACCAGGAGGCCATCCCAGCCACGCTGCTATCCTGATGGCAGACTTCTGGCCTCCAGAACTGTGGGAGGAGAGATCCCTGTCGCTTACAGGGCCCAGCCTATGGTGACTAGCACAGAGAGCTAGAGGAATTCATGTGGCCCCTGGCATGTGTCCCAGCAGATGTTGGCTGCCCCGATGATGGGACAGGAAGGTCCTGGTGGGTACAATATGGAATGGGAGAGAAAGGTTCTACTGCAGGGCCAGGAAGGCTGTCATGGACACACAGGGCATCCCAGATCATAACCCAGCTACAAACAACTGACATCAGTGGTTTTCCCCTGGTAGGGAGCAGGGTACCTGATGTGAGGATACAGCAAGGACTGTTGACCCTGGTTTCCACAAGAGGCAATGATTCACCTCTTCCCTGGGAGACCACACCCTAGCTTCTGGGGGCCAGGGTAGGAAGAGGAAACCCCAGGCTATGAGGAGGCTTGGGCATTACTGCCCTAGCTTTTGGATGGTCAAAGTAGGGCCTCTGCCTCCTGTTCTGGACAGCTATAGTGAGGGAAGGATGGAATGTGTGGTCAGACTTTTGGCTCCTGAGGCCATAGTAGACCAAGTAGAATTTGCTTGGACCATACACACACACAGACACACAGACACACACACACACAGACACACACACACACACACACACACACACACACACACACACACGGTTCTTCTTTTGTGACACTGCAACACAGTGCTGTTATCTATAAAGTTCCTAAGAACCGCCCAGTTTAAAAGAAAAGTCTGGATGTTTTTTGTCAGATTTGTCTGGGAAGCCTGGAAGCTCCTCGGGAAGAGGGATTATAGTCTGCCCTGTCCCAACTGTAGCCTAAGGCCAGAACACAGCCTAGAGCCCAGACGTTGACTGCCTAGGAGAATAACTGCACAGTGCTTACAGGCCTGTGCCTGGCATGTAACAGGCGCTCAGCGTGGCCTATTTCCTTCCTTTGACTTTCAAAATGGAGGATTCCTGAACCCGTGGCTTTTCTAGAACATCGACTGTGGTCCCATCAGGGTGGATGGAACCTGGGCACAGCATACACTGTGTGGATGAAGCAGTCCACATGAATTCTTAGAGTGCCTACTATGCATTAGACAGTGCAAGGCCTGGTGATATTATCTTATGAACTGTTTAGGATACAAGTGCCAGCCCCTACTGCGTGGATGAGTAGGGGGCCCAGGGTCACAGTGCTCCGGAGAAAGGTAGGGCTGAAATTCAAATATAGGACCCCCAGACTCTAGAGCTTGCCCCCAGCCTGCCTGAAACAACACAAAATCATGAGCATGGGCGTGGCTCACACCAATCTCTTGAGCCCTTAATATAGCCACGTGGCTCCCAAGTTGGCCCCAGGGACTTCTTCCTTTTCCAAAGGTCCTAGTACTTGGTATCCCTAAGGGCTGTGGTGGGGAGAACAGCAGCCTCATGGACTCCCAGGAGGCATCTCAGAGCTACCACAGGCCCTAGGCCTGTGAAACCAGCAGAGCTGAACTGAATGGAGGCCAAGAGGGCCTAGAATTAAGGCCATGGGTGTGGTATTCACTGGTCTCCTTAACTTCCTATGAACCTTGACCTCTACCTCCCCCCACCCAGGTCACTGTCTGCACCTAGAGGGACAGCCACCACCCGGAACTGTTTCCATGGCTATTCTGCTCCCAGGGAGGAGGAAGAGGGACTATAGTTTCCACGGGCAACCCTGTAAACACCTCAGCTACACAAAGGGCACTTTCCCTGGATAGGGAAGCTGGCTGGATCCTGAGCATGGAGCCAGCCCTGAGGGGAAGCTGAGGAAGCTACTGTTCCTGGCTAGGTCAAGGCCACACCCCAGGACATCCTGAAACCAAGAAGGAAGGTGGGCCAACTGTGGAGGAAGGTCAGAGCTCCCCGAAGGGCTCAGGGAGAATTCACAAAACAGTTACCTAGGGGGCAGCTATGGGTGGGGCGGTCCCTGGCAATAGCGCCATGCTATGTAGTGACCCGCCCTGAGACCCCCACAGCTATATCCCTGAGGTGTTCCGGATTTGGATGTAGCAGAGAGGGAGGGGCAGGTCCCAGGGGCTGTTCCACTTACTCCTGCCACATTTGAGGCTTGGAGGAATCAGAAATGAGTCATCCTTGCCAGGGGCTACCCGACTCTGCAGAGCAAGAGCTGAAGCTCATGTGTCTCTCCAGTAGCCTTCCGGATGTCGGGACTAGGATGACAATGAAGTGGCCAGTTGGGAGTGGCAGAGGGAAGCACAGAGCTGCACATGCCCATCTCTCAGAGCTGAAGACCACGCACGGGGACTAAGGGTCCGTCGTCACAGGTTCCCGGCTGTGCCTTTCTTGCTGTGGCCCTCTTCTAACCTCCTCCCTGCACCCAGCAGTGGTCCTTTGATTACCATAGCCCCACGGCCTGTCCCTTGACTTAATCTTGTAGACCCCGGAAAAGAATGGAGCTGGTGGTAGGGTGACACAGGGCGGTGAATGGGCACCCAGGATGAAACCCAAGGCCTGTCGTCCTGTCTCTTAGAAACCCCGGGCCCATCCTGGTCAATTGGGCTTGGAGCTGTCTCTGGGAGGATGGACTGCTCTCCTAGGCTCCTGCTCTATGGAAGCCCACCATCCTCAGCATGTCCTAACAGGGACCTCAGGGGACCCTGGATCTGGAGAGGACCCCTCCTTGGCTTTCAGGGTCCCAGATAACTCAGGGACAACTCCTACCAAATTAATGTGACTTTCACCCTGGCCAGCCAAAGAGGCTGAGCATACAAAGTGCATGGTCCCAGAGGGATGCAGGGACGTAATGATGCAGAGATGTATCACCAGTGGTCCAGACACCAGTTCCTTTGGGTCATCTGGATAGCAGAGGGGCCTGGAAAGGCTAAATCCCAGGACTAATCTCCCCAGGGACCTCAGCAAAGGGGCATATTTCATTTTTTTGGAGTCTATATTTGGTGTAGAAAAAAAAGATGCTTGATCAGGTCTAACAATTCCTAACCCAGACAAATCCCTGAACTACCCCAGAGAAGCGTGAACACATGTGCCCTCCATGCCCAGGCCCAGGCTCGGAGCTAGGTTCTGAGTTTAAGGAAGAGCCCTGGTGTTTTGGAATATTTGTTTATACTGTAAAGATGGGTCTTTGCCAAGGCATCTTCTGATTGGTTTAATAAAGAGCCTGAATGGCCAACAGCTAGCCAGAAGGTACAGGTGGGACTTCTGGGCAGAGAGAGAACTCTGGGAAGAAGATGGAGTCGCCAATCACCAGGAAGCAGCATGGGCAGTACAGACAGATGAGGTAACTAGCCACATGACAGAGCACAGATGAAAATAAATGAGCTACTTTAAGTAGTAAGAACTAGAGGAACAAGCCTAAGCCAAGGCCGAGCTTTCATATTAATAAGTCTCCATGTCATTATTTGTGAGCTGGTGGCCAAAAGAAAAATATGACTACACCCTGGAGTGGAAGTAAGGTACATGCAATGGAGGCTTTCTAACCCAGAAACTCCAGGGAGTCCACGGTCCCAGGAGAGCCTCCATCTCCAGACACAGTGCCCAGGGTCCCAGGGAGTCCATGATCCCAGGAGAGCTTCTATTTCCAGACACAGTGCCCAGGGCAGCTACACAGATGGGGCCAAAGCAGAGCAGGTACTTAGTGAGTGAGGTGTTAAGCATAGGATTTTTTGTTTGTTTTTCGACAGTGTTTCTCTGTATTGCTTTAGAGACTGTCCTGGAACTCACTCTGTAGACCAGGCTGGCCTCGAACTCACAGAGATTCACCTGCCTACGCTGGGATTAAAGGCATGCACCATGAACACCCAGCTAAGCATAGGATTTTTATTAGTACAATATAAAGTTTTAGATTGGAAAGCTCCAGAATCCTGCTGCCTCTTAGGATGGTGAGCAACAGGACAGAATAGCCAGGAACAGAGCCCAGTGCTTAAGACTCTGGGTTCCACCTAGGACAGGAGAGAGTTCACGGAATGCTGAGTACAGTGAACAACACAGGGTGGGTTCTAGATCTTCTCACGGGCAAACTCTTGAGTTTACTCACTCAACTGGTTTCCAAGTGTGCAGACACGGTACGGGGACACAGAAGTAAGTCAAATAAACAAATATGTCAGCTCTTAAGGATCTGCTAGTTCAGCGGAGGGAGTTACTCAAATAAAAAAATTATATAAAGCATTTATAATAAGGTGTGGGGGGTGAGGCTGGAGACATGGCTCACTGACTGCTCTTCCAGAGGACCCAGGTTCAATTCCAAGCACCCATGTGGCAACTTACAACTGTCTGCAACTGTCCAATGCCCTGATACAGACACACCAATGCACATAAAATGAAAATAATAAATCTCAAAAGAAAATAAGGCAGCCTAGGAGGACCACGCTGGAGCAGAGACAAGAGATAAAGTCATGTGGATAACCGAGTCAAGCCCATTCCTGCAAAGGGCAGTGCAAAGGTACCAAGGTAGACACGTGTGCAGTGAGCTTGGGGGATGGCAGTGAGGAGACCAGTGTGGCTGGAGTTGAGGGTACCAGAGAGAGAAGAGCAGGTAAATTCACCAAGGACATAGCAGTTGGATGACTCTAGGCCTGTAGGGCAAACTCAGAGAGAGAGGGGAGAAAGGGGGAGAGAGAGAGAGAGAGAGAGAGAGAGAGAGAGAGAGAGAGAGAGAGAGAGAGAGAGAGAGAGAGAGGGAGGGAGGGAGGGAGGGAGGGAGGGAGGGAGGAAGGGAGGGAGAGGGAGAGGGAGAGGGGGGGGAGGGAGAGACAGAGAGAGACAGAGACAAAGACGGAAAGAGAGAGACAGAGAGAGAGAGAGAGAGAGACAGAGAGAGAGAAAGAGGAGATGCTTGAGGACCTGAGGCAGCCTGTGGCCTGCATCCAGATGTGTCTGGTGAAACTGTGTAAGCAGGTCATATGTGGACAAGTGTCCTGCTCATGAAAGTGAAGGACAAGAGTGTAAGGGTCCATAGAGAGCACAGAGATGACCCAGCAGGTGAGCGTGCTTGCTCTGCAAGCAGGAAGACCTAAGTTTGAGTCCCTAGCACCTATATAAAAAGCCAGGCGCAGCTGTAGGAGCTGGGAGGCAGAGACCAGAGGATCATGGGACTTGCCGGCCAGCAGCCTAGCTCCAAATTCAGTGACAGACCCTGTCTCAAAGCAATAAAATGGAGAGCAATAGAGCAGGACGCCCGATGCCATCTTCCTTTGACCACTGCATCAATGCATGGGTGCATGTAGCCCCCAACCCCCCACTCACTAGTGTCTATAGAAACAGTATTGCTTGCTGCTGGTTTTTTATTGTTAGACAGACCAACTGCCCCTAGCATTCAAGTGTGGTCACTAGGTTACTGGTGCTTTCTGAGGGTCACATTCAACAGTGTCTGCATCTGTCCAACTCTTACCTGTAATACTGACAGTATGCTTAGCCAGTGCCATAGGGCACTCTAGTGACCTAATGTCAGCCCTCTGTACCAGTCCTCCACCACCCCAGAGTCCGGGTCTCCATCCCAAAGACCTAGGCATGGTCCCAGTGATACTCACAGAGGCCTAGCCAGAGGGCCAGCACCCCCAGACTCACCAGGCATTGAGAAGGGGGACAGGAAGACCGTCTCTACTGACTCGGGTTCTGGGGGTGGTGGCTGTGGTGGTGGCTGCTGCTCCTGGCCCTGTTGTGGGTCTTCAGGGTTCTCCCCAGGGACATTTCCATTCTCCATGTTCTCGTGTCTCCCATTTTGCAGTGGCTTGTTATTAACACCATTGGCCGAGTTGATCAACCTCTGTCGCTGTGGGGACGGGAGGCAAGACAGACACCAAGCTGGGTGACACAGAACCATGCAGTGCCTTCTTCCTTACAATCTCCCAACTCTGAACAGCAGCCACCAGTTGCCTCCCATCCTTGCCAGCACGTGCCGTAATCGGTCCTTGCCACTCTGGGTGTGTGCTGGTGTGGAATCTAGCTTCACTCAGCCTTTCTCCAACAACCAATGCTCCGAACATCTTACTAGGTTGTTGGTCAATGGGTTGTCCCTCTGAGTTTCATTCCATACCTGATGAATGTCTTCTCCAAAGACAGCAGCTTCCACCAAACCCATCCCCTTCCTTCCCACCCTTTGCCATGGTGGATGACAAAAGCAGCTTTGGTGCCACCCTAGCCTGGATGTTCTTGCTTGGTTGGGGGCATGGACAGAAGACATACTAAACGAAATCAACAGGGCTGAGGTTGTAGCTCAGTTGGTAGATTATATGCTTAGCATGCAGAATCCCACACTTAATAAATAGGGCTTGGTGGCAAATGCCTGGAGCCCCAGCACTTGGAGGCCAGAGGCTTTAGGGCAGTAGAATCACAATCAAGGATTATGTTTGGCTGCCTAGCAAGTCTGAGGTCAGTTTGGGCTATAAGAAACCCCATCTCAAAAGAAAAGAAATAAAGAAATGACAGGCCTCATATTCTCTAGAACCTGTCTCCCCATTCAGCTTCCTTCACTTTGTTCCCAGTCATGGCTTAGAGATCAGTCCTGTGGATTATGGTCATTCCACAGTAACCTTCAAATCTTCCCTACCACTTCAATAAGAGACTCAGGGACAGAGCCGTGGCCCTCAGCAAACTTCCATAACGGGGTGCCCAGAACCCATCCTGGCGGTCTCATGGGGGTCATTACCACTCATTAATGAAGGTTCACCTTGCTCTGAAGGCTGCTGAGCTGTCTTAATGTAGGTTTGAGACAAAGACTCCTGAGCTAGGAAAAGCTGTGTGTGTGTGTGTGTGTGTGTGTGTGTGCATGTGTGTGCATGTGTGTGTACATGTGTGAGTGTGTGTGCATGTGTGCTTGTGTGTTCTCAACTTTTTTCCACAAGTAGTCCTTAACACTTAGCCCACCAAAAAAAAAGCAAAGGAGCTTTGTCTGATAGTCAGGCCTAGGCATGATGTATTTGGTTAGTTAACTGGGATTAAATGCAAAGCTGCCCATGAAGCCCCATACAAACAAAAACAAATATGGAAAGACCTATTTATGCAGAGACAGAATTATAAAAGCAGGACCATTGCTCCACAGTAGGATGAAGGTGATGATTGTGTATGGGGGGGTGCAGGGTTACAGCTCTGGCTTTGCAGAATCCATGAAGGATTACATTCCACCCCCAAACGTGTGCATAATTAAAAATAAAAATTAAAAGACAATCTTTAAAATGACTGAGGAAATGAGACCACAGTGTCACATGTGTGCATACATGCATGTGTGAATGACTGCCTGTGTGTGAGTGTTTACATGTGCATGTTCATGTGCACATACAGATGGAGGTGTGTACATCCAAATACAATTGTGTAGGTGTGCATGCAACAGGTGACCACTCATGTGGAGGACAATGGGTTAACCTCAAGAGCTGTCTGCTGTTTCTACTTGAAATGGAACCTCAGCGTTGGGATTGCAAGTACATGCCAACAGGCCTGGCTCTTTAAATGTGGGTTCCGAGGACTGAACTCAGGTCCTCATGCTTTTGAGACCAGAACCTTACCAAGTTCTTTCCTCAGAGTGTCTCAATAAATAAGTTTGAACCTGGATATTCTGTAGGTTTTGCTCTGCACTGTTCCATCCTATGAGGAGGGTCTTTAGGCCCCAGGTGCAACCCTCTAATGAAAGTGGATGAAAATTTTAAGGCTGGAAGCATCCTGTCTAGGAACCTCAGACAGGAAGTGAGGCCAATGAGATTGAGAGATTAGTGGCAGGAGTGAGATTAGAACTCACTTCCTTTCTCCTGGGTCCAGCCTCTGTGGTTCTCAGGCTGCCTTACAGAGCAGGGAAACCCCAGCAGCTGAAAACATTTGTGGTCTCAACAGCTGGTATTCACCAGCTCATCAAAACCTGCCACTCTGCCACGGTGTGGTGCACATAACTGTAAACCCAGCTCAAGGAAGCTGAGGCAGAATCTTGAGTTCCAGGTCAGCCTGGACCACATCATGAAGTCAAGACCAGCCTAGATTCCTCAAACAAATAAACAACCTCGAGTCCACATGTGATAAAAGACACTGTAAAGCCATTGCCCCCAATCTTCCAGGGTTATTTATCACACTCCCTGCAGCAGCCTGTGAGTAGTATTCTCATGCTTATGTCAAATGGGCAGAATTCTATACAATTTCTCTGAAATAAATTTCACTAATACAGACAAGAATGATATAAAGCCCAGAAAGGCATTTCTCTTGCTTAATGTACTTTCCACACATATGATACATTGAACCATAAATCAATGCGCAAGTGTCCCAAAGAGAGAATCTTAAGTCACTGGGAAACAACATATGCTAAGTTCCACTGCCTCAGTCCTCTGGTCACTGCGTGCTTCTGAAAAAGAGGCCAACAAGTCCCAGAATGCACTTAGAAAGCAAGGCCTGGAAACAGGCTAAGCTGCTGAGCAACACACCATGTATCTTTGCAGTCCGGTTGAGTGATGTCCGAGTTATGACTGCTTTTTCCCAATGAGGAGACACATAGAACACCAGCGTGGTGGTTTGGAGGTAAATGCCCCCTGTAGACTCATGTGTTTGAATGCGTGGTCTCCAGGAAGTGGGACTGTTTGGGAGGGATAGGAGATGTGGCTTTGCTTCTGGAGGTGTGGGCTTTGGGCGTGGGCTTTGACCCAAAGGTGTCGCTGGGGGTGGACTAGGACCCCAAGAATGTAGAAGCCTTAAAGAAAAGAGCTGGGTGGGGAGCACTTTGGAGTTGGGTTCCCCTAACTCTTCAAACTGTTCAATCCCCTGCTGTTTTAGGAGGGACTCTGCCTCCAGGAGCCCCTTCCCCCCCTTATGCTGCGACTTATGATCCGTGGTAAATAAGATAAAAATGGCTGTTTAAAAAGCCCACCCCAGGCCTAGTCTGTCTCTGTCTGTTCCCTCCTTCTTCCTGGCACCCGCTACTCTGCAACTTGTGGATGTAAGCTCTCAGCTGCTTCTCACGCACCATGCCTGCCTGCCTTTTGCCACACTCCCTGCCAGGATGACGGACTAACCTTCTGAAACTGTAAGCAAGCCTCCAATTAAATGCTTCCTTTTATAAATTGCCTTGGTCATGGTGAACAGCAAGAGAACACAAAGACAACCGGTGATTCTTCAAGGGTCATAGTCTACAGAGAATAGGAGTGTGCTCAAGCTTGGTTCTCTAATTAACATTGTGAAGAAACCACCCATACTGCAGGTTCCCCTTTCCCTAATTAGCTCAACTCTAGCAACTGACAAATAGTGAAATACCTCAGGCGTGGGGTTCCTCCACCTTCTGCTTAAACTTCCATGGCACGCCTCTGCTGGCCCCACCCTCCCTCCCTCCCTCCCTCCTTTCCTCCCATGCCTGAGACTCCAGGATAGGGGATAGGGCAGGTGGTCCTGGCAGACCCACCCAAGGCACTCATTTTCTGGCTAGCCAATGTGCTCAGTCTTTTGACACTACAACATGGTCTTGTTATCTGCAAAGTTCATGCTGAGAACTGTACAGTTGAGTTACAAAAAAAAATCATGTTTTGAGCAAGGTTACAATTTGTGTTGGGTTGCATTCATAATTACTCTCCACCATGTGCAGTCTGAGTTCTGGGTTAACTTACCTCATTAATTATGATCCTGCTGGCCATCCGTAGTCGGGTCCTGGGCCCAAACTTGTTGGTGATCATGATGCGCAGGCCGGCCTCAGGGAAGGTGAACTTGGGAGGGCTGGAGCTCATAATCTCATCCACCATCACCACAGGGGTCTTGCCATAGGGAGGTTTCTCCTTTACTGTAGACCACACCCCATGATCAGTGTTGACTCCTTGGAGGACATTGCTCTAGTGACAGAGGCTAACTTCTCCTCAAGGCCAACATCTTGGGGCTATGTTTGGCAGCTACTCTGAAGTCAGAGGCCTGGCTTCAGCATCTCCCTTGAAAGTGTGACTTACTTCAGAAATACCCATGACTCAGCAGGTTAGACAGCCCCGGTAGCTCTCCCACTAACCATGTGGTACACCCGGCCCCTCGACCGTTGGTGCCTGGCTCTCTCAGATTCCTCTTTTCTATGGGATAAAACTTTCTAAGTCAAGAGGGGTCTTTTGGAGTGGAGAATTCTGGGAAACAGAGGACAGCACTACTGTAACCTTCCCTGGGGTCCTCTGCTCTGTCTTGGTGTGAATCATCTTCACTGCTCTTAGGGTGTCTGCTTCCAATTTTGTTTCCCAGAAGGCAAGCAGGTCAGTTAAGGATTTGGTTCCAGGCCCTAGACTAGACAGTAGGGGTCTTAGAGGGGGTCTGTCTGAGGACATGCTGCTGTCTGGGATCAGTGTCTTAGATGAACTATGACACCCTCCAAGTTGTTGGCTGCCCTCTCCAACTCTTTCTTTTCCCTTGGGAGACAGAGCATAAGGCCTAGTCCTGTGTCTGTGTTCTCAGGAGCTTGGCACGACACTCCAGGTACCAGGGAAAGTAACCAAACCACTCATGAACACAGCATCCTGAAGCAAGTAGCATATCTTAAGATATGCTAAGAAAACAGGTAGGATGTTTCTCCGCACCAGATCCTGTGGCGTCCCGCGTGAAGAGTTGAGTGACCAAGGAGTAGGTTCAGAGGGCAAACTCATGCAGAAGTTAATGGTATAAAAACACACAAAATACACAGCAAACAGCCCCCTCGCCCCGCCCTGCCCAAGCAAAATCACTCACAGACACTACACCCCACGCAGGCAGCAAGGCTCAGCAGACAGGAGGCAGGTGGATTAGAAACAGCCAGGGGCCCATGCGCCTGTCCAAGATGGACACTAACCTCCACAGAGGCGGACAGTGTGGGGCTTGGCTCATGGATTGTGTTTATTGCTTAAAAGCATGTGTTATGGCCAGGATGAGAGCAGATTACTTACAATTTAGAAGAAGAGTTAAGGACACAGAGGCCGGCACAGATGGCCACAGGTGGGTTAGCGTGCGGCGGCAGAATCTGGGGGCAGAGCTCTTGCTGGTGGTGGGGATGCCAGGGTTACATGAAGGAAGGTGTTAGTAGCAGGCTCCTTCTACAGGGAGCCTCAGTGCTCTGGGCTGCCAGAGGGAGGGGCACCAACAAATCCCTGTAGCAGGCACCACACTCCAGCCTCATTACAGATACCCGGTGGAGAACACTTGGCCTCAAAAGCCTGTGGAGCCTGTGAGGCAGGAACCGTGACACCTGGCTCCCTTGTCCCCATCATGCCCAAGCTGAGCGCGGTAGGCGAGAGGGCACTCAGCCGCAAGATGTTTTCCTGGCAATTCTGCCCAAGGCTCGGCATCCCTCTCCCGCCTCTTTCTAAACTTAGGCTGTGTCTAACACCAGGGCAGCTTGGAAGGTCTCCTGGGGAGCTCTCTGAGCTCCATCAGCTTCATCCAGTATGGTAGCCGGTGGCCAGGTAGATGTGAACAAGGCCCCCAGGGAACCAGTTAGGAGACTGAAGCAGTGAGCCGAGCTACATGGTATTGCAGAATTATTTAAGTACGAAAGGGTTTCTTCCTGCTTCTCCTACACATAAGCCGAGCTTCAAGCTTTAGATCTTATATGAGAAATGCAGGTTGGGGTGAACAGTTTATTTCCTATTTATTCTTCCTAGAGGCTTGAGTGTGCTAAGCAGGCACCCTATCATTGAGCTACAAGCCCAGCCCAAGGGACTCTCTGAAACATCAGGAGGCAACACAGACATCCTTTTCTGTGGTGTGATTGGAGAGCCACCAGCCAGGAGGCTGAGGATGGTGGAAAGGAAGTGATGTTATCTCCTGCCATGGCAACATTGTTAGGCAACCAAAGTGGGAAGTCCTGGTTATCTCAGTCCTGGGTATCACTGGGAGCTATTGCTCCCACTCTATGCAGGGGAAATTATGTTGTAGCAACTTGCAAATGGGCCCAGGGAATGTCTTCTGGGGAAAGTAAATAAAGACTGGATGCAGTCCCTGAGTCCACACATCTAGACAGAGACCTTTCCAAACCCAGAAATCAAGACCTGGGCTCATTATCCAACCCTCTGGGATCCTTTCCTCCCAGGGCCTCGCCCGTAGGTGCATCTGTTTAGTCAGGGGTAAGATACTCGCTTTTCCCTCAGTCCCAGTGTCTGGACCAGCTCTGTGACCAGTCTTCCAACTTTCTAGAAGACATAGGGATGGTGGTGTTAAATCCACGAAGTCCTAATATCTCTGGGTACAGAAGTTATGGAGAGTCACCACAGAGCTCCAGGAAAGGGCCGTGCATGTGGGTAGCAGGCTTGGGGAGCCTGGACGTCCTAGGAAAGTTCGAGCTGAGGATCTCATACATGGGAGGAATGGCTTTCTCAGGGCACTGGGGTTGGGCACCCACTGCCAGCCTCAGGACTGCTCTTGGGCAGTGCATCAGGAAGTGGGTGCATCCTGATTCTCTGCTCAGATATTTTTTCTTTGCTATCAAGGTACAAGTGACCTTCTGGTACCACTTATGTGCTGAGCAGGGCAGCTTCTCTCCTGCCAGACTTTGGGACCTGCAATGGGTACCCCAGAGTCCCTGTGACCATGGAGGTTAAATCCCAAACCATGGCCAATGTTGGAGCCTCCCCCTTAGTGGACAGTGTCCCACAATCTGCTCCCTGTGATGCCTGCTGGGAATTTATGAAATACCGTGTGTAACACCTTCATCTCTGTGATATAGGTTTCCTTGGTTCTGCCCCTCATGGGTGTGTCTCCAGTGACTAGAGTGGGGTCTCCTGAATTGCAGCCCCTCTCTTGTCTCGGTGGGTTTCCTCCTCCCACACACAAAGATGTGTGACTCAATAGAGCCTCCGTGACAAGTGCCTTCCTCTTGGAAAAACCCAAGACAGGAGAGGAGACTCTTGTGCAAAATGCATCTGAGAGGAAACTCTGTCTAGCTCTGCCCAGGAGAGAGGCTACTGAAGAACACAGATCCCTTAGCTACCACCACAGGCAAGGAGAGCCTCTAAGTTCAGTCACTTACAATCCGACAGGCAAGTTAAAGATTCCTATGAAACATCGAGTCTTGCCTGGGCCATTGAGGAATAAGCATGGGGGATGCCCAGAGTGGATCAAGGATGCCACATAGCCCTGGGTTTCCTTTTCCTAACACAAGTACCATTAAGGCTTTAATGCTGGTCTGGATAGGCAGCTGTCCCATGATGGGGTGACTTGACAACTAGCTGGATTATTGAGAATTGAGGATATTTCCAAGGAAGTAGCTCTAGATCAAGACAATTCAAAGGCTGTGACCAAGAAGACAGGACCTTGATCCAGAGGCTCCAGGTTCCCAGAGGAGCTAGGGCAATGAGGCTGCTTTCAAGAATGGACCTCCAAGCAGGCCTCTGGGTTGGGTCAGGATGCCTGTGAAGCTTTGAGGCTGCCTCTTCAGGCAAGTGTTTGCAAGCCTCGGAGGTGACACTTTCCAGGATGGGTTTCTCAGAGACAGGGCCTGGCACTTGAGATGTATAGGGAGGCCCAGGTTCTGTCACTTAAGTTTCCTATTCTGGGCTTTTGTCATGGGCAACAACATTGCATCTCTAAAGTCAATCAGGCTTCCCACTTGCCTCTGGAAGCATGGGAAGATTTCTATGATTTAATTCATGTATTTTTTTCTTTTATGAGAATTCCCCCTTCTCATCTAAGTGGGTGCCAATCTGAGCAACATCTCAAATGTGGGTCTTCTTTCCTCACTTGGGGTGTGTGTGACTAAAGGTTGATGGTAACAGGGCAGTGTGTGTGTGTGTGTGTGTGTGTGTGTGTGTGTGTGTGTGTGTGTGTGCTCTGTATGTCTGAAGAGTGGCTTCCACAAGGATCCACAGCTCCTGTCTGCTCAGCCTTACCTTGCCCCAGCAATGGCACAGAAGGGTCGTCATAGCTACCATCATAGAGGTCATTACCATCTTCCAGCTCGCTGCTGACTGGGTTACCATTTGCAATGCTCTTTTGTTTGGTTGTGAAAAACGTTTGCATCTTCATATTGTACCTGTGAGTCAGGTAAGGCAGGAGGTCAGAGCAGTGGAGGGGGTTGCACCCTACCAAGTGGGTGGGGCACCAAGCATACAGTCACAGGGTGCAGGGCATGGATGGTAACTGGGGAGGCTTTCCAACTGAGCTGGAGGGGTTTCTTGTCAGGAACGTTGGAATCATATACAGTCTAGAGGCACCTGTTTCTACTGAGCTATAGCGCCCTCCTGGGGGTGTCAGAGGCCTTACAACTAAGGCATTTAATGCCGCTTGCAAGCTTATTCTTATAAAAGCCATTCAGCCCAAGCAACTCAATGGGCTCCAAGATGGCATCACCATCATGCCTTTTCCCTCCCCAGAAAGCAACTGTTGCTCAAGTGGACAGTTTGGTGACCATCTACCTCCTGTGTCACTCATAGTCAGCACAGACATCCCCTGAGAGAAGAGGGGATCTCCATCTCTAAGCCTCTCTGCTGGCTAGAAGCTGTCGATGGGCAGTCACTGGAGAATTCTCATACTGCTGGACACTTTGATCTTCCACTTTAGAAAATACATTTTGTGAAATAATTACATAATACTATGTTTTATATAAAGGTGAGGATCCTCATAACACTCATGGTGCTGTCTTTCTCTTTAGTTACATGAGAGACGAGAAACCTGCATGTAACTAGGCACATGAATACTCATAAATAGTTATTTTTGGGTAGAATTAATTATACATATACACATGTACATACATATGTATTATGTATATATATATATAATTTATCACTAGAGTTATTGCCTATATCATAAGAACACACTTTGGTGAAGTTGATTAAACTTGTTATTATACAATCATCATTAATAATTCTCCAACTTTATCATCCCAACAGCAAGCCTGCACCCACTAATCACTCCCCACCACTCCAGCCTCTCATTGGCCTCTAATCTATGTGTCTCCATGGACTTGACCTTTTGGGATACCGTGTGAATGCTGAATTATATATAACATTGGCCTTTTGGGAATAGCTGCTTCTTTGTGGTGAGCCTTTAAAGGTTTATTCATACTGAACCACATGTCAGAATGTCATCTTTGTGGCTGTCTATTCTTCCTCCTTGGTAGTTTCAAGGTGGTTCAGACTCAGGTAGTTTCCAAGCGGTTAAGGTTTCCCAACCCAGAATACAGTGCTTGCAGCCCCAGAATTATGAGTGGGGCTCTGTTTTTGGGATCAACAATGGCCCTGACATGTGGAATTTGGCAAAGCATGGGGCAGAGGTTAAGTTGATGGGACTTTTGAGAATTGTATTGTTACTAGACTTATCGAAACAGCAAAAGACTGGTTACCCTGGGGCCAGAGGAGTTGCCCCGGGCAGGGAGGGACATGAGTCCTTCCTTGCTGGGGACTCATCTTTGGAAAGTATCTATCTGCCCTACATCAGCTGCCCAGCATTGTCCGCTAACCTGGGGATGGACTACACCAGTGTCTGAGCCAGGTCCCACCCTGGATGTCCTCAATGATGTCCACTAGAGAATGAAGGCTGCCCCAAAGGAACTGGAAGAGGGGACCAAAGACATGAGTAGGATATGGAGGGAAAGGTACCTTCATGTCCCAGGGATGGGGAGAAGCCACTTACTTCATGATAAGGATATAAAACACGTACAAGATGATGAGCACTAGGCCTTCCCACCTTGGAAAGAAAGGAGAGTATGGTTAGAGTGAAGGAAGCCATGGATCCCACAGGCTGGGGCTACATGGTCAAGGTTAGTGGCCTGGTGGGATACCCTCATTTTTCTGTCCCAGGGACTCAGGTGGAACACCCCAGAATAGGGCTGTTTAATCATTGACAGTCCTCTTGGTAACCACGAGAAGGCTGGGTCTGGGTCTTCTCAATCATAATGGTCTACAGGACTCAGGAGAACCCCATCCCCAGATGGCAAATCCCATGACCTTAGCCTTAAGAGAACCTAAGCCTGCCTACTCAGGAGTCTGTTCAGGCACGAGAGAGGCTATAGGAGCAGGCAGGAAAAGGCCCAATCCCTGGGCATGGGACATGATGGGGCACAGAAGCCTCAGGGGTCATTCACTAGGCACAGTGTGGTATTGTCTTTTGGGAACATTCTATTTCTTCTGTCTGTGGATATAGTCCAGCCCTACAGGCTATGTGTGTAGAGTGGGGTGACATCTGTGACCATAAACATGAGAAACCACATAGTTTTTGCTTCTGACAATGTGCACACTGGGTTTGGCCAGTCATCTTGGGAGCCCATCCCTTGCTAATATGCAGCTCACAGACCAGAAATGGACAACAGATCATCTCAGTATGACTGTCCCAACCCATCCACAGCTGAAGAAATGAGACCATGAGTGGCCTTTAACCAGGGATTTCTGGGTACTGGGTATGGCACTACTCTTGTCAAGCAATTGCTCTTCTCAGTGGTCATCTAAGTGTGTTCTCAGAAGTTGTCACCTACAGGATGTGTGGCATACGAACTGAGATGCCAACATACCCCACAGAGTAGGTAGAAGAACCAACCTATTCTCAAAAGTTCATACTGTAAGTTCATACTGTATGAATCTCAGTCAAGAAAGTCAATTCCTATTCCATGTCACAAAGTATTTTCTTGTAAAAATTATTTTTTAAAAATTGCTAATTTTGATGTGTATGGGTGTGGTATATGTATATGCACCTGTGCATATGTATGTACATACAAATGCATACCCACATGCATGTGGAGGCCAGAGGTGGATACTGGGGGGCTTCCCCTAATCATTCTCCACCTAATTTTTGAGACATGCTTACTCCTTGGGAATCCTCCTGTCTCTGCCTCCCCAGTGCTGGGATTAGGATGCGCGCCCCCAAAACAGGCTTTTTATATGGGTGCTGGGGATCTGAACTCAGGTCTCCACTGCTTGTGAAGTCCGGCATTTACCAGCTCCTTGGATTTTATAGTAAGACCTGAGCTTGATTCCTCTACAAATCACAAGGGAGGGATCTGCCTGGCATGCCTTTGTCTCAGTGGCATCTGAGGCCCCACCCATTACTCGATGCCTTGCCAGGGAACCTCTGCTACCTCCGCCCCCCCCCACAGACTGACCCATGACCAGATCCTTTCTCATTATTGCTTATCTTCGTGTGAAGTATGGCTGCCCTCATTAATTTAGTTTTATATGTATCTTGATAGTAGGCTGGGCAGAAACCTTGGAGGAAATGATTCTTGTCACTCTAATATGACAAAGGCAAGGCCACTTAGAATGCCAGGCTCATCACTTCCATAAGCTAGTAAATTATGGTTGCAAAAATAAATCTGAAAGTGACTTGACAACCCAACATACACAGATACTGGCAGTTAACAACAAAGTGTTAAAAACTTACCACACAATTTCCTCATCATATATGAACTAGAAAGCAAAGAAAAAAAAGATACACTTAGTACACAGAAGAAAAGTGCAGGCTCCAGGGTACCTGGATCTAACACACTGGCCTTTGATCTCTGAATTTCCCAGTTGCTCGACCATAGAAGGTGACCTTTCCTTAGTGGAAACCTAGGCAGCTCTGAGATGCAACATGTGCTCCCGCTCGCCGGCTCAGTGTGGTCATCCCAAGAGGCGGCCTGTGTTTTATTATAGCCCAGATAGTTGCTGGGGCAGACCTGGGAGGAGCTTCCTTTGCTACGAGAACAGAGTTGCTAAAATTCAAGAGAATGCAGAGAAGACAGCTATACACTTGTGCATCCACAGGTAAGTGGTAGAGGGACAATGGCATAATTCAACACATAGGCTAATCTTAAAGTGTACCCAGATAGTTTATAGAATATTATTTCTGGTGTGTCTGTGAGGGTGTTCATGGAAGGGACTGACATTACAATCAGTAGACTGAGAAAGGGAGATCTGCCCTTACTATGGGTAGACACCATTGAATCAGCTGAGGACTCAATAAAAAGGCCAGAGGATGGTAAAAATGACCCCATTTCTTCTTCCATGTTCTCCAGCCTGTTTATAACTCATGCCAGTGGTATCATGGTTTCTCAAGCCTTTGGTCTACGACTGGGCTAGGTTACTGAATTCCCTGGGTCTCCAGCTGGCAGGTGGCATGATCTAAGATCACTTGAGCCCATTCCCCAATACATCTCCACCCATCCACTCATCTATCCTTCCATCTATTGGTCCATCTACCAACCTCTCAGTCTATCCATTCACATCTACCTGTCACTCCATCTATCCTACTGGTTCTTTTTTCTGCACAACCCCAACCAACACACCTCCCGTCCAGCATCCCTGGGACAAAACACAAATGAAGGATGCTCTGTGGCCAAGGGAAGGGGTGAACTCCACAGTCCCGTGTAGGAGGAGGTGGCAGGGATGCTCCCAGTAAGCTGACCATGGAAACAAAAGGGTCCCCACGTATGGTGCCAGAAGAGGCTAGGGCCTATTGTCTAGACTGGGGTTTACTGTCTGTCAAAATGGGCAGCACACACAGTCCCTGCTTTAGGAAGACACTTCAAGCTCCCTAGTCAGATATCATTGGCAGCCTTTCGAACCCAAGGCTCTGAGGAAAGCCACTCAACAGAGGGAGAATCTGAGATGCTCTTACGAGGACAGTTTTAGCTTATACACCCCAAAGGAGGGCTACTGGCATTTACAGGCAATGACAGCAAGAATGTGATGCAAATAAGACATGGAGACAGTTCTACACTATGAAGTTCTTTTCACATTTGGAATGAGAAATATATAATGTATAACTTATGTAGTAAGTATGTTAAAATCAAATATTCAGGCAGCAGAAAGATCATGACTGCGGCTTTGACTCTACTATATAAATCCAAGTGTTTAAAGTGAATATTTAATTCACAACCAGGAAAATGTGCTCTTATGAAAACTGAAGACTGTTCCTTGGTCATTTTAGAGTTTTAGGAGGAATAACTCATTATCTGGGAAATCACTTCACAGTGGGGACAGGGTACCAAGCCCCAAACACTGGCAGCAGTCTGCCTTTGCAGTAGTGGGCTGGGAGAGTTTCTGGACGGGCAGCAGATGACATCATTGGATATTCTAGTGACTTTCTGCCAAAATGATTATCAAAAGAACACCAGGATTTTATGAGTTATTTTTATTGCCCATTTATGGTATATTTAGGGCAATGTGGATTTATTATTTGAAATCTCACATAGGTATCTTGTTTCCCCTGTCAACGTCATTTTCTGAGTGTGGTGGGCGGTTTCGGAGCTGGCCTCAGTCATCCCACTGATGTCTATGTTCTCTGTGAACATGGGGCGGGGGGGGGGGAATGGGGGGGACGGGGGACTGCTGACTGTGAACGGGGGGGCCGGGGGGGGCAAGGGAGGGGGTGGGGACTGCTGACTGTGAACACGGGGGGGGGAGGGGAGGGAACGACACTGCTGACTTGCCTCTGGCCATTTCCCAGGTGGAAGCACAGCCTTTTCGTAACCTGCCTTCTCAGCTCCTCGCCTTTACAATAAGGTAGGTGCCTTGCAAGCTACATTGTGGGATGGCCTGCTAGGCATGGAGGTTAGTTAACAGCTACCAGAGTGTTCCTGAAGAGGGTGCTCGCCTGACTGTGTCCTGAGACCCTTTCTCTTCGTAGTTCAGCTGCCCCCAGATTTCCCACTCCAGGGATCAATGCTCGCTGTCTTAAGCTGTTAGGTTTGGGGAATTTTTTTTCTTTTTGACAGCATCTCACTATAACAGCCAAAACTGACACATTTCTCCTGCCTTAGCCTCCCGGGTCCTGTATCTCTAGTCCCTGACTGAAGGTGTGCCCTACCCAGGCCCAGCTCTGGAGGAGTTTTGTTACAAAGTAGTAGATAACTAATATAAGGGTAGTCATACCCCTGGGCCTGGAAAGATAGAAGGCTGTCACACATTTCCTTGAAATCCATCATGCCACAGGCTTCTGTCCTTGTGCACTGCTGTAAAGACCAAAACTGCCCCCCTATGGATGGCACAGACGTGACAGCATGTTTCACTGTATGGGTCACGATGCCATCCCAGCCCTTGGGGCCTGAGGGGACACATTTCACGTTAATGGACCCCAGGGGTCCCCTTTTGGCTCCTCTGCCTTTTTATCCTTTTTCTTGTCCCCAGCTCCCAGCTGCCCCCGTGATGGCTCTGAGGTGGTCCTCTCCTGCTCTGCGGTATAACGGGACCCAGAAACTTGCTTATCCCTATTAACTTCGCAGTCCTGAATACAGCCCTTCCTTGTGCATGCTAGGCTAGCATGCACCGAGTTGTATCAGCACATTCCTAGTTTTCATCTCGAGATACAATACGATCACCCCAAATTGCCGAGGTTGGTCTTGCCCATGATCCTCCAGCCACAGTCTCCTGAGTATCTAGGTTTACTGCCCAGCTTGGAAGCTGCTTCTTAGAAGTGGGTCTGAAGAGTGGGTGGGTCTCACTGTAGGAAGGGCCTCCTGTAAGTACATGCTTGAACTGCTTTATAATTTGTTTTGTTCAAGGCTTTTCATCATCAATATGGTCCTGGATTTGATCACATTATGCAGGGACCAAGGCTGAGGTCTTTAGAAAGGGAGGCACAGTGTGAGGAGCCAATGTTGAACAGTGAGGGAAGGGTCAACACATTCCACTGTTGGTGACATGACCTCTCTTGTCATAGGGTCAAGAACAGACAGGCAGGCCTATGTACCTTCATGAAGCCCTGGCCCCCAACACTTGGGGGTGTTTGGGGTGACTCACCGCAATGAGCACGACGACAGAGAGTGTATAATACACAGAGTCACGGCACACAGCCCACCATGTCAACCGCACCACCTGCCAGGTCAGAGAGCAGTTATCAGCTGCTGTTGCCTAGAGGCTGGGAATGGGGCCAGCCGCCCAGAGAGAGGAAGGCCTTGGGTGCCTCCCCAGCTACCTCTAATTCTTGGCTACAGCTTGTGAAGAGAGCAGAACCAAATAAAGGTCTCAGGTTGGGGAAACCAGAAACTGCTCTACTCCTCTATGGTAGTAGCCAGGCACATGCCATAGCAAGAACTGGCCATTAAGGTAGAGGTAAGATGTGTCACCATGTCCCATCAACTGCCTACCTCTGCCATCCTGAGCAAGGTAGGGCCTTGCCATGATCTCCCACTGTGAGGCAAGCCCAACATTCCCTGAAACTCTGACCTAGTATCAAATGGGTTCTGACCACTGCTAGCCTTGTGCCTTTAGGGGAGACAAGCAGCCCAGATGACTCCAAGAACAGGGTCCAAGGAGATCCTTCTTAAGTAGCTGTTGCAGGAATGCCCACCATAAACTGGTCAGGTCCCCAAACCTTTCAGGCTCTCAAGCTGTTGGAAGGGGAGGAGTGTCAAGGCTACTGTATGGGGAGGACATGGTTTGGAGGACAATGTAGATAAGTGACATGGCTGGCCTCATCAGGGTGTCCCCATTGCTACTCCAAACATCTCAGAAGCTCACCCCCATCCTACAGGATACCAGTCAGGCAGGCAAAGAAAAAATCCACTGACCTGTCCAGCAAATAGTCCACACACTCCAATGATACATAGGATGTTAAACACAGCAGAGCCCACAATAGTCCCTACACCAACATCTCCATGGGTGATGAACACACCTGGAATGAGAAAGAGATAAAGGCTAAGCCAGTCAGTGGAGCCCTGGGAAGCTGTTCCTCCCATGCACTTATGCTTTGCCATAAAATCAAATTCAATGTACCCTCCTCCTCATCATTATCATATGTATGGTGTGGTGTGTGTGTGTGTGTGTGTGTGTGTGTGTGTGTGTTTGTGTGTGTGTGATGACACATGTGTGGCAGTCAGAGGACATTTTCCAATGGTGGGTTCTCTCCTTTGGTTTAGGGGATTGAAATCAAGTCTTCAGGCTTGCATGCCAGGCACTTTTACTGACTGAGCCATCTCAATGACCGGAGCCCATGTTTTTAAATAACTTTATTGAGACATAATTAACATGTCTATTGACACAGTCCAGCAGTTTGGCAGAACCACAGATTTTTACAACAAAAGTCATAATCTAATTTTAGAGCATATTCATCATTCATAAGAAGCCCAGTACCCATCAGAACCCTATACTCTAAGAAACCACCCATCGACTTCCTGACCTCTGACTCCTTCAGTTTACAGGAGAGGAAACTGAGTCTCAGAGATGGTTGGCGCCCCCACTGCACTGGACAACAAGCCCTGGCTCTCTCTGCACTGTGTCCTAGCTGCCTGGTGTCCTTACCGATGACAGAAGCAAACAGCTCTGGTGTTGAGCTTCCTGCAGCCATGAAGGTGGCACCAGCCACATCTTCACTCAGATGAAGTTTCTGAAACAGAGAGAATACAGGCAGTTGGGACTGGGTGTGACAGGGTGGATTGGACACAGTTACTGAGCTGGTGGACAGCAGACAGCTCTCAGTGGCACAGGGCTGTTCTGAGCCCAGCTCTGCAGCCGTAGCCTCTCCTCCCAAAGCACATGCCCTATGACCTCTGCCAGACTTCAACTCTCCCCCCCCCATCTGTTTTCTCTTCATTCTCTGTACTCCTAGATCCCTGCTGATGACATTTGAGGGAGTCTCTCCCACAATCCTAGAGGCAGCCACACCCTCTCAGACCCCAACTCTTTTCTCCACATTGAAATAGATCCTGTGACAAGGGTTTGCCTTGTAGTACACACTCACCTTCCCTCTGGACCATGAAGGTAGAGCTGGCATTTGCCACCTGTGGGTCCCTGGAGCCTAGAACAGGGTGGAGTCTAGAAGCTGTCCCAAGGCTATGGGATCTGAACCACAACACATGCCTGGTTCCTACATTCTGGATGCTTCTCTGTGGCAAGCCCAGCATCTAGACAGAGTCTCAAACACCCAGAGAGCCTTCCCTCAGGATTAAGCTGGCATGGGACAAGGCTAGGAGCTTTTTTTATGAGTCTGTGCTGCTCAGCAAGGCCATGTTCTGGTCATGGAAGCCCATCATCTGATCCAAAATGGAAGACAGGGGACCCCTAAGTAGCCCTAGGTGGTCTGGGCTCTGGAACCCTGTAGGAAGGTTGGGGCCAGCATCTTCTCCCCATTGGTCAGTTAGATACCGAAGGGTCAGAGCTCTGGGCTTGATACAGACTAGGGGCATAGCACTGCTTCCCAAGTCCACCACCTCAGTGCCGCAAAGAGGAAAGTCTGTAGAGGAAGTGGACACATCACTTAGCATCTGCAGCCACCTTCCGCAGACTGAGGCCATGCCGCCTGCTGTTCTGCCACCTCCTGGCCTTGGCCTATGCCATTCTTCCTAGAATCCTCTCCCCGTGCTTGCTGGAAATACTCCCCACTTTCCCAGCTTCGACACACGTCATCTCCTCGCAAAAGTCTTCCTAGGCCTCTCCGCAACAGTGACATCCCCTCCCTCTAGCTTCCTTGTCACCAAAGGCCCTTAACGGAGGACTAAGACCTTTATTCATCCCTCTGTCCTTAAGTCCACAAGCAACCCTGATACACTGGCACCTTCAATGTTTGCAGCCCTAACCCATTTTCCATAGGTTTCTCTCAACCCCAAAGAGGCCCCAACCCTACTGTTGTAGTTTTCCAAAGATATCACCCTGGGAGTGGCCTGTGCTCACACATGTTAATCCGATACAAGGTATTTCCTAAAAGGCTCCTGGGTTAAAGGCTTGGTTCCCAGTGCAGCAGTATTCAGAGCTGGGTTTTGACAAGTGACTGGATCACATGGGCCCCAACCTCATCAGTGGATTAAGTCACCAATGGAGTCATAGTTTTGATGATATTATCTGAAGGCACTAGAAACTTTTGGAGGTGGGACCTAAAGAAAAAAGTGGATCGCTAGGGGTGTGTTCTTGGGGTAGTGATTTGTCTTCAACACCTGTCTCTCTGTGTCTATGTCTCTTTCTGGCCACCATGAAGGGAGTAGCTTTGTTCTATCAAACCTTGCTGCCATGATATCTGCCCTATCACAGTCTAGAAATAATGTAGCTAGCTGACCTTGGACTTAAACCCCTGAAATCATGAGCATAGGTAAGTATCTTCTTCCTTAAATTATTATGTCAGGTGTCTTGTCAGAGAGACAAAGGTCCAACTCACATAAGTTAGGGCCATGGCTGAGTTTTTCCTAGGTGGGGGCATCTTCCAGAGCAGCCACAGTATCCTTGCAGGAACCACTCCCCCCCAGCCTCCATCCTAGGGGTCCTGCGATAAAACCTGCTGCACTAATCTCCCATGATTCATGGGGGAGGGCAGGGAGGAGTCAGGGGAGGGAAATGCTTCTGCCAGCTCACAATATGGGGGACCCAGGTTCTAAAGCAGCCGTTCCCTACTGTGCAGTGACACAACACTCCCCTGGTTGTACCCAGAAACAAGCTGAACTGAAGGCAGGTGTCTGTCTCAAAGAGCCATCTGTCCCCACCCTGACAATATGGCCTCAAAGAGCTGGGTGACTTCACAGGGTGAGGGGTGGCAAATCCCCAAGGGGCTGCACTTGGTAAATGCTGCAAACAAAAGTATTTCCCCCCCTATTTGATTAGAAGCTACAAACAAGGCAGAGCACAGGAGTCCGGGGTCTTGCGTACGGGAAAGGAAAAATGACGGGACAGAATAGCTAAATGAAGAACCCTGTGTACACGGGACACCTGTCACCTGGCTTAGTGTTCACCCAAGGGAACACTTAGGGAACACAGGTCCTCCCTGGGACTGCCACCTATGGTTTGTGGGAAATGTGCCAATGTAGCCACAGGCTTGCCTGTTCCCTGGCTGGCCAGATTTGGCTTCATACCCCATGGGTTCTAGAATGGTGGTTATTAACCCGTGAGTCACGACTCCCTGGGGTTCCATATCAAATATTTACATTACAATTCATAACAGTAGCAAAATTACAGTGGCAACAAAAATATTTTTATGGTTGGGGTGGTCACCACAATATGAGGAACTGTATTGAAGTGTCAAAACATTAGGAAGGTTGGGAGCCTCTCTTTCTAGAGTATGATGGCCTGGAGGGTGACTTCACTGACATTGATTGGGTGTGGCACTAGGTGGCTGTATGATGATCTTCTCTACCAGAGTGCTTTCTGTCCTAACTCAGCCTTCTTGTCAGATGCTCCTAGTCACCCAGGGCTTTGTGGAGGGTTCCAGGTCCTTTCCACGTACCTCACAGATCTTCTCCAGGGATGGGACAAAGAAGTCATCACACACGATGGCCAGGGCATAGAACATGTAGAGAGCCTGTGAAGGGAAATCTAGGTTCAGTAAAGGCTCCACACCAGGCTGCGGGCAGAAGCACACATGGGAAGCCACAGCAATGGGGAGAATTGTTCTCTCCAAGTCCTCCCTGACAAGGAAATGGAGACCTCGAGCGGGAAAACAGAATGCCGAGAGGCAGAGAGTCATAAATCCAGGTCACACAGGTCTGTACTTCCTCCCAGAACTGTCACAGAGTAAGAAACACAGATTTGGAGCTGGGCAGGGTGGCACATGCCTGCAGTCTCAGTCCTCAGGAAACCGGGGTAGGAAGATCGCAAGTTCCAGGCCAGCCTGGGCCTCATAGTGAAATCCTATTTTAAAAAGTAGAAGACAGGAGCTGGGAAGATGGCTCAGTTGGCTAAGTGCTTGGTGTGTAAGCCTAAGGAACTGAATTCGGATCCCTAGCACTTATGTAAAAAGTGGTGCAGTGCAATGCCTATAACCCCAGCTCTGGGGAGGTAGAGACAGGAGAACTCTCAGAGCTTGCTGAACAACCAGTCTAGCTGAATTGCTAAGCCCAGGTTCGGTGGGAGATGATATCTCAAAAAATAAGGTAAAACCCAATTGAGTAAAACACAACACTGGTTATTAGAACTTTGGCCTCCATAAGCATGTATGTGCACATGTATACATGCGTAGACATGCACACACAAGCACATGAAAGAGAGAGAGAGAGAGAGAGAGAGAGAGAGAGAGAGCCATGATATATATAGTGCCTCTGCTCTTATAAAACCAAAGCAACCCTGGAATGGATGTGTATATGTTCCAATAAAACTTTATCCATAAAAATCAAGTAATGGTTTGGGTTCAGTCTTCTAGTCTTACCTTGGTAATTACCACTCTGAAGGTTTCTTGCCAAATTCCCAAGGTACTGACTTTCAGGTTTTTTTTATAGGGCAAGGCCCCTGAACATAGGGGAAACCTGCCAAATTTACATCTCCTAGTAAAAGGGGATGGAAATCCAGGATGCCTGAAAGATAACAACCCCATCCTAGAAATAACACGCAGACCCACAGTTTGAAATTTGCCCACAATCCCCATTCTAACCACCACTTTCATTAGTGGTTTATCTTGCCAATCATAACTTCACTCATTCGTCATCTTCTGGTTCTTGTTCTCTGTCAGAGAATTAAATTATGTCTAGAAAAAGACTAACTGTTGGCTCAATTTAAATGTATAAGCAGACAGCCCTGGGCAGCCCAATTACTGAGCAGGAGAAAATTTGCTGGGGCTGATTTGAAGAAAAAAAAGAAAAGCCAACTGTGACCAGCCTCACTTCCTGGCAGCCATTCAACAGCATCTTCTACTGGCTCCCACGAGGACCAGAAAGCGTTTTGGGGCTCTGTAGACCATGTACTCCGAGGCAGATTTTCAGTCCTGCCACCGAAGTTCAAAAGCAGACACAGAAGCCACGTAGTGGTGGCACATGCCCTTTAGTCCCCGCACTCAGGAGGCAGAGGCAGGAGATCTCAGAGAGCACAGCCATGAATGGGCTGGCTGTGTTCTAATAAAGGACTTGACTTATGAAGGAGCTGGAGCTGTAGCTCATTTCGTAGACTGCTTCCTAGCATACACAAGGTTTAATCCTCAGCACCACGTAAGCTGGACAAGGTGGCATACTCCTGTAATCTCAGCACTTGGGAGACGCATGTGGGAGGATGGGTGGGCGAGGGGGGCAGTGGGCCAGAGGTTTTTGGTCATCCTCAGCTACACAGTAAGCCTGAGGTCAGACAGCAAACAGAAGATGCTATCTCAAGTAAATAAACACATAAATAAATAAATAAATAAATAAATAAATAAATAAATAAACCTTTGCAAAAATAGGAAGGGAGGTGGAGTCTGGCATGGGCTAGGATTTGTCCTGTCTAAAAACAGCAATCTACACTTAGGGCCTGACTTCCTCATTCCCACTTAAGTTGCCCTTGAACTCCACCGTTTGCCATCGGAGTCTGAACAGGGAGAGGAGATGGCTATGGCTGACCACCCTGAATGTGCTGGATCTCATCTGAATGTAGAGAAGAACGAGAAGTGTGGAACACAGTCACAGGAACCACGGCGGTGAGCATTTACAGAGGGCCTGTATGCTACTCCGTGTCTGAGGAAGTCAACATCTAGTCCTGATGTGCACTCAGGGGCCATCACCCCTATTTTATGAAAACAGAAAATGAGACACAGGAAAGAACCATGTCCTTGTGCTGGAAGTGGAGACACAAGATGACGCTGGGCAAGTCACCTGACAGTTAAGAAAAGCCTCTCATTGGACAAGAGAGCCTAGTTTTCTTCCCAGGCTGTTACCAGGAGCAAATAAGTGCTCAGACAAGCTATGGCAGTGGTTCCCAACCTGTGGGTCATGGCCCCCTCAGGGGCTGCATATCAGATATTTACATTATGACTCACAACAGTAGGAAAATTACAGGTATGAAGAAGTAACACCATAATTTTATGGTTGGGGGTCACCACAACATGGGGATATGTATTAAAATGTCACAGCATCAGGAAGGCTGAGAACCACTGCTCTGTGGTCATTATACACTATGGTCATTAAACAGATGGGGTTCCGGTGCCAGAAGATTAGTGGCTTCTGGCCCTTGAGGACACTTACACCAAGGATGTGTAGCAGGACAGCACCATGCTGTCGCTCTTTGTTGGAGAACAGGTCTGTAGGGAACTCGTGAATCGCTGGAAGAGAAGAGGAGACAGTAGGGTGTTAGGTAGCAGTGCACCTTCCGCAAACCTACTGGACAGCCACAGTCCACCAAGGAGTTCGGGATCCCTGACTTCAGACTGACCAATCAGAGAGGAAGCCAGCTGGATCTCAGTGTGGGCCAGACTGATGCTTTTAGGAGAACGCTGGTTGCTGGATTAGTCACGGGTATCCCAGTACCTGAGAGCTGACTGGGACTGAGATCTGTCTTGTGTCTTGAAAGATAGCGTAACGCACATCACACATATTGGGATGACTAAAATTAAAGATAGACACACTGTTGGGTGTATGAGAAATAGGGTGGCTTTAGGAGCCCCTCAGATAGTGACACAATATGCCCAGTGACAACTCATCTGCCTCAGAACGCCCACAGCCAGTGTGGGAACGGTCCCTTCTCACTTTGCATTACTTCATGCTATCGGGATGCTATCACAGTCACCAGCCCTCAGGTATCTGGGAAGACTGCTGGTCCACAGCAGGCACTCAATAGATGTCCCAGACAGAAATCCTGCTTTGTAAATACAATGTCGCCCTAAGCTCCAAAAACAAATGTTATAAAATCTCACTTCTCAACATCAGATTCACTTGACAAGAAACTGAACCTGGCAGCTATCCAGGCACCAGACAGCCTGCCCACTTTGAAACAAGAAGTACTTAAAGAAAAATGTCTTCATTTCCTTCTTCATGTTTTTTTCTTTTCTAATCAAACTTCTTATTAAAGAATGGCAGCTATCAGTTCAAGAGCCTGCATCTGCTACTTGGAGATGGAGAATTATGGAGGAAGATATTCCGTGTCCCTGTGGCTGGGACTCTGTTTCAGGAAGCGGAAACCTCTGGGACTTCAAAGCACAGATCCTTAGACCATGGTTCTGCTGAGAGATTTCAAGACATTCCCTGGTTCTCAAGCCATTGTGAGGAGAGCTGGCGATTGGCACGATCCTGGGGCATCTTTGAGAATGAGAATAAACCTCTGCTTTTCTGGAGTGGAGGGCATGTCATCTGGCCCCCAGCCAGGATGGGGCTGTGGGTTGTATAAATAGCTTTGTCCCTGGTGTGACTAGACTTTGCACAGAGATGCTGCCTTCTCTGCACTCCTAAGTGCATGACAGAAGGCTGCAGGGTACAGAGAATGTCATCCATAGTCTTAGTTTTGGCAGCAAATCAGTAGGTGACCTGTGGAGCTCCCAGCTCTCATGGGTTCCCGTAACAGCTCAAAGCCTTTCACACATTGGGATACGGGTGCTGAACTACATACATATGTACTAGCATCACAGAGAGAAGTGACGGGGTGAGGGAGTCCAAGACTCTGCACTCAGGCCTTCAGGTTCATCTACTTTGGTGTTTTCAGTAAGAAGTGTCCCCCATTGGCGGTGGCATCTGAATGCTTGGTCCCTGGTTGGTCTGTTTAGACAGCTTTGGGAGGTGTAGCTTTGCTAGAGGAAGTAGTCATTGCAGATGGGCTTTGAGAATGTAAAGCACTGCCCCGTTTACTCTCACTGCTTCCTGCTTGTTGGTGAGCTAAGATCTCTCTGCTTCCTGCTCTGGCCACGTGCTTGCCTGCTGCCACGCCTCCTCAACCACGATGGAGTCTTATCTCCCTTATCCTTCTGTAAGTTGCTTTTAGACGTGATGTTTTGTCACAGCAACAGAAAAGAAACTCACACAACTCCCTATGGACTGTGTGGCCGAGTCACCTAACCTCGAGGGCTCTCTGCTTCTTCAGTGACAATCTACTGTGAAAGCACAGGGCTTGGTGAATATATATGGCACCCCTTGGCTTGCACAGCAAAGGCGTCAGTGGGTAGAGGACCATACCAGCCCTCCCAATTGGCTACTGGCTGAGACTGGTTCACTGCTGCAGGACTGAACCCTCCAGAAGCTGGCACGGCACCAGTGTCAATCCCTGTCACTCTCGCCCTGTCACCAAGAACAGCTCCGACCTTCAGACATGTCCTGTGTTCACGTGTCTAATGTCTTCAGAGCAGATGGGTTGAGGTTTCGGGATACACTTCTGTCTTTTAGGACCTGTGTGACCTTAGCAAGCTGATTGTGTGATCCTTACAGACTCTGTGTGTAAGACAGGTGTAACCCTGGCGACTGTTCACACACCAGTACATTCTGTCCCCACCGTTGCAGCTGATGTGCATCCTTGATATGTGAAAGTAAAAGAGACAATAAAATAGCTTTGCAGGGGTGGGGTGGGGTAGAAAGGCCATAGATGGTGAGAGCAAGCCAGGCTCTGTGCAGATCACAGGAGAACCTGCCTGCTAGAGCAGTGTCATCCCAGGTTCCTGAGGAAACCTTTCTCTTTCCGGCTTGCCAGAATGAGGAGCACCCAGACCATGTTCAAGTGTGTGAGGCTTGCAAATCTGAGAGGGGTCACCATACCCTAGGGAGGAGGGAGGGATCATCAGGGCACACACATGGCTTTTGAGGTCACACCTAAGCTCTTAAGCTGCAGAAATCCCTGGTGGCAGGTATAGGGGGAGGAGAGATTTGCCTGCAGGCCCTGAAACCCAGTATCCTCCAGAGCCCAGGAGGAGGGAGCCAGGAAGGCAACACAATGAAAGGCAGCCTTCCCTTTGGTCCTTGGCCCCAGAAGGACTGTCTGTCACTGATTCTGGACATACTCAGGCATCCTTGTACACAGAATCTACCTGTTTTTGCATTCTGCTTTGGCATGTATGCAAGGCCCAGGACATTTGGGGAGATCTCTCATGATACTTACCTTCCTGAGCACTGGAGGGGAGACACTAGGGGCCTTGGGTCTATTAGTAACCACAATTCCTTCAGCACCTACAAACTGCCACTTGAAATCCCCAAGGAACACTTTAGCACTGTTGTGGACACAGAAAGCTACACAGTGATTTTCTGCCAGCATTGTCCTTTTCAAGATATACTTTTTGCCAGTGGTGCTGTTCATCAAAATGTATGAATTTATTCAGTGGGCATTTCCAGAGCACCTACTCAGTGAACCTATATTCTGGTGACTGCTGGATAATATTCTGAGTATCTTGAGCCTCCTTAGTACAGCGGCTGCATCTTGGAGGGTGATGTGACTTTCAGAGACCATCAAAGCTATTGAGAAAGCAGAAGTCTACTAATGTGGGAATATCCCTATCCTGAAAGAGTAGGAGTTAACACTTGTACCTCAAGTGTTTACACCACACCAAATGTTAAGCTGAGTCTCAGGCATCTGTCCCTGTGGCACACCTGGCCCCAGTGCATGGGATAAGTTAACAACTGACTGTCTTAAGGTTTCTCTTGCTGTGAAGAGACATCATGACCATGGCAACTTTTATAAAGGAAGCCATTTAACTTGGGCTTGCTTACTGTTCAGAGGTTTAGTTCATTATTGTAATTATGGCAAAATAATTCTACCATCCCCAAAGTCCCTTGTGCTGAATATTTATAATCAATTCCTCCCTAGTTCCCAATTCTGGCTACTAGGGGTTAATATGTGCTCTTTACAGAAGGTCCTATCAATGGAGTCCTATGACAGGGAACTTTTCAGTCAGCCTCTTTCACTTAGCAAAATGCTTAAAGAGACATCCATCTTGTATGTTCCCCCCTCTTCAGACTTCCTCGTTTAGTTTCTTTGACTCCTTTTGCTCTCTGTCATCTCACATGGCTGGGTCCGTATCCTTGGCAGGACACCTGAACACTGTCCTTAGGGCTTCCTGCCTAGCCCTCTTTTCTCTGTGGTTTGCTTTTCTAATCTCTGCAGGCACCTCCCAAGTCTCAACATTTCTGAGCAGCAGTTGTAACAGAGCCCTTGGCAACCCTGTAGGCACACAAAACACATCCTCAGTGAAATGGTCCACCATCTATATGAGCTGCAGGAAGGAAATCCTGGCACAGTCCTTGATACCTCCCATTCCCTCAGATCCTATGATATAGGAAAGACCATGATGCATCCAGCTTCCAATTTATTTTCTTCCATGACCTTCCCATGGGGCACTGGTCACGTATACATACCATCATATGCTGTGTTCTGATGAGCCTTGACTTGCTCTGAAATAGATCCTGTTGACCATGGGGACTTCCAGAACAGAAAAGAGGTCAACTTTCTTCTCACTGCTGTTTCCACGGGCAACCATGGCTATAGACACTGACAGGCTCTGCTGACAACATTCTGAGAGCAGCGTGTTTTGGGGTTTGATTATTCTATTTCCTGCTTGCCTTAGTCCATCTGTGATGCTGTAACAAAACATTCTAACCCAAGGTGCTTACTAAACACAGAAAACTTACTTCTCTCAGTTTTAGAGGGTCAGAAGTTTAAGATCAAGGCCTTACTTCCTAGGTCTTGGAAGGTGCCAACTCTGTGTTCACATGTGGATGGGGGTTAGGCATCACTCCAGAGTCCTCCCCGACCAATGTTACTGGAAATTGAACCATGGGCATTATGCATGTTAGGCAAGTGCTCTACCACTGACCTATATTCCCATTGCTTTTTTCTTTTAATTTTGATACAAGGTCTCACTAAGTTGCCTGGGATGGCTTTAAATTCACTTTAACATCCATCTGGCCTTGAATTTGTGGATCCTCTAGACTCAGCCTCCTGAGCAGCTGATTTTATAGCCTGTGTTACCAGGTTTGGCAGGGATGTTGACCTATCCCCAATGGTGAAGGCAGAGTCCTCATGACCCAGCCAACTCCAAGTCTACCTTCTAACACCATCACTTTGGGGGTTAAGATTCCTTGCAATTTGTTTTTGAGATGGAATATCATTACATAACTATGACTGGCCTCAAACTTGTGACTCCTGCCTGTTTCCTGAGTGCTAGGATTATAGGTATACATCACCACACCCAGCTAGGATTTCTCATATGAGTTTGGGGGTGACCCAAACATTCTGCCCATGGCACCTCTTCCTCGGGTGTTCCTGTACTTTTCTGAGTACCTGATTGCCTGAATTCAACTCTTTTCTGAGTAAAATATCTAAGATGGTGTCTACATCCTGTAGTAAGCTGACTTATACCACCAGCTTCCCCGAGAGCTGAGAAAGGGACTGGGAAAGTTCATTTTTCAAACCCATTCTTGAATCTGTCCACCTTTTCATCTCTACCTCCTGCATCACTGACCACCACCCTGACCTTCTGGCTAGCCTCCTATCAGTTCCCATCCAGCAGCTAGGCAGCTTCTCAACATCAATAGAAGACAAATGCTGAAGTTGGTCCAGACTTTCCAGGCTCAGCACTGTCTGGTCCTCTCTGCCTGTCTGGCCTGGGTCATCCCAAGGTTTGCTCTCAGATCCAGTCACGCTGGCCAGGCTCACGCTGCTATGTCCTGGTACAACCTGCTACCAGGCCAGTGTTCAGCAGGTGTAAAGACTTTGGCCTCCTATCTAACTGAAGGGCTATGGAAGAGCCTGCTCAGAAGGTTTTGTGGGCCTGGCCTGCCTGGCCCTGCAACTCTGGCACGAGGCTCTTGGCACAGTGCCTATCCACAGACAGAAAGCCCACAGAGCTGTGCTTTCTGTTGGATGCAAATCTTCCCCAATCTTCCCCAAACCTTTCAATTAGTTGATTCTCTTTAAGGAATGTAAACTGTGAAGTGAATTTTTTTTTTTGAGAAACTGCCTCCAAACATGCCATTTTCTTTGCTTTCTGGTAAAAATAACCCTATGTTCTAAGTCATGACGTTTATTATGAAACTATGAAAAGGAGACTGGGAGGCTGGGAAGTCATTTAAATAGCTTCAAATTTCCATTATTTCAACTTACATAAGGTATGTGTTTTAGAAACCACTCAGGCGCCTGGAGCCAAAAGCCAAGGAATCAAGATCCCCCACCTCCACTATGTTGGTTTAAAATAACTTGGATGAAAATCTCATGCTTTTCACAGGCAATAGTTCACATGTTAAGGTCTTATACCACAGCTTCCTGTCATAACCAGGAGTAAACACAATCAGATGAAGTTGTTGCCTTAGCCAGCATGAAAAGGAGTTTGAAATCCTATCTTCAGTACAGTCCAAAAATAGATTATTCACGAGAAAAAGTACAATATGACTGAAAACCTCAGCAATAGGATTGTTCCTTCCTGTAATCACAGAATTTTATACCCGATGCTGCCCAGACACTACATTTTGGTTGATTTCCACCCAGGGAGGAATGAAGGTTCTCAGGTGTCACAAGAGCTGTGTGCCAAGCCCTTAGGATGCTGAGCGCCGTTGCTGGCCTCATCTCATCACTCTTGCAGGTGACATGATGTTCAGAGAGGTCAACTGCTGTATTCAGCATCCCAGTCAGTTAGTGCCAGAACCCCAAGAGCCAGAGCACAGACCACGCTAAGCTCAGACCTCTGCACCATGGGCTTTGTAACCATCAGCTGCAGTGCCCAGAACTCAGTCTCAGGGACCACCAGCCCTAACTCAAGTCCAGCTGCTGCAGCATGGACCTTGAGTGTCCTCTGAAGGTTCATGTGTTAAAGGCTTAGTCCCCCAGGTATAACTATCAGGAGGTCACAGGGGCTTTAAAGCTCTAGCGGGAAATCCTTTGGTCATCAAGGATACGCCCTCCTCTCTTTTGATGACAATTTCATTCTTCTGAATTCTACAGTCCACGTATTGATTGAATCATTTACTTTTTTGTGGTTTAATTCTTTGACTTCTTCCTATATTTTAGATATCAATTCCCTGCCAGATGAACATCGACAAAAATTCTCTCCTATTCTGTGGGTTGAATCTTAGCTCTGTATGTGATCCAGTCAAACCATATTTGGATATATGCCCCCAAAAACCAAAGTTCTTACTGACACAGCTTCCTATAGAGACACCTGCACCTGCTGTACTGTTCACAACAGCCACATTAAGGAAACAGCCTAGGTGCACAGCAGATGAACAGACAGAGAAAACATGCCGTACATACTCAGGGTGGCGTTCTACTCAGTGCTAAAGAAGTATGTGTTAGCAGAACCAAACCTCATTATCTTAGCTGAAATAAGCTAGACTCAAAAAAACAAGTGCCATACATTTTTTCTAATATTTGGAAGCTGGGGGTACAGATGTGACTATAGAGGGAAATATTTGGGCTGCAGAAGAGGACAGAATAAATGCGGATGTGGGAGAGGGGGTGAGAAAGAGTAATGAGAAGGGGGACTTGACTCAAAGTACACTGAATACATGCACGGTGCTATGGGGATGGAGGGGGCCCAGACTTGAACAGGTAGAACACAGTGGGAGGTTTTAAATCAGTGAGGTTGGGCACTTGGAGGGGGCTGTAGGACATGTATCCATCTTTCTTCTCTCCGTCCCCGAGGTGAGCTGGTGGGCTTAACCAGACGTTCATTCCCACTATGCACTGCCTCCCCTCCTGCCCCAAAGCAACAGGGCCAATTGTATATAGACAAAACAAACCTTCCCTCTTTATAAGTGGACTCCCTCGGGTATCTCATTACAGCAGGAGAAAGCTGACAAATGGCCTTTTATGCTCGATGCCACACGCTATCCTTTTAAGGAGCCTGTGAAATATCACCATCAGCTCCATGTTCTGAAGGGCAATCTGTCAGCAGACTGGATTGCACAGCAAGAACCATGGGACACTTCTTCTCTTGGCCCAACAATTCTTCTTCATCTGGTGTTTGTTCTAAGAATAATGTTTCAAATGGGGGGTGGGGAGCCCTACGTGAGGACGCTTGGTGCTGCTAACCGTAAGACAGTGGGAGCCACCAACTGTCCAGGAAGACGATCATGGTCAAATTATTGGGACACTTTCCTCTAGTTGTCCCTTGGGCATTTGCATGCCCTAGAACTGTGGCTGGTTTGGGATCTACAACCTTGAACAAGAAGGACCAGAGCCCTGCCCTCCTGCCAGTTGTGAAAAGACTGTTGCTATAGAGTTTAAGGAGCAACACAGGCCACGTGTGGTTTATTTACAGCTGTAAACGAAGAAGCCAGTGCAAAGATCCGGAAGCAACCCAGAGAGACTCGGGCAGGCACAGAACGGAAAGCAGTCTCCGTGGCTCCCTCTGTAACGCTCTTATTATAAACATATTAAGTCAACTTACGATGGCTCATAAAAGACTCAAGGGTAAAGGTGATGCATGTGGCCCTGAAAAAGAAAGTAAGAGGCTTCGAGGAAGCAGGCAAAGAAAGTGCTAGAATACACACGGTAACAAAGTGAACGGGGGAGTGGCGGGAGGATAGCAATCAAGGAGGGGAAGCACAGAGGTCAGGGGTCAGCGGGACCAAAAATGAAACCTAAGGACACATGGAAATACCATAAGGTGACCTGTTACATTGCATGTTCTTTAAAAAAAAAACTAAGACACTGTTTGAACGAATCTAGTGCTAGACAGGACAGTGTGGTCTTCCCACACCCACGAGGCCCAAGAATTGTCAGAACAGGTGAGGGAGGAACCGAACAGAAGAGATCACAAGGAAATTTCCCGAATAACAGAGACATTCCAGTTTGCAGCTGAAGTGGTAGTTACACCGTTAAGTACATTCCTCAAAACACTAACGGTGTACTTGAACATCTGCATTTTATTGTATAAAAGTCACACTTCATAAGGGGCTATGGATACGTCTCAGTGGTAGAGTGCTCGCCTAGTGTGAACGAGGCCCTAGAGGTTTGAGTTCCAGCTACACACACACACACACACACACACACACACACACACACACACACCACGCCACACACAGAACCTTAAAATGTCAGAATGTCAGAGTTGACATGTCACAGTCCAGTAAGTAGAAGCAGGACGCTACTGACAGCCTTAAGGGCCTTTAGGTATGCTACTACTCATGACAGGGACAAACAGGTGACCGTCACCCAGTTCCCACATGTGCACAGGGCATACATCATCTATGGATAGATGTGACCTTGATGGACATGGCCACCACTGCTGCTGTTTCCAGATGATGGCTGCATCTCCGTGGGTCAGCTGCAGGAGCCTCAGAAACCACTAGGGAGGCTGGGAACCTGGGACCAGTCTCGGGTAAGTTCTTATCAGTGTACACTTTGCCTTGCAGGAAATGACTGCAGGTGTCACTGAGCTGTCACTGTCACCATCGGTGATAATGGAACTCAATGTGCTGGGGCCAGGCCCCACGTACTCCCTACACATTCTTGACTGGCAGAGGTGGCAGCCTGAGTGAATCTGGGCCATGTGTTAACTGGAGCTGTCTCTCCCCCAGCAGAAACTATTATTCATTGTCTGGTGAGGGCCAGATGGCAGCTGGCTGCGGAAAGTCCCCAGGCTGGACTCGCCTAAGAGTGAGCTGTTTCGGCTGCGGGTCGTGATGTGTTCCTGCCACTCAGAGCCAAACTGGGCATGATCCGGACACTGGGGGTAGGGTGTGAGCAGCAGAGGTTCCTAGGACTGTGATAGGAAGCCAAGGGCCACACACCTAAATCCCTGGGACCCATCGCATGGGTGGATGTGAACTTATTGGACATGGTCACCTTGACCACTGTTCCCTGAAAGTGGACACACCTCCATCAGTCAGAAGTCAGCTACAGAAGCCTCAGAAGTCACCAGGGAGGCTCTGATGCTGAGACCAGTCTCAGGTAAGACCCATCACACTTTCGGGCATCCAGAATCCAGGTGCTGACAAGACTGAGTGGTGGTTAATTCTGTCAACCTGACGGGCTCTACAAGCAATCACATTGGGGACAAGCCTGGGACAGGTGTCGTGGAGTCTCTAGCTTAAGTTAACTGAGACCCACCCTAAAGGTGCAGGGTAGGCGCCATTTCACAGGCTGGGGTCCCCAGCTGAATAAAAAGCAGGAAGTAAGCTGAGCCTCAGCTTCCATTTTTCTGCTTCCCGACTGAGGATACAATGTGACTAGGCAGCTCACACTCCTCCAACCTTGGTTACTCCATTATCATGATGGACCGACCATAACATCAGAGCTGCCAGCTAAAAGGACCCTTGTCCCCTTATGCTGCTTTGTTGGATATTTTGTTGCAACAACAGGAAAAACAAGCAACACAGACTGGCACAGACTGGTTCCCATGGCAGCCTCAGGGAGCAGATGTTCTGGGTCTCCCTCAACACTTGGTAGTGGCCAAGGTCCTTGGCATTTCCTGGCTAGTAGATATGACACTCCTCTCTCAGCCTCTGTCTTCGTTTGACATTCTCCTCTTGCTGGGTCTCCATATGGCTTTCTCAAAAGGGCACCAGGCATTGGATTTGGGCCCCACCTTTACTCAGCATTGACCTCATCTTGACTAATTAAAAAGTTCCCTTTTCCAAGCAACTGCACAGTCATAGGTACCATGGGTTAGGACTGGAAAACAAGTCACCCTACATCATATACATGTCTGTCGGCCCCTTTAACCCTGTTCACAGAACACGGGTACCTGGAGCACCCATGCCAGCAAGTGCTAGGCCATGGAAACAGCCTTTGGTCATGGTTAGCTTCTATAGTCTAGGCCTTGGGCTTTGCTATACAACCCAGCCAGCCTCAAACTCAAGGCAATCCTCCTGCCTGAGCTTCCCAAGAGCTGGGATTATAGGTATGAGCCACCACGCACAGGTCTTTTATATCCTATGATGTGTGGGCACTGAGTCATAGTTGTTATCCAGTGAAATCAGCAGTGTCTCCCTCCAAGGCGTCACTCTTTGGCTGATACATTTCATGGGGTGCACTACTCTTTCAGAATATGTTGAGCTGGAGTGAAAATAAAACCCAATTAACCAACAGAGTTCATATTGCCTCAGGCTAATGAGCCAGGAAAGATCTCTGTGATTCCCAGGGTCCGTCCTTGTCCCGGCCAGCCCCACACTCAGCCAGTGGAAGATGGGTTGGGGAAAGGTGGGTTCCCGGCTCCCCAACCTGTGTGTGAGGGGTGGTGGTTTAGTCCCGCTCTGACGGGAGGAACGAGGAAGGCTGGATCTCCTGTCCTCTCACAGGCTCTAGTCCTTAGGGCAGGGAGCTGAGAGCTGGTTGCCATGTGAATTGCATGTGCCAACTTGACCAGGCTGTCAGAACCAGCTATTTAATCATATGCAAATCTAGGCTTTGCTGTGAGCCTGTTGTATAAATGCGGCTAACAGTTACCATCTGCTGAGTTTAAGTAAAAGCCACTACTCCCAATACTTAGAGTGTGAATTCAATGCCACTCAGGTTAGTTGAAGACTTCACACAAAGCTAAGGCTTCTGGGAGAAGAAACTGCCTGCAGATAGCACCCTAGCTTCTGCCTATGAGTTCCCTACTGCCTGCCACTCATGATGAGAGCCTGTAAACCAATGACACACACTCTCACACTCACTCACACACACACCACACACTCATTCACATACACACTTACATACCACACACTCACACACACAAACACACACCACACACACTACACACTCACACATACTCATACACACACTCATACACACCACACACATACTCACACACTCATACCATACACATACTCACACACACTCACATCACACACACTCATATCACACACACTCACATAACACCCACACCACACTTACACACACGCACTCACATCACACACACAGTACATACTCACATCACACACACACTATATACTCACACACACAGCTATGGTGTAGATGAGTGTTCCCCTACAGATCCATATATTATAGGATTGATCTGCATCGTGCAATTTGGAGGTGATATGGATTCTTTTTTTTTTTTTTTTTGGTTTTACGAGACAGGGTTTCTCTGTATTGTGTTGGAGGCTGTCGGTCCAGCCCGGCCTCGAACTCACAGCGATCCGCCTGCCTCTGCCTCCCGAGTGCTGGGATTAAAGGTGTGCGCCACCACCACCTGGCGGTAATATGGGTGGTGGATTCTTAAAGGGAAATGCCAGAGGGAAGTCTGTAGGTAACTGGAGCATGCCCTCAAAAGGGGATTGTGGGAGCCAGGTCTCGTTCTCTTCTTCTCTTGCTTCCTGCCTTCTATGTGGAGCCATTCATTCTAGCAAAGACCCTGGATATCATGTGTCATCTTCAACAGAGGCTCCAGTGATGGGGACCTGGACCTCCAGAGCCACATGCTGACAAAATTGAACCCTTCCTCTATTGATCAACTGCCTCAGGTATCTTGTTACATTGATGGCAAATACTATCTTTACAAGGATTGATTGATTTATAGCTGCGCAGAGACACAGGCTCTGTGTGTGTGTGTGTGTGTGTGTGTGTGTGTGTGTGTCTGTCTGTCTCCTATCAGTTTCTTTTCTCTGGAGAAGCTGGCATTATTCTGGACCATGCCAGGCTTGGACTGGGATGTGAGGCCTGAGGAACCACCCTGACCTCAAGTGAGACAGAATAGGCAGGCAGGCTAGTGCAGGGCAAACCTATGAGAGCTCCTGAAGGGACCTGCATCCCCTGCTGTGAGCCAAAGCTGCCTTTCCCTCACACTCCCAGTCCCCATGGCTTACCCCATAGCACCATCATCCTTAATACAAGCCTGTGTCCTGCACCAAGTCCCTAACTTCCTGCTCCTCCCAGGAGTAGACTCAAGGCAAGAAGTCTCTGGCCAAGACATGGCATAATAGAAGGGTAGAGCTCTCTTGGCATACTTGGGAGATCTTTTGAGACCCTTCTAGAAAAGACAGAATATCCTGTCCTTGAGTAGTCGCTTACCTGGAGCAGGTAGCCTCTGTGTGAGCACTGGCTGGCAGACACATGGTCCTTACCATTGTTTACAGTGAGGCCATTTACCCACTGGGGTTCACCACCTAGCATGAAGCAAGGTCACAGAGAGCAGGGAAGACACTAGCAGGTCATGCAATTTCCAAGTGGGTCCAGGCACAGCAGGCATGTCACTAATGTTCAAATGATGTCAGGAGTTGGGCATCCAACCCCTACAATCTCAGAGGAACAAAAAAGTCTTGTGTGATTTCCTCTCTAGGCTTGGGGGCTGATTTTCATCCTTGGATCTAATCGTAAAGAGCATTTCTAAGACAAGACAGTCATTAGGGTCTAAGTTTTATTCCTGGCTTTTCCTTCACAAGCATAAAGGAAATGGTTTAGTTCGCTGCTTCCCCTACAGGCAAGTGAAGTTGGAGGAGGCTCTCAGCTCATTATGAACAGGTTTTACAGAACCACTGAGCAGAATACAAGATGAGCCATACTGGGTCACCAGGCTGCTTGTGTGGCCTTCTCCTTCAGATGTCTTCTGGGACTATCACCTCCTTTCAAACATGTCAACAAGATCACAGAAGCGAGGAATCTGATGGTGCCCCTGGACTGTCAGGAGAGCTCAGCTGGTGCTGGTACCCAGAACTGGCCTCAAGAGCATGCAGCGACCTGCGAGCTGTCTCAGTGCAGGTCTGCTCAGGTAAAGTTCATTCTTCTCCCTTCCACGGAGCAGCAGCAGGGAGCTGATCTCGACCCGAAGCCACCTCTTTGCTTCCCTGGTGTCTCTCTCTTATTTTTTTCTTGCTCAATGCTGTGACCTCTTCATCAAGCCTATAGCCCTCTCATGTCTACTTCAAATAGTCAAGAAAGATGACAATGTGAAGGTGCACTTCCTTCAGCCTGCCATGCACATGGACAAGGCACTATGTGGCCCAGCAAAGATTGTAGGCATTTTGGCCTTTACAGAGTTTCGGGTTTAGAATTTAAAGCATGTGCATTCTTCATGCTTCTCTCCCACAGGGCTTTGGAACAAAGGCAAGAACATTAAATTTTCAAGAACAATCATGCAACAGAGAAGGTCACTGCATTCAGGACCAGAACACAGAATATGACCCACCTCCAAGGAGGAGCTGGCAGAGGACTTGCCACCAAGACCCACAGTTCCAAAGCTACCACCTTGGGGAAAGCACCAGGAGTGAAACAATGCCTGAGAAGATGACGACCAGGTTTGCTCCAGTTCCTCCTCGCATAAGGGGATGCTGGGAAGGCACCACTGTGGCACCTCCCCAGCAAAGTTCCAAACAATCTGGGGCCCCTCAGAGCTGCTCATCATAGAAGAGGCCATGATCTGCCTTCCTAACAGATGTCAGCCATTCCGCACTCAGATCCTTCCTCCTGAATACACATGGTGGAAGGGAAAAAAAAAAAACCTGTGTACAAAGATGATGAGAAACACAAGTCAAAGAATCAGGGATGTGGGGGTGGTGGTTCTGTGGGTGAGGTGCTTACCACACAAGTATGAGAGCCTGAGTTAAGATCTGCAGCACCCATGTCATAGCTGGGCGCCATGGTGTGCGGCTGTAATCCCAGTGTTGGGGAGGCAGAGACAGGAGAACCCTGGGAGCTTGCTGGCCAGCCAGCCTAGCCAATGGCAAACTCCAGGTGTGGAGAGCAATTGAGGAAGATATCTGATGTCAACCTCTGACACACACACACACACACACACACACACACTGAGGGGTGGGGAGTGGTAAGACCAGGGACACAGCTAAAAATCCTATTAAAATTCATTAGCTCCAGATGCCAGTAATGGCTGGCTGAGAAACCCTGACCCAGAATCCAAACAAGCTGGAATATGAATCCTTCTCATACCAAACACAGACACTCCACCGTTTGATTAACACCTCGACTCTCCCCATCTCCATGATGGTTTATTGACCAGTCTATATACTGTTAGAACACAGACTACATGCTCTCCACTCCTGGAGGAGTCCTCTCTACCCAGGAGACTAGGAATTCATAAGAATGCTCCCGTGACTTCATACATCTCTTTTCCATTTCTTAACATTTAGTTAAGTCAACTTAAAGCTACATCTTTCAAGATCGGCACATCTTTTGTCTTATGTGTGAGCTACCTTTGAACAGTGTAGAATGGCAACATGCTCTTACTCATCCTTTCTTAATCCTTTTAATCTGCCACCTGTGCTTCTCAAACAGCATATAGCCACCATGCGGGTCCTGGGCGCAGAAAATACTTATAACCTATATCCTCACTGCTATCCCTCGACACCAGCACAGAGGATGCTGACCTCCCAGGAAGCTCTGTACTGAGGGCTGTTACGGATGGATTGGGCTCGTTGTGCAGTCTGCAGGGAAGGCAGAGACAGATATATGGCTAATGGTGACTGTAACAAGACATGATGCCACAGGAGGAGGCTGAACAGACAGTTGTGGGGTGTGGAAAATGAACAAGGAGCTCGGAACAGACAGTTCGGGGAAAAGTGGGTTCAAGGACACCCTGAGAGACAGACACAGTGAGGGCCGCCCTCTGGAGGGGTGTTGCAGAAGGCAGTGTGGGGTTCGCAGCAAATGTGGGGTTCAGGCAGCATGAGCCACGGGGATCTGCAACTGTCTCATGTTTTAAGAATAGGCAGAGCTGGGAGGTAGCAGCTAGCGGAAGCAGCGTCAGATATGACGACTTTAGGGTAAATGCCTAAGTGGGGGATGCAGGCACTGCTGTCAGAGCTGGGCGGGATTAGGGCACCACACTTGCCTGTTCCTAACAGTGGAGGGCTAAGGTAGAGGAGCAAACAAGGAAAGAAAGCTCTGTCTCCCCTCCTGACCTCTTTTTTGGGGTGCCAGGCTGGTGGAGAGCATGGGGAGAAGCTGGGGAGACAGAGTGGGGTCTTAGGCCAGCGTTCCTCATAGTACTCAATCATGGGCTACATGGGATGTGAGCGGACAGAGGCTGGTCAGCTAGATAGCCAGCAGGATGCAGGATAGCGGGAAGGGCTGCCAAGGCTGGGCCCGTCACCACGCAGTGCACTGTCTGCTTCTGCAAAGAGCCTGCTCCTTCACCTGTTCACATGGGGGCGCCTCTGAGATGGAGTGCCCACCTCCCTAGCACAAATGCCCAGAGACTGCACACACACACCAGCTCCCAGGGCACAGCGCAGGGAGTGAACAGAATCTAGTTGTGGAGGGAGCAGCGACCCTAGTCACTCCGCTGTTCTCAACTCCTCCAGGTTGCTGGCACCCTCTACTGTTGCCCAATGGTGCAGCCCTGTTCTGCTGGCTCAACTCTAGGCCCCTTGGAGGAGTCAGCACAAGAGTTGACCAGGGTCGCTGCCCCCTCCAGAGGTGTCCCCTGTTACCTCCCCTGTTTCCAGCAAAGAGACGGGTTATTTGGGGGAGGGTACAGGGACAATGGGGAAAAGGTGCTCTGTGGATGGCAGTGGTTGGCTACTTGGCCTGGATGTGTGGCCCTGGTATACTACACTGTGATGACAACTTGATGACTACATTTTTCTGTGTTTGTCATCCTTCAATAGGACATTCATTTTTGCCCCTCCCCCAACGGTGAGTGATACAGGGCAACCAAGGCTGCTGTGAGTTCATGAGGGACACAGCCAGGCCACGCACAAGACAGCGTTTCACAGCCCTGTGCTCCTTGATGCTCCCTGAGCCTTGGAAGGGGTGATGAGCATCCTGTTTAATTCCGAGCCCTCAGCCATCTCTCCCTCAGCGCCTTGACTAGCGCCGAGTCTTGAATAATCAATCACCTTTAGCCATGAAAGCAAACTTCTTTGATCAAGGCAGGAGATGTTTCTTATGACTGTGGTGCCAGGGAGGGAGCCAAGGGCGTTGGACATGCTCTATCCTCCACCACTGAGCCATAATCAGACCTATAGAAAGTTCTCAAAAGACCTATAGCTGAGGCTTTCTTGGCTCCAGCAGGGAGCCTGGCCCATATCTGCCCACAGAGCACCAAGAATCACCCACATATTGCATCTGAGGACAGCCCCCCCCCCCCCCTTCAGGCTTCTGTGCTTTCTCCAAGAACTCCAGTCCTGGATATATGGAACGCTGACAACAGCAGCTCAGCCTTCACAGATACTGGGGCTGCAAGCTCCCCGTAGTCTCTGGTGGGTAAGGGGTGGAAGGCACAGAAATAAACCTTCCTGACTCGGTTTCCCTAGGGAAACTCTCTTCTGGGGAACATGCAGTGACGGATTCACTCTGGGACAAGGATGAGGTAACACACACAACTCCAGGGAAGAAAAGAAGGAAGCGACCTTAAATTCAGCCTCTCTATCCTAGATCCTCCAGGGAAGAGCCCATTAGCCCCATTTGTGGTTGAGAAGAGAGGCGGAGAAAGGCTGTGGGACTGGCCCGCACCATCCTGTGTGGAGGGGACAGCTCCAGCTTCTCTGTCTTGGCCCTCTTCTTGCGCCCCCCCCCTCCTGAAACAGAAGCTTCAAGCTCCCGTGGGCTCTGGAGAATCAGCTCCCCTGCTTACAGCAACTGCTCTACAGTTTCCAGCCCAGGGGTGCAGGCCGCTTGCTATTCTGGGATGGCCAAGTCCACACGGGCAAGGCACTTCCTTAAAGATGTACCCTGAAGACTGCATCAACTATAGCCTGATCACAAGAGTCCAAGTCCCAGGTCATCAATTTAGTCACCTTCTTTGCTTTTTATTTCCATCCTGAGTTATCTCCTGTGGGTGTACACACACACACACACACACACACACACACACACACGCACACACACACACACACACACACACACACACCCCTTCTGATGTTGTCATCCATCATGAATGCCAGATCCCAGGATCCCACTGCTACTGGGTCCTACCACATTGGCAAAGTCAGAGACTCCTCCTTGTCACTCCAACCTTAGGTCAAAGGAAGGTTCTGTCCTCTGTTTATAACACACTGTTGTGAATGTCAACAGCACTTGAGTCTTTATCATGCCCAATCTCTCTCCAGAGGGACTGTAGCCTCTGGGCAGAGGGCTACCCCATCATATTAGTCTGCTTGCCCCTGCACACACACCATCCTGAGAGGATGCAGAAACTTAGGTTCGCAATAGCCACAGAAAAGTTAGATAACCCGGTCAAAGTCACACAGCAAGTGGTCAAGGTGGGGCTTGTGCCCAGACCGTCAGCCCTCCATTACTACTGTGTGTCCTGCCTGTTCAGGAGTCATGCCCAGAACCAAGGGCACCCACTCACTCTTTTCTAATGGCGGTTGAACTAGAGTGGCTTGTTCAAATATTTTCTTTTTAAAATGTAGCAATTATTTCCCAGGGAGTAAACACCATCAGTCAAGTACAGAATTTATGGGGAAGTAAATTAGAGACATGTAGAAGAAAAAAGCAAACATGTCACCTCACAGTCTGGTGAAAGGGGACACGAATGGCGTCTGAAGTCAGTGACTGAGGACTCTCCATGTGGGGCAAAGCACTAACAGGTCCTTCCTGCCCTGGGTCAGCATGAGGCTGCATGGCAGGAGGAATGCTACCAAAGGCCCTGGGTCCCCACGGCAGAGGTGCTGCCTGGAAGCAAGCACCCCAACTATACCCTCAGGTCACCTGTGTCCCCGGCTATGCCGTAGTAGCATCTCCTTGAAGCCACCTCCAGAAGACAGTGGAGCTTCAAGCCGGGTCCCTGCATCTCCATCGAGGCTGCTGTGGGGCACCCGGATTAGAAGGCTGCATGGTGACCTCTGGGTTTCTCAGCCACCATGGCTGTGACCTCACACCATTTTCTACAGGTCTGGAACGACTCCTTGGTTCACCTGCACTTCCCACCACAGTTCTGATGGCAGCAGAGGGACCCTGGGGTGGTTTCTGAAAGAGCAGAGCTTCCTCTCCAGTGGTCACCACGGATGCAGACCCAGGAAAGGTAGAGGAGAGGATGTGGGTGCCCAGCTAGCACACCCTGGGACCTGGGGACGTAGCTCAGTTGGCAGAGTACTTTCTTTGCATTCATGAAGCCCTGGGTTCAATTCCCAGCATGGTATGATCCAGACATGGTGGTGTAGGCTGTCATCCCAGCACTGAGGAAGGAGAGGCAGGGGTATCAGAATCAGGGTCATCCTTAGCTACAGGGAATTTAAGGCCAGTGTGGCTATGTGAAACCATGTCTCAAGATGATGATGATGGTGATGATGATGATGATGGTGAAAAATAGCCCACTTGGGAAACAAGGGTGGCAACAACATATGAATCCAGGGTCCCACAGCTCCCTAGGACCCACACACCATAAGGTGTTTGACACATACAGCTCACTTATTCCTTCCTGTAAACATGTCTTCTCTGTCCCAGATGGTTCCCTACCTCTCTTTCTCCCTCTCTCCCCCTCTCTGCACTATGGCCAGAGATCGTGACAGACCACAGCTGTACTCCACTGAAGCTTGTGCCCTGCCCCACTCCTCTCCAGGGGCATCTCCAATCAGGCAGGTTTTCTTTCCTGGCCAGGTGCACTGTACACTGTTTCACTGCTCTTCTGTCTACCTTCTGGGGAGCAAGTTTGATGCTCTCTGGTGCAATTCTCCAAACCACAAGAACTCTTCCTTCCAGATCCTCCAGTCACCTAGGAGGGAGTGAGCCCCTCCTCTGTGTTCACAATCTTGGTGGCCAGCTGAATTCCTGCCCCAAAGGCTGACATAAGGAGCTCAGGAAGCTTCCAGATTGCATGCGCAATAGAGCAGCTGCCACCAAAACAGCACCAAATTTAAAATGTGACACTGTGTCTTAGTTGGGGTTTTATTGCTGTGAAGACACACACACACAACTCTTAAAAGGAAAACATTTAATTGAGGGACCCTGCTTACGATTTCAGAGGTTCGGTTCATTATCACCATGAGATTATGGAGGTGTGGTGCTGGCTACATCTTGACCAGAAGGCAGCAGGAAGTCAAGTGACTGCCACACACTGAGGGAAATTTGAGCAAAAGAGACCTCAAAGCCCACCCCGAGGTGACATACTTCCTCTAACAAGGCCACACCTCCTAATAATGCCTCTCCCTTTGGGGGCCATTTTCTTCAAATTACCACAGTGTGGAACACACCTCATTTCTCTGATAGCTCACCATACATAGAAAGTGACCTTAAGTCAACACTCTGTAAAGTCTGTAAAAACCCAGTGGTCTTTTCCTAACCCTCTAGACACATTCCTTGTCTCGTCGCTGGATGTAGGAAGAGCTGACTAGGGACTGCTGGCCTGAGCTGTCTGTCCCTACTGTCACAGTGAATGGGAAATCCTCCCTCCCACCTCTGAAGTGCTGAGTGTGAGGTGATTAACAGCTATCAGAACAAGCAGATGGTAACTCAGCCCCACAGGATGACACTTGTGACCAACCCAGTGCCCATGAAATTAACAAATTCTTTTCGTGGTGCCTGGGTCTGTAGAACTTCACAGCTGCGGGAAGTACATTTCAGTCAGTTGAGGTTTGAACTGATAGACATGGCTTTCTCCAATGACGGTCTACATGGTTAGTCTGTTGAAATAATTAATAAGATCCTAAATCTTGCTGGAGTCCCCCTGAAGCTGTATATGTGATCACCCTCAGACACTGCATGGTTGCTGGGCAAGCCACCCCCCCCCGTTGGGAAGCAGTGGGAAGGGCTGTGCCACAGCAGGTGGGACAGGTGTGAGGACCAATGGAGAAGCAGGCTGCTGGTCCTTAGAACAAAGGACTGAGGTTAGCCCACCTCTGGCAACTTCAGAAAGGAGATGTTCGTGAAATAAGATTTTGGAATGCTGGTCCTCTCTCTCTCTCTCTCTCTCTCTCTCTCTCTCTCTCTCTCTCTCTCTCTCTCTCTCTCTTTCTCTCTCTTTCTGTGTTCTATCATCTGTCTATCTATCATCTATTTATATTATTTATGTCTTTGTATCTATCATCTATCTATCCATCATCTATATCATTTATATCTACATCTATCTATATCTATCATTTATCTACCTACCTATCTGTCTTCTATCATCTATCCATCACCCATCTATATCATTTCTATCCATCTATCTATCCTATTATTTTCTTTTTTCCTCTGTGTTGAGGATCAAGCCCAGGGCCTTGCTCACAGTAAGAAAACTCTCTACCATTGTGTTCTCAGCTCTGACCCTCCTTTTCACATCTAACCCTCCTATAAGTCTTCTCTCTAAAACCATTCCTAGGTGACCACATCTCTGGCACTCCCCAGCAATGCCCACTCCAGCTGCAAGCTGATGCCAGCCTCGCCTCTCTTGGGCCCAACACGGATGAGCCATGCTGTTCCTCAGAGGCCCTTTGTAGATTCTACTGACCCGAAGATGAGAGCATCCCTTCATTCAGTTCCAAACCAGCCCATGACCATTGGCTTCCAACATATTTGGCAGCCCTGATGCCCAATTTTGGATGTTGATCTGAGTGGATCAAGGGATACATGGAGAACTGGGGTGTGTCTTCCTGAGACGATGGGCCCCTGGCATCCATCCACCACAGTTTGGCTTGATCTCAGGGAGGGTGCTGAGGGGTCAGGGCCAATTGGGAGACAAAGCCAATATATTCTGTAAGTTCAAAATACCAGTGTGTTAGTGCACCAATGTTTAGAGTGGGAATTTTGGCATTGGTAGAAAAGACCTCTGCATGGGCGAGCTCTGGTGTCACCGTTACTGAATTCCAGCATGCAAATTCCAGGTCACTCCAAACAGCAACCATCTTCACTGATTCACAACTCTTAGCTCCATCTTCACTATTTCACTCTTTGGCCCCGGCTATTGCTCTAGCCAGGAGCTCTCAAGGTAGGCCTCCCTCAAGCCTTTCCAGCCTGTCCCGCAACCCGCCCTCTCTTCTCTTGCTCACTTGCCCTTTCTGAGATTGCCAATCTAATCCCCTTGGAATGGGAGCACGGTGCACACCTACAATCACGACAACACTGGAGGCAGAGGTGCGAGGCAGAATCGCCTGAGTCCAGGGCTTGAACCCAGGTGTTCAAGGCAAGCCTGGCCCACACAGCAAAACCCTTTATCGAAAGCAAGTAAGTAAATAAACAAACATACACCCCGCCCCCAGGGGCTGTGAGAGAGCCCTGTGACTGAGCACTGCCTTAACACTCCTAAGGCCTTCAGTTTGGTCCTTCACACTCCAAAGCATCAAGAAAATTCAAGTAATGTTAGCCTAGAGGGGTACCCGGGCTCCACAACTGTGGCCGCCTCCTCACACACGCAAAAGCTCTTCCCTCATCACCAGTAGGCAAGAGAGTGAAGGAAGCTACTCTCGGCTCATTACAGATTCGTTTTCAAGCCAAAGACACAAACCCAAATAACTCCAGGCCGTGATCGTTCAATTAGTCACAGATGGCCACAAGCACAGTGACTCAGGCGGGAGCCAGGCAGGAACAGCAGGTGCTGGGCACAGAAGGCGGCTCCTGTGCTGTGGGAGTCTAGGAATAGACACCTCTGCATTCCCAAATACAACCTCAGTCATCTACCCCGGTGGATTTCACTCTAGGCCCAACGATGAGGTGCAGCTGAGAACAAACTTGTGAAGTACCACAGTACCACAGCAAAGGGCCATAAAGACAGTGAAGCTGTGTGTGTGTGTGTGTGTGTGTGTGTGTGTGTGTGTGTGTGTGTGTGTGTTGTGGTATATGTGCATATAGGTGTGCAACTAACTACACACAAAGGCCATAGGATAATGCCAGGTGTCCGGCTCTATGACTCTCCTCCTTGTTCCTTTGAGGCTGAGGCTCTCACCGAACTTCTAGAGCTAGGTGGCAGGCAGGAAGCTCCAGCTATCCTACTGTCTCTGCCCTGGCAGTGCTAGGGTTACAGGCATGAGCATGACCATGCCCAGCTTTTTATGTGGGCGATAGAGACTTGAACTCGGGTCCTCATGAAAGCACAAGCGCTCTACCAATTGAGCCGCCTCAGCCCTTCAGTCTAATTTTTAGCAAATGATAACCAAGTTATGCATATGCAGCTAACTTCACCCCATGATGCAAACAGATTGTCACCAAAGGAAGCCAGAGATGAAACTAACACTGCTTTACTTAAAACTGGAGAGCAGGAAGGGCAGCCATGAAAGAGGAGAGCCATCTAAGACAACCAATGGCCAGGGCCCTCACAGAGCAAAGCACACTGCCCCCAAACCAGGGACACCAACTCTTCATGTTCATGCATGCAACCTTGGAAGTGTCAACAGCAGGGCAATCCAGACGTCCTTTGGAACCCTGCCCCAGAAATGCATTAATTTTATTTTATAAAAGCTTCTTGGGGCCAATGAGATGGCTCAGGGGGTAAAGACCAAGGCTGATGACCTGAGTTCAATCCCCAGGACCCACATAGTAAAAGGAGAATAGTAAGTTCCCAAAGAGTTGTCTTCTGACCTCCACAGGTGCCCTCCACTCTCTCTCACATAAACATTAAAAAAACATTAGAAATGGATGTGATTTCTAAGTCAAGCAAAACCTTGTTTTTAAAGACCAAGACATATACAGACTAAGAAGAAAAGTTCAGGGGTCATCGCAGCATGATGGCTATAATGGGACTGTTTCTTTCCAGGTGGGACTGTGTGACTTCCAGATGGCAATGCCCACTGATCGTGCTCACTGCACAGTCCATGCTGAGGAGACAATTTGTTATTAGTTGGATGATGATGGAAGCTTCAGGATCTGCAGTTAGCAACTATCCTTCAGAAACCTCAGAAGAGGTGCTATTTTTGAGTCTACAAATGATAGACAAGGAAAGAGAGCCCTGACCAGTGATTTTCACCCCCTCCATGCTTAGACGCCTCCTCTGCACACTTTGGAAGGCCTGAGATGGAACCTCAGATGCTCACATCATTCAGCTTAAAAGCAACAGAAATGCACAGCTCTGGATATTCAGAAACTCAAGATCCAGGTGGCAGCATCCTCATCGGTGACAGCTCTTTTATGTGTCCTTACATGACAGGCAAACAGGATCCCCTCAGGCCTGCACACTGGTCCCTCACTGCCCTTCATCTTAATACTACCAAATAGAGATTACATTTCAATGCAAGAATTTTGGTGAGGAGGACATCAATATCTGAACCAAACCAGGCCCTCTAGGTGACTAGCTCCTGAGGCTATGGAATGAACTGGAAGGAAATACTGGCTATGAGCAGGATGTTCACTGAAGCCATGAGTCCTGATGGTGGATGATGGTTGCTAAGAGCCAAATCTGCCCACACAAACCAGACAGGAGCAGCATGTCTTGAGCAACCAGAGCCCTATCTTTATGAGCTAAGGGTAGCCTTATGAGGCTACATCAGATTGGAATGATGCCAGGCTGACACAGCTTAGCATCTTTCAGTCACTAAGTTACCCATGAGTCATTGACTATTAGATATGTTTGTCAGTGCAACATATTCCTTCTTGTGGACTTTTGAGTCTGGAAATCCCGCTGTGGTGGTTTGGAAGAAAATGGCCCCCAAAGTGAGTGGCACTATTAGGAGGTGTGGCCTTGTTGGAGGAAGTGTGTCACTGTGGGGGCGGGCTTTGAGGTCTCTTTTGCTCAAGCTTCCCTCAGTGTGACAGTCAATTGACTTCCTACTGCCTGCAAGATGGATGTAGCCCTCTCAGCTCCAGCACCACATCTGCCTGCACACGGCCATGCTCCCACCCTGATGATAACGGACCAAACCTCTGAAACTGTAAGTGAGTCATCCCAAGGAAATGTTTTCCTTATATGAGTTGCCATGTCTCTTCACAGCAATGGAAGCCTTAACTAAGACACCTGCCTCATCTCTGGAAGACTTTCTGCTCCAGTTCCTGATGCCAGGAACAGAAAGAGAGCAAGCTGATGGGCAGGGGCCAGGGAAGGGGAAGGGAGCTGACTGAGAAAGGGGTGCAATGATCTTCTGTGGCTGGAGCACCTGGGGGCTAGCGTGGGAGTGGGGTGGTGCTGAGGTCTCTGCCGTCTGAAGACCTGACAGTGTGGGACACACATGACCAGCACTAGCCCGAAACACCGCTAAGATGCTGAAATATCGGGGCCTGCCACACTGGATGGCATCACCTCACGCAGTGCCACACGACCTCCCTGGCCACATCCAGCCTGTGGCTCCTATAGTTAGCACCATAATGTTCCCAGGCCCCTGGGGTTAACAGCTGTTGGCGGTGGGTGAGCTGAGGAGCAAAGCAGAAGAAAGCAAGGCTTGGAGGGGCTGAGGGACAGCAAAGTCACAGAGGATAATTGCTTGTTCTCACCTCACACCAAAGGCTGTAAAGGAACAAAGTTCTAGAAACCATTCTAATCAGGTCCATGTTATATCTTTAAGTGGGAAACCAAGGGGGTCAGAGGCAGGCCTCCATCAGGAGGGGCTGAAAGCGGGCCAAAGGTAGTGAGGAGTATTTGTGAGCCTCTGCCATGAGACGCTGAGGAGATGTAGCCATCGGGTCCTGTCTGTCAGCAGCACGGGGCACACACCAAGCGGTCAGGCCCAGTGTGGTGATGTAGGTGTTCTCTCTGTTTGTGACCCAGAGGAAAGTATCAGCCCCAGCTACGAGGAAGAGGATGGCGGTGGGATACCCAAGAGAGGAGACACTGGCCTGGGCATGGTAGGGACGATGCGGGCTGGGACAAGAAAAGGGGGGCATCTTATCTTATGGGGGCTCCTGCAAACATGTGTGAGAGGGAAGATGCCCTGCTCTGCCAAGGGGACTGGCTGGCATCAGACCAAATAAGCCGAAAGGCACCAGCTCTGAGTCCAGACAACTGGAAGAAAACAACCGGAAGGGTGCTTGGGAATTTGACTCTCAGGAAATGAGGGAGCCCAGGGACCAGCAGGGGTTTGAGCAGCAAAGTTCAGGAGCCCAGGGAAGGCACAGGAAGTGACAGTGGCTAATGAGCGGTGGAGTCCTGGGATTTGGGGGAGGGCAGGAGGTCATGCTTTGGGGGATGGTGCAAAGATGGAGACCGTGGGAAGGAGGCAGAGAAGATGAAGCCTCACCCCAGAGTCGTCTGGGGTCCAGGGCCACGTCATCACCCCACTTAACTCTCTGTGTAGTCATCTTCGTCTTAATACCACGCAGGAACTACAGGGAGGGATAGGAGATGGGCCACGCCGCAAGGGAGGCCAGAGAAGCTGGTGGGACTGCATCCCAGGGGCTATGTTAGCTTGGGCTGTGCAACCATTAGAGCCCAGCACCATTCATCCAGTTTCGTGGAGGACGAGGGGTCTGGGAGTCAGGTCTCGTTCAGGACCCAGCTCAGCCACTGTCTGGAAGAAGTGTCGGAAAGCCTCCGTTACTCACACAGCAGCAGACACTGCCTGTGTGTCTGTAAGCATCCAGTGACGGGATGGAGGGAAGTGGTCACATGTAAGAGGCAGGCAAGAGACAACGGTGTGCTTCCGAGAACCGAGTGAGAAAAGGCTGTGTGTCTCTCAGGCCCTTTGGATGGTAAAGGGGGTCAGATGTCCTGCTCTAATTAGTTTAGGGACATGTGTCCTCCAGAGCCACCAGTCACGCAGCATGTACACTTATTCTACCAAAGGAGGCTGAGCCACAAGCAGGAAGGAGCCTGGGTCCTTGAGTGACCATATGGACTCGACCTGGAATGTTGTGTCAGGGACATAAACCCTTACGGTGCTGAGATAAAGTACTGCGGCTACCGTGCTAGGTGGCATCAGTTCACCCAGAAAACACCAAAAGTGCCTAGGAACTCAGAGAATCTTGTGTGGACACCCATCGATCATCGCGGCTCAGACAATGGTCAGTGCAGGGCTGATGTGACCTCTCTCTGTCTCCCCTCTCTCTTTGCGCCTTTGCTGCAGTCTCCCATGACTCCCTCTCCCTGCTGCACTGTGCAGTTAAACAGCTAAAAACCAGGCGAAAGTTCTGCAAGCAATAAAGCACAGAATTACCACGTGGTCCATTCCCAAGTACAGACCCCGAAGAGCTGAAACACAGGCACCTGAACAGAGAGAGATTCATGCATGAATGTACTCAGCGGTGCACTCACAACAATAAAGGTGGAAGAAATATATTGTGTGCAAAGAGTAGAAAACTATTTGGTCCTAAACAAAGAAAAGGGATCTGACTTGGGTTCAGCATGGGTGAACCCTGAAGCCATTATGCTAAGCTAAATAAACTACTTACAACAGGCCGGGAAATGACTGGTTCCATCTTCACGAGGTGCTTAGGGTATTTAAAAATCACAGGCCCAGCAAATGGGAATGGTTGTTGCCAGGTACAAGGGGGAGTGAGGAGTGGGTGGCAGGGATTCTTTTGGGAAGATGCAAGAGTTCTGGAGATGGGGAGAGCAATGGCTGCCCCATACGTGACTGTGTTTGATACCATGGAAAAGGAAGTTGTATGTTTCCTATACCATACATTGAAACAGGTATCAAATCTGTCTCACCATATCACTAACAAAAACAGCAGCAACAAAACTCCTCTCTGGGAAAGAACACCCCACCATCCATCCTGCTGCCCAGCCCCTCTACTCCACTTCCTTCTCTCATTAGAAGGGTGGAGTCTCTGGGAGCCAAAGGGTGACAGTGGGCTCCCTGCCTGGACCTCAGGAGTGTCAGGGCTGACAGCCACTTTGGGGACACATTTTCACAGCCATAGGAGCCTCCTTCCTAACTCAAAACGTCACTACTGTGAACCCCTCCATCCAGGGAGTGAACAAGCCTTGGGGTTCACACGAGAGGCCCACAGCTCAGGCCATGGTCTGGTCTGTCATCCCTTGGGAGGCCAAGTTCTACCCAATCTGCTTCCTACAGAAACAGATTCCTGGCCCACATCACTCAAAGCCTTTCAGTGGGCCTCACACTGTGGCCTTTGGTCTGCTCTGGCAGGTGCTGGTTTAACTGCCCTTTGGGGTGACAGAGGAGCAGGGCAATCTCTACATCCTCACTGGTTAGAGCTTTTACCGTGCACTCGTCCTTCAGGACTGATCCTGTGGGGCACGGGGCGACAAGTTAACCCTGCCCCCAGGAAAAGGGCTTGAGCTGTTTGCTCCCAGCTGGACCTCAGAACAGCACGCTGCTGGGGACCTGGGGGCTGGGGCTGCATTCCAGGGAAGCTGCTGAAGGACTGTCATGAACCCTCTGCAGTGTGTTTCAGTCGGCACAGCAGCCTTGGGAGATAGGTGTGCATGACGGTAATGCTCACCGTCAGCTTGACTGAGTTTAGAACCATCTAGAAGGTTGTGGCACACTCTGGGCATGTCTGTGGGTATTACAGCAGAGGACCATTGCAGGGTTACAGTCACCCTGGAGGCGGCTGACAACTTCCCATGGGCTGGGGTTCTGAATGGAGAAAACCAGCTTGAGACACAGGGTGCCCACTTCTCTGCTTCTTGGTTGGCCATGGTGGAAACCACCTTTGCTCCCGACTCCTGCAGTTCAAGCCAAGTTCTTAAATCCCCCACCCTCACCCCACTGGCATGGTGGACTGAAACCCCCTGACACCATGAACTGGAACCCAATATTTTCTCCCTGAAGTTGTTTACTCCAGGTATATAGGTCATTAGAGTTGATCTGTCCTCGTGACATTTTATAGCAAAGATGACAATGGAGGCCAAGTTCAGGTTACAGGAGTCAGACCTACCAACACCATTCCAGAAAACCTTGCCACACCCCATGCCGCCACCCATGCCCCCCAGAAGGCCATTTTGCCCCTCCCCCAAATGCCCTCCACTGAGCTAGACACAGCTACAGGATCCAAAGCGTTAAACCCCTCTGGGAAACAGTCATAACGCCTAAGATAGGGTCTTGGAGTCAGAAGAGCACCTTTCTAGGGGATCTTCATTAAGATTTTCCTTTAGATGGGGCAGAAACCAGCGCCTCAAGGAAGTTGTATGTTACCTATACCGTACATCGAAACAGGCATCAAATCTGTCTCACCATATCACTAACAAAAACAGCAGCAACAAAACTCCTCTCTGGGAAAGAGCACCCCACCATCCATCCTGCTGCCAGCCCCTCTACTCCACTTCCTTCTCTCATTAGTAGGGTGTACTGGAGACACAAGCCAGAATTAGTTTGTAGCCAACAGCTAGCTTGGTGACTCTGGCTTGACTCAAAAGAGACATGAACCCATCAAGACGGGCAAAATGAATTTCTGATTACTGCTCAGGCGTTGTGAATATTTCTGTCATGCCTGATGTTTTCCCCTCAACTGAAGCATGAAATATGCTGGGAAGCTCCTCAGAAGAGCTGGGGGGTGGGGGGGTGGGGCAGGGATGGGGGGGCGCAGAGCTCTGAGGACAGAGCAGTGCTGGAAATAATCCACAGGAGGATGGCAAGGACAGGCCTGATCCAGCAGTGGTCTTGGCCCTTGCCAGTAATTATAATTTGCTTTCAATTTCACGGCTTCATTGGTCAAGGCTGAGGAGTGAGGGCCGACAGCACAGCCGCGACCATATTCACGACTGTGTGGTTCTGAAGGGAGGCTAATGGAGGCGGGGGTTTTAAGATTCATTCCAATGTCTAGAAACCCTCTCAGCGTGTAATGGGGACCGATCTGTGCCTGGAGTGTGGGGACAGAAAGGTGACTTGAGTAAGAGCCACGGTGCACACAGGGTAGACAGGTCCTGGGGCTCGGGTAAGGGCAGTAGATTCAGAGGCTAACTGATGACCCTGGATGGCTTCATGGATACGGTGTTGTTTGCAAATCTCAGCATCAACAGTATCAACTCCCTTATGCTAGCGCCACCCAAGGGCTTGTTAGACAGGCTTGTTACTGGGTGGTCCCACTGACTAGATATGCAGCCAGGAGGGATACATTTCCCCCCCCCGTCTCTCTCCGTCTCTCTCTCTCTCTGCCTCTCTCTGTCTCTCTCTGTCTCCCTCTCTGTCTCTCTCTTTCTCTCTCTCTCCCTTCCCCCTATCCCCTGCCCCTATCACACTGCCCTTGGCCTGAGCCTGCAACTGACAATCTCACATTGGGAGCTCATTTCTCTCAGGGCCTTCTGGAGCCAGGATAGGGGATCCCTACATGAGGGAGAAGGGAGGTCTCTGTGCCAGGGTGGTGTGGGCCAGGAGGGATTGTTTCAGAGCATGGGAGACACCTTTGTGCCTTCAGGGCAGCGTAGGAATGTGCAGGGGGGAGGGGAGCACACAGGGTGCCAGTAATAGCCAAGGATTTTGGTCTTCCATCTTATGTAATCTGCACAGCTCTCCCGCCCAGCTTCAATCACACGGATTGCACTTCTCTGGGTCTATGAAGAAATGTGTGTAAGAGAGTAGAGTGAGGGTAGGGGCCAGGTATGTGGCAGGCACATTTCAGTCTTGGGGTCAGGCCTTCGATCAACAGGACTGCCCCAGAGCTCTTTACCTGTGAAGTGACGTGATCCAGTCTGCTGGCTACCAAGACGACTGTAGAGCCTTATGAATGAGAGTTGGGAGCCTGTGAGACAGCTGGCCTGTGACTGCCGTGGTCACCTGGGTCAGCAGGGGTAGATGGAAGGCAAAGTGGGCTTGGAGGCAAGGCTAAGAAGCAGTAGCAACGGCCTCACTGCTCGTGACCAGAGATAGACAGGGATGTGGGTTTCTGACCTGTCCAGAACCCTGGAGCCCACTGGGAAGGTGCACTCCATAGAAAAGTTGTACTTCCAGAATCTGCCACAAGGGGGCAGAATGCCCAAGGTGGGTCTGGATCAGAGTACCAGCCTTGAGGAATATCCTGGCTGCCTGGTCCATCAGTTTCCTCCGCAGCTTCTCCAGAATGGAGTCACAGGGCTGGATCCTGGTGTTAATCAAACGGCCTATGGAGGAAGTGGCTTGGATCCAAGTCCAGTTCTCTATCACTGGACTGCCACTCCCTCACAGAGGAATTCACTTACACATGTGATAATCCTCACAATTATCTCTGGGGATTGACTGTAGCTTTCACTTAGCAGAGGGAGCCACCAAACCTCAAAGGGTTAAGCTGTGTATGTGTGTGTGTGTGCGTGTGTGTGCGCGTGTGCGTGTGTGTGTGCATGTGTGTGTGCATGTGTGTGCGCATGTGTGTGTGCATGTGTGTGTGCATGTGTGTGTGTGCATGTGTGTGTGCATGTGTGTGTGTGTGCGAGCACTTGTCTATGTGTGTGTATGCATGTACTTGTGTGTGTGCGTGCATTTTGGTGTATCTGCATGTGTACACATGCACATGTGTGCAAGCACATCTGTGTATGCATGTGCTTGGGTGAACACACATGCACTCGTGTGTGTGCATTTTTCTTTTACACATTTTTCCTTTTTGTCGTAGGCAGATTTTTTTTTAGATACCACTAAAAAATCCTGAAAAACATAAATCTCCCTTTAAATTTTAATATTTCCAGTGGTAGAAAATCTGTACTTGCTATAGAAAAATATCAAAATATCAAAAACAAGCGCAAGGAAGAAAATGGAGTTCACTCAGATACTGACCCTCAGCTTGCAACCTGAATCTTGCCAGATCATGTTTTAATTGTAGATAATCACCCATCATGAATGTCAAACTGCAGTCATTTCTAGAAAGTGCTGCAGTGTTTTCATGTAACCTGTGCGTATCTTCCATGTGCTTTATTTAAATCCTGCAACACCTAATACAATCTAAATGCTGCCTAAGCAGTCTCTGCACTGTACTGCTACGGAATGAAAAACAAGGTCGGTGCATATTCTATATGGGTGCAGTTTTAGAGAAATATCTTCAACCCGGTGTTGGTTGGCTCTGCAAATACAGGGCTCTCCGTTACAGAGAGCCATGTTTATGATTCCGAACTGAAATTGTGCACAACAACATGGGCACCAACCTCACGCCCAGCCCCACAGCAACCTGAAGTCACAAAGACTGCTCTTTATCATGCATGCATTTACTGTGTACAGAGCTAGCGAACATATTCATACACTGGCCTCAAACAGCAACTCCACCCCAGGGCCAGGAATGGCCATGGACTCAATCCATTAAGGATTTGCAAACACTCAAAGTGCACAGTCAACATGAAACATTCAACCCTGTGCACAGCAAAGCAGCACTTGTCAGCGACTTCCTGCGTGCCAGGCAAGGGGAGCCAGTGAACGAGGCTGGTGGGGCGGGCTCTCAGCACTTCTGACTTAAGAGTAAATCAATAGGTCAAACCATAGCAGCCCCAAAGCTGGGGAGGGCAGTGTGGCCTGGCATGCCTGCATTGTGTGTGTGTGTGTGTGTGTGTGTGTGTGTGTGTGTGTGTGTGTGTGTGTGTGTGTGCTTGAGAATGGGAAATCTGGGAAGGCTTCGTTGAAGAGATGACAAGTAACCGAGGCATTGAAGGACCATCAAAATCCAGGACGATTGTTCCAGCAAGAATAATAGCAAGTGCTGAGGCCCCACAGCAGAAAGGGACTGGGAAGGAAACCAAGGCCAGTGGTCAGGGGAAGAGCTGGAAGAACCAGCTTGGACTGCAGGCAAGATGGTAGGTAGAAAATGCTGGAGAGAAAGACTATCCACAGAAAACTGGAGAAAGAGTGCTAAATGTCCAGTGAGTACGAGGGATTAAACAAAAGCACTGTGTGGGGCCAGGGCTCAGTCAGTAGAGTGCTTGCCTTACAAGCACACGGCACCGAGTGTGTGAGCCTGCCCCAGAGACTATGCTAAAAATGCTGGGAGAGTCGCAGTGCTGCGTGCTCGCAACCCCAGCATTGTGGCAGGAACAGGTAGATCCTTGGAGCTCACTGGTCAGCCAGACTAGTCTAGCAGCAGGTCAAAGAGACAACATGTCTTTAAAACACAAGGTGGACAGTGTCCTAAGGAATGACATCTAAGGCTGTCCTCTGTCCTCCACTTACACACACACACACACACACACACACACACACACACACACGTTTTTTAGAGGCACTTAGTGGCTACAGAGATGTCTCACAGGTTAAGAACACATACTATTCTTCCAAAGGACCCAAGTTTGGGTCCCAGGACCCACATCAGGCAGCTCATAAGCACCTGTAACTCTAGCTCTGGGGACGTGAGCTCTTTGCACCTACATTCACACACCATCCCCATATAGACATAATTAAAAATAATAAAATGTATCTTTTTTAAGTCATTCAGAACCTCGACTCTTCAGGGAATGCATCTTAAATTTACCAGATCCAAGAAAAAAAGATGTTGGTGGTGACAGGAAGTAGCCAGAATGCCTACACTTACAGGTGGGACCATAAAATGACAGGCTTTGGAGAGCATTCGTCTCTGTCCGTGAATGATGCAGATCCATGGCCACAACCCAATAATTCTACTGTTACCCAACAGAAATTACGCGTATGCCCCTCAAACCACAGATGCAAGGGTGCCCACGGCAGCATTACTCAGTAGTTCCAAACACCAGCAGTTGAGTGCATAGAATAATGTGCTCATGTTCCTACTATGAGAACATGAAAAGCTGGGGATGAGGGAGAATTTGCTACACACAGCCCTGCAGGTAGACCTCACATGTGATGAGATACCTAGGCAGCTAGGCTCCAGCCCACCCATTCCCAAGGCCGGGCTTAACCATCCAACAGAAAAAACGTGTTTCCCACAGGGGTTCGAAGCCTTGCCATTAGGCACAGCACCTCTGCTCCATGTCAACTATGGATCTCACTCTGTGTCATAGGGCAAGCTGACTGATGAATAAGATGGAACATCTTTTCCCCTCTCTCCCATTCCTCGGGCAGAACACTGGGCTCTGCGGGAGGGTCCCCCTCTCTTCCAGAGGCACACTTCTCTCCTGGCTCCCAGTCAGCTGTCTGGTCAGCCATCCCTTTGCTGATGCTGTTCCATGCCCTCTCCTCCTCCCTTTTCTGCACTGCCAGCCTCAGACTCAGAACAGAGTCGGGCATCAGCTCTGCAGTGTGAGGAAGCAGGTCTCCCTTGCGTCGGTTCTTCAGAGTCAGCCTGGCATGTTTGATTTGTCTCTTTGAAAGTCTGCCTGCCTCCCCGCGATGCCCCAAAGGACTATCACAAACATGGACTGTCCTACACAGCTCTCAGGAGAGAGAGGGCACACATGAAGCCTGGCCTATCTAAGTAGTCGTTTTTCCTGTTTGATCTGGTGTGACCACAAGGTATGAGACCTTCCATCATTTTAATAATTGGTGAGTCAATCAACAAGGCTAGACAGATCTAAGTCTTAATCCTAGCCCTGCCATGTGGTGGTTGTGGGCCTCAAACAAGTCATTCACCCTTTGTGGTCTTTACCGCTCTCATCCATGAGGTAGAGTGATACCTTCCAAGCCACTGGGATATGGAGGTGGTACGCAAGGTAAGGGCTTTGTGGGGGGGGTGTTCCTGGGCAACAGGGTCATCAAGACCTCTGCCTCAGCACTATGAACACCCCGAGCTATCCTGTGCCTTGCAGGATATCCTGAAGCCTCCCTGCCCACATCCAGGCATGACAACCCTAAATGTCTCCAAACACTGTGGAATGAACCCTTGGGGCCACTGACTTAAGAGTCTGATCCCAGGAACCTAAAATCTCTGGGCACCCCTGTTAAAGCAGATTTAATAGTTGACCCTGGAGCCAGAAATATAATCCCCAATGGAAAAATTTGTGCCTGTGTTGCCTCCCGGAAGGAGCTAGACAGGTAGGGACTGGCTTAGCACCCGGCAGACGGCTCCAGGAGCCTCGGTCAGCTTGGTTCAGGCTCCTGGGGGTGGTGTACAGCAGCCAGGTCCCAGTAGAAAGGCAAACACTTAAAAGTTTTCCTGGATGGGGTTAGGGATAGGCCACACAAGCATGAGGACCTGAGATTGCATCCTCTGCAGTAACATCAAAAGCCAGGCATGGTGATGATACCAGTAATCTCAGTGCTGGGACAACATGGGGTGGAAACAGGTAGGTAGGTCCTGGAGGGCTCGCCGGCCAGTGAGTTTAGCCAAAATAGCAAGTGGCAGGTTCATTGAGAAACGCTGTTTCCAAAAATATGGTGAAGAGGGACGTAATGGAATAGTTCACACTCACATAGAAGAGGTAACCAGAATGTAAAATGCAAAGCCACGCTTCACAGCCAACACGGTGTCACCAGCAACCCTGTGAGGTGGGTCCTGTGGGTCGTTCCATGCTGCATATGAAGAAAATTGGTATCATACCTAGCAACATGCTGCATGAAAGAGCCAGGACTGAACCATGCCCACCTCTCTCCAGAGCCCATTTTGTCACTGTACTGTGCTGTCTAACCTGCCAGCTTGCAGAAGCCCCAAATCTCTTGTTTACATAACAAACAGGAGCAGAGTCAAATATTGAATGAGAGCCCAAATTGCTGCTCTTTCTCTGCCTGTGTAGGTGTGTGTACCTACACCGTGGGTATCCAGATGCATGTGTACTTGTGTGTTGGATGCATGTGACCCCGGGGCCTTGTCCATGCTAAGGGCATGCCATGGCACTAAGCTACATCCCCCATCCCTTTCTTACTTTTCTGGTGCACTCGTTGGGGTTCTCATACATGCATCTAATGCGTTTTGATCATGTCTGCCACCTGTTTCCTCCGCTCCAACCCCTCCCTAGTCCCCCGCCATCATTTTTTTCTACCAACTTCACATACTCTCTCTTTTTTAAAGGCCACCAAGTCAAAATGTGATGTCTAGTTCATACAACCATATTCATGAGCCATAAGTTCAGTGACATTTAATAGTCATGATGTCATATAGACACACCATCCAGTTGTAAACATTTTCCTCATTCAAATATCCATTATCTAGTTATTCCTCCACCCCCACCACCAAAAATAGAGCCCTTGACAACCACTAGTCTATGAATCTGGCTGAGTCATTTCTTATAATGGAATCATTCCCTATGTGTTAGGGGTTTTGTTTGTTTGTTTGTTTGTTTTTAGGTCTGGCTTCTTTCCTTTGGAGCTATGTTTTTCATCTCAATATTATTGAAGTAATCAGGACCCCCCTCCTTGTTATTAATAAGTAATGTTTTATGTTATGAATATACCACATTTTAGTCCTTAATTTAGCTTTTGCTACTGCTATGAATATTTGTCAGCCATTTTGTGTGTGGTTATTTCAGGGGGGAAGCTAGGGGTGGAATGCTGGCTCATGCGGTCATTCCTTGTTGAACGTACTCAGGGACCACCGTGTGACTCTCCTCAATGGCAGCACCGTCTTAAATTCCCACCAGCAGCACACAGCGCTGACAGGTTCTCCAAGCCCTTCCTGGCACTTTTGTTTTAAATTGTGAACATTCTAGTGGGTCTAAATTGGTATCTCCTCCCAATCCAGCACTCAGTGAGCCTAATTCTTGATGTTATAGCTCACTTGGAGGAGCATAGAGTTAAAAATCACCCCATCCTGTTAAATCCAACCCCTAGAGAAGAATTCAGTAAACGCTGAAATTGTTGGAGGAGAACTTAATCTTTGGTTTAATTTCTCGGGTTTCCCCAGTCCTGTAATCAGAAGTTCTGGGGTAAGACTGGTAGGGGGCAAGCCTCCTTTCTAATGAGATTTAGGTTGGTGTTCTATTCATGAGGGCTTCAGGCAATGAAAAAAAAGTACTCTTTAATCTGTTGACATTTTGTTACCCCAGAGGACTCAACAATACATGTGCATTCCGGAATTTAATAAAGCCCAGGGATGGGGCAAATTTAAAGTGAATTAAAGACCTATTAACAAAAATAGGTCAAGCAAGCAAACCACAAAGCATGACACCCACCGTTTAAAGGTCCCCTAACTCCAATTGTGTAACAGCACACAAAAACATCTTGCATTATTTTTTTTTGAGGCTCAGTATTCTAAGAGCAGTTTCAAATACAGACCGAGATCTCGATGTCTGAACCCAATGAAGAAATGTCAAAGATGGGTGGGGAAATCTGAGAAAAGGGAACTGTTGGGGGAAGATGAATTACTCTCTTCATAGAATCTGTTTAACTTCTCTGGAACTTCTACGCAGCATGGGCAAGGTGCCCAGCCCATCCTCCTGACACCCATGGGGTGACCTCAGGCACAGAGAGGAGCTTCCATAGTCACAGGTCAACTCTCCTGTTTCCTGTCAACTTTCTAGGAAGTGACTACTCACAGACTGATGACCAGACAGAAGCAGGTCCTGCAAGGTGACCTTGAATTCCGTCCTGGCCTGGTCAAGAATCACTGCCTGAGGAAAACCGCAGGACAAGTTGTGGCTTGTTTATTTTGAGGCAGGATCTCCTCCTGTAGTTCAGGCTAGCTTCAGATGCTCTATCTAGCTGAGCTTGACTTTGAACTCCTAATCCTCCTGCCTCTGCCTCCTGAGCGTTGGGATTATAGGCATACACTGTCACACTTGATTTATATGGTGCTGGGGATCAAACTCACGGCCTTGTGAGTACGAATACAGTGTACTGTATGGAAATTCAGTTCCAAATATTCTCCAAATATTATATGATTCCTATTCCCTTTCCCCAATCTCCCTTTTCTAGAATATTCTTATTATTGAACCTTGGACATTGGGCCTTCTGATGGTATTCTCTCATTTCTGGTCATTTCTATTTGTTTACTTTTTTTTAGTAAAAGGATGTTTTATTTCTATATGCAGAATTTCAAACAATGTTCCTCAAGTAAGTATATAAAATGGGTCAACAAATGCAAACTAAGAAGTACACACAGGCACCACTCGTGGGAAGTAGCATCTCCTGGGCATCAGAGACCTTCACTCCACACCAAAGCACCGTGTTGGCTTCCATCTGCGTGAAAGGCAGGCGGAAGTGACAAGCTCTCCTCCACCCTGTGACACAGGACTCAGACTCAGGGGACTCGACAGGCTTAGGCACCTGTGCTCCTCACGCCTCTGCTGTTTTGCTCCACCATCCGGAACACTTCTGAGCTGTTCACTTCAGATGTGGGCTCCTTTCTGACATTTTTGCAGCAACTTATTTTGAGACTTCCTAAGCCTAAGTAAAAGTTTAAAGACTCGACAAACACCCAGGGTCTTTTACCTAGGCCAGCCGATGAAAACAGCCACAATTTCTGCCTTCATCACATACTCCGTTTTCTGTTGTGTTGTGTGTGTGAGTGTGCGCATGTGGTGTGTGGGTATGTTGTACACGCACTCATGTGGAAGCATGGACTCGTGCGCATGCAGAAGCCAGACCACATGTGCACCCTGCCCTGTCACTCTCCATCTTATCCCTTGAGACAGGGTCTGTCTCTTGCTGAACTTGGAACTGGACTGGCACCCAGCAAGCCCCAGTGATCCTCCTGTCCCTGTCCTCGCCCACAGCACTGAGGTTACGTACGGAGTCACTCTCAGGTGGAAATCCTAACCCAGGTCATTAATCCAACTCCCCAAGCTCCCACAGATTTGTTTGGCTGATCCATTAGGAAGGAGATTGCTAACACACGATCCTACCCTAAATATTTTACTATCTTTTTCTCCCCAGAACAAAATTCTTCCATTCCATCTCAACAGACCTTAGCCAAGGGCAAATTTGCAGACTATCTCCCTCCAAAGGAAACCTCTATAAGATTTAGAGATACCTTTATTCATCAAGATATTTGGGGGACTATACTTCGGGCATCTTGGGATAGAGACCAGGAGGCAGCAGGACATCATTCAAGCCCAGAACAGCGCCCAACAAAGTAATCACACCCAATGTAACAACGGCACTGAAGCTGACTGCTCCCACCACACACACTCTGTTATGATTGCCAAGGAATTTAGTTTTAATACAACATCATCTCACACAGTCACACATTTCTCTAATTGTTCTAGAGACAGATACAGCCAATAGTCATGGGCCCTTTACTTGGGTTGGCCTGTAAGTATCTGCCAGTTATCTTCTCTGCACCACACATTAGCTTTGCTGAGCTGTTCAAAAGCAGCTTCATTGGTGTCTAATGCTTCCTGGTTTAGAAGTAACCCTTGAATTTTCGGGGTATGGCTCTCTTGCAGTGGTTCTCAACCTTCATATGCCACACCCCTTTAATACAGTTCCTCATGCTGTGGTGACCTCCAACCATAAAATCATGTCATTGCTGCTTCGTAACTGGAATTTTGCTGGTAATGTAAATATCTGAGATGCGACCTCTCCCCATGTCTTGACCCCCACAGGCTGACAACTGCAGATCTATTGGCTCTTTTGTTCTAGAGATCTTTTGTATCCTTCTCATTGACATCTGTGAGGTCTCCACACCAGTTCAATACAGAGGAACCCACATATGGGTTTGCCACATCCTTGAAAGAGTACTCCATGGGGAAGATGAAGCCCACTTTCATTCAGGCACCATGTAGGTTCCCTCGTTTTCACCCCTCCTTTCATAGCTGGTCGCCTTCAAGAAGTCATAACAGTGTGTCGGGGTGTGGGGGGTGCAATCAACTTCAGCGCGGTTACATTGGGTGATTACTTTGTGGGGGGCTATCCTGGGCTTTGAGGCGTGCCCTATAGCCTCCTGACCTCTATCCATGGCATGCCCATGTAGCTTGATGAATAAAAGCTGTTTGTCTTGAACCCGTGGGATCATGCTTTTCTTGGTCATCTGTCTGGTCTTTTAAGTAAGACACACAGAACGTTCCAGCCAGCTCTAGTTGTGTGGGTGAAGTTAATGGCTGCAGACCTTGTAGTAGAGTTATGAGGAGCTTTCAGGGGAAGGGTCTTTAGAGCACTAGACTCAGGCTGAGCAGTCTCCCCAGAGAAAAATTTTCTTGTCTCCTGATTGGGGCCAGACTTGGCCACTAGCTGGATGAGATGGGGGAAAGGATTACAGGTACCCCCTCTTAATTATTTTTTATATACCCTCAACTTCCTTTTCTCTAGAATGAACCCTCATTTGCTTCCAAAGGCAAATGGTAGTGCTAACAGGGCAAGGGGGCCTGGACCTTAGCTGGTTGTGCTGGTTAATATCACTTGACTGGATTGAAAGTCACGTAGGAGATTGGAGATGCACACTTCTTGGTTCCAAAGAACAGCCAAGGGGAGGGACCCACCCTGAACCTGGGTGACACCATCCAACAGACTGAGTCTGAATGCTGGACTTTGGATGGGGTGAAGGAGAAGAAAGCTATCCAGCTAACACAGGGAGCTCTCTGCTTCCTGGCCACCATGAGGTAAGCATCCTTGTCTTACCACACCCTCCCTGCAGGATGCTCAGCCTCACTTCAGGCCCTTGGCAATGGACAAGTGTAGTGATATGTTGTTTATGATCTAACAAATAAAACTTGTCTGAAGATCAGAGTGCAAAGCTAGCCACACTAGTTAGTCATAGAGTCCAGGCAGTGGTGGGATACACCTTTAATCCCAGAACTTGGCAGACAGATTTCTGTTAGTTCAAGGCCACCCTGGGTTACACAAGATTGAATCTACTTAAAAGAGAAACAGAGCCCCCAGCACTTGGGATCACATACTTTAATCCCAGCACTTGGGAGGTGATATGGCTGGAAAGAGAGAGGAGTACAAGACGGGAGGAGACAGAGAGAGATGCAGTCTGAGGAGCAGTGCAGTCTAAGCAGGCTGAGGATGCAGGTAGAGGGAAAAACTCTATAGTGGCTGGCTACTTTGCTTCTCTGATCCTTCATCTTTCACGCTGATAGCTGACTCCGAATTTTTATTATTAACACCTATTAGAATTCATGCCACAGACGAGTCCAGGCTGACACCTCCACAGCCATGAGCCAAAATATACATTTTTCTCCTTACAATTATTTCTCTTGGATATTTGTCACAATGACAAAAGTCTCTGACCGATGCACCAACCCTCTGTTGCTCCAAGCCCTTCCAGCCCCCACCCCACCCCTGCCGTATCCCTGCCCACCCTCCTGCAGCCTTTTCTAAAAATGACTTCCTTCTCAGATCTCTACTTTCCAGCTTCCAGAATGCTCGGTCTTTTTGCTTTCTTGACTTCCTGGATTTAAACTTTTAATTGATTTCTCTTTTCTGTAATGGGCCTCTGAGGAGCAATGGAGGTTGGGATACATTTCAGCTCACTGTGTTTAACAACAAGCTGGTGGCCTTTAATACTGAAATGGCAACCGAATTCCACACCCATTTACTGAAGGAATTTAGAAGCACCTGTCCCCATGCATGTCAGTTAGAGGAAATACATTACACAAAAAAGCCAATATGATGCACATGGGTATCTACTGCCCCTTTAAGTCCCACTGAGTTTTGTGACAGGCCCAGTGGCCACAGGCAGCCATCCTTCCTTCCTTTCTCCTTCTCCACCTGGCCCCAAGCTGCAGCATTACCTGCCCTCTGTGTGTTCAGTCTCCTGCAAGTCTCCAACCTCAGGTGCTCTCCATGTAGTAGAGACTAGAGGGGTTGGTATGTGCCTTAACCACCCCTGCAAGCCAGCCACCTGGCCATGCCGACCTCAACAGCAGGGTGGTCCTTCTCTCTCTCTTGGAGGTGCTTGCTAGTGTCTCTATCTGGCTGCTGCTGGTCTACACAGCTGGCCACTTTCCTGGCTACCCCTCAATTCTCAGTCACTTTCCAGGTGGAACATTCCAGCTCAGAGGGAGTCATTCTCCTGGGAGCAAAACTCTACCTCATCCCTGCTCCAGCACCATGGGCTTGAGAGTGGGTCTGAGTATGTGGGTGCATGTCCCAGACCCACCACTCACTGACTGCACAACGTGGGCCTCAGCCTGCCTTGGCTTGCTTGTCATGCCGTGTTCCATCAATTTACTAGCTGAAAGGAAGTTCACAGGGCACACAAGGAGCCCTTGAGGACGACCTCTGACCTCTGGCTTTAACCAGCATCAGTGGTAATCAACCCTATCTCTGTCACTCATGCCATGTGATGTTGTGCAAGTTCGTTTTTTCTTACCTTCTGCCTCAGTTTCCCTAAGTCTTTTTTTTTTTTTTTGGTTTTTTCGAGACAGGGTTTCTCTGTATTGTTTTGGAGGCTGTCGGTCCAGCCTGGCCTCGAACTCACAGAGATCCACCTGCCTCTGCCTCCTGAGTGCTGGGATTAAAGGCGTGCGCCACCACCGCCCGGCATCCCTAAGTCTTATAAGAAATGGTTATTACACATTAAACTCTAAGGACGGTGGTCAACGCATAGTAAGTGACTGTTAACCAGGAGCTGACATTCTAGTCATCTTTGGTCTGCTTGGGGACCTTGTGTGCATGCTACTGCAAGTGATTTCAAGAAGCTTGGAAGGAGTCTGGTTGGTTAGCCCCAACATGTCACAGTATAAGATAAGCCACGATGGATATCTAGCTCATGGGAGGGCTTAGGAAGAGAATCATGATGAGTACCCGGAGCTCAACTGTCCTCCCAGCTCAGAGGGCTCCCAATACCTGGAGACCATGGGAGACTAGGGAGTCAGGGTAAGCCCATACAAAAAGGCTCTGACCATGAGTTGAAAGTCCTACAGAATGCCCTGCTCCAAGGAAGAATCTTGGGGGTAACAGCAAGGCATGGAGGGTCCAGAGTTCTCTTAAGAGCCCATCAGGCTGCCCTGCAGATGCCCCAACACTCCAGCTGCTTAACTAGCAGGATTTCAGCTGACCTCAAACGTTTCATGCCCAGAATATCAGGAAAATGGGCCTGATGCCTGGAAGCTCTTAAGACAGGACAGTAGCATGGGGAAGCAGGGGTCTGGGCAGAGTAGGGTATTGTCAACACCAAGTGTCCTAGTTGTGCTGAGGGAGGTCAGCCCCATTCAGACCAACATATCCCAAAGGCTCTGGGGGAACCACATGAGCTCATCTGGAAGAATGGGCAAGGAAGAAGTCAGGTGCACAAGAAAAGCAAGGACCGAGTGGCTCCGGGGCGCATGCGGGATGTGAACAGGGCGCTAGCGGGAGGGAAGAGGGCAAGAGAGGAGCTCCCATCAGGTCACACGAAGCCTGTGCCCCGCACTGTGAGTTTCTCGTGCATAGATGGGAACCTCCCATCCTGGTCGCTGTGCAGTTTGCCATCCAGCAGGGACAATGGGTGGCTCTGAGCTCCTCTGGGGCTCATGGGCCCGAAACCTGAAAGGGGGCAGGGAGCTGGCTGTGTAAAGATGGAAGAAAATTCCCGGCAGGGGGAGCTTCCCCCTCTGGTCTTCCATCCCTCCCTTCTTTCCTCCCGCCCCCTTACTCTTTCTCCTGTCTCCCCCTCCTGTGGTCACAGTGACACCAAAGGAAAAGAGTGTTTCCTCGAGTGTCCAACGTCACTTTTGCGCCCACCCCCGCCGTCCCCATCTCTGACAGCTGCTGCGCACAGCTGCTGCTGTGTGTACACCATCTTTGCCCTGCTTGTTTATGGGCAACTCTTTGGGCTTCTCAGTCCCTTCCTGGCCATTGTCCTCAAGGGCAGTGCTCACTCTGCCTCCTCCTTCCCATGCAAGGCTTCACCACCTGGCTTCTTCTTGGCCTTCCCACCTCCCTGGGGTGGGGGTGGGGGCTAGCCGAGCAGCCTGTCTGTATGCCCCGGTACCCTCCCCCCCAGTCTACGACACAGAGGTCAGGGACCGTCATGTACCGCGTGTCTAGGAAGACAACTAATTATGATAAGCTAATTATGTGACACACTAATAATTATAATCTAATTATGTCACGAAAGCGGCAGTGGAAAAACAGAGTAACGCTGCATGAGCGAGCTGGGGAGTGCTTCCATTGGGGTGGCGCTGTGTAGGCTGGATAAAGAAGGAGCTAGAAGCACCCCGGAGAAGATGCAGAGAGGCCAGGGAGCACCTGAGGCGCCACAGAAAAGGACCACTGTGGCATCAAGTGGGGCTACAACCCGTACGAATGAAGTTACAGTGAACAGACAGACTGCAGGCTTGAAGTTTCCAATGTATCCCAAGGGTGGTGGAGGATGGAGACTTTAACCAAAGGTCAGAGGTGGCTAGGAAGTGTTTGCAGAAGTCAGGGTGGCAGGTAAACGCAATGTTTGGACCACCACCAGGCTCTGTTTCTCTATATTGTTGACACCTGGTAAAACCAATGCCATAAATGTCGGAGGAGCACACAACCCGTAGCCAGCACCAGTGAGGTACTGGTAGCTAACGAGCAGCACATAGCACGGCCTGGGACAGCCCTGGGAAGCAGAGTCACTCATGCTGCAAAGTCACTTGAGCAGAGTGTGTTGACCCAGCACGAGGAGGGGGCGGGGTGGGGGTGGGGGAGAGGGGACGCTCTGCAGACCCAGCAGGAAAAGGACCACAGACATGAGGCCTCAGGACGAGGCAAGCCACCACTGCCAGAGGCGATCGCCATGGCAGGGCTACTGGCTTCTGAGACTGCTTCCCTCAGCAAAGTTTCCATCTCCCTACCAGCTCCTGGGACATCAGTTCCGCGGCCATGACCTCATATCCTTCCTTAGGTATCCATCTGAGTCAGGGTAAATCACAGAGGGTTCGGCCTACCTGGCTCATCCACCCCACCTTCCAGTCCATTCCAGAGTGGCAGCAGGTGGGCAGCAGAGAATCCTCCAGAGAGAGGGAAGGGTGGGTGGGTAGGAGGATCACAGACCAGAAGGATATGTGGAGCTTGTGTGGCTGAGGTTCTACCCAAATCAGGCACCCTGGGAATGGAACACTGGGGCTCTCTGCAGAGCCTTGGGAAGCCAGACAGGAGGGCAGGCCCTGTCCAGAGCTGAGCCACCAGAGGCCTGTGGCCATGCATCAGACAGCCCCATGTCTGCATCCCCTTTCTTGCTCTGGGCTGTCAACACAGTGCTCAAGTGGCTTTGCAGAATGAATGGCTTCACCTCCCAGGGGCTGTCCCAGGCCTTGCTGTGTACTCTGGCTAGTTGGTTACTAATAAGTAGCCTGAGTGAGGTTTACATTGTGATTCAAGCAAGGAAGGATAGAAAATTCCAGGCCTTATCTCCCAAACAGGAGACCCAGGAACCAGGCCTGCTATGACTTCCCTGAAGCTCAGGCCATCATCAGTCCCACACATTACTTCATCTCTCCTAAGCACATGGGAACCAGACATTATTCTGGAGTCTTTCTGGCGTGGTGAGGGACAATAACTCAAGACTGGGTATTTCCAAGGAGCCATCTTTACTCTACCTGAAGATACCACAGATATCCTCAGACCTACTTGATATCCAAGCTCCATTTCCAACCTCTAACAGGACACTCGCTCCTGTCTGGAAGAGCCTGGGGACCTCATAGCCAATGCCACCAAAGCAAAGCTGCTCTCACCAGTCCTACACAGCCCCCTTGCCTACCCAGACGCCTTCATAAAAGACGTAATGATAGGCTGTACTGTTCATTCTCTCAGCCACAGACCACTGTACACCACCCTCCTCCCTTGCCTCACAATGTGGTACCACGTGGGTAAGGACCGCATTCTGTTTTACTCTGTCCCACACCTGAGCTTGTCATGGAATGAATACATCCCTGATGCTGGCTTGGGAAGGTCTGTCCCCTTGTACTTTCCCTTTTGACTCTGACATTCAGTGGCTTTTGTCTTCACAAATATAGACAACAAGCAAAAGTTTGTGTGGCGGAGATCTCATAATTTAAAAAAGAAATTACTTCACCTGCCCAGACTACTCCAAATATGCCCAAATCCTCCAGCTTGGTTTCTCTTTCCCCATGTGACACATTTCAGGGAGAATACACGAAGCTGGGAATTGTTTTTTAAACACTTTTTTTATAGCTAGCACAGGGAACATTTTTGCACTTTCAAACGATATCGTCAGAACTGAAAAAAAAACATTCTATTACATAATTGGTCAACATCCTTCAGCAGACACACATGTAGGGAGACAGTCACAGCCACGGGCATGCTTGGCTGTGGACACCTGTGACTTTGCACATCCTGTCACCTCTGACATGGAAGCCATACCCTGGTGCATGCTGGGCCATGGCAACACTAATACCTTATGGAAAATCCTCCCTTTTATTTTCAAATATGATGAGAAGATTCTGGTGGTTTATTCTGATTCCATCAACACACAAAATGTCTTGTCCTGTGAGAAGTACATCTGATGGACATAAAGGACTTTTGTGGTAGAAATTCCAAGAGGAGGCTCTGTGGTCACCTGCACGTGTATGTCCTACGTAAAAAGGGAGATGGCAGATCCAGGGGTCAAGAAGGAAAGACAGGCCACTGGAGGAAATTACTCAAGCTGGACAGGAGACATGAAATGTGTTTATTGGACACCACAAGCCTAGCTGAGAGGACAACTGACCTGGGAAGGAAGGCTTACCCACTCAGAGCGGGTGAGGATAACCCAGTGATTTTTTTTTTTTTTTGGCTTCTCCATGCAGCAGCTTCCTCGCCATCAACGGGTGTTTATAGACTGAGACAGTTTCTCTTCCTGCCTCACACGGCTTCCTCAGGGTGAACATGGGGACAGCCAGCAAGTCCACATGTTAAAAAAGCGTATGCAGTACAGGAATATAAATTTTCATTAGACAAGGGTAGAGTAGGCATTTGGCCAACTCATCCTCTTTAGCAACCAACGAGAATGCCCCAAATCCTATCACCTAAGGATTTCCTTTCTGGCGTTCAAACACTCAGATTCCTCAGGATGCTACTAAAATACAAGGGGCTTGGTGGGGACATTAACTCTTGCTCTAGCTGAGAACAGGAGAAACTGAGGCTAGATCCAGAAGGGGTTTCCCATGTGGCTGGGCTCTGATCAGGAGGGGATGAGCTTCCGTAGCCAGGACCAGCACTGATGTACAATGTTCCTGAGCTAACCCTCCAGGCCCAGCAAGCACAGGCCTTCGTTCATCCAGGTAGACCGACTCTCCTGCTCCAACAGCTGCAATCTCTCCTGGGGGAACAAAACCCACCAATATCAACTGTTTACATCACAAGAAAGAAACTACAGAGCTTGGAACAAGGGAAGATGATGCTTGGCCAATAAGCCACCTGGCTTTTATACACGGAAGTGAGCATATGAAATTCCATAGCACTAATGATCTAATTTGTAATGGAGTTTCCTTTCTCAAAGTTATTGTTGTATGTGTGGGGTGAATGCTAAGGCATGGTGGGGGCAGTCAAAAGACAACTCTGGGGAGTAAATCCCCTCTTTCCTACTACCATGTGGGTTCTGAGAATCGAACTCAGGTCATCAGGCACCCCAGATATTTCTAATTAAAAAAAAAACAAGGTAATTGTCTATACCACACACAGCAAGCCAGCATGATTTCCTTTGGAAAGTGGTTTGACAAACCCAGGCCTTAAACCATGTTGCTCTGCCCAAATAATCCCACTTCCAGGAAAGAGCCCTAAACCAGGAAAACTGAACGCTAAAACTGATTTATGAACCAAGCGGTAAAGGAGAAGAAAAATCAGGCTGGAAGTCTTTTCAGTACACTTGTCTGTGTTTTTTTTTAAAAACCATCATTTATTAAAGAAGAGATGGAAAGAAATGCACCCAAGCTTTTAAATTACTCTTATTTATATGCATTTCCCTTGTATTTGCTAACTACACGTGTATTTCAACTTACAATAAACTTATTTCTAAAGTCTGTTCCACACAAGGTCAATGAACACATGGTTACTAGTGAGTCCAAAAGCAGGTTGTGTTCATGTGGGGCTGGGGGTGACGGGGGACACAGTGGTTGGCACTGCATCACCCTCTTCAGATCACACAGAAGTACACTTCTCAGGCACCACGAGTCAGGTTGACGAAGCCCTGGGAAATGCTACAGTAGATTCCAGTGCATGCTGGGAATTTGGGGCTCACGGGTCCTGGAAAGACCCTCCCACTCTTCCCAGGTACAACCTCACACTTGCCCCTTTCCTGAGTGAACATGAGGCCCAAGCTCACCATGCCCCAGTCAGGTGACCTTAAGTATTTAATGTCTTTCTTCACTTTCCTTGTCTGCACAATGGGCACAATGACACCAATTCTGACTCCAAAGGGTTTCTATAACCAAGATCCTATTTTTAATGCAGCAATGCCTGGAGTGTGTGAGCACCCAATAAGTGCTGGTAAAGAAAAGGCCTCAATATAACTAACCAGCGGGACTTTCAATTTCCATAAAAAGTCCATGAGTGCATGTGTAGTGTGTGTGTGTGCACACACGCATGCGTGCAAGTGCATGTGTAAACCCATATGCCAACCTTGAATGTTATTCCTAAGGGGCTGTTGACCTTGTTTGTTGGTTTGCTTTGAGACAGCGTCTCTCACTGGGACCTGGATCTGTCCAGTTCAGCTAACTTGGCCGCCTGTGAGCCCCAAGGGTCCTCCTATCTTTGCCATCGCTTCCAGCTTTTTACACGAGCACTGGGCGCTGAACTCAGGTATTCACGCCTCACGATTGCTCAGCACTTTACTGACTGAGCCACGTACCCAGCCCCACAAAAAAAATCATTTAATGACAATGTGGCTATTTCTCTACAGGATTTCTTGTTCACAAAGCCCTTACTCAGCAGTGAGTCGGTGCTGACAAGCAGCTTAGCTCTTCTTGGGTATAGCCATACTGAAATACTACTGCGGCAAGGATGCCATTCGAAAGGTCATCAAAAAGTAGCGTTAGGTGAAATTCTAGATTTGCCAGAACTCATAAACACCACTAGAGGGAACACCGGTTGATGCAGATGCTCAGGAAAATGGCTGGTTTCTCTATTTCTATGTCTTACTTAACAGAAATGGAAGCAGGTGTGCCAGGTGACAGGAGAACCTGGTGTACACAGGACACAGCAGCCCACTCGTCTGTAGCACGTAGGGACAAGGTGAACAGTGCTCCACCCACAAACAGGCACCCCAACAAATGCAAGCTACGACAGGAGTGGGAACATATCAACTCAATGTCAACTAGAAAATGTGGGGGGTGTGTGTGTGTGTGTGTGTGCTGCATGAAACCTTAAGAAAGGTGTTTTTTAAGCAAAACAAAGCAAATTGAACGTAGCTTAGGAAACACAAGGCAGGGGCCAGTTCTATCTGGGTAAGCCTGTGGGGGTTCTGAGGAAGGTGGATGGTAGATTGAGCAGCAGGCAGGAGGTGGCTTTTAGGGCCCTGGTGAAGTTGCCCCTGAGTCCCTGTCCACTACAGGCTCCCGTCTCAAGACTTGTTAGACCTATGATTCTGCTTTATGTATACTTCTGTATGTAGAAATGTTTCCTGGCATTTGGGAGAGCTTCCCCCTGCCTCCTGACTGGGATTGGGAGAGAGGAAGGCAGGAAGCATAGTAAGAGGGTTTTGCACCAGGCTAGACACCCCTCCCAGCCAGGTTGTTAGCTGGGCCAGATAACAACACAGCTTCAGAACAAAGCTTGACCTCAGGAGGGCCCTGGAGAGGCTACGACGGGGTGAGACAAAATTTCTTGATGTGTTCTGATTTTGAAATGCTAACATACACATATTCATCAGCAACCATGTTCATGTGCATGGTTTGACAACTACCTCCATGCACTGCTGCGCAGTCACCGCCATCAATCTCCAGGACTGTGTGTCTTTCTGAACAGAAACTACACCCATTCATTCATCAGTAACTCCTCATGCAAACTACACCCATTCATCAGTAACTCCCTGTGCAAACTACACGCATTCATCAGTAACTCCCATGCAACTCCTATTCTACTTTCCATCCTTATGAATGTGGCTACTCCAGGTGCCTCAGAGACCTGGAAACATGTGGGTTTGGGTCAGGCTCATTGCTCTTCATGTGATGTCCTCAAGGTTCATCTGCGCTGCAGCATGTATCAGAATTGCTTTATAAAAGGCAAACGATGGTCCATTATTGGTACAAACCATGCTTGCTCATCCATTCAAATGTTAGTAGGCATTCTAACTGTATACACCCTTTGACTGTTACGAATATGGCTGCCACAAGCATGTTAGTACAGATACCCCTTCTAAGGCTGGCTGCGGTGCTGCTGGACTATAATCATAGCACTAGGGAAGGAGAGACAGGAAGATTGTATGCTCAAGGCCAGCATCAGCTACATAGCAAGACCCTGTCTAAAACACACCACAACTCAAAATGAAAACAAACAGGGACTGGGAAGATGGCTCAGTCTTCAGTCAGCAAAGTGCTTGTTTCACAGGTCCCCAGCACCCATGTAAAAAGCTGGCACAGGGGTGTGTAACTCTAATGCCTGTGGTGGTGAGACAGGAGACAGGCGGCCTAGCCTACTCAGAGAAGGTCCAGGTCAGTGAGAGACCCTGTCTCAGACAAAAAGATGGGGGGGTGACTGAAAAATGGCATGCACGGCTGTCCTCTGACCTCCAAACCTACACATACGCTTATGTGTACTCACATAAAGCAGAATGCATCACACTGACACACACAAACCCTCCCTCCCTCTCCCACTCCTTCCCTCCCTCCTTCTCTCTCTCTCTCTCCTCTCTCCTGTTTTAAAAAAATCCTTACCCTTGCTTCAGCCTGACTCCTTAATTGGAAGTTCATCTTTCTTAATAAACTCTCTTACTTTGTTTGCTACCAAACAAGCAAACAAAATCCCCACCCCAGATGAAAAACACTCCACAATATTTCTTCTAGCTGGACACATAGCATTTATTCTTTGTAGCTTGGTCCCCTACATGATACTGAATAAAAGCTTCTGTCTTGACCCAGGATATCTGATTCTCAGGATTCACCAATGCTGTGTCAAAGAGGAGTGAGTGGTCCACGTTGCTGGAGACTCCTGAGCCTGAAGGATGTTCCGGGCACTATGTATGAACTTGGATTTTCATGTACCGACTGCTCACACCTACCTAGTCTGAGCCCTACTCTCTAGTTTTGCCCTCCCCCAGGACAGTTCTGACTTGCTGTATTTAGGCGCCTTGCATTCCAAAATTCCTAAATCCGAAGTGCTCCAAAGCCTGGAGCATTTTCAGCAACACAAAGTAGTACCATACCCAACCTCATGTGACAGACCAAAGTTAAGATATGAATACACAAAAAATATTAAATAAACTGCCTCCAAGCTATGGAGATATAAGTTTCTTGTTTAGAATTGGATCCCATACCCAAGACATCTCATTATGTATATGCAAATATTCAAAATTGAAAAGCATCCGAAACTCTCCTGGTTCCTGGGATGTTCAGTCTGTGTTAAAACAACAGGCCAGTGTCTTCACAAACTGCAGATGCTAGGGATGAAGGCTTGGGCTGCAGGGGAAGCCAGAGCCTCTGAGAGAGTCATCCAAGCATGCCATGCAGCTTCTACCTGAAAGCGGGACCCACAGGGGCACTGCTGTCAGTGTCTGTGTGCAGTGTCAGTTCTGGTTGCTGTGATGGGTGACACTGGGACACACCTGCCCTGTTCCTACCTCTGGAACTCTGACCTCCCTCACCTACTAGTCCAACCACCCACCTTCAGGCCCATACAGAGAAGCCTCCCCCACCATTTCAAAGATATCACTTTCTCAGTAAGGCCTTTGCTAGGAGGCCTAGGGGAGATGCTAGCACAGTGAGTCCCCTTACCCTGCTCTCTTTTCTCTGTGAGAAACAGTTACCGTGCACCACCTCAGAACACACACACACACACACACCACACATTCACACACACACACACCACATATTCACACACATATACCACACACACATACTACACACACCACACACATACTACACACACCACACACACCACACACATACCTCTCTCTCTCACACACACACACATACACACACAACACATATAACACTCTCTCTCTCACACACACACATACACACACAACACATATAATACACTCTCTCTCACACACACACACACATACACACCACAATTCACACACACACATACCACATATTCACACACACATATACCACACACATATACTACACACACCACACACACATACTACACATACTACACACCACACACACACACCACACACATACCTCTCTCTCTCACACACACACACACACATACACACACAACACATATAACACTCTCTCTCACACACACACGCACACATACACACCACAATTCACACACACACACCACATATTCACACACACATATACCACACACACATAGTACACACACCACACACACATAGTACACACACCACACACACACCACACACATACCTCTCTCTCTCTCACACACACACATACACACACAACACATATAACACACACACTCTCTCTCTCTCTCTCTCTCTCACACACACACACACAGTGTCTCCAGTTAGGAGCTGCACCTCACCAGAGTCCCCATGTCTCACAGACATTGTCCTGTCAGAAAGGTGCCTGAGCTGGGAAAGCTACTTTCGCACACTCTGTCCCTAACTCAGACAATGTGCCTGTCTCCTTCCCAGCAGACTGTAAGCATCACGGGCAGACACTCATCTTTTCTAACACCGCTGTGCCTCCAGACAGAGAAGAACCCACTTCACTGCAGGCATGACTCTGATAACAACCAAACGAAGGAGTCAAAAGCGGTCAGGGTCAGTAACGTGGAAGCTCGCACAGGGTCTGGACATACCTCTCCAAGGGGCAGGTTGGCACCCTGAGGCCCCAGGCCTGGCTCTGGGTTTCATACAGGCAAATACCTATGACCAACCTCATGAGAGGGCCACGAAACCCAGGTGGTTCTCTTAGTGGGTAACTGTGGGGTAACTCCAGTCCTAGAGGGCTGTGGTAGGTGCAGGTGGGACGATTAGCGACTTCAGAGACCTGAACTGGAGAAGCCTTCCCTGGCTGCATTAGACTGACTGCCGAGTAATATGTCCGTCTACCTGACCAACCTGACCCTTTTTAATGCCACCAAGCCCAAGCAAAGAAAACAGTATGGACATCAAACAGCCTGCAGAGTGGGAGCCCACACAGCTCACGCAGGGAAAAATGCTCAGCCTTCCTCATGAGGAAGCAGGAACCAAAGCTCCACCAGGTGTCCATTCACCCTCCACACTGGCAACAAGCAGCACGAGAGCCTGAGAGCTAGCCTCTCTTCCCTGGAGGTAGGGCAAGGTTACCAACCAACGGGAACTTGATGTAGACCATGTGACACTATCTGTCAAAACAGGTGCCCTCTGGGATTGCCATTTCTGAGCTACTCATTGCAACACTGGTTCTGCCTTCTGCAGCAGCAACAGTGTAAATGTATGCGGATCATAGGGAACCAGTGAAATGACCACGGCCAACAGCACTGAAGAATGCTGGGAGTGGGAGGGAGGGGAGAGGGGTGCAGACTACTTCTTACTTGTGATCAGGGCTGGCCATCTAAGGCCGGACACGAAGGTGCTGAACAATGCCAGTGTCAGGCTTCTCACCACAGCAGGAAATATCTGGGTAATCACACACCTCATGCTCTGTACAATCATGGGTTGAGTCCCCCTTATCCAGTGTGCCTGGTGACAGAAAGGATCTAGAGTTTGGACTCCTCTGACTTTGGAATGTCTACATAGACTTTATTGGGTGAACATCCCCGATGGTTGGTCTTAAGTCCAAAGTGTTCCAAGGTCCAGCTTTCTTTTTTGTTTGTCTGAGGCAGGGTTTCTCTGTATTGTTTTGGAGGCTGTCCTGGAACACGCTCTGTAAACCAGGTTGGCCTCGAACTCACAGAGATCCACCTGCCTTTGCCTCCTGAGTGCTGGGATTAAAGGCATGCACCACTAACGCCCAGCCAAGCTTTCCTTTTTAATTATTTAAAATAAGTTTTAGATTTAAATATATTTTGATTGTATTTCCCCTCCTGCAAGTCTTTCCAGATTCCCCCCTTCTCCCTACCTACCCAACTTTAAGTTCTTTCTCAAAAAGCAAACAAAAACCCAATGTAACAACAAAGCCCCCACCCAAGAAAACAAAGTAACTCCAAACACACATTTCACTTATGAGGGTCCATCCTCGTGGCCTGATCTTTTTCCAGATTCCAAACACCATCACACTAAGGGTGGAGCATAGACCCTTTCTGAGCAAACCAACAGGATTGGCCAAACTCCCCAGACATACTCCTTATTGGCATCAGCTACTCTGCTAATTCAAAGAATCAATTGGTTTTTCTGGTACTTAGGACTGACATAAAGAGTGCTAGAAATGGACACTCATTGATGCCTTCAATGCCATCTGAGATGCGTGGCTACGCTGAGGGAATTTAGAGAGAGAGCATCTTAGGTAACCAGTGATAGAAACGTGCATTCTGGGTCCTTTGCAGTGCTACCCGTAGGCTGGTCTCCAAATGGTCCTGAGTCCAGCCATGGTCTAGTGAACCTGACTGAAGTGAGCCACATCCTAGCGTGTGTACAGTTGCTGTTCATGATTGAGGTGCATGACTGACACATGTTTCAGTCCCTCTCTTCTGCAGGTCGCAGACAGAGCACCTGAAGGGTGGAATGTTCAGACATCTGTGTGAAGCATAATTCTCTCTCTCTCTCTCTCTCTCTCTCTCTCTCTCTCTCTCTCTCTCTCTCTCTCTCTCTCTCTCTCAGTGTGCGTGTGTGTGTGTGTGCGCTCGCGCGCACGCGCGCACCTTGAGACAAGTCTCTTAATGGGTCAGGATTTACCAATCAGGCTAGGTGCGCTGGCTGGTTCCATCTCCCAGTGCTGGGATTACACTGTGCATCACCACATCCAACTATTTTTTGGTTGTTACTTTGTTTTATTTGTTTTTATTTTTTGAGACAGGGTTTCTTTGTGTATCCCTGGTTTTCCTGGAACTGGTAGACCAGGTTGGCCTTGAACTCACAGAGATTCGTCTGCTTCTACCTCCCAAGTGCTGGGATTAAAGGTGTGCACCACTACTGTCTGGCTACGTCCAGCTGTTTTTATGTGGGTTCTGGAGGTGGAACTTAGGTTCTCATGTTTTCACAGCAAGCAGTTTATTCACTGAGCCATCCATCCCCCACCCTAGCCCCTGAAACACTCTTTCTTTATAACCAGGGTTCCAGGAAGCAGGACAATTGTTCTATGCTGACTGTGTATGAGAAGACCATAGTAGGTTCTACACATCTGTCTGCCTGCAGCCAGCATGAGCAAATTCATTCAGCCTAGTCTGGCAAGTCTCCCTAAGGCTGTTTGCTTCCAAGGGAAGATAATGTCTGTGGTCAGCCCCCAGGTTCTTTTGTCCAGTGTCTGCCAGGGGAAGAGACCAATATCTTCCCTGTGGACCCATTGTGTGGCTCATTCTCAAACCCACAAAAGCTTCCATTTAGGAAGATGCTCATTTGCTAAGCTCTTGGATGCTGGTGCTGGCAACAGGATTCTTAGCTATAGGCGGCGTTTGAAAACGTGAGTCATTAGCACACTTGACCCACTCTTCTGGTCATCAGGTTCCCAAAATTTCAATAAAAGCTTACATTCACACCAGACGTGGTAACACATGCCTTTAATCCCAGGCATAGGCAGGCATATCTCTGTGGGTTCAAGGCTATCCTGGTCTACACAGCAAGTTGCAGGCCAACCAGGGATACATAGTGAGACCTTATCTCAAAAACAAACAAAAAACATTCTTGGGATGACAGATGTGCTCTGTGTCTTGGCTATGTCAATATCAGCACCCTGATTGTGACAGTGTCTTTGACTTTCCAAAAATTCTGCCATTGAGGAATGGAAGTAAGAAAGACACAAGTAAATGAAGGTATTTTTCCCAGTTGTGTATGAATCTATGGACAATCTATGTGCAATTAACTCAATATGAAAAGTTTAGCCTAAAAAGACTGGAAAGGAAAATGGCCTCTATTCTCAAGAAATGCCTTCCAGCTGCTTTCTTTAGTTATGACAATGGGGACCTGGGGCAGCTGTCAGGGCACAGTAAGCAAGCCTCAAGTCAGCATTCTCACCTGGAAGAAGGGTTTTGTGAGGGTTTGTTCAACGAGTGTCCCTGAGCTGTCACCACGAACAAGGCTTTTTCCTCATAACTGGGTCATAGCCCACCCTTGGCACAGTCTGTCTTCTACCCTGAGTTCTCTCTCTGCTCCCCCAAAGCACACTCACTATAAGCAAGGCCTTCCTTTTAGAAGCATCAGATTCCATCCCCCAGTGGTCCCAGGCTACAGAAAGCCTTCACCTAAAGAGCTCTTAGACGAGACCCTTAGAAGCCTTGTTTTAATCTGATTCTCAGAGAGAAAAATGAACCCCCAAAAGGAAGCAATGATCAACTCCGAAGTAGTCAGTGGATAGTCCTATTTCTAATGTCAAGTAACATGGGGCCAGAGAAAGAGCCCCAGGCTCTGGAAATTGAAAACTGCCCATCAACTTTTTTACTTCATCTCAGTGTTAATAAAGTTTTATTGTAACACATTTATTTATGGATTCATTCTAGAAGGCCCAGGTTGAGTGGCTGCTGCAGATTGCCAAATGCATGCTCACTTTACAGAGAGCGTTGGTTAACCCCTGACGTAGAGCAAAACTCATTATAAAAAAAAAATAGCACCAAGTCAGTGTTTAAGAACTAGGCACCTCTTGTCTAGCTTGACATGAGGGTTTGTGCCTAGTCTTATTGCATCTTGCTATACATGCTGTGTTCAGTTGATATCTTTGGGAGGCCTGCTCTTTTCTGAAGGGAAACAGAGCAGTGAATCTGGGGGAGTGGGGAGGTGGGGGAGGAGGCCTGGGAGAAGTGGAGGGAGGGGAGGCTGCAGTTGGGATGTATTGTATGAGAGAAGGATCAATAAAAAAGAAGAACCCTAACCCTTGCTTAGGGCATAACTGCCTTAGTGAATCAAATACATGTGAATCTGTACAACCAGTCTTATTGGCATCCCGTGGATCATGAGCCTGGGGCTCATGGGGGCTGTGACCTGCTGAGTCCACACACTAAAGAGACAGGACACCTGGCCCCATCCGTGACAGCGTCTTCCTGAGAAGTCAGTCCTTGCACTTGCACGCTCATCTGGGGATGGCAAGGATGTACAAACAGCTCCGATGCCTCATCTATTCTTTTTACAATAAGGAGAATCTCTCTGCCAGTGAGAGAGCTAGTCACAAGGCATACTTTCTGCAAAAGTGTGTGTGTGTGTGTGTGTGTGTGTGTGTGTTTTCACATGCATGTGGAGGTCTAAGAACAACCTCACGTGCTGTCCTCAGGCACCACGCACCTTTATTTTGGGACAGGGTCTCTCACTGACCTAGAACTCTCCAACTAGGCAGACTGACTGGCCAGCAAGTTGCAACTGCCATCTTTTCTTATTCTTGGGGTCTAAGGGCACAATCCCAGGTCCCTGCACCTGCTTTGTAAGTATGTTACCTACCGGCTAAGCTGTCTCCCCAGACATAAAAGTATTTTCATAATCCAAGTTTCTCCAAAAGGGTTTGAGACCAGAAATAAAAAGTTGAAGGCCAAGTTACAGTGTGAGAAGTAATACCCGGATAGGACAGATAATTGCATTCTAATTTTGACCTATTCAACAAACTCTAGGTACCAGTGAGAGATCCTATCTCAGAAATACAAGGTTGGGGACAGAGATATGGCTCAGTGGGTGATGGGGGAAGTCCTGTGTATATGTCAATAAAGCACTGTTGGCCAATAGGGAACCAAGACAGGTGGGACTAGGAATCCAGGAGGACTCTGGGTAGGAGAAACACAGGAGAAACACAGAGAGTCAAGATGTAACACCATGGGGTAGGAAGCCGGAAACTTCTTCGGTAAGAGACATACTTAGATTAACAGTTATGGGGTAATTACTTAAGTCAGAGCTAGCCAGTAAGAAACAAGCAAGGCCAACAGCTTCATAATTAATATAGCCTCCTGTGTGTTTATTTGGGACTGATGCGGCTCTGGAACCAGGCTGGCAGGAAGGTTTCTCTTTACAAGTGGGCAACATAAAACGCTGGGCATGGTCATGAGTCCCAACCCTAGTGCTGTGATGGGATAGAGAGCAGAGAGAGGATCAGTGGGGCTTGTCACCTGTCAGCATCACTCCAGGCTGAGTGAGGAATCCTCTCTCAAAGGAATAACATGGGTAGGGAGTGATGGAACAAGTCATCTACTCCTCCTCCTCTTGCCTTTGTTCATACATGCATAAGCATGCATACCTGTGTGCACACACACATGCACATGTGTATGTATACTTACACACACCTAGGTACAACCCCCCAACACACACATACACACACACACACACACACACACACACACACACACACAATGTATCACATCAGTTCCCTGTACTACCCTGTCTCCCTGGCTGAGAGCTATCATTAACTCCCTGGGATAAGTAAACTAAGGCTGATAGAGAATCCTGGGAAAAGTATGTTGTTTGCCTTTTTATTATGGGTACAGCTCTTCACAAAGCATTCCTATTTTTTACAACACTTGTTTCAGAAATTTTGACTTGGAGGTCATTCCTTCCTTGGTCTTTATCTCACGGGAGATGATCTTGAATCTGCATGTTCAGAATCTTCTAGAACAAAGGTAGCTACACCTCCACCCAGCCCGGCTCAGTGCTTCCTAACCATGGCCACATGATCTGACCAAAGAGGAAGTTTACCACCCCTCACACAGCCGCATGCCCAGGGATTATGGTGTATCTGGGAACCAGGAGCTTTCTGAAGCTCCCAGGTAACTGCATGGAGCAGAGCAGCCACCATAGATGACCACAGCCTACTAGAACCACAGAACTACTAGCTCCTGACCTCCAGGGCCATCTTGTCCTTTCACTGGAGCCTTGTGGCTTCAGATCACAGCTGCAAGATAAAGTACTTTCCATTTTTAGGATGATTTGGGCAGCGAGCAATCCCTCTCTACTGAGCTCAGGTTTTGTCCTGAAGTATGGAAGATGTTTCCATCCTGACCTCAATCATGTGTTCTCAGGGCTAACACTGACTCATGAGTTGCGTTTTGCTTTGTTTTGGAGACAGAGTCTCAATGGTAACCCAGGATGGCTTCAAACTCATGACTACCCTCTTGTGTCCCAGTCTCCCAGATGCTAGGGTCACAGGTGGGAACCTTCACACCCAGCTGCAGTACGTTCCAGAACCCTGCAGACACTATGAAACCTAGGCTTGTCATGGATGCAGAGACCCTTGAAGGAGGAAAAACTATCAAAATGAGTTTACTCTGGGCTGGCCACACCCAGAAGAGACCAGCACACACTTCTTTAAGGCTTTCACCATTCCTTCCCCTTGGCCAGACATGGGAAGTGCAAAGTCCCCATGGTTCCCGTTCTCTACCAGATAACAGCACAGTCCTCTTTCACTGTCTTTGGATCCCAGCAGCCTCCAAGAGGCATTCCCAAATGTCTCACCATTGCTCTCCAAACCCATCCTGGTCCCCATCTCCTTACCCGCTGTTTTTCTTCATGGTATTTATCACTGGCGTTAGATGGGCATTTACTTGTTTGTATGTTTATTTTATTCTCTGTTTTCTTGAACTAAATCAAACTCCCAAGAGCAAAGGCTTTATTCACTACTGTCTCCCAAGTGCCTGGAGCATCTAAGGGATGTTCTGGAATAACACACACACACACAGACAGAGAGAGAGAGAGAGAGAGAGAGAGAGAGAGAGAGAGAGAGAGAGAGAGAGAGAGAGCTCTCACTAAAACCTCACTGCCAAGTCCTCATCCCCATTCTACACATAAGGAAACTGAGGCACAGAACGGCTCACAACTGACTTGCTGGAGGCCAGTGCAGGAGATGGCAGATTCATGCTTTAACCCCAGACAGCACATTCCACATTCTGCATATTTTGGGGGAGAAAAAAGTTTCATCGTACAACCCATACTAGTCTTCAATTGGCGGTCCTCCTGTCTCCACCCGTCAGATGCTGGGTTATAGGGCTCTGCCGCCATGCCTGGCTCAACTTGCTCTCTTAACATGTTACAGGATGAAGACTCACTGATGAATGGTTGATGGTTGGTAGTGTTCTGCTGACAGGTGAGAAGCACTACCAATGAGATCCCCACATGGGGATGCCTTCATTTTGCTAAGGGGTACAGTGTACTTGACAGGCTTACCCTCACTTCCATCACTACAATCCATCTCAGACCCCTCACACCTTCATTCCCTCAACAAGAATAGTAGCAGAACCTTAAAGTCCACCCACTTCCTGGCATGGCTCCACCCACCTCCTTGCATGGCTCCACCCACTTCCTGGCATGGCTCCCTAGACTTCTTGCTTTTATACAAAGATTGCAGTTTGGATAGAGGCAATGCTAGGACACTTGGCAGGCCAGTGGGAGAGTGCTCACTGGGCCAGCCTAATCTCCCTGCCTGTCTGAGGACGGTCTCTCCTCCCACAAGAAACCAGCCTCACTCCTAGGCAGCTGCCATATCTATGTCATGATGATCAGGACTCAGTTCTTTGCATTGGACCTTCCCCACTGTGTAAGTAGAGCTGTCAGTAAGTCAAGGCAAATGACAGTACAAGCCAGCAAAGCTCCATGCAGTTTCCTCTAAACATAGTATCAAAATTACCCTTACCATCAAGGTCAATCCATCCTGGAGGCCACAAGGAAAAGTTTCTTGCTCCTCTGGGTTACAGAATGGTTCCTTCTACTCTCTGGATGCACAGCTATGCATGTCTCTAAGCATATTTTTTCAGTTACTGGTGTTTCATGGTTTGACTTTCCTATCAGATGACATTTTAGGATCCCTGAGTGTGGAGCCCATCTCCTTACCTAAGCCATCTGCACACAGTATTAAAGCAATGCTCATTTAGTGAGAGTTTATGGACAGCTAGGCTTCCATTTGGTTTCGAGATTGTGTGTTTGGCGGGGGCGGGGGTGTTGCGCAGCCACATTGCTCACGATGTCCCTCCCTCCCTCATTAGCATTCCTGGAGGGGAGCTTTTCCTACTCATCTACAACTGCTGAAGTCTTCTGTATGTCAGAGGCGCTGGGATTTCTTGGATAAGCGGTGGACAGATGTCTGAGCAAACTTCCGCCCCAGAGGTGTCAGAAGAGGAGTAAGAGTGGAAGCCCGTTGGCCTAGGAGACCAGCGAAGCTGGTTAGGAAAATCCAGTCTCCAGAATTAGCTGTTCCTGAAAGCTTACTGCATCACTCAAACCTATGGAGAGCGACGGGAAACGTCTGATAAGTCTGCAGGTGCCCCTTACTGTCTGCCAACTTCTCCTGAAAAGAGACACCCCGCACTATGGTTTCCTAACAGCCAGCAGGCAGAAGGCGGATCTCAAGACCTGATTGTAGGGGGGAGGTGTGTTGGGGGTTCCCGAGGGAGCGAGAAGAGAGCATCTGGGGTGCATATGATCAATATGGAGCACTATGGAAGGTGTCAAATAATAGATAAGAGATATTTTATTTTAAAAAAAAGATCTAGGGGGACTGGAGACGGCTCAGAAGTTATAAGCACCGGCTATTCTTCCAGAGAACCCGGGTTCTGTTTCCAGACCCTACATGGTGGCTCACAGGAATACAACACCCTCTTGTGGCCTCTGTGGGCACTGCACGCACATGGTGCATAGGCACACACGCAGGCAAAATACCTGTACCACACACAAGTAAATAATGTATAGGCCTGACTACAGAAGAAGAGGGCACACAGAGGAATGGCAGAGGGGCCATCACCACATCCCACTCAGCACACACGAAGAATGGTCTCCTCATGTCCCCTCAGGGTCACAGCTGCTCCTCATTGCCATCCTGACCTCATCTTTCTGAAGACAAGAAGTAAGAAGAGGGGAAAACGCTGGCCAAGACAGTCAAAGGGTGAGGTGAGCAGAGCCAGATGGTGGTTCAGGGTTTCAGAGCCAAGTACCAGATGATAAGCCCCTGACCCCTGTGAGCCCCACACCCCGGAAGTCAGACCCGCCTGCACAGGATCCCAAACTCACACACTTATCAAGAATGGCAATGTGCTTGCTTCATGGAATTTTATAGCAGATCCAAGGGAACGTTTGCAAGATGTATGTGCAGCTCCCTGATACACAAAGTGGGGAGCGGCCAGGTCAGCCTGCACAGATCTGGAGTTGGAGGGCATTACAAAGCCGTAAAACTGGGCACCTTTTAAAATTTCTGTTGTTGGGGATATTAAGCAAATCCAATAACACTGAGTTATACTCCAGCTGAAGCACCACCCAAATGCTGTGTGTGCACATATGTATGTGCTTGCATGTAGGCATGCATGTGAAATTCACAGGTCATCCTCAGGTATCATTTCTCAGGCTCTGTCCATCTTGATATTTTTTGAGACAGGTTCTCTCACTAGTTAAGCCTAGCTAGCTGGCCAGAGAGCTTATCCAGGGATCTGTCTGTGTTCACTTCCCCAGGGCTGAGATGACAAGCATGTGTCAACACACTCCCACACATATGTGCACCTTCACATGCATAAGAATGCATACATGAGCCAGGAGGTTATGGCACATGCCTTTAATCCCAGCACTCAGGAGGCAGAGGCAGGTGGATCTCGTCAAGTTCAAGACCAGCCTGGTCTACAAGAGCTAGTTCCACGACAGCCTCCAAAACCACAGGGAAACCCTGTCTCGAAAAACAAACAAAAAAATGCATACAACTGCACACACAGCATTTGGATGGTGCTTTGTCTGGGAGTATAACTCAATGGTACTGGATTTGCTCACTATTCCCAATACCAAAAGTTTTAAAAAGAGAATGATTTATGACTTTTAAAATGTCAGTTCTGGGGATGGAACTCAGGTCCTCATGCTCACACAGCAAGCACTCTACTGACCGATCCATCTCCCCATCTGAATTCCTTAAAGGGGGTTATAGTTAAGAACCGGTCCTTATCTTTGCTATTGTTCTTTAAATCACTTCCTCTGATATCGCTCATCACAATGGCGGAAACCAGCTCTGGGAATTTTTGCCAGCTTGTTCAAACTACATGGGTCACTCTCTGCAAGTAGAAAAAGAATGATACTGATAGCCCATTGCCCCATGACACCAGGGTCAGGAAGACTGTACTAGAAGAGAGTTTTCTCCCTCCCAGACTCAGCAGCCTGCATGAGGACTGGTTACTAAGACTGAAGGGAACATGTGGGCCCTGTTACCATGGGTTCACCAGCTCTGCTCCTGCAAACTGTGCTCAGGGAGCCAGGAAACAGATATCCCCAGAGTGCCCAGAGAATGTGGCAAAACACTGCTAGGATCTAGAGCTTGCTGTGTCAAGGTGAATGGGTTCTTTTCAAAAGACACCAGGGTCAGACACCCTTACAAAGACAACCAAGTTGGAAGACTCCATTTAGAATAAGAACAGACTTTGGGGTTTGTTTTTAACAAGATCCATGCTATGCTTTAAAATAACTGAAGTTATTCCCCACATGCTCACACACCAAACCAAAGTGAGCTCAGACACCGCAATGCCAGACAGGCTGGCAGACCACTAAGTAGTGGCGCCAGGGTTAAATCATGCTGAGGTAAATCCCCATCTCCAGGGAGGGGCAGCATTCACGAGCATGGGCTGTGTGGTCAGGAGCACCAGGTCAGGACTCCAATCTCTTAAACTCCCAGTGGCAAGAGAAGCAAACACCACCATCCTGGTTGAGGACTGTGAACTCTGCTGCTTTCAGGGCCTCTGTCAACAAAAAATGCATCATCCATATTAAAAAAATAATAATCGTTTGAGGCTGCGGCTGGCCCTGCATGCCAGAGAGGTAGGTCCCAATGTGGGTGGGGCTTGCATCCTGTCATCTGCATCTGCTGGGTGATTTCACATGGATGCTGACCTGTCCCTGGCTGGGTACCAGATGCAGGATATGATGCACCCAGACTCCCCAGCAGTGGAGGACTCACGGGAGCCAGAGACCAAGGTTGTTGCTGACTCTCCATCCATCCCCTCCATCCTGTTCATGCCATCTTCATCTCCCTACACCCCTGAGAGACTGTGACAGGAACTCCAGGACAGGCAGCAGCTCTGGATAAGCCAGACCCACACAGGAGACACATCAAGGGGCATCCTGGGATTCAACAGTTCTAAGTTCTTTTGTGTGTGGGGGGGTACTGAGACAGGTTTCTCTGTATAGCCCTGGCTGTCCTGAAACTCACTTTGTAGATCAAGCTGGCCTCAAACTCACAGAGATCTGCCTGCCTCTGCCCCCTGAGTGCCTGGGATTAAAGGTGTGTGACACCACTACCTGGCTTAGTTCCCAGGTCTTGATCTGACCTTGAACTGCAGATGAATGTAGATGAATCTCAGAGCATCTTCCAAACATGGGTCCTCAGGAAATCACCTACCTAGGAGACCAAGGCCCTTGTGTCCTGGTTCCCACCTTAGAGGGTCTGATTCAGTGGGCCCATGGGAGGACCTAGCATGGGAGGACCTAGCATGGGTACTTTTGTCTAGCTCCCAGGTGAACCTATGGCTCAGCCAGGGCCAAGAACCTCAGCTAAGGACCTGTGTCCCCCTACAAAAAAATGGTTTAATATTAAGTTTATGAAATTTTAGAGCAAATCTATTTTATGTACCTATTCACAGTGGTTTTATTTAAAATAATAGAAAAAATAAAATACAAAAATAGAAACAATGGAAAGAATCTCTGGGGCTGGGCAGATATCTCAGACCATAAAGTGGTTGTTTTGCAAGCATGTGAACCTGAGTTCAGTTCCCAGAACCCATGTTAATACATGTTGTGGCATGTACTTTTAATCATGGTTCTGGAAAGGCAGAGATGAATAGATCCCTGGGGTTCTTGACAGCCAGCCTCACTCACTTGGAGATTATAGCCCAAAAAAGAAAGAAAAAGAAAGGGAGGGAGGGAGAAAGAAAGGCAGGCTGGAGTCAGGGGGAGGGGGTTGACACTTCATGAACAATGCCAGAGCTGACCTCTGGCTTCCATAGACACACCCACCCACATAACACACACACACACACACACACACACACACACACACACACACATACACACACACACACCCCTCAACACACACATACACAAGGAAGGATTTTTGGTATCAGCTCCAACATAAATGGATTTTGAGGACACTATGCTGAGTAGGTGAAGCCAGGTGAACCAAAGAAAAACACTACATAGAGCCCACTAATATGAACAGTCACATAATAGGCTCAGGGAGTCAGGGGGCAGCTGTCAGAGGCTAGGAAGGGAAGTGGGGATCATAGTTAATGGGCACGGAGTTTCAGGTTACAAAGATGAGAAAAGGTGACAGACATGGATGGTGGAGATGGTTACGCCACAGTAAACTTTGTTGTGTTTCTGTCTACTTTTACAACTTAAAGATTTCTTGACTGCTAAACCTCTTAGAACCTTGAATCTATTACTGTGGTCCTGTCACCAAGAAAGACTGAGTCTACAGTTTTGCCCCAACTATTTGGTTATGGAAAGTACCTCAAGGAAGGGGCTAGAGACCGGGGGAAGTCACCTTGTAGACCAAGAGGGCTTCTTGGAGAAGCTTGGGGGATGCTAGGGTAAGTTCCAAATGACCGAGCTCCAGCAAGGTGTGGGTTACAGAGCTCAGCAGCCAATGGGCATGAGCTTCCAGGACTCATGCCAGGCAAGTCCTGAGACCCACTGAGAGAGAAACAGAAGTCCAAGGAGGTCAAGCAACTTGCATGAGGCCACACAGCTCACTGGCAAACCAGGAACACAAACCCAGAGCAGGTAGACTACACTGCCACCATCCAAAGTGGGGCTGCCTTCCAGACAGGCACCCTGTTGGCACCCAGGAGCTGGGCAGAGGTACAGACCTCCTGCCTCTGCATTTCAGCAAGGGCCCAGGTGGACATGTACATTAGTGACATGCTTCCTTCCTCTGTCTTCCCCCTCCCCCTGACCCTATGGTGGTGGAAGATGCATGGTGAGCCAGGGAGGTGGAGGCCACAGAGACATCTTTCCCAGGTTTGTGAGGTCTGCAAATGAGGAACCCATTGCCCCTGCCTTCCCTTGCTTCTTCCTAATAATATAGGTCAGCCAAAGCCTACAAGTCATTTAGCTTCTTTTCACACCACACTGAATTGAGATATTTGCCAGCTAAGGAAAATGCAGGCAAGGTTTAAATGATCAAGGGATTTCAAAACAATTCTTTGGTGAGCCTACCCACTCCCGGGGCCCACAGAAGAATTACCAAGAATTACAGAGTGTGAAAATGCAGTGATGCGGCTAGTCTACACGGCTGGCAGCTTAGCAGGCTCCCCAATAAAGCCTGCACACTCTGCTCTGTCTAATCAGCACCCCAGGTGATGGGGTTTCCCTGTGGTTTCCTGGAGAGGCTCCCTGAGAAGCCAGCAATTGGTTCCGGGGACATTTTAAACAGGGGAAGCTGACCCTTGGCTCTGCTCGTGGGCCTAAGGATTCCGTGGGTGCAGGCCTGGCAGCCAGGTGAATCGCTGCAAGGCAGGGCCAGGAGCCCCTTCTCACAGCCTTCCTTCATAGCGGCTCAGCTAATAAGCCAGAGCCTCTTAGCCTCTCTAATCGGGCTCATTAATCATTCTGTCTTCTCCGCTAATCATCTTTATCAATGTACCTGTGAACCTCTGCAGGGCCTCTACTCTGTTCTAGAACCAGGCTTCTCTTAGGTGAGGCCTTTTGAGGTGGTGATGGCCGCGTCTGGCTCACGCTGGCATCCCATGAATGGGCCAATGATCACATCGCCCAAGCACCCAATCTGGAAGGCTGTTCCCATGGTCAGATGCCATCAGGCACCTTCACAGGAAAGCTGATTACTGCCTCACTGGTAAGGAGTGGGGGGATCCTCACCCCAAGGGCTCATCTTCAAATAGGTTGAGACATAAGGTGTGCGTGGATCCTCCTACAGAAGGCACACCAGGTGCTCCCTAAAAGACGTAGCAATGCAGTGGAACGAGGCAGAAGAGGACATGAGGATGAGAAGCCTGATGGAGAAGGCCCTCACAAGGGCCGCCAGTCCCTCCTTGCCATGTTTTGGACACAAAGCTCCACATTTCGCCATTTTCCTTGTGGTTTTAAGGGCCTCCGATATTGATTCTAAAGTGCTAGCAACACTGATAGTTCTCAGTCCCCCATGTTGCCAGCACAAACACAGAGCTGCTCAGAATTCACTAGGTGCTCCCACCACCCAGAGACAGAGCACAGAGGTCCCTGGGCGTTTCCGGATCTTAGTCTCACCATATGTGTCAGGGTGATTCACTGACCCACCCCATCTATGTGCCTGTGCCCTCAGCTTCCAGAGGCCCACTACTCCCTTGGCTGGGGGCACCCACGACACCCCAAGGAGCACAGGCTATGATCAGGAGGCTTAGGTTCAACTCTGAGCTAGAGACCTTGGAGAAGTTTAGCCTCCTTAGATCTAACTTACAGCTTTGGAAAAATGGAAGCAAGGATGCGACCTCATTGCCCTACAGGAGGAGTGACCAGGATGGACAAGGCCATGTGCGCTAAGCACTTAGAACAGTGCCTGCTCTCATATCCTTTCTCCTTTTATGTGATGTTCTCTTTGGGCCTGACAATGAAGACTTAATGCCTCTATACGTTCCACCAAGAGTGCAACACTGTGCATATTACAGGTCAGTTCCCTGCTAACTAGAATGGATGTTCCCTGGAGGCAGAGTCCACACTTAGGTGAGTTAACTCTCCCTGTGGGCGCAGCTGACAAGCTGGTTCTGTCAACATGTGCCCAGCAGCTACATTATAACACACAGATGACTTCCTACTTCACAGGGCGATTTTACACATGTGCAGTTACCTCATAACATGTTAGGCCTGAGTGAAATCAGTTGGTGTGGGATCTGCTGAGGGCGTATTGGATGTGGAGTCCGCAATGGAAAGTCAGACGTTTGTGGTGTGAATGAGATCAGCCAATGGTTGGATACACTGGAAATGGTATGCAGACAGATGGTCTAGCGGGTGGATCCAACTTTTCAACACTGGGAATGATGTTATCATCTATAAAGTTCACATTCAAGAACCATGTGCTCAAGCTCAAGTTATAAAAAAGAGAATCACACACACACACACATCTGAAGTAAACTTAGGATTTTATAGCTATTGTTGGCTGTATGGGGGTCTCATACAGCACACCTGCAGGCTGCAAGCTGGACCTTCCTGGTTCAAATTATCTTTATTCTTCTACTCTAGCGAATACACGAGATTGGTGGGGTCTTTGTTTCAGACAAGAAGGCACATTTTCACCAAAGCCTAGTTTTAAAGGAGTTGATTCTGAATCTCTGTCACACAGAATGGATGGTCTGGAGATGCATTCATACCCTGAGAAGATGGTCATAATGATATTTACACAACACTTTGTGCTGAGTCCACAGAAGCCCGAGAGATGTCCTGTGCCAGCGTTCTATCCATTTCATAGCCACGAAGTTAAGGCCCAGATAACTAATATCTTCTACGAAATCATAGGTGGTCCATGCCAAAGCAGAGGAACTGGTCCCTGAGCTCCATGTTTTATGCCTTGGGGTTCATGTGATGCATAGAAAGTACCAGATTTAGAACAGGCTCACTGAGGACCACTGCACTGCAGAGTCAGCATTGTCCTCTGGCCATCCCTGCAAAACACAAGTCTCCACTCTCCAAAGAAACTAACAAAAAGTGCTAGAGTAGGGTGTGGGAGTAGGGAGCTGAAAATAAAGCCTAAATTCAAACATGCCTCTCATATGAACATGGTGGTGCTCACTGCCTAGTGAGGAAGGGACTCTCTCTTTCTCTCTTCTCTCTCTCACACACACACACTCACACACACACCACACATTCACACACACACACATTCACACACACACACTGTGTACACACTTTCTACACATCAGCCATGGTTCCAGACCTGAGGACATATCTACAAGCCAAACAAACCTTGCTCCTTCCCTCAGGCTGGAAGATAACTAGAATTCAAGGTCTCGGGACTAAGGCGGGAAAAGCTTAGAGACCAGAGGCTTGTCTCTAGAGTCCCATCCTTAATCCTCAGCTTCCCCTGCATGAGTGTTCCCAGTCTACCCCACAGTATCCATGGGCTGGAAGAGACAGTGGAGAGGCAGTGGCCATGTCTGCAGGGTACAGCTCCCCAGCGGGTAGAACAAAGGGCTCTATGCAGACAGTCACCATCAACTATAAGCTGAGTTTATGCCCCAGCCTCAGAGGCAAGGGCAAAGTGCATATGGTTCCTGCCCTCACAGAGGTCAAAGGCTAAAGGGTAAAGACTGGGAAATGCCTGTGTCATTTCATTTGCAGCCTGCCATGAGCTATCCCTGTGTCCAGCAGAGAACTGAGATGGCGAGCTCTCCTAACTGTGACTTACCATGGCTTCTGGGAACCAGTTGGGAAATTTACCCTGGCTCCATGGCCTATACCTGCCCAACCCTACCCCTTTTGGCTACGAAATATAACAATCAAAGTCATCTGCTTTACCTCTCTCACCTTACCTAAGTCCTGGCTGCTTGCTAACTCCCTGAAGCCTAATTACTCACTACTGTGCCAGCGCTCCAGGCTACTGTTTGTTTTCTCTGTCCCCTCGGACAGCCCAGCCACCGAGTGAGACATGGCCGTTGCCAGTCAGCCTTCCTCCAGGTATGGAGACGCTACTGTGACTTCCAAACACTGACAGCGCCACCTGCTTAGTTGTCCTTCCATGCTAACCTGAGCCTTTGAGGTCAGGCTCCTCCATTCAAGTCTGGAGCCCTTTGCAGCAAGCTGGGTCCCTTTGGCCTCAGAGCTTCATATAGAGCCAAGCAGGCAGAGACGTAAGAAAGGAGTGTTGCATTGCGGTTGCTTTGAGTACAAGGCCAGGGCTGTGCTTTTATCATAGCATCAAAGGAAGCTATGGGACCACAACCCAACAGGACACAGCCCCACTTCCCAAGGGCAGAACTGCAACTCTTTCCCTCTCAGCCACCAGTGGACTCCTGTTCCTTTCCCAAAGAGGATATTCACAGCTTTCCCAAGAGAAACACTGGAAGAATCCAGCTTGGTTATTTGCCTTCCTTTTTGGTGAAATGCCATGTTCCAATACCTCCTTAATACTGGACCACACTAAATACAAAAATCCCATCGTAAGCATGCTACTCCTGAGTGGAATTGCACGGCTAGCTTGCTAGCCGCACGTGGCACTGCTTAATCATCTCCGTTTTTAACCCAGGCAGGAACACTCCTCAGAGTTCAACAGGAAGCCGAGTGGGCGCACTCTGGATTGCAGGAGGCCTGAGAGTGTCAAGAGTAGCATCAGGAGGAGAGACTCTGTTAAGTCAGGGGCCAGCAGATAGCCCAGTCAGGAGGAGGGTTTGCCAGCAGATGGCCCCGATAGTTTGGATAAAGGGGAAAACTGGTTTTTGACTGCAAACAAATCAGTATTAGAAACTAGAAACATACCAAGAAACAAACTGATGTTGTTGCCGCCAGGAGGGAGCACACCTCATTCCTCAGAAGGGCATCTGGCAGGGAGAGGCTCACTTCCCCAGTTTGTCTTTTTCTACCCCATTTACGATAACTATGGATCAGGATATAGGCTCACAGTCAAAACCTCCCCTCACTCCTTAATTTTAAAGATGTGGTCTCATGTAGCCCAGACTAGTTCTGAACTGGCTATGTAGCCAAGCATGGTCTTGAACTATTGCTCCTCCTGACTCCACCTCCCGAGTGCTGAGATTACAGTGTACTATCACACTCAGTCTTATGTAGAGCCAGGGATGGAGCCCAGAGCCTCGTGCATGCTAGGAAAGTCCTCTACCAGCTTAGCCAAATCCCCAGTCCACACTTTATAAACTGGGTCCACAAGGGACGTTTTTTTTTTTTTTTTTTTTTTTTTGGTTTTTCGAGACAGGGTTTCTCTGTATTGTTGGAGGCTGTCCTGGAACTCTCTCTGTAGACCAGGCTGGCCTGGAACTCACAGAGATCCGCCTGCCTCTGCCTCCCGAGTGCTGGGATTAAAGGCATGTGCCACCAACGCCTGGCTTCCACAAGGGACTTTTAAGGCAGCCAAATCATTTGATATGAATCGGTAATGGAGGATGCACAGAAGGGAGGACAGAGTGACAGCTGAAGTCAATTGCAGACTTTGTTTAATAACAATGTATAAATATTAGTCTTGTGTGTGAACATAATGCCCTAAGGCTAAGTGTAAACTGCCATAGGACCAGGACCAGGGAAGTAGATTTGTATATTTTTGTTTATTTTTTCTATTGACCTAAAACTTCTCTAGAAAAATAATTATTGAGTATATTCTCTCTCTCTCTCTCTCTCTCTCTCTCTCTCTCTCTCTCTCTCTCTCTCTCTCTCTCTCTCTCTCTCTCTCCCTCCTTTTTATTCCCTGGGTGGCCTTGGTCTTCTCATCTGTAGAACAAGAGCATCAATAGCTCCGATGTAAAGGGTTCTTAGAGGAGGTGATACAGAGTGTACTCAGAACGAGCCCGACACATGGTGCCCCAGGGCACCACTGCCATGTGCTAGTTACCACTTAAGAACTTCATCTGCCAAGTGTTTTAAGTCTCATAGCAGCCTGGTAAGGTGGGTAGGAACTTCTATTATCCTCATTACAAAGGGGAAAACTTGAAACTTAGATATTACATAACTTGTTCAAGGTCACATCGCCAGTAAGAAGCAAGACTCAAACCCCAGCGTCTGCTTTCACCACACAAACCACCATCTCCAAGATGCACTGACACGAGCCTTTTCCGACTCCTGGAAATCTCCGTAGCTGTCCAGCACCACCTCATTTTGTTCACAGGTGAGAGAGGTAGGAGAAGCCCAAATGCCAGCAGGTAGAGTCTCGGTACTGCTAGCAGCAGAACCCAGACTTCTGCCTCTCAAAGCACTGGGCCCACTTGGCCCCATCCAATGCCCGGAGAAGCAAAAAGTGGGTGTATTGATGACAGATTACTGTCTTCCCCAGTCTCCACTTGAGATCAGGCTGGTGACTCTGCCACCACACTGTCCTTGTAGCCTGTCCCTGGCACCTCCCCACCCAACCCCAATGTTCTTTTTGCAAGTCTCCTCCTCCTCTCCTTTATTTTTTATGCTTTTTGGCACCTCTGCTTCCTCACTGGGCGTCTATGAGACCTGTCGCTGGGGTACCTCTCAGTGACAGCATCTATTCCTGGTCCAACTCTAGTACCGGCTCCCGTTGTTCTCCTGCCCCATCCTCGCCCATCCTGCCACACACTTTTCTTCCTCCTGCCTTCGCTTCCATCCAGGAGAGGAAAAAAGGCAAAGGCAGAGCCACAAAAACAAGTGGATCACAAAAAATCCTCCATCCAATACCTGCACAGCTCCTCCGCTCCCCTGAAATGCTGCAAGCATCATCTCAGTCTCTCTCAAGTTGGTCATCAGTTTGCTCCTTCCAGCCTTCCTCCCAAGGGCACACAGCCAGCAGGCATTTCAGATCGTGCATCCAAAAGATGAAACCCCAAACACAACATAGCAACTCTACAGGAGGACCGAACCCCCCCCCCACCCAGCAACGATGGGGAAGGGGAGAAAAGGGATGCAAGCCACCCTCCTCTCCTCTCTCCTTCAGCTTCCTTTTAAAGGTGCAAGACACCAGAAACCCAAGCTACAGGGTGGCATAGCTGAAAATGAGGATTCACTCAGTCTCGAATGTGGGGATGGGTGGGGATAAGCACAGGGGGAGCCTGCCTCCTCCCAGTTTAAACAGGGGAAAAAACAAGTAAGATGTTTCTAAAAAACTATCCTCAGAATTCGAAACCTTCCAATGATAAGACATAGCAAACTAAGAAATGCTTGTTTCCACAAGACAAGAGTAAATGTTTGGTGACATGTGTGGTTAACTCATCCTCGTTGAGCTCCATCAACAAAATGGCTTCCCAGTGCTTGTGATACCCCAGCTCCCTCTCATCACCAGAGAGAGCATGTAACAGTCCTATAATCGTCTATATGACATTATTTGGAGGGGATGCCTTTGGGTATATGGGGTGGGAATTAGGGTTAAATGAGACCATGATGGTAGAGTTCCTATGATGGGTTTAGTTGGCGCCTTTATGTGAAGGAGGAGGAGGAGGAGCAGGAGCAGGAGGAACAGGAGGAGAAGCAGGATGAAGAGGGGGAGAAAGGGAAGGCAGGGAGGAGGGGAAGTAAAGGAAGGAGGAGGGGGAGGGTAAGAGAAGGAAGCTTAATCATTTTTTCTCACTACCATATTGAGCAAAAGGACAGCTCTCTCTAAGGTAGGCAGGGAGCCCTCACCAGACACCAGGGCAACCAGCAACTTGATCTTCAATTTCCAAACCCCCAGAACTGTGAGAAAGCATCTGGTTAGCCACCCAGCCCGGGGTATTTTGTTAGAGTGGCCAGAAGTAGTAACTAAGGGACTCAAGGTCTCCGTTGCTCATTACTGTTGTGCAGAGCGTGTACACACTCAGACCCCTGCCTGCTGTGGTGTTTGCTCTATGTAGACTAGCAGTTTTCAACCTATGGGTCATGACCCCTTCACAAGGGTCACCTAGACCACTGGTAAACACAAAGATTTACATTACGATTCATAATAGTAGCGAAATTGCAGTTATGAATTTGCAACAAAAATGATTTTATGGTTGAGAGTTACCACAACATGAGGAGCTGTATTCAAGGGTCACAGCATTAGGAAGGTTGAGAACCACTGGTACAGACTGTGAAAAGAAATATCTAAGGCCTGGAGGCCAGAGCATGCCTTCAAACTTCTGAGGGAAAATTATGAATTTTCTATAAACATAACTGGCCAAAATTAAGTAACCATTTTTACTTCCCTATGTGAAAAATAAATAACAAATACTTGGGGAAAATTACTCTGTTAAATCAAGTCTAACTTTTTATTAAACACTCACACATGATTTTCAGTGCCAGGACAATCAAAGGCAGATCCTTGTGCATGATAGGCAAATACTCCACCACTAAGCCATACCTCAGTCTAACATTCAAATACTGATCAAGCATCTACCTGCAAGTGTCCAGCAGCACTCCAGGGCATGCTCACTGGCATCTTGTGTACACATGACTCACTGGGGACCTTGTTAGGATGCATATTCTGATCTAGCAGGAGAGATGTTGAGATGGTGCTCTTAGCAGGTGCCTAGTGATGCCCCTGCAATGAATCTGTGGGACCTGACCATGACAGCACCAACTCTGACTACTTGGAAACACCTATCACACTCTTGAAAAGCATGAACTCTGTCACACTTATGAACTTCTAACCTGAAGGCCCAGTCCACCTTTATCACAGCAGCAGCCCAGGATGAAAGCCTTGGGTGAACATCTACCTGTTCCCCAAGTGTCCAGCCGTGCTAACCCATGGGTGCTTGGGTGCTTGGCCATACCAACCCACAGGTGCCCAGGCACACAGTCTCTTAGGTTCCTAAAGATACTAACCCTCAGGAGCACAGCCACACTGACTCCCCCCCCCCTTACGGGTGGAACTTGGAGAAGTAGCTTTGCCTGCTCACTCCAGATGTTTAGCCTGTGATTGAGGACTAAGACAATCCAGAACCCAACACCCATCTGGCTCAAACAGTTGACTTAGGGTTATCAACAGAACAAGTCTCAGGGTTCAGATACACTCTTTGCAATATTCAGAACCTACAAGGACATGAAAATGGCCTTTTGGTGCCCATCTTCCCATGCTAGAATACAATTGAGACCAGAGACTGGGGAAGCTGAGTTATAGACACCTTCTAACCTCTGACCCCATTCTCCAGTTACCAAGTCAATCATTTCCCTTGTTTGCTGAACTCAGTTGGGAAGGTTTCTATCATTGAAACAAAGGCCAACCTCATCTACACCCAGAACCCCAGCCGGCCACTCTTCCTCCTATGTGCACCAAAAAGGAAGCCTCCTACCAGGTTGACTGGAGGTCTCTGTGGTCCTTCATTGTTGTATGGCTTTTTTGGTCAAGATCTTGTCCATTCTTCTTGGCTATAAGCTACCTAATGGCAGAGGTTGTCTCTTGTAACCTACTTAGACACAATCTGCGTCTGCACGGGAAACTGGCAAAGAATAATAGCAAATGCTTGCTGAGATGTCAAACAGAAAGAGAGGAGGCAGAAAGGAAAGCCGAGGAGTGGGAAGGATGTGATACTTCAGGTAGTTTGAATGAGAATGGCTCAGACATTTGAATGCTTGGTCCCTACATTGGTAGAACTATTTGGGAAGGATTAGGAGGTGTGGCTTTGTTGGAGGAGGTGTGCTATGAGCTGAACTTGAGGTTTCAAAAGATCTGTGCCATTACCAGTGTGTGTGTGTGTGTGTGTGTGTGTGTGTGTGTGTGTGTGTGCCTCCTATTTGTGGATCAAGATGTGAGCTTTCAGCTGTCCCTACTGCTATGCCTTTGCTCCACCATCATGGACTCTTTGAAACTCTATGCCCAATTAAACACTTAAAAAAAAAATAAGTTGCCCTGGCCATGGTGTTTTGTCAGAGCAATAGAAAAACAACTAAGACAGCACTAGAAGTCAGGTAACCCAGAGATGAGATCTTTAGAAGCCACTAAACTGGTCTTTATGGCCCCATCTTTACAAAAATACCATGAAGACTGCTGTATGTCACACATCAAAATGAGCTTTCATTGCATTATCTCATTGCCTGAGACCTTTCTATGCGCTAGGTCCCGCCATGGACACAGTCAACATAGAGTGTAATCTGAGTGTTAATTATTGCTAAAGACGTGGGTGGTTTCTCACATTTCCCTCTCCACAAGACAAGGCCAGGCATTCCTATGAGACAGAACACACTGTTTGAGAGTCCATGAATGCTTTTTTGACCAGACTGAAAATACAAGGACCACGACAGAGGAGAAGAAAACTCCAGTGTTAGAAGTGGGGCCCTGTTTAAATCAAGATGCTAATTCTAGAATGTCAGGTCCCTGGCCTTACACATGCTAGCGATTGAGTAAACCCCTTGGCAGGAGCCAGGGCAGTACCTGAACTAATAAGATGTGTCAGGAATGTCAATGACAGCATGGTACCACTGCCTGCAGGGTCACCATGATGGTGGGATGATTCAGGAATACATACCCTGGCTCAATGGGCATTACAATGCTGCTTTGAAAGTGCTCACCATTCCCCCTCAAATCCTTCTAGAAAGCCTCTTGGGAAAGATGAGTTCATGGTATTGAACTATCTCTAAGCAAGACAGCTTAGCGAGATGACAGAAGCCTTCATAAGCACAAGGAGCCCAAGACAGTGTAGGCACACAGGCCAGGCTTCCAAAGCCAGCTTCAGTGTCAATGAATTGTGCGACTTGTGTCTCTACCACAGACCTTTCCTAACCTAGAAAACACACTGCCTTACTGAAGCTGACATCAAAAGCCTGGCGCTCTGCAGCCGAGCCCACTCCTTTGCCCGGGGGTGCCATCTCCTACACACAGCCCTTTGCAAGAGCCTCAGCAGATTCTTCATCAACCCAGAGCAGGCAAGCACTATTCAGCCTACTTTACAGGTTAGAAATCCCAGAAAATCATGTGCTTGGTCCAGCAAATCCGTAGAAAAGCCATCTACAACAAAATCTTCTATTTCCCATTAAGGCTTCTGAATTCTTCACCTTACTGTACTCTCTTCACAACGACCCCAAGAGATGGATCAAGGGCAAATGTCCTAAACTTGCCCTATGAGAGGTCTGGGCAGCTTTCACGTGCCTACTGCCAACAGGTATACTCTCTACTCCCTTGGATCTTTGTGCTGGTTTAAGTGAAGCCTGCCTGAAGCAGAGTAGACCAGATGTTACCCCTGGGACCTCCCCACCCCAGATACCCCAGCAAAGAACATTAAAACTGCTTCCCAGAACAAGCAAAATCCAACTACCTGAGGACTTCCATTAGAAAGGAAGGGCCCAGGAACCAACACAGAGTTCTCCCTTTCAGTGGCCTGGAGTGCTCCCACACTGGTAGGTCATCTCACAAAGATACCCACCAGAAGCTATGGATTCATTGTCCCAAGGGGGGGTGGTCATCGAATGCGTACAGTGGGGAATGAAAGACTCCAGGGCAAAGCCAAAGAATCAAGAGAGCAGGGGAAATGCATGGCCTTTAGAACAAAAGGTAGCATTTTAGACTCTTGAGTGTGACCTTCGTAGTTGCTGGATAAAGGAAGCTCTTGTGTTGCTTAGCAGCATGGCTGATGAATGTCTATAGGTTTCAACACCATGCAGCTACCCTTTTTCACTCAGGTTCCCAAGACAATCTTTCCCAACAATAGCTGGATCTGTCTGGGTTAAATGCCTGCCAGAAAGGGGAGACCACATCGTCTTACCAGGATCCGTGCAGTTCTTAGCCGGTGGAGTTCCATTTATCGGTGCCATCAACTTTCTATTTCGCCATGTGTCTGGCAGAACACGTTTGCTAGCAGAAGCTGTTTTGTGGCCTGGATTAAAAAGAACAAGTCACGGATACCATCAGGTGAACGTGATTCTTGAGTTCTCAAAACTGACCTTACACCTGTCCTTACATCTAGGTCAACCACAGCCATGGGCTATTTATTTTTTTATTATTTTTAATTATAGGTATTTGTTTGTGTGGGGGTAAGTGCACATGAGTTCAGGTGTGTGTGTGGAAGCCAGGAGAGTCGGACCTGCCTGGCACTGGAGTTTCTGGTGGTTGTGAGCCATCTGACTAGGGATGCTGGGAATTGGCCTCAGGTCTTTAGGGAGAGCAGTACATGCTCTTAACTGCTGAGCCATCTCTCTAGGCCCAGGTTGGGCTATTTAGAAGCACCTGTAGGGAGTGATGTGGTGATTGGCAGTATGCTATCACCTGCTTCCACACAGTATTCTGTTTCCTGAATCTAATCCGTTGTTTCTAGTTTCACATGGGTCATTGTGTGATCTGACCTTGGGCAAGATGGAGCTGGTCTCAGCTCCCGCCACCCACCCCCATTCAACAAAGGATTTCATTAGGAGCATTAAATACTTTCTCAGTAAATTTGCTCAAGGTGCTTCCTACAACTGAATGCTTAAGTTTGTGAGTTCAGCCAGCTGATGGTAGGTGGCCAGGTGAACACACTCATCACTGGGGGATCTGGTCAGAATACAACTCTGATTCAGTAGGTCCAAGGTGAAGATTGTGAGTCTGTAGTTTCAAGCTCCTACGTCATCATGCTGTGGTCCAGGGGTCACACAGAGCCAGAGAAGGCATGGATGCCTCTGAGCAGACATGGTTAAATACCCTAAGCTAACTCCTGATCTAGCAAATAAAAATAGCTTTGGCTTCAGACTGCACCCTGAGTATTCATTTACCTATCAGGATGCCCACTGTTTCAGCTGGGTAGCAATACCTCCTCCAGAATGCCTATACCTCACAACCTAGACATTTTGTTATTTCTTGTGTTTAATTGCCCAATTGCAAAGCATTAGGCATTGAGGTTTTAAAAATAAACTGTCTTTAGCCACTCTTTAGCCCTCTATTCCCAAATCACAGTTTTGGTGGTGTCTTTTTCTTTTTAAAGTTTAATCAGGTTTCGCTTGCTTTTCTCATCACTGCATAGGTCTCTAAAAGGTCCCAATAGGCTATGTTAATGGGTGCTCCTAGCCACTCAAAACGGTTCCCTTCCTCCACTGTGCCTCTGCCTTGGTGGCTAAATTGGCAAGGTTTATTTTACATGGGGGGACCCCGAGGGGTTCACAGCACCCAGTTCTGAACTATCTAGACAGTAAATGTCTTTTAGAGACCAAACAGGAGCCCAGCTCCCTCTGCAATAAATATTTCATACGTTCCTTTTCTTTCCCCACTTCTGAAATTTACACGTTTTAACAGACTCTCCGGTCCCCTTCTGCTTGGAAGAGTGTACATCAGGACTCTGCTCGCCAGCCCTCCCTTTTCGTGGGGATTAAGCAGAGTTGAGAGAAACGATGTTGGAACATGGCAGCATGTTTAGGGTCTCCGTTTAGGGTTCAGGGAGGACGCGTCAGGAAACCCAGGCTACCCATCTGGACCCGAGCGGTAGCAAGGGGAGAGCTGAGACCTAGTCTGAGACTCTCGGTCTCTGAGGGACTGAGCACAGCCTCTGCAGCTATGAAGAACAGGAAAGTGCACTGCTCGGTTTCAGATACCCTAAAGCGGGAGAGTCTACCCCTGGGCCGCCCTGAGTTGCCCATTACCCCCACCCCCTGCACACTCCAGGGAGAGGTGGTGCAGGCTTCGGTACCAGCAACACACACCTACAGCCATCCGAACCCCAGGGAGCTTGAGTAGCTTAACGGAACCAGTGCCACAGTCCAGCGCGAGTCTCAACCCTCCTGGAAGCGCACTACCCGCCCCCTCCCGCCCCGGGCGGGGAGGGAAAACCCTAGGGACCAATCTGACCGGGAAGGAGCTGGAGCTGCCCCGAGGCTTCCCAGTTCAGAGTCCCCAACTCCCGGGGTGGAGAACATCCTTCCCCGCACCTACCCAAGCTTCCGAAGAGGCCAGACGCACAGCACACCAGGGCCAGTACGGCGCACACGAAGCCAACTTGCTGCAGCAGCATCTCTCGCCTCCTGCGAACTTTGCGAGGCCGGAGGGGTCCACGGAGCGCCATCTCTGAGCGCCCGGCGTCCCTGGGAGAAGATCCCGAGTTTGAAGGGTCAGAGCGCTGTCGGTGGTCCAGCGGCGCTAGGGCTGCTGCGGAGCGATGCACGGCTCAGAGGCAAGGGGCTCCAGGCTATAGCTTCATGATCCGCGAGCAAGGCAGACGCGGGAAGCTCGGATGGGGATACCAGAGGAGGGGATGCACTGCACGGCCGGAGCTCAGAGTTCTTCGCGGGGCTTGCGCGCTGTGGGCACCATGACTCCTTAGCGAGGAAACGACGCCTGCACGGTGGCGCTGGCGGCCTTGACTGGTAGGTTTGGCGCAGTCCAGGCGCTTGGAGCCACTACCTGCCCTACTGCGCCTCGGCGCGCTCGGAGCCCGCCAGGAGCGATCAGAGCTTGGAGAGCGCCCCCGCGCACCGCGCCGCCGCGCCCACTCGCAGCATCCTCCTGGTCCAAGTTTAGTCGCGGCCGCCCCGGCTGCCCGCCCGCGAGGCTCCTCTGCTTCTCGAAAAGCAGAACCCCGGCAGCCAAGTGAGTGCAGGCGAACGGAGCACTGCACACGCGGGACTCGAGATAGTCTCGGGCAGCGGCCACAGCTTGGGCCCTCCCGCGGGCGCACTGTCCCCAGGAACTTTCTCTCTGGCTCCTCGGCGGCCGGCGCCTGCGTCTGCGAGGTCGTGGCGCCTCCCGCAAGCTGCTCTCGCCTCCCTACTCCTCCCCTCCCGCCCGCCCGCCTTTCACCCTCCCTTCCCTGCACGTGTACACCTCCCCTAGGGCGCTCTCCTCTAGCGCTTCTCCCTTCCCTCGGGGGGAGGCCCAGCCACTGACCAATATAATCCCCTTTCCTTGCCCCCCTTTTCGCTCCCTCTGAACCTGGGGAGCCGAAATGAGTCCTCACCATCTGTGGTTGCTGTAGAAAGGAACAGGTTACCGCATCGCCAAGGACTCTCAGAACCAGGGTTTCTATAGAGCTCTAGCTCGGTTCCCGGCTCCCCACGAGCCCTCCCCCCACACCGCGACCCAGGCGGTCACCACCACCACCCCTAGATCGCCACTGCACAAGCAGCTTAATTGCTCGCTCAGCGCTAACAAACAGGCTTGCACCAAGCCAACTGACGCCCGCCGGGACCGGTTTCTTCAGGGCTCTCCGGGCTAACTAGGGCCTTGTGTGGCGGGGGCGCAACACCGACCTATGAAGCGCTGGTAATCTGGCAAAGGGAGAAACCCAGCAGTTCTGCGGATCCACCCCCAACAGTTGTGAACTTTTGATGTTTTGCAACCTTACAGCTTCAGCTTCGCATGACTTTTTGGTTTAGGTTTATTTGCCCACCTCCCTTCCTTTTGGTTCGCTAGTGTAAACCGCATTTAAAATGTGACCGAATGAAATTTTAGAAGAGCATCTGCGGTGTCATCCAGGTGCAGATAAAAGGGGGCCTTTATCGGGAAGGACCTCTAACTCAGACTTCTTCCCCGTCTGAGTTTCTTCCCTTGCTGATCTAGGGCCTACTAGGGGTTAAGTCCAGTTAAAATCGTGTTTGGATCAAAGCCAACTCTGTTTAATTAAATAAATACATACGCACCATGTGTGGGCTCCATGCCAAGAGCTAGCCAGCCAAGAAACAAGACAAAACAACAACAACAACAACGTGTGTGTTAAGACCCAGTGTCTGCTTTCAAGGAACCCCGAATCAAAGGGGCTGGTCCCTCAGATGCCTGCCTGCTAAGTGGGATTCTGGAAGTCAGTGTTTTGCAGAGAGCCCACATTCCCTCGCTGCTCATTAGGCCACAGTGTGGTCCACAGCAGCCAAGGCATTGCCTGGGAGCTTAGGAGACTTGCAGGCAGCATAGCTCCACCCTTGGCCTACTGAGCAACAATGTGCATTTTAAACCAGAGTCCCTGGAGACCTTGGGCACAGTCAAGTGTGAGGAGTTCCCTTCTGGGGACTGTCCCAAAAACGCCTCCTTCAGTTGGCCACCACTTGCTAGGTTCCTTTGTACTTTACAGGCAAGGTCATTTTGCATTCGTTAGCCAAGCAGAGGGACACTGGTAAGAGTTACCTAGAGGTCTGGGGCTGTGGTGGGGAGGAGTGTGTGTGTGTGTGTGTGTGTGGTGGAGGGAATCACTGTTTTCAGTATCTTGGTTTCTACACTGTTAAGTATGGTCCAGAAAACAGGTGAATTTATTAACTATAGAAAAAAAAATAAAAGGACAAAGAGCAAGCAGGCAGACAGGTAAGCAGGTAATACATAGCAGAACATCACCAAATCCAGGGCTTGCAAACACCCAGCAGAAAGAGGCTGGGGAAGCTGAAGCAGTCAGCTGCAGTTTCCAGTTGAGCTTTATCTGCAGGGATGAGCTTCCTAGGCTGAATTTCTGGCTCTTGGTTCCCACTGCAGGCATTTTTTAAAATCATGGGATAAACAATACTAGCGTCTGTTTGAAAGGTGTCAACTCCTAGCTGCTCTCAAGGACACAATGTTTTTATTCTTGGGCTTTTGCTGGTTTTCCCCCCTCCCTATCATAGAGGGCAGCCCATCCCCAGACCAGGGATCTTAAGGAAGAAAAATGATTGGGTCTGAAGCAGGGAATCACAGCTTCATTTCTAACTTCTCAGAGAACTCAGAACAGTACAGGATGATTTGCCAGTATAATGGACGTTACAAAGATACTGAAGACACAGACACAAAACTAATCCACAAGTGGAAAGCCCTAGAGGGTATGAAGCAGAAAGAGCCAAGGTGGGTGGGCCTTATGTAGAACCATCCAGAATTCTGTCTGGTCTGTAGTGGTGTCTCACCATGGAGGCTCATCCTCCAGTCTGGTGCTAGCTGCCAAACACTAACACTGAAGATTGAAATGTTACTTTCCACACATCCTCAGAATTTCCTTCTCATTGACTAGACAAGGACGAATTAATCAATAACAAAGGGATGAAGACACTGTTAAATATGCTGCTTGGAAAGTTGCTTGACAAGGGCCCTTGATACCCAATTTAAGACAGAGAAAAGAGTTGACATGATGATACACCTGTGTCTGATATCTGAGACAGCATTCATGTGACAGCAGATAAAGCAACAGTAGCAAAAAACACAAACAAATAATAAACCCGGTGGCTTGTTTCTAAGATTTAAAATTTAAAACTTGCATCCATGAAATTCTCATAGGGCTAATGAAAAACAGAAAGTTTTGAGTCTAGATCAGGTCAAAGGAGTCATTAGTTTCCACCTGGAAGCATTCAGCCAGCCTTGGGATAGAACACTTCTTCTCTTTGACATTTTTCAACTGCTTTCAGTTAATAGTTAGGATCCTTGGAATGATCTCACATGCACAAATGGATTCCTTTTATTTGACAGTTTAAAAAGCAATTCGTTTGAAATTGTACTTTTTTTTTGCTTCATTTAAATAGTGCCCATTACCAAATAGCCTCAGCAACAGCACCGATGACTCAGCTTTCAGAAGAGAGAATTGGATATTTTGTACCTTTCAAATTCAAAGCATTCAGGAGCATTTCCTAAATCAGCTAGGCCACAGGCACAAATGGAAAGTATTTTCCTAGGTTTATCTTGAGCCCTGGCATCAATGCCACTGGACTCTGAGTGTCTCTTTCTGCAATTGTGCATTTTCTTTTCATTTGATGCGATAGATATCCACATAGCTATTTGGACAGGGTGGCTCAGTCGGTGGGTGATGGGTACAGTGCTGTTTTTCCTTTAGAACCCTTTTCTATCACACAATAAATCATCAGCATCTCACTCCGGGTTTTAGAGTTTGTTAGAATGACCTTCTCTGTGACTTCTCTAAATTTATTGGGGGGAGCATGTGCATATGTGTGCTTGGGGGCACATGTATAGACCAGAGGCTCACACTGGGTGTCTTCTGTTACTTTCCACTTTCTTTTTTAGACAGGGCTGAGATCTCACTTTGAACTAGACTGATTGGCCAATGAGTGTCCTCTCCCTTCCTACCTCCAGCACCAGGGTTATAGCTGCAAGTCACCATGCCTGACTTCTATGTGGGTCATGTGTGCTGTGGATTTGAACTCGGACCTACATGTTTTACAGCAAGCACTTTACCCACCTTCCTCTGTGATGTCTAATCCCTCCCCTGTAAGAGAACTGATTTAGTCTGCCTTGACCAGACAATGATTCCCAAACTTCCTTGTGCCTCAGAATCCCCTGGAAGGTTTGCTAAAACCTAGCCTGCTGAGCCCTTCCCAGGTTTCTGCTCCAGTCACCCCTGGTGAGGCCTGAGTATTTGTATTTCTAGCACCTTCCTAAGTAAAACAAATGCTACCTGTCCTGGGCCCACACTTAAGAGAACTGAAGGACCAGATTGCATTATGTGGAAAATGACAAATACTGCAAACAAGTTTCTTTTTCACTCATGCTGTTTATCTGTAAGGGGCAATGTATCAGGGGTAGGCCCACACAGGTGACTAGGATCAGCCACAGCAGCAAACATTGTTGCCCGTCATGTCGAAAGGGAAAAGGGATGGGCAGGTTCCTATACTGACTACAGATGCTATACCCTAGGGGTGACCTGTCGATCAAGGCTTACTACTTTCCTGCCTGGTCTCACCAAGCCTGAGGGGACTTCCAGAAGTGCTGAGGGAACTGCAGGACTCCAGCTCTGCAGTAGACCATCCAGTAACATCTGCCTCAGAGCAGACTTTCCCCTCCTCCTGGCCTTCTGAGACTCTTCCTGTCTGCCCTTCCTCCTCCTGCTGAAGTTGGTTTCACTCTGCTCCAAAGACCCCAGTATGACATCTCTACTGCAGCGTGTGTCACACAGCTTAGTTCAGTGATGAGTGAGGGACTTGAAGGCTTGCTATTTTATCTGTAGTTTGTGGTGCCCAGCCCATGAGGTGCTTAGTAAAGCCCTTCCAGAACAGGAGAACATAGTTCTGACTCTGCACAGAGGAGATAAAGAACATGTCCCTGTCAGCCACTCTCACTGTCACTTCAGCACCTGCCCAGATTTCTACCTACTGTCACAGTCAAGGTCACCAGGGACCTGTGGCTTCATCTCAGTGCACTTGGACACTCCTGCAGGGCCCCTTCTTACAATAGTCACATCGTTAAGTTACTTGACAACGCTGCTTCCCGAAAATGAAGACATGCAGCTGTAAAGTACTTTGTAAACTCACCCCTCAACTTCTTTTGATTTAAATGTAGAAGTAACCAATGCCTGCGTTCAATGTTCACTCAGAAGACACTGCCTGGGCACCTAATAGCAGAACTTTACACATATATCTTTCCACACCATAACCTCTCTAGAATATATAACCAAAAGGACTGACAGACCACAACAATGAGATTCAGCACCAAAATGTCAAAGGGAACATGCAGTAGACTGGGGACAGCTCAGAGGGTAAAGTGCTGCTTAAACATGAAGACAAAGTTCAAGTCCCAGGCGCCTATGTAAAGCTATCTGTAGCCCCAATGTCTCCAAGATGAGATGGAAGGTGGAGAACCCCCAGACCTGCAGAACAGCTACTCTGGCATACACAATGGTGATCAGCAAATGACCCTTTCACAAACAAAGTGGGTAGGGCTGGAGAGATGGCTCAGTGATTAAGAACCCTGGCTACTCTTCCAGAGGGCCCAAGTTCAATTCTAAGCACTCACACTGGACAGCTTATAGCCTCCTGTAACATCAGTTCCAGGGGATCTGATGCTGTCTTCCAGCCTCTAAGGATATGCAGGTGTGGTGCTTGTGTGCGCATGCACGCGCTCCCGCGCACGCGCGCACGCACACACACACACACACACACACACACACACACACACGGAATCATAAAAAATAAAACAGAGAGAAGGAGGCAAGGACTAACACTCAAGTGTCTCCCAGTTTCCACATGCATATCATAGCATTTGTGCACCTAAACTCACACACATGAACACATATATCACATGCAACATGAAAGTGACAATACAATACTCTTTAATAGCAGCCCAGGTTTGGAAGTTCAGGTTCCTCATTGTCACTCAGGGCTCCTAGTCCCTTCTACCTTGTGGCTCTGCCATCCCCTTGGACATTTCATCTGCAGACCACAGCTGACAAGCTGGGTCAGCACATCTGGGTGACAAGAGCTATTTGGCAAGGCATTTGGCTCCAATTTAGCCCCCCCCCAATAATGCTGTTACACAGGTTCTTCTTGCTCAGTACAAACTGTGACGTGGCACAAAAGCCAGACTTTCCTTTACAATCAGTACCCTGTGCAGCCAAAAGCGAGGGAGGCTTGGGGGTTTGATCTTCAGCCAATACATTCCATTATGTTTTCATATTTCTTCATTCATTTGCTACAGCTCAAGAATCAAAAGTTCTGCCTCTCTGCCTATCTGGAAGAGCCTTCATATGTGGGTGAGAATGATGATGGCGTGATGAAGAATGAAGGTACCAGAAAGAGGGACAGAGAATGTTGGAGGGGCTTTACACTAGGGCAAAGTCTGTATGTGGTAATTACTAAACAAAGTGAAGAGACAGGGAAAAGGCATCTCCACCTCAGAGGAGGCATAGTTTGGCCAGCCAATCCCCTCCAGAGTTACTCCACATTTTGAGTCTCTCCTTGGCCCCATGTTTTGCAGGGACATGTGTCTGTTCTGACTTTTTCCCATTCTGGGGCCCCCAGGTGGGCATTCCTGCTCACTCCCACTCCAAGGATAGCCAAGCTAGGAAGGCAGGGGACCGGCAAAGCTCTGCAGACTGAAATGATGTATTTGGACGTGGGCTACTGCCTGGGTAACCCTAGCAGTTCCCTGTGGCATCTGGGCAGAAATCCGCTCCATTGTCCATGGTGTGGGGGCAGTCAGCCCAAGCGGCCAGCTTGGGCAGCCATCTGCAGAGAGCTCGCCAGGTACCAGGCTAGCACTTGCCAGACATGCAGGCTTGTGTCCCCGGCTAGAGAACTGGAAGTACTTTGGTTGTTACCCCCGTTAACATCAGAAACTAGGAACTGAGTGATCAAACAATTGCAACCAGGTTTGGTTCCTCAGGGAAGTTGTCTCAATTCCATTAGACTTGGTACCTAACCCAGTGCATTGCTTTGGGAACTCCAGTTACTCCCAAATCTCACTGACTTAGCACTTTAGGAGTTTATTTCTCTCTTGCAAGAAGCCCAAGCTGGGAGTATCACAGGTGGCTATTCTCTAACAGGCTGTTGAAATGCCCTTGTTCCTTTCATCCTGTGACTGTGCCATCTTTAATAATATGGCTTCCAGGGAAACATGCTCATCTGTAGAGACAGTAGTGAAGGAAAGATGTAAGGAATACCACAGGAAGATTTTAATGGGTCAGATACGGACATGGTGACTTTGTTCTACTCCCATGGGTTAGAACTCAGCCACCCAGCCATGGCTGCCTGTCAGGATGGGAAATGAAGCCTAAGGTAAGAGGAGGGTTTTCTGCCATGCACAATCATCTTGCTGGGGCCTCCACAAGCTCTGTTATCCCCACTGTAGATCACATTTATTGGTCCTCACTCGGAGCCAGACAGTCATCACAGCCCTTGATATCCACCGACTCATTGAATCTTCCTAACAGCTCTGTGGGCTGAGGGCCATCATGAACTATCATTTGCAGATGTCGGAGGTCAAGGCTTTGAAGAGATAAGCAACTTGCTCAAAGCTGTACAACTGGAAGTAACAAAGCTGGAGTCCAAGATCTCTGCTACCTAATCATCTTGCCAAGAATAATCCTTCTCACCCAAAGCCTCCTCTTGGGGAGACTGAGGCCCAGAAGTATAAAGCAAGGAGATATACTGTACAGTCAGTGCTCAACTGCATGTACTAGTTGTCACCACACACTGCAGACGTAGAGTAAGAAATATTTAAAATATGAAGCACATCTTGAATGCTAGGTCCTAACTTTTGCTCACTCTGCCATCCTTTCATGGAGGCCAAAAGCTGAAGAGAAGCCTAGGATGAACACAGATGCAGCCCATTTAAAAATAAATTAGCAAACAACAACTCTTTGGGGGAATTTTTTTAAAGGCCCAGAGGAGATTTAGCAGTAGCTTGCATAACAGAGTACCCCCAAAGTAACGCTAATACTTTAATGGCTGTTATGCAATGGGATGGATCTGAATGATTCAGTGTTTTAATTTAATTTAAAGGATTTCTGATGGATGTTCTTGCTTAGCTTTGGGGACTGCTCTTTGCCCCCTCCCTCCTTTTAAACCAGGTTTTAAAGACAAATTCTGCAACAGATTCTTACTTTCTATTAGATGGAGCAATTCCAGGTAGGGAAATGCAAATATTTTGAAGACCTCAAAGTGGAGACAGGAGAGAGCTTGTTGGTTCTGAGAGCAGAATAACTTTCTGTCCTCCTCATCACCAGCAGTTAAAACCATCCTCCTGTAGGTCATGCGTGTGAGTAGTCATGAGGCCATTCAAGCCTAGAGAATGCTAATCCCCCAGGCTGCTAGTGAATATAATATATAAACTTGTTGTTAGTATTCTGTTTCAAAGGCCAGCACTCAAAGGGCAGCAGATGGCAGACAGGTGAGCTTCAGAACCCTGCCTTAGAATTGCCTGCTGAGGACTTCTCACCTGGTTCTTAGGACCCTTCTCTTGAGTTGTGTGTGTGTGTGTGTGTGTGTGTGTGTGTGTGTGTGTGTGTGTGTGTGTGTGTGTGCGCCACCATTCTCCAGCTTCTCACTTGGCTCCCGAGTTTACACAGAGGCAGCACTGGCGAACACCCCATGTCACTGAGCAAGAGAGAAATGTGTACCCTTGAGTGACGACTTAATAAATGGTGCCCTGGTGACCTGTAAGAGATAGACGCCTGGATACAGCAGTCATTTTCTCTCTGCCATGAAGCATCAACATTCAGGAGCTGAGTTTCATAATGAAGAGCCACGTGGTAGCTTTTAGAACATTCACGCCAGACCTGGGAGAGGATTTAAGGATGTCATGGCCCTCTTGAGATTAGAGTCCCTGCTGGCTTCCCTTGTTTTCCATTTCTTATTCCTTTTCTGTCACTTATATCCTCTAGTTCCCATCAAGACATCATAGTCTCACCTGGGATGTGCTATATAGAACCAGATTTCATTTCCATGTTTTTGGATATGCGACATGCTCTGTTCCCTTGGGGGATGTGGGCCGCAGGCTAATGGGGCTGAGGAGAAGATTTGTGGGAGAGCATCTCTTACTTTGCTGCAACTGGCATTTCCAAACCTCTATCACCTGGGGTCCTTTTTGCTCCTCCTCACCCAGTACCCCCATGGAATGGGTGTTTAAGGAATATGAATACAAACTAGTCCCTGTACTTTATAAATGGGGAAATGGAGGCTCAGGTAAGTGGCCTGCCTTTTTCAGGACCACAGTGAGGCAGTGATAGAGTCGAATGTCTGAGTTCTTCTTCCTGAGCCCCCTTTTTCCTCTGAGAGGAAACAATAGAACAGAGGAACAGAACCCTGTGTCTGAGATGCTAAAGTGGTCTTCATCTGCTACCTGGGTTTAATGTTCAGTTCCCACTTAGGTCCTCACAGCCTGAAGCCCTGACAGGCCTGTAAATTTCATCACATGGGGAATATTCTGAGGGCCTAAGAGGAGGCTCATGATGGTGACTTCAGTAGGACCTGCTCATAATAGGCAGCAAGGGGCAGGCCTACCTCTTGGGGACCCTCTTAGAGTTCCTGGTGACTCTAGCTGGACCTGGTAGATCATCTATAGGGAGAGATCTGTTGGGTCACCATTAGGAGGAGAGACAGCAACATTCTGGTGACTGTGAGTGGAACAGACCACAGATGCCCTAGGACACGGCAAGGGTGGCAGGTGCTCTGTACCAGCAGCACTAAGTGACTGTCACTTGTTTTAAATCTTCCAGTGATGAGCTTCTCCATAACCCCCTCACTGCTCCAGTCCAGCTAGCAGCTAGGTGGGGACCTCACCACCACCTCCCTCTCCCTGCAGTGCCCATCCTCCAGAGTGCCTGGGGCTGGCATTTTTTCCACCTTATTCTGTGAGCCTTACTTGAACTTCCGGAAGCCATGAGTGTCTTTTGGCTCATTGCTAAAGACACAGAAGTCATATGATCATTTTCTCAGAAGTCAAAGAATGTTAAGGGTTGTTAAGAATTTGAAAGAAAATGGTCTGAGGTTTGTTTTCTTCCCTACTGAAAAAAAAAATAAAAGAAAGAAGAAGAAAGAACAGTTTCGCCTTGCTTCTGAAGATGAGGAAATTGTGGACACTACTGTATGTGGGTGAGACTGGAAACAAAAATAGCTCCTTTGATAAAAAAGAAAGTAGCAATGGGCCCTCAACTGTTCTTGGGACAGCAGGCGGGGACCCCGCTTCCCTCAGCAGAAAAATGCAACTCCTGAAGCCCGCAGACCCCCATGAATGCAGCAGGCCTAGCAAGGTCTTTGCAACGTGGCCTGGGTGTCCTACTGGGTGACAGACACAGTGCTGACCTTAGGAAGAATTGCTCAGTAAGCAGCTCCGTAGGAGAGAATGCTAAAGCGCAGCTGTAGTGACTGCCTGCCATGGACTCAGGCTGGGGGCTGCCAGGGCATACTCGAAGGGGAAGCATGTGCATACTCAGACAGCCCTAGTTCTTGTCTTAGTTCTATCATGATAGGAACAACTTATGTCACTTCTGGGATGCTGAGACTCCTCACCCCTAGTGATGATGGAGAGGAGTCCCCTGAATTCTTCCTATACTAAATGTCCCCTGAGCAAAAGGACCGAGTGACCTGTAGCTGCCGGGTGTCTTGATCCCCACAAGCTGTTGTGGCATCCCTCTGTGTGAATACCCTCGCTTCTCAGTGCTTCACCTTCCTCGCTAATCGCAGGCTTCTCAGCTTTGGTTCCAATCCCCTAAATTGGGAAATGTTCAACAGCAGATTGTTTACATTGTGTATTCAGAGTAGGAAGTGGTGTTTGAGGAGTGTTGCTATGGAAACAGTGAAGTGAGGAGGCAGCTAACTATGAAGAGAAATAATCCAATATTAACACGTACAAGCTACACTCTTGGGCTGTTGTAAATGAAATATCACATTACTGGGCAGGTGGCCACTGTCTGTGTGCCTGGCCTTTTCTTTAAAAAAAAAAAAAAAAGAAAGAAAGGAACTATCTTGTGTGTCTAGCTGGCTAAACGGAACAGCCCAAGGCTCTTTGCTCTGCAGGTGAGGCTCCTTCCAGCTCTAAAGCTGAACATCTGGATGCATGGTTCTCATATGTTGTAGCCAGGGGACTCAAAGGACCAGAGGCTCCACAGTCATTGCCCCCTCCAGTCCTAATTTCCAGTGGGAAGGGACTGTGTGACAATACGCCATTTCACTTATGAGAAATTTTGGATGCAATCAGAGGTATGCCTTTGCACAGGACACGTATGGCTTAGGTGGGAGTCATGGTGTCTGTAATGTCTGAGTTTAGTTACTAGGAAATTAAAGCACCCCCGTGGTTGATGAATTGTCCACACTGCCAGGTTAGGCAAATGTCCCATTAAAGTCTCCACAGATACACCTGCTGCTGAATTCGCTGCACCGTAAGCCATGGGAGAGCAGTGACTGAAATCCCATCCCACCAGATACCACACCACTGAGAGCCAGTGATACAAATCCTTCCCCAAAGTGTAGGGTTCCTAGCTGTCCCTGCTGTCCAGAGCTGGGTGGCAGCTAGACTTCATAGGGATGCTTAATGGTAGGTAGCCTTCTGTTGTCTCTATAGGTGGTGTATCTGGCTTTATACACGCCCTGCATCAGAAACCTTCAATACTCACCTATTAAGTAATCTTGTGAATGTGACAGTGACAGCCTTCAAGATGCCCTTTGCTTGGAGAAAAGATTGGTGTGTTTTGGTCAGGAAGGTGCCAGAAGGCCCTCAGTGGGCTGCAGGTCACCCACGAATCACGAGCACCAAAGCCAGGTGCAAGGCAGGATAAGTAGGTGAGCCTGAAGCTCTGTCCTTCTCTCTGGGTCACCCAATGTGGGAGATGCTGAGACAGCCCCGCCCCCACCTGTGGACCAGCTACGAGTTAGCACCATCTGGAGAACTTGGGGTGGGGGCTTCCAGTCCTGTAAATTCTTACTCACAAGATCAGTGAAGCAATTTGGGGAACGGCATTCCCCCAAAAATGTCCCCAGAGCAAGGAAGGAGCATCCTCCTGTGGAAACGGTGGGCTCAGAGGGTCAATCAGAAAGGGCATGACTTCCCAGCCTATGTCTTCCTTCCAGGAAGGATAGTGAGACTGGGAATTCAGTGCCCTCTATGTCTCCATAGGTATGCTGAGGATGAAATATCTGCTCAGAATGTCATGGGACTAATGGCTACAGACACTTGCTTAGTCCCTGACAGGTCCCTGCTACCATCTGGAGCCCTCGGGTTATTGTTACACCTGATATATGCTACATATATTCCTTTATATGTACCAAGTGTTCAATCATTGCTTTTTTTTCTTTTTAAGTTTCATATTGGAATACAGTTTGGAATGAAAAACAACATGTTCAAATCTCAGTTCTCCCATAGTCAATGCCCAACAGCTCTCAAAGCAGATACTCTCACTTTAAAAAGGGTATTTTTAGTTTATGTGTACGTGTACCTACGTGTATATATTTTCATGTGTATGTGATTGCTTGGAGCCCTTAGAGGCCAGAAGACAACATCATGTGGGTGCTGGAAACTGAACTCAGTTTCTGCAACTGCTAACAGTTAGACGAGCCATCTCTCTGGCTCCTCCTCCTTTTAAAACTGGAAATAATAAGTTTTATCTCACTTGGATTTCATGGGGAATAAAACAAATCAAATTTTCCCTCACACTCTTCTATCAGGGAACCCAGAGCTAACGGTTTGGAAAAGGTTGTAGAGTGGTTGGATTACAAGAGGGAGTAGACCACAGTGTGTCTCTGGGCACAGGTGGCATCACATGGCAGTCCCTGATCCTGACAGGCCCTTCCAGCAAAGCTTGCATCATGGCTCATGATCCAATGGACATCAGGTACCCCAAAAAGATGGGGCTAACCCCCAGGGTTCAGTTGGTTGTAAGAGAAATGGCAATTCTCCTTCTCAAGCCAGGGGTGGCAGGCACCCAAGTCTAAGGGGTAGTTCCTGGTAGTGAGAATAACATAGCTTCAGAGAGCTGGAGGGTGCTAGATCTGGAGTCACTGGCCCTTTGGTGCCCCGGCTCAGGAATGCAGACAGTGACACTGTTGTCAGTGGGGGCCAGAGCACAGCTTACCCTTCTGCATGCCAAGTGTAGGCTCAGGCTGAGGAATCCCTTAGAGGTGCTCAGGTTACCATGGCTGAGTCTAGTCCTGAGTTTCCTCACCTCCTTCCCGTGAACTTGGGCAGCTCCTCAATTGGGCAGAGCCTGATGCTGAGACTACAGATGCTCTGATTCTGCTGCCTGGCAATGGAGGTCTCATCCAACCTACTGTGGTTCCTCAAGGAGTAAGGTAGGATACCCTATATGAAATTCCATGCAGATCTGACCTGTTTTTCCAGCATTTGAGTCCTTTAAAACCACTTTTTCAACCACTTCCCTAGGGTATAAACTTCCCACAGTTGTTTGGGACCTGAGTCTTCTGAATTTAAACACATTTCCTTTTGACTTCTGGCCCTCACTGATTCTTTCATTCTGCCTCCGTCCAACACCCTGGGGTATCTGTTACCGGGCCGGCATTGCTACTTCTGCCACCTGAACAGGGTCACTGCAGAGGACAGGCTGGGGTCCTGGTCCCTTCCTCAGGGAAGCTCCTTTCTTTATTACACATCTCCCAAAGACCTGCAAGCTCAGTGAACCAACACTGTGTCCGGGGGTGATCCAACCTCACAGGCTTTTGTGACCTAGATACAAGTCTGGGTCAGTTAACTCTCCCAATAAGCCTGGAGACCTCAGCATGTCAGCAGGAGGCCTGGTAGGCACAAGAAGACATTTGCTAATGCCACATGTATATACTGGTGACTCTCATAGTCTGTCTTCTGAATACCAGAGACTAAGTGTGATGTATGAATAATAGCTGTCTACTTGACTCATGATTCTAGAGGTCAGAAAGCCCAAGTGCGTAGTGCTGGCATCTCTGGAGGATCTCCTGGTGACCTGGGGACATACTGCAACCTACAACATGGCAAGACAAAGCAAATGCACCAACTTGGTCTCTCTTCCTTTTCTTCTGAACTCACCAATGACATCATGGGGTCCCGATCTCATGACATTGTCTAAACCTAAATATCTCCTGTATAGTTTCTGTTACTAAGACGAACACCCTGACCAAAAGCAACTTGAGGTGGGGAGAGAAGACAGCTTGATTTTAACTTACAGGTTTATTTATAGTCCATCATCAGGGGAGGCCAAGGCAGGAACTCAAGAAAGCAGCTTGAAGCAGAGACCAATGGGAGAGTGCTATTTAGTGTCTTAATTCCTATGGCTTGCTTAGTTGCCTAGTTTATATAGCCTAGGCCCATCTGCCGAGGGATTACACCACCCACAGTGCTCTGGGCCTTCTACAGCATTAGCAAGTAAGAAAATGTCTCATAGACAGGGCCACAGAGCAACCTGATCTGACATCTCTTCAGTTGAGGTTCTCTTTCCCCAGGTGATTCCGGATTCCTGTCAAGGTGAAGTTGACAGCTGAAGCTAACAGGACATCTTCCAAAAGCCTCACCTCCAGCCAGTAACATGTAACACATGAACTTTGGGAGATATAGTCAAACCAAGATTAAGACACAAAAGAGATGGCATCTGCCCCCAGGATGTTCAAGTCTAACAGAGGAGACTGGAGACTGTCATAACTAACCTTTTGGTTGTTTAGCTTTTATTCAGTTGTGCGTGTGTGCAGGGATGGCCATGTTGATGCCAAAGTGTGTACATGGATGTCAGAGGCTAACCTGAGAGTTGGTTCTCTCTTCCCATCGTATGGGTTCCAGAGAGAAAACTCAGATTGTCAGGCTCAGTGGTAGTGCCTTTATCCCCTGAGCCACATCACTAGCCCCAAGTGACAGCTAATTGTGATTGTTGACTTGACCTTGATGGAGAAGCACTTCATTTATTAAGGCACACTTCTCGTTTGTCTATGAGGGCATTTCCAGAGATGCTTGGCATGTGGGACAGCCACTAAAGGGGAAAGACCTCCCCCGACTTGGGGTGGGGAGAGCACCAATGGCTTGGGGCCCAGATCAAATAAAAGGGAGAGATGAAACCAGTAATTAGTACAGCACCTAGCCCCCTCTCTCTCCCTCCTCTCTCCCTCCCCATCCCTCCTTCCCTTCCTCCCTCTCTCTTAACATGATGACCATATTCTGCTTACCATGCCTTCTCCACCATGATAGATTAAAACCATGAGCCAAATAGACTTTCCTTCCCTTCAGCTGACTTCCCTGAATGTTTGGGCACACCAGCAAATAGCTGACTAGCACAGAAGACAAATGATGACTCAGCAAGAGCAAGGGCTGGGGGACAATCATGACTTCAGTTCTGTCACAGATGGGCTTCCAGGCAGTTGCCAGAGTGAGATTTGGAATAGAGAAACACACAAGCTCTACTAAGAGAACTGGATCAGGAAGAGAGTAAGAAGGCCTGTGGTTACCATGAGGGCCCCAAAACAAGCAATGTGCAGAGGACCCTGCCTGAGATCTAGGACTCAAGCCCTGGTTCTTCCAATTCCTGGGCTGGTCTGAAGTTGGGATGAGGAGGGTCAATCTCCTGTAATCAGGACATCTTAAAATATGCTGGCCCCAAAAACATCAGGTTGACAGATAAAATGCAATATGGCAAGTCACGTTGGAGTTCCTAATAACCAATATCTTGACACAAGTGTGTCCCATGTACTGCCCAGTGATTCTCGAACTGGGTAGTGAACCCTTTAGGGTCAAATGACCCTTTCACAGGGCTTTCCCAGGACTGGTGGAAAACATAGATATTTACATTAGGATTCATAACAATAGCAAAATTACAGTTATGAAATAGCAACAAATATAATTTTATGGTCGGGGTCACCACAACATGAGGAACTATATTAAAAGACCACAGCATTAGGAAGGGTAAGAACCACTGGTTTAAATGATTCATTCACGTTAATTGAACATTCTTCATGTTACTTTGCTAAATCTAGCAATCCGAAGACACAGGTTCACATCTCTGTTACTTGAGAGCCATGTTGGTCTAGACTGCTCGTCATTCAGGGACCCACTTTCATCATCCTGATTCACCATCCCCTGAGGAAGGAGCTCTTGGTTCAGAAACCAGCAGCAGCAGCGGCCTTGGGAGACTTGATGAAGATGAAATCCTTGGGCCCCTGCTCCAAATGTCCTGAGGGTGAATCCAGGGATTGATGTATTGACAAGCTTTCTAGGTGATTCTGATTAGCTTGAGAAATGCTGACCTTAGGTGCTGTCCTCTTCAGTTTGACTGAAGTTGGGCTTTGCCGTTCCCTCTGTTCCAGCAGGTAGCAGAAGGGGAGAAAACACGGACAAGCCTGTCTAGACCAATAAGAGTCTCACATTCCGTTGACAGCTGGTCACATGGCCATTCCTACCTTCAAGGAGAGCTGGGAAATGTCACTGCCAGAGAGGCAGTTGGTTGCTGAGCCACAAATTTTTTTACAAAATGGAGGAAATGGGTTGGGGACGTAGCTCAGTTGGTATAGAGTTTGCCTAGTATGTATGAAGTCCTGGATTTTATCCCCACTACCATGTAAAACTAGATATGGCAGCACATGCCTTCGATCTTAGCACTTGGGAGATAGAGGCAGGAGGATCAAAAGTTTAGGGTCATCTTTGGCTATATAGCAAGTTCAAAGTCAGCCTGAAATACTCGAGACCATGTCTCCAGAGAGGAAAGAGGGAGAGGAGGGAAGGAATACTTTTCATCACTGTAACTAAAGCATCTAAGGATTTATTTTGACTCAGTTTCAGAAGTCTCACTCTATGATCACATGGCTTTGTGCCCCAGGTGGGGCAGAACATTGTGTGGCATGCCCATACAGCAGAGGAAGCTGCTTACTTCATGGCAGTCAACAAGCAGGGGGAGGGGCAGTGATAAGAGATTCCCTTCAAGAGCACAGCAGTGTATGTTCTACAGCTAGGGCATATCTCCTATGGCTTCTGCCACAATCATTCAGCTATGAGTCTATCTGTAGATTAATCTATCAGAGAGGTCAGAGCCATCACAATTCAATTAATTCCAAAAAGCCCATCAGTTAGCAACCTAACCGTTAGCACATGGCTTCCAGGGGACAGTTTAGATCCCGTCATAACAGAAGGAGAGAACAAATTTGGATGGATCACAAGCAGCTTCAGCTGGACCTGCATTCTGGTCACCCTGGCAACAATAACATGGGGGCTTAAATCAGCTCAACCAGAAAATAAGGCACCTGAAGTTAGGGCATTGGTGGATCCAAGGAGGGCAGAGAAAGTAGGTGTGTGGCTTGGGAAGCTGACCAAGGCCTTCCTGTCTTTGTGGCTATTCTGCTCTTCTTTTTTTTAACAGTCAGAGCACTGTCTGGGCCCCACTGTGGAGTTCCCAAGGTAACCCCTTCATTTCAACATTTCCCGTCTTCTTGATTTCTTATTCTTAACCCTTCCCTTCTCTGTGTACCATAATTCCAAGCAGAAGTGAAGCCTAAGGACTCATGCAGGCCTCAGGGGCATCCATGAAAGCACCAATCTCAACCGAAACAGGTAATAGAGGCAATTCCGTGCTATTTCTCAGGCCAAAGGTTGCATGCCATGTTACATTCTTATGGCCATGTTCTAAACTGAATTTAACAATCTAAAACACACTTAACAGCAACTGTGATGGTTGGGGAATTGTTTAAATTGAAGAGGAAGTCCTCAGAGGTGTTTCATCTTTGAGCATTAAAAAACACAGCCATAAAAGAAAGCTTGACCTATTCCATGTAGTCAAGATAGAAACAGTAATCACTGAGCAAAATATACAGGGAGATTGACATGGGTTCCATGACGCTAAGGAGAAGCAGGATTGAGGTTTGGCCAGCAATGCAGTAAGGTAGTTGTCTTTCGGGGACTAAGTCCTCATTGTTTAGATTCCTAGCAGACATGAGGTGACTGTCTGACATATTATAGAAGAGATGACTCAGCTGATGAGACTGAAGTCAGTCCCCATCACAGAATCTTTGGCTTTAAAGTATATTTGCTGGTGACTCTAAGCAAGCCATTTAACCTCCCTGATTTTTTTTGTTTTTTGTTTTTGGTTGGTTGGTTAGTTGTTTGGTTTTCTTTTTGTCTTTGTCTGTAAAAGGGGGAGTCTTGCTTTGTGTGTGCTAATCAAGTCAAATGACAAGCTAGACAAAGCCCCTGTAATTGGAAGGGCTAGTCAAAAGTATAGTTCATGTTGACAATAGCATACTCCCAGTGCTATAATAACTGCTAAGCATGGATCAAAGTTCAACAAAGAGTGCCAGGGAGAGGAGAATGGTGCTTTCACCTAAACAGGACATTTGAACCTCCTCAACTCTCTGCACCTCGTCTGCCCTACACTTGTGACCACAGCTGTTGGAAGACATCTTAACTGGAACTGTGCCAGGTGATCAGGACTTGTGTCCCCTACTCCTCTGCTCTTGACCATAAATCCATTTGACATTTTTATTTACACATCCAACTTTCTGGACTTCTCAGGGGGAGTCCCTTTGTCAGCACAGTCTAGCTTGGCTCAGCTCCGCTGAGGTCTCTTTCACAGATCCCTCAAGGGGAGGGGGAGGGGAAGCAGATTTTGGATAATGCCACCCTGCAGAATCCAGCCATTGTCAACCAACAAATGTGGGGCTGATGACAGGGACAACTGCTGGGAAAGGACTGCTGGCTGGCTATTGTCAGGGCTCAGCTGACCAAAAAGCCAAGGGCAGTGAGTGGGGCAGCCACTGAGCTCTGTGCTGATCATTTTGCTGATTGTGTGGCCTGTGGGGACAGAGAAAGTTCCATCAAGTGGAGGGAGAATTGGTGGGCTCTGTGTCTGCTCTTCTTTATAGCCATGCAAAAAAAGGGGGGTGGGATGGGCTGGGGGGCTACTGAAAAAGCAGTTACTCATGCTACAGTGTACTGTTCATTCTGTTGGATTCCTAGTTTGTCCTGTTTATAGTTATGAGGCCCATAGAGGACATAGTGACATTTTGGAGACTGTGATGCCATTAACATTTGCTTAGATGGGTTTCTCCCACTCAGGATAGAGAAGTATGGAGATGTAGTGTGTGACTGCATGTATGTGACATTTTTAGGAGCAGAACTTAACTCTTACTAGATTAAACAAGTCATTTGTATAGGAGAGGACATAGGCTTGCTTGTTATTCGAGTCTAAGATTAAAACAGGATAGCTTTCTTTCAAGTATCCATTCTCTTAGTAAAGAGTGATGAAGTACCTACTATAATGCTAGGTCCTAACCTAAAGATGAGCCTGGAACATTCATCAGACAGGTGGAGGGAGCCAGGAGCATCAGACAGACAGATAGACAGATCCTGCTTTTGCTGGGCTTATGCTGTATAGAGAATTCTACACACACACACACACACACACACACACTTACACACACGGATATATTGCCTAGATCTTGCCTGGTATTGGGCTCTTAGCCAATGGCTTATAAATATCCAAAAACTGAAAGAACAAGATTTGGGGACATAATGCAATTGATAAAGCATGTGTCTTGTAAGTGTGAATATATGAGTTTAGATCCTCAGAACCCTGGTAATAAAAGCCGTGTATGGTGGCATTAGCCAGAGATGACAAGATAGCCAGTACAGACAGACAGATCTCTGGCAGTTCACTGGCCACGTGAGTTAGCCTGCTTATTTTATAAAGCTCCAGATTCATTAGAGAGCCTGCCTCAAAGAAAATGTGGAAGGTGCCTGAAGAATGACACCCGAGGCTGTCCTCTGTCTTTCACACAAATGTGCACACAACACAAGAAAAGAAAGGACAAACACCTCGACCCATGACTCTTTTTCCCTTCCCCAAGGCCATAAGGTGTTCTGGATGACACTGAACCAAGATGAAGTAAGGATGGTTGTGGATGTATTCATTAGTATTATTCCAGGGATCAATTTGTGACTTTCCCATGAAGCATGAACTTGGAATAATTTCCAAACGGAAAGTGCACGAATTATTTCCCTAAGGAGAAGACAATTTCATCTTCCCCCTTTCGTCATGCAAATCTTCCAAACGCAGGTTTATAAGAAGTAGAGATGGATACTGAACTGTTTAGAAAAAAAATGATTTCCATTTAAAAAGAGATTGGTTCAGGCAAAGGGCTGTTGGGAGGCGGACAGTGACTGTGTCTGAGTAATGAACAAGTCAAGGTAAGAGCTGGGGAAAGGAGGCAGGAATCCAGGGGTTGAGAGGGAGACTTTTCAACTTTTAACATGAATGTTTAATAGTCAAGGGGATGGGCTCAACTATTACTTGCCCCTCTGTTCATGGCCCCTGTGCCCACAGAGCCAGCCTGAACAAACTTGCCAGGGGGTTCAGAGTCATCCATGACCAGATCCTCACCCACCTTCCCAATAAAGTTACTGAAGTGGGGTCGTGGAACAGCTTTTCATGAACATAGTAAATATATTCATTAGTCTAAGATGCAGACACTTGGAGGCAGGGATGGACCACAAGCAGAATGGGGATGAAGATGAGGCAAATACCAACTCTGACAATAACAAACAGCAAAGGGAGAGGTCAGGGTGTCTGTCCCTGTCTTCCCGTCTTCCCGGCTGGAGCGTAGTCTTTAGAATGCCACTTTCTGTCACAGTCGTGGCCAGGTGGCTCCTCTCTCCAGACCCCACCTCATACCCAGGCTCCGCAGACAACATTCCCTCTCTTGACCCCTCACAACTAGGGATATGAATGTCTTCTTGCTGCAACGAGCCCCTAGAGTCCTCTGCATCTACTCTTTTTATTGTCTTTGCACCTTTATTCAAAGGTCTTGGCCTTCCAACTTTCAGCTGTACTTGATCAACTTCTCATCTCTGGCAAACACAGAATTCTGATTAAGAAAATTCTGGGTATCATTCTATACAGGGTATCAGACAACATGCTTATTTTACAAATAAAGTTTTATTAAAACATAGTCATGACTATTCACTTGCAAAGGTGTCTGGCTGCTTCCAAACTACTACACCAACAGATACATAGTTCTGACAGAGACAGAAAGGCCTATAAACCCTAAAACACTTGCTATCTGGTCCTTTATAGACAAAGTGTGCCTACCCCTGCTAATAATTAACTGTGTGGTGGAAGACTGATGCTTTTTAACTTTTTAAAAATTTTTTGGAATTCTTACATAAGTGCATCAGTTTCCTTTTCCCTTTCCTCCCTCTAACCCCCCCCCCATGAATCTCAGCCTGCTCTCTCTCAAATTCAAGGCTTCTATTACTTTCATTGTTTTACTCTCTCTCTCTCTCTCTCTCTCTCTCTCTCTCTCTCTCTCTCCATATGTAAATACAACTTGCTCAGTATGTATACTGTTACTTGTATGTATGTGGTTTCAGGGCTGACCACGTGGTATCGGATACCCAATTAGGGGACCCTCCCTAAAGAAGACTGTTTTCTTCTAATCTCAACATTCCTTAGTTGCCTGTAGTTCTTTGTTTAGGATTGGGGTCCCATGAGATGCCCCTCTCTGTGTTAGTGGGTCTATTGGTGTCATCCTTGTGCAGGTCTTATTTAGGCGGTCAGGTTGATGAGCCTTCATGTTGCTTTAACATCCATCTATAATGTCTCCTAGGGATCACTGCTTCTAAGGTCTGGTTCTCCCATCTGCCCTCCGTTCTCACTATTTTCTCATCTATTCTTCATGGGACTTCCAGGCAGGTCCTGCCCAAACAGCTTTGGCCCTGCTCATTCTCCTCTTGGACTCCACAAAGTAAATCTTGAATCTGAGAGTCCATCCCTCTCCATTTCCCACCTCTCTGGTGGTATTGGTCACTTCTCATGGTGGCTTCCCAGACACAAGTCACTGTTGATTATGTTGACTTCCCAGCAATGGAGGTGGAGAGTAAGAGAGCACAGGATTCTGCAGGAGTGACCGATATGGTCAGATCTGGTCAGATTTTTAAAAAATCATTCTTAGGGTTGTGATGGCTGCTGAGAGGGCTTGGTGAAGGCTATTCTAGAGGACCTGAGTTTGGGTCACAGCAGTCACACTGGGTGTGTCAGAACTACTTGTAACTCCAACTTCAGTGGATCTAACACCCTCTTCTGGCATCTATGGGCACCTGCACATAGACATGCATATGTACACACATTAAAAATAAAATACATTTTAAAAAACCTTCTGAGGAGCTAGGGTTGTGATTCAGTTTCCAAAGCTTGCCTTGCTGATATGAGGAGCTGTTCAATCCCCAGGATACACACTCACACAAATGTTGGGGCATGGTGGCTCATGTTTGCAATACCAGTGCTGGAGGGGTGTAAATAGAAGTATTTCTGGGGCTGGCTCCAGCCTATTCTAACCAGCTAGTTGCAGGCCAAAGAGACCCTGGCTCAGTGGAGGAGGATGGTGTTTCTAAGGATGCCTTTCTCCACATGCATGACCCACATGTACACCCACCCTCACACACACATACATACCCCACCCTCTACATGATGAATAAAATTTGAGGCCAGGTTTAGTGAGTGGCGTACACCAGTGATCCTAGCACTTGGAAGGTAGAAGCAGGAGGAGCAAGAGTTCAAGACCATCTTTGAACTCACCCTAGAGCATCAACTACATAGTGAGTTCTCAAGATTCTCTCTCAAATGAAAAGAAAACCCACGAGTTAAAACCATTCTGCAACTACCATGGAAGGAATGTTGAAGAGGCAATTATAGGGAGGCAAATGAGATGAAGAGCACCAGGTCATCACAGGTCTGACAGAGAACCTAGAAAGAAATTCAGAGTGGAATGGCCCAGCCGGTGACAGGAGGCAGCCCTGGGGCAGCAGCAGGAGGAGAGGCTGGGATGGTTCCCAAGCTCCTGTCCTGAGAATCTGGAAGAACCAGATAAATGCCGGGGCTGAGGAGTTCGCCTGAAACCTTATATTTCCTTCATCCTTAAACCCAGATTCAGTTCTTGCCCCTTGAAAAAAAGCTCTAATATGAGTGCCGTGCCTCTTCTGGTGTTACAAATGTCCTTGGGAAATCTGTCTGTAACTGTGTGGCCTCAGCTGGCTTCCATGTACCCTGAGAGGCTGGACTGATCCAGGGGGCCTTCACACTAAAGGGTACAGGTGGCTTTCCTCATGAAGCCTGTAGAATCATCCCCATGCCTTCCATGACAACATGCCCTCTGGCTTCCCATTACCAGCCTCACAGAATAATGCAGCAATGAAGAGAGGCGAAAGTCCTCACTGTCCAGGGAGCACCGAGTCCCACAGGGGGCACTTGCATCATTGCTCCAGAGCAGGGTCCTCCCAGTTGCTGACCCAGGTGCTCTAGTGTCTGATGTCCTCTCGAAAGGGTCTAGCCATGGGTCCCCTAACGTCCTTAGCTCTTAGAAATGAGTAGTAACTTGCCAAGAGTAAATCTGTGCCCTGCAAATAGACATCAAGACCTTTCTTGCCAAAGGCACGATTCCCCTGTCATTCCCCAGATGCTGATGCACAAGAGATGCCATTGACCAAGGACAGCAGGGGGGAATACACCCATGGCTGGAGAAGCAGCAGAGGACCGAGGATGCTAGACGTGAGAACCGCCCATCCCTGGCCTGGCCTGCTGAAAGATCAAGACCCAGGCAGCCTCAGAAGGAGTGATGCAGCATTAATGAAGGAGGGCATGTCAGATGGACCAAAAGTTTCAGTTGGGTGACATATAAAACGACTAAAACAAAGCAAAAAGCACCTGAATAGGGACCTGTATAAAGGGGGGGAAAGGTTTCTTTTGTCCATTTGCCAGGTCTAGTGAGGCCCCCTGCTAGCTATATTGTCTTATGGTGGACAGAATTATGACAAGAGCTGATATGTGGAGAGGATCTGTAGCAAAAAATCAGCCCCAGGAAAGATCCAATTCTAGCCTTCCATAGCCCCGCCTCTTAAAGGTCCCACCACCATTTGAAGTTTCCAACAGGATCAAGTTTTCTATACATGACTAAAACTATAGTAGATGTGCCTGTATAGACCAATTCCTCAAGGGCAGGGTTGGAGTTCACCTGGAATTTAAGCTAAAAAAATAATAGTATCCCCCAGTCTTATTCAGATGTTTCTGAGGTCACAAGCTACACAGAGGCCAACACTTCCCATTTATGCATGTGTGACTTGCTTCCAAGACAATTCTGACTCATTTTCTCCAATGGATGAGGCAAGTAAGGGAGATCATCACTACACACTCTCCTCTCCTCTGTCCTACTCTCTTCTCCTCTCCCCTCCCCTCCCCTCTCCTCTCCTCTCCTCTCCTCTCCTGTCCTCTGTCCTTCTCTCCTGTCCCTTTCCCATTCTCCTCTCCTCCCCTCTCCTTCCTTTCCTCTCTCTCCTTCCTTCCCCTCCCCTCCACCCTTCTCCTGTCTGGAACCCAATACTCTCACACTCTTCGGAATTCTCCCAGTTAGTGGGGTGGGAGGTAGGGGTGGTCACAGCCTGGGGTGCTGGTTACTACCTGGAGGGTTAGGATGCTCCTAATCCATAGCTCCCCCCTCTCTCCTAGACCCACAAGCTGGCATTTAAATGTTCTAACTGTGTCAGGAGAGACCCCAGAAGAAAAAGAAAGCTGCTTCCACTTATGTGATCAAATCCTCCATGAAGCTCTTGGCACAGGTGTAAGAGACCACGTGTTAATTCAGCCAAGATTTGTTTGTATTTAAGTCACACATTAGGAATGATAATTGCCCTGCACAAAGTTGAGTAGATCATCTGAAATATTGTATTGCTTCTAATAACCAAATACTATTAAAAAATCACCCACCCAATTAATTATGCGTCTAATTATGAGAGAATTGCAAGATTTTCTGAATGCTACTTAGTAAGACTTTTAGATCGCAGTGTATTGTGTCATTTTGTTCTATTTCTCACAAAGACCTGCCTTGGAGGAGATTAAAGTGAGGACTCTTCAAAGGGGGTAATTTCTGCTGAAGTGCATAGTGAGCTCTTTATGCGGAGCCTCTGAGAACAGCAGCTTCATTCTTCTTGACACTTTTCAAAGGGAGGATGAGGCTTGAGACAGTGAGAGAGGATGAGAAGAAAAGGAGACGGAGGGGGCACAGGGCTTGAGAGGGAGCAGGGTCATATGTTTCCCCAATTTTAAGAATACCACACAAGGCTGAGGACATGGCTCAGTAGGTATGCCTGCCATACAACCATAAGGACCCGGGTTCTGACCCTCAGCACTGACGTGACAGTTGAATACAGGTGTCCCTGTTTGTACAGTGTTGGGGTGGCCAAGATGGGGATTCCAGGAGCTTGGTGATCAGACAGTCTGGCAAATATGTCAAGCTTCAGGTTCAGTAAGAGAAGCTGTCTCAAAAATTAGGGTATAGAATGATAGATAAAAATGCTCAATGTTGACTTCTGGCTTCTACACACACATATATGCACACACTCGCATGCATGAATATACAAGCAAACATGCGTACTCTCTCTTACATACACACTCACACACATGCATACGCACATGCACAAACACATACACAAATGCACACACACATATAATGCAAAGATAAAATCAGTGGAGCGAGTTGGGAGTGGGTATGGGCGAGAGTCGGGGTTCAGCTTTGGAGACTTCAGCATCTGGTTGGAGGTCTTCTCTGCCTTGGTTGGTCCACCTGCCCTGAGCACTGAGTGAGAAGGAGAAGAAGCAGCCAGGTATGGCCACATGTGCCTGTGACACTGGGGCTAGGGGAGGGTATGGCAGAGATAGGAAGATTGTTGGAGCTTGCTGGCATCAGCCCAGCTAAAAAAGGTGACTCCAGATTTGGTGAGAGACCCTATCTAAGAAGAATAAAGCAGAGAACAGCAGATGCCTGCCTCTGTGCCTCTGGTCTCTACATCCACTTAAGGGCACACATACCACACACATGTGTACATGATGCATAAGGCACACATACAACACTTTGTGTGTGTGTGTGTTAAATAAATAAAATGCCAAAATACCTTAAGACTCAGTGTCTAGGACTGCCAGAACCAATGTCCACATTCATGGTAGCCCAAGACAACAGAGGGTCATTTTCCCTAGTTCTAGAGGCCAGAAGTATAAGATCCAGACAACTATGGCCACAGGGTCATGCTCTGACTAAAGGGTCTTGGGAAGAGTACTGTCTTGTTTACTAGGTTTCTATTTAGGTTCGGGTAGCTGGGGACATCCTTGGTGTCCCTCAGCTGGCAGCTGTGCTACTCTGATCTGTCCTAGTCATGGTCTGCTGTTTTCCTCTCTGAGTCTAGATCTTGAAACCCAAATGGTCTCATCTTATAAAGACATCTGCCATTGGGTTTGGACTCACCATACCTCGTCTTAACTTGATGACATCTGCCAATTAAGATCACCTTCACTGCTATAGTGACTGCCACCTTAACATATCTGTCTAAGAGACACCATTTTACCTGTAACTGTGACTGTCTTTCCCATTTCACCAATTCCCAGGGGTTCATAAATAATTGTCAGAGAGGCTCCCTACCACGGACACATTTCAAATGTTCTGCCTCTGGAAAAAGAAATAACCTTAAGCAACTTCAAAGAAAAATATTTTTCTGTATTTGTGCAAGAAAGGAATTGCAATGTCTTCAAGCCAGTTTTTCCCCAGCACTCTGTATTACTTATAAGAAAATTGAAGGCCCTCTGTTGGAACTCCTCCAGGTGTGACAATCTACTCAATGCTAAATGGGGTTCATAAAGCTCTCTGAACAAAGTCGCTATTGTTGGTGGAGTTTGCAGGCCACTCTTGCTCTGTGCACACTGCACTAGGAAGCCCGTTCTGTGATGCCGATCCATTTGAATGCTTATCCTAATTCATGCTTTCTAAAGAGGGGGCTTTACCAACCTCGGCCCTGAGAACTGAAGAGTGTTTTTTTTTCCAGAATGTTAAGGAGCATGGCGCTTTTGTTAGAGGAGATGTGGATTCAAGACAAATACAAGAAAGCAGCCATAAAAGGGACAGGAAAGATGTCTGTTCCATTTTGACACATGGTTAGCTTCTCAGGCTGTCACGGGAGTTGTCTTAGTCTTGCTTGGTGTCAGCTGGAGATGTGTGCCACTCTCTCCTCTCGTGTTACCTGTGCGTGCATGCCGTGCTATTCACAGGGAGGGTCAAAGGACAGCTTTCAGGGCTGTCCTTTCTTTGTGCCATGTGGGTCCTTGGATTGAAACACAGATGGTTGGGTTTGGCGGCAAATGTCTTTTTTGGCTGAGCTACCTCACCTCATCACCACCACCACTCACCTGACTCTTCTCCTGTATGTACTTCCACGCCTTGAGAAAAAAAATAGAAACTATCTCATATACATATTTCCTTTTACTTTCAAAAATTTAATGTAACTACATATATAATTATTTCCCTTTTCTTCCTCTAAATCCTCCCATATTACCCCTCCTCAATTTCGTTCAAATTCGTGGCTTCTTTTTCATCATTTTATTTTGTTTGTTTTTTCAAGACAGGGTTTCTCTGTGTAACCCTGGCTGCCCTGGAACTCACTCTGTAGACCAGGCTGGTCTCGAACTCACAGAGGTCCGCCTGCCTCTGCCTCCCAAGTGCTGGGATTAAAGGCGTGTGCCACCACTGCCTGACTTCATCACTGTATTTTTAGTGTGTGTGTGTGTGTGTGTGTGTGTGTGTGTGTGAGTGAGTGAGTGCCACAGGTATGCACATGCCTACAGATGCCAGAAGAGGGTGTTGGATCTCCTGAACCAGAGTTAGAGATGGTTGTGAGCTGCTCGTGCAATGCTGGGCATGTATTTAGGACCTCTAGGAGAGCAACGAGTGTTCTTAACCACTAAGTCACCTTCCCAGCCTGTGTATCTTGAGATTTGAAAGAAGCACCCATTTGCTGGTCCTCTTTGCTAGAAACCTTGGAAAACCATTGACCCTGCCTCTGAGGAAAGAATACTTTTCCTAGGACACATACAAGGTGGAAGGAGTCAGTCCACACTGGATCTGCTGGGGCTCTAGCATGTGGCTTTGCTCCAGGCTGGGACTAGCTGTCCCAGCCGACCACAGAGCCAAATCCTCATCAAATTCTAAAAAGATAGGGCATGCGATCCAAGCTCGCTTCTCTCTCTTCAGACTCACCTGCTCCTCCTCTCTATTGGGCAACTGTAGGTCTTCCTTGGCATTCATGGTCCTCTTCTCTCTCACCACCAGCCTCTAACTTCTGCCTGAGGATCTTTCTGAGTCAGAAATAGCTATTTCTACATGATTCCAGAGACCAAAATGAAACTCAAGACAGAGCCAAGCATTGCATTCGGTGGCCCTAGCCTAGGCCATGGTGATTGGCTCAGGTATGGGGAGATGTTTACAGAAAGACCCACTCTCCTCTTGAGACAAGAATGAAGAATATCTTATTCTGGGATCTACTGACAGCTACTCTATGTCCAAGGAGATGCTTGCTTTTGGATCGTCTGCACTGTGTGTGCATACGTGCGTGCGTGCGTGCATGCATGCGTGGGTGTATGCACGCTCGAGCGTGTGTGAAAGTGTAGAGGTCAGAGAACAACTTGCTAGAGTTGGTACGTTTCTTCCACCATGTGGGTCCCAGGGATTGAACTCAGGTCATCAGGCTTGGTGGAAAGTGCCTTTTCCTACTGAGCCATCTTACTAGGCCTTGATTTTATTTAGAGAACTGGTATTTGAGTAACTAGAGAGATGTCTCAGTGATTAAAGCACTTATTTTTCTTTCAGAGGATCTGGATTTGATTCCCTGGACTTACATGTGGGGCTCAACCATCTGTAACCCTAGTTCCAAGAGAGTCAATGTCATCTTCTGACCTCTAATGGCACCAGGCATTCATGTGGGACACAAACATACATATAAACAAAACAAAATCATACACATAAAAAATAAATAATGTATGTAAGGGACATAAACATACAAGCAGGCAAAATAAAATGCAATTAAAAAAATAAATAATGTATATAAATCTTTAAAAATATGCACATAAAAAATTTAAAACAATACAGTTTTTTAAATGAATTGGAATTTGAATAGCCACATGGGGCTAGCAGCAGCTGTGCTGAGTAGCTAGATCTGGAAGGAGTTAAGACATATGCTGCATGAGGGCAGAAATTTGGGAGTCTCAAAGTGCTTGGAGGGTTTAGAGAGAGAATAGAGCGAAGGGCAGTGTTCTAGTGACACCCATATACAAGTGGAAGGCAAGGAGTCAGCTACTAAGACTACCGGGATGAGAAATGAGGAACACATCAGGGATGGCATATTGAAGCCTGAGGAGAGAAGGGTCCACAGCAGTGGAGAGAAAACCAAGGAGAGTGTCAATTGACCTCATCAACAGGATTGTCACTAGCGATCTTTGTATACGCAGATGGGGAAGTCAGATGGGTTGCAGGATCAGAACCAAGATGCCATATCATGGTCATTGCCAATCTTATTGAGACCACAGGGTGTCCAGGCAGTGGCAGCCAGGCAGTGAGGACACCTAGCTGTGACATCTGTTGCATACTGGCTGTTAGGATTGGTTCAGAGGGTCTGGCTGGCTAGGCAGGTGTGCTGGTTAATACTGATTGTTGATTTGACAGACCAGAAGTCATGACTAGAATCACGCATGGAGCAGGCAAGTCTCTGAGCACGGCTGTGAAGGACTAATTACCTAGGCCAGGTTCACTGAGTTCAAGGGCCACAGGAGCTATGGGTGGCACCATTCCACAGGCTGGGATCCAGGACTGAATTGAGCTGCCACCAGTAACATGACTTCCTGACTTGGTATGCCAAGTGGCCAGCCTCCATAGTCCCTGCCGCCACGCCTTCCTCACCATGGTGAATGACACCTTGGAACTGGGAACCAAAATGTCAGGACATGTTATGACGGCAGTGGGAGAGGTAGCTGAGACAGCAGACCACCTCCTCCTGCCTTCTGTCTCCCTGTGCCCCTGCCAGAGCTGCTAACTGACCTTATGTCTGGGGTAGCTCTACTCCCCTACCGGAACTTCCATGGGTTCTCAGGGAGATAGTAGTCAAGTGGCCATCAGCTCACAAGTTCCTGGATTTTCAGCTTGCTCGTCTTGACTTGTTTATTCCCAACAACCTCTCTGGAAAACACTGCAGTACCTCATGATTGTAATCTGATTCTAATCTCCATACTCTTGGCTTAGGCTAACCACCAACAATTCTTTCCAAATCACCCCTTTCTTTTTCTTTTTTTCTACCTCTGATATATATTTATTTGAGACTTCTATTTTTAGCTCATCTGAAGAGGTGGGGAGGTTGGTAATAGGAATTCACAGGATTTGTGGCCCAAATTATTTCTCTGACTTGCTCCAACCTCCATGAAAGTCTTTGATGGTGGCATTGTATTTTTTATTTCTTAGATTTTTAAGTGTTCTGTTAGGCAGCTTACAAACTTCCCCGGATGTCTCTGCAATCCTCATACAGAATGACTGCTGGAAATTGGTCACAGGTCAGATGGGGCCCATCTTTGGCTTGAAATCACAGAGTCTCATCAGTTGTGGCCTAGATTCCACACAGAGATCGTTAGGGGACTTGAAAAAGAAAGAAAGAAAAGAAAAAAGAGAGAGGAGATGGATCAGTTGGTAAAGTACTTGCCATGCAAATATGAGGAACTGAATTCAGATACCCAGTGTCCACATAAAAACCCTGCCACAGCAGTACATAGCTGTAATGTCAACACTGGAGAGACAAACGCAGGAGGGCCCCAGGAGCTGCTTGGCCAGTCTAGTGGAATTGGTGTGTGCTAGCTACAAAACCTGTCCCAATACATACATACATATATACATACATACATACATACATACATACATACATACATAATGTGCAGAACACCTGGGGAAGATGCCAGACATCAATTTCAGGCTTTCATACCCACACACAAACATGTGCACACACACAAACACACAGAGACATGCACATACACACGCAAGTGTGTGTACATGAACACATACACACACATTAAAAAAATCAAAGAGAGGCAAATGTTTGATGTTAGCTCATTTATAAGATACACAACAAGTTGAGGATGGTTTAGCCTCCATACTAAAGCCCAAAGTGAAATACCAAATACATTTCCAAATATTTGCAAACCATTATGTCTCCCACAATAGTCACAGGACTTACAGTTCACTCTCTAGCTACTAAGTCATGAGCAGGGTTTTTAGAGACTTCTCCCTTTGCTATGTTCATTTTCTTGGGTTTTGCTGCCCAGAACCTCATCAGAACACAAGAACAACCAGTCATAAGATGGTGGAGGCAATTGTATACCTCTCCCTGTTTGAGGACCCTGGGACCCTGGGACCCTGGGACCCTGGGACCGTGGGACCCTAGGACCCTGGGACCCTGGGACCCTGGGACCCTGGGACCCTGGGACCCTGGGACCCTGGGACCCTGGTTCCTTGGTGGACTCACATCCCCCGTTGCTCCTGGCCTTGAGCTGTAGATAAACTGAGTCTTTTCAAGCTTGCTTCCTTAGAAAATACATTTTCTCTGTTTCAAATACCCACCTTTTAAAGGTGTTAGTAGACTCCTATTGGTCCTTCAAAGCCCTTTCCATGTTGTACCTATATCCTCCAAAGTTGGTGTGTTAGAATTTTCAGTGTAACATGTTGAGAGTTGGCACTTGAATTAGTGACACAGATTAATGTTGTATGCTGGTTAGTTTATATACCAACTTGACACAGACTAACATCATCCAGGAAGAGGGAACCATAATTGCCAAATTATCACCATCCAACGATCTATGAAGCGTCTTCTTGGTTAATGATTGGTAGGGGAGGACCCAGGCCAGTGTAGGTGGTGCCACCCCTGGGCAGGTTGTCCTGGGGTTATGTAAGAAAGCAGACTGAGACTGAGCAAACAGTGAGGACCAAGCCAGGAAGCAGCATTCCTCCATGGCCTCTGCTTCAGTTTGTGCCTCCCTGCCCTGCCCGAGTTCCATCTCTGGCATCCTTCTCGGATGGACTGTGATTAGGCCATGTCAGCCAAAGAAGCCCTCCCTTCTCATGTTGCTTCCAGTTACAGTGTTTACCTCAGTAAAAGAAAACAACCTAAGGCACCCTGTTATGGAATGAGCAGATTCCTGGTTTTCAAAAGAAGAATGTATTCGGCTCATGTTCTCTGTCTGGCTCTCACTCTCTCCTCCCCACCCCCACACACGCCACGTGATACTTTCTACCATGCAATGATGCTGCGGCCTGAGGCCTTCACCAGGTTCAGCCCTTTGTTCTTAGACTTCCTAGTCTCCGAAACCATGAGATGAATACACTTCTATTCATTATTAAATTAACCAGCCCATGTCACTCTGCGATAGAAGCACAAAACAGGGGAAGACAATTTGATAACTTTATCTGTCCTAGAAGATCTCCTCTGTATGTCTCTGTGGAATGTCCACTTCCCTTATGCAGCGTGAACACATTGCCTTTTGTTTATTCACGAGTCATGCTATCCAGACAGAGCCTTCTATGGAAGAGGCCATGTCTCATCCACCTATCCCCAAAGCCCACTTCATCATAGCTAGTCCCTCTGTGTGGCCAAATGGAAAACAGGAAGTGAATGAATGATTGTTTCTACCGAATCCAAACCTAGGTCTGCATGATCAATGCCAAGCAGAGATTTTGGAACAAACACAAAAGAGATTTGGGATAAGACAAAACAATCTCTGAGCAAACGAAGTGTGGTTGAAAAGAGGACTAGACTAAGCATTGAGATGGGGACCACAGAACTGTCTCTGGCACTATAAAGATGTCCTGTGTGATTTGGAGGAGTTGCTTCCATCTCCAGCTTCTCACTGTACAATATGGTACAACTCGTTGGCCACCAATATGCCTTCCAGTTGTCTCTTCTCTATGCCAATGGTGACTGACTACGTGACAGATGTTAACAGGCATCAGAGGAAAGAAATTTGGATTCAGCTTGCTTCCAACATTTGGATACATATTATGTATACTCTTTGCAAAGGCTTCATTTTTGCCTCAGGCTCTCTTACCTATTTTGGTATTGATACAAGGAAGGTTCCACGGATGCTGTTGCCCCTCCACATTTCCAGATTGGTGTCCTCTCTCATCCCTTCATTCCACCCATAAATCTCTTCACTCACTCAGCCATTTGGCCATTCACCCCCCTCCTCCATCTATCCTTGTAGCCATAAAATATCAGAGTGTGCTAAGGTACCCAACATGGCACCAAGACCTGAGGTGGTGTCAACCAGCATTTTGGTGTAGGTGGTGTGGATGACAATCTTACATTGTGGAGAAATAAATGAAGAAATGAGCTATTCCAACAGGAATCTTGCCTCAAATGGCTTTGCCAGGCAATGTCATTGTGTGTGAAAAGGGTGAAAATTACAGGTTCCTTGCCACCCACAGAAGAAGTGCATGGAGACCCAGGAACGGGGAAGCTTCCAATCTGAAGGTTTTCTCCACACGCCATGGGCGACCTGTAGCAAGGCCATACTGTACAGGTACAGGAAGCAAGAGTCTGCATCACCTATGAGAACACTGGCTGGGATAGTGGTCTGGAAATGAAATGGGCCGTCAGGAAAGGTAATGAGTTTTCTGGCACGAGACGAGATTGTACAAGGGCTAGATAATCATCATTTGCTGGGGCTGTCACAGAGGGAATTCAAGCATGGGATAGAGAAGTCAGGCAAGGTGATCTTCAAAGCTCCCTTTTCACTCAGAAGTTTTAGACGTCTGGGAGAAAGACACACTGTGTGTCCCACTCAGCACACAGCCAGGCCAGTGAGTGCCAGCCATGCATGCTTCCCCATCCCTCAGGCTTCTGACTCACAGCAGATCGGATGGCACAGAATATGGCAGCCTCTTCACCAGGCCAGATGCTCATGTCTATCTGTGAAATCAACTTAGCTGCAGAAATCCTTAGACAGGGGAGCCAGGCCTGGGAACAATGCTGCCAGTAAAGTGATTGCTTTACAAGCACAAGGAATGAAGTTGTATCCACAAACCCCATGTTATTGTCATTGTTAAGCCAACTGGGTATATGGTACATCCGGTTAATCTCAGCACTTGGGAGGCAGAGGCAGGCAGATCTCTGTGAGAGCAGTCTGGTCTACATAGTGACTCCCAAGCTAGTCAGGCCTATATAGTATGACAGACAACTTGAGTTCAATCCCCAGGGCCTACATGGCAGAAGGAAAGAAGTGACTCCCACACCCAAGTTATCCTCTGACTGCTATGCACACCTCATGGCACAAGCAATCCCCCAACACATGTACACACAGACACACACAGACATGCACAGACACACACTCACACACACACACACACACACACACACAGAGAGAGAGAGAGAGAGAGAGAGAGAGAGAGAGAGAGAGAGAGAGAGAGAGAGAGAAAGAGAAAGAGAAGTTTAAAAAAGAGAGTTTAGAGTCAACTTCAGCTACATAGAGAGTTTGAGGCCATTCTGGGCTATATTTGAACCTATCTCAAAAACAAATAAATCCAGAGGTGGTGGTATGATTGTATTTCCAGCACTGGGGAGGCAGAGACAGGTGGGTCCCTGGGGCTTTCTGGCCAGCCATTCTAGCCTACTTCTCACATTTCAGGTCACTGAGAGAGAGAGCCAAGTGGATAGCACCTGGGGACCACATCCAAGGATATTCTCTGGTAACACATACATATGCACATGTACACATGGATTTCAAGCCCACTGGCTTCTTCAGACTGACCTTGCACCCAAATGTACAATCCAAGACAGAAATTGTCCTGCATCCTGGGTTACCAGGAGCCAGGTGTTCTCTGCAGCTGTGTCATTCTATAAATCTTGAAGCCTGCAGGACCATCTTGGTCCCCTACAGAATTATGCGTTTGCTGACAATCATGCCTGTCATCTCTACCTTCTCCGACTAGTGAGCCACTCTCTTAGATATTAGCCATCTCCCATATTAAAAATTAAAGCTGTCAAGAGGACAAAGCAAATAGCTCCATGCCACACCACCACTAGGAATTTCACATAGCCCTACAAACATGGAGACAAATGCCAGGGATGTTGCCTTGATCACCAGCTTGCAGTAAGGTTTCAGGAAATTCCATGGTCCTTTCTTCCTGCACTCAACAACACAGGGGTTCTGGGTGCATTCTGGGCCTCCCTTTCATTTCCCCGTAGGAATAGCAGATGAATGTGGTGGCCTGCAGAGTGGCGTTTATTGGAGAGATAAATCTCTTTGGCTAAATATGAACCACACAGAGGAGACAAAGGAACTGTTTTTTAATGAAGGAGGTTTACACAAAGCCCAACAGCAGAAGGCAGAACTCCAATTAGGAAGAGATGGGAAACCAGAGTCTAAAAGACCACTTGCATGGACGTGTACCAGGAATGGGCCGGGCTGCTGGAATTTGAGAGGTAAGATGCTTCCCTGCACTCTGGGGGCTGGTACCCGATGGGGCTGGTACCCGATGGGGCTGGTACCCGAAGGGGCTGGTACTCTAAGGGGCTGGCGCTGTGTATGGCCAAATAAAGAGGACAAAACAAGGTGAGGACAACTATGATTGACATATGACAGTGCTGGACAGCAACACAGCTTGGAGGGCTTCCAGAAACTGTGCCGTTGACCTTGTCCTAAAATATGGGAGCAGTCTAGAAGGACAAGGGGATGAGTTCATCCAGACAGGAGACAGAGCATGTGCAGAGAGCTCAGGAAAGGGGAGGGCACAGGAGGAGGGAACAAGGCCAAGGTCGACCTGAGTCTGGTCATGAGAAAGGAGACTAGACAGGTAGACTACATCGCAGCTGCAAATGTTATGAGTGCCGCGAGTGCTTTAGGATTGTGTTCCACAGGCCAGGGCTCTCAGATACAAAGGACTTGGGGAGCTTATGCCAGAGTACTGGTTGACAAGACTCTGTCTAAACAAATAAACCAAATGCTGATTCTGAGTCTGTAGCTCTGGCTACTGGGATTCTGCAGATGTGAGATAGGGCCTGGAAAATTGTGTTGTGACCTGCAACACTTTAGGACAGGGAAGTAGCTGTCTGGAAGTGCTCACTGGTCTCACTGACTTGAGAAGGAGTGAAGAGTGGACCCTCATATTATTTACCAAAGCACCCATAGGCTGATGTGCACAAGGGTTCCTGGCATGATGCCAAGGAGGTTTCCCTCTGGCAGAGTGTCTAGGACATCTTGAATTGGTGCACCCAGGAAGAGGATGCTAGGCCCAGAAGCCAGGGAGGAAGGGGCAGAATCTGCCTCTTCAGAGGCAGAACCCAGGGGAGGCTGGCCATCTCAAGTGGCCCAGACCTCATTTATATGTTGTGTTACTAATTAATCCCAAAGCCCCAAGGTGAGGCGGGGGCCGGCTCCTGGGCTTGGGCTGAAATTGGAACAACAACAAGCTGGACTGTTCCTCCTCCCCCAGTCAACGACATTGCTAGTGTCAATCCAGACCCCAATGCTCTTTCCAAGTCTGGGCTCCCGGGTGTCTCAGGCTGTTACTACGTGCCTGGTGAAAGTAACTGGGCTCAGAGTACCTATTCTCACAGCTCATCTCAGCTCTGTTAGACCAGAAAGAAGGATAACAAATGTTCTGGAACCCTCCAAGTGACCAGTCTAGCATCTAAGTCCCAAATGACAGTCTGGGCAGGTGACAGCACAACACTGGTTCCAAGAAGGCTCCACGTCAGTCAAGTCATCCAGGTAATGGTGACACCAAGAAGGTAGAGAAATGTCAGTCACCCAGAGAGCCACTGCATGGACAAAACTGGCATAGAATGGAGCCTTAGAATATCTTGAAATACTGTTACAACCCTGATTTTGAAATATTTTCAAACTTCTCCTATACATTTAAATGAAGTTTTTAGATAATGTAACCAAACCAAACCAAAACAAACAAACAAAAAAGTGTTGACTGCAGAAGACTGAGAGGAAATTTTAATCACACATGTCCCAGCTATACCAGAAGACACAGGGAGGCAGACACCTGCAGACATGGGCGCAACTGCCTTGGTTGAGACGATGCCTGCAAACAAGAGAGCTGCCTTGGGTTCAGGCACCACAATCGTGGTTGCTACCAGAGACCTGCTTCAGGAACCTGTGTCACAGAAAATAAGTTCTCTAAACCGACTGTGAGTTTTGGTAAAGGGTTAAAGCAAGTAACACACAACCTCCTCCAGGAGGCATAGCTAGGCATGTCTACAAAGAGGGTGCATTTACAGTTTGCAAAGGGAAATGAGGTCTTTCCATAAGGAATTGGCTCCAGAATTCCCCACAGATGCCCAAACCCATAGATGCTCAATTCCTTTTACATAAAACAGTATCGTGTTTGCACATAACCTGCAAACATCCTCCTGGATACTTTAAGTGGCCTTGACACTACTAATGATACTTAATACAAAGTAAATGTTAGGGGAATGTGATTGCTCTTGTACTGAATTGCTTAGGGGATAATGACAGGGAAAAAGAGAATATAAGTTCACACAGGCACAATTTTTCTGCTAATGTTTTGTCTCTGAGGTTGGTGAATCCATGGATACCAGAGGCCCACCATACTTTTTCATTATATGTGGAATCAAATTAGATGCTAGATTATTATGAATTTTCCCCCACCACATGAATATACAGAGACAGTTGTGACTGACAGCTCAGTTCATCGTGCAGGACTGTCCCTCACGTATCCAAACTTCTCCATAGCTCCTGTTCACTAAATGATCAGGGGCCCAACCATCTTAGCAGCCCAACACACACACCACAGATTCCCAAAACTCCCCTTGGGGTGCTGACCCTTGGAGGGCCCTTGCCTGTTCCTTCTTGCCCATTGGAGGAGGGCAAAGCAGCTATGAAATAGAGGTTCAGAGGTCCCCACCTGGCGAGTTAGCAACGCAGAGGGGACCTAGGATCCCAGCATCTTGTTTGAGACAGGATGGTGTTGTGAGCGTAACTGTATCCTCCTCAGATCACAGAGCAATCTCAGCCCTCAGCCTTCACAGAACAGCTGGATTCAGTGTGATTTAAAGGGCCAGGAGACAGCTCATTTGGGTAAAGTGCTTGCCATACAAGCAGATGGATCTGAGTTCGAGCCCCATAAACCACATAAAAAAACTAAACATAGAGACACACCTTTGTAACCCCAAAGCTAGGGAGACAGAGACAAGCAGACTTTCTTGGGCTTACTGGCCAGCTAATCTAGAACTAGCAAGCTGCAGGGCAGTGAGAGAGACTGTCTGAAAGAAACCAGATGGACCATGATCTGAAGACTGACACCTGATAGCAACCTGACCGTCACACACATGCACATGTGTACTCACACAGATGAACTCAGACATACATGAACATACATGCACCAAGACAAAAAAACAAAAACACCCCAATGTGTTTAAGGTCTAGTGAGGTCGTAACTGATGGAGCTCATCCAGTACGCTGGTGTCGGTCCAAGAGGAGATTAGACCATGGGCTCACACAGACTACATGAAAACAGAGAAAAGTGCCAGGGGCAAGCCAAGGAAGAGGCCTCAGAGAAACACACCCTGTCAACACTTTGATCTCAGACTTCCAGCCGCCAGGGTTGTGAGAAAATAGACTTGTTTAACTCCAGGGCTGTGGTTCTTGGTTTGGTCAGCTCTAACAAACTCATAGGGCGTTTTGCAGATCACCTCACCCGACTGTCTGCCCTGTAGAAACTGCCTTGTGATGACCGGAAGTCTATCTTGCAGCTTCCTGCCTGATGTTCTCCATACACTGCAGAACTGAAAATACAGACACTGCATGTTTACTCTATAAATCAGATGAAGTAATTCACATAAACGCAAGAAGAGTCTCCCACAAGCTGAGTCAATAAGGAATCATGTAGCAACCTCTAATTGTATCTCCAATACTTTCCAGACTTGTGTGGTCCAGATGAGAGCAAATCAGACCAATTAATTACCCAAATTACATGAATTACCCAAATCTCTATGTTGAGACCTTGTCTATTTGACCAAAGGGGAATCCTAGTCATTGCCTAGGCTCGCAGGCTCACCTGGCTTGGTGACTCATGTCTAGAACTAGTATTTTTGCCTTCACATTCTGCTCATCCTGAAATTGGAGCAGAAAACCAGGTGGCCTGTGGAAACCAGACTGCGCACATGTCATCTCCTGCCCACTATGCAGGGATCTGGCCCCCATCTGCAGCCCTCCATCCTGAGGAAGAGCTGAATTTCCTTTCTAAGCCAAGTCACATTCTATGTTACGCTCCACAGGGCTTCCTGGTATAGCAGCCATGCCCGCATATGTTCCCTCTCCTTTTCTCTCCATAGATACAGACCTGCCCTCCCAAAGCCTCGGGAAGCTTAGGGATGGACCTTAGATGGGCTCCGGAACTACCTTCTTTGATGAACCCATGGCCAACTCTTCCACTACAGTTTGAATCTTAGGTGCTGCACAAAGACCATTTGCTTGAAGTGTGGTGTCCTGTCTGTGGTGCTGCTGGGAGGTGGACCTTTAGAGGTGGGGACTAGAAGGAGGGAGTTAGGTCACAGAGGGCACTGGGACCCCATCCTCTTCCTGTCTCTCCTTTTTCTCCCTAGAGCAGCTTCTTCTATGTGCTTCCCAGTCATGAAATGCTGAGCTACCACAACCCCAAAGGAAAAGAGGCCAAGTGACCACGGACCAAAACTTCTGAAATCATAAGCACAAATAACTCTTTCTGTTCTCCTTTCAAGTTGATTTCTTTCCAGTTCACAGTGACAGAAAGATAGCTAACACATTCCTCTTGGCAGCATTTTGGAGAGTCCCAGGGATCAGGTCTAGAGTCCCTTGTCTATGTGCAGTCCTTGAGTGAGTCTCATGGCTTTAACTGCCATCTAGGAACTGATGTCCCTAAATTGATCTGTCTCTCCCAGATGTCCCCATCCACACTATACGCATGCCTTCCTCTCACAGCTACTTCTCATCTGAACTTCTGCCAGCTCCATTCCTCGGGGTCACCCTAACAATGTGACCTGGGCAAGTCACTTAGCACTCTGTGCTTTAACAAGCTCCTGCTTCTCCTCTGCGAAATGAGATGCTTTGTAGAGCTGTTATTGAATGCACTCTTTTCACCTTATAAAGGACTGAGACCCAGGTCTGAGACATAGGAAGTGTTACAAGTTGCTTCAACTATCTGTTCCATTTAACCAACCCTCTCTCTTCTTTTCCTTTCCCATTTTACTGTAACTGAGGGTGTGGGTGCATGCACATGGGTGTGGAGGTCAGAGGTCAACATCATGTGTCTTAGGCACTCTCTACTGTCTTTCTCTCTCTCTTCTTTCTTCCTCCCTCCCTCCTTCTCTCCCTTCTTCCCTCTCTCTCTCCCTTAGTTCCTTCCTTACTTTCCTAGCATCCATCTGTCTGTCTGTCTGTTTATCTATCATCTATCTATCTATCTGTCTGTCTATCTGTCCATCTAACTCTTTTTGGCAGGGTTTCTCACTGAACCTGGGGCTCACTGATTTGGCTAGCCTGACTAGACAATGAAGCTAGGGATTCCCCTGTTTCTGGTCCCCGGTGCTTGGATCACAGGTGTACGGCACCATGCCTGGCTTTGTGTGTGGATACTGGAGGTCTGAGCATGGGTCAGCGAGCACCTTCACTGACTGAGCCAACTCCCCAGCCCTCAGACTCCACTTGGAAACCATCAGCAAATCTTCCCCACCACAGCCACAAAATAGCACCTGGCCAGCTCCCAGCACCTGGTGTGTCACCTCCCCAGACCAAACCGATGATTTTCCTTTGAGTAAACTTGTAGTTACACAGCCGTTGCCACAGTCTAACTTTAGAACATTTCTGTCATGTCTCCCTCCTCTAGCCGTTTGACACACGTAGGTCATACCATATGAGTCTGGCTTCTTCCATTCCGCATAATGTTCTGAGGTTATCCATGTTGTGACATGTATGCCTGATACCTGTTAGGAATGGCCCCCACATGGGTCTCCCTGCTTTTTCTTGTCTGATCATAGCAGCCAGACAGATTCATTTGAACTCTAACATGGCACATGTTGTTCTAGATTCAAACCCTCTCATGGCTCCTAGTGTGGAATAAAGATCTCAGCAGAGGTGTCTTAGCCAGCTCAGGCCACCATAACAAGATGCCTATGAGTGGCTTATCTCACACACCTTCACCCTCGCAGCTCTGGAGGCTGCAGGACCAAGGTGAGGGTACCAGCCAGCTTGAGTCCTGGTGAGTGTTGTCCTACTGGATTATAAAATGCCTGCTACCTTCTGTCTGTGTCCTCAAGTGGCCATTCCTTGGTGAAGGTACTCCACCATCTTTAAGGCCTTAGTGGTTTTCCAAACACCTGACTCTGAATACGGCTATACCAGGGCATATAATGGATGGAGGGAGGACATATAATTTAACAGACAGCGAGAAACCACAAGGCTCTGCCTGTTTGTGCCTCAGAACATTATGCAGAATGAAAGAAGCCAGACACAAAAGACCTCATATGGTATGATCAATGTGTGTCAAACGACTAGAGGGAGACATGACAGAAATGTTCTAAAGTTAGACTGTGGCAACAGCTGTGTAACTACAAGTTTACTCAAAGGAAAATCATCGGTTTGGTCTGGGGAGGTGACACACCAGGTGCTGGGAGCTGGCCAGGTGCTATTTTGTGGCTGTGGTGGGGAAGATTTGCTGATGGTTTCCAAGTGGAGTCTGAGGACTGGGGAGTTGGCTCAGTCAGTGAAGGTGCTCGCTGACCCATGCTCAGACCTCCAGTATCCACACACAAAGCCAGGCACGGTGGCGCGCACCTGTGATCCCAGCACTGGGGACCAGAAACAGGGGAATCCATAAGCTCATTGGCCAGCCAGTCTAGTCAAATCAGTGAGCCCCAGGTTCAGTGAGAACCCCTGCATCTCCCCCAAAAAAACAGAAAGAAGAAAAACTAAACAAAAGGTTAGAGCGTGGTTGTGGAGATGCCTCTGGCTTCCACACCCATGTGTGTGCACATATAGTCACACTCACAGTAAAACATGCCTCAGACCTGTCCAGTACCCTCCCTTCTCAGGCCCTTCCTCTCTGCTGGCTCCTCTTCCCCAGGTCTTACATGACTCCCTATCCACATGGCTCTCAAATGAGTGTTCCATCATTTCTGAGAACAGCTTGTGTATCCTGCTAAAAACCACGACCCCTTAACACTGCCCTGTCCTGGTCCCCACTTTCCCCCTCCCCCTCCCTGCTCGCACAGAATCTGACAAAGTGTGTGTGTTGCACGTTTGTGCATTCTTCCTTTACATATGTAGCGTGTAAACTCTCTGAGGGCAAGCCATCGTGTTGCTTTGTCAGGCTCTATCTTCAGCCCTTTCCTGGCACTCAGCAAGCACACCACAGATACTTGTGTGAGGGAAAAATGACCTGCTGCTGAGTTCCAGGCCCTGCTGCCACAGCGTTCCTCCCTCAGGACAGCGCACAGATCTGAGCATTGCGGGCAATGTCAATGGCCAGTAAAGAGACGAGGCTGAGCCCATGTAGTGGGTCAGGAAGAGCTTGCTTAGGCAGGACTGCACAGGACCCCAACTCAGACTTTACCAATTCATTCCACCAAGGTGTCCTATGTTCTGCTCATGTGCTCAACCTGCAAAGCTAAGAGGCATAGCCCCTGTCCCTGGGAGCTCACAGCTTTGCTGGGTGGGGAGACAAGCTCACCGCAAAGCAGATAAGACGTCAAGCCAAAAAGGCACAAAGGAGCCAGCCAGCCATACATGCTGAGTTGGGTTTGCTTCCTGCCTTCAGGACTGTCTTGGAAGATGTCAGTGTCTTGAAGCTTACATCCTTGTTGTAGAGGGATGGAGTGGAAAGATGGGATCAAAGGGGAATGATACAGACAGGCTGGACCAGCACCAAAGAGCCAGGTGCAAAGGCTTTAGATGTTTAGTCTATAGACCAATTTTGAAACTTTGTTTTGAAGGCCTCTATGAGTTCTTACAACAACCCAAGGTGAAAGACAGGCAGAACTCTGAACTGTCTTGGCCAGAATTTTCTCCCCATCAATTTTGCATAGAGGACCACAGTGGTTTGAATGTGGTCTAAGTGTGTTCTCCACGTGTCTGCAAATTGGAAGCTTAACTTGAGTGTGGTAATGTTAAAAGGTGATGGGACATTTAAGAGGCAGGGCCTAGTGGAAGGCCTTTAAGCCACTGGGGGCATGCCCTAGGAAGGGATTAACACAGGACTCCTGGTTACTCTCTGGCTTCCTGTCTCACCAGATGACCCTCACCTCTCTCTACACTCCTGCCATGGGGTACTCACAGGAGTTAGGCTCACCCAGCACCACACCTTTGGGAATTAAGTAGACATATTTTCCTTGTAAAATTCCTAACCTCTGGTGTTTTGCTGTAGTAACAGAAAATAGACGGATACAAGGACTTTTATGAAAATTTGGAAAATCAAGTTACAGGCTAGGGAGACACAGGTTCATTGGGTAAATGCTTACTCCTCAAGCATGAGGACCTGAGTTGAACTCCCAGAGCCCTGTCAACTCCCACAATACACACTCGTGCATGCATGAGTGCACAGACACACACACACACACATACACACACACACACATCAAAACAAACATGGTGGCAGAACACTTACAATCCCAGCAGGCAAATCCCTTTAGCTTTCTAGACCGCCAACAGAGCTTAATTGGCAAGATCCAGACCAGTGAGAGACTGTCTCAAAAACTCACATCCCAGGAGAGTTCACCCTGGGTGTAAATTGTCATCTCTGATACAGCTTCTAGTTTCCTGTGACATTCTGATAAGCCAGATCTGTGTGTCAGAGAGAAAGCCGGTCAGAGACAGGGGCTGTGGGGGCGGGTTCAATGAGACTGCAGCCTCTGAACTTTGGTGTGGGCCTTCTGTCGCAGGCGAGCCTAAGGCCCTATGTTCCAAGGCTGCAGTCTGCAGGGTATCAATCCTAGATCATTCCCCTCCTCCACTAGAATGTGAGCTACACAAAGACACAGACCATTCGGCCTTGCTTGGCTCTGTACCAGGCACCAAAGGACCACTACAGTTTTTAATCTAAAAGTCCAGAAAAACACCTATTCAACGAGTTGGTAACAATGGAAAGATATTGTAAAGTCTTAGAAAGAGATGGCAGGACCACACTTGCCTTTCCAAAAATCTAAAAGAGAAATGTATTGGTTTGAATGAGAATGGTCCCATAGGCTCATATATCGAATATTTGGGTCTGAAGTTGGTGGAACTGTTTGGGAAGGATTAGGGGTGTGGTCTTGTTGAAGGAGGTGTGTCACTGGGGGTGGGGTGGGAGGATGGGCTTTGAGGTTTCAAAAGCCCATGCCATTTCCAGTTAGCACTCTTGTACACACATTCTCTCCCCCACCTCTCTTTTTCTCTTTCTTCCCTCTCACTCCCTCCCCCTCCCTCTCTCTGTTTCATGTTTGTGGCTCAGATGTCAGCTCTCAGCTACTGTTCCAGCACCATGCCTGCCTGCCTGCTGCCATGAATCCTGCCATTATGGTCACACACTCACCCTCTGAAACTGTAAGCAAGTTCCCAATTATATGTTTTCACTTATAAGTTGCCTTGGTCATGGTGTTTTGTTACAGAAGAACAGTGACTAAGTCAAGAGACATGTAGAAACAAAACATGAGCCAAGTCTCAAAAGATGGGAGGGAGCCTGGAAAATAGAGCAAATGGGGTCATTCCAACCAGGGAGGAGGAGATGACAGCCCATTGTGGGGAATAAGGGAAGCAAAGTATAAACTACAGTCATTTACTTACTCAGCCCATGCTCACTGAATACCTGCTGTAGTTAAGCCTAGGATGACATGGTGGTTAATGTCAACTTTTTTAGGATACAGGATGACCAGAAAGCTGGCAAGATGTTATTTCTAAGTGGGTCTATTGGGGGTGTTCCCAGAGATTTAGCATTAGGTTCAGGGCACAGAGTGAAGATACCCCTCACCAGTGTGGCCAGACATTACACATATATTACATATATTACATATATGTCACATGGACAAAAGGGAAAAGGGAGAACATTGATCTCCCTCAGTCTTAGGCATTTTTATCCCACGATTCTGAATCTTTGGACTCTGAGGGGGGACATTCCTTGCAAGCTCTGGCAACCTATCAGACCCCTGGAGGAAGCTAGGTATTGAGGAAAAGACAAATGTTTAACATCAAGGAAAGCAAGTGTGCAGTTAGGCCCAGCCCCTAATCGGTCTCTGTAAAGATGTCCTGGCTTAATTTTCCCCTCTCCTCTAAATCTCAAGCAAACAATTCTCCATTGGTAAATCAGGAGACTGGATCCCAAGGGGAGAGGAGCTCTGAAGCAAAGGGGGAAATATCCCAGCTTTAATAACACGTCAGAAATAATAACCTTGTTAGTTAAAGCGAAGTCTCCCGGAGAACCCCACAGAAGCATCACTGACATTCTCATTAAATCAGGAGGCCTCTCAGTGATTGATGGCTCCAGCAGGCAGCCAGGGAGTCAGAAGTGACTGCTTAGCCTGGCTTTTTAAAAGCTTGGGGGTGGGGGTGGGGGTGGGGACAACTGCCTCAGGAAGTGTATTTGCATCTCAAGTGAAAACTGCATGTTTAAATAATTTGGGCCACCATCTGTCCAGGGAGATACAAATTGCTCTGTGGACGCAAAGACCAGGTGTGTTGGGAAGCCAGGAAATTCTGGAGTTTGCTCTATATATCTACCTGTGTGCACATGTCTGCACCATCACCCTCCATGTGGAAGGTGGCTTAGGTGGTAAAAGCTGGACGTCCCAGGTGGAGGTTGCCCCTTAGAACCTCCTTGCATCTAGAAGGTTGTGATTGGATTTGATGTACAGACTCTGGCCAGCTGTGACCCATTGTTCTGCTTGACAATGACATGGTACTAATCAAGGAGGATCCAGGATGGTAGCAGGGGGGAAGGGAGGACCAGGGAGAGTTTGGTTGTCTCCTTCCCATCAAGGTCAAGCTTCATGGAATTGCTTTCATACCTTTCTCCAGCTCTCCGGTGGGCTATCTACACACTCAGGCTACCAGATGCATGCAGGTAAGGTCATCAGTAACCAATCATGCCTTTTGATTGTGACTGCAATGAGCAGTCTCCTCTACCTCCTGCTCTGTCTGTGATTCCCATGACATCACATCATCCCAGGTCCTCAAATTCGAGGAGCTGCTATGTCTGCTTCCCTTTTGTCCTCTGCCTGCTGTTCAAGCCTCTCTGAACTGTTACCCTCTCACTCTATACCTCAGAAATCCGAGCCACATCTCTATTCTGAGTGGGTGTCTTCCGTTACCTCCAGACACTGCTATTGACCATGCATGATGTATAACTGAGCCCAGCTCTCTTTCAGGAACAGTACTACCATGAACTCGGTTTGTCAACCAGCTCTGTCCATCCGCTGCTGCCCATGTTCCCAGGCTGCGTCTTTCACCAACAGAAGGCTTCTTGATGTTCCCATAGTCCCCAAGGTCCTGTCTGAATCATTTAGGGACTGCTGGATTCTCCTCCCAAGTGACCTCAGCCTCCTGTCTCCCCACTGTCTAACCTCTCTCCTTCCACTACAGTCATCTGAACAAAATGCAAATCTAGTCTATCTTCCTTCCTCTCCTGTGGCCTCCCACTCACTGTCCGTGACATTCAAGCCCTCATGATGATGGCTCATAATATTTCGGTCTCTGGTTCCCACCTGACTCCCATCCCAAATCTGCACACCCCCTCCCGCCGGGCATCACACTGCAGCCATTGTAAGACCATGAGAACCCCACCTTCCTGTGCTGGTCATACCTCCAGGCCTCTGCACACAGATTCCTTCTATCTATCTATGTCCTCTGCTTTCCTGATTGACAGGTTTTTATTGGTCCTACCAAGGGACCAGCAAAAGATTTCCTTTCCCAGAGAAGCCTTTGACTTTGGTTCTGAGAAGCAGAGCCAGGATCAGGGATTCTCATTCAAGCAATTAACTGGTCGATCTCCAGAACATAGATGGATGTGAGGGGAGACAGAAATGGACAGGACTGGGCTAAGCAGTACAGGAACCACAGGCTGAGCACATGAGGAACCCTGGGTCATGTTCTACATCCCAAACTAGCATTCTTCCACAGAGGAGGCAGAGAATGAGACTCTGCTCTGAATCTGCAGAGACATAAGGGAGTTCGCCTCAGGTGTGGCTGCCTGCTGCCAGGACCAGTTCTCCAGCAAAGGGGTTGTGGTGAAAGGTCAGCAGTAATGACCTGCTGAGGGCACTGGGAGTGACCAGATGACTCTCAGACTCCCAGGAAGCTTCTCAGCACAGACTGCAGAGGCTCACACCAGCAGCTCTGATCTAGGGAGCCTGGGCTGGGTCGGGCAGTTCATTTCTAACCAGTTCCGAGACACCGTTTGAGGATCTCTTCACACCACCTCTTCCTGCCGCCCACTCCTCAACAAGGATGAACCCTGACCCCTGATGGGTGCTGTTGGCATCCCATCTCCCAGACGGAGTGCAAGGGATGTGGTCTTGTGCATCTCTGTGTCTGCACATTCCAACTTAGTGTGGGCAGGCGCACGGCAGAGCTTGATTGATAGCTGTCCTTATTCTCAAGTGAGTGAATGACAGCCTGCCATACATGCCTTTATAACATTCATATCAGGGCATCATTCACAGTGACGCAAAGCCGACCTTCAGGATGAGCCACGGTTTCAACGCTGCCTGTGGAAGTCTCCCTCTGAGGGAAAGAAGCGCTAATTGCTTTGAGAAATCCATGTCAATGAGTTTTCTCACTGTGCAGAGGGAAAGCCAGGTTGGGGAGGGTGAGAACTGGAAGCTAAGCTGCTCTGTGTGGTACTCAAGGCAGAGATTCTCCCTTGGAGAGGTTTCAGGACAGGGAGAGGATGCTAGCTAGCTACCTGCACCCTAAAAGGCAGGACGAATCCTGGGGAGAAATGGATGGTAACCCACCACACAAGCTCTACAGCAGCAGGTGTAACACAGACAGACAGACAGCCCATTGGCCAGAGTCATGGGCAGTCAGCCAGGAGCATGGGAATCTACTCTCAGATGCCACGTATTCCCTTTCACACTGCAGTTACTGAGGTTCTGAAGACATTGGTGAGGCAGCGGTTTCAACTGGGCTTTAGAGAGTCATGAGCAGGCTGGACAGGCCAATGGGGGAATATGAGAGATGAGCCCAGAGAGGAGGCTGGCTGGGAGGACTTCCTGTTTTCTGGGGACTGAGGATGTCCAGTGCCAATGCTGGCAAAGTCCCTGGCAGACCAGGACAGGGTGGCCATTCTACTGCCTGGAGTGACGGGAGACTGGATCCATGTGTAGCATGTATAAGCAGCCTTCTGAGATGTCCCCAAATATGTCACAATGACATACTCCCCAACCATGCCCTGGAAGAAGACAAAACTGGTTAGCTGTTGAAAGAAAAGCCAACTCTGGAGGCTAACATCTAGGGAGCATAGATGGTGTCTTGGCAGTCTAAAGGTGTTTCGAATGCATACCATGGCTAATGACTTTATAGAGTCTTCATCATGGAAAAGCACCTAGCAAAGGTGACAGAGTAACCTAGACATAGCTGGGAACCCTAAGCCCCGAGCTCCACTCTCGGCCTCTCCAGACCAACTGTGTGGCCACAGACAAGAGAGAGGATCATCCTTTCTGGGCTCCACTTTCTTCATTTACAAAAATGTAAGCTTAGGGGTTACAGAGATGGCTCAGTCACAAAGTGCTTGCCTCTTACTGTGAGGACCTGAGTTTGGGTTCCTAAAATGAGGCACAGAGGCACACATCTGTAACCCCAGTGCTCAGGGAGGAGGGGATCGCAAACAGACTATCTCTGAAGCTCACTGGAGAGGTTGAAGAAGACAACCAATGTTGCTCTCTGGTCTACATATGCACTCATGCATGCACATTCATACATGCACACCTGCACTCATATATGCACATTCCACATATATGAACGTACACTTGGGCACATGGACACCCACCCACACATGCACACCATACACACGTACCTGCATGCACACACACATAGCCCCCACATGTGCAAATACACTTGAGCACATGTACATGAACCCCCCTCACCACCCTTCCACACCCCTACCCCCCACCTCACACATGCCTCATGTATTGAAGTTCCACCTTTGAATAGGTGACTACGTGATGTCATATGGAGACTTGACAATGTTATAAGAAGAGTAGGACATAGGTGTGCAAAGTGGGGTGACGATGTGAGGACACAAGGAAGCAGACACACGCAGGCCAACAAGCTCTGGCTCAGAAGAAGCCAGTCCTACAACACCTTGACCTTGAACTTTGAGAAATTCATCTTTTGTTGTTTAAGACACTTAACTGCAGTGTTTTCTTTAAATGCATCTTTTTTTTAGATTTATTCAATGTTTATGAGCGCGTTATTTAAATGTCCGCCTTTACACCAGAAGAAGGCATCAGATCTTACTACAGATGGTGTGAGCCACCTTGTGGTTGCCGGGACTTGAACTCAGTGTTCTTAACTGCTGAGCCATCTCTCCAGCCCCCTACAGTATTTTGTTATAGCAGTGCCCACAATCCAATACAACTCACCAGTCAATAGATGCCAGGTTAAGGATTACAGAATTAGACAATGCCATAGGTTCCTTCAACTTTCTCGAGCTACCAAGGTACCTGTGACAGGTGAGAAGGGCACCGGATGCATTACTCTTCTTGTTGCTATGACCAAATGCCTGATAAGAAGCAACTTACAGGAAGATTTCGTTTGGGCTCTGGTCTTGGGTGAGTTGCATCCTGTCGTGGCAGGAGAAGCACGGTGGAGGGAGCGGCTCTTGCTGCAGCAGCAGGAACAGCCTGAGGCTTGCTCACATCTCGGCACTAGCCAGGAAGCAGACAAGGTGGGCTCAGGGCAGAAGCAGCTTTGGCCGATACCCCATGAGCCTCCACTGTATGTCTGTCAACTAGGCTCCATGTCCTAAATGCCCTATGACCTCCCAAAACAGAGCCACAAGCCAGGGCCGCCTGCTGGGACAGTGAGCCTTTGAGTCACATTTCACATTAGAACCACAACAGGTGCTGGGGATGCAAACAGAAAGGTCAAGACTTTGGGCCACTGCAGCACAAGTCAGGGTGACAGCAAGACCCGAGCACTGCTGAACCCCATTCAGACTATGACTGCTGCTGTTCCTATGAGCTAGTCCCATATCCTCACACCTCTGAGCGTAGAATCTGGGAGATAACCTCAAGGGCACACAGTCCTGTGGACTTCACAGTGTCTCTACAGACAGCCAGGTATGCAAGGCACATGGCTTTGACCCTGAGGCACAGTGCTGGTGCCTACAAGTGATAGTACAGCTTTTAAGAACTGAGATCACATGCCAGGTCCTCAATAGGAGCTGTCTGGATGTCCCCAAATTGTCACTACTTTCGAAGCATTGAGATATCTGCCCCAGGTATGCCATCTCCCAGCCAGGGGGGCAGTGATGGTGATCTGAGCCTCTTGGGACTCTGAAGAGGAGGAGCTGCAGAAGGAAGAGGAAGTGAGGTCTGGGTGAGGAGAGACCCAAGAAGAAAGAAAAGGAAGCCATCAGGAGGGCAGGTCACTTCTCATCTCCAGCCAAAGCTGTCAGAGGCTCCTTTGTCTCCCCAGAGACTGCTGATGACCCAGGACAATGAGGACAAGGACTTTGGCAGGACCTTGTCACACCCCAACATCTCCCAAACCAGTGATTCCTTGTGGTGAGAGCCCTTCTCCCTATCAGCACATGACTGGGTGGAACCATTCCCCTGCAGAGCCAAATCCTAATTCTGGACAGTAGACATGGACGGGCAAAGCTACTTTTCTCTGTGCCCAATAGGGGTTTGGGCAGGAAGTTGCCTCTACACACAGGTAGGCTGTTCAACCCTGGGGTTCTCCAACTAGAGTCCCAGCCCTCTACCTTCTCAGGAAAAAAAATCTTTGACACCATTTATTTTCTTGATGCCAGTTTGTTTTCAGTTCCAGGCACCCTGATATGATGTTTAATATGTCCCTGGGGAGCAGGGTGAAGCCGCTGCAATCGCTGAGGTAAATACCTAATTAGGATGCTTCTGAAGGGCGTATTATTTACATGGGAGAATGTAGCTCGGGTGTCTCTGCAATTAAGGAGGTTATTATTTTCTCTGGTTCCGGCAGGTCTTGCACTTAAATATGTCATTAGTTGCAGCTTAAAGTATCTGGGGTACCTGGAAGGCACCTTCGTTTATTTTTAAGATGCTCGCCTATTACAGCATCCATACAGTGGAGCCACTAGGAGGAGGAGAGATGAGTTTCTATTCTAACTACACAGCTGAAAGACACAGAGCAGCACTCTGCAAGCATCCAGCTCAACAAGTAGCAATTAGTGATTCAGAGCCCGAAGGATCCATTGACTCAATCAAAAATGTGGTCTATCCAGGGCACAGCGCTCATCATTTTTAATTTAGTATTCCATTTAATCCTCAGCCTAGTACTAGAAGGGGACATTATTCCTATTTTATATTATAGATGGGAAAAGAGGCTCAGTGAAGAAACATGGTCAAAGTCACAAAGCTAATGAGAAGCCAGGCCACCACACCAAAAGTCCAACATAGGAACAGCAGATTACAGATGGGAAATCTATAGGACAGGTTTTTTTCTTTCCTAAGCAGGAAAGCTAAGCGGGGAAACTCAAAGTCAATTGGAGATGAAACAAAGACACCAGAGGAATCTAAAGAGTTTAGAGCACACGACCATATTAAATATTAAACACACCCCACTGTTAGACAATGAACAGAAACCCTCCACTAAATGCCTGCTTACTTCCATTGCTATTTCCCAATGCAATACCTCCAGCTCCTGGCCAGAAGTTACAAGGTTTGTCCAAAGGTAAGAAAACACCTGAATCCACAAGGCGGTCACCAGAACCAGATGCATTCAGATGGGGCAGATGTGGGATGCCCGACGGGAAGTCTTCAGTAAAATGACTGCTATGCACGCACCATGCATGTAAGGACATATGGCTAAGCAAGGAGAAAGGAATTGTAAGAAAACACCAAAAGGAAGTGTTAGAAATTAAAGGCGACATGACAGAAATGAAGAGTGACATTCAGGACTGGGGATGTCATTTGATGGTTGAGCGTTTTTCCATCCCCAGCATGGGAAAAAAATAAGAAAGGAAAGAAAAGAAGGTAGCAAAGAGGGTGGGATGGGGAAAGAGAGCAGAGAGGGAGGGAGGGGGAGGGAGGGAGGCAGGGAGGGGGGAGGGAGGGAGAGAATGCCTTTCAAGGGTTCATCAGGAGACTGACACAGTCAACTCAGGCAGCTTGAAGACAAGTCAATATTATTTCTATCTGAAATGCGAAGAAGAGAGGGAATGGCCAAGACAGAGTGGACATCAAGAACCATGGGGCAGGGCCTTCGAGATGGCTTGGGGAGTAAGAGCACTGCGGAGCCTGCCAATCTGAGTTCGATCCCCAGCGCCCACATGGTGGAAGGAGAAAACCAGCTCCTACAAGTTGTCCTCTGATCTCCATATGCACACTCTGGAATAAGTGAGTGTATGCATTCATGCACACACACACACACACACACACACACAAGCAAATAAAAGTAAAAAATTTCAAGGGACAGTGGGATAATATTAAAAACTGTTGCATGTGCATAATTAGAATGCCGGAAAGACAAGAAAAGAGAAAATGAAGCAGAAGTGTTCGAAGAAATAATGGTCACAATCCCAATAAACTCAGAATAAATGAGGAAGAACAAAGACACCCTCATATCTAGCTAGGTACACATGGCCAAAATACAGAAAATCAAGGACAAAGAGAAAACACCAGAAGAAGCCAGAGGTGGTGAAATGTCTGAGCTATGCACAAATGGGGACAAGTTACCAGCTCTACATGCCAGGATAGCAGGAAGAGAATGGAGCTGTAGACTTGAAGTATTAGAAGAGGAGCAAATCACCAACCATGACATTTTTATTCAGAAAAATTGTCCATTAAAAGTGAAAGCAAAAGAAAAGATTTTTTCTCAAGTAAGCAAGAACTCCTGGGGGTGGGGAGTGACAGTGAGCTCTAACCTGGGATCCAGCTGACTGTAGCTTGGTGTATGTCTCCCACTACAGGGAGTAGAAAAGTATCCATTAGGAATAGATGGAAATGCACAACCTCACTGGCAAAGCTTAAAAGTCTGGTACTCAAACATGAGGTTCAAGAAGTGGACTATACCAGTAACTGCCAACCCTGCCCCTCCAGCTCAGACACAGGGATCACCATTTGTCCATCCCAGTTTCCTCATCTGTAAAGTGGGTGTCAATGCTTTGAACACTGACGTTTGAGGGTCACTGTGAGGATCAAAGAGTTTGACCAATAAGAACCACTGGCATAGCATGGGACACAGAAAGACTTAATTGCTATTGTCCCTTGAAAGCCTTGGCTTTCATCCAGGTCTTCCCTAGGCCAGATATGCAATTGCTTCATAGCACGACCAGCTACAACCTGCTCCTCCAAAAGCCAGCTTGAAGGCCCCTCTCTTGTCCCATTCTGTACCTTAAAGTGACCAGGAGATAGGCTCAATTGCTTAACCTAAGAGCCCAGTGAACGGAGTCAGTTGAGAATGTGCTGGATTTGCAGGCTTCCAGGACTCAGCAATCTTGGTCAACTGCCATCTTGGAGAGTCAAAAGCCAAGGGCTGTGTGGGAGCAGGGAAGGTGTGCTTTGTAGCGTGTGAGTGAGCTGGTACTTGGAGAGGCAGAAGGAAAGAGCAGCCTGCCACCTGAGCTCAGCTGCACTTACTAAACTTGCTGCTATCGGAGCCCTTGCCTTTCCAGAAGGACTCTTGACCTCCAGAGTGTTTGAGTGGATCTCTGCTTCTTACATGTTGATAGCTCTAACTGAATGTTAATGTGTGGATTTCACACCAGCCTGGACGCACCTTCTGCATTCCTAGATCCTCCTGTGGTTTCTGGATGGACAAAAGCTTCTTGACGAGAGCCAGGTGTGGCAACACATACTTTTAATCCCAGCACTCTGGCAGAAGCAGCCATATCTCTATGAGGCCAGCCTAGTCTACATAGCAAGTTCCAGGACAGCCAGGGTTACATAGAGACACTATGTCAAAACAAAACAAAACAAAAAAACAACCTAATAGCATTCATCTATAATCTCGGGATTTGGGAGGTGGAGTCCAGAGACTTCAAGGTCAACTTGCTACACAGCAAGACTCTGGGTGAGGGGGGTGAAGAGTGGGGAGAAGGTTGGGAGAGAGGAAGGCAGAGATGCACCTGCTTAATCCTTACTTCCCATGATGCTCCTGCATCCAGCCTCATCCACTTCCTCTGACCCTCATGGCCCTTTGGTCTGAGGTACCCGTCCTGTGTATCCTCAGATCATAAAGTACTACTGGTGAGGTCTCTTATGTCATACAGCCTGGCTTCCCACACGCAGAGATGGAGAGGGTAATGGATGACTTTTGGAAAGTCATCTCAGGATATAGCCCTGACTTAAGGAAGCTGACTGGACCCAGATGCTGGTCTCATCACAAAGCTGATGATCCCTGAGATGTATCCAGGCACCTTAGGTCTTATGTATACCTTCCCGAACCTTCCAAGCAGATTAAGTCTCCCTGCCCTGGCTGACAACAGGGATGTCCCCTGTCCGCTTCTGAGTTCAGCCAGGACAGGTGGCCTTGTGCCTAGGGCTATGTAGACCAGGCTGGCCTTGTAGAGATATGGCTGCCTCCGCCAGAGTGCTGAGATTAAAAGTGTGTGTCATTCTCATTCATTTTACCACTGCTTCTCAGAAGTTATAGACATAGGGCTGGAGCGATGGCTCAGTGGTTAAGAAAGCTGGCTGCTTTTCCAGAGGGTGACCAGGACCTAGATGCTGCCCCATGCGGGCCACACAGGCTTCAGTGACTAGAGGCAGCCCTAACAATACAACGCTGTCCTGTTGACAAGCTAGAATGCATGGCAGATGGCTAGATAGCTGACAGCACTGTTGATTCAACAGCTTACCTGAAAACCTGTAATTGCTTCCTGAATGATGGCATCAAATGCATCATTCTATCACAATAAAGTCTTGAGCAGGTCTTATGGTATCATTTAAAGCATCCACATTCTTTATTTGAGCTTTATTAACATTAATAGCAGGCCATGTTCCCGGAGGAACAGTGGGACCTGCAAAGTCACCCTTTTCTCTAGGTGTACCTAATCCTGCCGAAGCCTGATTCTACCTGCTGTATCCGTCACCAGGGCAGCAGCAGGTGAGGGCCATTGTTAACAGCAATCACTCGAGGTTCCTAACAGCAACTCCTGTTACAGCTCTGGGACTTGGGGTGTTCTAACTGTGGTGGTTTGAGTGACAAATTCCCCCATGGGCTCACGTATCTGAACATTTGATCCCTTTGTGGGTGCTGCTTGGGGAAGTTACAGAACCTTTAGGAGCAGAGCTTCCCTGGAGGAAGTGCGTCATTGGGGGCAGGCTTGGGGTGTTTAGAGCCTCACCCTACCTGCTGATGCTCTTCTCTGCTTTCTGTGTGGACAAGACTCTGATTGGCCAGCTTCCTGCTCTTGCCATGCCATGCGTACCACGAATGGACTCTGTGACTCTGGAAGCATAAGCCAAAATAAACTTTCTCTCTTAAGTTTCCTTTGGTACTAATGTTTATCACAGCAACTGGGGAGTAACTCAAATGGTGTCACTCAGCCTTTAGGGGTTGGCAGCTCCCTGGGACCCCTCCAGCCACTCTGACCCACAGCCCTTTATCTTGGGCTGTTCACAGACTAAGTCTTCCTTACCGTCTTCATCAGCCCGAAGCCCTTGGTCACCTCCGCTGCCTCTGCCCCAGTTGCTCTTTGAAACTCTCCAGCTCCTTCAGCGCTGCACTTGGCTGATGCTGCCCCTGATGCTGGCAGGGCAGCACTTCGTGGCAAAGACCAAAAGATGTGCGAGAAAGTCTTTTATTGGGGCCTAGTATTGCAACACCAGGGTGGACCACACGAAAGGGACCCCCTAGGTGTTATAGAGTCAAGAGGTGTATGGAGTGGGTGTGGTATGCAAATGTGGTACTTAAAACTTGCACCACTCACAGTACAACTTCCAGTTTTGTCAAGATCCATCACAGGTGAGCACTAGCCCGGCCCTCACATCTGTCCATCACATGCTTTTTCTGAGTCACTGGGGGAGTGTACTTGCTCCTTCAGACCTGATAGAGGATGCCTTGGCAATGTCTGGAGCAGCTAAAGGTCAGGCTGTCTGGAACACCTGAAAGTGAGGTCACTTGGAGTCCATTGAGGCTTCCCACACTGCTGCAGATACGGCTGGAGCAACGTCTTCTGGAGCAGGGTCTGCAGCAGCTGTGGTTACCATGCCCCTTGTAGCTGGAGTGCAGAGCTATGGACAGGCCCTGCTGAAGTCTGTTGAATAGACAGACTCTCCTGGCCTGGTAGCTTCATTCATTCATGGAAGTATATCAAAAGGTGTTTGTGAGACAAAACTAACAAAGGCTTAGCTGGCATCTCAACGGCATTTGACTGTGATCAGTAGTGTTTAACAGGGTTTCATCTCTGCCCCCGCACCTCAGGGGAGAAGCTGGCCCCTCTAATCTCAGGTAAGGATGACAGCTGTAACCATAGAGACAATGCAGGGAGGAGACACAGTCATGACTTCGTCTGGAGGCAGAGCAGAATGAAGACATAGACTGTGTTCTGGACTCCCAGCCCCCTTTCCAACTTTCCTGACTCCACCAGAAGCCTGAGAAGTTCAGTCTGTCAGCATCTGCCTCCTGGTAAAGAGTACAGCTGAGGCTCACATGCATATCCCCAGTTACCACAAGTCGTCATACATGGAGAAACAAACTGCCCGTGGCTGTTGATACGGCTGACTTAGAGACTGCATGAGATCACTCCACTCATCACCATCCTCAAAGCACTCAATTACTCTTTTGTAAAGCCTGAGGCTAGCTTCTCTCACTTGCATAGTGTTCTGTACGCATGGCCTTTCACGGGTTTGCTCCAACTGACCACATTCATAGAGGGTCAAATTGTCAGGCTTGTCCATGTGAGCTTGGGGGTGGGGGGACATTCCTGGCAGTTTTGAAAGCATGCTTCCTTTTTGATAACAGTAAGTCATGACCCCAAAATTCCATCCCCTTTGTCTTCTGATGCAAAATAGGACAGTCATCAGGGTCATTGATGAACAATGTAGAAAATTGAGATCCGGCCCTGGCATGGAGGTACACACCTGTCATCACAGCACTCAGGAGGTGGAGGCAGGGGCATCTAAAATGTGAAGCAGCAGCAGCTTCACTTAAAGATTCTGCCAAGAAAGGGAGGGAAGGAGAGAGGGAAGGAAGGGGAAAGGAAGGAATGTCAAAATCTGACTGGAGGGCTAGAAATGTGGTTCATTGGGTAGAGGTAAATATCAGAGATAAAGCCCATGCCAGGCATACACAGGCCCTGGATTCAGGAAGAAAAAAAAGCCTGACAGTAAGGCATTTAGTACTGGCAAAGTTGGAGCCATTTATTTTTGACATCGTGAAATTAGTGTGTGTGATGTGAGCATGTGTTTGCATTTGTGTGTGTGTATGTGTGTGTGTTCAGTTGTGTGTGCATATGTGTGCATGCATGCAGAGGCTACTGTCAAGTGTCTTCCTCAATACTCCCCGCCTTGGGGGTAATCTAGAACTCACCAATTGTGTGCGGTAGCTGGTCAGTGAGCTCCAGCAGCCTCCCTGCTTCTGCCTCCCCAGCCCTGAGATTGCAGCCGTGCACCACCTCGTCCTTCTTTCTACATGAGTGCTGTGGATCTGAACCCAGCTCCCCACGTTGTTTAGCAGGCACTTCACTGACCAACCAAGCCTTACTTACATCCCTTGAATATCACTTAAAAAGTAGCCTACAGTTTTTGTGGCAAAGACTTGCCCAACAGAACCCTGAGCACTGGCTTTTAAAATGGCACAAAGTTGTGGGCTGGAGAGATTTCTCAGTGGCTAAGCATGCTGGCTGTTCTTCCAGAAGACTTGGATTTAATACCCAGCACCCACACAGCAGCTCACATCTGTCTGCAACTCCAGTTTCAGGGGATTGGATCCCCTTCTCTGTCCTCCATGATCACAGCATAACTATGGTGTTAAAGATATGCAAGCAGGCAATATACCTGTATTCATAAAAAAAAAGTGTGTGTGTGTGTTTTAAAAAGACAAAAACCTAAACCAAGTCTTCTACAGAGTGGGCCCATGGGAACCAGTGACTGAACACATTTCCCACCTGCCTGGGTGCTGCTCAGCTGCTTCCAACTTCACTGTCTCCCTCGGGTGCAAATGATGTCTCTGCATCTTATACATGCAAGAAAACAAATTTACACAGGTCCACTTTTATACTACTCCATGTCTGACATGAAGCAGGCGTTCCAGATGTATGCGATGAAGGAGGAAAGAGAGAAGCCTGGACTCCACGTAGCTTGGGGAAAGACTTCTAACACATGGGACAGCTGAAAGATGCCGCCCCAGCCATTTCCTGCTTTGCCCCAACTTATCTAAATGTACATGGAGATTGTACAGCACTATGTGGCCATTGATCCTACATTTCTCTGCTAATGAAGCAGCCCATTTTGCTCCTGTCTCCAAGGTTTCCGGTAATAATCTAAGAAGTCACTTAGGAGAACTAGAAAGTGGTCAGAGACTAAAGACTAAGATTAATTTGGGGGACCTAAAGGCCCTTAATAACCAGTTGTTGCTAGGAAGACCAAATTTAGTCATTCTCCCCAGAATGAGAAATTTCCCTGGGTTTCTCGGAGCACACTCAAGTGTCTTTGGAAATGGCTGATGCATGTATACAACCATCCACACTATCACCTTCCAGGGCACATATTATGGAGGGAGCAGCACCCAGGATTCCTTAGACTTAAACACTGTGGGCATTTGGGCAGTGCCAGGTTGGTGTTGTGGAGCCCTCTTTAATGAATGCATAATTAGCATGCTGTTGTCCTGCCAAGGGACACTGTTCAAATCCTTGAAAATAGTCTGTTCCCTGAAATAGGATAACCTTCCCTTCCAATGCCAGTTACCTTTTTTTATACTATTGACTCAGCCACAATGCCTATATGAAGAAAACAAGTCCCCAAAGAAATTATTAGTGTTGGCATAGCAACAATATGTTAATTGCATCTCCCCTGAACATCCCAGCAGGACCTCTTGGCCGAGCTTGGTCCAGTTACAATGCACTTAACAATAGAATAAAATTGTGTTCCTAAAACCGAAGCTACATTTCAGGCCCTCCCCTCCATTTAACCCAAGTTAATAGGGTTTGGGGGTGTCTAATGCTTCCATGCTGAAATCATAAAAACAAGCTGAGATTTGATCCACAGAATAGTCTTGACGTCTGGACCCTGAACATCCAGATCATTATCCTCTCCTCTGCCCCACCCCAGGCCCTCTCCACTGCACCTCTGAAGCCTAGTTAGTCGAAGAAAGGGGGCTCCCCAAGTTTAATGCAATAGCACTCAGGACAGCTACTCTGCTTTGGGATGCAGGTGATGGAGCCCTACTCAGACTGAGAGAGAGGAGGCAGCATGAATAGCATGCAGAGGCTCAGAGAGGAGCTATCAGGCTGGTGTTTTTGTATCTCAAGAATGTAGCAGAAGGCTAGGGTCTTGCCTGATCTCTGCTCTTGCATGTTTAGTCCAAGACCGGATCCCCGGGGTAATGGCTACCAGCACCCCAGGGAAAGGAGAGAGGAAATGGACATCAGTAGACAGGAAGACATGGGGAGAGAATGAATCTGGCTTCCCCAACTCCCCCAAAAGGGAAGGCCATTTATCCAGAGTCCTTCAGCAAACCATTCTTGCATCTTATGGGTAGAATCAAGTCACCCACCCATTCCAGGGCTTTTTGAATACAAAAAAGGTAAAGTCTCCACTGTATTAAGATGGCTGCCTAGGCCCAGGTCATGTTCTTCTCTGTGGAAGCTCCGGGTTATCTGAGAAACTCTGACTCAAAAAATAAAGCACAGAGTGACTGAGGAATATACCTGGAATCACATTCTCTGGCTTCTACACACACCTACATGGGCCAGGACACACCCACCCACACCCATGTACACACACACACAGAGAGACAGAGACAGAGACAGAGAGAGAATGTTGACTGATTTCAGCTGAAAAAGCAGGAGGGGACACCGTGAAATTAAAGATAGCTTAAACAAAATTGAAGGCTTCTTTCCCCTTTCCTTAGGTAGAAGTACAGAGCCCACAGTGCACCTGATGAGGTGGTCTGCTCATTGGGGCTTCTTCCAGACAACTATAAAGCACACCTGCTTTGGAATTAGCACACCCACACAATCCCCACCATTGCTTAATAACTTTATAGTCTTGACCCTGAGCCTCTCTCAGCCCCAGCTTCCTGTCTTAGAGATGGAAAGGATGTAAAATCCTACCAGAGCATAGCTGGAGGCTTCAGTTGATGACAGATCCTGAAATGCTTTGGGAGTGCTCGCGTTCTTTGCACTCATTTTTTTTTTACTATTATGTTTTTTTGACTGGGTTTAGCTACAAGGTGAAGTAAATGGGCTTCCAGACTAGTGCTGGAACTCGGGCGAGGTTCTTGTTGGCCCTCCAGCTCCAGGGACCAACCTGCCTTTGCAATCCCATTCTCACGGATTTCCTGCTCTTGCACGCAGCTGTGTGTGCCTAGCTGTTGCTGATGTGACACAGTTAACAATGTAACTAATAGCAAGTTAAGGGGAACTGTTGAAGGGTGTTCACTCCCAGCTGCCTCTCCTTGGAGGAGGTCAAAATTAAAAGATTCCAATTCATTGTTGGATTAAGCCCAGTAATATTTGATCATTTTTGTTACTGTCTGCGTTCATCCCATGGTCCCTCTAGCGAAGTCTCTGAAGTCTGTTTTTTGGAAGTTGGGGCAGAAGGCTTTGCTGTGAGCTTGCCTGTTTTTTAAAGATAATCCTTCGTATTTACAAATGTGTAATTTCCAAAGTGCTTTTGGATGCAGTGGGTCATCTGGATCCACAGTGACTCATCGGAGGGACAGATAATATTTTTCCCATTTTACAGATCAGCAGATTACTTTATGAGAATTGCATTAATTAGAATGGTTCTTCGGCATCACACAATCCTGACTGAAACGGCCTCTTCTTCCCCGCAAAGCTCCGTGAAGCAGAGAGTAGGGTGGGGCCGGTCAAGAGATGACGAGGGCCCTGGTCTAGATGGCAGTGCATATTGGAAGGGAGCGACTCAGTGAGACTGAGAGGCACTTTCAAACTTCCGTTTGCTGAAGAGCCACCCAGGAAGTCATAGGCTACGATTGGACAGGATCATGAATGCTTTGTGTTAATATCATTCTAATTTTTTTAAGATTATTTTTTCTAAATTTGATATATATGAGTGTTTCCCTACATGGGCGAATGTGTATGTACTATATGGGTTCCTGGTGTCAATGAAGAGGGGTTGGATTCCCTGGAACTGGGGTTACAGATGATTGTAAGACGCCATGCAGATGACAGAAACTGAACTGGGGTCCTTTGCAAGAGTAGCAAGTGTTCTTAACCACTCAGTCATCTGTCCAGCCCTATTGTAAAATTCTTGGTTATTGAACTGTGGTCTCCAGATCAAAGCCACCTGGAGCTTTTTAGAGATGCAAACATTCAAGTTCCCATTCCTACTGCTCGAAAACCAGTTTTGAGGATGTATAAGCCACGTAAACACAAGTAGAATTGAGAAGCCATCTCTAGAGTTCACCTTCCTAAACAGTGCCCCCAACCAAAACAAAATCAAGTCATTCGGAGTCTGTCTATGAACAGGATAAATCAAGCGACTGAAATAACCACAGGGTGAGGGTTATGGGGTGCTGAGAATATAACCCAGTACACCTCATTTTTGCTATGCTCAGACTCTGTGCTACACCCCAACCCCTAAAAACAGGTTTTGAATTAGTGTGACACTACCGACAACTCTCTGGTGAAGGCTGGATAATCAGTGTGGGGACAAGCTTTGTGAGGTACCTGCCAACATTTGCTGCCATCTGTTCAGTAGCTCCACAGACAGAATGCATCATCACGGTTCTGAAGCCTGGAAATAAGATCTCAGAAAAATGGGAGGGATTTGCCCAGGACCACACTGAACATTAAAGACAGAACCAGTGTCTTATCCAGGTCCATGTGATCCTCTCTTGTAGAACCTACGTGGTACCTGGGTTTCAGACAATCTGTAACAGCACTCCTCCAACATGCAGTATTAGCATCACCTGGAACATTGCTAGAGATGCAGTCACGAACTCACCCTAGAGCTTCTGAATCAGAAAGTCTGTTGGGTGGGGTTGGGGGTAGGTAGCTGCTGTGTTCTGCCCTCCACGTTGTTCTAACACAGAGTGATACATAATCTGCCTGCATATCCGCACCTAATAAAATGCAGGGGCAGAAGGAGGGCCAGGGCTTCTCTCCTCCCAGGAGTTCTAGTGGTCATGATACTGAGATGCACTTCTGCCTTCAAGGTTCTGAAAATCTCAGCACAGGTAACCCTCCAAAAAGGCAATGCCATGGGCCTTGATGCTTAAAGTATGTGCACATGCAACACCATGGGGCCTTGATACTTAAAATACATGTGCACGCAATGCCACAGGGCCTTCACACCCCCAGCAGCTGCTATACTTCTTGGACGCTTCTAGAAAGGCAGCATCCGGGACCCAGCCCTAGATCTGACCCTGCAGAGCCAGTGTATTAAGAAGTGCCAGATACACACTAAAGGTACTGAAATAGAGTGAACACCAGGCTTAACATCTTCATTCCTGAGCACAAAGTCCAGCTTCACCTCTTCCTTAGCCTTCCGAGTACAATTCCCATCCCGCTCAGTTCTGGAGTCAGTAGAACCCAGTGAGTCTTGGCCAGCCCTGGTCTCCTACTAAGGTCCTGTCCTTGACTCTGTGAAGTCCTGGGATGTGACATTATGCTGCAAGCAAATGAGCCATCAGCAAGCAAAGACAAGAAGAAACACTAAGTTATCCAGAATATAGCTGAGAGAAACATGAGGGAGACAGGGGCAGGAAGGATGGCGGTGAGGCCAGCAACCGCAGCCCAAGAAAACGGAGCAAAGGAGGGGAAGCAGGAAGGAGGAAGTGGATGACTTAGAAACTCCAGTCTGTGGACACCAGTGGCTGTGATCTGCAGGGCAAGCCTGATGGTACCAAACTCAATCCTAGTACTGGATTGGGGTTTTACCTTAGTCTCTGCATTGTCCCCTTGCACCCTGCCTCTGCCCTAGGCACAGCCTTAAGAGCCAATATTCTGGGCAGAAGACATGGCTCAGCAGTTAAGAGTACTTACTACTCTTGCAAAGGACCAGGGTTCATGTCCCAGCACCTGCATGGTGGCTAACAACTGTCTGAACTACAGTTCCAGGGGATCTAGCACCCTCTTGTGGCCTACAGGGGCACCAGGCATTTATGTGGTATACATGCATGCACACAGACAAAGCCGTTATAGACATCAAATAAAAATAAATGATAATGATGATAGTAATTAAGAAGTGGCCAAGGGAAAAGCAACCCAAGCTAAGTATTGTGAGAAGAGAACTGGCTGTGGTAAAACCACACAAGCTTTGAGGAAATCCAATATGTACCTGCCTGGGGCTTTTAAATCATCACTTTTTGATGGAAGCCACATGATATCCAGGAAGCCTTGGGAGATACTCCAGTAGCCTTTGTTAAGCTCTGTTTTCAACAGCAGGAAGTTGTGTTCTGCCAGGAGAGGATTACTTGTTCTCCACATTATGCCTGTAAGATTCCAGAAAAGTCTAACATGGTCCCAGCCCAGCAGGATCCTGCTTGTGAACTTTTCCATCCACCTGTCCTGGGAGATCTCTCTGGAATTCAGGTGTCCTCTTCAGCAGGGTCTGCCACAGCAGAATATCACAAGCTGGGTGATACATAGTCACCACCTTCAGTCAGGGCCAAGTGTGGTATGAGGCTGGTGGAGGCTCTTTTTAGCTAACAAATGGTACCTCTTGATGTGTTCTCCTGTGGTCCATGGTGTACACACTCCTGATGTATCTCCTCTAATACGGACAGTGGTCCTATTGGGTTAGAGTCCTCAGCATGCAAAATGAGAGACAATGGGCTACCCATAATGCAGTGAGACAGACTGGATGGGTGACCCATGTAAGGGCAGGAAGAATGGAGAAATAAGGAGCTTCCAGAAAAGTCTAAGAAATGAAACCAGTTCACTTGTATGATATCGCTTAGCCTTAATTAGTTCATTAAAAGCCCTATTTCCACACACTGATTAGTACTTTTATGTTTGGAAGGACAATGACTGAATGCATAACCCAAGGTTGAGAAGTAGGCTGTGATCACCGGGCAGGAAAAAAGCAAGACAAGCCTGTTAGGTGGTAAGCCATCCAGACCTTAGGCTCTTCCTCTGTACAGATTGAAGTCAATCAACAAACAAAAGAGCCCTCTTGAGAGGCCAATACATCTTAGATTTACAGTCCACCTGAATGTCACAGGGGCATGTGTGTGTGTCTGTCTGTCTGTGTTTGCTAGAGTGGCACTCTACTACTGAGTTATATTCCCAGACCATTTTTAACTTTATATTTTGAGACAGTGTCTTGTTAATTTTCCTGGGGTGACTTTGAGTTCACTCTGAAGCCCATTAAGACCTTGACTTTGTGATGCTCAAGGCTCAGCTGCCTGAGAAGTATAGAATTGTGTGTAGTATATAGCAGGACCAACGTATATGGTATATGTGTGTGCACATGTGTGCACACACATGCTCATTTTTGTACTTTTCATGGTTCTGTGGATGAAACTAAGGCCCTGCACAAACTAGGCAAGTGCTCTACCACTGAGCTACATTCCAAGTCCTATCTCATAGCACTCCCCTGAAACAGGCTCTCACTATGTAGCCCTGACTGGTCTAAAACTCATTAAGTTGACTAAGCTAGCCTTGAACTCACTGAGTTCTGCCTGTCTCTGCCTCCAAAGTCTTTGGATTAAAGGTGTGCACCACCACACCTGAGCTTTTATTTTCCATGTAGCTTTTTTATGATCAATTCTCTCCTATATAAAAAGAGGTATTATTCCAACAACAGTTAAAAATGGACAAAGGACTTCAATAGGGATTTCTTCAAACAAAATACTCAAATAGCCAACACCCACATGAAAGGGGAAATGAGAATCAGAACTGCAGTGAGATACCATTTTATACCCACGGGGATGGTCGTTATCAGAACAGGATCACTAGTCTAGGAGATGGTGGGAAGAAACTGGAACCTCTCCACATTGCTGGTGGAAACACAAAATGTGAAATAGTCTAGCAGACTCCCCAAAATTAAACATAGAATTACACATAATTCAGAAACTTCCCTCTGGGTACACGTCTAAAAGAATGGACTCAGCAGATACTGCATACTATGTTTACAGAAACACTGTTCACAAAAGACACAGATTGCACACCAACCAAGGAAGATGGATTCTGGTGCAAGCTGTGTCAGGACATTGTGCTAGGTAGTCCAGTCACAGAAGAACAAATAATCAATGGCGTGACCTCCTGAATGTGTCTGATCTTAGGAGCTAAGCAGCATTCAGTCTAGCTGGTACTTGAAGGAAGACCAAAGAACAAATTGGAAGAGTTGAGCAGCCATTACTAGGGCTTGGCAAGGAAGGACATGAGGGTTAGTGTTCAGTGGGGACAGTTTCAGTCTGACAGGACAAAATGTTCTGGAGGTGGATTGGGGGTGTCATATACTGTGAATGCCATTGAATTAAACATAGCATACTTAGTGCCATTGAATTATACACTTAAACATGGCCAAACTGGTAAGTTTTACATTATGTGCATTTCACCACAACAGCAAAAAATTTAAATGGGGCACTAGGCCAAGTCTAATGTGTCACCCACTCATGAAATTCAATGTGTCTTGGTGCTGACAGAGCAAAAAGAGTTCCTCCTTCCTTGCTTCAGTGGTGAAGAGATCATCAGCCTCTGCCCACCTACCCTGACCAGACCCAAGCACCTATTAGAATTCTGGCTTCAACTGTCTGTCATCCAGCCTAGAGGAGCCCAGAATGGTGGGGCAGGCAGCCTGGGCAGGACTTTTGTGATGCCTGGGAAGGAGATATTCTTTTAAGAATTGATTAAACTTATGTTTAAGTGGGGGGGGAGTATGTGCACATGTGTACATGTGCCTGTGAGGGTCAGAGCCAACAGACCCTCATGGAGCTGAAGTTACAGGGGGGGTTATGAGCCACCTGATGTGGGCACTGGAGCCAAACCTGGATCCTTTGCAAGAACAGCAAGCACTCTTAACTGCTCAGCCATCACTCCAGTCCCAGGAAGCACATCTTTACAAATCGATGTCCTTAGACTTTTGGGTGAGTCTTGATGTATTTCTGAGCTTGGAGAAGCGTCTCGGGCTTTGACTCAGGAAATCTTGGCTTACTTGCTTAGCATTTGAACAAAATCATAGAGTGTTTTAGGCAAAAATTGATTAGGAGATTTGATGTGTGTGTACACATTTGTGTGGATGCATGCATATGTGTGCTCAAGTGCATGGCTGTGTGGAGGCCAAAGATCAACACAGGCATCTTCTTCACTCTCAACCTTAGTTTGGGGGAAGGCCTATTTAGACACCCTCTCCATTATTGCTAGGAGCCTTAGCTGGGATCATCTTTGTGGATTCCTGAGAATTTCTCTAGTACCAGGTTTCTCCCTAATCCCATAATGGCTCTCTCTATCAGGTATCTCTTTCATTGCTCTCCCCCTCGGCCTCTTCTTGATCCCTCATGTTCCCATCTCCCATCCCCTCTCTTCCAACACCCCCTTCCAGTTTACCCAGGAGATCTTAACTATATCCTTTTCCTGAGGCCCTTATGTGTGTGTTGTGTCCCTCTTAGAGTCCCTCTTTTTTACCTAACTTCTCTATGGTTATGGATTGTAGCCTGGTCATGCTTTGCTTTACATCTATTATCCACTTATGAGTGAGTTCCTACCATGTTTGTCTTCCTGGGTCTGGGTTACCTCACTCAGGATGTTAAAATATTTTATCACTTTGAATATTTTGCCACTCTTGGAGTGTTAGCCTTATCAATTCTATTCCACTCTGATAAAGAATATGAATTTATACAAGGCAGGATTGTCTAGAGCAGAGTGTGGGCAGTGCCACAGATGTGCTTGTGTTAGCCTTGTTCGGTTCCTTCCCTGTTCCCCTCCAGGATGCACCTCCATGCCTTGCCATTTGCATGCTTTATTTTCTTTTTCTTTTTCCAATGCTGAGAATTGAACACAAGGCCTTTTGCTGAACAGACAAGCACTGTACCACAGGACACAACCCCTTGTCCTGTAAACTTTGATTTCTATCACTGCAAATTGATCAAGTTTCTTGAAGCTTCATTAGTGTTCCATGCACTAAGTATTTTTTATTAACTATTTCCAAATGATCTTTGATCAAAATATAGGGGAGACTCTTTTGGAAGAAAATCAAAATTCTGGTAAGTTTGCTAGACTTGGGCTGATTCCCAAAGCACAGGTAGCCTGCCACATGTATAGGTAGCCCACCACATGCATAGGTAGCCTGATACACTCTGGTACATGTATTGGTAGCCCACCACATGCATATGTTTCACATCTGAAGACTCAGCCAACTATGAATCAACAATATTTCAGAGAAGAACTATGTCTTTACCAAACATGTACAGATGCTTTTCTTTGTTCTTATTTCCTAACCAGTTATTATAACATCTATTGACATAGCATTTATTTTATTTTAGATCAGGGGTATCCATCATTTTTGCTTCTCTTGACTACAAAAGATGAAAAACTGCCTTGGGCCACACATTAAGTCTAGGAGTATCTAACTTACAGCCCTTGGATTATAAAGAGCATATATGTTTGAATGATATCATGACATGGTGTTGTTACCTACAAAGTTTGTGCTTAAGAACTATCCAATCAGTTCTCTCTCTCTCTCTCTCTCTCTCTCTCTCTCTCTCTCTCTCTCTCTCTCTCTTACACACACACACACACACACACACACACATCAGTTGTTTTGTTATGTTGGTTTTTGACACAAGGTCTCTCTTTCTCTATGTAGACCAAACTGGCCTCAATCTCAAAAAGACCAACCTGCCTCAGCCTACCAAGTGCTGGGATTAAAGATATGCACTATCATGCCCAGAAAATCTCATAGTGTTTTAAGTGTGTGTGTGATTTCATGTTGCACTGCATTTATAGTTATCCTGGGACACCCATGCTAAAGTGCTGTACATTCTAGAGGCAAGGGAAAGCACACTAAAGGACGTGCATAGGTTACATGCACCTGCTCTGCCATTTTGTGCAAGGGATTTGAGCATTCTTGCCCAAGTTGGGTGTTCACAGGGGCTCCTGGAACCTACTCAGTTTTACATTTCTGCCAAAGCTCAAGCATTTCTAAACTCTGATTAATGGCTTTTAGCAAAGGCAAGCAAACACACTCTGTGCCAGATTTTTTGTTGTTGCTATTGAATATGACTTCAGCTTTATCACAGTTTCTCTGGGTATATATAAAAATATTTGTCTCATTTAACAACTGCAGTTTTAATTTCAGATGGTTAGGTTATCACAGCTGTTCTGAATGAATTAGAAATTACAAGTTCATCACAACCAATTCCAGGGTCATTGCTACTAGATAGTTAAATTTAGCAAAACCATCATTTGTTTTATTATGAAATGGCCTACCACCAAAATGGATATTTGAGACCACAAAGCCAATTTTATCTGGAATTCCAGGCGTTTTAACTAAATCTGTGGTCATGTTTACATTCCTTTTGGATGCCTCATATTTGGCAGGATGAGCTTCCTAATGCCTTATTTTGAATCCATGAATTGGTTGAGAAAAAGCAAACCCTCTTTAGGGCTACCTGATCCTTTGCTTGACACAGCAGCTGGCATAGCCCTCGAGTTGGCATTGTCTGTCTGTCTGTGAGGCTGATCATCTGCCAGTCTGCAAAGCTATTCTACGGGGGAGGGGTGGGGAGAGCACGCTAGCAGTTATCAGTTCTCATTACACATATGCAGAAAAGCTTAGGGCTTAAAAAAGTGAGCAAGGAAGAATTTATTTATGGTAAAATATACATATTATAAAATTTCTCCTTTATTCATTTTTAATTTGTTTTTTATTATTTGTAATCAACATATAATAACTGGATGGGGATGGGAGAATCTTGGTAGCATAGCGCTTGCCAACTCCGCTCAAGGCCTTGGGCTCCACTCACAACACTGTAGAAAATACTGTGTACATTATGTTTGCAATGACCTAAGTCTAGTAAATTCACATTGCTGTTCCGCCTCATCGTTGTCTCTGGAGCTTTTTCCCATGAGTTCCTTTTATCATCTATTGTACTGGGCTTTAACTATATTTAATTACATGTGCACACGCGTGTGCGCGTGCACACACACACACACACACACACGCATGCACACGCACACACACACACACACACAAAGGTTGGAGGACAACTTGTGGGAAATGAATTTCTCCTTCCACCATGTGGGTCCCAGGACTTTAGCTTCAGGTGGCTGGGTGCGGTGACAAGTGCCTTTACCTGCTAAGACATCTTGCTGACTCCATCTGCTGTGTTTTAAATATGAAATGTCTCCCTAGGCTCACATGTTTGAACACTTGGCCCCCGGCTGGCGGCCTTTTGAGGAAGGTTGTGGATCCTTGTAGGGGTGAAGCCTCATTGGAGGAAGTGGGTCACTGGCTACAGTTCTAGAAACTTGAAAGCCCAGCCCTCCTTCCTGCTCACGCTCTGCTTCCTGAGTGTGGATGTAATGTGACCAGCTGGCCTCCTGCCCCTGCCACTGTGCCTGCTCCACAACTTATCTTTTCTCCCCGAAGTGGCCTTCATCAGGACATTTTATCTTTAACAACAGAAAAGTAATGAAAAATGCTACACTAAATGGAAACAGTAACTCTTTATATGCCCCTCCCTCCAAACTTCTGGTAACCAGTTACACTTTCTTTCTTTCTTTTGTTTTTTGTTTTTTGTTTTTTGTTTTTTGTTTTTACCAGACAGGGTTTCTCTGTATTGTTTTGGAGGCTGTCGTCCAGCCTGGCCTCGAACTCACAGAGATCCACCTGCCTCTGCCTCCCCAGTGCTGGGATTAAAGGCGTGCGCCACCACCCGGCTCAGTTACACTTTCTTTGTGGATTCCGCTACTCCACATGCCTCATCCTAGTGGGATCATATCAGAGTTGCTGCTTCACCACTGGCTCAGGGTCTTTGGGGGCTCATTATTCTGTAATGTGTGTTAGAGTTTCCCCCTTTCAAAGGATGAGTAATACTCCAGTGAGTATCAATAACACATTCTGCTTATCCATTCATCCATTCTTGGTAGGTGGACGGCTTCCTCTCTTTTGTGAACAATGCTGCTGTGCTCAGAAGTAGACCACATCTATTTCAGTCCCTGACTCAACTCTTTGGGGCATTTGGCCAAAGTCGGAATGGCTGGGGCAGATGCTCATTCTTTGCTGCATTTTAACTTTCTAAGAGGAAGTGGCAGACCATGAACTCCCTCCTGCTAGCCATCCAAAGCACTGGGACTTCAGTGCACCTCTTGTTAATGGTCTGAACGTGGATGCCAGCCGTCGTCTTGTGCATGCTGTGTTTGCTCTCTTCATGTTTGATTGGCATTTCCTTACTAATGGGTGATGACAAGAATCTTCTCTCATGCTTATGGGCCACGAAAGGTCTTCTCTAAAGATGTGTCTATTCAGTTCATTTGTTATCCCAAATGAGCAGGATTAATTTTAATGGGCACTCAATACAGATGAATCAAGAGCTCTGCTACAGTGAGCTAGATGACTATCCTGTAGCTGCTGGTACTGAACCATTCTCCTTGGGCATCCTGTCCAAAAGCTAGAAGCTTTGATCTTTGGCACAAATGGATGACTCCCCATCAGATTTATGTCTTCTGGTTTTTATGTGGACAGTGACTTCAGTCCCCTTGGATGTTTACAAACATCTATTTCTTGTGTCAACTACATGGTCACCATCAGCTTTCTTGAGAAACAGAAAGGCATTTAAGTCTCCTTTGGATGCACATGTATGGTCTTTCTAAATGACATGAAAGCATCACTAAGCAGAGCAAAGACTGGGAAGAGAGATGCTCTCAATAACTGACAGCTGTAACAATGTGGCCAAGAACATTCATGCTTCTCTGTCTGCTCAATGCTCAGCCTCTCTTTCCAACACATGTATATGACCCCTGTAAGCTCAGATCACTGTTGAATGGCAAAGAACCAGCCAAGGCTCCACAGAGGAGGAGATCCAGGATTGAGACTTTCCAATCCAGCCATCTTCTGAGCTGCTAGCTCAAGTTGGATAGATGCCTCCATTACTCTTGTTTCCTGTCTTCAAAATGGTCTAAAGATTTGACTTACTGACCATAGGTTTGCCAAAGTTAGAATCCAATATATTTGGAATTCAGATAACAGCTATTTTTAGTGTTCATGTGTCCTGAATTTAACTGGGCATCTTGGAAATTTTGTTTGCTAAATCTTGGCTACTGCAGATGGGGGTGGGGTGTGTCTGGCAGGTTGTAAGTGGTCTGGATAGAGTTACTAGCAGAAGGAAGCAGCTGGTGGGTGCACAGGGTCAGAGCTGCTTCTTGGCTGCCTTGTGACACGGGCTCCTTGGCTCTCAGGAACTCTGTGAGCCTTCATGCTTGGACTCTCTTGACTTGGTACCACGTTAACATCTGACTCAACAAGAGTCAGCAACCTCATGCCTACACCAATCCACTCTTAGCTTGGATTGTTAAAGATCCCAAGAAAAGGAGTTTCAGATGAGCAGTCTATTTGGGAAATAGGGCCAAAACACCTTTAAGGGAGTAAGTGAGGCAGGGAAGGTAAGTCAGTAAATGGGGTATTATCAATTAAATGGCTGTTGGGGCAACTAAACTGAGTCCTGTTAGAAACCCCTGGAAAGCTGCAGTTTAGGCTGAGGGCCAAGGAAACTGGGTTCGTTTATCTACTGACTCTGCTTGGCATACTGAAGGCTGCTCTAGGGGCCATGCTCACTAGTGCTTCTGGCTGGCCTTGGGCTTGGGTGGAGCACATCCCTAGTGTTAAGCAAAAATCCGTGTGTGCAGAGCAGACAGCTGGGCCCCAAAGTTCTGTGTGTATGTGACATAGAGGAGCAAATGTGGGACCCCAATAAAATCTGTCAGCTCCATGCTCAAGGGAGATGGAGAGTGGTCTTGGTAAGGTAGTGGACCTTACTCTATCCACTGCACAGGGTGAGGGTATCTGGGGATATATGACCTGCTCCATTGGCAGAAGCTCTGACCCAGGATAGCAATCACAAAAGGGGAATGTGTGATTGGGGAAAGCCCTCCTTACTAACCACCCATTCTGATTGTTAATCCAGACTATGTTTATATATGAAGCCAACTGTGTCCCTGCCTGGGTCAGGAACTTTCTAGAATATACCTAGTACCTCCTCTCTATCAGATGCTATGTTCATGGAGCTTTTCTCTTTTCTAGACTAAATCAACACTCCCAGTTTCTTCTTCACATCAGAGTTGTATTGTCAGAAGAAGCCCAATAAAGCAGCCATGGGTGAGGACTGCAGAAGCAGGGAACTTGTCTTCTCACTTGGGCCTGGAATCTTGCAAGCTGATAAAGCCAGCTGGCAGGCCCATGGGGCAGAAGCCCTGGCCCTAGCTAGAACCACCTTGTCACAAACATCAGTCAACACAGCGGGCTGCCGCCTCCAAGGGCCACTCAGAAGAGCAGCAAGCATCCCATGCTGAACTGCCCTTACTAACTGAGCCAGCTGTCTGGGAAATGCCAAAGTGAACAGTCTTCCTGGTGACTGGGGCAGCTTCATTTCAACAAAAGGAGGACAAGAATTCTGTCTTAGAGTCCATCTCTATCCCTCAAGACGGATAGAAGTCTACATTCAAGTTTTCACCAGGGGCATTAACAAAGATCAAATGACACAATAGAATTAAACAAACTAGTCACATCTAAAGGAAGCCAAGCACCAGGTCTGATGAGTAGCGTGTTTTCACCAGGGTCCTCTCACCCATCTTACTCCATTTCAGGAGAAGCAACTCACTGTATAGAACCCAGCCTACAGCTTAGTGCTACCCAGGAATTCTCTGTCACATAGACTTGGCTTTTCCTTTGTGCATGTGGTCTGTGTGTGTGTGTGTGTGTGTGTGTGTGTGTGTGTGTGTGTGTGTTGTCTATATGCATGTGTGCAGCTGCAGATGAGGGGTACTGTGCATGCACATGTACATGTGTGCGTATGGAGGCTACATGACCCCTCAGACATGGCAATTTTTTGACACAACATTCCTTTCCTGTTTCCTTTCCCTTCCTCCCATTATCTCCTGTCCCCTCACTGGGTGGCCTAGGCTGGCCAGCCAGTGAGCTCCAGGGACCGGCCTGTCTTTGCCTCTCAGGGGCTGCAATTACAAGCGCACACCACTGCCGGGCGTTGGTGGTGCACCCCTTTAATCCCAGCACTTGGGAGGCAGAGGTAGGTGGATCTCTGTGAGTTCGAGACCAGCCAGGTCTACAAGAGCTAGTTCCAGGACAGCCTCCAAAGCCACAAAGAAACCCTGTCTTGAAAAACGAAAAAAAAAGTTCACACCACCATAGTGCACATCACCATGCCTGGCTTTTTATTTTCCCTTTGTTGTTTGACCTGTTTGTAACTCCAGTTTCAGGGGATCCAACACTCTCACACAGACATACATGCAGGCAAAACACCAGTGCCACACAAAAAAAAGAATGCTAGTGTGTTAACCATCCATTTATCCTTTTGTATACTTCATGCAACAAATATTAATTGTGTGTCTGTGCTATGTCAAACACTGGTCTTTGTCCTTATTTACTGTCATCAGATTTCTCTCTCTAGCTTTCCCCTGCCCATACCCTCTATCTTTTGAACTCCACGCATGGCCAGTCTTCTGGGCTCCAGGAAGAGCCAGGCCTCCGTGATTTGTTGTCTTCTGTGACTGGAGTGACAGAGAGTGTGTGTGCGCACCCTTTTAGTGTGGCATGATCATAGGTGAGCCCCTCCTGACAGCTCCCCACTGCCCTTTGAGGCCGAGCTCTTTGAAGCCGGAGCCTTGGGTTGCTCGTTTGTAAGTGATGATAGGTTTACACACTCAGCACTTCTGCAGGAGCCTCTGACAACTGTGAGCAGATTTCTGCTGTCTAATCAGCCTGTGTTGGAGCCAGCATCTTTCTGCACAGTACCAGCCAGCAGCATCCCACCTTCGCATGACTCCCTGGGCTGTGGGATTGCGCACATCTCACCTTCAAAACTCACGTCATTGGACTGTGGCAAAAAATGTCTACAATACAGAGACTTGCTCTGTCAGACACAATGATTACAGAACTGACCAGAGTCTCTTGACATACCCTTGGGGTGTGTGGAATGCAACCAGAAGGAAGGCAAGAGGGGTAAGCAACAACAGATAAAGAAAGAGAGAGAGGGGGAAGAGGGAAGGAAGAAGAGAAGGAAGAAGGAAAAGGAGGAAGAAAAGAAAGAAAAACTGTATACACAAAATAACCCTGCTTTGACAGGCACGTTGCACCTTCTGTTTTGCAAAAAGCCAAGGGACTACTGCCAGAGACAGATTTTAGCTGCTGAAACCCTGAAGGCAAAGTCATTCCCAAGAGGGCTGCAAACAATGGGGTCTAGGACTTGGCTACAGTTTCTCTGCAGAGCTGGGAACTGTGTGGGCAATGGGTATTCGTGATGCTTTCCTGGACAGCAGAGATAGCTCTACCCTTGCCAGGTTCTGGGAGACAGCTGTTAAGGAAGAACGATGCGGGCTATTCTGAGGGTTTGTCCATGAACTGCACCATGTTCTCTCTAGTCACAGTTGAAGACAAAAGAAGGAAATGTGGATGGAGGGGACTGAGAGAGGAGTGACTTAACACTGGGTAGAGGGAAGTACCCCTTGCCTGTCCCTCTCAAAAGCAGGGCATGTGACATATGCTGCCCATGCCCCCAGTATGCAGAGAACACCCCAAAGTGTTGCAATGTGTAAGGATCTTGAAGAACAGTGCAAACCAGGAACCTGGGAGCCCCCTGGCATGCTGGGAATTAGGGAACACAGTCAGCATCAGGCTCACAGAGGAACTGCTGAGATGGCTTTAGCTGATCAAGTGCTTATCACAAAAACATAACAATTTGAGTCAGATTCCCAGTGCCCAGGGTTTTCTGTGTGTGTGTGTGTGTGTGTGTGTGTGTGTGTGTGTGTGTGTGTGTGTGTGTTTAGAGACAGGGTTTCTCTGTGTAGCTTTGTAGACCAGGCTAGCCTCAAACTCACAGAAATCTACCTGCCTCTACCTTCTGAGTACTGGGACCACCACCTGGCTGTCCAACGTTTTCTTAAAGCCACACAGTGAGGCGCCTATAATCCCAGCACTAGGGTCAATGACAGATGGATCCTTGGGCTTGTTGGCAGCCAGTGTAGCTGAGTCAGCAAGCTCTAGATTCAGTGAGAGACCCTGTCTCAACAAATAAGGTAGGGAGTGACTGAGGGAGATGCCCACTTTGTATCTCTGGCCTCCACGTGGACCTTCACACACATGCATGAACACATATATACTGGGGTGGGGAGGGTGGGGGAGAGAAAGAGGAAGGAAGGAACATGCTTGCCAGTTTCCATACAAAGTCAAGAAAGAACTATCAAAATGTAAATTGGGGCCTCAAGATATGAAAAGTATGAAACTCAGCATCAAAACAATTAAAGTATTTTTAAAGTTAACTGTGTTGCGCTGAGTCTTTGCTTAGAATCTTCCAATGACCTGGACATGGTGACATAGCCTGTAATCCCATATCTGGAGGCCAAGGCAGGTGACTCTTTGGTCCAAGGTCAGGCTAGGCTATGCAGCAAGACTCTTGTCTAACAGCACATGACAAAACTCTCAGTGACTTCCCGGTCAGGATCAGGTGCAGCACCTCCGTCATGGCCTATGTAGTCTGACAGAATTCGGCTTCTCCCTTCCCACCAGAGCTTCCTCCATTCGTCCCATCACACACTGTATTCTGTCCCAACTACCTTTGTTTAGTGTCTCACATGGCCCAGCTCTTTCCTGCCACAGGGCCTTTGCACTGGCAGCTTTCTCTGCTTCAGAGACCCTTCTGAGGTCTTCACACACCATAATATATGTAACTCCTTCTCATGTCAGGTCTTGTTCCAAATGTGACCCCTGGATGACCCCTTGATGATGTATCTATCTGAAGGACCCCCTCATCTGTAATGCTCCTTCATCTGAAATGCCCACCCCCTCATCTCACTACCAGAACCCCCAATTATTTCCCAGCACATCACCCTGTTTATCACCTTTATAAGAATTATCACTAATTTATATTTAGATTGGTTTTTTCTTGCTAATGAGAATGTATAGCATAAGACTAGAGACAGGTAGACCAGAAGGCCAGGAAAGGGGGAACTCAATCCACCCCCAACACACTAAAATAGTAGCACGGACAACCTGACAATGTCTGTCTCCAGTAGATTGCGTTGTCGGCTCCAGGGAATGTGTCGAAAGTAACATAAGTGCTCAGAATCCATCTGGTTTTTTTTTTTGAGCAGAAGTTTTGAAACTGAGCATAATGGGCTTGCATCTCTGTGAGCACAAAGCCAAAAATAGCACAGCCAAGAGATAAAAGAATGGAGAAAGATCTATTAGCTGCAGGGAGAGCAAGGGTCTTATTTCCTAAGCAATGGCCTTGCAGGCCATGGTGGCACACACCTGTAATCCTAATATTCAGTGGTGGAGACAGGAGGGCTGAGGCCCAGGCCAGACTAAGCTGTATAGTGTGACCTTCTCTCAAACAAGCAAACAAACAAATAGCAGCAAAAAGCAATACTCTTCCCCCAAACAAGAAGTGTGAGGATTTTATCCAAGAAAAATATATGTTTATATTTACATTTACTCCTATAGGGGCCAGCATGTTCCTGAGTGCAATCATTTCAAGGTCATAGTTCAAGAATGATAGATGATGGGCACATTTCTGAGCACACTCAGCCCTGGCTTACAGCACAAAGAGTCAACATCTGCATGACACTCTTAATGACTTTTCTCCTTCAGTTACCGGCACAGAACAGTCAGGCATTGAGAAGGCTACTCAGCAGGGACAAAGCTTCGAGCTCAGTTCTGGACTGACTCCTCCATGTTCCACAACCAGAATACATGATGTCTTCAAAAATATGGTCTTATCACCCAGTTCCAGTAAATAACCAAGAAAAACGGCAGTGGCCTATACTTGTGTCAGAGGCCTCTGGGGCCTCCCTGGCCAACAACAACACATAAGGAGGCATTCCATACTCAGCACTGTGATTTTCATTTAGTAACCTGTGGCTTCCAGGTGTGCACATTCTTCAGTGTAATGGCTTGTTCCTCTGCTCGGCCCTGTGGTCACAGATGGCTGCCACAATTCTAACACCACACATACCCGGAACAACACATACATAAAGAACAGTATTGGTGCCTCTTTAGCTTTTGATCTGAGAGAGGAAAACCTTACCCAGGAGACACTAAGATATCCCCCTTCTTAGTGGTCCCACAGAGCCAGAAAAGAGCACATATGGCCCAGTTTTGTTGCAATTGGGGTTGGGAGGGAAGAAGAAAGTACTTGGCCTTTGTGGGAGGCGATGAAAAAGAGTCCAAAAAGATCTTGGATATCCAAAGAGATTTTGGCACCACCAAGGATGTGAACCAAGAAATGCAAAACCAAATTGAAACAAATCCCCACCATCAGCAGCTAGGGCAAGGGTAGCAACTGGAAAACGCCCACTGCACCAGGACAAAACAACAGACCTTAGAAACTTGGGGGGAAGAAGAGCGCGCAACTTACGGTGGCTGAAGAGAAGAGGTGCTAGGGTGGTATATCAGAATTCCTTGTTGCTCTGGAGGTTTGAGTTAACAGCCCCACAAGTTTACAATGAACCAGGTGGTGATGGCCCCGACAGTCCACCTACAGTCATGGACAAAGTAGAGGTTTCAACCTAAGCGTCTTTCTGCTGGTTTTCTCGGGGCTGCTCACTGATTCACTGCCCTTATCTTTGCCTTCCTCCACCTGCTGATTTTTAAAACTCTCTTATTTAGTCTACGTGTCTGTGTGCTTTACCTGCATGAGTGTCTGAGCACCACGTGCACGTCTGGTGCCCAGGTCCAAAGAGGGCATTGGATCCCCTGGAACTGGATTTACATACACTTTCGAAGGGCCACGTGGGTTCTGGGAACCCAACCCCGATTCTCTGGAAGAGCAGCCGGTAGTCTTAACTGCTGAGCCACTCTGCAGCCCACCTTCTGATTTCTACAATTCAATTAGGACATCTCTGATTGTTATCAGCTGGGTACACCTGTTTCCTCTACCCCACTCCTTCCCATATTTTCTGTCTCCCGCACTTCCTTTTCCAATCTTCCTCCTGAATTCCTTCCTTGGTTGGGACCTGGGCATCAGTCTGGAGACAGCAGTGCTGTTTTACTGGTGTGTAGTTGTATCATGGATGAGGACCAGGATTCTCTGGGCATTCAGAGGATGTGCCGAGGGTTGGTGAGAGCTGCACACAGAGAGAAATCCAGATGTTTCTGGAGAGGGAAGAAGGGAATGATGAGAAGATGGTCAGCAGATGCAGAGACCATGACAGGAAGCAGCGAGAGGCACTGGAGGTACTTTGGGAACATGAGAGAAAAAAAAGGATTGATTTCCAACCCTCAATTCGGCCTCTTCCTTTTGTTCTTTCCAGCCTCTTCTCCTCTTTCTTGATCCTTCAGGGCACTGGGGCTACTGGAAACTCTAGCCTCTGGGATTAGGGACAGCAGGGAGGCACATCTCCTGCTCCTCCTCCATTTTGGGGTAGCCTTCTGCTCCTAACCCAAGAAAGGACATTCTTAAGGACGCCATGGGCTGCAGGGCCCAGGTGGGATCTCAGGTGGGCAGGCTAGCAGGTCCAGCTAAAGGATGTGCAATAATGCATCCACAGCTTTTAATTGATTCCAGACCCTGTGAACAGGGTAGCCACCTGGGAAGTGGTAATTAGGCTCCTGGCCTTGGTTGGGAAGATAAGAGCTGGGAATGCAACCTTCACATATACTAGCATAGCAGACTTTGCAATCCCTCTCTGCCTGTAGCATAGGAACCTTTTATTTTGTGGTAAATCTCCTAACTGAGAAGATAAGCCAAGCTTCCTGCTACAGATGCGCCCAACAGAAACACAGACCAGGCCCCACCACAGGTTTTCAAGCACAGGAATTTAATAAAAGGACTGCATATGCGGAGCACAGGAGCCCGGGGCACACACTTCGTCTTGTTAGACACAGGGAGGTGGGACGACACATCTATGTAGAAAATTTCCCAGCTGGTCTCCAACGTGGCCAGATCACCTCATCTCTGCCAGCACCAGGCAGAGTCCCAGCTGCTCAGCGTCCTCACCAGCACTGGATGACATCAGACTGAAAAAGTCGAGCACTCCATTATCTTGTTACGGTACTTCATTATAGCTTTTTTTTAAAGAACTTTTATTTGAGATAGGATTTTAACTCTGTTCCTTGGCAATCTTCCTGCCTCAGCCTTCAGCACCAGTTTCGTTAGTCTTGACTTCTACTCGCTGAATTGTAATTGTAGACTCAATGTGTGTTTTGTCACTGTGGATTGTAGCGGTGATTACTCACCACACATCCTTTGGCAAAGTTTCTGTTAAAATCTTTTGTTGATTTTTATATTGCTTTTTTAATTCATTTCACTTCTGTTGCTGTGGTAAAAAAAAAAAACATCCCGGTATAAGCAAGGTAAGAGAGAAAAGGTTTATTCTAGATTACTGGTTCCAGAGATATAGAGTCTATCATGATGGTGAAGTTGTGGCCCCAGGCAGAGTAGGAATGCAGGTAGAACCTGGAAGCTGGCTGGTCACACTGCATACACTCTCAGGTTACAGCAAGTGGTACCTGGCTGTAAAACTCAAATCCCACCCCTAAGTGGTTCTCCCCCTCTTCCTCTCTTCCTCTCTTCCTCTCTCCCTCTCTCCCTCTCTCCCTCTCTCCCTCTCTCCCTCTCCCTCTCCCTCTCCCTCTCCCTCTCCCTCTCCCTCTCCCTCTCCCTCTCCCTCTCCCTCTCCCTCTGCCTCTCTCTCTCTCTGAGACAGGGTTTCTCTGTGTAACAGTCCTGTCCTGTAACTCGCTTTGTAGATCAGGCTGGCCTGGAAGTACGTAGTGCTAAGATTTAAGGCTTGCATCAAACACATGAACCTAATGGGTTGGGGGCATTTCTCTTTTAAACCACTGCAGGGTCTTTTCTTATTATTGAATTTTATTTAGAGTCCTTTATGTTTTGCAAATTTGTTCTTCCAGTCTGTGGCTTGATTTTTTTTTTGTTTTTATGAGTGTCTTTCATTGTAGACACTCCAATTTGTGTGCAATTCATTTTATCTCTTGTTTTCTTTTGTGACTCATATTTCTTGTGTACCTAGGAGTATTTATCTAGCCCCAAATAACAAAGGTTTTCTCCTGTTTCATAATGTGAGCTTCTTGCAGTTAAGTATTTCAAGATAGATTTGGCATGTGGCATGAAGTCCCTTGCATTTTGCAGAGACATATCCAATACAGTTCCTTCACCCTTTGCCAAAACACCAGCCTTCCTCTGCGGACTGCTTTAGCATCAACATCACAAATCACTTGCGTATTTTTCCAGACTATGTTCTCTCTATTGTTGACCTCTATGTCTGTCCTATCGACTGTACCGCACTGTGCTGATCACTACAATTCTATCTACAATAAGCCTTAAAATCAGGTAGTATAAGTCTTAAAGTTTTGTTTTTTATCAATACCATTTGGGCCGATTTAGACACTCTGCTCTTTTATATAAATATTAAAATCACCTTTTCAATTCTCAACAGAAGCCTACTAGTGTTTTGATTAGAATTGCATTGAATCTGGAGATCAATAGGGTGGCGGAGGTTGCGGTGGGGAGGTACTGGCATGTTGATAGGTTCCATTATTTCCAGCCCGTGAGCACAGTAGATCTCATTTAAGACTTCTGAGGTTTCTTTCATCAATATTTTGAGTTTTCAAGCTTCCAACTCTCACACGCTATTTATCCCTAAGTATCTCTTGGTTTTGGTAAAGCTGTAAATGGCATCATTTGAATTTCTTTCAGTGTTCCACTGTTCATTGCTAACATGTAGGGATGCAATGAAATATGTACATTCTAGCATGTTGAACTAGTATCTTGCACTCTCCTAAACTCTAATAGGAACTAGAAATTCTCTGAGTTTTCCTATGTAGATATAACGTTGGCTGTTTTAAGTTCTTCTTTATCCTTCTGCCTCTTCTCTCTTTCTCCCAACTCTTTATACTTACTATATGTTGGCTATGAGTGGTGAGAACAGACATCTTTACCTTTCCCAGTTTGGAAAGAAGCATCCAGTCTGTGACATTAAGTGTAACAGTAGCTACAGATTTTTGCAGACATTCTTTATTAGGGTGAGGAGGTCCTTCCTAGTCCTAGTTTGCTGAAAGTTCTTGTCATAAATAGATGTTCATTGACCTTTTAATACATTTCTTTTACACTTAAATCATCCAGAGATGGTCTCTGTTTCAAGTAAAAGTTCTAACTGGTTTAGCAGCTTTGTAAGGTTGGGCAAGTTCTTCAATTTCATATGACCCAGGGTCTAAAGAGAAGGCTAGGGATGGAAATGTTAATCCTGTTAATTTTACTACCCCAAAAGAATAGAAATGTGCTTGCTTGAGTAGCACATGTATTAATATTGGAGTGGCCCAGATGGGTGGTTCTCAACCATCCTAATGCTGTGACCCTTTAATCAGTTCCTCATGTTGTGGTGAGCCCAAACCATAAGATTATTTTGTTGCTACTTCACAACTGCAATTTTGCTATTGTTATGAATCATAATGTAAATATCTGATATGCAGGATATCTGATATGTGACCCTGTGAAAGGGTCATTTGATTCCCCAAAGGGGTCACAACCCATAGGTTGAGAACCATTAGCCCAGAGACTAGCATGACCCTCCCCCCACAAGAGTGATATTCAGAAGAACAGCCATGGCAATCTTCAATACTGTCCACTGTGTTATAGAAAAACTCTGAGTTGATTATTTTTCTTATATCTCGTCTTCAATAGACTTGATGATTGTATTTTATTATACAAATAACTTAGACACATTGTAAGCAACCTGGATGAATCTTTAAAACATGAAGACGGTTGAAGGTGCCCTGGATGTCTCCATCTTGAGATTAATTACCATTAACTATTTGGTGGCCATCTTCTAGGGCTCTCTTCATACTTGACCATACATACATGATTTCACATGAACGAGACCCAAATACGCATGCTGCTTCATCACGGGCATGTGGTCACTTCCTCTCTCCATCCACATATATAAAATTCTACTCCATCTTCCATGGCTCCTTGTAGTGATTAGGCACCACTGAGTAGCTCTCACATGAGCTCTGCCGTGTTATTGCAAGCAAATATTTGTAGCTGTGATGGTTTGAAGTCTCATCTAAATTGGGTGCCCACACTGGTCTCTTCAGTGACCGGCTGATGGCAGTGACAATCAAGCAGGCTTGGTTTTAGCTGCTGACTGTCTGTACACAGCCTCTTCTGGGACCTCGGAATGCTTTGAAGAAGGACAGAATCCAAAAGCAAACCATCCAGGAGTGAGCATTCCAAGAACTCCAGGTAGAACCCTAAGCACTTCTCACAACAGGTCCAGAGGTCCTAAGGCATCGCTTCTGTTGGGCTGTATTGGCTGAAAGAGGCACCAAGGTAAGTGAGCCACCAAAGCAAGCAGGCCACTGAGGAAAGCGAGCCACCGAGGCAAGCAAAGCGAGCCACCCAGGCAAGTGAGCTAGCCACCCAGGCAAGCAAAGCGAGCCACCCAGGCAAGCGAGCGAGCCACCCAGGCAAGTGAGCTAGCCACCCAGGCAAGCAAAGCGAGCCACCCAGGCAAGTGAGCTAGCCACCGAGGCAAGCAAAGCGAGCCACCCAGGCAAGTGAGCTAGCCACCGAGGCAAGCAAAGCGAGCCACCCAGGCAAGCGAGCTAGCCACCGAGGCAAGCAAAGCGAGCCACCCAGGCAAGCGAGCTAGCCACCGAGGCAAGCAAAGCGAGCCACCCAGGCAAGTGAGCTAGCCACCGAGGCAAGCAAAGCGAGCCACCCAGGCAAGTGAGCTAGCCACCGAGGCAAGCAAAGCGAGCCACCCAGGCAAGCGAGCGAGCCACCCAGGCAAGTGAGCTAGCCACCGAGGCAAGCAAAGCGAGCCACCCAGGCAAGTGAGCTAGCCACCGAGGCAAGCAAAGCGAGCCACCCAGGCAAGTGAGCTAGCCACCGAGGCAAGCGAGCGAGCGAGCCACCCAGGCAAGTGAGCTAGCCACCGAGGCAAGCAAAGCGAGCCACCCAGGCAAGTGAGCTAGCCACCGAGGCAAGCCTCCATGCAAAGTGAGGAGAGACAGACCCACCTCTCAACTGGAGAATTCACACACACACACAAAATGCACGCCCAACTTTAATGTACCATTTCAAAGAATTTTGAGCACCTATTGCATACCACATGTTTTGTAAGTATTGGAGATGCAGAGACTGTACAGAGCTCCTTGTTTTGGTCCCGAGGCTTGAACCTGGGAATTTGGAAATGTGAGGTCAGTGCTTTACCACTGAGCTACAATCCTCAGCCCTCCTCTTATGTCCTATTGTGAGGCAGGGTCTCAGTTGTCTTGGTTGACTCTGAACTCACTCTGTAGTAAAAGCACACCTTGAATTTGGGATCCTCGAGCTTCGGGCCTCTTGAGTAGCTGAGCTCACAGGCTCAGGTCACCAGGCCTGACTCAACATGCCTATGTTCATCAAACTTATATTTTATTGTCTGTCTGCAGACAATAGGTACAGCAGCAAATAATAAAACTAAACAAACATAGGACTGACATTAATTACATATTAATAAATGTCCCTGTCGCCAACTCTGGAATCCAATTGTTCTTGGCTTTGAGTACCATGACCCTTTCTGCCCTGCACTTCAGGTGTTGCTATTCCAGCTGGCATTTTCAGCTGGGGGGGGTCATGCCATTTCTATCCTAGTCCCTTCTGATGGTCACACGGGATGCATGCATTCAGCAGTGACTATACAGTAGGGTCCTAGGAGCATGAAGGCTGAGTTTGATAATATGGCTTTAAATCATATTTCTGCCTACCTGCTGTGTGATTTTGGTGACCTCATTTCTCCATGCCTCAGTTTCCCCGTCTTGAAATGGAGGAACTGGAGCTAAGACTAAATACTGCTCAGGCTTATTGGGGGAGCTAATATTTGTGAGACTCTTGGACAGCACCTAGAATACAGCAGGTCATAGCCTGGGCTCTTCAGGATCAACCCAGAGCCTCCAGTCTTGAAGGAATTGAGTCAGCTTTTATCACAGTGTCAGAAAGGGGGGAATCTGGGAGCCATGTGGAAATCTGAAGCAGCCAGCCACCCACATACTGGCCTGTAGCCGTGTGCATGTGTGGGAGCTAGGCAGAGCCTCACACTGCAGCTCCTTGCTTCCAAATAACGTCCTTGGTGACAGAGATGAGCAGTCTGACCCACAAGTCATTTCAAGGAAGACACACTGACATTCCCCTCGGGGGCTGAGGCAAAGTCACTCCACCACAATTACACCCCAGGACGGCAAAAGGGCTCTGAGAGAGGCAGGAACAAGTTCATTAATAATTCACACGGAGGACTTCATATTTTCCCCACTGGAGCTTCGTGGTACAAGGGCAGAATTCAAGTCCCTGAAGCTGAGTAGCCTGGGACAGTGACAGCCTTGCTGAATCTCAGCGTCCAGCCCGCCATCCAGTTTATGCATGTGGAGTGATGTGGGTCTCGTCTTTGTCTCCCGCGGGTCATTAAGCCACTGGTTTACCTCCTGTGCCTTCTAGCCTTGGAAGTAGGCTAAGGCCAGCCTGGGAGATTATTTGCAGGGAATTAGCGTGGGAGAGAGCAGGATTAGAGCAACCTTCCATCTAGGGCTCAGCAGCTCCACCTGCCAGGAATAGGTGCCACCTTCAGCTGAGGAGGAGGGCAGCTGCTCTCCATGGTTAGGAAGGACAGAGGAGGAAGGGGTGGTGTCAGTGGGTGGAGCTTACAGGCGAGCTGAGGCGTCTGCTGAACCTTAAAGCAGGCAGGTAGTTTCCCGAGCCTCTCTCCCTTTCCCGGGAGTGTGAGTCACTTCTGCAGGCCACTCACAGTTACCTGGGAGCCAGGAGACCTGGGAAGTCAGGAGCATTTTCTGTTTTGTCACTCACTCTAGGACCTGCCTGGGCCTTTTCCCACTTCAAAAGTGAACGGGCTGGAACAAAAGACCCACACGAGCCCAGCGGTGTCGCAAGCCTGTAATCCTAGCACTCCGGAGGCAGAGGCAGGTAGATCTCTGTGAGTTCGAGGCCAGCCTCTTCTACAAAGCTACAGAGAAACCCTGTCTCAAAAAGCAAAACAAAACACCACTCACAAGCAACCACATGCTTGAAATGGCACCATTCAAATCAGAATAGAGGCAGATGAGAAAGAGCCCATATGGGATTTCTACTGGGTTGGAAGCAACAGCTCCAGCAGCAGCAAAGGAAGATCTCTGTCTCTGTCTCTGTCTCTCTGTCTCTCTGTCTCTGTCTCTGTCCCCCCCCTCTCTCTCTGTGTGTGTGTGTGTGTGTGTGTGTGTGTGTGTCTGCATACATATAAGTATATGGAGGCCAGAGGTCAATGTTGGATGTTTTCCTCAATGAAGTCTACTTTATTTTTAAAATACTTTTATTTAATTTTGTGTGTATGTGTGTGTTCCTGAGTGTATGCACATGCACCAAATGCTTGCAAGAGCTGACAGAAGTCAGAGGAGACATCAGATCTCCTGGAACTGGAGTTACAGGGAGTTGTGAGCTGCCTTGTGGGTGCTGGGAACTGAACCTGAACCTGGGGGTGAGCAGCAAGGCCTCTTAACTGCTGAGCCTTTTTTTAAGGCAGGGTCTCTCATTGAACCTGGAATTCCTGAATTAGCTGGGCTGACTGACCAGTGAGCTCCATCCAGGGATCTGCCTGTACACACATACACACACACACACACACACACACACACACACACACACGCACGCACGCACGCACGCACGCACGCAAACCCACACAAACTCACATATTTGCATGCACACATTTAGAGAAAGAGAGAGCATGTGGGAATACACTGGGATTACAGAAGTGTGCCATCACTTTTCATGGGTTCTGGGGATCTGAATTCACGTCCTTACATAGTAGGCACTTTACCAACCAAGGCATCTCCCCAGACCCCTCACACACAGGGAGTCTTTACAACTGAATGAATGAATGAATGAATGAATGAATGAATGAAGCAGTAGTACTGTTTTCTCCCAAAGCCCAAAGACATAGACATGGTATAACTAACTTCTAAAGGTTAATTATATAATCCACAGAAAATGAATACATAAGATCAAAAATATTCAAATGTACTTTAAGTAACATGAACAGTTAGCATTTATTGAGTATTTATTCATTAGAAACTGGCCTTCTTGGTTTATAATGACAACCTCACTCTACCCTTCAATAATACAAAGGAGATAGTGTTATGAACCCCAACTTACAGATGGAGAAACCGAGGCACAGAAATGGTCAAAACTCACCTCGATTATTCAAAAAGCTTTTGAAACAAGGTCTCATGTAGTCCCAGATGTCTCCAAACTCAATATGTAGTCAAAAATGACCTTGACCGTCTGACCCTGCCTAACCTAATACATGCTGGGATTACAGGGGTGTGCCGACACATTCAGTTTATGTAGTTCTGGGAACTAAAATGCATTCTAGGCAAGAGCTCTGCCAACCGAGACACATTCCCCAGCCACCTCCCTCCCACCACTTTTTGAGACACAGATGTTCTGTGTTGCCCAAGTCGGAGTCAAATTCCAGAGTTCTGATTACTCTACTGCCTCAGCTTCCTAGTCATTGGGTCTACAGACGAGTGCCACCATACCCAGCCAACATTATCATCTTGCTTCAGACCAATGGACCGACAGCTCCTAACATTGCACAGAGGTGGTCAGAATGGCTCTAAGACCTATGAATACCATGTGTTGCTAAAATTCCTTCCCTAGGTAAGATGCAAACAACATCTAAGGTCCCAACGACAAAGCGAGGTAAAATTCCGCCAAAATTCACCCGGAGAACCAGAGTGTATTAAACATACTTACAGAGCCAATGTGTGAGAGGTTCCTGGCAGGAGTAGGGGTGACCTTAAAATATTCACACTGGAAGGTCTGCATCCAGCAAGAATAATAACTTCCCCAAGACTGGTTAGATAGAGCCCAACCCCCATCCTTCTCCACTTATATCCTCTAAGATCCTCCCCAAGATCACATGAATTACATACAGCTGTTTGGGAGGCGTGCCTGGATACTCAGGTGAGGGTCCCATGACCCTCCCCACTGGCTCCTTCTATGAGGGAAGGTAACAGTCAGCAGCTCCGCCTGCGATGATCTTTTGGCGTGGCCCGGCGGCAGAACTGAATATGGCGACACTTTGGCTCAGAGGGTAGTCCTGTACAACAACTTAGCTACTTAACTGAAGCAGTTACTGTTTTCCTGAGGCCCTGCCTTCTTGTCCACCAAATAAGGTTTGAGATCTGTACTCCATGGCTTACATCATTAGAACCTTCAAGGTTCCCATAATTAAACTGTTAAAGGATTCCCAGGAATGAGGACAGAGATGTTGACATCCATGAGCCACCAGCAGAGTCTGAATCAGATTGTAAATTGCTCTCTGAAATTTACAGGGTATTGGGGAGGGGGAAGCAGACTTTGAAATATATCCTTTTACATGCTCTGTGACTTTTAGATATATCATCTCCCACAACACACACATACCCTAGAGACAGGGTCTCACTATGTATGTAGCTCAGGCTTTCCTGGAATTCACTATGTAGATCAGGCTAACTTTGAACTCACAAGAGATTTGCTTGCCTCTGCTCCCCTGTGCTGGGATTAAAGGTGTGCACCACTACACCTGGCTTAGATACGACTTTTTTACATGAAAAGTTAGAGTCTTAACGCTAGGCGTGGAGATACATCATGTAATTCCACCCAGCACTCTGGAGGCTAAGACAAAAGTGTACCAAAAATTTGTGGACAGCCTGGACTATATATAGATCCAAAAAGCCAAAATAAATATAAAATAAATAATCATAGAAACACTTAGCTATTTTATTTATTTACACACACACACATACACATATTCCAGTTGGCCAAAATGTTGACTTTTGTTTGGTATTATTTTAAATCTTTTCAAGGGAGGTTGGTAGATGTGGTTCAGAGCACTTGCTATTCTTGCAGGGGACCCTTGTTCTATTCCCCGTATGCACGGGGGATCTGATGCCATTTTCTGACCCCCTCAAGCCCCAGTCGTGTATGCAGCGCAACTGCATACAAGTAGGTAACACACACACACACACACACACACACACACACACACACTATAAAATCTTCTCAAGAATAAAATGGACAATGGTTTTATATTTAGAGTTACAAAACGACCGAGCCCCATGAAACAGGGGCAGAGTTAGTAAGTCTAGGGTGTCCCTTTTAATCTGAAGGAAGCCTTTGTTTTATGGCCAATTTGGACTCCATCAGAACCTTTCCACTAGAGTCTGTCCTTTTACCAAGCCAACTGTCTTGATACCTTTCTACTGAGTGTCAACTGAAGAGTGACATTGAACACTCAAGGTTCAAAGGGCCAGAGGTGCCCTTTAATGTGCTTCTGTCACTGGAAGCAGGAGTTTGGGAATTCCTTCTCTTACAAGATCAGTAGAAGATTGAACACATCGGTAATTGTGGGGGTGAGTTTAACTACCGTTGTCCGTTACTTTTTTTCTAAAGAGAAAAATGTCCCTTCAGAGGGATAAAGGTCCCGGCTGTCCAGGGTGTCCTTCATCTAGATAGAGAAGAGGAGGGAATGGGGCCAGGCAAGAGAGTCAAAGGTCACAAGGATCCTGAAGCTGAGTAACTATTGCCTCCCTCTCTCGTTCTTCATATGTCACCAATGTTCTATCTCCTGAGGTTCAATGGAATTTATGGGTTGGAAATTTTAAATCCAATCTGTCCTATCTGTGTTCAGGATTTTTTGTTTTTCTGTTTACAAAACCTTCAGAAATTCAAACTCAACTTTCTCTGCTCTTCAAAAGGCCTGGCTCCTCTCTCTCCCGCCCCCTCTGTCTCTCTGTCTCTCTCTCTCTTCCTTTGCCCCCTCTCTCGGTATATGTGTGCATGGTGTCTGCATGTGTGTGACAGTGTGTACATACTCCATGTAGAAGATGACAGCTAAGTTGGCAGCCAGTACAGGGCTGGGTTACAGGTGTGTTTGGCCACATGTGGCTTTTTATGTGGGGACTGTGGATTTGAACTTTGATCCTTCCTTATGCTTGCACAGCAAGCATTCTTATCCACTGAGCCTTCATCCAGTCCTCTGCTTAGTGCTTTTCTTCATGCCAAGAAAAGAAAAAAATTTAAAGCAACTTGGTTTCATGGCTTGAAATATTTCCATTCAATTTGTCAAGAATCTTGATTTTTTGGATACTGCTGCTTGCCAGTTATTTACTGGTGCAGTTATGGAGTGTTTTGATAATGCTGAAAAGTTGTCTGTCTGTCCTATGTGATCCCTTTGGCATTTCTATGGGGTGAGCAGGGCTAGTATTAGCTCCAGTCTATAGATGTGAGGGACTGAGTTTTAAATTTGGGGGGATGAGTCAGCGGTGGTACACACCTTTAATCCCAGCACTTGTGAGGTGGAGGCAGGTGAATCTCTGTGAGTTTGAGGCCAGCCTGGTCTACAAAGTGAGTTCCAGGATAGCCAAGGCTGTTACACAGGGAAACCCTGTCTGAAAAAAAAAATCAAATAAAATAAAATTGGGGGTGAGTGCAATCTCCATTCCTGATTTCTATGCAGTGGGCATCTTTTACTCTGCAAATTCTAGAAAAGCTAGCTCAAACAAACTAGCTGAAATGGACAAGCAAGACCTATTGGTGTTTGTAACTAACTTCCTGAGGCACTTACGTGACAGCACCAGCTTGGAGGCTTTCTCTCTGATCCCTCCCTTTTAGCTTTCTCCTATGGTGATTGCATTCTGGGACAGACTGTTTCCCAGGAAGAGGCAAAGATGACTCCTTTCCCCAGGGCTAGATCCCATCAAATCAGTAGCCTAATGGGAACTGGCATGTTCTTTCCCGTATGGTCAGGGTCTGGAGATATAATTCAATGGGTGAGTGTTCACCTTGAAAACCACACACAAGGTCCTAGGGTTAGTCTCCAGCACACACATACAACACTGTGGTCTGGGCCTGAAGTCCTGTGACCCTGGACTGAGTAAGGTTAGACCAATCACTGTGACTCTACCTTCAGTCACATGCTCAGCCCTGGAGCTGAGAGTGTGGTCTTCTGCTTCAGAGCAGGCAAGAGATAGCTTTCTCGGAGCGAAACTTAGCGTTCTTACCAGCAAAGGCGGAAATGGATATTGGGTAGGTAAAAAAAACTGTGGGAATGAGTCCATTTACATCCATGGTCTCCTTAGGCAAGTGAAGTAGAGAAATTTTGTCCAGGAAGTCACAGGCAGGTGTGACTCCAGATCTCGGGGCTCACTTCCACATTGATGGAGAGAAACCCAGTTTCACTCACAGTGCCTCTGCTCCCCAGCTCCAAACCTGCTGTGAGAAACCCTGCTTGTCTCCATGCTCACTCCCTCCATCTTCTGAAGAGCACCGCTTATTTAGATAGCGTTCTCAAGTACAATCGAGCCACTGTGCAAAATCTCTCCTGTTCTTTTAGATTTTCCAGGAGTCCAAGAGAAATCCCAGGGTCCAGTTACTCTCCTGTCCCTCCATCCCAGGCTGGCCCTCCCTGTGCCAGCTATCCTGCCAGAAGGAGGCATGCCCTTTCTCGTCATTGTGCCTCTTTCCATTGTCATCCAGGGCTTTAAACATGCTAGGCAAGCAAGACAAGAGCTCTATCACTGAGCCACATCCCCAGCCCGGTGTCTATGCTCTTAGCATGTGATCATCCAAAGCCAGGACTACACCTCACGTCTGCCTCCTCCAGAAAGCCCAGGACGCTCCCAGAGTCAGTTTCTGAAAAATGGTTCTGTCTGGCACCGGTCCCACTTTGGGGGTTTCTTGAGGGTTAATATTCCACAGGCCAGGTGGACAACAGACAACAGGTACTACTCATGTCTATTTTTAACTTTTCTAATCATAGAGTGTACAAGAAGCTATGGGTTATGGGGCATAGATGGAAGTAATTCCATAAGCATTGTGCAGGACATAGATCTGCTCTGGGTTATTTTGCTAATCAGTGTGTTGTCTGATTGCTTTATAGAATATGTTTTTGTTGTTGTTTCCTGGTCTGTGGTCAGATCCATTTCCCACTCCTCCACTGCCTCATCAGAATATGCTTTAAAAAAAAAGATTTATGGCTGGGTGGTGGTGGTGGTGATGGTGCACGTCTTTAATCCCAGCACTGAGGAGGCAGAGGCAGGCGGATTTTTGTGAATTCGAGGCCAGCCTGGTCTACAGAGCACAAAGCTACACAGAGAAACCCTGTATGGGTGTTTTGATCACATATATGCCTGTGCACATGAGGCCAGAAGAAGGCTTTAAATGCTCTCGAACTGGGGTTAGAGAAGGTTGTGATCTGTCATCTAGGTGCTGGGAATCAAACCCATGTCCTTTGGAAGAGCAGCTACTGAGCCATCTCTCTAGTACAGAATATGCCTTTGAAATGGCTTCTTCCAATAGTGCCCTTTCCTAGCCTAGCTGCTCTGCATTTCCATATTCCTTCTGGAGATAAATAACTACAGATGAAGTCATGGATTTCATTCTCAAATTTGTATGTCTTCTTTGACTTCTAGCCCCAACTTCAGGCTGAGAAAAGTGAGTTGGGTAAGTCAGAGTGCTAAGGATTTATCACCTCCATTGTTCTTTATAGACTTCGCCTGTTCCAAGGAGTGTCTCATTTGCTTAGGTTATTTTACAGGAGAGAGAGTTTAAAGGGAAATTGCGGCAGGCTAGATGGCTTGGAGGGGAAAGGTGCCTGCCACCAAACTTGACAACTGGAGTTCGATCACTGGGGCCTATATAGGAGAAAACCTATTTCCAAAAGTTGTCAACTGACCATATGCAAATCTTGTCACAAATGCTGGTACACAGACACACTCAGACACACACACACACACACACACACACACACACACACTTTTTAAGAGGGAACCTAATGTTTTTCAAAGCCCTATATGAGTTTTTTAAAAGCTGATTTTAAAAAGCTGCTGAGTTTTTAATGACTCCAACTAATTACCCTTTTCTAATGATTACATGTTAAGTTGAAATAATCAGTTTTACCACCACGGAAAAGTACAAATAAAGCTGATTTATTATAAAGAAAATGTGGTTTCAATATGAAATTACCCCCAGGGGATGGCCATTTGTACAACAAAGAGGATCCTAGTTCAGGTCTGTGGGAGGCAGATAGTAAATTGATCCCATATAGGAATGCTGTTTGCAAGTGCCAAGTTTCTGTACACGGTTTCCCCCTTAGCTGAAGAGTGAGATGAATTACTGCAGTATTTGTTTACACCCACTGGGTGCTCTTGGCAATGAGGAGAGAGAGGGCTGAGTGGAGGATGGCAGGCAGCAGTGGGGACCCAGGAAGGCATTCATTGGCCCGGTCTTACATTCATTACCTACTCCCCAGAGTGTTGCGTTAAAACATGGCAGGTCCTCAACAACACAGTGAGCGAGGCATGGATGACAGAATCAAAATGTAAACAGGGACCTTATCGATTATCTGATCTAACGCCAGCCCCGTCTCCACTTGACAGGCAAATACACTGAAGATTCAAGAGGCCCGGAGACATTTGAGCATTCCAAATCTGCAGTCAACCCACTCTGCACGGACACCCATCTATTGTCCCTCATCAAGCTTGTGAGGGCAAAAACCCCGAGACTTCTGCTTGTTCTTCAAGCACCTCCCTGAAGACGTGCTATTGTCTCCGATCTTCTTAAAGGGCAATGGCTCTCAGATCAGAAATGGAGCGGAAATAGATTAGATGACATTATGGCGTTCTCAAAGAGGGGGCCACTTACGGAACAATGATGTAGGGTGAGGGTAGCCAGACTCTGCAGCAGGCCATGCCTTCTGTTCATCCTTCCCCGTCTATCCCCATCACCTCCTCCACCACCTCTTCCAACCCACGGCACACCAGCATGTGGATTTTCCTTAAAGTGCTTATTCAGTGGGACAAAAGCAAAAGGTTTCCAGAATTATAAGCTTTGTGCTTTGAAAAAAAATGTCATCTTCAGTACGGGGGGAGGCTCAAGAATCTTCCCTTGGCCATTTGTATATATACCTTTCTAAATGGCCTTATATCCTTTTCTGCATCTTACTGACATTCTGTTTGTGGGGTTTGTTTTTGTTTTGAGACAAGAGTCTTACTATTGAGTTCTGGCTGTCCTGAAACTCACTATCCAGACCAGGTTGGCCTCGAACTCACAGAGATCTGCCTGCTTCTGCCTTCCGAGTGCTGGAATTAAAACGATGCACTATCATGCCTGGCCCTTTACTGATATTTTATTATAATACAATGCAAACGTTTTTCAGGTCAGGATTAACACCATCGAACTCCCACCTGCCTCTGCTGGGGTTAAAGGTATGCGCCACCATCTCCCAGCTAAATTATTATTTTTTAAGAAGGTTTAAATATTCACAGTGTGGCCAGTACACATTACCTAAGGGCAGTCTTTAGCATCCCTCCTCAGCCCCTCCCTCCTCACTCAGCCCCGCCCCCTCTGCCCCACCCTCTACAGTCACACAGGGAATTAGAATGCAAGTCGAGGTGAGCTGAGTACAGGGGCCTCCTACTAATCACCGCTGCCTCTGCCCATGCTGAGCTGGTAGGTTTCCCCTTGATTTCTGATTTGCATTTGACATTAGTCCTTACCTCACTGTAGTTCAGAGGTGGAAATCTGGACATACTAAATCTGCCAGGAGCAGTTCTGCATGCCGCAGAAAAATGCCCCCATTGCGGGACAGGCGAGCCAGCAAATGCATTTTGAACAGGCGAGGCCGAACGTGAATTAAATCCCAGCCTTAACTAAAGTGACCACTGTTCCTATTGTGAATGGAGTAGGCAAGGAACAAGGAAAACCCCAGAAATAAACAGATCCTGGGGCTTCAATCCAACCGACAGAAGCTTGGAGGTTTCTTTTTCTGAAGGCAGGAAATGGAATTTTTGAACTATTTAAATCCTATTTTCCCAGCTATATAATACTGTCTTCCTCTTTTCCTATTTCTGAGCCAGCCCGTTTTCTTTCTTTCTTGTCTTATTTCTCCCTCGCTCCCTGCTTCCCTCCTCTATCCCTCCCTCCCCCTCCTTTTTTTGTAGAGCTGGGAATGAAATGCATGGGTCTTACACATGCTGGACAAAAGCTCTACTGCTGAACTAATGCCAGTGCCTACCTCCTTTATTTATTTATATTCATTCATTTTGAGATAAATGCATTTGCTACGCAGCCCAGGCTGGCCTTGATCTCTTAATTCTCCTGCCTCAGCTTCCTCATTGATGGTATGTACCACCATGCCCAGCTCCTGCCATTAGGATGGCTCTAACAGTCTTGGCCACTCTTTTTATTTTAATATATCTTCATTTATTCCAAGTTCAATTAGTGCAGTCCATATACACATGGGTGTGTGGCAATTTACTGGTGCGTGGGCAGCCAACCAGTGGCCAAACCCCCAAGGAAAACTACTATCTCTCTCCTAGCAGCCATCAACTGCCAACTGCCCCTCAGGTTGGGGTGGGGCCTCATGAACCCCTTATTCATCCATGCTGGGATATTAACAGGCTTCATCCTTTGCAGGTAACCACAAGGGCCTTGAGTTCGTGAGTATAACAGCTGTGTCACTTCCGAAAGACAGCATCTCACAGCGCTCCTCTCCACCCCCCAGCTCTTATGCTCTTTCCATCCCCATTTCAAGTGTTTGCCCTGAGCCTTGGGGGTTGGGCATGGTTGGTATAAAGGTTCCATTTCCACCAGCTATGAGTCTCTGTACTAACTGATGCACACTGCAGAAAGAAGCTTCTCTGACCAAGGCTGTTGGCGTAAACACACTTAAGAGGCATTTGACAACATGACCCTTTAACAAAACAATAATAGCCAGTACCTATGACCTCCGCAGCCATAGAGTTTTAACCAGATTTATAGTGCCAGGTATGATTCCCTCTTGTGGAGTAGACCTCAAACTCAATTAGAAAACCATTCATTACTCCCATAAAACTTATGCCACTATTGCCCCAGTGGGCATATCTTGCTTGGCAAGTCAGTATTGGATCCAGAACTAAATAAGACCACTGAAGTATTTTCTCCCCCAGAAAGCTGAATAGCACCTTCCATCACTGTGAAAGCTAACCAGCAAGGGACAGTCTCACGATAAATTTCTTTGTCTTGCAACCAAAATGTGTGATGTCTCCATCAATAGGTTCTTTCCATCTAGTTATGGTGAAACCAAGAGCAATGACGCTAGCCTGTGCTATTTTGAGTCCTCTGGTGTCTCCCTGGCAAAAACTTGTAAGGAGGTGTCCCATACATCACTAAAATTTTCATTTACTGACCCATCTCTTCTGGGAGAAGCATTGTGTACCCATGCAGGGTACCTGTGTTCAAACTACTTTTTTAATTATATTTTAAAATTAGCTAACAAAGAATTGGGTTTCCATAGGTCTTTCTCATGCGTCATTTTGTTTAGCCCATTATATCACCCTTCCCCTCCCTTATACCCTTTTAAATATTTAATCAATTGTAGTGCAAGTGTGCGCTTGGGGGTGCTCAAATTCTGATTCATGTCCTTATTGTGTTTTTTATTTCTTAGTGATTGGCAGCTGGAGAAATTCTGAGCCTGGGTCTCTACTCCCTCATCTGTAAGGTGGGCAGCCTGTTAGATCTGGCATGGGAAGCTGGAGGATTAAATCAAAGTAATGTATGGCAGATGTGTGGCACATGGTAAATGCTTCAATCCAAGTCCTCTAGGCAAGTGACCAAATAAAAACACTGGGCCCAGTATATTAAACAACGCATAATGCACTCTGTCATTATGGCTTAGTTTATTTTCTGTCTTTCATTGATTTTTGCAGAATTTCCAACAGAAGTTCATCCTTCTGGAGTGCCAGGGATAACCAGGTTAATATTGACTTCATGTCTCAGGAAACTCAAGGCTCGTGCCTGGATGGGGTTGTAATGACTGCTGTAGTTCTTCTTTTCCCCACTATGACTTTTTTGTCTTTATTTATTTTGGTTTTTCGAGACAGGGTTTCTCTGTATTGTTTTGGAGGCTGTCCTGGAACTCGATCTGTAGACCAAGCTGGCCTCGAACTCACAGAGAACTTTTTTGTCTTTAATATTTAAAGTTTTAAAGAAATATTTTGTGTCCATTATTTTTTGCTGTATGGTGTGATGTGTGTGTGTGTAGGCATGACTTAATTCTCGCCTCCCATAATGGGTCTCGGGGATTGAACTCAGGTCATCAGGCTTGTGTGGGAAGCACCTTTATCCACTGAGCCATCTAGCTGGCCAGAAGAGCCTTTTTCACTCCAACCCTTTAAAATATTTTTGGATTAGCATACAATGTAATGGGTGTCATCATGGCATTTTCACATAGGAGTCATTATACTTTGTTCCCATTCATTTCCTTCCCCAGTGACTTCTGTACCTGTGACTTATTCCCTTCCTGTGCCCAGATAGTTCCCTCTTCTGCTTTCTTTTAAACATGTTTTTATTACATTAACCTTTTTATTTTATGCGTGTATGTGCACCTACACACACCATGATATGCATATGGAGATCGGAGGATAAGCATCAGGAGTTAGTTTTCTCCTTCCACCATTTGGGCCCTGGAACTTGAACTCAGGTTGTCAGATTTGGCAGCAAATGCCTTTACCCTCTGAGACATCTTGCTGCTCATCTTTTGCATTCTTATTGTATGTGTTTTGTGACCTTCTCATCTCTCACCCCTTTAAGATCTCTTCCTCCCATCTCATGATCCTCTTGTTAGTTTCATGACCTAAACACACACACACACACACACACACACATACACACATACACACACACACAAACCACACACACACACACACACACATAACCCTAGGTTATGTATATTCAAGAATCTTTAATTTGTTTGAATATTTCATGTGTCATAATGATTTCAGATTTCATCTATTTTCATGTAAATGTTATGATTTCATTTTTCTTTACATCATAGAGTTCCACTATGTGCATGGCCACATTGTCTTTCTCCTTATCTAGGTTGGTTCCATCTCCTGGCTATTGTGAATAGCATAGCAATAAACATGGTGTGTAGATATCTCTATGGTGTGCTGACTTAGAGTCCTTCGGGTGTACTCTTAAGAATGGTATAGCTGGATCATATGGTAGTTTTTTTTTTACTTATTTATTTGTTTTGGTTTTTGAAAAGTCCTACATTTTATTACTGGAAAAAGCACTCTCACAATTTAAACATGATGAAGTTTCCATGTTAGAAATGTTGAACTCCATCTGGTAGGACTGATTGATTGATGACCACAATTCAGTATAAGCTCTCAGTCTCACCATTGTGAGACTCCTTACAGACCCACCTTTGTTCTCCTCCAGTGTCTTCTCTTGGATTTTGTTATCAGTTTCCATCTAAATCCATTGAGGAACAGGACGATTTTGCTTTTGCTTCTTGGCCAGGAGTCTCTTGATTCTTATGGTGAGAAGCTGAGTCAGGGGAATGAGACATGATGGCAGATGAATGGAGAAGACTCTGTGTGTGTGTGTGTGTGTGTATGTGTGTTAAAAATCTCCATATTGACTCCCACAGAGACTGTATCAGTTTACATTTATGTCAGTAATGAGTAAGTGAAAAAGGGTTCCTCTTTCCATGCATCTTCACTAGTTTTTGAAGTTATCTGTTTTCTTGAAAACAGCCATTCAATAGTGACAGGGAATCTGAGTCGTTTTCATTAGCATTTCTCTAATGAATAAGTGTGGTGATTAATCATCTTCATGCTATTTAGAATCACCATGGGAAGCAAATCTTTGGCTATGTCTGTAAGGAATTGTGTTATGTTCATGGAGGTGGAGAAACCCGCCTATTCTATAGTCTGGGATCACAGATTGCATTAAAAGGAAGTGATTTGAGATCAAGCGATTTGACTGTTTGTTTTCTAACTGTAGATGTAATGTGACCAGAAAACATAAACTTCTACCTCCACGACTTCCCTGCCATGATGGATTGTGAACCCTCAAACCTTGAGCCACATTAAACCCTTCCTGGTTTGTCAGGTTTTTTTTTGTTTTGTTTTGTTTTGTTTTTGTCACAGCACAACTAGCACGCTAAGAGTATTGAACAATTTATTGCATACTTATTTAATAACTTGTACTTCTTTCGAGAACTGCATGTTCAGTCCATTAACTGACTTAGTGATACATGCATTTGATGAAGTATTTGTGTATAAATATAGGAAAATTCTCTCTAAGGGCACTATATATATATATATATATATATGTTTATGTACAGTAACTTTTTTTGGTTTTTTGAGACAGAGATCCCCTGTGTAGCTTTGTAAACCAGGTTGGTCTTGAACTCACGGAGATCTTCCTGCCTCTGCCTCCCCAGTGCTGGAGTGCTGGGATTAAAGGCATGTGCCATTACCACCCGGCCAATGTTTCATTTTTTAAAAAAAGTTAGATATTGCCAAAACTGATAACATAGGATATTTCTACTCATGTTTTCTTGTACTTAAACTTTCCTATAAGAAGTGTTTGCAGCTTATTTGAGGTGTAAATAAAAGGTTGATAGGGGTACGTGTATGGAATAGAGAGCTCTAAGTGAGTCTTACCAGTAAAATAAAATAGGATCAGTCCACCTTTACTGTAAAATATATTAGTAATTACAAAGTCCATTGGTCTGTTAGCAATATGACCCAACCATCTCTTTCTTTTCTTTCTTCCTTTCTTCCTTCTTTTTTCTTTTTTTTTTTTTGGCAGCCATCTTTATACTCAACTTTTAGCATCAAGAAATGCTTCTTGTATAAAATCCAGAATTCTAAGTTTTAACACTGCTTCATATACTTGTCCACTGGTTTAGAAAGATGGGTGACATTTCATTCTCTTAGAATAAGCCCACCGCCCAAACTTGTCAAGATTCAGGTATCTCACACAAGGCCTATTTCTTCTGGTGGCAGGTCATTTGCCACGTTTCCTAACTTGTCATCAGTCTCTTCAATCAGGAGTTATAAAAATGCCAAGAAGAGTAAGATGAAGACAGAGACTGCACATTCAGTTTTGCCTGGATCCACCAGGGGGCAGTCTGTGGAAATAGTGCTGGAAGGATCAGAAGCCATGGATGGACTCCAAACCAGCTCATCTCTCACTGATCCATAAAGATTTTATGAGAAACTGCTAGAGACTACATGGAAGCATTGCTGGATAAACATGTTTTTAAGATGCTCATGCAGCCCATGGATTTTCTTTGTGGAATGACAGAGGGCTGTTTTCTCTTATTCTGTGGAAAACAGCATACACACAACTGTAGAGAGAAGATTCTTTAAGATGATGGCATTATCTCATTGATCAAATTGGAAAGCTCGCTGCAGTCTATGTGGTAGACCTCCATTAGGCCACATGGCAGAAATTCCGCTGTTGTTTGGAAGACACTGTGAGTAATACAGTTGAAAGATGCTTTAGAGGTCGTGTCTAGAAGCTGAAACGATAAATGAGTGCTTTTTTGTAGGCGAAGTGGCATGTTAAAAGCTCCAGCTCACCAGTAATGAGCTCTGTGACTTTGAAAAGCTATTTAGACCCCTCAGAGCAAGTTCTTTTCAATTTGAAAATGGAGATGACACCTAGCCTTAGAGTCATAATTCAGTGCCCAGAAGGCAATGACTGAGTGTGGTGTTTAATCATGAACATGTGCTGAGTGCTTCCTGTGCACATACTGAGGGCTTTGGATGGTTCCTATTATTGACCCTGCAAATGGTGCCACCACTATCCTCACTGACTTGAAATGTTAGGGTAAGGTCACTCACTGGTCCTGTTCACAACATTATGGCCATGGAATTTGAAGTCCTCAACTCTGAAGTCTTCACTTTCAAACCTATGCTTATGAAGTAGATATCTATCTTACCTCACAGCATGGTCTATATTTTGATAATAGTTACTCAAATCCTCACAGAGTACTTTCCCTATCCATAGCTAATTTTGATAAGAGCATCACATTAGCCATGGAAGCATGTCATAGAGGAAGGACCCAAACTGTAGCCCTTTAATTTTTTTACTAGTAAGTACCATCCAAGACTGTCAGGCCTGCTGCCTTGATCCTCAGAAACGACTGAGATTATTGTTTCAGCAAAGTACCTTGATTCTTAATACGGCCAGGGAGAGTTTCTTCAGATCGTATCTGAAGAATTCTGATAGCACAGGAAAACTATCCACTGTGCTGGACATGGTAGCACACACCTTTCTTTAATCCTAGCACATCTCTGTGAGTTTGAGGCTGGCCTGGTCTATCTACCCAATCCCAGGCCAACCTGGGCTATATAGTGAGACTCTGTCTCAAACAAAAGAAAAAACAAAACAAAGCAAAAAACTATTTCTCACTGTTGTGGCATTAAGGTGTTTCAAAGGCTTGAGTTCAGTTCCTGGGACCCACATGGCAGAAGGTGAGAAGCAACTCTTAACAAATTGTCCTCTGACCTCCACAAACGCACGATAACACACACAAATGTAATTTTAAAACTTACTTTTTTTTTTCTTTTGGTTTTTCGAGACAGGGTTTCTCTGTGGCTTTGGAGGCTGTCCTGGAACTCACTTTGTAGACCAGGCTGGCCTTGAACTCACAGAGATCCACCTGCCTCTGCCTCCTGAGTGCTGGGGTTAAAGGCGTGTGCCACCAACGCCCGGCCTTAAAGCTTACTTTTAAGGACTATCACATTCTGTAACACCTATCGTGGGTAAGAACTGGAGGGTAACCAGTGGCAGACTGGAAGTCTCAGTTTCCTCATTTGTCAATGGGGATTGTAAGTTGCCCATACTGCCCGCAACTGTGAAGCCTGAGGTAATGCATGTGAGATGCTTAGCACAGCACATGGTACAAGCGAGACTCAGTGAGGGCTACTACATGTTAGGGGCTTGACTTTTTTGTCTTTAACAAAACAGAAACAAAAACAAAAAACCGGGGGCGGGTATTTCCATTAAGTGAACCAAGTCTGTCAAATGGAAATAATTACGGTTGTAGAACCCATTTTCCCCACAGGTAAGAACAAGTTCTAATAGGTTGCCCACACTGGTTATGTAACTGGACTCCATCCTGAGCTCACTAAGGAAGCATTTGTCCAGGGGCATATTATTCCACCCACTCCAAACTGAACAGCCTGAAAAGTGGCTGTTTCACAAAAGAACATCTCAACACTCAATATAGTGAACTTGGCCCTGACACTCCTAAAATGTACAAGCTAAGGGGGTGGATGATCCAAGTGAACTGACAGTCAAAGTTCCTTGGCAAGGACAGTTACAAAATCGTGCTAGCACGTTACTTAAAATATGTAACTGCTAATGCTTTCTAGCTTAGAAAGTCAGACTGAGATCACTACAGCTCCTTCTTTTTCATCCATTCCTCCACTAACAAGCCCCCTCCACATCAATCATTATTTTATCTTTGCTTCTGGCCTAAACAGTAAATATCAGGTTTACTGATGGAGTGAGGCTTATGAGGAAAACACTTAACAGTCAAAACAGGGGGCTGAAGACATGGCCTAGTGGTTAAGAGCTCAAACTGCTCTTCCAAAGGACCCAGGTTTGATTCCCAGCACCCACATGGAGGCTCACAACCATCTGTAATTCCGGTTCCAGGGGATCAGATGTCCTCTTCAGACCTCTGTGGACACCAGGCATCCACATGGTGCACAGACATACATATAGACAAAACACTCATACACATAAAATAAATCGTAAGAAACAAAGACAAACAAAATCCAGCCCAAATGGAAGTCCACAGGCTATATATAGTTCCAGAGTAGAAATCTTCAGGGTTAGTGTTATTTCATCAGTCCAAGCCCTGGCTGAACCGGGTTGAGTTTAAGATACCAGCTGGAGGATGTCCCCTGTGGGGCTCACTGGTAGTTGCCGGAACTAGGACCATCGAGGAAACCTGGTCCTTGAGCAGTAATGCACAGGCATTTGTAACAAAGAATTAGCCCATAGGGAGCCTGTGGAGGGTGGGCCTTTAAAACGTTAAGGAGTTAGAAAAACTGGAATAAGCTCTGCGAAGGAAATTAGAGCCCAGAACCTGTAGGTCTTAATAGGTACTGATGGGTGAAGAAACAGGTATCCATCCATATGTAAGTTTTCAAATTTGTTCACTAAAAGGACACACGGGAGTGACAGCACAGCTAAGCCCAGCATCACTCTCAATTCTAAACCAAGATGGTTGTGGGGAAATGTCTGATTGCCTCAGAACTGGGGTACCGGATATTCTGGATGACACTTTGTTGCACCAGAAATGTAAAAAAGTATTCCAAGGAGAAAGGAGAACATGTCCAGATACTATAGCTTGCCTGAAAGTACACAGGAGTGTAGGGGTTGGCCTGGACAGGGGTACCTGGGACAGGTGAGGATTTAAAAGGAAAGGGAAAGCAAAAGCTTGCTCTCTTGGAAGCGGGTCACGCTTCTCATCTTCCCAGCTTGTGTGTAAGCACTTTCTCCTGTTAATAAAAATATTTGTTTCCCCATTGCATTGATTCCCTCTTCACAGGAGCCCTGCAGCTATAAAGCAGGAAACAGTGTTGCCTACAGATGGCAACAAATGGGATGATGAAACTACCTGACGGATGGAATGTCAATCAAATACAAACACAATGGTAGAATGACAAAATTGCCGCTTGGCAGTAAGTGATTCAAATAAAAATTATTAACGGATGTGAAAACTAGAGTCTCAAGTTTGAGAAAGGAACGATTACAATAGTCTCAAAGTCACCCCTACCCCAATACTTATTCCTCCTTAATAAGTACCTGTGGTGTTTATTTCACTTAGGATATCAAACACCATGTGGTGGGGGAGGCATCTGTTAATTTCTTAGTATAAATACTTCGAAGACAGCAGCCAGCTGCTGGCGGCACACATCTTTAATCCCAGCACTTGGGTGGCAGATCTCAAGAGTTTGAGACCAGCCTGGTATACAGAGTGAGTTCCAGGACGGCCAGGGCTACACAGAGAAACCCTGATTCAAAAAATCAAAAAACAACCAACCAACCAAACTCTGAAGACAGCATGCACAACTTTTAAACTTTAGCATGACTAGTAACGGGGAACCGGATTCTTGTACCTCCTGACATAATACAGAACACAGAGCGGTGCTTCTAAATCTAATCACTAATAAATATCCCACAAACCACAGTGAGCCTCATTCTGTAAACTGGCCTATACTCTTCAAAGCTGCCCAGCCTATGAGACAGAAACCAAGCAACAGCTCCAGTTGAGGGAGACTAAAGGGAAATAGAATTTAACTAGTCAATAGGGGGAGATATTCAAAGAGCACTTGAGAAACAAATGGCAGCTACTTCCTGTGAGGTGTTCAGCATCATGACTGCTTTTAAACCTCTGGTGAAGCCAAAGACTGTCAAAAATAGGACTTAGAAGTTCCTCCATTTGGTGTGGTAAGTCAGACCGATAGATCAAAGTTAGGTACAACTGATGGAAACCCACTGGCAACAGGGTATGAGATTTGGGGCCAGAGCCTGATGCCCAGTGTCGGTTATGGGACCACCAGAAAACAGGACACATGCAACCCAGTGGCTTCCTGGTCCACAGCATCAAGGATCTGGAAGAGCTGCTGGTGTGAGCAACTCTGTGTGGGACCACTCACAGCATTACCTCCAGGAGCTCAAACCATCACAGAAACAGTCGCACAGCTGGCTCACCATTTCCAGTGCCAGGCTGCGCGGCTGGAAAGTGAATAGACAGCTCACGTGCATGTTTTGCTTGTGCTTAGAAAAAAACAGATGCAAAAACATCTGGATGGGGACTGTGGATGAAATGGTAGTTTTATCAATGTTCATTTCTTGTGAAGTGATGTGTGGTAAGGAGCATCCTGTTTTTTTTTTTTTTTCTCTCTCCCCCAAAGTACACACTGAAAGGGACTGGCATTATAAACCACCCTTATCTCATCACCTCTACCGAAGTCCTGTTTTTATTTTGATTTGGGGGGGGGGGGGGAGTTTCTCAGAACCACAACTGAAGTAGCTTAAGAAAGACTAGAAATGGAAAAAGTTCAGCCTTCGCTTGAACCTGCTCCCGTGTACACGATTGAGCTTTCCTGCCTTTTCCCTGCATCTTCTTTCACTCGTTCTCACACCAACAAAGTGAAGACAAACCACAGAACGATTTGTAAAATACATCCAAGCGGGTTTAGTATCCCTCAAACCCATCTGTCTCTCAATGAATTGGTGATCACTATTGACACCCTTTGCCTTAAGTGATGATCAATACTTGAAAGGGAAACACAGGCTCACACACTATTGCTCACCCTTAGTGGGTGTGACATGAGGGAAGCCAACCTCCTCATGCTAGAATCCTATCAGGTGCCATTCTTAGAGCAGATGAACTGGAGGTATGATCCCTAAGCCAAGGATAGAGACCAAGGAACTGACATGGTACGCTGGATCCTTTTAGTCAGTCTTGCTGTGGAACCCAGACTGGCTTTGGATTGCTGATTCTTCTGCTTGGGCATCTGCACGCCAGGAAACAGGTGGGCTGCCATGCCGACTATGGGGGCTAGACTCTCTACAACTGGGCTCCAATTCCAACCTTGCCCATAACCAGCCTTGTGCCTCTCAAACAAATCCTTCCTATTCCACAGCTTGTTACATTCAATACCAAAATGTGTTAGACTAGATAAATTCTACGCAGACCTCTCTAGACACTGTACTGTAAGACTTGAAGTAATACATTTCAATTAGCCCTCCTCCACCCGTTCCTATTATTTGTTTTTTTTTTTTTTTTTTGCAGAAATTGATGAACTGATTCCAAAATTCACATGGGAATGCAAAGGATTCCGAACAGACACATAAGTCCTGAAGGGAAACAGGTTAGGGGACTCAAACATTCCATCTCACAGTTTACAAACCGGAAGTTGTCCAGAGGGTGTGACACCGGCACGAAGACACAGAGATCAATGAAACAGAACTGGGTGAGCAGACACAAACCTGAATTTGGTCAACCAAATTCCAACAAGGCAAAATAATTTGATAGGAAATTCAACAAATGAACCAGGTCAACTGGATATCCACATGTTTGGTTCAAAAAACAAAAACAAAACAAAAACCTACCTGTAAGACCCGGAACTCTATTAGGGGGAAAAAAGTCTATTTTTGCAACTTTGGATGAAGTTTTTAAAGGATGGGTTTTAAAGGCAAGATGGCTAGCAGGCAGTGCTTGTCACCAAGCCGAGTCCCATATGGTAGGAGAGGAGAATGGACTCCTGCAACTTGTCCTCCGACCTCCACACACAGGCTATGGCAATTGTGCACCTGCCCCACCACCAAATAAATTCAAACATTCAAAACAAGAGAATGCTTTTTAAGAATGATACCAATAATGCAGGTAATTAAAAAAGGGGGAAAATGGACCTTAAAATTATAAATTTTGTTTCAAATCACATGGCCAAAAAGTGAAGACAATCCACAAAAATATTTACCACTCATATATAAAAGTATCTAGAAAACATACAAGGCTTCTAACAATGAAAAAGGCACAGTTTACAAATGGACAAAGGAGCTGAAGAGACATTACTTCAAAGACACATAAACATCCAATAAGCACCAGAAACACAGCACACTCAACATCATTGTTTATTAGGGAAATACAAAGCAAAACCTCTTCTCACATGCTAGGGATGGTGAAAAAAGAAGATGGAGTCAAGAACACATGTGACAAAAACAGAACCCTTCTACAAATGCCAATGGGAACACGAAATGGCACAGCTTCTTCCCAAGACACTCTGTAGTTCCTTACATGGTTAACCAGTTACCATATGACCCAGCAATCCTGTTCTTAAGCATACACACAAGAAAATTTAAAATACAAATATTTATGGTTTAAAAAATCTTGTACAAGAACATTCAAAGCAATATTTTTTACAGCAGCCAAAAACTGGGATCCACTCAACGGACATCAACTGATGCACAGACTTGACACTGAAACAAAGGAGTGTCAAATCAAGTAACCATAAAACGGCTATTGAAAGTGTACACCTACAATCCCAGCATTCTAGAGGTAGGAGGATTATAAATTTGAAACCAGCTTGAGCTATATAACGCAAAACCACGTCTCAAAGCAAACCAAAATGATGCTACACATTACTACATTAGTAAATCTTGAAAAACAAGTGTTAATTGAAATGAAAGCAGACACAAAAGGTCACATGTTGCATGATTTTTTTTTAATGAGATGTCCAGAAGGGACAGAAAGATTGATGACTGACTAAGGAGAAGTGAAAATGAGGTGCAAATGGTTACTAGGTTTCTTTTTGGAATGATGAAAAAAGTATTCTGGAATTACATAGTAGCAGTAGCACATTCTGGATACACCAAAAACCAGTGAATTGTATATTTTAAGATGAAATATTTTATGGTATGTAAACTGCACGAACACAAAAAAGGTGAACAACCCCCCCCCATACAAAACCTTTTTTTAAGCTATTGTTTCAGGTCACCTATTGAGTCACAAAAATATAGAAATAACTGCAACGATACTTGACATATATAATAGCACTGCAACAAATACAATAAGCAGCCCTCAACCTCCAGACCTGGGCCTCACACATGCTAGGTAAGTATACTGAGCTATATCCCCAGACCCCTTCTCCTTCTTTTGAGAAGGATCTTATGTGGCTCAGGCTGGCCTTAAACCAAGTTTAAATGAAGTGATGGAATTGCAGGCATGTGTCATCATGCCCAGATAAAACTTCTTTTAAAGAAAATGACTTGCGGTTATCAGCTGACAGCTCACATGCTGTATTTATTCTTGCTTCTCAAAGCTGGTCTGCACTCATGATTTATCTCTCTCTTGTCTTTAAAAGTCATGTTTTTCTTAAGAAACTGAGGCTGTAATGAAGGTCTCCATTTCAGGAATTTTGGGATAATTTCATCTAGACACAGGCAGCAATATTGTTCTCTAATGGCTTTATGTAGAACAGTCATCTTCAAGCAATACTTTTAAGTTTAATTCCTGCCCATAGGACAGCAGAAAGGCTAGGCAAGAAATAATTTTAGATAAAAGCACTACCATGTAATAGATACACCCGAAACTTTATACCAATAACAACTGCAGGTTTTCTTTTCCTGGAATAGAAATAGAATTATAGACTTCTTCTATATAGTAACGAGGAAAAAGAGGAATGTTTCGTGACTGCTAAAAAGAAAACATACTCTTTTACACACATCTCTGCAACACTATTTTGTACAACTGGTTTTCAGTATTCCAAGGCTACCAAACTTGCTTCAGTGCTGTAATCCTTAACAGAAGGCTCTGTTAGCACATAAAACTGAATCAAAGGCTAATTTTAGCTGGACAGTAGATCACTGGGTTAAACAAGATTGAGGCTTGTCTAAATGCTACGTGCAGAGAGGAGGGCTTAAAGCTTAAGCAAGCATCAAGGACTGCCTTGATTATGCTGCCTTCTAAGAAATAAACCAACAGGTTGCAATGAGACAACATGGTTCAATGTCCAAGTCAATGGGACTGCATTATTTTCAGTTTTTATTCTTAGGCAGGATTCTTTGTACTATATCAAGGGTGGCAATTACCCCAGGTCAGTATTATTTTTGTAGTAATTTAAACATAAAATCCAAACATTGTTTATATAACCTTAGAAAACAGGCTAAGAAAGGAATACATTTACACCCTTTAATTAAATTACACTGTTACCTTATAAAAATGTGAGGGTCAACATTTGTTTTTTACAAACAGAGCATTGGACAGTTTCAAATACAGCTGCTTAGCTAATAGTTAAGATGTGTCTAAATAAAATATCTGCAGAACTGTAAGACACCAGGCTTTCTTTTTGCTGGTTTTTGAGACAGGGTCTCACTATGCAGCTTAAGCTGGCCTCTAATTCACAATCCTCCTACGCCAGCCTCCCAAGTGCTGCTGGGATTACAGGCATACATACCACATTCAGCTTCAAGGCTTTCTTTTAGATGACATTTATTCAAATGATGAGGTTATAAATTCAAATTGAATAACAAAAAAAATCTTCATAAGCAAGAAATGGGAGAAATAAACATTTATTTCTAAACTAAATGTGTGCTGCCTCACACTACACTGAAGGCAGACGGACACTCCATGCGGAGGCAACTGCATGTCAGAATTCAAAAAGGTCTAACAGCACGATACACTTTTTGTTGTTGTTGTTTTACCAGTTTTTGTGTTTGTATCTTTTATAGAATATCCTTTCTATATAATTCTCCCCTTTTACTCCAGAAAACATAACAAACTGTCTGCATGAATGCATGCACACCAGTTTCTGTAAGGCCATGACTGGTCTACTAGGTTGCACTATTTGTTTTTTTTCAAGTAATGAAGCCTTTGGAGCAAGGGATCTGAAGAGGAAATCAACACCCTCAGCTCTGGGCCTGTCTCTTCGTTGGGCCTCTAGAATCCCACAAGGCAGACCATTTACAAGATGGGTTCTACTTACATTTTCTTTCTTTCTGTACTCAGTACTGGGAATCAAATCCCGGGCCTTGCACATGCTAGGCAAGAGCTCTACCACTGAGCTACACCCCAGGCCCTGGATTCTTATTTTTCAAAATCTAATACATGCTCATGTTTTCTGGCAGATTCTTTTTGTATATTACAAAACAAGACAGCAAAAGCTTAGCCTCAGATGAGAAACCTTTCTTCCTGAGAAAGGTCAAGTAGACACTTCCTGACATCATGTCCTTTACACAATGGCATATTGTTCATATAAAAGGTCTCGTATCCTATAAAAGTCTTGACAAAGGCAGCCTTCTAACCCGATGCGTCCAGTTTCTGTCTAGAAAAAACAGTTTAGAAAGTTTTATTTAGTACACCTGCCATTCATCAAATGCAGAAACAATAAGCAGCATCTATAACACAGACTATGACTTGTCAGGAAATGGGTTGCCCTGACTCTGGAATATAGATACAATATAGTAGTAATAAGTTTTTATAGACACATAAATGACAGAGATTCAAATAATAAAAATTGACTATAAAATTATATGCCATGCATTTAAATCACTGATATAAGTCTTTAAGGCCAACATTATGAATGTAAATGGCTGGTTTTCAGTTTTATGAAATTATAATAACTATAGATAAATATGACACAGCTCAGTAGCACACACACATTCAATCCAACCCTTTCTAAAAATAAACTTATGGATCCTCCCCAGCAGGACAGACCACCCGAGTCTGACCACACCTCAGTCTTGGTCCCCCTATGCCCTCAACCCTCCATTTAAGTCTTGGCACCCCCTAAGCCCTCCGCTTGAGTGAGGAGAACAACAGGAGAGACGGGAACATCCAGAGTTACCGACATTGAAGTCTTGGCCCACCTACACCCACTGGGAGACAAGACCCCATCTGCACCTACTCGAAGAAGGCAGGGGAAGACAACACTATAAGGACACATTCAACAACAGAAAAACCAATATGACACCACCAGAGTCTAGGGACTCCACACCCACAAGACCTGAACATCCCAACACAGATGAAGCAGAAGAGAAGGACCTCAAAAACAACTTTATGAGACATGATAGAGACCCTAAAAGAGGAAATGAGAAAATCCCTTAAAGAAATGGAGGAAAAGACACAGGCTAACAGAATGGATTCGAAGACAGAAACCATCCTTCTGCTCCATACAAGAAACACATTTCAGCGTCAAAGACAGATGTTACCTCAGAGTAAAAGGTTGGGAAAAAGATTTTCAAATGGACCCAAGAAAAAAGCGGGTGTAGCAATCCTAATATCTAACAAGTTACACTTCAAACTAAAATCAAAAGACATGGTCATTTCATATTCATCACAGGAAAAGTCCATCAAGATGAAGTCTCAATTCTGAACATCTATGTCCCAAATACGAAGGCATTCACATTTGTAAAAGAAACATTACTAAAGCTCAAATCACACATAAAACCTCACACAGTTATAGTGGGAGACTTCAGCACCCCACTTTCATCACTAGACAGGACCACCAGACAGAAACTTTACAAAGAAACAAAGGAATGAACAGAAGTTATGACCCAATTGGGATTAACATTCCACCCAAACACAAAAGAATATACCTTCTTCTCAGTGCCACATGGAACCTTCTCTAACATCGACCATATACTCGGCAACATAGCAAAGCTCAACAGACACAAAAAATTGGAATAATCCCGTGTATCCTATCGGATCACCATGATTTAAAGTTAGAATTCAACAACACCACCAATTGCAGAAACCCTACAAACGCATGGAAAGTGAACAATGTGCAATTGCACCAATCCTGGGTCAAGGGGGAAATAAAAAAAAGAAATTAAAGACTTCCTAGAATTCAATGAAAATGAAGACACAACTTACCCAAAATTATGGGACACTTTGAATGCAGTGCTAAGAGGAAAGTTCATAGCACTAAGTGTCCACATGAAGAAACTAGAGGATAGTCACACGAAAGCACAACTAAAAGCTCTAGAAGGAAACTCACCCCGGAGGAGTGGATGCCAGGAAATAATCAAATTGAAGGCTAAAATCAATAAAGTAGACACAAACAAACAAACAAAAAAACAATACAAAGAATTAATGAAACAAAGGAAATCAACAAGCTAGACAAGCCTTTATCCAAACTAACTAAAAGGCAGATAGAGAGCATGCAAATTAACAAATCAGAAATGAAAGGGGGACATAACAACAGACACTGAGGAAATCCACAGAATCTTCAGGTCATACTTTGAAAACTTGTACTCCACAAATTTGAAAATTTAAAGGAAATGAACAAATTTCTCGATAGGTAACATTTACCAAAATTAAATCAAGAACAGATAAGCAATTGAAATAGACCCATAACCCATAATGGAATAGAAGCAGTCATCAAAAGGCTCCAAACCAAAATAAGCCCAGGGCCAGATGGTTTCAGTGCAGAATTCAACCAGAAATTCAAATAAGAGCTAATATCAGTCAGTACTCCTCAAACTGTTCCACACAATAGAAGCAGAAGGGCCATTGCCAAACTCTTTCTATGAGGCTACAATTACCTTGGTACCTGAGCCACACAAAGACACAAATAAGATGGAGAACTACAGACCAATCTCCTTCATGAACATTGATGAAAAATACTCAATAAAGCTGGGCCGTGGTGGCGCACGCCTTTAATCCCAGCACTCGGGAGGCAGAGGCAGGCAGATCTCTGTGAGTTTGAGGCCAGGCTGGACCGACAGCCTCCAAAACAATACAGAGAAACCCTGTCTCATAAAAACCACATTAAAAAAAAAAAAACCTCAATAAAATACTGGCAAATCAAATCCAAGAACACATCACAAAAAAAATCACCCACAATAATCAAGCAGGCTTCATCCCAGGGATGCAGAGATGGCTCAACATATAAAAATCCATCAATGTAATCTACCATATAAACAAACTGAAAGAGAAAAACCACATGATCATCTCACTAGATGCTGAAAAGCCTTTGACAAAATCCAACACCCCTTCATGATAAAGGTCCTGAAGAGATCAGGGATAACAAAAACATACCTAAACATAAAAAAAGCAACAAACAGCAAACCAACAGCCAACATCAAACTAAATGGAGAGAAACTCAATGCTATTTCTCTAAAATCAGGAACAAGACAAGGCTGTCCACTCTCTCCATATCTCTTCAATATTGTACTTGAAGTTCTAGGTAAAGCAATAAGAAAACAAAATATCAAGGGGATACAAATTGTATTTTCAGATGATATAATTTACATGCGTGACCCAAAAAACTCTATGAGGAAGCTCCTACAGCTGATAAACACCTTCAACAAAGTGGTAGGATACATTAACTCAGTAGCCCTACTATATACAGATGGTGAATGGATTGAGAAAGAAATCAGGGAAACATCAACCTTTACAAACAACATAAAATATCTTGGGGTAACACTAATCAAACAAGTGAAAGACCTGTAAAACAAGAACTTTCAGTCTTTTTTTTTTTTGAACTTTTGGTCTTGAAAGAAAGAAATTAAAGAAGATACCAGAAAATGGAAAGATCCCCCATGCTCTTGGATAGGTAGGATCAACATACTAAAAATGGCAATCTTGCCAAAAGCAATCTACAGATTCAGTGCAATCCCCATCAAAATCCCAACATAATTCTTCACAGTCCTTGAAAGAACAATACTCAACTTTATATAGAAGAACAAAAAACCCAGGATAGCCACAACACTGTACAATAAAGGAACTCTGGAGGCATCACCATCCCTGACTTCAAGCTCATTATAGAGCTATAGTCCTGAAAACAGCTTGGTATTGGCACAAAAATAGACAGGTAGGCCAATGGAATTGAATTGAAAACCTTGATATTAACTCACACACCTATGAACACCTGATTTTTGACAAAGAAGCTAAACAACGGAAAAAAGAAAGCCTCTTCAACAAATGGTGCTGGCATAACTGGATGCTGACATGTAGAAGACTGCAGACCGATCCATATCTATTGCCATGCACAAAGCTTAAGTCCAAATGGATCAAAGACCTCAACATAAATCCAGCCACACTGAACCTCTTAGAAGAGAAAGTGGGAGGTACCCTTGAACAAATTGGTACAGGAGACGGATTCCTGAACATAACACCAGTAGCACAGACACTGAGATCGACAATAAATGGGACCTCCTGAAACTGAGAAGCTTCTGTAAGGCAAAAGACACAGTCAACATGATAAAATAGCAGGCCACAAAATGGGAAAAGATCTTCACCAACTCCACATCTGATAGAGTGCTGATTTCCATAATATACAAAGAACTCAATCCAATTAAAAAGTGGGGTACAGAGCTAAATAAAGAATTCTCAATAGAGGAATCTAAAATGGCTGAAAGACACTTAAGGAAGTGCTCAACATCTTTAGCCATCCAGGAAATACAACTCAAAACAACTCTTAGATACCATCTTACACCGGCCAGAATGGCTAACATCAAAATCATCACTGACAGTCTATGCTGGAGAGGACGTGGAGAAAGATAAGATTGCTTCTAAAATAAAAACAATTAAAAAAACAAAAAAACCACAACTTACTCTGCGGACTGCTACTTGGTTGTTGCAGACAAGTACTCCCCCTACAAATTCCGCTTGAATCCCCTCCCGCAAAAGAACTTGCTTGAAGTCAGACAGTCTTGGTTCATTCATAAAAACTGACTGGTGTCCAGGAACCTTGAATAAAGTCAAAGGGGAAAGAGTAATGTCAATAAAACAGTAGGTACAAAGCTGTATTGGATGAAGCGGAATGCTGCATGATTGCTAAGGTATTTTATTATTCCCTCAAGTCCTTTGACAGCTCATTTCTGGACTGTCAGTTACATTCCAAGTTTGTTATCCTGGCTCTAATTTGTCACTTACCATTACAAAACCCTTCACATTTTCTGATGTTTCACAATTTCATTAGTCATGCCTCCTAATAACAGAGACTCAAGGTAATATTATGCTCTTCACCTACCCACTCGCTGGAGGGGTCAATTAGAGTGTGAAGAGGCAGAACTGAACTGAAACCTCATTTCCAGGTCCCAGTACCCTGTTTAGTTGAGAGTATAAATCTTTCCTAATCACTCTTCCATGTTCCCGCCCCCTCAGAGTGACTGCAATGGATGCTACGGGCTTTGCCTCCTCTGAAAGTGCTCTGGAGGGCACTATTGCATTAGTACAGAGAAAAAAAAAATCCTCATTCCTCCTCCTCCCAATTTCAAGGGTAGTGCTATATCAGAAACCAGCAGAATGTGCTGTCTCTATCGCAACTAAAGACTTCACTTGACAAGCCTGTAGGACTCTTACAGCATTAATATTGCGCTAGTTTCACCACCAGGAGCTTTTCTAATTAACTAGGTCTCTCTTGAGAACATGTAACTCCTAGGCCAGCATTAAAGCTGTACTCAGTGGAAGAAGACACTTAACTGCATCAAAACCAAAGTGATTTGAATAGAACCAACTACACAGAAACTCTTAGTAAACTCCCATCTCCTCACTGGAGAGCCTCACAATCAGACTCCTTATTTCAAAATTCATACTAAAAACACAGATCATGAACAACTGCATTATTAGCTAGGGGAGCGTAATATGACACACATGACATGAAAGCAGAAAGGAGGGCCAGGGGATAAGGGAGAAGAGAAAGGGAGAATTTACTAAACAATCCTATTTAAAAATAAATGATAAGCTGGGTGGTGGCGGGGGGGGGGGCGCACACCTTTAATCTTAGCACTCAGGAGGCAGAGGCAGGATCTCTGTGAGTTTGAGACCAGCTTGGTCTACAAGAGCTAATTCCAGGACAGGCACCAAAGCTACACAGGGAAACCCTGCCTCAAAAACAAATAGCATAATACTGTGTATCCTAATTGAAATTTTTTAATAATTAAAAGATTTGGTAAAGATTTTCTTTAAATTATCATCCTCTAGTTGCAAAGACTGAGACACACAGATACATGCCCTGGGTAATCCTCTGTAAGAACTCCAAATTTGGCCCCCATACAATGTATTTTAAACAGCTAAAATCACAACAGGGGAACTAGAAGGATGATAGAGAGACAGACAGACTGGAGATGTAGCTCGATGGAGGAGCACACGACTAGCATGCATGAGGACCATCAATCAATCCCCAGGACCACTGAACGTAGAGAGGAGACAAGCAGAGGCCTCTCACCTCATGAGGTGGCAAAGGCTCCAGTGTGGGGATGATCTCACTCTCTTCCCCCACTTCTTTGTCATCATCTCCAAACAGACTTTTCATGGCCTTCTGCTGGGCTATGGCACTGGAATCTGAAGGACCATCCACTTGCATTTCAGAGTCTTCTCCATCATCCTTGAGCTCGCCTTCTTCTAAAATAACTCCTGTGTCCACTTTGGAAACTCTCATGTCGAGGACACCATCTATCCAAGCCAGCTCGGCATCTTTAGCTTTACAAAACTGAAGGGAGCTGACTAGTGAGTCCTTTAATCGTACCTGGATATGCAAAGGGGGGAAGGGGGGACAACCCACAGGGTGTAGGTTAACACATCATAGTCTTTGCAATATGATCAACATCTGGAAATCTCTCTCCTCAGGTCATCAGTCTTCACAGCGACCCAATTATCCCTAAGGGCCTGAGAATTCTTGGCCACTTTCCAAAACAAGATTCTCTATCTGACTGCACAACAGAAACATGGCAACCCCACCCCCACCCCTACACTAACACCTGGGCACTACCTTTAGTATTTCTAGTGTAATCATTGGAATTAAGCCTGAGCTCAGATGTCCATCTGGGCAGCTATGGCTGCTGCCTTACTGTGCTGGCTGCTGAGTTTTCTGGAATGTGCCATGTAATTTCACACCTCCATGTCTCTCTTACTTAACCAGAATAATTTTATGCCAGGCAAGTTCTAACCTCTTCCAGATACAGATGTCACACCTATCTTCAACTGTCATTGTTTCCAGATAAGATTATTTCTCCTCCAACTAGCCATTTTTTGTACCTGTCTGTATTTCTTTCAATTATGGGGAACTGTGGCATCTGTTGAGTTTTTAAAAAAATTTTTTTTGAGGCCGGGCATGGTAGTATATTCCTATAATTCCAGCACTTTAGAGGTGAAGGCAGGAGAATCATGACTAGCCTGGGCTACACAGCCAGACCCTGTCATTCATAATGAGGAAATGAACATGTGTTTTTGATTTTGAGAATGCTTATCATTCCCTCACATTGGTACTTTGGCCAAAGTTACCTAGCTGACTAGAACACTCCTTCCCCACTCTTTGCTGCTGTCTGCCCTGACAAACTACCTTAGCATCCAATAAGAGCCTGTTTAGGGGGCTGCAGAGATGGGTCGGTGGTTAGCAACACTGGCTGCTCTTCCAGAGGACCAGGGTTCAATTCCCAGTACCCACATGGCAGCTCACAACTGTCTGTAACTTCAATTCCAAAGAATCTGGCACACTCATACAGACATATATGCAGTGAAAACACCAATCAATGCTCTTAAAATAAAAATAAATAATTTTTTTAAAAAAAGAGCCTGTTTAGTTGTCATTTCTTTCAGAAAATCTTTTCCAAGCCTCCAAACTTGAGCAGGCGCTCTCTTCTTTATCTCTTAGCACCTTGCATACTGCCAAACGAGTAAGTGTAAGGGGAATTCAATTTGTTTGGGTTAAACATCCTGGATGTAGGGACTGTCGGACAGGGATCTGTACCCATCTCCCTCACCATATTCCTGACGTTTGTGAGCTAGTGTGGCAGTGGCTCCACTGACAACGTATTTACCTGGTAGATATGCGTTTCGCTTGTGGCATCAACTGTCTCGTGTAGCTTTGGCATGTACACTTTAATATCTTTCCCACCAAATGCACGGCAGCACTCGGCCAGATCCTGACTGGCCTCTGGTGGGCCGTGGACAATGATCAATTGCCGTGGTTTCATCTGATTGATGATCTTTTTAATGGAGTCTCCATCCGAGCGTCCTTCATAGTCTATGTAAGTAACCCTGGCTCTGTAATTAAATATCATTATTTAAGCTCACTTTCCTGGAAAGTTAACTCTAAAACTAGGCTTTTACCATCAGGAAAGAAATGCATATAAGGGGAAATTGTGAAATGCATGTTACAGTATGTATCCCAGCTAAGAATATATATAAGAGATGTCACTGGACAAAAAAACTGTCCTCTGATGATTCAAATTCCAAAATAATGACTTTTTGGCAGTATTAACTGGATTATGCAGGAAAGGAAAGAGTTTCTTGACTACTTCTACCCCAAGCATTAGAATGTCTAAGTCCAGGAGGACATTCCATGAAGCAAGCAGTATGAAGAAGAATTAGCTTCTCAGCTGCACTGTTCTCCCACCTGCTACTAGACTTATTAAAAAGGCCGGAAATAATGTCTCTTCACATAAACGTTCAGCTCCCTTCCCATCCTACCACTAACTCAATTACTTTGGTATTCAAGGATCCTCAATGAAAATACCACCATACTTCACAGAAAAGGGAGTATTAAAAGCAGGAACTCACAGTGGCTCTGCTGAAATCTCACTTTTGAAACAATGTAAGTTATATAACTCAAGGGCTTGAAACTGTATCTTATACCCTGATCTCCAAACCCCACAAAGGCACTTACTTTATCTCAATAGACTCTGTTGCAGAAACACACTTGGTGGGAACATCAGACAGGTCCTGATCCATGGGCTCATCTCCATTTGTCAAACCAGATTCTAATTTGTTTTTTTCTTCTTCAGTGGCTTGAAGTTCTGGCACTAAGAAATCCTCTGGTCTAAACAGGGAGTCTCTAATTAGACATGTGGAAGGTATGCTAACATTATATAACATATGTAACAGTCTAATATGTGGCATAATTTAAAGACTCCTCAAATATCTTAAGACTTAATTTAACTCAAAGCTAACTAAAGCATACTACCAATCAGATGATTACATGTATTATGTTTTTCATAACTACTGAAGAGTGCTATTTATTTAGCTAGCAGCACTACGAACCGAATCCAGGACCTTGAACAGGCTAAGCAAGCATGCTATTCCTGAGCTATATGCCCAGCCTGAGAATGCTCTTTAAGAATGCTGTAGACTGCCGAGAACCCCCGAACACATCAAGAGAAGAACTGAATGGCTGTAACAAGTATCAAGCACTCTGGAAATCTGGCCCTCCTTTTTTTGTTGTTGTTTGTTTGTTTCTTGTTTTTTTTTTTGAGACAGGGTTTCCTGGAATTAGCTTTGTAGACCAGGCTGGTCTCAAACTCACAGAGATCCACCAACCTCTTCCACCCCAGTGTTGGGACTAAAGGCGTGTGCGGCCGCCACCACCACCGCCACTTTTTATTTTTTCTAATTTACTGATTAGTGTGAGTGTATGTGTGCACCCCGAAACAGCTCTTCTTGTGAGCATTACTGAGAAGTGAGACACCTGCTTTTACAATCCTCTAGTCCATTCTTCTTCTCTCTGGGAACCCAGGCTCTATTCTCTAACAGGCAGGTTGCTACAGCTTCTTATTCCCCACAGCTAACACCTCCAACTCAGAACCACAGAATAACCATAGCAATGGCAACCACTAAAGCACATTTAGTATGATTCCAGGCCAGAGACCTTCCTTAAAAACAAATCTCACAGGCTAGAGTGCAATTCAGTGACAGAATAACTGCCTAGCATTTACAAGACCTGGCATTTGATCCCTAAAGCCCCACCCTTCCCCCCAAACCCAAAGCAACAACAAAAACCTCCTACAACTTCATTTAATTTGTATCCCTATGTTTCTCAGGGAAATCAATTAAAGAGTAGTGCCCAGGGCCATGAGATGGCTCAGAGGGTTAAGGAATTTGCTGCCCAAATTGACAACCTGAGTATGATCTCCAGAACCTACAATGGAAAGAAAGAACTGACTCTTGCAAGTTGTTCTCCAGTTTCCACATATACATATGTATACGAGGCACACTTGTGCGCGCACACACACACACACGCACACACACACACACACACACACGCACACACACACACACACACACACAGAGTAAGCAGAACCTAAAAAATCACCAGCATTGTTTACATTGCTATGTTTTCTCTTGGTTGTTTTAGAGGGCTATGTACTTTCCTAAGTAAGCCCGAGAATGATCTAAGTCTACCACTTGCTCAACAGCACTATGGAAGTACTAGGCAAGTATAAAGTACAGGCTTATAATCTTGGCTAAACAAGTGGTAAATAAGTTTGTATCAATGCAGAGAGAGAGAGAGAGACATGTAAGTATATCTATATATAGCCAGACAGGGAAGGGAAGAGGAAAACATGAGAGTAAGGGTGTCAAGGCACCTGACTATTTCTGGGGAAGCAGAGGGAACCCTGGCAGACTTTTACTCAGGTTAGCAATGTTTTCAAAACTGCAGTTTGAGCATGTGATTTCAGTTGTTTTTCATGATTCTACCCTTTATCGCATATTCCCCTTGTAGCCAAAAGCATCACAAGGCATATCCCAAATAAATACAATTATCAGCAAAGGTTCTTTCTCCACAGCATGTCCTTTACCTTCAAACCTGTCATGCAACTGAGTAATTCAACCACACTCTCCTTCTCCTACTAATTCTCAAGATGCCCATCTATCTTATGCTTCCAATTCCACACCTCCTCTCTATCTTCCAAGCCAAGGCACTCAAGAGCAAAGCACATGGTGACCAGAGAGATCCAATTTACTGAGCCAAAAGAGTTTGTTTTGCTCACATACTTGATGATCTCGCCATACTCATCCCATTTAATTCTTTCTTCTGGGGCAGGAAACATAGGGTAGGACTTTTTGGCCTGTTTGAAGAAGCTGCCTTTGCGACTGCCTTCGCCTTTCATCATCAGGTCATGCTTTGTCTTATGAGCTGAAGGCTGGTCGATATCTTCCTCCACATCACTCTCGTCACTCGAGTCGATATCTGCCCTAGGAGGGTTTGGGAACACAGCAGGTCATAACGTCACTAAGTCAGTTCGGCTTAATATTTATAAAACTATGAATGAATGACTTACTCTCCACCCTTACCCCAAATCATAAGAGTCGGTATAAATTGGATTAATGTTTTGTAAAAATGTAACATTACCATCCTTAATAAATTGGTATTATTACCAACAAAATAATTTTTATTTTTGCCATTTGAAAACTTTGATAAGTCATAAAATCCTAAGGCAATTTAAGCTGTTTCCATTGAATGCCACTGAATGTTTGAATCCTACAAATGTGTTCTTCTTACATTATATGCAGACTTAACCTTATGATTTACTCTTATGTGAGGTACTCACTCTTTCGACTGCTCAAGTTTCTTAGCAGCTTCTTTCTTTAGTTTTTCTTTTTCCACATATTCTTCAAGTTCTTTCCCTTCAAGCTTCACGCGTTTCCTCAGCTAATGGAAAAGACAAGAGAAAGTCAGCATCAGGAGAGCGGGGCGGCGGGTATGAGACACATCCATGACACAGACTCATACATCTTCTCCAGAGTAGTACTAAAACCCGAGCTGTTAGAGAGGATGGATTTAAGTCAAACTGATTAAAATACACCAGTCAACCGGGGAAAGGAAGCAGAGCTAAGTATCTTTATAATTTAAAGTAGAAAAGCCACATTAAGTACCAAAGCCATAAGTCATAAGAAGAAAATAAAACATCTTTCACATTTTAAATCTCACAGAACTAAAAGAAAAGGTGAAAATACTGGCTGTACTATGACTGTCAGAATCTATGTTTTCCTAAGAACTCCCAAAATCAAGCAAGAAAGAACACATCAAAAAGGACAAAATGTGCTGAGAAAATTTTAAAGAAACATGATGGCTTATAGCCATGGATAGATGACTAAGTTCCCCAATGGTTGTTGACACAGAGAACACATAAAAGTTAACATGATTTGTTTAATTTGCAAGACTGGAAATGCCTACCTTGAGAAGGAATACCTTCAGCTATTTCTAGCAGATATTATTAGCAAACTGTTGGAAGACAATTTGCTAACAACCAAAAATAAAAATGTGATTGTCTTTTGATGTAATTCTTCCTACTTCTAGGGATTTATTCTACTGAAACAGAGACATTAAAAGTATATAGTAGTAATGTTTAAAATAATAATAAAACTGTCAAATTCATCAATGTGGAAAAACTGAATTAGCAGTTTTCATTCTTTCATCATCAAGGTCCCTTAAAAACTAGAGGACCCTTGGGGGTGGTGAGATGGTTCAGTGGGGAAACACACTTGCCAAGGAGGCCTCATGACCTCCGCTCCAACCCCAGAGTCTACTGTGGAAGGAGTCAACTCCAGAAAGCTGTCCTTTGACTTCACAGTGCGCACCATGTGCACATACAATTCACACATAAATAAAAATTAAACATAAAGAACCCCTGGGGTTGAGAGATGCCAAAGAGAACTGCCTGCTCTTCTAGTTGATCTGGGTTTGGTTCTCAGAACCCACACAGCAGCTCACAACTGTCTGTAATTGCAGTTCCAGGGCATCCAACATACTCTTTTGGTCTCCATGGGCACCAGGCATGCATGTGATGCAGACATACAAGGAGACAAAGCACCCATATACATAAAAAAATGAAAAACATTTAGTGTAAACAGACCTAGATTTTAAATTGGGGAGGTGGATGTGTGTACTTATGTATGGGGGAGGCCATGAAATTAGAAAGGGGATCATAAGAGAGGAGGAAGAATCAGGAAAGGAGAAACAGAAAGGAGTAATGGAATACACATGGTAAGAGCAGAAAGAGGAACTACTTGGCGGAAGCAAGGAAGCCAGTGGGGGCAGGGGAGAGGCATAAAGAGAATAAAATGCAATGCCACATTTGTACAACAAAATGCCATACTGAAACTCACCACTTTGTATGCTAACCTAAAATTTAATGATTTTTAAATGTCAAGTCATAACAACTCAATGCAACATGCACTCCTGGGTGGGATCACAGAAAAAAATCGGAACAGGTAACTAAAAGGGACACTGTTGTGCCAACTGCTGGAATTGGCAGGGTCATCAGATTAAATGATGGTATGGTGTCAGTGTTTCTCCTGTTTTCTTCGACTCTTGTTTCCACATAATACACACTGTGGTACTGTCGAAGGCAATTCTGGAATAACTATTGTTTCTTTCAAAATGTGTGTGTGTAATATTGTGTCTGTGTAGATACAAGATACTATGCAGCAAACCCAGCTAAAACCTCGACAACTTGGGAGTTAGTATTCATACTATTTTTGTGACTTCTGCTTAAATTGAAACTATTCCAAAATAAAAATTAAACCAAAGTCAAGTGATGAACACTCACAAATGTGGCATCTCACATCTGGCTATTAGTTCACTGGAAATGTGTTTTAAAATTATAAACTGTTAGCAACTCAAATAGATACCTTGCACAAAAATAAATTTTAATTAAGTATTTAATTCCCTGATTTAACTTGTACCTCTTATAAAAATGTTGTTCTTAGCCTGGTATGGTGGCTCAAGCCTGGACCTCACAACCCAGGAACCTCAGGAGGAGAATGGAGTTTCAGGCCAGACTGGACTATATAGCAAGACTCCATCTCAAAAAAATAATTAAATAAAAATTGTCTCAGTTCTGTATACCACTTCCCAGATCTGAAATTAGCTGCTATATTCATAAACAGTTCTCAGAACAAACAAGTCTAAGACACACTCTTTCTCCACTTTCACAGTATCACTCCAAAGCAAGCTCATCCCCATGCCCATTTTTAAAAAATTACTGGCTTTGCTCTTTCTAAATGAACAAGGCTTAATTTCCTAGGGCACTATATGTACATGAAAAAAAAGACCCACAGTAAACGCGAATATGCCAGAGGACAGGCCTGTTAGGAACTCGCCCTTTTGTCATTGGGATAGCAACCAAAACATTCACTGAGGGCTACCAGAGTATTGGCACAATCCTGGCCACTACAAAGGTCCTTCTTCTTCTGGAACTTCATTCAATTTGGTAGCAAAAAGAAGACAACAAACAAGGAACATGTGGTAACGAACATTAAGGAAAATAATACACGGTTGTATATAAGCAGGAAGCTGTGGTGGTGCACACCCTTTGGTCCCAGCACTCGGGAGGCAGAGGCAGGTGGATCTCTGTGAGTTCGAGACCAGCCTGGTCTACAGAGAGAATTCCAAGACAGCCTCCAAACCAATACAGAGAAACCCTGCCTCGAAAAACAAAACCAAACCAAAACAAAAAATCCAAAAAAAAAGAAAGGGGCAGAACAAGGTGATGGAAGAGGAGGAGAAGGTAGGAGAAGGTGAGTGGGGACAGAACCCGAGAACACCAAAGTACTTTTAAATTAAAGCCTCCCACTTTGTTTCTGCTGTTTCTCATATCATGAGGACGCTCTGGAATATTTTGTTTTCCCAAACTTTTAATGTCCTTTTAATTCCTCAATGGCATATCAACTCTAATTGAGTTTCTAGTAATTAAAATTTCCAAATTCAGTATTTCATCTCTCATGAAACCATTAAGTACTTCTGAGTTATTTTAACTTGGTATTTCTAAGCTATTAAATAACCTAAGACAGTATTTTATTTTGATATGTTTGCTTGGAATCCTTGATCAGCAATGCTGTAGTTAGTGAATATTTATCAGACTTCAGTTGTTGAGAATGCTTTTCTCAAACTACTTATTATATTAAGACAAGGATATCAGATAGCTTTCACACATGTGGACAAAATACAAAATGGCCATTTAAGCTAGTCTAGTCAACCCACTTGAAATGATGGCTATGGGCATCTGTCAACAACACTGGTGTGGAAAACTGACAGATTTGATGGCTTGGTTGTTAAGCAAAATCTTTCCATATCTTGGTCATTCCATTAGCTGCCATGTTAATGAAGGTGCAGAGGCGGGTTAGTGTATTTAGTGATAGGACAGGAATTCCTGACTGACTTTCTACTTCTCTGTTAAAATCCAGACAAGGTCATGTGCAAGGCATGAGGCTAGGTTAGTTGTGGAACACTGGAAGAGAAAGAAGGCAAACGCTGGTTTACTGGGGAATGAGAAAATGAATATTCTGTTGAATGTTGAATGCTGCTGCCGGTTCCCTTCTGAGGTGGGGTCTCCACATGAAAGGAAATCTGCTTATTGCTCCTGTTTAACTCACAGGGCATAAAGCCGCTAGAGTGCAGGCCCACACTAGTGCAAAGGTGTGGTTAGGCGACAGGAAAGATAGACTTGCTAATAGTGCCTGCACAGTGCTTAATCATGGGGCGCTGTCTCCATGCTAATAGGACAATGCATGGTAAAAGATGAGGTTAGCCAGGCGTTGGTGGCGCACGCCTTTAGTCCCAGCACTCAGGAGGCAGAAGCAGGCGGATCTCTGTGAGTTCGAGGCCAGCCTGGTCTACAGAGCCAGTTTGACAGCCTCCAAAATAATACGGAGAAATCCTGTCTCGAACCCCCCCAAAAAAGATGAGGTTAATGAACTCAAAGACCCAATGAGACTGATAAGCTGTTGACCCTGGAGTCAGAAAAAGGCAGCTGTAAGATCAGACTTAGCCATTTAAAGTAGACAGAGAAGCAGCCCAGGCAGAGTGGACAAAAGACCATTAGGAAATAAGATGCTCTTCAAGAATGGAGAGAGGCTGGGTGTGCAGACACACACATTTAATTGCAGCACTGATGAGGTAGAGGCCCGTGGTTTCTGTAAGCTCCAGGCCAGCCAGAGTTACATGGTTCTCATAAATAAACAAAGAAACAAGAAAGAAAGAAAGAAAGAAAGAAAGAAAGAAAGAAAGAAAGAAAGAAAGAAAGAAAGAAAGGAAGGAAGGAAGGAAGGAAGGAAGGAAGGAAGGAAGGAAGGGACAGACACAGAGAGAGGGTACATGTATGCATGAATACAAAATAAATGCATGTGCGTGCTGTGAGCGTGTGTGTGTGTGTGTGTGTGTGTGTGTGTGTGTGTGTGTGTGTGTGTGTGTTTTCTTGCAGCCAAGTCTAATGACCTAATTTTAATCCCCAGGACCCACGACTCCAGAAAGTTATCCTCTGACCTGAAGAATCAAGGTCAAAAGTCAGCAGGGGGGAGTGTAGCTTAGTGGCAGAATGCCTGCCTAGTTGATGGCTACTGAAGGAGGGACAGTCATTTTTCTTTGAGGATATGGCATAAGCACGGTGCCCATGCTTCAGTAGATGGCTTCACTCACACTCCTATGTATACAGGCAGCACTAACTGCAACAGTGCCCAATAAATATAATAAATTTAAAGTTTGAATATAAGTGCTTACCTCTATTTCTGTAACTTTCTCAGAAGGATTATCAATTAAGAAACGTGCTAAAGTCCCAGGAGTTGTTCTGTAAGTTAAAATGATTGAGTTTTTAGGGTCCTGGCACCACTGAATAAAGAGGTCCCTTGAGAATCCGCACTCCAGGTCAGGCTGGCTGGCAAGTACAACTTTGGGGCTTGGAACTCTAGCCAAGTCAGAAAGACCATGACATAGAGAGAGATGGCGAAACTGAAATGGATTATTTCTCTTGTCTTCAAAACATCTCATCAATTTATCACTCATCCATTCTACCTAATGCAAGGGGGGAAATGACAATAATTAGAAAATGCCGTACGTGTGAGATATTAACAGTAATCAAATTTTAAGACACCCCCGCTCCAGTTGATTAAATTTGTGCCATTTGCACAAGTTGCTAATTGGTCCTTTTCCCCATTAGATTCTCCTACTCCAGTTTTTAATCCTTAAGAAACAAAACAACAACAAACACCCCCCCCCCCAGTTTTGTTGAGTGTGGTGTTGCACGCCTTTAATCCCTACACATAAGGGATCTGCAGAAGCTGGTAGATCTCTGCCTTTGGGGCCAACCTGGTCTACAGAGAGAGAGAGAGAGTTCCAAAGCCAGGGCTACATAGAGAAACCCCGTCTTGAAACCAAAAACAAACAATTTTGCAGTGTTTCATTGATTTGGGTTTAAATCTTTCTGAGAAGAGAATGGTGTTCTAAATGAATATCGGAACCAGGTATCATTGCTTGGAGGGAAAGAATTCATTTTAAGATGAATTCACCAGGCCGTAGTGGCTCATGCTTGGGAGGAAGAGGCAGGCAGATCTCAGTGAGTTTGAGGTCAGCCTGGTCTACAGAATGAGTTCCAGGACAGTCAGAACTGTTACACAGATCCTGTCTTAAACCACCACCCTCTCCTCTCCCCCTTCCCCGTACAGAATGATTAATTCTTGTATTGATATTTTATTTTTACTCCCATTTTATAGATCAGAAAACCAAAAGTTAGAAAACAAGCAACTTGCTCAACCTGTCAAATGAGGACAAAAATAGAAATCTTATGCTTAAATGAAGTAACATATGTGAAGAACACAGGACAGTAAACAGTTAACATTCAGCTGCTATTATTATCAATTGCAGAAAAATAATATCTGAAGGGCAATTAAGACACTACACTTAGCCTCTTTCCTCAATGTCACGGGAGAACAAAGAACAAACCTGTGACTTAGAAAACTCCACCACATTATAGCTGACATTATTCAGAAGTGCCAGTGAATAAACACCCAGGCCTGCATCTTTGGTTCTCCAAATCTGATCAAGAAGTTGAGCAAGCTCCAGAACCCTGCCGGCTGTGTCCACTGCTATTAGAACGTTTCCATCACCACGGAGAGTTTCCAGAACATTTGCTTAAACAAGAACAGAAGAGCCCCATGAAGCACATGCTTTGCAACAAAATTAAACAGTTTCCAGTGTCTTCTATAAAGACTGCATACGTTATTACTAAGACACATATAAAACGTATTCATTCAGATCAACACAGTGACTGTTGATTTGGTTAGACATATCTTTTTAGGAATAAAACACAGGATACATGTTTTGTATGCATGCATGTAGAATAAAACACAGAACATGTAACCTTCCAGGAAGAAAAGCATCTTTGGCAATAGATGTCCTTGTTCTTGAAGTCAGCTTCAAGTGTTGGGTAAAAGTAAACTCTACCTAGCACGCGCGCACGCGCGTGCGCACACACACATACACACACAGAGGAACTGAGGAGCTTCTTAGCGTTAGTGCACTGGTAAGTAGACAGGTAAGAGTGTTTGCTCACATATTTAAAAGTGGAACCCAGTTTTCCTGCTGCCATCACATATAGCTTATAAAAAAATACCACAAAGCCCAACAGAGTGAGTCAAAGCAGAAGCAAGAGGTGACGGCTCAGAGGCACCTCAGTAAAGTCAAGATAACTCTGTCAGAACGGAACACGCAGCACCCAGTCAGCAGACCTTGTGCACTCTCAATGGTGTCTTGGGCTCACTTTCGCTGTCTTTTTGATCTCTCTCAATATATGCATGTTGTACAGAGACCAGTGAATGCCTGTGGGAGCTATCTACGTGCTGAGTGGGAGAGGAAGCCAATCTTTAGAGAGCATCTTGACACAGTCACATTAACATTTCTTAAAACAAAACAAAACACCACAGGAGTTACGGGGCCAGCAAAACACCTTAGTGGGTTAAGGGGCTTGTCAACAAGCCTGATGACCTGAGTTTGATCCTGAGACCCAGATGGTGGGGGGAGAGAACTAACTTCCACAAAATGTCCTCTGACTTCCACATGCACTCTGTGGCAAGCATGCACATATGCATACATTGTACAAATGTATAAAATGTAGTTAGAAAATTACTAGAGTTAGCAGACCTCTTCCGATATAGCCAGCAGAGTAAGCAGAAATGGCTATCCCCGCACACTTCCACAGCTATCCCAATAGGATACAGACATACGTACTCAGGAGCTGCTCGTCTCTCTGTTTCCTTCTAGGCTGCACATATGTAGCATTAAATGAATCTGTGATAAGTAGAGAGGGTCTGCTTAGCATTTCCAGGGAACATCCATTTAAGTGGCTATAACGAAGTTTAAAGATGAAGAATACCTGTCATTTCAAATGAACAGTGATAGCTTCACCTATGACAAAAGTAGCTGCCTTTAGAAGCACCTTCAACTATAAACATATGCATGCTCAATTAAAAAAAAAAGGATAATTCAAAAAGTTTAAGGAGGAAAGTAGAAATATTCCAGAGGACCATTACTTCAAGACAAATGAAAGGATATATTGGACATATCCTTCTCAACAAACGAATTTTCTTGTGTATTCATATATGCATTTAGAACACAGATATCCCTGTATATTTGCACATATTCATTTCTATCTTCTGGACTTGCCCATTTTTTCTAAACCTAACTTTTAGAAATTGTAAAAACTTTCTGCCTGGCAACTGTTTGTAGAGAAATGGGCTATATTCAGCCCAGGTGATGTAATAATCCTCCAACCTTAGCTCCCAATAGCTAGGATTCCAGGCATGTATCAAGGCATCCAGGTTGCAATCATAAAAACTTTCTATTTTACCTGAACTATATTGTATTTATCTGACCATTTTTTTTAACCTGTTTGAGCCTCTTTTTCACCATTTTATCTTTGAAAGACCTCCCAGCCCTCCAGTCTCCTCTCAAGTACTGGGACTACAGAGGTGTGCCACCACACCAAGGTAAATTTTTTACTTCTTTAGGACACATTCCTTGAAATGTATATACAGCTAGTATCAAATGGCTTGCTAGAAAGGCTGACAAGGTGACAAGCTCAATTCTTCCTAGAAGGCTATCAGTAATTGGAAATAATATACTCATATCTAATAAGTACATACCCATTTTGCAATTAGTGTATTTTTGATTTCTTGAGTAATTCCTAACCTTACACGTTTGTAAATATTTGACTAATTGCTACAGTACTTCCCCTAGTTTAATGGTTTTACAGTGTAGGCTAATGTTTTAAATTTGCATATGATCAAATTTATCAGTATTCTTTTGTAAGCAATTTGAGTCATTACCTTTGTGTGTGTAGTCTTTTCCAAGTCAGAGACTGGACACAGCAACACTGCCTCCTTTTCTAGTTAATTCTAAAACGCACCTGAAATTTATTGCTGCACTTTCTAAAGTGGTTGAATTCGTTCACCATTTACTCAGTTTTCTAATCTTCTCATCTACCCACAATTATATGTCTAAACTGAATCACGATTACAAGTCTAGATTCAATCCTTAATTTTTCTTAATGTAAAGCTCCTGAGAGGATTGTAATCTAACGCAAACAGTCAAGAACTTAATGTACAGATGTAGCAAAGAAGTCAACAGGGCAGTGAACACACACACAGTTTACAGCATTTTTCTGAATATCAAATTAATAATGTAAAATTATAACCTATCACCAAATACCATTAAGTTAGATGGTACCCAATCCCCAAAGACAAGAAGTCACAAAGTTTTATCAAGAATTAAGATCATATAAGATATAATTTAATGCATAAAAATTCACTTCCTTTAATGTATAAAAATTCATTTCCTTTGAACACGTCCAGGGAAACATCTACTTTGTAAAATAGATACTGATATATAAAGTTTAAAGCCCTTATGTCCTATAATGAACCCATCAACCTACAATACTTGACATTTTTATACTGTAGAGTTCTGACGAAAAAACAAAAAGTTGCATCTAATTTTCCCTTCAATGAATGAAACAATTTGTGCGTTGCCTTTAGCACTTGTCTAGATATACCTACATCTCCCTCTTGTGGTTGAAGTCAACAGCATAAACAATTTCTTCTTCTCCATCTTTGACTATTTTCCATATTGTTCCTCCTATCATATGACCAGCTGGCAGGGGTGTGATTGACAAACCATGTCCTTTGCCTACATAACAAGATAATGACAATACTCAGATTTTTTTCACAACCCTAACGACAGATGCATTTCTAAGTTATGTTAACAGGAACATGTTCACTGGCACTAAATTCAGATGTTAAAATGCTTACCATGAAAGGACAACCTCATTTCTGGTCTCCAGCTACTCTACCCCCTTAATGTGGACAACTGCTTTTCCCAATCCATTGTTCAACGCCCCAGAGGTATCTATGTTTACAAACACAAGGCTAGAGACTGGACTCAAAAGCCAGCACACAACTACTCAGCATGAACTATATGTTGTATTTGTAGTGCCATGAGCTAAGCCCATGTGCACCAGGCAAACACCACTATACTACATCCCTGGGACTAAGTGTTGATATTTGTATTGCACAGATAATTGCAAAGTTGTTTCCATCTCTGTTAACCTAACTGATGGAAAAACAATCATTATGGAAAAGAGTTTACCCACAGAAAAGTTAAACCCAAGCAAAACGACTAAGACTATACAACTAAGGGTTATTTTGTGGTTTTTCAACAAAACTGCTGCCGTGTCACTTTTCTTGGTCAGCTTTTTTATTTTTATTTTTTAGATAGGGCTTCACCATGTTTCACCCAGGCTTCCCGAACTTGCTGTATATCCTAGATGGGCCTTGAACTCATGATCCTTCTCTCAGCCTCCCAAGCATTTGGATTACAGGCACGAGTCACCACACTAGCTACTGTGCCATGTTGTTAATGCCAGAGTCCATGTTAAGAAAATCTGTAACAGCTTGACATTTGATATCTTTCCTACTATGCCGTCCAAGTACTTAATTTGCTTCAGTCATTACATTGAAGTTTCTGTAAGTTAGTAGGAGGATCCAGACACACTAGCTTTGTTCATTTTACACTGTTTCCCACCTACATACATGGACACCCAAGCCGTTAACATTTTGTTAGTATTTAGTCTGAAATATTTTGAAATTCAAAAGGAAATTCCAGGTAGAAAGTGCTAACAGCGCCCCCTCTCCCTCCCCAGGGTTCTTAGTGTAGCCCTGGCTCTCCTGGAACTCATTCTGTACACCAGGCTGGTTTCAAACTCAGAGAGCCGTCTGCCTCTGCCTCCCAGGTGCTGGGATTAAAGGTGTGCACCACCATGGCCTTGCAGAAAGTGCTAATTTTTATTTCCACACCACAGTGCCTATAATTGGTATTATGAACTCCTCTAAAAGTTTTCAGAAGGCAACTAAATCTATTACTACACAGTGGGTAGGATGCAGCTCAGGGTAGATTCCTTCCCCAGCATGAGTGAGGCTCTGGGCTGGATGCCAGCACTGTAAAACCTAAAAAGCTGAAACAACAGAACCTGCACTCCCTCAGTCCATCCATTTACTACATTACCTTTCAAGTTCACAATCTGAGAGAATTTTAGCTGCTGTATTTTATCGAAGGCTGCATCCACATCATCTAACGTAAAGAGGGTAAAATCTTCAGTATTGTGTCGAGACTAAAGAAAAAACACAAGGCAGGGTTAAAAATGACCATGAGCGGAATATAAAAGCCTCTCTTGTTAACTGTTGAATTACCTGATAAAGATCGTACATGAACATCTGCCCCATTTTATAGACAGGAATTGTGGCATAGATGGCACAGTTCAGACCCAGCTTTCCCACAGCGAATGGGAGGGCACCGAGGTGGAGTGGGTCGGGGTGAGAGAGGAGTACTGCATCAATCTGGTGAACGTGCCTGTGAACACAACCGAGAGGGCAGCCCCATCAGTTCTTTAAGCACAAAAGGCAGAACCGCCGTCATGATTCACACATTGTAGACCCAAGGTTACGCTGAGGCAGGATAGCAAATGAGGCACTACCACAATGACACCCATGAATTGTGATTACGACTGTTACAGTATCAGGTGTGCTTTAAAACGCTTAAAAAGGGAAATGCAGACACTACATTTAAGTTGCTCTTGAATGTTTATCCCATATGCTATTAAGTTTAGGAAGTCAGCTTGTAATTGAGGAAAATGTTAAAGGGGCAACATTTAAATACTCAAATAGTTGTTACTGACTCTGCTTCAGTTTTCTAGCTTGGCAACAAAATAAAATGCCAATATGATAAATATCATTATGATATTGTATCACTGTCATAAGTATCATTAAACAGGGAAGTTATGTCCTCAAGGGCAAGGGCAACAGGATAAAGGAGATGCCTTAGAGGTCTCTGTCTGTCTGTCTGTCTGTCTCTTTTTCTCTGTCTCATCTCTCCTGCCCCCTCCCCTGACATAGTTGTATCAGGTGGATACCATTCAAAGAATAAAGACACAGAGAGTGAGGTAATGTGATTTAGGGACAGTGTTTTCACAGGGAAGTGTCACCTCTCCTCAAGTTTGACAGACTCATGATCTTTCCAAAAATTGAAGAGCACGCTGTCTGTGGTCCACTAGCAAAGTAACAACAAGATTTCACTGAATTTCAAAAACCAAACTCATCAGCCAATCTAAACTTTATTAATTACAATAGTTACAATTTAGCTTTCTGCCACGGATAAACTTACTATAAACTAAAGAAATGATAGCAATGGTATATAATACAGAATGACGTTATAAAAGTGTAGAAAAAGAGAAGTTGAGGATCTGTTTTTTAAAGTTGATTTAATAAAAGCCTAGAAGTACAAACTATAACTTACTTCCTCAGGGAATCAATAATGTCCATAGAGAAGTGTTCATCCCAGCCACAGTCCAACAAAAACCTAAACTCATCAACCTGGAGAAGATAGCAAAGAGCAGACTCTTCTTGGACCCCAGAGAGGGTAGTCAATTTGATGATAGAAGTCATCTTTCTGGTCCAGCAATGGTTATCTAGACGGTGCTTACAAATGAAAACATAATTAAACATAAAAGCATGGTCCACATCACAGGCAAATTTTTTCAATTTTTAAGTGCACAGAAATCCCATCACAGCCATATTTACAAGTACAGTCTTGTTTACAGAGTCCTTCCAAGTCTTCCCTGGGTGTAAATAGTAGGGGACTTTGGAATCACTGATCCAGATTTCAATCAACTCCTACACTATTCAGGACAAGGTAATTAACTTTTCCTCATCTAGGGATTCCAGTCCATAAAACATTAATATACATATACAGATGGTAGAGGATTCCAAGTAACCAGGAAATTATCTAGAGCAGAGATTACTACACCCATACTGCTCACTATTAAGTGGCAGTAGATTAAGAACTCAGCTTCAAACCAGGCGTTGGTGGCGCACGCCTTTAATCTCAGCACTCGGGAGGCAGAGGAAGGCGGATCTCTGTGAGTTCGAGGTTAGCCTGGTCTACAGAGGAAGTTCGAGGACAGCCCCCAAAACAATACAGAAAAACCCTGTCTTGAAAAACAAGCAAACAAACAAACAAAAAAGAACTCAGCTTCAAGGCTAATCTGTCTCTTTATCTAGCTTGATGACAAAGTCTTTCTCTATACAAGAGGTCTTAAATATAGGGACTTGTATGTGGGGACACCTATTATACATTTTCCACAAAGATTAATATGAACACTGTTTTGTAGTAAACTTGTGGGATGAAACTTTTGGAAAAAGTCAGTGAGATGGCTCAGCAGGTAATGTAGGGTCTACATTTAACTGCTCCAACTTCCTTTTGTTTGTTTATTTATTCATAGACAAGGTCTCATGTAATATAGATGGCTTCTCTATGTAGCAAAAGATGACTTTAAACTCCTCATTCTCCTGCCCCCCTCCTTCTCAAATACTGGGATCATAGGCCTGGGTAATCACACCTAACTAGACCTGAGCCATCTGATACATTAATTAGCAGAAGCATATACTAGCTGTTCTAATAAATTAAAATATGAAACACACTGATTTACTGTATTCTCATTTGAGATATGAGAAGTAAACACACTAATTTTGTTTGTTTTCAAGATAGGGTCTTATTATGCAGCCCTGGCTATCCTAGAACTCACTATGAAGACCAGGCTGGCCTTGAAATCACAGATATCCAACTCCCTCTGCCTCCAGAGTGCTGCCTTTGCTTCCAGATAAAAGGCAGGCAGCATTGGGCTTGGTTTAGTCTTCTATTCTATAAAAATGTTCACAAATACTATTTTGTAAAGAATATAGGCAATATTTCCCCAAAGCTGCTTCTATTGGGGGACGGGGCAGTGCTTGGACTCAAACTTGGGGTCCCATGCATGTTAAGCAAGTGCTCTAGCACGGAGCTAAATGCCCAATTCTTTAAATCTACTTTAGCTCTCAGTGTTACTTAATGATGAACTCAAAATACAAAGTGCTTACAGATATAACTGAGTGAATTCCCATTAAAACTTTTACCCAAAGACCCAGACTTCAACAGATAGTAAGTATTGGGGTAGGTTCTTGTGGTAAATATGTATCCTTATCTGACATTCATGACTTAGTGATATCTCAGCTGAAGATATGATGAAATACAAATTCAGAAGAGTTCTTTATGAATCTTTTTAAAAAAGTCTCGGGATGTAATGTGATTAACTTCTGTTTATAATTATAGTGTTTTAATTTCTATGTCTTTCCCCAAGATCCTGAGCAAAGTTGTGTATGCCTTTTGTCTTTTTTTTTTTTTTTTGAGACAAGTTCTTACCACGAAGTCATGTTGGTCTGGAAGTGCCTATATAGCCCAAAAGGTCTCAAGGTTCTTTATTCTCCTGCCTCAGCCTCTCAAATGCTAGGATTCCAGGAATGTACAATCATGCCTGGCCCTATATGTTCCATTTTAAAAAGAAGAAACATTGGGGTTGGAGAAAGGACTCAGGGGTTAAGATCATTAGCATTTCTTATAGAGGACCTGGGTAATTCACACAGTGGTTCACAATCATCCATAACTCCAGCTCTAGGGGATCCAAAGCTCTAAACTCCAAAGGCATCAGACATGTACACATTGCATATACATACATACAGGCAAAACACTCGTTCATACACACAAACTAGTAAGTCTAAAAAAGAGAAACAACTGTAAAGAGTTAAATTTACAAAAGGCATAAAACATAAATAAAATGGTTATGAGGCAAACTGGTTGTAACCTGCTTACATATACAGTTTAGAAAATGAAGTTTAAAAATTCTCCACTGCTTCTGTTATTGAGAACTAAGATTACTTATGGAGATTTATAAGGTCAGGGCAGAAAGAGAAAAGACATTCAAAAGATTGGAATGACATTAGCTAAGACACAAAGCTAGCATACATCAGTGAAGAACTCAGCGACAGACAGACTGACCTAATAAGCAGGACAGGACCAACTGACTGGCCCCTGGATACCTTGGATCTAGGTCTACAGGTAATAAAGGAACATTTAAAAATTCATTAACAGGAAGAAGACATGAGACAGGCAACTCTGTATGAAGGAAAGCAGGTGATGTGCATGACTGCACACTAACAGAGCGTGGACACAGAAAAGGGATAGTGCTTAATTAGACTTCTAGACACTTCTCTCCACTTCGCTTACTCTGTTCTTTAGTCCCTACTGTATTTTAGAATTCTTTATCAATTCATTGGTTTTTGCTCAGTAGCCAAGGCTGATGTCTTCCCTGTATTTCCCCAGGACTGTCCCCTATCAGTTCTGAGTTGTTCCTCCCTCAGAACACCTTGCACATATACCATTCTTTTCTGTTCCTACTGTCAACACTGAACCTCAGACCACATCATTACCTTACATTTGGGTTTCTCCCTTCCTCTCCCTGCAGCTTCTCCTCCCTTCATCTCAACAGAAACACTACTGCCAGATTAATCTAAAACATCCCACCACACACATACACACCCCCTTGCTCAAGTCTTTGAAGGCGGGGCTGGCAAGATGGCTCAGTGATTAACTGGAACCTGAGTTCTGTCCCTTGTACTCATGTGATGGAAGGACAGTGCCTACTCCAGCAAGCTGTCTGTGACCTTCATCTGTGCTCGGTGGTACATGTGTGTGTTCGTGCACAAAGTTTAAAATAAAAACAAATAACTATTAATGGCAAGTGTGGTGAGGAGTCAAAGGAAGCTGCCTTTGACATCAGTTTGCTCTTCTCTCAGGGTCTAGATCAAATTCTGCCTCTTTCCTCATGCCTTTCTAGCCATTAGTCTAGATAGATAAATATAACTAAAGTCACAGATAGAATCTAAACTTTTTCACAGCCACATTTAAAAGAGGTAAAACCTAATGTTTTATTTAACATCATCATTTCAACATGTGATCATTTAATGAGTCTGTTTACATTGCCTTCAAATTCGGGGACATCTCTGACCCATTTCAAGTGCTCAATATTGCATGTGGCTAGTGGCTACTGTAATAGCAGAGGTCTAGACTGCAAAATCAATGCTTTAGGCTGGGGAACACTGTGTTTTTGCCACCGCTAAAGAGCAAAGTTGCCACCACCCTGTTTTTATATGCATGCCTCAGACTGGATTTTAATGGTATCACCAACCACGAAGTCTCCCAGACTAAAAACTAGCCGCCCCCTACCAGCAAATTAGTACTCACTAGTTGAATCCTATACAGCATCTACTTCATTTCTCTTGGTCTTTCTTCTCCTGCCTCAATGGAGGTGCTGGTGCCTTACCTGAATGACTGTAATTTCATCTAGTTTTCTTGGTCCTCCATACCCTGATCACAACCACTCCCTGAAAGCATGCTTTAGCTTCTGGCTAACTACTGAACACAATCCCAACTGAAATCAAGACCACTCACAAACTGTTCTCAACCCCCAATTTGTACCTTCAGTCTTCACCAAGCACTCTGTTTTTTTGTATTTAAATCTCCCTTAACAATGCTCAACCTTCTCAGGTTTTTTTTTTGTTTTTTTTTGGTTTTACGAGACAGGGTTTCTCTGTATTGTTTTGGAGGCTGTCGGTCAAGTCCGGCCTCACAGAGATCCGCCTGCCTCTGCCTCCGGAGTGCTGGGATTAAAGGCGGGCGCCACCACCGCTCAACCTTCTCAGGCTTTTAATCCTCATTCTGCACCCAGCAGTGACTTTGTTTTCCTGGGTTTAGTAAATTCCTTTTGATCCAGCTCAGGTGCAGCCTTTTCACTGTCCCTGTCCCCAGGTAAAGTTGGTTGCTTGATTACTTAGCACAGAGAATATTTGCTGAATGGGTGCTGAATGTCTAAAAGTGATCGTCTTCACATTGCCCAAACCAAGCACATCGCTCCCAGCAATATAAAGTAATGCATGCTGAAAGCAGTAGTGATTTTTTACTATCTTTGCTTCAATACCGAGCATACACTTACTCTCTCAAGAATGATCATGCACGTTAAGGACAACAAATGAGAAGAACGCAAAGTCCAAGAACAAAGATGGGTCTGGACTAGTCCTGGGGCTTAGAGAGGGGGAGAAGTCTCTCCTTAGTCGTTCAGGAAAAGCAGGAGTTTGAAACAGGCAAGGGAGTTGTAACATTAAAGGTTAGAGGGTAGGCATAGATGGTGGCTTTAGCTCTCCTGATCACAGGGGTTCAGACTACTGGGGTTAGAGCTGGCTTGACGTCTGGTTTCCTGAAAAGTATGTAAACAAGGAAAGTAGGAATGAGGTTTCGGAAAATGCAATCATTGTGGAAACACTGAGACCGACAACAATTCTAACAAGGCGAGGGATAAACATCTCAAGGGGGTTTGAAATTAAGGAGCCAAGAAGGCACCTGGCCTCGTGGTCTCTGAACCCAGAATAGGTAGAGCAGTAGAGAGAAGGCTTGGGGTGTGGGTGGGGAGGATCGCGGCACCAGGGAAAGGAGCCCAGGCTGGACGCGGGCTAACTCTTAGCTCCAACAGGATGAAAGGCCAGAGGAACTTTACAGGAGGGAGGGCAAGGAGCGAAGGAGGACCCATGGAAGCGCCACAAACACCCCGAGGTTTCGACCCGTGGAAAATTCGCTTTTCTTTCCCCTTGCGGAACGCTTTTTCCAGGAACCACGGAGACGGTCACAACCGAAACCGCGGGAGCGCGTCCGGGCGACACCGGGCCGATGCAGGAACCCAGTCCCCAGAGGGCCTCCTCCCGGATCCGAAGGCTCTTTTCCTTTCCCCGTCCTCACCTTCCTGGTCAGGCTCCCCCGGCCCCGTCCACGGCCCTTCCCAGCCCCTAGTAAAACGCAGGTTCGAGAGCGAGCAGAGCAGGCGCGCGCTCAGCGGCAGAGAGCGGCCGGCAGGAGCCCCGGTGTGGCGGCCGCCATCTTGGGCCTGAGGCGGGCGGCTGAGGCGGGGACGACCCGGGCGACACCATCTGTGGGGGTGTCGGGGGACCGGGTTGGGGAAGACGACAGCGCAGAAGCTCACCAATCTTGTCAGCTTGGATACAGGTTTTACTCAGAGCTTTTTGTTATTATTGAGAGCTTAAAAACTAAAGGACTCGCTCGTGAGGAGAGGGAGAGAAGCGTTGGGTTGTCGTCGCCACCCCTCTTCTCAGGGCTGGCGCGGAGAGTGGCAGCTTCTGAGTTCACAGCTTCCGCTGGCGCCGCTGGCCTAGCTCCCTGCCGCTGCCCTTGGTCCCGTGGGTCGTGCTTGGCACCGGGCTGCAGGTGGGTTTGGGGACCCAGGCGCCACCCGTCGCGGTGGTGCAGGTGGGAGGGTTCTGGGGAAGCCTCGCGTGGAGGGAAACCAGGGTCGCCCTTGGGGGAGCATTACGGGCTGCCCTGCCCGCTCCACACCTCTTACTAGGGGTGCTCTGATGCTGGCGTAACCATAGTTCAGTTTGGGGACCACCGATGGCCTCCCCTCTCGGGACTGGAGAGGGCACACAGGGATCCGACTCTGAGCCCACAGCAGGGAACGTGGCCCCGATCGATCCAGAAGCAGCTCACAATCGCCTAGGCCTAGACATCTGCCTCTTCGCCCAACTTGACTCTACTAAATATGAAGCCTGCACTCAACCAATTGTCTTTTAAAGACTCGACTTTATGCTTGGTTCCCAGCTTGTGTATGTCACGATCTCAAAGGTTCCATTGCTGTCCGCATTCAGGTCTGTTTTCCACGGCTTAGGTGACACTTTGTGAGTGGTACTTATAAGGTACTGTGAGATCCAGCTAGATGCAATGTATCTCTCTTAAAATGTCTACTTATCTCTAAAGATCCAGAGCGGACTCACCACAATAAGACACCAATTTCTGTTTTCTTCTTGGAAGGGGAAAGGAGAAAAAATAGGGAAAATGTGAGGGGTTTTGTTGTTGTTTGTTTTAAAAACAAACAAGCTGGGTGGAGATAGAGGCAAGTGCATCCCTGTGAGATTTAGACTAGCTTGGTGTACACAGCCAGGAGAGAGAGATTGAGATTTAAATGTTTACCTCTGTACATACCAGGCAGTATAACACAAGAATTTAAGCCATGTCAGGATAAAGATTGATTGCCTGAGTATTATGCTAATCCTGATTCTTCACTCTCTAATTTAAAGAAAGTTACTTTGCCATGAATGAACTTGGATTTCTTGATCTGAAAAAAATAATAATGTCCACTGCATTGAGACATTGTTACTTAACAAACCCGCAGTGCTGTGGTGAGGATTATATGATTTAGTGATTATGTAGAAATACCTCTTAGAAGTGGCCCACATCTGGTTGGGCGTTGGTGGCACACGCCTTTAATTCCAGCACTCGGGAGGCAGAGGCAGGTGGATCTCTGTGAGTTCGAAGCCAGCCTGTTCTACAGAGTGAGTTCCAGGACAGCCTCCAATACAATATAGAGAAACCCTGTCTCAAAAAACAAACAAACAAACACATCTGTAATTCCAACTACTTGTGAGGATGGGGGGTGGTAAGTTTGAAGCCATCCTGAGCAACACAGTAACTGTCTCAAAAAAAGGAAAAGAAAGATTCAGCTCTTTAGAAGCTTGCCAAAAAAATTCGATGACTTTAATATTGAAAGATCCATGACCAAGGCAGCATGTGCAGCTCTGTATTAGTAAAGTGCTTTACAAAGCTAAGAGCAACCCCCCCGCATCTCCCTCCTTGCTCCTCCCCATCCCCACAGAGGGAAAGAAATATGACTCCTTAGTGCCCTAACATGAAACCCAGCTCTTTTTTCCCCCCTTAAAAAATACTGTGGTACACGTGCCTTTAATCCCAATACACAGGAGGCAGAGGCAGGTGGATCTCCCTGAGTTCAAGGCCAGCCTGGTATAAGCATAAGTTTCAGGACAGCCAGGACTAACAGAGAACCCTGTCTAGAAAAAACAAAACAATCCAAAAAACAAACATCAACAACAACAAAAATACTAAAGTTACTCCAAATTCTGAAATAAAATTCTTTTTATGAACCCTCATGCAAAAAAGACACCCCTGGGGCTAGAGAGATGGCTTGGTGCTTGCTGCTTTTCCAGAGGGACAGAGTTTGGTTCCTAGCAGCCATGTTGCATGGACGACTCAGAACTCCACTCCGAAGGGTTCTGATGCCTCTGCCTTCTCAGCTACCAGTACTCATGCACAGGCACAAACACTTATAAAAAACTTAAGATAAATCTGAGGAGGCCAAGGAGACTACTAATATGTATAGTGCTCTCATAAGTACCAGCCAGGAATATATTCCTTAAATCAATTAATTGGTGTGGCACCTGCTGAGCAGCCTGCATCCGAGAATGTAGCGAGGTGGTCGGGATAGATGACACAGAGACCGGTCGGTTGCGTTAAGAAAACTTTATGCTCCCCAAGTCGGCTTAGGAGAACTCCTCAAGAAAAAACGCTTCCCTTTTTAACAGACTTCTCCCATCCATACACACACAATTCTCCAACCGAGCTCTCACACACCTCTCACAGCTCTCACAGACTTCTCACCCTCCTGGCTGGTGGTTAAATCTCCAGCACCAGAATTCGGGAGAAACAACAGGGAGCAGGAAGAAACAGCTAGCCGTAGGGGGGATCTAAGTCATGGTGTTTCAGTGAGGGAGCCCTTATTGGAGCCCTATCAAGAGCTTTATGGCACTGAATTGTTTTCAGTAAACCCAGGCTGATGGAGGGGTGGGTTTCTGGCCAGGGTCTGTGATTCCCACAAATTGGCCCTGTCCTCTTGCTGAAATTCTTGGCTACCCAAAACCTAGATTTGCCTCAGTGAAGCTTGTCCAGGTCCTCACCACCTTTGCCTAGACTAGATGAAGCTCTACGGATTCGGGCCCATGGCCAAGATCCTCACTACTTCCTCTCTTACCCATTTTGTAGAAAATCATTCTGACTCACAGATGTCTATCTTTGCCCTCCCTGTTCATCGACTTGCAGGAAAGCATCCATGCAGATACTGTTCACTGCACTGCTCCTAAGCCCACTGAATATATACTGTACCACTGTAATATGAGACACCTCCCTAGAACTAAGATGTGTCATTATCTCTTATGGATATTCCTTCATGGTGATTGAATCCAACCATGGATTTAATGAAGGCTCCTTTTCTTATTACCGTTGTCACTACGCCTGGAGTCTGTAAGAGCCTGAATGTGGCAACAGCCCCCATAGGCCTACCTCATCTCTTCTAAATAGTCAGACTAAACCCACTTCTTAGGATGCAATTAGTAATGGCTCTTTTAAATGGTTCTAAGCTGGGAATCAGCAGGTACTTGTTAATACAAAATGATATCTAACAGCTGTGTAAATGATGAAGCGAACACCTTTTTTATAAACATTTATGTGTGGTGCATGCAAGTGTTTGTGTGTACCCTATGCAACAGCACACATTCTGGTGTAGAAGTTAGAGGGTGACTTTCAACTGTTGAGAACTCTCTCCTAATATCATGTAGGTCCCAGGAATCGAACTTGGGTTCTTAGACCTGATGGCCAGCGCCTTTACCTGCTGAGCATGTTTCTTGGCCCTTAAGTTTGCAATAAAGACAGGAAGTATAGGTGACCACTGAGTTTGCCAAACTTGAACACAGTGTCATGAACACAGATATTGTCTAGTATTCTGCAGTTGAGTGCTTTAAAGTAACTTCATCTTATTATCAAAGGTCTTTATCATCTCCTTTCTTGCTTGGCTCAAGTTTACAAAGCAGGTGAAGAGTTACTTATTGAGCCCTTGGTTAGCATTTCAAGAACCACTTTAAATGTAAGTGATACTATTTATTAAGAGAACCACTGTCTTCCAGGACATAAAGCAAGATTGGCTTCACTTATATTTATGTCTCCAAGAAGCATTTGTACCCAAACCAGTAGGTGAGTTGTTCTGGAGTCTGTAAGAGCCCATATGTGGCAGGAACTCCATAGTCCTAACTCATCTCTTTTCTGAATGGAGTCAGACCAAACACGATTCTTAGAATGCCAGGAGTGGTGGTTCTATTCCTGTCTCGTCCTGGAGTAAGGCCAGAGAGCCCCTAGTTTAAAAAGAGTCCCCAGGTGGTTCTGATGTGTAGTAAGTGTTGAGAATTCCAGCTGTAGCTAGGCAACAGAATTGAAAATAAAACTAACAGATGGACAAGCTGTAAGTGTATATTCATCTCATCATGTGCTACATCATAATTTTGTAGATAAGTGATGTTCAAACTGAAATTCGCTATAAGGAATATTATATAGTACAAACTATATAGTAACTATATAGTAAGTTCATGATTATAGTCTAACACTGAGACTTTAGGTACTAGATTCTTAAAATCTGACAAGTAGAGTGGTGTACACAGTCCATATCAGGAGGTGAAGCAGGAATGGAGCCTACATAAACACCTGCACAGGTTATGCTAGACACTCTGCCAGGAATGTATTGTAGAACTGTCGGGTCCTCTCAGCCACTGCATGTGATGTATTCATTTGCATGTGGATGTATACAAATATTAACAAAATTGGTGGTTCAGTGGTGTTTACTGAATTCAGCACACATTTGCTTTTTTTTTTTTTTTTTTTTTTACCCAACTCCCAGTCCCGCTTTTCCTCACCTGCCCTTTGGAATGTTTTAAAAGCTAAAAAGCCCTTAGATAACTGGAAATAGCAACTCAAGAAAGAAAGTATGCTATGCTATAGGAGACACAGTTTGGAGTGGACTTGAATTTTAACAACAGTTTGCAATTAACAGCTACTTGAGATAAGCTGTTGATTTTTAGTGTTATTTTTTTTTCATGTTTTGTCTACATGTATGCAAGTACACCGTGTTTGAGCCTGGTGTCCTTGGAAGTGAGGTTACTGGATCCCCCGGAACTGGAATTATGGTTGTGAGCATGCATGTGTGCACTGGCAACACCTATACACACCGGGACCACTGAGCCATTTCTCCAGCCCCGAGTTAAGCTATTTTCATACTGCATAAAATGAGAATAAGAGTTACTACACATTGTATATAGAAATATGATAGCTTAGACTCTAGTACCATTCAGTAAATACCATTCTGCAACATTTTCTTGTGACATTATGTTCTTTTCAATTATTTTTTTTATCCTTCAAAAAATAGTTTTCAATAAGTTTCTCTTTCCTCAAAAATTCAAGCTGGGTGGTAGTGGTGTTCACCTTTAATCCCAGCACTCAAGTCAGAGGCAGGTGGCTCTCTGAGATCTAGACCAGTCTGGTGTACAGATCAAGTTCCAGAACAGCCAGGGTTACACAGAAACCCTGTCTCAGAAAAACAAAATAGTAAAACAATATTAAATTTACGTGTGAGAGCATCTACAAATACTTCATATATGTGAGGTCAAAAGCAACACAAAGAATGCACTTATTCATTTTGCAGGTCCATTTCTTGACTCTATAGTATATCAAATCACAGATGAAGTAAAAAATAAGATTTTGTAAATGGTGTGATACAGTATATTTTTTTATTATGTTTATCTGTGTGTATATGTGTGCATGTATGCCCCAAGGTCAGAGTACAACCTGTGGAAGTGGTTCTCTCCCTCAACCATGTATGTGGGTTCTGGGGATCAGTCTCAGCCAGGCTTGGTAGTGAGTGCCTTTACCCAATGAGCCATCACACTGGCCCAAGTACAGTGAATCTTATATTAACCATTACCGTCTAATCTGGGTTTTACCTGCTTTCTGATGCCAAGCAAACCTGAAGAGGCTTATGCTTTTAACATGTCATGCCCATAGCTATCTTCCATTTCAGATGCAATTTAAAAGAGGATTTGTGTTAACCCAGGTGTGGTAGCTTACACCTGTAATCTCAGCACCAGGAACATCTGTGGCAGGCTCAAGTCAGCCTAGTCTATACAGTGGGTTCCAGAATATAACTGTAGCAAGGTCACACCTGTCTCAAAAAAAACCCTCCAAACCAAAGGGTAATTATTAACACACCAATTGAACATACTAATGGAATCCCCATTCATATAGCATGTATTGATTATATCCTTTCACCCTCATCCCCCTCCTAAGGTGTAATGTTCCTAGTCCCTAGGAATCCCCAACCACCTTTTATTTCAGTATTTCAAAGGCACTTGTATTTCATTTTTTCCCCATTTTAGCAGCCATGATGACCTTGCTTCAGCTTGTACGTGAGCACTGGGTTCATATACTTGTCCCTGTGGGATTGGCCTTTGGATGCTATCTAGACAAGAGGGATGACGAAAAGCTGACTGCCTTCCGGAATAAGAGTATGCTGTTTCAAAGGTTAGTCCACGAGCTTTTAGGGGGTTTGGGCTTTTTTCCAGAGATAAAAAGAGGTGTATTTTCTACTCTGGTGATTTATAATCAAGTGATGAACACTTCTGGCTTATTTAATCATTGGTTGAAACTGTATGATTACCTTTGGAATATAAATAATCTTTAGTTTATTATCTAGCCATTTCAGATCTTTGAAAGTTTTTTCTTTTATTAATCTTTTCATAGTGATTTTTTAAAAAATGTTTTTATTTATGTGCATGTCACATGTGTGGGTGCTCTTAGAACCAGAAGAGGGCATCGGGTTCCCTGGAGCTGGAGTTACGGGTACTTGTGAGCCTCCCGGTGTGGGTGTCCTATGTGAGAGCACCAAGCACTCATACCCTGAGCCATTTTCCAGCACCCCCATTATGCATATATTTGTCCCCCTCCCCCCACCACTGGTTCCATTCCTTTCCCAAATGGACTATCTTCTGTTTTCATGTCACATGTATTTAAATCTAGATTTTGCATGACAGGAAACATGCAATATTATATCTTTTCTAGTTTTCATTACCTTTATTGTTGCCCTTTCCCTTGAGGCCTCCCTTAGTAGTTCCCACTTCTACAAAGTCAGAATTTTTAAAGAGTGTATTTTAGTATAGAAACAAAACTTAAATCAGCTGCCCAAAACCTATCATTTATGCTTTCATATATGCTATTGCATATGTCTTAAGCCATAATATAGCTGAAGTAAACAGTAATGCTGTGTTCTCAGTATCACTGCTTGAGATCTTTACATATAGTGACTGAGTGATAACGCCCAGAAGCTGCCTGGGTCTATGGCATGCCTATCAAGAGCAGATAGTGTAGCTATCTGCCAGTGGATGTAGCTATCAGGATTGGAAGCTCAAAGGGGTAAACAGACTGAGTAGCATCCAGTGTCACTATGCAGGTGTGGTTCAGAAGTCTGCTATTTCAAGAAAGATGAAATGAGTTGCAAAGGATCCAGAAGCAAGTGCACTCAGAAGAACCAAGTATCATGTAATCAAAAAATTACTGTTCTTTAAGCTGGGAAAGAGACAGTAAAAGTTTATGGGAGAACTGAATGAATGTTTATGATGAATCTAATGTAAAACTTAAATGTCAGTTTCATAGAATGTAAACAAATATAAACTTCTGGCCCTCTCATAAAGATAATTTTTATATGGGGGCTAGAGAGATAGCTCAGTGGTTAAAAGCATCTGCTGCTTTTAAAGAGGACCTAGGTTTGGTTTCTGGCACCCACATGGTGGCTCACAACTGCCTAACTCCAGGTCCAGGGGATCCACTGCCCTCTCCTGGCATGCTAGGACACCCACACACGGTGAATGTGTATACTCTATGGCACACACACATAAAATAAAAGTTTCATGTTTTTTAAGTTGAATTACTGTTTTTCCTTTCTTATTTCTTTTCACACAGGGAACTGAGGCCCAATGAAGAAGTTACTTGGAAGTAAATAAATTCTGTGGCTAAATCACAGAATGTTCACATTTTAAAAGTTATCAGAGAAATAAAAATGTTTATTATTTAATTGGAAGTGTGATTCTTTTTATACTTTTTGAGGTAATCAGTTATATTCTTTGAATTTTATGGACTTTCTTTTTTTTTTTTTTTTTTCTTTTTTTTTCGAGACAGAGTTTCTCTGTATTGTTTTGGAGACTGTCCTGGAACTAGCTCTGTAGACTAGGCTGGCCTCGAACTCACAGAGATCCGCCTGCCTCTGCCTCCCAAGTGCTGGGATTAAAGGCGTGCGCCACCAACGCCCGGTGAATTTTATGGACTTTCAAGTATCAGGCACAGTCGTCTTAAAATAACTAGTGAGGCCAGGTGTGGTTGTACAAACCTATAATCTTAGCATTTAGGAGGCAGAAACAGAAAGATTGCTGCAAATGCAATGTCAGCCTGGTTCTAGGTGAGCCAAGGATGTATGTATGCATATATGTGTGTGTATATACATACATACATATGTGTCAAGACCACGTCCCAAAAAATCAGTTTCTCTCTTTGGATTACAGTACTAACTACAGTCATAACTACAATGTTTTCCCCTCATATTTTTCAAATATACGCTATGGTCTCAAGAGTATCACCCAGAAGTGTGTGTGTTCAAATTTAATCTCCATTGTGAAGTATTCAAAGAATGGAAGCGTCTTAGAATACCATGGAGAAGTGCAGCTTCTGAAAAGTGATAGGACTAGGCTATGCATCAGGGTACTGCATCTGTAACCGAACTTCTGGTGGCTTTACAAGAGCTGTATTACTTGCCATGGGATACCTTACACCTCAGGATTGGCAACGAGAAGGTCAGCATTGGCTATGGCCCTTGACTTTGGAACTTCAGAATCACCAGCAATACCTTGTTGTAGTATATGGAGACTAAGAAAGTGTGCTTCCAGGGAACTCTAAAAGATGGTACTAGGGTTTTGTTCACTAAAATCATTAAAAATAAGGAAGCCTTAGATTTGGCATTGATTTCCTAAATATAATGCACAGCATTGTGTTTTCAAAGATTAGTTAAGTGTACTTAATTGAAATTTAAAGCTTGCTCTTTTAGGGGTGGTGAGACAGCTCAGACAGTGGTAGAGCCTAATCTATATAGTTCAGATGACTGCTCGTCTAACATGGCCTTTTGTGTGTATGGATTCCCTCAACATATTTTTTTGCTTTGTTTTAGGCTCTATGTTATAGTATGTACCAGTGCTTCATTTGTCTAATGGCCAAGTGCTCCCTGCAAGGTGTTGTGTGACGTCCTGTAACACTCACTCACCCTACGGGGGCACTAACAACAGACCAAAGAAACTGTTCCATCCAGGTCTAGCTTGCTGAAGCAGTTAAGCTTACTGGGGTTACTTAGGAGCATGGGTAATTCAAAAGCAGCTAAAACACTACAGAGCAACAACTCACAAAAGCTGTGTCTTTGGAGCTCCCTGATGAACATACAGCCACCCACGGAGGGAGTCCTCTCCCTGGTGACTGTTTATTGCCTGCAGAAGCTTGGGGGAGGCTGGTGTCCTGAGAACTCTGTCTCTGGAGTGTGATGAGCTCCTTAGCATGCCTCGTATGCCTCCCTTGTCTGCCTTAGAGAAAATACTAACATGGACAGACCCCGTTGTTTACCCATTTACCAGATGTTTCTACTTTTTATTATTCCTGTATTATACAACAAAACCCTGTTAAAAAAAAAAACAGGTAAGAGAATGAAAACAATAGATGGAATTCCTTCATAATTCACATTGTCAAGTCCAACTGTCCCTGCTTGGAAACTACATTTCATAATTCTGTTTTAGGTAAGATTGAATTTAGAAGTATGATTAGGAATCTAGTACCTAGTTACCACTGATTCTTGTTAGAACACAGGAGACACTTAACACTGTAAAATTTATTAAACTATTTGGTCTGGGGCAATAAAATTAATGCCAGTTAAAAGGTACAATACTCAAGAGGATGGAAACATTTTTGTACAGTCTCACTTAATACACAGACTTAGTGGAGATTGAAGTTGAGGTGTCCATAGTTACAAAGAGCATACCAAAGTGTATGCTACATGATTACTCTTTTAATTTTTACAATTATCTTTATCATTTCTTAACATGTGTTTTGTCTGCATGTACATATGCATATCACTTGCATGCCTACCTGATGCCTGTGGAGGTCGGAAGAGGGCACTGGATCCCCTAGAACTGTAGTTACAGACAGTTGTGAGCCACCTTGTGGGTGCTAAGACCCACTCAGGTCCTCCCAAAGAAAAATGTGCTTAACCACTGGGCAATCTCTCTAGACTTACGTGATTATTCTGACTTAGCAAAACATCTTTATCTCACAAAATTATTGTGATGGTTTCTTTGCACCAATCATTCAATAAAGAATCTGCATTTATTCACTGTTCTGCACCAACCCTTAATAATAAATAAGCATGCTCTTTTGACTTCAGAAGCTACAAGTTTAGTAGCATATAAGGTGACAATCCTGGTGTGGTACAGTGGGCACTTCATACGACATATAAGGTGTATTGGTTGCACAGCTTTCCCTGTGAACTTTCCAAAAGCAAGCAAGCAGTATGACTGGAGAAAGGAATTCAGAAAGAGAAAGTGGGACATGTGGTTGGTGCATCACAAAGGGTGGTTTTAAGGCAATAAGGAGAATAAGCACAATGGGAAGCTACTGAACTGATGTAAAACTTAGGTGACGGTGTGAGACTATCTCCTTATCTAAGATTTAAGGTGAAGTGGGTTGGGGATGTAGCTTAGTTAGTAGACAGCTTACCAAGCATGAACCAATCCCTGGGTTCTGTTTCTATCACCACATAAGCCAGGCATGGTGGTCCACATTTGTAATCCCTGCACTATCAGGAAGAAGTGAAAAAGTTCGAAGTCATCCTGGGCTGCATAACAATCCCAGAGCAACTTGTCCTAGAACCCCCATTTGGAAAGAATCCCAGCACTCAGGAGGCAGGGGTAGGCGGATCTCTGTGAGTTCAAGGCCAGCTTGGTCTACAGAGTGAGTTCCAGGACAGGCTCCAAAGCTACACAGAGAAACCCTGTCTTCAAAAACAAAACAAACAACAGAAAAAAGAAAAAAAAAGAAAAGGTCACTGACAAGGTCATGAACTGGACATATATATATATATATATATATATATATATATATATATATATATATATTTTTTTTTTTTTTTTTTTGGTTTTTCGAGACAGGGTTTCTCTGTGGCTTTGGAGTTGTCCTGGAACTAGCTCTTGTAGACCAGGCTGGCCTCGAACTCACAGAGATCCACCTGCCTCTGCCTCCCAAGTGCTGGGACTAAAGGCGTGCGCCACCAACGCCCAGCCGAACTGGACATATTAAGATGGGATCAATTCATAGTTCTGGCGACTGACTACACAAGAGGTCAAGATGGTCTGCACTACGCAGTGGCCACAGAAACAAGGGGGGAGAGGGTGTGAGAGACTCACAGTATTATTCGAAGACTGACTGGAGGAGGGGCAAGTGCGACAGTGACAGGAAGGGAATGGCAGACGAGTCTCCAGGTCTCCGTGCTATCACCTGAATCAGGTCACCTCCAAAGTTCACAAGTTGAGAGATTTGTATTAGCATTGAGAGGAGGTGCTTTGGCTGTGTATGTGTCCTGTTCATGATAATAGAGCTTTCCTCTGTAGGAGAAGCAAGGGCTCTTAACCATGGAGCCATCTCTCCAGCCCTTCAGCTACCTATTAAGTAGCAAAATGTCCTTATAAAGGAGGCTGACGGTAGCTTGTCTGTCCCCTTTGCTCCTCTGCCACATGAGGACACACAAAAGATACCATCAATGAAAAAAATGAAACCCAAGACATCTGGTCTTCTCCAGCCCTCATCTTGGACTTCACAGCTACTGTAACTGATCAGTAAATCTCTGATGGTAATTTACCCAGTCCAGGTATTTATAGCAGGCCAGCTTCATTTAGTCCCTTCAACAATTGTATCTTAAAAAACAAACCAGAAAACATTTGCATTTTCTTATCAGGTGGCTACATTACCCTGGTTAAGTCACACTTCCTTAAGCATATAGGCTATACCCATGTTGTGTGACACTATTCCTAGGTAACTGTGAACAAACATCTACTCAGAGAACTGAGGGCAGACCAAAGTAAGAATACCACCAAAGTCCAACTTGGTGAACCAATGAGTTTTACTGAGATTACTTACAGGAGCAGAAATGACTCGGCCAACTGCATTGCTAAAAGCCTACTCCAGCATGAAGACAGCTCATGAAAGCTGGAAACATGGGCTGCACTGCACAATTCACAGGCAACTCAAGAGTTTGGAGTGTCCCTTACAGGCAGCTTAGCTGGTCTCCACTTCTTTCAACGTGAGCCTCTCCTAGGCAACTCTGCTTAGAGTGTCTCTTGGTAGTCCTTACTGCTTGTATATGCTTAGGGAGAGAGGAGCCTAGTGAATCTGATTAGTTTCAGGGACTTCCAGAAGCCTCCAATTTGTTTACTTCCTGAGCGTAAGATGCCCCTCTGTAAGTGGGATGTCTTCCCTGTCGTTAGAATATTCTGTGTCCCCACTAGCTTCCTTGCAAGACAGAATGTTTCACCTCCCTTTAGAGTATCCTGCACCCTAAGGAGCTTCCCTCCACTATGGACAGCTTTAGGTCCATTTTAGCTCAAGAGGAAATTGCATACAGAATGTTCAACAAATAATATGGCACCTCCCCTTGAGCAGCTAGCTGGTCTTCATTGAAGTCTTCATTTCCTTATCTCTCACTGCCCTTCTTTTCTTGAACTTGTACTCTCTCACACACACAAAAAAATCTCATCAGAAACAAAACTGAGCAGTCTCTTGTAAGTCTTTATGACCCTGAACTTCCTGGCAGCATCTAACACTGACTGGTCCTTGAAGCATTCTCTCCAGGACTTTCCATTTCAACATTCACCAGCATGTGTAGTCTTCTTGCCTACTGCTCTCTATCTTCAGGGCTTAGCTCTAGATACTCTTTCCAATCTCTTTCTTTTCTCTACATTGAGACAGGGCTTCTCTGGAACTCGCTTTGTAGACCAAGCTGGCCTCAAACTCAATGCAGGTCCACCTGCCTCTGCCTCCTGGCTGCTGGGACTAAAGGCATGAGCTACCATGCCCAGCTAGCTACCTATGTTTTAATTTTTTCTTTATATATTTATACTTTTCGTGTATGAGTGTTTGCCTGCATGTATGTATATGTATCACTGTGCATACCTGGTGCCTTCAGAAGCAATGGATTCCTTGGATCTGGAGTTACCAACTGTTGTGAGCCTCCATGTGGGTGCTGAGAACCCAGGTGCTCTACAAGAGGAGCAAGTGCCCCTAATCATGGGGTCATCTCTCCAGTCCTTTTAAACAGCAAACAACCTACCCTACAGCTCAAACCAGCTTCTATAAACTCTAGACCTGGCATCTACTACTCAACAAAAGCACCTGTATGCTGCACAGGCATTTGAATTTGTTATTCCCAAAATTAAACCTGTGTTCTCTTCCCACGACCTTGCTCGTTCTGCAAAGTGTTTCTATAGGAGTATTACTTAAGTCTTTCTTAACAACACCTTCTTCCCCACTAGATTCTTCTGAGTCTGCTTCCTAATGCTTCAAACTGATCTCTCTCAATCCTCTTAATATTACTGGAGCACTGACCACTATCTTTTCATTTCTCCCAAAATGCCTTCAAGTATTCTGTTCCCCAGGGATCCTCTAATTGCTAATTTGACTCCATATCTCTGTTTTTTTAAAATCTTGAACTGCTTGTCATTGCTTCTTTTTGGGGGGTGGGTGCGCAGGGTTGCCCTATATAACCAGGGCTACAGGCTGGCACATCCCAGCTATTCCTTCCTATACTATCAGGTGCAAGGATTGTAAGAATGAACCTTCGTAACCAGTTTCCTTGCTGACTTTAAAGAACCTAAAATGATTTCACGTGCAAGATCTGCGCCCATCCATCTTGGGCCAATCTTATGCTTAATCTTCATCAATTGCACCCCCCCCCCAACGCTGCCAATGCAAGCGCCTCTCAACGGTTTTGCCTTTTCACTTCCCCATCGATGCTTCCTCCTTCAGAGCCAGAGCACTTACCCGGTGATCTGATACTCATTCCAACCGCCAGAACTATCCTGGACACTGTGCTGTCCCCAATTTCTTCATGCCTCCGTTTCCTCATTTGTATAATATTACAGCAGAAACACATATCAAAAGATGCCGTACTGAACTGCACTCTAGAAGTAGGCTATAAGTCAGCCCTAACTAAATATTAGCTACAGTTTTTTTTTTTTTAACACAAGTACGGGTATTGAGAGAATACCTTTTCTTGAAAGAGGTTTTCAGTGGGAGAGGAAATATTAATTACGCGCAGTTAAGCAGAAAGTACTAAAGAAGGCGGAAAAGAAAACAAGACAAAACCTGGCCGTGAGTATCACCTAGAACCCTAGGTCCAGCCAACCACGGAGCTGAGAAGTTCCTCCGCACGGCAGGCGGCGCCGCTGCACAGCGCACGCTGCGGGAGAACTGACGCCCCGAGGACCCACCGCCCAGGTCACGTGCCCCGCCCTCCCTGGCTCCGCGAGCCGCGTGACGTGCGCCCGCTGTTGTGATTGGTTGACGCGAGGCACGTGAGCAGAGAGGGGCGGACCAGGGTGGAGGGGTGGGACCGGGGGCGGAGCTGCTGGAGGGGGCTGCTCCGCGCCGGGGCCGTTGGCTCCAGACAAATAAACATGGAGTCCATCTTCCACGAGAAAGTGAGTGTGGGCGTTCGGTGGGGAGCGGTGCGGGGCTCAGCGGCGGGCGTGGGGAGCAGCATCGTCGTCTCAGGAACTCAGGGCGGGGCCCGAGCGCCCCCAACCGGACCTGCCTGGGTGAGGGGCGCTTCCTGCCTCCTCCCGGTGGCTCCGCTCGGGAAGCCTCCCACATGCGCCCCCAGCGCCCTCGCCCCAGAGGACCGGGCGGGTAACCAGGGCTTGTCGGGCATTTCGGGCGTTTCGGTCGGACGGTAGGCGCGGGCGTTCCTTCTTCACTTGCCACGCCTTTTCGGGTTTCTACTCTTCTAGGGTCTAGTCTAGCGAGTGGCTTCTCCACACCTGGTAGACCCTTCCCAATTCCACCCACGCCCCCTGACCTATCCTCTGGCAGAATCAACTTTCTCTTCAACTCAGTTCTATAATGGAATGTCCCATGCATTTAGATCTTGATGATCTATCCCACGTCCTTCTGCAGTTGTTACAGTGGCTCTCCCATTGACGGGCCTGACACTTAGGAAGTAGGAAACCCCGGAGTCCCTAAGGGAAGTCGTCATAAGAGTTTTTATTACGGGATGTTTGGGTTTGGTTTGCTATCCCATCTTTCCGGACTAGGAGGACAGCTTTGTTTTTGGGCATTATGGAATAGATTAGAGTCTTTTTTCTGTGTGATCCGGTTAGTTTCTTCCTCGCCTTAATTCCTAAGTGACTACGCTTAAAAGTATTGTTGTGACACCTTGAGAAACTGGTCTTTGCTCGCATACAATTATTAAGTCATTTGGGTGTTCCTCGGACAACTTTAGGTTTGGAGAGGGTTGCTAGTTGAGGCTATTGTTTAGTAGGAGCAAAAGGGCTTTGTTTATCGAGTACTTGAAAATGAGCTTTTATTCAAGGCATGTATAGTTTATGCACCACAAAGGAAAAACAAAAGTGATGTAAATCTAAGAAATCGTTCAATGAAGTGAGAAGACATTTCCGAATGTTTTGGAACTGGAACAAGTTAGTTTGCGACAAGATCTCTTATCGCCAGCACTGGCTCCAGACTCTCCATCTTCCCCGTCCTCCTCTCTCTGCCTCCTGAGTGCTGGGATTACAGCTGCGTGCCATGACAACTCCTAGCATGTCCCACTCCCCATACATTTGTTGTTATTTTTCCAAAGGCTTTGCCATAGAACCCATTTGAAATGTGGTAGACTTTGAACACTTGATACACTGCTTCGTGAGACTCCTGCCGTGCATGCTTTTAAAAAGCATTTTATTACTGTCTTGTGTATGATATGTGTGTGTACTGCTGTGAAGGTCAGGACAACTTTATAAAGTCGATTCTCTCCTTTCAGGAGAGATGGATTTCAGGGATCTAACTTGGGCTTTTATACACTGAGTCATCTTTGGGACACTTGGTGCATTAAAAAGTATTTTCGTATGGTTGTTTTGCCTTTGTGTGTGTCTATGTGTTCCTGGTGCCCACTGAAGTCGGACGATCCCCTGGAACCGGAGTTGTAGAGGGTTGTGAGCAGTAATGTAGGTGTTAGGAATTGAGTCTGGGTCCTCTGGAAGAGCAGCCAGTGCTCTTACCTGTTGAGCATCTCTCCAGCCCCCACAATCCCTTCTTTACAATATTGATTGTTCTTCCTTTGAGCTGATTTCAGTGGAGGTCGAGTGCTTGCTGTGTAAGCATGAAGACCCCAGTTCAGATCTCCAGCTCATTTCCACTTCCCCAGCACTGCAGTTACAAATGGGTACCACCATGCTTGGCTTTTTAAATGGGGATTCTGGGGCTTGAACTCAGACCTAAAGCTACTATGGCAAGCACCTTACTGTCTGAGTTGTCTCCCCAGTCCTAAAGAGTACATTTGCTTTTCTTATCAACTTAATGTCCATAGCAAATGAACGTTTAGTAAAGCCAAGGCATATTTCAAGAGAATGTACCTGGAGCTATAGGTTATGAATCATAGAAGAGGCCATTCTGGGAATATTTGAGCATAAATGCTATTTTCCAGAGAATTCTTTTCCCTTCCTTAACTTGTCTTTAGTTAGAGAATCATCCAGAGATGACTTCAACCACTTCTAGGCATTAATTTTACACTTGCCCCTTTGAGTATTTATTATTAAGTTAGACTATAAAAAAGTTATCAGCCAGGCATGGTGGTGGTACAAGCCTTTAATCCCAACACCTGGGAGGTAGAAGCAGACAGATCTCTATGAGTTCAAGGCCAGCCTGTTTATACAGTGAGTTCCAGTGAGTCTGGGCTAGGTAGAGAGATCCTGTCTCAAAAGCAAAACAACAAAAATAAAATAAAATAAAAGCAGTTGTCTACTGGTAGATCTCCAATTGGAAATAATATGTGAATGAATGGAGTTAAGCAGATGCTATGTGCCTTTAATCTCAGCTACTCAGTATGCTGAGACAGTAGGATCACCAGAATTCCTGACCTGAGTAAGACCCTGAATAAGTGCATATAGGTGGGGGAGAGAGTTCCTTGAGCATCTAAAACAGTGGTTCTCAGCCTGTGGGTCGCAACCCTTTGGAGGTCCAATGACACTTTCACAGGGGTCGCCTAAGATCATCTGTGTATTAGATATTTGTATTATGATTCATTATAGTAGCAAATTACTGTTATGAAGCAGTAGCGAAAATAATGTTGTGGTTGATGGAGTAACTGTATTAAGGGGTCACAGTATTAGGAAGGTTGAGAACCACTGCTCTAAGAGGTATGTAGTTCTATTTATTTAAAGGATACAACTTTCTGTAAGTTTTTAATTTTTTTTTTTATTTTAGGACAGGGTTCACTGTGTAGCTCTGACTGGCCTGGAACTTGCTTTGTAGACCAGGCTATTCTTGAACTCACAAAAATCTGACTGCCTCTCCCTCCCAAGTGTTGGGATTCAGGTCACACACCACCATGCCTAGCCTCTAAATATTTGAAGCCTTTGCAGACCATATGTGTATATCTCTGTCACAAAGTCTCATTTATGTATGTTTCTATTCCCTAAATTCTCTATTTTTTGTATAAAATATAGTTTTTAGCTCTTGTAGAAGACTGAACTTGGTCCTATGAGTTAGAGTTTACCATGTCCTATCTTTAATAGTAAATTATCAATGCCAGCTGCTTTCCTGGATGTGATGCTTGGTTGTTGCTCTTAATGTTGCTTTTTAGTCTGGTGCCTGTATTCTGCCACCTTTGTTAGTGCTTTCAGCACTGGCTCCATTCAGTGCAGTCTGTATCTGTACTTTGAATGTCATGCGAACTGGGATTGCCATGCACAAGAAGACAGAAGAGATGCTGAGCATCTATTGTACCCTTTTGTGATTGCCAGCTCTTAGTGATATTCAGGATATGTGGGGTTCAGAGAAAGCCTAATTCCAAATAATTGATTTGAGGAAATGGTAACAGGTTTTGAAAGCTTTGCCTGGGTTTGAACTCCGGATCTGCCACTTGCTACTTGTAGGATTCTGGATAAGTTACTTATTACCTCTGTAGTTTTCTTTTTTTGCCTCTGTATTTAATGACACACATTAGCTGCCTCAAAGTCACACATGCTAAGAAGATGTCCAGAAGTCAGAATTGCAGAAATGGTGGCTACTGCTGCTATCCTTGTGTTTGCTGAACCTCATACTAAATAAGGGGCAGATGAGGTCTGGGAGTGTAGATCAGTGGTAGATCACTTACTTAAAATGACCAAGGGAGCATTCTCCAGCATAAAGCAAAAATGAAGGAATAGGCGAGCACTATGCATTAAAGAGGTTGTGACAATAAACATTGTGGCTGTGATTTGAGCTCTAAGCCAGCACTTACCCATGTAGAAAGACCAGTCCACTACTGGTCCATTTCTGAGAGCACCATTAGGGTTGTATGTTTTATATTATAGTTAATACTGTCACTGGGGTTTTACCTAGTTTCAGGTTGAACCCAAAAACCCGGGGTGTGGCTTGGTTACAGTTCCCTTTTGTGATTTTATAGACTATCTTGGTAGAAGTGGAAATGTAATGTGTTCATCTTCTGGGCCCAACACAGCAAAATATGGACCCCAAATCATAGAAATTTGGTAGCAAAGTGAATTTCTCTTCTACTTGGGTGAAATACTTAAAAGTGTTACATTTTATTGCATTGTATGTATCATGGTGTTCCATGCATGCTACAGTGTACAAGTGGAGGTCAGAGGGCAATTTGGTGGGAGGTGATTTGGTGAGAAGTGGTCCTCTTCTCCCACCATGTGGGTCCTGGGCATTGAGCTCCAGTCTTGATGATCACAGCAAACAGACATTTGCCTCTTGAGCCATCTTGTCAACTCCCCACTTGGGTAAAACCCTGATTACAAAGAGGTGACAGGCTAACTTGGGCAGTGGCAACAAGACAGAAAAATGCCTGGTCAGAGGTGGAGATAAATAAATTTTTGGTTCATATGTCAGTCTATGGCAGTATGATTTTTGAATTGATTTGAACAATTTGTTTTTTTATTCCATTAATCATACTAGAAGTATAGAGAGCATATTTCCGGTAACAGTACTATTTTACCTGGTCAAGGTTTGATTTTAAGTGCTTATTTTTAATTTTTTAGGAACTGGGGATGCAACTCAGGCTTGAGGTTTTATCTATCCTCAGTATCACATAAACTGGGCATAATGAGACACATACTTTTGTTTTTTTTAAAGACTTCATCATTTTTATTTTATGTGTATGAGTGCCTACATGAATCAGAGTGCACCATGTGCATACTGTGACTGAGGAGGTCAGGAGAGGGCATCAGGTCTCTTAGGGCTAGAATTACAGCTGATTGTGAGTTCCCCCATCGATGCTAGGAACCAAACCCAAATTCTCTGCAAGAATAGCAAGTGTTGTTACCTGCCGAGCCTTTGCTCCTGCCTCCAAAACTCCAATCGTTTAGTGGCAAGAATTTTTATCAAAATTTTTGATGTTACTATTTCTGTATATTAAATATCGTTACCAGGTGACTAGGGAGATGGCTCAGTGATTATGAGCACTGGCTGCTCTTCAGAGGACCCAGGAGTCCCAGAAACCATATGATGTCTCAACCCTTTGCAACTCTAGTCACAGAAGAGTCAACCTCTTCTTCTGGTCTCCTTGAATGCCAGGCATGTACATGATGCAGACATACATGCAGGCAAAACACCTATACATATAAAAATAAAAATATCTTTAAAGAATATGGTAACTGTAGTTTTAGAGCCCTACACTGAAAAAAAAAAAAACAAAAACAAACAAACAAAAAAGAGCCCTGCACTGAAGCGAATTGCCTAGCAGTAGGACTGAAGATTGCATCACAGCTGCTTCCCCAAATTGAGTGTCTGGTCACTATGTTAGATTCTTCTTGATTTCTTTTCTTTTTGAGATGGGATCTCACTATGTAGGAACTCACGGAGATGCACCTGTCTCTGCCTCCTGAGTGCTGGGATTAAAGGTATGCACTGCCATGCCTGGTCTTGTCTGAATGGTTTTGCTTATTTGTTTTGTTTGTTTGTTTTTTGAGACAGTGTTTCTCTGTGTTAGCCCTAACTGTCCTGGAACTTCCTCTGTAGACTAGGCTGGCCTTGAACTAACTCATAAACATTCCTGTCTCCCGAGTGCTGGGATCAAAGGTGTGCAGAACATCCCTGGTATGCACCACCACCACCTGGCCTTGTCTGCATTTTTTTTTTTTTTTTTTTTTTTTTGGTTTTTTCGAGACAGGGTTTCTCTGTGGCTTTGGAGGCTGTTCTGGGACTTGCTCTTGTAGACCAGGCTGGCCTCGAACTCACAGAGATCCGCCTGCCTCTGTCTCCCAAGTGCTGGGATTAAAGGCGTGCGCCACCAACGCCCGGCCTGCATGTTTTAAAGTAAGTATGTCATACATAAGAACACGAGTCATGAATGTGCAGTCAAGGAAGCACACATGGAAACAGCCCTAAGATGAAATCACTGACTTCTTCCCTACTTCCTCTCAGTCCCCTTAGAGGAAAACTAACCCTCAATGCTTGCTTAATTCTGCCATTCATTGCAGATTAAGAGATTAATTTTGTCTATTTGTAAGCTCTTTCCATCTTTATTATTGTTGTGTGTCTCTGCATGACATGCTGTATGGATGGACACAGGTACCACTGTGCATGGAGAGAGATCAGAGGAAAGCTTTGTGCAATGTTCTCTTCTATTTTAAATAGGTTCCAGGGATGGAACTCGGGTCACTAGGCTCCTCTCCCACCTGTACTTTTGTTGTCTTTGTTTGTGGGTGGTAGTGGAGATCGAACCCAGGGGCTTACATACACTAGCTACATCCTTAGCTCTGGTGTCTACTTTTTTTAGTGTTGTGTGTTTTTTATTTTTTTAAAAGTATTTGAGAGATTCATCCACATTGTTGTAGTTACTTGTATTTAATTTACTTTCATTCTTATATACTGTTCTTTTGTAAATATAGTTTTGTGATCTAAACTGCTTTTGGGTGCTTTCCAGTTTGGAAGCATACAAGTAGTGCTTTGGTGAGTGCGTTTGCAGTGTCTGTGTGTAACCACAGGGCACACAGATGGTGAGCTCTGGTAAAGATGAAGGTTACTGGAGAATGCTTTCTTGAGGTTATACTCAACTCCTGTGACAACCATTTCCTGTACTTCTAAACCTCTCTGCTGTAGTAGCCAATCCAGAGACTGGATAATAGTAACTCATTGTGAATTTTCTTTTATAAAAATACATTTTTTAGCTAGGTGTGGTGGTGCATGCCTTTAATCCCAGCACTTGGAGGCAGAGGCAGAGTCTATGAGTTCGAGGCCAGCTTGGTTTACATAGTGAGTTCCAGGCCAGCCAGGACTACAAAGTGAGACCTTGTCTGAAAAACAACAAAAAACGTTTTTAGGCCCTGGAAAGATAGCTCAGCAAGGAAAGCACTTACCACCAGTCCTTATAACCTGAGTTCGGCCCTTGGGACTCACATTGTGCAAGGAGAAAATTGAATTCTTTAAGTTGTCCTCTGCATTCCCTCCAGCCAATCAATCAATAAATATACTTAAAAATAATTTTTTGTTGTTTGTGTGTGTGTGTGTGTGTGTGTGACATGCATGTTAGTGCTGGCATGCAGATGGCGAGGTGTGCATGTGGAGGCCAGAGGGCAAGTACCCCGGAGTCATTCTCTCTTTCTACAGTTAGTATCTGGGATTGACAGCGGGCACCTTTACCTGCTAAGCCACCTCTTGTCCTGTGTTACGGTTTTGATACACATTTCCCTGCCGACTAAAGAAGTTGAGATTTTTTTAGCCTCTTGACTGCCTTGTGAAATGTTTGCATTTGTTTTTTTGGGGGGGGTTTCGAGACGGTTTCTCTGTGGCTTTGGAGGCTGTTCTGGAACTAGCTTTTGTAAACCAGGCTGGTCTTGGAACTCACAGAAATCTGCCTCTCTCTGCCTCCTGAGTGCTGGGATTATAGGTGTGCGCCACCACTGCCCGGCATGTTTGCATTTTCAAAAGGGTACAAGTAGAACATCTGCATGTCTCTGCCTGGTGTTGGGGTATTCAGTGGAAGTTGCTCCTAGCAGTAGATGGACAGTAGAAGGAAACGAGGCAGAGACAAAGAATTGTGTTGCCGTGTGACTGCACCTTGAAGGGATATGTGACCAGCTCCAAGCCACCCTGGGCAGCCTTCCTTGACAGACTATGAACATAAGCTTGTCCTAGCTGTGTGTCAGATGCAAGCTCTCTGAACTCTGCCTTCCTCATGGTGGACATGTGTACTGTATCTACTTCAGCTGTTACGTTTTGTTTCTATAACCTTGATTCATCAGGGGGAAAGTGCATCCTGTAAGATGTTCTTTGGAGTCATCATTTGACATGTAACATAGCTCAGACCACGGGGCATGATGCCTGGCAGGTTGAGTTCATTAGGCCTTGTTTGCCCTTAGAGAGCCAGAGTTAACAGAGGAAACATTCTCTGCCTTTGCCTCCCAGAAGGCAGACTTAGGGTCTGTGTTCACTGGACTCATCCACTCTTAGGAAAGCAACACTGTTAAGAACAGAGGAGAGGCCAGGCGGTGGTGGCGCACGCCTTTAATCCTAGCACTCGGGAGGCAGAGGCAGGCGGATCTCTGTGAGTTCGAGGCCGGGCTGGACCAACAGCCTCCAAAACAATACAGAGAAACCCTGTCTCGTAAAAACAAAACAAAACAAAACAAAAAAAAAAAAAAAAAAAAGAACAGAGGAGAGATAAGAAGACTGCTCAGTGTCAGGCTGCTTGGATTTGGTCAGTTGGGTTCCAGTTGTGTATGAAAGCCAGCTAACTAGAAGCCACTGAGCTTGTGGGATGATGCACCCACCTTCCAGGAGAGGATGCTAAGGACTCCTTAGGGAGCTAAACTTGGCTGCAGTTCCTCTTGCTAGCCTGTCCACTCATGGGCATGAGCTGTCATCAGCTTGGCACAGTTCTCTTTCCTATGTGCAACATGGAATGAGTCTTCAAAGTCAGCCTATGAGAGCTGCAGCTCTAGAGCTGCGGGTCTTACCCTGAGACAGAATTGTTCCTACTTCCACCAGTTCCTGGGCTTGAAAGGACAGACTTTTAAGGTCAGAGAGCAACTAACTGTTAAAAGAATGAATGTTCTAGGAGATAACACTCCCCTTTTGCAGTAGTAATTTGTCGTGGAATCTCCAAAGACAAATTCTTGCAGGTACTGAAACATTCAAAAGGCCAAATGTTTTTATAGGGTCACTTTTAGGCTTATATGAGATGGGGTAGATGAAGTTATACTGCAAATCATTCTTCATTTTTGTTCCTGTAGTTAAATAGCTGTAAAATAAGTGTGGACAAATGAAAATGCATATGCCTGTAAAATCAGGTTTGCCTAAGGCTAATAATGTCTGCTTGACTGTATTAAAAAGTTATCATTATGTTTTTAGAAGATACTATATAGATCCACTTAATAAATCACATTTCAATTTATTCTTTTGGAAACACTAGCAAGAAGGCTCACTTTGTGCTCAGCATTGCCTGAATAATCTATTGCAAGGGGAGTATTTTAGCCCCGTGGAGTTATCCTCAATTGCACACCAGCTAGATGAAGAAGAGAGGATGAGGATGGCGGAAGGAGGAGTTACTAGTGAAGACTATCGCACGTTTTTACAGGTACTGATTTCAGAATCACCAAATCCTGTTTTATTTTTAACATGTGGGTGCTCTTTAAAGGAGGATGAGCCATTCTCCCCATCGGAGTCTGACTTGTTAATTATAACTCTGCTCTTCACTTGGTAAATGGGACTGTACAGCGTGTTCTTGTAAATGTGCACACTAATGACAGTTTTTAATCCTTTCCCCATCCCTCTCTGCCCACAACTGCCCATGAACATTGAACAGCAGCCTTCTGGAAATATGGACGACAGCGGCTTTTTCTCTATTCAAGTAAGTAGTTCAGAGTGTGTGTGAAATGCTGCCTCGTTTTCAGCGCTGCTGTGCTCACACTCAGTTTGTGGTTGATGTGGCATAGCCTGGCACAGCTTTTAATGTAAGCCTTCAGGAGTTCCCTCAGAAACTGTATGTGCTCCAGAGTGCTGTACATAGAGAGATGAACATTAGGACTGTAGACTCTTCATTTAGAACAGGGCTTTGGTCGCTTGCTTGCCTAGGACAGGCAGGGTCTCACTCTGTAGTCCTGGCTGGTCTGGAACTTGTGTTCATCTTCCTGTCTGTGTCTCCAGACTGCGATTTGTAGGCGTGTGCTACCATACTCTATAACAGGGCCTTTAAAAATCAGTTTCTGAGAGAGATGCTTAATTTGTATGTAGGTGCTAATAGCTTTAATTCTAGTAATTTACAGTGCTTCAAACTTCTTATCTCTGGTCCATCTGAGAAATTGCAGTGGCTTGCAGCCTTCTATATGAGTCATCCTATGGGATTGGCTTCCTGTAGTGCCTCTGTGGCTTCTGATCTGTGTGGTAATTTGTGGCCCTTTTGTTTGTTTGCTTTGTTTTGTTTTTTTCGAGACAGGGTCTCTCTGAATTTGTGGCCTGTTTGGAGGGTGAGATTGGGTTTGGCTCTCAGGCCTCACACAAGCTCAAAGTCTACCCCTGAGCCCTGTCCCATTAGGCTCCATTTTAATTCTGTGGTGGTTTATTTTTTTATAGTGCTGGGGATCATATTTAATGTTTAGTCACATACTGAACAAATATTCTTCCCTAGAGAAAACCTCTAGCCCTGAGGTTAGTTGTATGTGTTTGTTTGTTGTTTGTGTTGCTTTGTAGCCTAGCCTGGTCTTTAACTTCCCAGAGTTCTGCTTTGGCCTCTCAGGTGCTGGAATTGCAGTCAGGAACCCCCATGCCTACCTTAATTCATATGCTTGTGGGGTCTTTTATCTATGGGTCTTTCATGTGAGGAGGGTTGTCCAGATTCGTTCAGAGTCTCCAGTAGAGATGTATTTCTGCAAGTATTTTTCTTATAAATTCCTTCTGCTACCATCCTGGAGTCCTCATTCTCTAGCACTTGGACCCAGCGCTCGCTTGCCGAGAGCGTAGGTCAACGGTGGCACAGCCCCTGCCGTCTCCTGTGTGTGTGGCACTGCTTACACTTGCTGCTCCATTGCACTTGTGTTTGCTCGGAGTTACTACACAGAGCTTGTTTCTTTGTTGTCCACCTGAGAAGACAGGTAGAACATTTTCTGAAATTTCTCTCCGTTTTTTTTCAGTTTGCAATAATCAAGTTTGACTTTTTGTTCATGACCACAAAAGTCTAAAATATATCAAACCTTCTTTTTAAATATTTACTTTTATTTGAATATGTGTATGTGGGTATGTGTACATGAGTACTTTGTCTGCGGAGGCCAGAAGAGGGCATTGGAGTCCTGGAGCTGAAATTATTGGTGGTTGTGAGCCCCCTCACATGGGTGCTGGGAACTGAACTTTGGTCCTGTAAGAGCAGTATGCACTGTTGACCACTTAGTCACCTCTTCAAACCTTTCTTTGAAGTCTCCAGGGAGAACTTACTTTTATAAGCCTATGGTCACTGCCATTGCAGGTGAGTGTATGTAGTGGACCAGTTTTACAAACAGCACCCACAGATGGAATGTGCTTCTGGATAACTGAGAGTTTTATCTGTGAATTGTGTGGTTTTCTGACACTTCTTGGAAGCCTAGTATGGAAAGCACTCTTTTCAAATGTCGTAGGGGCTGTAGAAGACTTTGCATTTAAGAATGCTTGATGGTATTTCAGAGGACCGGTTCAGTTCCCAGCAGCCACACTATCTTACAACAGCCTGTAACTCCATGTATGGCAGCTGACTTCTGGCCTTCACAGGTGCTCATACAATGGTCTCGTTGTCACTCAGACACACTGATATGCTTAAATAAAAACAATAAAAGTAAATCTTTAAAAAACAGCAATGAATAAAATTAAATTCATATGTATATATTCATTATGGGTTTAGTGGGGTTTCATGGGGACATAATTTTAAAAAACAATATCCTCCTCACAGTTTATTTATGCAGTACAGTTGCTTACACAGTTAATGTAGCTGTGCTACTTAATTCGGACTTGCAGGTTTGGTTCATGAAAAGTTGCTGTTTTCTTTTGACAGGTCATAAGCAATGCCTTGAAAGTCTGGGGTCTAGAATTAATCCTGTTCAACAGTCCAGAGTACCAGAGGCTCAGGATTGACCCTATGTAAGGTTCTTTCCTACATTTCTTTACTTAAACTTGATTTTAAAGCTGTAGTTTCTGAATGAGGACGAATCCATCACAAATTTCTTAGTTTTGATCCCGCATTTGATGCTCTTGGTCTTCACTGTGTCACCTTTCGGGTAGCCTCGAGCAGCAGCCTTCTGATCAGTGTCAGTGGTGGCATTGACCCGAGTGGTGTGGAGGCTTTGGGGCATAACATCAGTAATCTCCTGTGGAAAATGCATAGTTATGTAATTTTAATTTTTTAGAATCAGTAACACTTAAGTGTAACTATATCCTACCTGATAGAAATTTTATAGTACTTGCTAGTGTATATATCTCATAATATCCCAGCTTAACACTATTAACAGTATACATTTTGTCTTTTCTAGAAATGAGAGATCCTTTATATGCAATTATAAAGAACACTGGTTTACAGTTAGAAAATTAGGAAAACAGGTAATATTTCTTCTCCTTTCTTGTTCTTTTATCCCACTCTATCTTCGTTTTAAATTAAAGTGCAAGTGATTGATGTCTTCAGAATGAAGCCCAGGGTCCCATGCACTCAGTCTGAGCTTTGCCTCAATTCAACAATGAAAACTGAGTCTCTTAAGAGAAGATAATCAGAGACTGGGCAGTGGTGGCTGACAGCCTCCAAAACAATACAGAGAAACCCTGTCTTGTTAAAAAAAAAAAAAAGGAGAGAGAAGATAATCAGTTTTTCTTGAGATTTTTAAAATAAAAATCATACAAGTTACATTATAATAAAAATTCCGTATTTAAAACAATACATATGTGGTTACTATTAAGTATGTTTTCTTGTGACGATACGTGTTTAGCACAGTTGTAACAAAGCCTGAAATGTCAGGAATAAGCAAAACATTTAACAGTTGGCATTAGTAGGATTATTCAGGGGATTCCACTGTGCAGTAGCATATACATCTGCATAAAAACACCATTGGCCAGGCTTTTGGAAGAAGCAGTCGTGTCAAGTTCTTAGAAGAATGTTAAACTTGGATAAGGGTTATTAGAAAGCAGCTCATGCAGTGAAAGGTAATGAACTGCGAATGCACAAGCCGCGTGGATGAGTCTCAGCAATGGGTACTAGATAGTGACAGACAGTAGACCGACAGTGCTTGTGTAGGACTGGGGACGGAGAGAGGGAACACAAGAGAAAGGCTCCAGGCGGGTCAAGAGCCTGGACTCTGATGAATGTGCTCACTCTCGTGTTCATGTTGATGGTTTAAGTGGGCTATTACAAATGTTTTTTAAAATGACTAATTGCAAAAAAGAAAAAAGGCAGGTTGTAATAAAAGTGAGTGCAGTTTATCCCAAGTACAGTGGCCCATGCCTGTGACTCAACACTCAGGAGACTGACCTAGGAAGACCTTGAGACCAGCCTGGACTACATACATACTGAAACCCTCAAGAGAGGCAGGAGGAGAGACAGCAGTTTACTTTATGATAGTTATGCCTCAATAAAGCTGCTTTTTCATTTTTTAAATAAAAGGCAAAATTTCCAAGTGCGGTGGTACACACCTTTAATCCCAACAGAGACAAGAAGATCTTTGAGTTTTAGGCCAGCCAAAGCCACATAGTGAGATTCTGTCTTAAGAATAAATAAATTACATTAAACGCCAAAAGAAACAATACATTGAACCTGGTTATGTGGCTCAGTGGGTGTGATCTTACTGCTCTTGCAGAGGATCTGGGTTTGGTTCCTAGAACCCACATGGTGCCTCACAACAGACTGTAACTCCAGTTCTGTAGAAGCCAGTGTCCCTTCTGACCTCTGTGGGCACCAGGGCATGTGCATGCTGAACATGCACACATAAACATAAAATAAGTATTTAAAAGGAAAGGACACTGTGTGTATATATATATATGTATGTATGTATGTATGTATGTATGTATGTATGTGTGCATGTGTGTATGTATGTATGTGTATTTTTTTTCTTTTTTAAGTAAACTGTACTGTTAGCTGTTAACTGGGCCATCTGGAAGCAGCCCAGTCCTCAGTGGTACTGTAGACCATTGGCAGGGTGTGTGCTCATAACAAGCACCAGGTCCTAGGTTCAGTCTTATGCTCCAAAAACTAAGGGAAAAGCAGGGTTTGCATTCTCTGTGAGGTGTGTGCAGAGCAGGTAAGGAGATGTGTAGTAGTCTAGAGATGAACCGGGACAGGAATCACCTCTGGGAAGCTTGACCTCCTCCCTCCCAACTGTTGAGGGTTTATTTGTCCCTTTAGAAAGTTAGAACCAAGGTTATTTTTCTGAATAAAGTAACCACTGGATTTTTAAGTTCTAGATATTTAAAAGTCAAGCAGTTTTGTAGTGATTTGTAAAACATTGTTTTGAGCTTTTTATGTTTTTTTATTCTTTTCGAAGTTTTTACATTTTGAACTGTTTTAGACAGTTACAGATGATGGCCAGTATGGGTATGTTGGTCCTTGAGTCTGATTTATGTTCTTGTTTAAGAACAGATTTTTTAACTATGTGTTTCCAGCACTCAGGAGGCAGAGGCTTGGTTGATTTGTGAGTTCTGAGGCTAGCCTCTGGCCCCTGTGTAAAGAAAGAAATGATTGGAACAAGTTCTCTGGCGTGTATCAAAATACTGGAAGATAGTTGTGCATGGAACTAAGCATGAGTTTGGAACCTTTTTGCATTTTTCTGTTTAAGGGCACCTCCGAAGTTGTGACTTAATGCTGTTAGCCACAGGCAGTGGTAGCTAGAGGTCTTTTTAAAAATGAAACAGTGATTATAAATTCTATTCCCATGATGTCTACCTTTTAAAAATTGTAGTCTTTGGCTGGGCATTGGTGGCACACGTCTTTAATCCCAGCACTAGGGAGACAGAGGCAGGCGGATCTCTGTGAGTTCGAGGCCAGCCTGGTCTACAGAGCTAGTTCCAGGATAGCCTCCAAAACAATATGGAGAAACCCTGTCTCAAAAAACCAAAAACAACAACAACAACAAAAAATTGGAGTCTGTGGACCAAATGAAAAAGTGTGTAACTGTCATTTTTTTCCTATGTCAATATGGCGTGAGTAGGTGTGTTGGCTTAATGTTTTGAAACCACATAGTTAGAACTATCAATAAAGGCATTTAAGGTACTTTCAGCTTCTGTCCTTTTAGAAGGAGTTCAAGTTTATGCCTTAATTTGTTGTCTAAAACTTTTGAAAAAAGCAGTTAATAGTGACAGATGTACAGCATTTATTTTTTAAATCACAGTATTCAGTTCTTTAGAAAATCTTAGTTTGATATAGACAGTCTTACCAAATTTTGGTAGGTTATAGGTTTAATATGAGAAATTATTTTTGCATATAATGTTCATTAATAAATATTGGTATCTTTTTCTAGTGGTTTAACTTGAATTCTCTGCTGACGGGTCCAGAATTAATATCAGATACATACCTCGCACTCTTCTTGGCTCAGTTACAGCAAGAAGGTAAATAAATAAATGCCAGAAATTTTATCTTTGAAAGTTGTTTAATCAAAAACCGAGTCATTATTTGAGCGTCTATTAATACATGATCTCTGGCAGTGGCAGTGAATCACCCTTAGAGTGTAGGTGTTCAGCTCAGGGCTGTGGTTTGGGTGACACAGTTCCATGTGAATGCTGTCTACATTAGGACCTCCCCTGAGTCAGGGGCCTCCTTTGCATCCCTTCTTAAGTTATCCCTTTTCCCTTCTACATCCTGCACATCACAGGGCTGACAGGAGGTGCATGCTCTACCCATTGCTGCTGACTCATTTTCAGCCACTGTACTTCGTATGGACTCCAGTGGCCGTGAATTACCTGCCTCTGGATTAGCCACGCCCTACCTGTGCTCATCTGTGAGCCACCTCCCTTTTCACTGGAACCTTCAGATGACTGGTTATGTGTCTGTCTTTCATAAGATTTTAGTCATTTCTACACCAGCAACTACCCCTCTTTCAAAGACCATTTTCTTCACTCTTGTCTTGACATTACCAATAACTAATTCCCTTCAGATCCCAGGCGTAAGTATCGTATTCTTTGACCATCACCTTCTGCCTCAACATGCCTTCTTTTCCTTTGCCTTTCTAACCAGGTTTTCAAGTTACCATGAGACCCAGAAACTCCTCTTATACTCTGCAGTTTTTGCTCTGATTATTTTACGTTTTAAAGATTTTAGAAATTTTATTTCATGTGGGAAGGTATTGTGCCTGCATGTTTCTGTGTACTCCACGCAGGCAGAGAGACCAGAAGAAAGATATTGGTGCTACAAGCTGCAAGATCACACAGTAATTATACAGCCTTTGCATCATGAGTAACTTAGAAGAATTAAGGAAGTTTCTGAAGGATGAAACCAGTACAAAAGCTGTACCTGGCGTTATAATGTTGTGAATGAATTGGCTGTGTCTTGCTGTAGATTCTTCTTGTAGTTTATTCCTTTCTGTAACAAACTTGGGATTTACTTCCCACAGTGAACAAATTTCTCCCATGCTTTTGGAGCTTTACTGATCACACTCCTAGCTCTGTGTAAATACCTGTTGTCCATTAGCAGGTCCTAGCTTACAGATTATGTTCCTTAGCTATGTGTGAGGCCTGTTTCCCACTGTCAGGTCCTTGTTCCCCTCTCCATTGTAACTGCAGAGATCTGCCTTCCTGCAGTTACCTTTATTGATGGGCATTTGGTCAGTGTTTAGGGCCCAGGCGAAATCATCCCATCTAAGACATTCCCAAATATCCAAGGACATAGAATTGCTACACGTCCAAAGTTGTTGATTCACATCTGCCTAGATGGATAGAAAATAAGCATGCCCTAGTTTTACCTCACTGGCAGATAGAGAAGTGATAACTTAAACCCTGCACTGAAAGAGTCTCAAACTTCTTGTTTTACTGACTCAAGATTTTAGCTCAGAGATTTACTGCTCCCTCCTGTTTCCCCTGAGAAGATAAAGACAAAGGTAATCAGCCCATTTTCTCATCCTCAGGGAAAAGTAAACTTTCGTGAAGGCCTGTGCTGCCACTGAGGCTAGAGCACTGGAAGCTGCTAGGCGTTGTTTCTTGTGCAAATTAAGCTTAGTCCCTCTCTTTGACCTACAGCCTTAAGTAATGGATGCTAGAAGTTTTGCCTAGCAGTTTTAGTTTATTGCTCTGTGTGTAAATTTTATCTGCCTTGCTGACACCGAGAAACTCAAGCCTCACATTGTATTGTATAAAGAATTACTGTTGCAAATGTATCTAACCCTGTACCCCCAAGAACTGGGGGATGACAGAATCAGAGAGACAGAATTCGAGAACCAAAAGAAACAGAGAGTTAGAGAAAAAAAGACAAGAATTCGAGAGACAAAGACATGCAGAGGTAGACAGAAACAGAAACAGCAGGAGGAAAAAGAAGAGGAGGAGATAACGAACATGCAGAGGAGCAATTGTGTGTTAATTCTTTTTTCCCTCTGACTTTAGCTCCCTCGTTATTTGTGGTTCCTTTTTGTGAACCCTGAGCAAAAATTTTAGAAGCTAGACTTTTAAAGTTTCCAGTATATTGGGACTTCTGGACCTGGATAGTTGTCAGTTACCCTGTGTGTGCTGGGACCAGAGCCTGGATCTTCTGCGAGCGCAGCCAGTGCTGTTAACCTCTTAGCCATCTCTCCAGCCCCTGATGATTATCATTCCATTGTGTTCCTCAGCTGCTTTTCTTTATCTCCCCCATCGTTCTTAAATATCGAGAATCTTTGTCATTTGTGCTTACAGATTTCAAATGACTGGTAACTGCGTATCTGTCCTAACAACTCCATGCCTTTGCCTTGCTCTTGTATTCTTCTGAGCGCATAGGCATAGTTCTCTTTACCTTGTTTCTGTGTCTTTTTGTGTTCTGAGCTTACTAAATGGACAGACCCTACATCTAAGGCCAGCCCCTCCATGTATGCTGTACTCCTGTTCTTCCCACCTAGTCAACATTCTATTTTTGCCTTCTCTCCTGAGTTTGAACATTCCTCCTGCTATCTAAAAGTCTGTCCATGGGTAAAAAGCTTTTTGCCTCCATTGATTAAAATAAAGAGCTTCTCTTAACTCTATGAGACTCTAGCTGCTTGCTCCTTTGTAATTTTCTCATTAGACCTGTCTCTGATGCACTGTCTCCTATTGAACTCATTCTGATTGTGTTGCCCTACACCAGTGAATCTCAAAAGTCTGTCTTCTCACTATCGCTGGTGACTCCTACCAGTGCCAGGATTCAATTCCCAGACCTCCTTTTATCTTTAGCTTAGATATTCCTTCTGAACAACAGTCCACGGACTGTTGGCATCTTCATTTGGCAGTCCAGGAAGATTTCAAATCAAACATGTCCAAGAAGACTTTTTAAATTTTTAAAAATATTTTATGCATATGAGTGTTTTATTTATATATGCATCTGTGCACCATGTATGTGCCTGGTGTCCATGGAAGCCAGAAAAGGGCATAAGATTCTTTGGAACTGGAGTTACAGATGGTTATGAGCTGTCGTGTAAGTGCTAGGAATCAAATCTGAATCCTCTGAAAGAGCAGCAAGTGCTCTTAACCACTGAACCATCTCTCCAGCCCCAAAGGAGTTGGCTTCTTCTATGCTTGTGGTTTGGTTGGTTGGTTTTGTTTGCCTGCCTATATGTGTTTTATTTGGGCTTCCCTTTCAGGAAGAATCATTCTTGTACCCTGGTTTCTATATGTTACATTGATAAAACAGCCAGAGTGCTTTTTATAAAAAACATAATGTATGTTATATCACACACTTCTTTACCAGTTAGTGGTTTCCTAACACTGAAAATGAATTCCAAAGGCTGAAATACTTGTTTGTATAAGGCAGAATCTCTTCTCTTCAGGGGCTCAGTCAATAACATAGTGACTTGACATACTGATTATAGGGTTTAGAAATGCTTTTATTAGCAGAAAACTCGTTAAGACACCTGAACTCTGAATAAACTTGACCTCACCAAAAAATGTGTTAAACATATTCCCTCATGGTAGGAAACATTAAATAAATTGGACCTACTTGTAGCTGAGAAAACCTGGCTTACTAGGTGTGTTTATTACAAATTGCATTGTATTAGTGTTTTGTTTTGTTTTTTTTTAAAGCATGAGGCACATTGGCACACTGGCTTCCCAGCTCCTGTTTTTAGTTAGGAGGGCTCTGAGGATGGGGCAGGGAGCAGGGTGAGGAGACGCCATTCCCGGCGTGTATTTCAAAGAGTTTGTCCATCCTACCAGTTACTGGGGATAGTTCCCAAGTGTGTCTTCACACCAGCCAATTGAGGAAGGGTCCTTTATCTCTGTTCGACAATTAAAGATGTCTACACAGATGGGTAAAATAATTGACAGACCCTGTGGCAATGGGAACTGGCAGAGCTTTAAACACAAGCAATTGAGTCCATGTCCTTTTCTGTACTCTTCTTTTTTTTGCCTGCTTGCTCCCTTTCAGTGAGTAGTCATGTGGTCAAGCTCTGCCTTTCTAGGTCCCTTGTAGACAGGACTGCTTTTGATTCTTGTAGCCATCAAGTCCAGAGGCTCAGATCTGTGTGGTTTGTTAGTGACTACTCTCCTGAGAGGTCTTTCTGAACTCTCACCTCATGTTTTTCCTCCTGTACTCTGGTAACTTTCTGTCAGCTATCATTTCAAATTAAGTTTGAACCTCCTACTAGTTGTTTTAGTTTATTTTTGCCTCTTTTTAGGTTATTCTATATTTGTTGTTAAGGGTGATCTGCCAGACTGCGAAGCTGACCAACTTTTGCAGATGATCAAGGTCCAGCAGATGCATCGACCAAAACTTATTGGAGAAGAATTGGCACAACTAAAAGAACAGAGGTAGAAATTTAGCATTATTGTGGAATATATGATATAGCATGCTCTTAAGATAATTAAATGTCTATGTTTACATTTTTGTGTCTGTGTGAGTATATGCCACATGTGTAAGTTCTCACTGATGCCAGTATTGGGGTTGGATCCCATGGAGCTAGAGTTACAGGTGATTGTGATCTGCAGGACATGGGTGCTGGGAACTAAACTTGGCCCTTTGGAGAGCAGGAAGTGATCGTAACCACTGAGGCACCTCTCCAGACACTGCTTATATTTAATGTGTGATTATTTACCACCAGTAACTTTTTTATCTTTTTATTTATTTTTTTTGGATCTTGTTTTTATTTTGTGTGTTTGTTTTTGTGGTGGTAGAGATCAACCTCTTGTTCATACTAGCCAAATATTCTATTATTCAATTAGGCCCAGTCCCCTATTTTCATTTCATATATTTATTTAAAAATTTTAACCATTTTATGTAACTATATGGACATACTTTGAAGGGGGACAGGGAATTCAACACTTTGATGTGGTTATGTAATTTTAAGTTTTTGACAATTGTATACATGTATATAATTATTTTTATTATGTTTATCCCTCATTACCCTGTCTTAACCCCTTTCTGATCCCTCTGAATCCTTTTATCTTCCCAGCAGGTCCCCTTCTTTTCTTTCTCTTTTTTTTTTTACTCACTGAGTTTAATTAGGATTGCTTGCGTGAGCAACCTACTAGTGGCTGTTCCACTAAAGGAAAATTGCTCCCTCTCCCTTAGCAGCGATAATGGCAACTAACTCTTCAGCTAGGGATGGGGCCTCATGAGTGCTTCCCTACCTGTCCACGCAGGAATGCTGATGTCTTGATCCTGTGAAGTTTGTATGCTGGTAGCCATGGTAACCATAGCTGCTGTGAGTTCCTGTACAGCAGCCATGCCATAGTCAGAAGACAGCACTTCACAGCATCTCTTCCAGGTCTCCTGCACCTACATTCTTTCTGCTCCCTCCTGTGAAGTTCCTTGAGGCTCGATATAGACTTCCCATTCAAGTCCCTATTCTCAAGCACTTTGAATGGTTCTGAGTCTTTGTATTAACTGCCTGTTGTGTCCCATCCTGTGAGTCCCATCCCATCCCATGTTTGTCCTGTCCATTCGTCTTCCCCCACCCCACCAAAAGCAGTTTTTCTGACCAAGCACTAATCTGTAGATCTAAATGTATTTGGAAGAGAGTTTGACATGTCCATTTAGTAAGACAGTAGTAGTTGTGTCCCCCATTTGGGCCTGTGACCTACTTAGCCCTATGACCTATGGGCTTGACAGGTTCATGGTAGCAGGCATGAATTACTTTCCACGGAGTGGCCCTCAAATCCCATCAGAAAATGGTTGGGCCAAGCATGGTGGTACACGCCTTTAACACCAGCACTCGGGAGGTGGAGGCACGTGGAGTTCTCTGAATTTGGGGTCAGCCGGGTCTGTGACAGTCAGAGCTACATAGTGAGACCCTATCTCAAAAACAAAAAGGGAAAAGAAAAAGTGGTTGATTGCCTTCCATAATAGTCATGTCACTATTGTCTGGCAAGATAGTGTTGCAGCAGAACACACAGGGTCTGGTTAAGACCATTAATGGTTTTCTCTTCCAGCAGCCTACGTAGCACCTTCCCGCACGGTGAAAGCTCCAGCTCAGCGCCTGTTTGATCTCTGTGATGGAGCCACAGTGGGTGATGTGTCTGCCAGTCAGATCTTATTATTTAGTTCTGGTGGGCAACCAAGAACTGACTTCATAAAAAGCTTTTCTGAGAGTAGCACTAATCTATAGATCTAATATGTTTGGAAGGCAGTTTGACATGTCCACTTATTGTTAGAGGAGCCTCTGTATTTATTTGGTTTTTAAAATAAGATCTCATCAGGTAATGGTGGCACACACCTTTAATCCCAGCATTTGGGAGACAGAGGCAGGTGGTAAGCCTAATGTACACTCTATAAAGCAAGTTCTAGGACAGTCAAGGCTGTTACACAGAGAAACCCTGTCTTGAAAAAAACAAAAACAAAAACAAACAAACAAACAAACAAAAAGATCTCACTTGGGCTGGCTGGGATTATGAATGTGTGTGTAGTATTTGTCCTCAAATCCTGGGTTTCATGCATACACTCTTGCCACTAAATTGAACAATGTCCTAGTCCCCATGCCTCGCTTCTGATGACAGGTCTCATTAAGTTGTCCAGTTGTCCACTTTGACTTCCTTCTGTCTTCACCTCCCAGTAGCTGATACTCAACAGGGATATGCCACAGTGCCCCGCAAGGCTGTGTTTTAGTGAAGTTTATGGAAATAACACTCTGAATTACTTAAATATCTTGGCTTAGATTCATATTGCGACTCAGTTGTTTACTAGACCTTCTCTTCTAGAGTGTTTTTTGATCTAACTTCTTTAGTTTGTAAGCGCCTTTATGTTTTATCTTAAGTTGAAAACAATGGGACTGGAGAGACGGCTCAGTGCTTTATCCCTAGAGGACCTGGGTTTGATTCTCAGCACCTACCTGGTAACCCACAACTTTCTGTATCTCCAGTCTCAGAGGATCCAGCACCCGCTTCTGGCCCCTGCACACACATTGTGAAAGATATACATGAAACGAAATATCCATGCACATAAATTTTTTTTAATGAAATAAGCTTGGAGGCCAGGCTGTAAGTTTTATGAATGCATTTGTTGTTTAGTGTTCTCAAAGCAGATCTGGAGCGAGTCCTAGAGGCAGCCGATGGGGCGGGAATATTGGATGAAGATGAGGATGATTTACAGAGGGCTCTAGCAATAAGTCGTCAGGAAATTGACATGGAAGATGAAGAAGCTGATCTCCGCAGGGCCATTCAGCTCAGTATGCAAGGTATGGACATTGTGGTGTGCACTTTAGTCATTTGTGGAGAACCGCTTCACGTTGTTCTTAGCTTTGCTGAAAATTTTTGTAGTTTTGGAAGTTCTTTGGTAGTTACTGCAAAACAATGGCTCTAGAATTTCGGTATTTCTTTTAGATTTCTTTGAATCACCTTTATAACCTGTATTTTATTGGGACTGTATTTGTTGTGTTTAACACAGATATAGTTTTAGTTCTGGTTATATTATTTGATTACAGTGCTGAAATAATATAACAAGTGATTGAATTAATCTTCTAGTGGCTAGATGACCCTTAACCAAGCAAGCTGTTTTGGCAAATGCATGCCAGTGGACACCCAGCACTTCCAGGCTGTACAGCTTAATAAGACTTAGCCCTCTTTTTCGGGATACACCTTTGTCACTAATGTAAGTCCATTAGCGGAGGAGAGTAACAGTAAACTTCGTTGGGTATGTAGGCAGAGAGAAGTGTTGAGACACTCAAAGCAGATTACTGAAAACACAAAGTGCTTTATTTTCGTGATTTTCTTGTAATCTAATTTATATGAAACTGCTTCTACTTTTAATGAGATTGTTCATCATCTGAATTCCTTAAATGTCATAGTGTGTTGAAGATCCGGTAACATGGCCATTACTTTATCCTAGACTCCTTGCCTCCAGGTCTACCCCTGCGTACTCTGTGTAGTGTGAAGTCCCGTGTTTTATTAGCAGGGGCCTGCTACATTATTGCAGTAATGCTTAGAAAAACCATCTTACCACTGTCAAAATTTACATGGGATCTGTTTGGTGAGAACTTAGAAACTTTAGTGTTGACCAGAGTAAGGGCATGTTATGGTTGTCATCATAGGTCACTTTGAGGAACACCATGCCTGTGACGGTATAGATGCAGTTTGGGGAAATTAAAAGAGCATACATGACTTCTCATACCCGATGAACTGTTAGCTTGTATTCTCATATCTGCATCACAGATAGCATCAGCTGTGGTTGCAGTAACATGTTAGATTTTCCCTGAGACATTTGTAGAACAGTAATAGGATGTTCTTAAGAAGAAAACTTTATGGTAGCTTGCTCCAGGGAGAACAAGCACACTGCTGCTTGAACAGGTATATATGTAATGATTGGCTTTTTTTAGGTAGTTCCAGAAGTATGTCTCAAGATAGTCCCCAGACATCCAGTACCAGTCTTACTTCAGAAGAGCTGCGGAAGAGAAGAGAAGCCTACTTTGAAAAGTAAAGTAGTTGGTACAGATTAAAGTTACATATTTCATACTTGCTGATTTTGTCTGTTTGTAAATTACTGCTAACTGCCTGAACTTATGAACATACAAAATTTTTTAAAGTCATATGTCCGTCCTGTGTCCCCCTCTCCCCCCTCCTGCCCCTGCTCCCACCCTGAGGAAGGGTTTCTCTGTGGCTTTGGAGCCTGTCCTGGAACTCGATTTGTAGACCAGGCTGGCCTTGAACTCACAGAGATCTGCCTGCCTCTGCCTCCTGAGTGCTGGGATTAAAGATGTGTGCCACCCCACCCAGCATTTTTTTTGTTTTTTAATTTTTTACAGCAAATAAAGTGTGAAATACTTAACTAGTTTTAGAGGAAAAACCTTTGCCGGATCTTGGATAAATTTAAATGGAGTAGGATAAAGGAAACCTTGTGGAATTTTGCTTATCAGAAGGAAGATGGACTTAGGACAGGAAGAACTAACTGCCTATTGATCCATTGGCCCTCCTAATCCTCCCAGGAGTTAACAGGGAAAACAGCCTTTGAGGAAAGTGGGGCTATTCCCAAGTACAAGTGGTAGGTGCTCTGTGGTCCTGCTGTCATTTTAACAGACCCAAGACCCATCAGCGTCAGGGGCATAGAAGCCATAAATCTGAACCATAAGCTCCCAAAACTGTGTGCTGTACCCAGTTTATAAGTACTAAGAAAGAAGTGTTTACACCTTTTGTTTTTGTTTTTAGGTTTTTTGAAACAGGGTTTCTCTGTGTAGTTTTGTAGATCAGGCTGGCCTCAAATTCACAGAGATCCGCCTGCCTCTGCCTCCCGAGGGCTGGGATTAAAGGTGTGCGCCACCCCACACCCTGTATTTACAGTTTTATAATGCCTTCCTTTCTAGTCTTTTAAAAATATTTTTACCTTTATTTTTTGAACAGGGTTTTATCATTAGCTCCGACTAGCCTTAAACTCCTGGCTAGCTTTCTGCCTCAACTTCCCTTGTGCTAGGATTACAGATATATGTCATCATACTCAGCTTTTGACTTTTAAAACCAAACTCCACCTTAAAAGTGACCAATAATATGATCAGGAATATCAATAATATGATCAGTAATAGATAATTGAACCCTCTGATCTCAGGTCAGAAAGATAAGGCTAGAGATGGACTGTACAGTTGCATACCCCATCTCATCAATCAGTGATGCATTTATTTTCACATTTCAAAATCTCTGAACGTCTAGGATGCAGCTCAGCGGGGAGTGCTCACCCAGCATGGGTGAGGCTAGGGCTTCAACCTCCGCACAGCAGCAGCAGCGGCGGCCACACAGCAGCACCTCTGACCGTGAGCAGCCACGTCTTAGAGTTGTAGTTGACGATTAGTGGTATAAAGTTTGGACCATTTTGCATCTGCTGGTATTGTGAAGATAATGTTTACCTTTTTCTGTTTTCTGTTTTTTTAAGTCACAACTCAGAAGTGTATGAAGGAAAGTTCTGATCAGCTGACATCCTCTTAATGTGAGATATTTCTAGTCTTTATTCAGTGACTGATTAATAGATTTAATTATATTTACATCCTAAAATAGTGCTTATTAGTGCTTTTCATGTCTTTTTGAATTTTAAAATTAACTGTTTTTAAATTATGATAAGCCTTAGGTTTATATATAACATGCCCATAGTTACTACCCAGATTTAATAAATACCAGCACGTAACGCAGGTTTTATGCCTCTGACTCCCATTTCTTTCCATCCTCCCATAGGTGTGGACTTGTAATTCACAATCATCATGTCATTACTATTTAGTATGTGCCCCCAAAATATTTGTTTTTTTGTTTGTTTGTTTTCTGTAGGATTATTTTGGTTTTTTTCTGTATTGTTTTTGACCAGTTTCCCTTACTGTTGGGCCTGGTTCTAAGCTCCCACTCATCCTGACTTTCACTCCCCATGGGCAGATTGCCAGTGTACACACCATACCTAGCTTGTCTGGTTTTCTGTTTTCTTTTTCCCTAGTAAATGCTGTTGTCACACAATAATAATTAACAATTTTATATAAATGTCTAGTTTTAAAAATAATTTAAAGCTAAATAGCAAAATTAGTATTCTAGATATTTAAAGAGTTTTGTTTTAAAGTATTTTCCCACTACCCCTTTCTTCAATAAGTGATGCTAATGACGGCATACATTCCGCTCTTGTCATATATATATATTTGTAATCTTTGTATGTGTGTGTGTGTGTGTGAGAGAGAGAGACAGACAGACAGACACACAGACAGAGAGACAGCGTGTATGTGTGAAAATGAGTGTGTGTGGTGTGTGTGAGAGAGAGAGAGGAGAGAGGAGAGAATGTGTGTGTGTACTACGCTGTATGGCACAGGCCACTTGGCAGGTGTTGCTACCTTTCCTTCTACCATGTGGGTTCTGTGACTTGAACTCAGGTCATCCGGCTTAGCAGAAAGAATCTTCATATGCTATGCCTTGTCACCCACCCCCTTCCTTTATTTAGACATTCTGCTAACTGTTTTGGAATAAAAATTTGAAACTTCAGTAGGTTTGTACTTTAGTAGTAGTGAAGATAATTTGGTAGCATCCCATGATGAATGTTAAGCTATGACAATCATAACTTAATAACAGTGACTAGTGCTTTTGAGATGGCAGAGATTTTGGCCAACCTTGCACCCTTTTATAAAGCAATCTGGGCAGGAGCATGCCTCTTTTCTAGTGGCTGATTGTGGACTAAATTTGTTTCTAGGCTTTTACCCTCTGCTGAGAATTTAAAGATAGCTAGGGAATGTTCTACTTAGTCACATAGAGCTGAGATGAATTCAAAGTTAGCTGTGGTGTTTACTCGACCATTGACTAGCATTTATAAGTGCTACCGAGTTCAAGCACAGGCTGCCAAGAGGCTGAGGGTGGCTCATTGGTCAAAAGTGTGCGCTGCCCTTGCCTTTTACTCAAATCCCTGATGGCTTATCTGGAATCCCTATCTCTCTCGATTCTGTCTTTGGGCTGTTGGCTGTAAAGATTGTTTGACTGACCTGGTACTAACTTGCTACTCACAGTTCATCACTATCTTCCCCCCCATTGAGTGTTGAAAGCCTCAGACTTGATGTAGATAGCAAATAACACACATAGGATTTCTTTCTTGTGCAAAAAATGCTAATAAAAACTAGCCTATTATAAATTCATAGCTTATAAATAAGTGTCACTAAGTATAGCTCCTTGACATGACATTTTTTTTTTCTAGCAGTGATCTGTAAATCTGTTTATCAGTCATAAAACCCCAAGCCGGAGTCCACACCAGCACTATTAATGCCTGCTGTTGGGAGCATAGAATTAAGTGATGGGTCTGAAGACTATTTGTCAGCTGTTACATGTTACACAGATACTTGTTAGCACTATTAATGTCTTCTCAAGGTATAACTTTGAATGCTGTCATCTGCCTGTTAAAAAAACATAGTGTTTCCCAGCAGGACGGATGCAAACATTCATAGCCAGGGAGTGTTGTGGTGTTTTGATTTCCTAATACTTGTGCCATCACTTTAATGGCTTGGCTTGGTTTATTAGTCAGTCAGTTTAAGAATCAGAAACAGGTGTTTAAGAAAAACACTAATTAATAGTGAAATTAGAGGCTTATGATGTTAGGGAAGTTCTGAGCCAGGCCTCTGAAGTGTAGAGAGTGTGAGAAGGGTAGTGACCACTGCTGCTTAGGATGATGGGGATCAGATCTGAGCTTGCAGAGGACCCAGGGTCAGGTCTCAGAACCCACACATGGCTCACACTCGAGCTTCAGAGGACACCACACTGTTTTCACTCTGAGGGTACCCACCATATGTGTACATAATAAGAAATATCTTTATGTCATATGTATAAATAAATTAGAAAAAACTTCAATTTTATTTCATATTGTGCCCAAGTTGCAAATCCCCAGAGACCACCAGGAAGACAGACCCACTAAACTGCAAAAGCAAGGTTTAATGCTTGTTCATCCACCCATAACAGAGATCCTGTCTGGCTAGCTGTCACAGCTGCCTCCTGAGAGAGTGAAGTTCCCTGTCTACTGCTAGGTTTTTTGTTTTTGTTTTTGGTTTTTTTTTTTTTTTTTTTTTTTTGGTTTTTGGTTTTTCAAGACAGAGTTTCTCTGTATTGTTTTAGAGGCTGTCCTGGAACTCACTCTGTAGACAAGGCCGGCCTCGAACTCACAAAGATCTGCCTGCCTCTGCCTCCCAAGTGCTGGGATTAAAGGCATGTGCCACCAATGTCCGGCTACTGCTAGGTTTTATAGACAAAAGTTACAGGATTACATCAGTAGGTATGGGTTGGTTTCTGATTGGTTGACATTTGGGAACAATCAGGAGAACTTTTCAAAGTCATGTTTTGGCATGAAATACCTGTGTACCAATTATTTTCATTGGTCAGTGCTGAGAGGGAACATTCTGTGGTTTCTATGGCACTTGCAGGTGGCCTATTATACATAGATACCAATAGTTTTCAGAACTATATCCTGCAGACTACAGGGGAGGTTTTGGTGTCGTTCCTCCCCTCCCCCCAGTTTCTTTTGTGGCCAAACAGTTCCTAGGAACCAAACATCTAGGAGGCTGGGAGTGGGGGTTTAGAGTTTCTTTGTGTTCACTTTTGGCCCTAGAGTCTGGGAGGCCAGAGGATCTGGAGTTTCCTTGTGTCAGAGGCCCACGCGTCTTTTCTGTAGCCTGTCATGGCTACGGAAGCAGGGGGCTGAGTGAGGGTCTGGTCCCTTTATTTCTAAATTATTAGAAGTAAAGCCCTTAAGTTTAGTTTACCCCTTTCCACATGTATGGGTATTTTAGCTGCATGTATATATGTATACCACATGCATGTGAACTGCCATGCAGGTGGTGGAAATTGAACCCAGGTCATCTGAAGAGCAGCCAGTGCTCTCAGCTGCTGAACCATCTCCAGCCTCTAACTGAATCTTTTTGTTTGTTTTGTTTTTAAAGACAGTGCTTCTCTGTGTAGCCCTGGCTGTTTTTGAATTCATTATGTAAACCTGGCTGCCACCCAAACTCACAGAGATTGCTCTGCCTCTGCTGAGGTTAAACCCATATACCATCACATGTAACACCCTAACTAAATCGTCAAACAAACAAATGTACAAACAAAAAACCAGTTGTAACTGTGATCCTGGAATCATGGTTGTCAAGACTTTCTGGTCGCACTGAGACAGCCATGAAGTAGAATTTAGGACTGAGTCTCCTTGACTTTGCTTCTCAGGGAAACAGCTGTGTCTGCCTCATTGACTCATTTCTGCCCTTTGTAGCTCCTATGAGTGTTTGCTCTGTAACCAGAAGCCAGGCTCTTGCTCGGCAGCCTGTGTAGGACTGAAGGCATGGTGGGAAGGGCACTGAGGAACTTGTTCCATAGCAGTCTTCAGTGCTTCCCCGTGGTTGTTCCAAGGCTGGCAGTTGATTTTCTTCTCGTTTTGCATTATTTGAAGTTATAATAACTGGATGAATATGTGCAATACTTGTGTCAGTAAAATGAAAACTTAAAAGTAGGTTCAAGGTCATCCCTCTATCAGCCCTAGATTCTTAAGGGGAGGAAGAGGAGGGCATGCAGGAGCCTCCATGATGTGCCAGGGTAGCCAGAGCTCAGGCCATGCTCCAGACTGTCCTTGTGTGAAGGCCACAACAACAGGAGGAAGCAGGAAGAAGAGGGACTTCCTGTTCTCTGAGTTCTCTATTGCTCAAAATTGAGAAGGACAGTTAGGTGTGGCGTTTGCTTGGGGCACTGGGAGGTGGAGGCCAGCAGCCTGACTAGAGGTCTTTTTTTTTCAAAATTGAGAAGAGTGCTGGAAAACAATATGCTGCTTATAACTGAATTCGGGTCCTTTTAAAATCATACTCAACTTTTTAAATCTGTGACTTCTTAATCTCAGAAATTTATAGTTTTTTTTTTTTAGCTTTCTAAAGCTAAAGTGTATGTTTATTACTTAAAAGTAGAACTAGTGGGCAGAGCTCCTTGTAGCTCTCAGTACACTTCATCCAGATTGTTGACATATCAGACGCGTCTGGGAGTAACTTCTTTCTTTCTCATTGTAGCTTAGCATTACAGTGTACATTTTTCTAAACACAGGAATATACTCCTGCATGTTTTGTCTTGTTTTTGGGATAGGGATTGATATGTTGCCCAGGCTGGTATTGAATTCCTGGGCTCAGGTGGTGTTTTTCCTTGTCCTCCTGAGGAGCTTGTACTGCAGGCACAAGCCATTACAGCTTCATTTCTTTTTTGAGAGACTGTCTTAGTCAGTGTTGCTGTGAAGAGACAACGTGACCACAACGGCTCTTTAAGAAGAAAGCATTGATTGGGGCTTGTTTACAGTTTCAGGGTAGTCTATCATGGCAGGAAGCATGGCAGCGTGTAGGCAGACATGGTGCTGGAGAAGTAGCTGAGAGTTCTACATAGGCAGAAAGGGAGAGACTAGCCTGACATGGGCATTTGAAACCTCAGAGACCCCCCCCCACCCAGTGGCACACTTCCTCTGGTAAGGCCACACTTACATGAGCCTGTGGGGGGCATACCTGGCCCCCGTAGGCTTGTAGTTATGTCACAGTGCACACATACATAAGTTAGGACTTCTTCAAAAAGTGTCTTCTGTGTTTTATGCAATCATTTAACTGTAAGCCCTTGTAAAATCAAAATCAAAACGCAGATCACACACTTCCAACATACAGTGGCACTGTTGCTGCATACAGTTGTTTCCATTTCTTTTCTTCATCAAGTATGTGATGAAGCTGCTATGTGATGGACAGTCTCAGGTACTGGGCATGCAGGTAAGCAGCGTAAGGTTTGTGCTCTGGTTAGCTTACAGTTCAAACAGAAGCATCAAGGTGGCAGTGTGTTTGTGCTGGTAACTCAAGTGAAACAGTGAGATGGCCAGGTGGCTTCGTGAAGAGGGGGCTCCAGGAGCCAGCCAGGAGGAGCACAGTAAATTTAGATGCTTTATCTTGTCAAAGTATTTTTTCAGTGGCTCCTAGTATTAAAGGTGCATAAGCCAACATTCGTTTGCATATGAGTAACTACTAGTAAACCATATACAGGAAATGAAAATACCTACTTCTTATTTGATAACTCAAATATGTAGGGTTTTAAAAATTTTGCCCCTTTTATACTTGTAATTATCAAACTAATTCTCACCTTCTGAGGTGTTCAGGCCAGGGTTCATTTTGATTCATGGAAAAGTTTATGTCCTACATGAATAAGAAATAAATTCTCATGGACTGTTTATCTCTTAGGTGGTCTTTTAATGTATATTCTCTTTTGAATGTTCCAGGCAACATCAGCAGCAAGAGGTAGATCGACCTAGACAGCTTTCATCTGCTCGTGAAAGACCGACCACAAGTTCAGGAGAACTTGGGAACAGCCAAGGTATGGCTCTCTGGCCATTCACCATGATTGTTACTCAAATACTTTATTTGATACCCAAGGTTCATGTCATTTTTGCTTTATATTTTCTTCTTCTTTAATTGTATTAAAAACTCTTGAATGGATTTATCATCTACTCAGTTCCTTTGAAGTAAAAAGCAGACAGATTAGAACACTTTGTGAATGTTTAGGTTTTATTTAATTAAAACAAGCAAACAAACAGTTTTACTGTATAGCCTTAGGGCTAGCTTGGAACTTTCTGTGTAGCCTATACTGGTCTCAAATTCATGATCCTCCTCCTTGGGCATTTTTAGTAATAGCATTATAGGCATGAACCACCATGCCCTGGGTGGTTTTAAAATTCCACATATAGTTAGCACATTCTTCAGAAATTCTCTAGAGATGGTCCAGAGGTCATGAATATTAGTAAGTAGAAAATAAATACCTTTCACCACTTAATAAAGAAAAACATACCTTAGTGTAATCTAGATAATAACTAGAAGTTCAGGTTACTCACCAGGCCTTGATTTAATAGGTCTTAAACTTGAGCCAATTATTGGGAGAAGTTGAGTGGAAAAGGAACCCTGTCTGTCAGGGTACTTCGCAGAGAATCTATGCAGAATGCTTAGAATTGTACAGTAAGAAGACAGCCAGTGAGGAAGGATTGTTGGTATGAGCATGTCTTGCACTAGAGAGCACACTATACAGAATCCGTAACTCCAATTACTGGATTTGACACTCTGGCCAACTTGGGCACCTGTAGTTGATGTACACATGCCCACATACACTCCTCTGTGTCTCAGAGGAGGCTCACAAAGCAAAGACTTGAGTAAGATTGGCAGTTTGACAGTACCCAAGTGCCCAGGGTTCAGTTGAAAACCACTGTCACTCCAAGAACTAGGAAAAAGGAGCCACATGGGCAATTTTAATCGTTGGTGTTGTTTTTTTGTTGTTTGTTTTGAGTCAGAGTCTTACTATCTAGCCCAGACTAGCCTCAAATTTACTGTTGTCCTACTTTTGACTCTGAGTGCTGAGATTGTAGTTACACTTTGCCACATCTCTATTCCACATGTAAATTCAAAAGCAGAAAAATACCTGAAAGCTAGAAACCTGCAAACTGGAGAAGTTGAATGAACTTCAAGTTAGTATAAACCCAAAGAAATACATACCAGGACTCATAGACTTCTGCAAACTGAAGACACTGTCCCAAATCAGCAGGAAATAACCTTCCCAACAGCAATTTGAAATGGAGAGGTTTCTTGTGAGCTTTAAAGTGCTGAAGGAAAATTTTAAACCCAGGATTACTTACGCAGTAATTAACATACTCTTTAGAATTGAGAAAAAAATGTCTCTAGCAGTCAGTCCTATCCTTGAAAGCTAGGGAAAGGGAACTGGACATGGTTCCCTTTAGTCCCAACACTTGGGAGGTGGAGGCAAGCAGATCTCCAAGTTCACGCCCAGCCTGATCTACAAAGTGAGTTCCACGACAGCCAGGGCTACACAGAGAAACCTCAAAAAATAAAAAAACAAAGAACGGGGTAGCTACATGGGCCTGGGAAGGAGATAAGCCATCATCAGAGCCAGGACTAGCCATCAGTTACTGAGACCCACAACTGGACAATGTAGAGAGTGAGAGACCTTGGGATACCCAGTGCTAAATGGATGTCTCCGTCAAACTCTGCCCCTTAGGGCTCAGGGAACTTTGAGGAGGTGTGACAGAAAGATGGTACCAGCCTGTGGGGATGGAAGATACCAGGAAAACCATACCTTCCAGATACGCTGGAACACATACAAACTGACACACATACAAACGCAGATGGTGGCAGCATGCTCAGGGTCTGCACAAGTCCAAGCCGGAGGGGTCTCAGCACTGAGATGGGGAAGTGGATCTGATCTCCCATCCCTAACTCACAAGCTCTCTCCAATGGACAGTCACTTCAGAAGGAAAATCGGTTTTCTCCATTGGAGTCTCATTGGGTATACAAATCACATTCAAGGACAGCCCCATGCCCAGTGGATGACCAACTTCACTGTTCTTTTTGAAGAATTTTTAATTTTTATCTCTTAATGCTTTGGCTTTTTTTTTCTTTTTTTGTCCTGAAACCTTACTGGTCTTTTGCGTATCTATTATGGTTTCCGATTTTGTGTTTTTATGGGTTTTCTGTGTGCATTTGTGTCTCTGCGTGCATATGTATAGTGGGCTTTTTTCCCTGTGTTTCCTTTGTTCTGTGTTTTTTGTTTTTGCTTTGTTTCATAAATTTTCCTGGTTGTTTTTGTTTTTCCCTAAGGAGAGAGAGAGAAAGCGTGGCGGTGAATGAGTGGGAAGGTGGGGAGGATATCTGAGGAGATGAGGGAGGGGACCCGGTTCAGAATATATTGTTTGGAAAAATGTGTTTTCAATTAAAAAAAAAAACTTAAGAAAAATTCTCAAAACAGAAAAGAAATGAGGTGATATTGAGGCAAGAATAGAAAGTGTGAAAGATGTTAAATACTGTTCCTTTCTTTTGAATTTTCTGAATTATATTTGATGGTTGAAACAAAAATTGTATCACTGATCTAGTTTGATTGTGTGTTTGGCAGTTATGAATGAGGGAGCTAAGGGACAGAAAGTGAGGCGAACTTTATTGCATTTTAACATCAGAAAGTAATTCAGTTGTTTCTTTCATTCATTCTTTTTTTTTTTTTTTTTTTTTGGTTTTTCGAGACAGGGTTTCTCTGTGTCTTTGGATCCTGTCCTGGGACTAGCTCTTGTAGACCAAGCTGGTCTTGAACTCACAGAGATCTGCCTGTCTCTGCCTCCCGAGTGCTAGGATTAAAGGCATGCGCCACTACCGCCCGGCCAGTTTTTTCTTAAAAACCTGAACATACAGCAGGATCCCTTTAATCTTAGCACTCCAGAACCAGAAGCAGGTGAGTTTCTATGAGTTCAAGGTTAGCCTAGTCTATATAGTAAGTGCCAGGTTAGCCAGAGCTACATTGTTTCAAAAAAAACAAGCAAGCTGAATATATACTGACCATATGATCCAGTCAGTATTCATGGGTATTTATGCCATAGATTTAAAAATGTATGTCTACACAAAAGTATATATATAAATGTTCATGACTATTTTATTGGTCTTAATCAAAATTTGGAGACAACCATACCTTCAGCAAATAAATGGTTAAGCAAACTGTAGTACTTCATGCCATACAGTATTACTTTCAGGATTAAGAAGAAGCCAACTCTTGATGCATGAGGCATCTGGTCTGGACTTTGGGATGATTATGTCAGATTCAGGACAGTCTGGAAAGGTTTCAATCCGAGGCGATGTTTGTATAGCATTCTAAACCTCCCAGATGTGTTCAGATAGAAATTAGGATAGTGTGGGCAGCAGGATTGACAAGGTGGGGGAAAGTTGGGCATGGATACAAAGCAGTGTAAGAGGGAGGGGATTGTGGTGATGTAATGGTTTTATGGGGTTTGTTTTTGTAGCACTTAGGATGAAACCCGGCACATGGTGCACACTGGGGAAAAAATTATACCACTGAGTGCCCCAACTTACACAGCTTAGGAATTGCCCTGAACAGGATGATGGGGAATGAAGAAATAACAGATACAGAGAAAAGCTGGTGTTGGGTAGGCCTTGTGCTCTGATGGAGGTGTACCAGCAGCAGTCTGGAAACCCAGTGCATTATTAAATGTAGCGCAAAGGAGGAGGCATGTGCATGCATGTCAGTGTGGTGTGGTGTGGTGTGTGGTTAGCTAATGTTCATAGGCGGTATCAGTAAGGGAGCAGTCTCAGATTGCAGTCATGCAAAAGGAAGCTATATTGATAGTTTCTGCTCACACTGGTTTTAGCTAATGGGCAACTGTCCATTATTAGCACCCCTACTTGGACCAGGAGAAGACTTTGAAATTTCTCTTGGAGTAGAGGAACATTCCTCTGAGCCTGACCCAGGGAAGGCTTTGCCATTTCCCTGTGTCTGAAACATTAGGGTCCTTGACACGATTGTGTTCATTCACATAGGACCTCATCCATTCCCCACAACTTAACATGCCCCTAGCCCTCTAGTCTTGGTGGTGGTGGTAGTGGAGTTTACATGTGTGATAAAATGCCATGTTAGGCATTTTGTCTTTAACAAAACAAAACAACCAAAAAATAAAGAAGATCCTTTAAATTCCATGTAGAACCACCAATGTTGTGCTACAGTTCATGTTTCAGTTTGAGCTTTAGGTATAGAAGATGTAACTGTTGTGAGAAATTGATCTGACAGATCCACAGGTGTCTTTGCAACTTCCTGTGAATTTAATTGTTTACAAATAAAACGATTTTCTAAAGAGGCCGATTTGTTAATAAACACAATAAATGTCAAATGCATTATGATAAATGAAAAAAGTCTACATTCAGAGGGCTGTGTATACTGTATGAGACCATGACTTACCAGATGGGCAGAACTATAAACAGACATCTGGCTGGGCTTTGGGTTGGCCACAGAGGAACTGGACAAGGAGGAGCAATAGGTATATGCCTTATATGATCTTTTGTTCTCTATCCATTTGTGGATTTTAAATAGTCACACAAATAGTATGTGAATTACAAGTGAAAAAAAAAGGAAACTAGGGCCAGCAAGATGACTCAGCAGAGAAAGATGTTTGCTGTCAAACCTGACAACCTGTGTCCAGTCATTAGGAACCACTTAGCTCTTGTCTGACCTCTGCACACAACATAGCACACTGTTCCAGCAGATTTACACAGTTAAGTCTTTTCCCCTTCATTTTGGACAGTTTTCCTGTCGCTTGGGCTGACTTCAAATGCTGTATTGTCAAGGACAACCTTGAAGTTCTGAGACGTCTGCCTCTATCTCTTGGTGCTAGGATTATAGGAGACTCTATGGCTGATTTTATGCCATGCTAGGGATTGAACCCAGGGCCTTGTGAGTGCTAGGCAAGCGCTCTACTGACTTAGCTACACCCTAGTTCAAAAGTTTGTGCTTTATGATTGAGAATCTTCCAGAAATGTCTCTGAGAACTCTTTTCTTTCCCAGCAGGTGATGCTGTGAGTGAAGACATACTTCGGGCAGCTGGAACCATGTCTTTAGAAAATACTAAAGATAATTTGAAAGCAGAAGGAAAAAAATAATACCTTTAAAAATCATTTTGCTACTCATACTTTCTAACATTGTCTGTGTGATTACAGTGACACTGGAAGGGATAAGACACTCTGGTGGTTTATAAGCAGATGATCAGAAAGCCAAAAAACATGTCATAGGACGAAGTAATGATCCTGATACCAGCCAAAGAGGCAGCCAGCAACTAAATTTCCCCGTTTGTTTTTCTCATGTGCAATATCGAACTGAAATTAGGGAGTGGACCAACTAATTAGCTCTTGCCTTTGAACTTGATCTTGTATTTTTGTTTTCATTTTCTCTCCATTGGAGGTGGTTTGGCTCACTTGAGCTTGTTTCATATTAGACCAACCTTTTATGGAAATGTCTGTCTCATTACTGAAAGCTAATCTTGTCTTCTTCCTGTGTGTGTGTGTGTGTGTGTGTGTGTGTGTGTGTGTGTGTACATGGGTGCTTCATTGGGGTATTTTCTCTTGGGGTACCAGCTCTAACGTGGTAATCTGTTCTGATTTTTTAAAGCCCTTTCTAGTGGGATCAATATTTCTTAACTTTGGTGCATTCCTATACTCTTCAGTCTGCGCTGCTTGAGTATTTGAGTCTAAGTGAGCTGGTTTGTGTGAGTATGAGCTTCTGGGTGCTTTTGTGAAGGTTCTCGGTGTGCCCTGGCTGACATCTCTAATCCTTCCATACTGTATTCCTTAAGTACACACTTCCTTCTTCCTTAACATGCAGGTCCCATGGATGTACTGCAGGAGAAGCTTGGCTTTCAGTGTTGGTGGCTGGTTTGTTTTAGCTTTTCTTTTATGACAGGAGCTTTGTATACTATTTACAGTAAGTCCTGGAATATATGCCTGCTTCACTAATTTTTTTAATAGAATAAAGCCTGCTGGGATGGTAGTCTAGAATGGGAAAGTGATTTACTAATGAAAATACATAAATATACTATGGGTTGACCCTGCAATCATGTTTAAATTGCTAGAGAGTTACAGAAGTCACAGAAGGCTCTCACCTATGAACACGAAAGTCCTTAGTTTTGGTAGACACTCTTTAATTGGAATGCACAGTCTTTCTGGGTTAGTGCTTTGGTATGACTTGGGTGAAAATAACTATCTTATGGGTGTCATAGATCCTGATATCTTCTCTCCCTCCTTTCCTCCCTCTCTGTCCCCTTATGAATGTGGACTTGTACATAGGTAAAATCCAGGAAGACTTTTTAGCCAGTAGCTTAGGAAGGAGAAGAATGGTATATTGCTCTACTGGTGTGTGCTCTGCACACGTTTTATCAGGGAAAGTTTTTTGATGTGGGATTTATTGCTGTCTAACTGCAAAAATTACAAATGTTTTTATTTATGACTATGGATAGGACAGATGGTTTTGCTTTGGTTGGTTACACTGGGGATTGAACCCAGGACTCCCTCCTGTGTGCTAGGCAGGCATTCTACCTCTGATCTATATCCCCAGTTCCAAAACAGGGAGATTTTTTTCTTAGTCATTTTGTGCCAATTAAAGTTTTTTTGGAGTTTGCTTTATGAAAAATTAGTCTTATTTTAAAATGTATGAAGTTTTCTTTTAGTAACTGCAGAAGTTCGGAAGAACTGTGCAACTTTAGGGTATTGGAGTTAGAACCTTACGATTCACAGTTAGGTGTTAGTCTGAAGTATGGAACTACCCCAGTGTGCCAGTCACATCATCTGGACGTTGACCCTTTTCTCGTTGAAAAATCACATTAAATGTTCCTACAGTTAGATTGATTAGCTACCTGATAGAAAAAAGAGAAAGCCAATATGTATTTCAGTTTTAACTTTAGAATTTTTAAAACATTCATATAATACACCCTAGTTAAAACACTTATGAAACACAGCATGTTGATCTTTTATTAGAGACATTTTAAAGAGAAACTGAGCATACATTGAATATCATTGAGTATATTTTTTTAGTTTGCTATGAATTGTATTTGGCAAGGCAAATCCAAAATCACTGTTGAACTGCCATCTCTTTTGGATTGACCCAGGCTTACCTGAATGTTTAGATTTCATTATGAATGAGTAGCCCATATCCAAAGATGCCAATGCTTATTATAACCACAGTGTAAAAAAGTGCAAAGGTTCCGGGAAGCTCTGGCTCATACCCCAAGAGCTGCCATTTACTGTACAGCATTGCAGGACCGTCGGGGCAAGGGAATTCACTGGTATGTTTGTGCTGTGGACTTGACTACATTTCCATTCTGTTTTTACCAATTGGGAGCACCTTAATGTTTAATATTTAAACTACTGGTATCATTTTTTCTAATGTGTAACTTGTACTACCAGATAAAATATGTACAGTTGTGATGCTAATGTCGTAAGCAAGGTTCTGCACATCTTTAATCGCAATACTCAGTGGGCAGAAGCTGGCAGATCTCTCTGAGTTCAAGGCCAGCCTGGTCTATATAGTGAGTTCCAAACAAAACAAGACAGCAATATGCAGATATTTCACTGCTGTGAATTGTTTGATACAGTAGTGCAGGTAAATTCTGCACTAAACTTTTAATACCTTGGCCACATCATTTACAATTCATAGACAGTATTTAAGGTGGTGCTTCCTCCCCCAACCCTGCCCTGCAAACTTGATTTTTCTTGATGAAACCAAAGTTAATGAGAAAGAATGCTCAAATTGAGTAGTCTGCATTGTTTTATTTAATATCAAGTTGATTAAAATAAGTTTTATTCATATCAGAGTCTAAGCCACACATTTTGAGTACCTGCATATCGATACTATTTTTAAATCATGCCAGTGCCAAGGGTTACTAAATTCTAACAACTGGCCCCTGTGACCTATGCAAGTCCAAATTGGGTAGTGCAGAACCAAACTGTGCTAACCGAAAGTCTTAAGTTGGGAAATCCCGATGTTTTAAATTCAGCACCGAGGATGCACTCAATGGTAGAGCAGTTGCCTAGTGGCTCAGGCCTTGCATTCAGTCCTTACCACTGCAAAAGAATGAAGATTCACATGGAATCTACGTTTTGAGGGGCCTTAAGGAGTACTTTCAAATGAAGTGTTTGCTGAACCTTAGTCCTGCCAAGTGTAGAGTTATGATGTATGTGACTTAAGAAAGACCAGATTGGATTAACTCATCAGTAGTGTAGATAATTTTTGTTTTTCATATTTAAAACGAAAACTCTCCCTCTATTCCTAATTTGTTTTTAATAAGCTAAAGAACAAATTGGTTTTGTATTTTTCAAAGTGTTATACATAATAAAAAGTTTTGTTGTAGTCATTCATGAATGAAAAGGATATTGATTTTGTTTTTGCAGATACTTTTTATTTCTGTAATGGTCTGTCATTTTAAGAATTAGCACAAAACAATATACTCCCTGAATTTATGGAGGTTTAGTAGTACCAGTAAACATTTTAACACTGCAGTCATAGATGAGGTACTAGTTTGAAGTGTGTGGGAAATGCAGTTATTTAGTAATATTTGTGTCTTGCATAGTTTAAAGGTGGTGTGTTTCCTGGAATTTTTTTAAAGATTTTTTTTTTTAGAGAAAGATAGACATTTGAAATGTGATTATCTAATTTCTACAACACTGGACTAAATAGGAATAACTTTTTTAAAAAAATGACTGTTCTGTATAAATAAAATATTTGAAACTTAAGTGCAAAAGCCGTGAAATAAAAAAGCATTGTCTTCTGGCCAATATGATGCACTGTGCAGTGCAGTTCGCTCAGGACCCAACCCTGCAGCCCTCCTCATGTGCTCGGTCTCCTGGAGTTTGGGCTGCCACTCCATAGGTCTTCCGTCTGTCTGCTTCTTCGAAAGCTGGGCTTCCAAAGCACTGTTGAACACTGAGGGTTCTGTTGATGTGGATGTTAATGAGTTGTATTTTAAATATCAGAGATTATTAAATAAAGAGAATGATTGCTTTTCTATTAACCTTTCTGTGTTCATTGTGAATTCTTAGCCTTGCTATTCAGTCTGTTGGGAGGTACAGATGCATGTCTGTCTGGTGGGAACGTTTCCCAAATGCTGTTTCAGGTCACAGTCAGAGCCTCTGTACCAGGACCTTGTAGCTGGAACTTGGAGAAACTGTCTGTGGAGTTGCATGTTTTTACACAGCTGCAGTGAAGCATGAAGCAGACCAGGGAGGCCCTCACAGATTCCTGTCAGAGAATATATTACCACCCAATCCCAGATACACAAGCCTTCCACAGTTCTCATTGCTTGAGGCTGAACCCAATGACCTTTTTTATACCCATTTCCTCTCCTCAGATCTCTTCCAAGAGTAGAATCCCTCATGATTCTTAACCTTAAGAGACAAATTTAATAACTTGCTTTTTCAATATGAGACCTTTTTTTTTTCCCCTTTGTTTTTTGAGACAGGATTTCTCTGTGTAACTGTCCTGGCTGTCCTGGAACTTGCTTTGTAGATCAGGCTGGCCTCAAACTCACTGAGGTCCACCTGCCTCTGCCTCCGAAGTGCTGGGATTAAAGGTGTGCGCCACCACCGCCCAGCTGAGACATTTTCTATATAGCCCTGACTTGGAACATTTGGAATGTGCAGCTTTAGACTCCGAGTGCTGGGTTTTCCAGTGTGTACTGCTATGCCTGGCTAGGATTGTTTTCTCTTGACCATTCTCTACCCTCTGCCAGGGACTGGGCCAGCCTTTGTCTCTTAGGTTGCCACAGAGAACGTTCATTCATACAGCATTCAGTGAACAGTTCGTGTGCTTACTATTGGCCTTGCATTGTTCTAGGTTTTGAGAAACAGCCATGAGTAATACTACTCATTCAGAATATGAATGCTCTCATGGCCTGTGCTGTGAGAGAAATGTTTAGCATATCGTGTGACTCAGTGGTGATGGGCCAAGTGTATATAATCTATTAGTTGCCTTTCTTGCCACTGTGACAGTGTGGGACAAGAGACAGAGTAAGTTGTGATCAGTTTGGGCTCAGGTCCCGAGGGTACAGGCCATCACGACAGGGAAGGCATGGCAGCTGCCACATCTTCCATCTTTTTTTTTTGTTTTGTTTTGTTTTGTTTTTTGTTTTTTATGAGACAGGGTTTCTCTGTATTGTTTAGGAGGCTATCGGTCCAGCCCGGCCTCGAACTCACAGAGATCCGCCTGCCTCTGCCTCCCGAGTGCTGGGATTAATCTTGGCAGATCAGGAAATGACTTGACAGGTATTGAGGCTGGCCTGTAACCTTCCAGTTCCGGCCCCTAGTACTGCTGCTAGGCCTCACCTCTGAAAGAGTTCCATATCCTCCCTAAACAGTGCCACCAGCTAGAGACAAACTCCATCTCACTCACCCACACCAAATTATGCAATGTAAACATTGATGACTTCTCAGTAATTATGATGATACTGTTTGGAGCCCAGAAGGAAAGGGAATACAGACATAAGAAATACTGAAGTATAAAATAATCTATTTTTCATAAAGGAAGTGGGTAGTATATAGTATTCATAAGAGAATGCTGGGAATGATGGCTCATGCCTTTAATCCTTGCACTCGGGTGGCAGAGACGGGGGGCTCTCTAGTGAGTTTGAGGCCAGTCTGGTCTATGTCGTAAGTTCCAGTCAGCCAGGCTACATAGTGAGATAGGGGTCGGGAGGGTGTAGCTGATAGCATTTTTTCTGACATAGGAATTTACTACTTAGAACCACTGAAGCATGGGGCTTCTCTCTGATGTGATGTGTTTAATTGTGCTGTGTTGGTCTTTGCAACTTCCTGAATGATGATCAGGAACACCCAGGGTAACTAAGGGTGTTTGGCATGAAAAGGAAGAATCATCTGTGATGATTAATCTTGGATGTCAACTTGACTGCCTGGGAAGAGAGAATTTCAATGGAAGAATTGCTTCAATCAGATTGACCTGTGGACATGTCTATGGTACTTAAAAAAATGTTATTACTAATTGATACAGGAAGATCAGCCGTTGTGGGTGGTGGTGGTGTTTGCTGCAGCTTGGGGTGATGAAACAGGAACCACACAACTCAACAAACGCACGTGGAGTTTATTGGGACAGGGAGCGGTTTAGAATGAGGCTCAGCAGTTGGGGTGGTTGAAACTGGAGTCCTGGAGCTGCCACTGGCCTAGCTCCACGCAGCCTCAGCTCTGCATCGCCCCAGCTTACCCGGTTTATGTGTACAGAGTCCTTATGCAGCCACTTAATGCACGCTGGAGGTAGCCTTGCAACACGGGGCCCTTTGAGCTGTCTAAGTATCTGTCTGAAGGCTCATTGTGTACTCTGCCAGTTGTCAGGGAGCGGGGCCAGTATAATGCTGGGATATCAACAGGCGGTACCATCCCTAGGCAAGTGGGCTTGTTCTATAAGAGCTGATCATGAACCTGGGAGTGAGCTAGTGGGCAACTTTCCTCCATGATGTCTGCTTCCGTTCTGGCCTTCAGGTTTCCTGCCTAATTTCCTGCCCAGACTTTAGCCAGTAACCTGGGAGCTGTAAGATGAAATAAACCCTTTCCTCCTCCAACTTGATTTTGGCCATGGTGTTTTCCACAGCAACAGAAAACCAAACAACCTTTTATAGTCAAATGTTATCGAATGTATGTTTTAAAGCTTGCTAGAAAAAAAATCAAGCATATGTAAGTAAAAGCAAGATTAGCACAATGAATGGTTGTGTACTCAACCCAATTTCAATAATGACTGGTTTCTGACAAGATGCTACCATTTTATTTTTGAGACAGGATCTCACCACTTTACTCCTGCTGGGTTTGAGCTTGCTATGTAGACCAGGCTGGTTCGGGGCTCATAGAGATCCTCTTGCAACCTGAATGCTTGGATTAAAGGCATAAACTACCATGCATGGTCTCTGACAGTTCTTTTTTTGGAACACTTCATGAATTTGCATGTCATCCTTGTCAGGGGTCATGCGAATCCTCTCTGTATTGTTCCAATTTTAGTATATGTGCTGCCAAAACGAGCACTTTTCTTTTTTTTGGGGGGGGTTCAAGACAGGGTTTCTCTGTGTAGCCCTGGCTGTACTAGAAGTCACTCTGTAGACCAAGCTGGCCTGCCTCTGCCTCCTGTGTGCTGGGATTAAAGGGGTGTGCCACCACTGCCTGGTTCTGACAATTCTTTTAATGTGTGCTCATTTTTGTGTGTGTGTGGGGGTGATGGTGGTGGTGGTGGTGGTGTATGTATTAGTGTAGAGACCAGAAGGCAACCTTGTGTGTCACTCTCAAGAAAGCCATACATTTCTTTGAGACAGGGTGTCTCACTGAACTGGAACTCACGGCTTGCCTGGCTGGCCAATAAGCCCAAGTGATCTTCCAGTCTCTGCCCAGCATTGTGGAACATACATGTGCTACCATGCCTTATATTTTTTATGTGGGGTCTGGTGGTTGAACTCAGATTCTCATGTTGGTGGATAAGCACTTATTAACTGAGCCATCTCCAACCGGATTTCTGACAATTCCTGTCTCATGTTCTCACCATCTTTTTGAAGTACATCTAAGATATCATGTACTATTAAGTGTACTATTAAGTGTACCATCACAAAGGCAAGCCACAGGTGATGGGCAACCCCCATGTGACAAAAACATGGTTTTCCTATAGAGGAATAGAAACAACAATATCCAGCTGTAATGAATAATCTGAAGTAAACTCATATCTGATGCATTTGGGAGGAGCACAAAAGCACATTCCAAGAACAACCCTGTTCTTGAAGAAACAGGGGTCATAAGATTATTGTTGTGTCATTGGAGTTTTCTCACACTCAGAATTCTCATACAATTCCATTCTTGGACAGTGTTCTGACAGACATGGAGCTCTAGAGGATTTAAGCCTACAGAAAATATTAGCTTAATTACAGTTGCTAAACATTTCAATCATTTGTGAACCCAAGTCTTGAGTTCATGAAACTCATCATCCCACAGTCCTGTTAATGGCCTACCAGTCCCTGTGACTTGCCTTCTTCATATCTTCTAGGTTCTCAATTACAAATCTTCCCCAATCCATTCTGCTCAAGACATCCTTGCTTTCTTACAAATTCTCAAAATTGACCAGGGTTCTCTGTCTAAAGGACTTTGCATTCAGTTGTATCTGTCTGTCTATACTTTTCCCCCCTATATGTCTGTATATCTCATTTTTTCAAGTCTCTATTCAATATTACCTTATCATTGAGGCCTTAACCATTCTCTACATTACCAATGTTCCACTTACATGTCATGTCCATATTTTCCTTTACCTGTTTTACTTTTCTCCCTAATGTCAGTCATTATTGCCTGTGTTAACACTACATTTTGTCTAGATGTGCCTTCCTATGGGAACACACTCTTTATAAGCCCATAGACCATTTATCTGCTCCTGCTGTGTCCTCAGTGCCCAGAACAGTTAATTATTTGAGGATTATGTATGTGATGGTATATGCTTGTAATTCCCAGTACTCGGGATGTAGAAGCCAACCTGGGTTATAGGAGCTCCTGTCTCAAACAACGCTTGAGGGTGTAGCTAAGCCTGTATGCACGGCATGCACAAGTCTCGGGATTTAATCCTCAGCATCAAAAAATTTTCCATCAAATCAAGCTGAAGATGTAGCCTATCAACCCCACCATTGCAGACAATGCTCTGGTCTGCTGCTTCTCCTGGGTTTGTGTTTTTTTCTCTATGCATTTTCTCGCCTTCCTTAATACTTTCCATATGTCTCTGTCCAGTGCCTTGTTCTGGGACACAGAAACTGAAAACCCCTCAGAGGCTCCCCCAAGTCCAAATAGATATCTGATGCGAATATTCAGATTCCAAGAAGTGATAATTCGGTATGGGGGTCATCAGATTCCACATACTGGGGGATATTCCTAATGTTCCTTTAGGTACAAGGTAACTGGTGAAAAAACAAAAACAAAAACAAAACCCATACAGTGGTGACACAAGCCTTTAATCCCAGCGCTCGCAGAAATAGGCGGATTTGAGTTCCAGGACAGAGAATCCCTGTCTCGAAAAACCAAAAAGAAAACAACCAAAAACGTGCTTTCTACTTGGACTCTTGAATTGCAACACGCTTTTGCAGCCTCGTTTCCAGCCTCACAGCGGCGGGAAAAAGAGTAATGTAGGTGGGTTGAGGTCATTTCCCTGGGTGGTGGGACGACCCTGTTGAACTTTTTCTCAGCAAAGTAATAGCTCCTACAGATACGATTAAGGAGACGTCCCCCCCAAGGGTTGCCTCCGCCTACAAACAAACGTAGCTGCGCAGACGGAAAGCGTCAGGCTGCCACCGCCTCTTTGGTCTCCACCTCAGCTGGTTACCATAAGGTACCAGTACTGCCCGCCCTCATGCGTTCCTCCGAGATCCCACAGTCCTTCGCGCGTAGAACGCACTAAGGGGTCTGTCTACGTCACCGCCGAGCATCTCTATGGTCGCTGCCGCTTTCCCGGCGGTGTCTTGGCGGCCGGCGTTGAGTTGGCAGGACTGACCCAGGAAACTGAGGAAAGTCACTAAAGCTGAGAAGGAAGTGTTGAGGTCTTACGGCGGGAAGTCGTGGGAATGAGCAGGGGTCCCGTGGGGGCCGCGGAGCCCACAGCGGCGAGCCCTTGGTGAAGCGCCAGACCGGGCCTCGGCTTTCTGACGCGGCTGTCGGTGGGAGCGCCGCGTCCTGCGAGCCTTCGGCGTCTGGATCCGCACCAGCAGCCGCAGCGTTCAGGGACATTTGGAGCGGACGTCGTGCTCTCCACCCGCAGCGATGTCGTCCTGGCTCGGGGGCCTCGGCTCCGGCTTGGGCCAGTCTCTGGGTCAAGTAGGGGGCAGCCTGGCTTCCCTCACTGGCCAGATCTCAAACTTCACGAAGGATATGTTGATGGAGGGCACCGAGGATGTGCCAGGTAACAGCTGGAGCGGGCGGCAGGGCTCGGCTGGGACCCGGAGAAAGCCCGCTCGGCTCCGGGTCCATCGGCACTTTTTCCTTTGCACTCTCCCCTTGCCTCCGCAGACGCTTTCTGTAGCCTGCAGGACCGCTGGTGGAGACTTCGGGTCTCCCCAGGTCCCTGAATACCCTGGATAGCTCAGTAAAGTGGAGCTGGTACTTTTACGCGGAGTAGGATCTTACTGGGAGGCCCTTGCTCGTTTCTTTCTTTGCCCTTAGTTTGGGGGGCGGATCTGATTTTGATCCTGTTCCTTTATTTTGACAGCTCAAACGGCATGGAATTTTTTTCTTAAATACTCACAATTAAACATTTGGTGACTCTTGTCTGTCTTTAGCACATTGTCAGGGGAATAGGGCTGTTTATCTAGTTTCTAATTTTGCTTATAGTGAAGACACATTGCAGCTAACAATGTATTTTTGTGTTCAGCTGCACATTTCTCCCATATTTTGACAGAACTTGTGAAAAAATTGATCTTTTGAGTATTCTTACCTACTTCACTCACTTTAAGTATTTTAGCAATTATCATTGTTCTCTCCTTTCTCTCTCTCTCTCTCTCTCTCTCTCTCTCTCTCTCTCTCTCTCTGTGTGTGTGTGTGTGTGTGTGTATGTGTGTGTGTGTGTGTGTCTGTGTTTGATGTATGTGCATGGACGTCTGACACAGCACCCACGTGCGGATGTCAAAAGACAGTTTTGTTGTGTTTTCTTTTCACCTTTAGGTGGTTCTGGGCATGTAATTCAGTTCTCTGGGCTTGTCTGACAAGAGCCTTCACTGACTGGTTTATCTAGCCAGCCTCCTTCAGTCATTTTTGTTGTCATCACCTTGCTGTCCTAAGGAATAGTGACCTAGAATTCAATTGCAATCAGAGGTTAGGTTAATTACTATTACTGTTGTTGACATTTCTTTGCGTGGGTAGGGTTTGTAAAAGTTTCGTTTAATCAGGAGAGACGGGAGTTAATGCAGCGGTTAAGGGCTCTCCCGGAGGACGTAGATTTGATCCTCAGCACCCAGTAGCAGCTCCCAGCTGTCCCTAACTTCATTCAGTTCCCGGGGAGCCGGTGTCCTCTTTGGGCCTCACCAGGCACTATGTGCCAAGTGCTGCACAGACATGTGCAGACAAAACAGGCATACTCATAAGATAATAGTAATATAAGTTTAAAGCTGACAGTCTCCCTGCCTCTGCCTCTCAGTCCTGGCACTACAGGTGTGTGCTGCCACTCCGTGAGTTTTCTTTCTTTAGAAACGAACGACTTACTGTTCTGGTTTAAGCTCTGGGAAGGACTTGCTGGAGATTGAGCCCAGGCCTCATGCATGGTAAACACACTACTGAATTCTACTCTCAACTCCCCAATTTTTTCATTATGGTTTAATAGCCGTGTGTATTGGCTGGAAAGAGAGAAATAGTTTGATGGGAAAACTGGGTCTCTGCCCAAGCCCGTTTTCCCGCTTGGGTTTGCTTGAGGGGAAGGTCCATGACTTGGAACAGTGGGAACGAAAGGCACTCGTGTGTCCAGTAAGGGTCATGGGACTTTGAAGGCAGAAGAGGGCTAACAGCCATGGGAAAGACTAGATTCTCACTGTCTTACACATAGGGACCAACAGTATTTCTTTAACTTCAACCTGGAAAATAGCTGCCTCCTCAACCTGGTGTAGAGTTTGTTTTTCTCACCAGAGAGCTTCCCATAGTCTCAAAAACAAAACCCCCACTTTTTTTTTTTTTTCTTGAGATAAGGTTTTACTCTGTGGCCCAGGCTGCCCTGGCTCTTGCAGTACAGCTCAAGGTTGACCTCAAATAGCATTTCTCCTGCCTCACCTTCATACAGTGTCAATTTTAGGTTTATTTATTTATTTATTTTAGATGTTAAACTCTAGCCCTGGCAGGCCCAGAACTCACAGTTCTGTCTACATCTTCCGGCAGGGCTCCAGGAATGCAGGCACGAACCACCAAGCCTGGCTTATAGTCTCTGTTAGTGATTTGGCTAGCTGCCAGTTTTCCTGGACGAGAACTCTTCGTCTTTGTTTTGTGTCTTTTTTTGTTCATTTGTTTCAAATTGGCCACCAATCTTGTTCATCCTGTTTTATCATTTTTCTTTTTCTTTATAACTGCTAGTGTCAGCTCAGATCAGGCTGACTCTCTTCAGGTCTAATTCTTAATTCATTTTCTGTTTCACTGTATAGTTTAAAAATAGATTTCTTAAAATTTTCTTGACTTACAGAAAAAAAAAACCACCAAACCTCTTATTTTGGGAGGTCAAAGACCTGTTCCTTCTGGGTTCAAGCTGTCTTTTCTAGTTGCCACACTAGTTCCATATCTGTTATTGGACATAAATGCTTGGTTGCCAGTGTTCTTTATCCTAACAGAGCTTTGTGTGTGATTGTCTGATGGCACTAAGATATTGAGTTACAGTTTGTCTTTTTCCTTGATGTATAAGAAGGGGTGTCTTAGTTACTTTTCCATTGCTGTAACAAAACACCAAGACCAAGGCAACTTATAGAAGAAAGTATTTAATTTGGGGACTCAAGGTTCCAGATGGGTAGAGTCTGTGGCCATCATGGCAGGGAGCATGGCAGCAGGCAGGCAGGCAGGAATGGTGCTGGAGACGCAGCTTACATCTGATCTACAAGCACCAGGCAGAAAGAGGGAGAGCTAACTGGGAATGGCCTGGGGTTTTGAAACCTCCAGGCCTGCCTGGAGTGACATACCTTCTCCAGCAAGGCCACACCTCCTAATCCTTCCCAAATAGTTCCACTTGGGAACCAAGTGTGCTTGGAACCAAGTATTTTGTTTGTGATATAACAAGTAAAGCTTGCCTGAAGAGTCATTGGGGGCCATTCTCATTAAAACCACCACAGGGGATTTTCCCCCCTCCTACCTATATTACCAATATGTGACATCTTCCTTTGTATGTTCATTGTAGTTGTTTAGTAAAAATTTTCCTTCATATTATACAAGACTTGATTAATACCTGTTTTGTTGAAACTTAAAAACAGTTTGGAGTAGAGTTGACTAAGGCATTCAGATATTTAGTGTCAACCCTATGACATCAATGAACAAAAAAATAACTACCAAATAGCACTTTAGATATTAGACTGTTGCTTTCCTACCACTTTATTGTAGTCAAAGTTAAGAGCTTGGGCTTTTAGTTGTGTTTGGGATTTTATTATTGTTTTTCTTCAATAATGGGTATTGGAATCAAGAGTCTTGTGCATGATAAACACAGAGAACTTGGACTTTTAAACTAGATTGACATAGGTCCAGTTCTTTTTTCATAAATACTTAATCTCTAACAGTTTCTGGGACTGGAGAAATGGCTCACAGATTAAGATTACTTACTGCGCTTTATCCAGTTCTGATTACGGCACTTAGGTGTCAGCTTATAACTACTTTTAACTTCATTTCAGGGTATCTCATCCCCCCCTTGGGGACCACCAAGGGTTCCTGCATGTGTGCAGGATGCATACATACTTAGGCACACATGTATATATTTCCAAAAAGGAATTTCCTTATCTATCCAAAAAGAATAAGCATATCATTTGTAAATCAGAGAATTAAAGGAAACCATGAGTATAGTCTAGAACTGTGCCCAGTACATTGCAAGCACTAAAACCAGGCAGGTGTCTGTCAGGTTTTCCCTTAGTGAGAAGGCCAGGGGTTTGTTGCTGTTGTTCTGCGTTTGTTTGTTTTTCCTGTCACAAAACTTCTTAAAAAGCAGGATTTTAGAGCAGGCAGCCTACCACATAAGGCCCCAGGTTAGATCTCCAGCACTAAAGAGAGAAAGGTTGGGGATTTTTTTATAAAGCTGGTTGAGGGAGGGTGGGTTGCATGGGTAGCCAGTGTGGTCTGCATAAACTTTTAAAGTCCCTCTTAGATGCAATTGCAGCTTTTAGCAATTGCTTTCCTAAACAAATTAGATCTTACTTTGTCCTCTTGAGAGTAGCAATCAGGCATTCTTTTTTAGACTGAGTTTTCAAGCAGGATATACAACAACCATAAAAGCAATCCTGCTTGGTGATTTTCACAAGACTGTCACTCTGATTTATAGGCATGCCACTTGTGTGTTTCTTTTTGTTGTTGTTTTTGTTTTTAATCAATGGTAATTCTGGGGAGTTATAATGTTTATTAATTATTATTATTATCATTATTATTTTGGCTTTTTGAGACAGGGTTTCTATTTATAGCTCTGGCTGTCCTGGAACTCACTCTGTAGACCAGGCTGGCCTTGAACTCACACAGATCCTCCTGACTGCCACCCAAGTGTTGGAATTAAAGGCATGCGCCACCACTGCCAGGATTAGTTTGTTGTTTAAAAGTGTTTTAATGCTCTTCTAAATGAAAAGTTTTTATTTATTTATTGTTAATGTGTGTATATGCCATATGCATGTGCGGTACTATTTGAAGTCAGAAGAGAGTATTGGACCCTTGGAATTGGAATTATACATGATTGTGAGTTGCCTGATATAGATTTTGGGAACAGCGCAGATTCTCTGGAAAAGCAGCAAGTGTTCTTAATTTCTGAGCCATCTCTCTAGCCTGGGCCCTTGGTTTACTTTTTATTGTAGGGTCAAGCCCAGGACCTTGACTAAACAAACAGCTCTACTGCAGAGCTCTGTCTTCTGCCCTGTTTTTGTAATGTTCAGATGTGGTAATGGGAACTAGTAGCCACAGGAGAAAGAATGGAACTGCGTAGATGACAGTTTTCAGAAGGCTTAGTGGTGCCATTCTGGCATTGCTGGCCCCTGACTGTGTTTACTAATTTATTTTAATTTTTATCAACTTACTTGTTTGAAACAGGGTTTGCTCTATAGTGCAGGCTGACCTCCATCTCAGATCATCTCCTAAAGTTTTGGTGTTACAGATTCGTACCTCCCCTCTGCCCCAGATGCATTCATTCTTTTGGTTCTGGGTATTGAGTCAGGCTTTGCACATGCTAGGCAGATATTGTACCAACTGAGTTATATCTCTCAGTCCTTTGACTGTTTTTAACTGAAACCAAGTCAGAATGAGTTCATCCCTGTTTTTTTTTTTAAAGATTTATTGTATATGCGTACATGGGTATAAGTGAGAGACACACACAGAGGGAGGGAGGAAGGATGGGAGAGAGAAAAAGGGAGAGGGAGAGAGGAGAAGAGAGCACAAATGTACATGTGCATGCCCTGGTGTATATAGAGGTCAGAGGACAACTTTTTATGAATAATTCTCTCCCTCCACCTTATTTTTGAATCAGGGTCTCTTGTTTCTGCCATTGTACTATATAAGGGAACTTCTGTCAGTCCCCCCCCCAATCTTAACATAGGAATGTTGAATTACTTATTTCAGGTATTTCATCTGACTTTTCATGTAGATTTTAGGGATTGTCTCAAGGGGTTAGGCTTGGTAATAAGCACCTTTACTCACTAAGACATATTTCTGGTCCCTCATCCCTATTTTTAATAAATTATGTTTGTATTACACTAAGTATTCTCAATATTTTTGTGTTTTGATTATAGGTCATTAATTATTTTATAGTCTTGGGACTAGAGGGTAAAAGTAAACTGTAAGCTCTGGTTGAGCGTGTTTCATCTAAAATTATAGCATAAGTCAAAAGAGAAGTTTATTTCTTTTTATTTGGTTTTTCCAGACAGGGTTTCTCTATGTAGCCCTGGCTGTCCTGGAACTCACTCTGTAGATCAGGCTGTCTTTAACCTCACATAGATCTGCCTGCCTCTGCCTCCTGAGAACTGGGACTAACAGGTGTGTGCTGCCACCACACTGCAAAAGAGAAGTTTATTAAAAACTTCAAATTTGCTGTGGGTGGGGCATGTCTTTAATCCCAGCACTTGGGAGGCAGAGGCAGGCGGATCTTTTTGAGTTCGAGGCCATCTTGGTCTACAAAGAGATTTCTAGGACAGCCATGGCTGCACAGAGAAACCCTGTCTCAAAAAACCAAAACTAACCAACCATACAAACAAAAAACCATCTTCAAATTTCTGCTGGACAGTGATTGTACACACCTTTAATCACAGTACTTGGGTGGTAGAGACAGGCAGATCTCTAAGTTTGAAGCCAGACTGGTCTACAGAGTGAGTTCCAGGACAGCCAGTGTTTTACATAGAAAATAAAAAAAATAAAAAACCCCAAAACTTCAAATCTCGTAAACAAAACTTTATAGAACGTTTCCGAAGGGTAAAGCCACACCTCTTAAGATGTAGGGAGAGGAAGCAAGGACAGCCTGTGTGATGTTCTGGTAAAGATGGAATGGCTATCCTCTGAATAAGCTCTCCTCAGTTCTGTTTAAACCCGGTGCAGTGCATTTCCCTCAAGATACCTCTTCAGGGTTCAAATACAGCCTAGTGTTGGGGCGTGTGACTAATGTCAACTAGGCCCAGGATTCAGTCCCTTACCACCAGTCCCACCACCACAAAACGACTGTTTATTACTTCATATGGTGTTAATCAAATATTCAGCATATGCTGTTTGTTTTGCAGCAGATTTGCTCAATTCTGGAAGAGAGGAAAATGAAGCTACTCATTCAGTCTTAAGATCAGAGGTAAGGACAGTTAAAGACAGCTGTGAAAAATCAGGTTTTCTCTTTTTGAAGCCATGGAAGTTATTGAAACTCCCAGAATTTTTAAATGCTCTGTCTCACCTTTCAGCCTTTCTGGGTTTTGTTTTACCTTGTCTTTTACCAATCTCCTCTGTGTAAAGAGTGTCTGTATTTGCCACAGTTGGTTCTTGTATAGTCTCATTTCCACTTCTATCTGTTGGAAGTAAGGAAACTGCCAAATAATAGAAATAGTTGTGGTAAAAGTTTACCATTGACATTATCCAGCAGTGTGCTACATTGTAGTGGTACATTTGTTTGTTTGGACTTAATATCTCTTAATTTTGCTTTGCTTTGCTTTGCTTTTTGAGCTAAGGTTTCCTATGTAGCTCAGGCTGTCCTTGAACTGATGATCTCACCTCAGCCTCCTGAATGTTGTTGGGCTGACAGGCCTGTCTTAGTGTTCTATTGCTATGAAAACACACTGTGGTCAAGGTAACTCTTATAAAAGAAGGCATTTAATTGGAGACTGGTTTCCAGTGTCAGAGGTTCAGTCCATTATCATCATGGTGGGGAGCATAGCAGCAGGCATGGTAGGCATGGTGCTGGAGAAGCAGTCAAGAGCTACATCCTGATCCGCAGGCAGAGAGAGACATAACCTAGTGTGGGTTTTTGAAACCTGAAGCCCCACCCCCATTGACACACCTCCTCCAACAAGTCCATACCTCCTAAACTTTTTCAGTTAGAGCCACTCCCAGATGACTAAGCATTCAAATATATGAGCCTCTGTATTTATAGGTAAACCACCACAAGGCCTGAACCATCACACCGTGTAATGTGCTTCTTCTTGCCAGCCTGGTCCCAGAGCCGCATCAGTCCCAAATGAACATGCAGGAGGCTATATTAATTATGAAGCTGTTGGCCATTTGCTATGGTTTCTTAATGGCTAGCTCTGACTTAATTATTAATTCATAATTACTAATATATATTTTTATAAAGTATTATCTTACAGAGAATGTCAGACTTGCACCCTCTCCTCCCATGATCACATGGCAACTCCCTACTCTTAACTGCATTTCCCAGAATCCTCTTCGACTCCTAGTCCCACCTTTCTTGCTTCCCTATTGGCCAACAGTGCTTTATTTATCAACCGATCAGACAAACATATACACAGAAGGACTTCCCCCATCAATACCTAACTAGTGGTTCATTTAAATATAATATGAAAAATGGAATTCTGTTTAATCTAGAGTTTTACATTTCCTGACATTAGAATAATAATGTAATATTTGAAGCAAAGAAGCTAAGAATATAGGAATATTAAGCTAATTTTACTGTTTTGTTCCTTATGAGTCAATGGGTAGTTGTGACTAATCTGGACATTATATTATACTTAATAGGAATAAAGAAATTAAAAGATTTCAGAGTGGGAACTATTGTAAAGGACTGTCAAGAGCACAATAATTTAGCCTTGTGATAAGAACAGCAAAAGAACACTTAGAATTGTAGCGAGAGATGTTCTTAGAGGACTGTTGTTAACATGATTCCCTCCATTCTTTTGTTTTGTTTTGTTTTTTGAGACAGGGTTTCTCTGTGACTTTGGAGGCTGTCCTGGAACTAGCTCTTGTAGACCAGGCTGGTTTCGAACTCACAGAGATCCACTTGCCTCTGCCTCCTGAGTGCTGGGATTAAAGGCATGAGTCACCAACGGCCGGCTGATTCCCTCCATTCTAAGCCTATAAAAAGAGAACACTATATCTAGACGCTAAGACAGACTTTCCTAGCAAGCCTTGTTGACCTCTGGACTAGGTCACTGTGGTGAGATTGTGGAATCTGAAAGTAGAGGAGGGACTTGTGAGAGAAGGACATTAGCACTGAGCCTATAGAAGATAGCATTGTAGTGGCACACAACACATGAATTCTTAGTAAGACCAAACTAGAACATCCCTGAGGAGGTCCTATTTGGTACAGACCCACCCAGAAAAGTTAGCAGCAGAGTATGTGCTGGTGCTTAATGGTATTTGCCAGTGTATGTTTTGGGAGAATGTAAGAAAGATGAACCTGCTTGAATAATGACTGCTTTGTACTGAGTTTGAGAAAGGGAATGGAAGTTTTCTGTTCTGTAGATCTCAGTTTCTTTAATGCTTCTTAGGACCATATCATCTGTGGCAAGTATGCTTCTAGAGTTTGGAAATATTTATATGGGGGAGACACATCCATCCCCTGTAAGCCACTTCCTCATTTGATGCTATTGGAAAAGAAAGAGGTTCTTGCCTCATGTGTGTATGTATATGCCTATGCCATGCTCTTGCTCTGGCACCATTTGTCACCTTGTGATCTGTCGATGTTCAAGAAAAAAGTGATGGTAGCAAGTTTTAGTCTAGAAGAGAGGCGTGTTTCCAGGGGAAATTAGAATTTCCTGTGAGTAGTTGACTAAATTCCTTAGGGTTCTTTCTTTTTTGTGTGTGTGTGTGAGTCAGATGTGTGTGCCACAACACATGGAGGCTGAAGGACAACCTTAGTTGTCAATCCTTGCCTTCTATCTTGAGACAAGCTCTCTGGTGGTTGCTGCTTCGTATGCCAGGCTGCTTGGGCCACAGGCTTCCCGGGATTCTCCTGAATCCTCACATCTAAAAGTAGGAATGGTGGGATTATAGATGTGTCTGACTCTATGTGTGTTTTGGTATTCTGAGCTCTGGCCCTCACACTTGTGCAGTAAGTACTGTACCCACTGATCCATCTCCCTAGATCTGTTTTATTGTTTGTTTTGTTTTTGTTTTTTGGAGATAGTGTCTTATTGAGCCCCTGGCTAGCTAGGGACTGTTTGTGTAGATTAGGCTGGTCTCCAGCTCACAGAGATCTGCCTGTCACTGCTTTTCAGTGTTGGGATTAAAGGTGTGTACTACATTCAGTCATGCAATATTATTATAATTATTATTGTTTATGTATATGCATATATGTTTTCTGCACATATTGTTGCACCACATGTGTGCAGTGCCCTTGAAGGCCAGAAGAGGGTTTCATATCTCCCCTGGGACTGTAGTTAAGATAGTTGTGAGTCTGCATATGGATACTGGGAATTGAACTTGGATCCTCTGGAAGAGCCATCACTCCAGCCCCTATTTATTTAAAGAACCATTTATTATTTTTAATTTATGTTTGTATGTGCATGTTCATGCCATTGCCTGTTAGTCTCTCCTGGAGCTGGTGTTACAGAGGTGGTTGAGAGCTGCCGGATGTGGGTGCTGGTGTTAGACTTAAGTTCAGCATCACAAAGAAAGAGATCACTACAATTAGTGCCTTCTTTTGTTCTTGTTTTTTTCTTGAGGCAGTGTCTCTCTATGTAGTCTTCACTGTCCTGGAATTCACTATATAAATCAGACTGGTCCCAAACTCTCAGAGATCCACCTGCTTTTACCTCACAAGTTCTGGCTTTAAAGGTCTGCACCAACAAGACTTGACAAGGCAAAACTTTATTCTTGATCAAGCTTGTGTGCTCAGAAGAGTGAGTGTGTCTTGATAGGAAGTGAACTTGGTTTTTATTCTAACTAGATGATGACAAGGACTCCTCTCCATCCACTGGGGTCTGACCTCACAGTCTTTCAAGACTGGGCTCAAAGTGAAAGAAAGCCACCCAATTCACAGCAGGTCCTTTGTGTAAACAAAGGTTTTACTGGGGGTGTTTGGGGGATTAAAACATCCATCTAAAAGTCTGAATTCTTTGTCATAAACACAAGTTTACAGTGTTTGATAGAAAAGCAAACCCTAATGATTACTGTTCTTCACACTGGGAGCCAGATTTGAGTACTGTACAACAGCAGTATGTGCTCCAGGACCTCTTGATGCTGCTGAGCTTGGCATAGCAATCACTTTCTTCACCAACTGAACCACCTCCCTAGCCTTACCTCTGCTTTTTCCTGATAGGTATTTGGGGACCTTTGCTAGCTTCTGAGTTTGTTGAAGACAAAATAGGTCTAGAATTCAGATTTTCATTTAAAAGTCTGAGACCTTTGATATTTTACATCATTTTTTGTGTAATTTTTTTATAATGTGTGCATGTGATGACGATGACTGCTAACATGTTTGACTTGACTTGAAATCTTTTTGTTGAAAATACTTACTCTTTGCTTCTAGAATGAAAGACTTAAAAAGCTTTACACTGATCTAGAGGAAAAGCATGAAGCATCAGAATTGCAGATAAAGCAGCAATCTTCGAGTTACCGCAGTCAGCTGCAGCAGAAAGAGGCAAGGGCGTATCCTCATTACTTCATTCTTACTTCATGGCTATTTTTAAATTCATGAAAGTATTAAAAATATTGAACTTAATAAAACTTGGAAAGTGTTCCTATTCATTTTATTTTGTAAGCTAACCTTTGGGAAGAATAAATTCAAGCTTCTATAAGGAGAGTCTTTATAACATTTTAATGACCTGGTGCTTATATTTTCTGGTATTTATGAAATATAATTTAATGTATGTTTTCTTAGGTTTTAAGAACATTTATTTAGTTTTGTAGTGCTTTGAATTGAACCTAGGACCTTGCATATGTTACTTTTTAAAGTTGATTTTAAGTCAGTGTGATCATTGCTAATGACATTTTCCCTTGTAAGAATACATTTTGACTGCATGTGTTAATATTTTTTATATTGGCATATAATTAATTTTCCACATAAAAGTTTAATAGATGCTTTTCAATTCTTTTTTTGCAAATGTTTTAGTTTGTTAAAATGTTTGTTTTGACATTATTCTATCTTTTCTTTGAAGTCTTAATAATTAGGTATTATATAATTTAACCAATGTTACCCTGATTTCTGTTGTTAAATTTTCCTTTGTGTTTAATACATGCTTATGTTAAGTTAACCATTTCTTATTTTATTGTCCAGATCATTTGAATACTCTTTAGTTCGTTGACTAACTTCATTTCTACCACAGGCATCTTTGGTTTTTTTAATTTGGGTGAGGACTGGGATTGCAGCTTAGTATTTGAGCAGAGTACTACTTACTTATCTTGTGTGGGAGGCCCTGAGTTCAGTCCCCAGCACCATAAAGCTAAAACACAACAAAAATTTAGATGATTGCTTTCTAGTTCTTTTGGTGATATGTTAAAGTAGAATTAAAAAGTATACTGCTTTTAAGATAAAACTAAACAGAGCTAAAGTTTCTAATCTAATGATAATTGATAATTTTATATTAAAAGTCAATTACTACTAGAATAAAACAAATATAAAAAAGTAGAGATATGAGTTCAAATTAAGGTTAAATGCTTATTTTTTTCCCAGTACTGAGGGTTGAACCCAGCACCTTGCACATGTTCAAGAACTTCACAATTAAGCTATATCCTAGCCCTTTTCTTAAAACTATTTTTAAGACAGAATCTCATATAGCCTAGTCTAGCTTCAGACTTGCTCTGTAGCCCGAGGATAGCCTTTCACTTCTGAGCCTTCTCCTGTCTCAGTCTCCCAAAGGGCTGGGATTGCAGCAGGTTCTACTGTGCCCCATTTTATTTACTACTGGGGATCAAATCCAAACTGCTCCTTACTAGGAAAAGCACTCCACCAACTGAGCTACATCACCAGCTTTTTTGGGTTGTTGTTGGTGAAGTGTTTTGTGGGGTGTATGTGTATGTGTTTTGACCAAGTCTTGTTAGGTAGCACTGTCTGCCCTGTTACTTACTATATATAGTCCAGGATGTACTCAAATTTGCAGCAATCCTCCTGTCTCAGCCCCCTAACTACTGAAGTTATACATGTTTGCCACCACACATAGCTTTATAAGTTGGTATTGACAGTCTTCAGTTAGAACTCTGCCTAAGAGTTCAGAATTTTTATACTGTTATCTTTCTAAATAGGGTCAGGTTTTCATTGGCTCATCTTGTCTAGTGTTAAGGTGAGGGCCTCTTTTAATGCATATTTCTTTCTAAGACTCATGGGCTAATAACTGTAGGCTAGTTGTGTTATCTCACCTAGGAAGATTGGATTAATAAATCAAAGCATTCTTTCAGTCATGTTGTACATACAGATCAGTGCAGAGGTACTGCTGATTCATGGACCTTTTGGTCTGGATTACCTAACTTTTGAATGTATAAATTATACAGCTTTTGTTTTATTTCATGTCTGATAATCATAAACAGAGCTCTGATAAAATTACCTGTATTTTGATGAGAGCAGACTCGTTCCCTTGAGAAACCCATTGCTTTAGTTAACATGTGAGTGAAATCCTAATCTTCATATTATTTTGAACATTGTCTGAACTTTATGGGAATTAGTTTGTCTTTCAAGTCACAGTCTTGTGGTTAGAGTATGGTGGACGATTAGGATTCACTTATGAAATGCTGCTGTTGGGTCAGCATGCCTTTCAACACTATGAATCTGTAAGAGGCCAATACGCATTTTTAGATATATGTTCTTTAAAACATGGATTTTTTAATACATAGGAAGAAATCAACCACCTTAAAGCAAGACAGACTGCACTACAGGATGAATTGCTCAGACTGCAGTCAGCTGCCCAGTCCGCACATCCAGAATCTGGCAGGGTACCAGCAGCTGCAGCATCACCTTCATTCAGTTACGGCATCAGTCATCACGTGTCAGCTTTCCATGAGGATGACATGGACTTTGGTGATGTTATTTCATCACAACGAGAAATAAACAGATTATCAAATGAAGTTTCAAGACTTGAGTCTGAACTTGGACACTGGAGACATATTGCCGAGGTTGGTTAAATTTCGATGAATTTGTGAAAACTATGGGTTAGTAAAAATGCTGATATTATTTAGGCAGAGCATCTGGTACCAGAAATAATTCTTTTTTGGGGACAGGGGTGGGGGTTTCTAGACAGGGCTTCTCTGTGTCTTTGGAGACTGTCTTGGAACTAGCTCTTGTAGACCAGGCTGGTCTCGAACTCATAGAAATCCTCCTGCCTCTGCCTCCCGAGTGCTGGGATTAAAGGTGTGCCACCACCACCTGGCCCAGAAATAGTTCTTGACTAGAAAAAAGAAAAGATGTATCTGTCTTCTAATGCAGCATTTGACTTTCTAGGTGATTTTGGTTAAATCATCTCTCAGCTCCAGTTGTCTTTTCTGTGTGATATGTGGGATTTTTTTTTAATTAAAGCAATAAATTCACTTTCAAAAACAGTTATAAACCCAGACTCAAAAGATAAAAATTAAATTGAGCTAGCACCCCTGGAGTCTTTGGTGATGGAAGCACAGAGCTTTTAAGATACTGTTTTTGAAAATGTGTTAGGATTTTTTTGTTTGTTTGTTTTTCAAGACAGAGTTTCTCTGTGTAGCTCTGGCTGTCCTGGCACTTGCTGTATAGACCAGGTTGGCCTTGAACTCACAGAGATCCACCTGCTTCTGCCTCCTAAATGCTGGGGTTAAAGGCGTGCACCATCAGCTCTTGGCTGTCTGAGATTTTATAAGCTCTAGTAACATGTAAAATTATGTTATACTGAGCTGAAGAAACGGCTCAGTGTTTATGAGCACTGACTGCTCATCTTTCCAGTGCACCCAGATTTGAATTGGAGCACTCCCATGGCTGGTTGCAACTGTGTGTAACTCTAATTCCAAGGACCTCCATGGGCACTGCATGCCTGTGGTGCACAGATCAGGCACGACACCTACACATAAAATAATCTTTAAATATATATGTTATATGTTATATGTTATATTTAATGCACTAGAAATTAAGTCCTGATATTTTGAGTTGTAAACTTTCTTCCAAGGAACTTTTATTCTGTATACCAAGGATTCTTTGTTATTGTTTTCCCCTTCCTTTTAAGGTGGGACTCTCACTATGTAGCCTTGACTGGCCTGGAATTCCCTTTGTAGACCAGACTGGTCTTGAACTCATAGAGATTCTGCCTTCCTCTGCCTCTCTAAGGCTAGGAACAAAGGTGTTCACTGCCATACCCAGCTATACCAAGATTATATGTATTATGGAAGTTGTCAGTAGACAGTAGACATTTGGATTTAACTTCATCAATATAGGGGGAAAGTATAGCATATAAATATACTTAGTATATTAAAATAAACCAAAAAAAAAAGCGCAAGGCGTATACGTCCTTTTGTGGATGTAATCAGGTTATGAAAAGGAAAAAACTTCTCAATTAAAATTGTTTGCTTACTTCGTGCAGTACCTAAAGCTTAGTTGGGACTATCTTTGTCCATCTTATCTTCCCAAAGCCAGGAGATTTAAAATTTATATACAAAGAATAACCTGGAGGCTTAAAATGGCATGGATTTCCTTTGTGTTCGGAGACTTTGGTTTAATATCTGTTTTAGGGTCTTAGGAACTTCAAAGAAGTCCCAGGCAATTGTGATAATCTGAGAATTACAATTAGATTTTTGTTAACTGTATTTATTTATGTGTGGGGTAAAGAGGGTTCCATACACACATGCATGTCAGAGGACAACTCATGGGAGTCAATTCTGCCTTTCCCCATATGAGTCCTGGGATTGAGTTTGGGTCAGCTGTCTTGGTGGCAAATGTTCTTCCTGTTGAGCCATCTTGACAGCACGGTACACACTGGTAGTTTCATCATTTGGGAGCTGAAGCAGGAGAATTTGGAGTTTAGTACCAGCTTGTCTAAAAGCAAAGCAACCAGGAAAACAAATAAAAGAACATGGTTAGGTTAAGGGTTAATAGGAAAGAAATAACTCTGTGTGTGTGTGTGTTTGTGTGTGTGTCTGTGTGTGTATTTGACATGTCTTGAATGCTTAGTATATGGAAGATAAAAACTAGACTACAAAGGTAGAAAAGGCATAATTGGAACCTTTCCGCAAGGCTTATTTCCTAGTTAAGACAAAAATTATTGTTTATATTATACTTTAAATGTTTCTATGTATTACCTTACTATATATCATTATCCTTGCCATGTGAGGCATTTATAATCTTTGTTTTATAATAAGTTATTACTATTAACAGTATTCTCATTGTCAGAGGGATTAATTTGCACATAAACATTTTGAGTATTCACATGAGAGCCACTGCATGCTAGGCAAGTGCTCTAGAGCTTTTATACCACCTCCCCTATCCCCCGACCTCTTATGTTGCCCAAGCTGGCATGAGCTTGCCTGTCATCTCTCTTAACCTCTTCATCTAGCTGGGGTTGTTCGTGCACACCACTGCACTTGCTCAGATAGACATCTCTTGACTGGAGCTTTGAGTCTTACCTATGTTCTTTCAATCCTAGAACAGCTTTGGTTCAGTAACATGTCATATAATAAATGCTAATAAAGATGAATGAATGGGTATTAGAAGTTTCGTTGGGTAGTGGAGAGGGTTGATGGATAGATGTTGATCAAATACAAAATTACCTATACATGAGAGAAATGTAGAGGTGTTCTTTGTATATTAGGATAACTATGTATAAAAGTAATTATGTCTATTTTAAAATAGCTAGAAGAGAGGAATTTGGATACTGTCACCACAATAAACATTTGAGATGATGAGTCTAATCTCCCCTGCTTTGAACATTGCTTAGTGAAAAACCATAGTATACCTCAAAAATAGACAGAATTACTAGATAACCAGTTAAATTTGAAGATTATGAACAATATGTAAAATAAAAATTTAAGTGTGTGTGTGTGTGTGTGTGTGTGTGTGTAGATATGTGCATCTGGGTGCAGATACCTATGAAGACCAGAGGCTTCAGATTCCCTGGAGCTTGAGTTTACAGGCAGTTCTGGGCTGCCCAACATTGATACTGGTATTTGGATGTGTATACTAGAAGAATAGTATATATTCTTAACAACTAAGCCATCTCTCCAGCCTTGACAGTGTACAATATGGAAAAGAATCTGAAAAGTTTTTTCTCTAGCTAAAGATTTGATCAAACAAAGATTATTCGGTATTTACCTTATGGGTAAAACCATTTTAATTTTAGTTTGTTTGAGACAGAGTCTCATGTCACCCAGGCTGGTCTCAAACTTCTGTGTAGCCAAGGATGACCTTCAACTTCTGATCCTCCTGGCCCAAATGTTGGTATTAAAAGGTTTGTACATTGCTGGAGCTCATACTCAGGAACTCCTGAATGACAGTCACTAATGGAGCTACATCCTCAGCCTTGTATAAAATCATGTTTGTTTATTTTTGTTTTTGTTTTGGAACACTATGGAGCTCTGGTTGTTTTGGAACTCACTATGTAGACCAGGCTGGATTTGGACTCATAAAAATTCACCTGCCTCTTGCCTTCCAAGTTCTGGGATTAAAGGTATACACCGCTATGCCAGGCATAAAATCGTTTAAAAAAGACTTTTACTGGTATTGGTATTGGGTAACTTTTTATCATCTTAGAAAGCTATTCGCTTATCCTCATATTCATATTTTGATTAACTAGTAAAATATTCTGTTTTTCCATATAAACTTTTATTTTGTAAAGCTATTATCACCTCAAGTAAGTTCTTGACTATGGTAAGTACTAATAGACTAAAGACTTAGTGTATGGCGTTCTTAATCAGAGTGTGTCTGGGAAACACTCTTGTTTTATAAAACAAGAACCTTTTAATAGCTAATTTGTGAGTTTTTGTTTTACAGAAAAAAAATCAGTGTAATTATTTTTTTAATCCTTTTCTTTCTAAACTAAGGTTCGGGGAACACAAAGCTCTGATCAAACAGAAATCTGCAAGCTGCAAAATATTATTAAGGTAAAATCAAAGTGTTGATTGCCAGTGTCTGTCTGTCTGTCTCATTCTTTCTTTTTTTTTTTTTTTTTTTTTTTTTTTTGGTTTTTCAAGACAGGGTTTCTCTGTATTGTTGTCTCTTTCTTTTTTAAAATTTATTTATTTATTTGCTTTTCAAGAAAGGGTTTCTCTGTGTAGCTTTGGAGCCTGCCCTAGAACTAACTATATACCAGACTGACCTCAAACTCACAGATATCTGCCTGCCTCTGTCTCCTAAGTGCTGGGACTAAAGGCGTGCATCTCAACTGCCTGGCGCCAATGTCTTCTATGCATCTAACATCTGTAAATTAAAGATATACATCAAATTAGTAGGACTCTTAGTTATAAATTATATAGATGATAATACTTGACTGTTTTATTCTTTTTCAACTGTTTTGCTTTTTACAATAAAGTATGTCTAAGAACATTTGGTTTTAAATGTTTTCTTAGTAATTCTAAATCTTTGTGTTTTTCTGTTCCTCCTATTCCCAGGTTATGACATTTTAAGAATTTGAGCTTGAAGAATATTGGCTAAAATGTTAACATTCACTGTAAATAACTATTTTATATCAGTGACAGAATTTTGCTGGTTTTTGTTATTTCTTTTATGAGAAAAGTCTTTGTTACATATATTCATCATGGCAGTGGATTGTTTTTAGTTATAGTCAGGCACAGAACTTTTAGTCTTGGCTTAGTGTTGTATTACAAGTGCAGGTAGGTCCCAGAATCAGATCTGTGTGAATCCTGGCTGTACCCACTGTCAGCTGTGCTGCTTGGCCATTTTATATAACCTTTCTTAGAGTCTGTATCTTCATCAGTCATAACGCCTGTCTTACATGGTTGTTCAGAGGTGCCAATTCAAAGATCACCTAGCTGCATAGGATTCCAGAGTTATTTTGTTCTCAGGGAGTAACAGCTACATATTATTGGATCCTTGGTGATACACAAGAACCTTTTCTGGCTCAGTAAAGCAAAAGATTTACTGACTGGACCCAGTAAATCAGGAGGAACAGAATTGGGGACAGCTCTGTGACCATCTCAGAACACCCTAGCCAGATGCAGCTCCCACTGGTGCTTCTCCAGTTCAGGACTTGGGAGGTTCATCAGCTTGGGTGGAGGCACTGCTTTTGGCAATTTGGGAGTTCAAGACTGACAGAAGGATGTTTGTGTAAGAGAATAGCAGCAGAAAGAAAACTTGTGTGACTTGAAGAACTCGGTTGTGTTAAAACAACATTTTAGTCTCACAGACTAGATGACGTAACTAAGAGATACAACCAGCGCTCTAAAACTAGTCTGTGCTGGAAGCATGGACTGCGCGGTGCACAGAGTAAGAAGAAGACTAGCAGTGCTCATCGTCAGAGGTTTGCAGTGACCCCACTGCTTTCACAATCCAGGATGAGCCAGAGAGCTGAATGTGGCTGTATGCACCTGGAATCCCAGCACTAAGGAGGCTGAGGCTAAAGTCAAGTCGGGCGATAGTGGTGCACACCTTTAATACCAGCATTCAAGAGGCAGAGGCAGGTGGATCTCTGTGAGTTCAAGGCCAACCTGGTCAACAAAGTGACACAGAGTAACCCTGTCTTAAAAAATAAATAAAATAATAAAAAAGAAAAGCTATTCTTAGTCATGAGTATAAGGGAAAGATATTTTCTTTTGTTTTATTGTGTTCTTGATGTTTCCCCATTATAAACAGCATTTTAAAATCCTAAGAAGGCATGGATCTGTCAGAATTTGTCCTAATTTGGGGACTGTGGTTGAGTGCTTCTCAGCTTTAATATGTTCAGATAATTAATTTTAATAATACAAACTTTAGACAGCAGTGAGAGGATCACTTTTTACTTGATTATTTATTGATCATACATGGGGTTATATTTGTTCTTTTCTTTTTTAAGGAACTTAAGCAGAATCGAAGCCAGGAAATTGATGACCATCAGCATGAAATGTCAGTATTGCAGAATGCACATCAGCAGAAACTGACAGAAATAAGTCGTCGCCATCGAGAGGAGCTAAGGGACTATGAAGAACGAATTGAAGAACTGGAGAATCTGTTACAGCAAGGTTATGAGTCTACTAGCTTCACAGACTAGATGACATTGTTGAATAGCAAACCTTAGACAATTTGTAGATCAGAATATCCAAATACTGTTGTACACTTAGACCAAGTTCCATGGACTAAGAAATGACTTATTCTGCTCATTGCTAAGTCTACAGTGATGCCAAGGCCTTCTGTACTTGTGTAATGGATTGCTCTGCATTGTTTGCTGATGACACTACAGCAGAAAAATAGAGATATTTTTACTTTGTTTCAAACTCAAATATGTAGACTTTTTAGTAGTTGGTTCAAATGAAGTATTGACTTTTTATTTATTTAAAATTATAAGATAGTAATTTGACTTTTTAAGTTGTTCAAGTTCTGTACTGTCTTTAGTCTCTATATTGTATATAGCAAGTGATTTGCTTTTTAAAACTTGACATTTGATTTCTCTTGTTTATTTGATGTTTTAGGTGGCTCAGGAGTTGCAATAACTGATCACTCTAAAATGTATGATATGCAAAACACTATTCAGATTCTACAGACGGAAAAAGTAGAATCTACCAAAAAAATTGAAGAACTTGAGGATAAAATTAAAGAGCTATATGAAAGATTGTCTTCTGCAGAGCATGATCGAGAAGTGTGGAAGAGAGAGCAGGAAGAGCTGGAGGGGGAAAAGAGACAGATGACTGAGCAGTGTGAACGCTTGAAGTTGGAATGCAGCAAACTGCAGCCTCTTGCTCTGGGGCAGAGGGACGTTGTGACAGAGGAGGAGGGGACTCTCCCACAGAGCTCCTCAGTTGCAGAGGTCTTGAGATTACAGCAAGCTTTGACTGGTATAAAATGTTTGGAACTTACATTGATGTTTCTTGTCACACTAGGGCTTTTTAAGTCAAACACTTCTAACTGCACATTCTATGGAAATGGAGTGTTTATGGAAATGACTTTTGTCATTTGAGTAGAATCGTGGGGTTTGGATTCAGCACCAAATAGGAATTGTCTACTAATAAGGGTTAAGGATTAGTAGGATGTCTTTCAGCTTCCCTTCCTTATTCTCTTAGGTGTTTACATGGAAGTCAGTGATTTAGAAAGCTAGATAGATTTCTGAGAAATGTTTATGGGCATAGGAATTGTATTCATAGGAACTTGTAATGTAGACAGAATGGAACATTGTAACTAATCAGAGCCCAGACTCTCCAATTAGAGAATGTAGCATTCCATCAGCAAAAATTCATTGTTATCCTTTGAAGTGATCCAAATAGAAGCAAAGGTTTGAGTGATAGGAGTCATAGATAGTCTCTTATTTTCCATGCACCAACTGATACTTGGAATTCTGAATACTAGTACAAAAAAATTAGTATTGGAAATAGGCAAAGCACCAGTATTCACACATAGCAGGAAAATAGTTGGAGGGAACTCTTCAGCTGAATATATGCATTTGATTTTACATTTTGTCCTGTTTTAGTATAAACTTTTGTGAACCCATTCACCCCTGCTCTGAGAATTTCCAGCTCCTGTGTGCTTGTGAATATCCCCATGTCCCCCTTGCCACTCTATCATGAGCTCTTGACTTGAATGGTCAAATCTATATATAACATGGATTTTCAACCTAAAGTTAATTCAAAGTAAGATCATCTTCTCCTCTTCCTTCCTCCTATTCCCTCCCCAGCCTTTGGGAAGCAGAATTCTAGAAGTCAACCTTGACCAAGTCTTGTGGTTTTTGTTTCCTTGTTTTTTTTTTTTTTCCTGTGTGAGTGGTATTTCAGGATTGCATCCCAAAAACAAGGGTTTCAGGGTGCATCAGCACTGGAAGCTTCCACTTAGGCAAAGGGAAGGCAGTTCAGTGGTGATGTGGACCCCCAAATAGCTCTACTCATTTATAAAATAAGTGTATTATATGAGTGAGACATGTAAGTTTGTGTAACAATAGAGCCACTATGCTAGTCCTTCTCTCTTTTCCCATTTTTATAGCCATGAACTTACAGTCATAATTACTTATTGCCCAAGTTAACTGGCCAGTAAGATCTCTTAATGGAATAAGTTGAAAAATTTAGAAAGCTCCGGGCGGTGGTGGCGCACACCTTTAATCCCAGCACTCGGGAGGCAGAGGCAGGTGGATCTCTGTGAGTTCGAGGCCAGCCTGGTCTACACCTGGTCTACAGAGCGAATTCCAGGAGAGCCTCCAAAGCCACAGAGAAACCCTGTCTCGAAAAACCAAAAAAAAAAAAAAAAAAAAAAAAAAAGAAAGAAAGAAAGAAAGAAAGAAAAATTTAGAAAGCCAGATAGATTTCCGAGAAATGTTTATGTTATGGGCATAGGAATTGTGTTCATAGGTATTTGTAATGTAGACAGAATGGAACATTGTGTTCCATTAATAAGAACAACGGGTTGGGGCCTGGAGAGGGCTCATTTGTTAAGAGTGCTTGCTGCATATTCATTAGGACCAGCCTTTAGATCACAGCACCTGTGTGTACCTATGACCTTATCTCTGAGGGAGTGGAAATAGGAGGAGTGCTGTACCGGCTTGGCCTGGAAAACAGGAGTCCCAGGTGCAGGAAGAGACCCTGCTTCAAGTGACTACTAGATAGATGGAGAGCGACAGAGGAGGAAATACAACATCCTCTTCTGGCCTGTGAACAAGCACGCAGATGCACTCACACATGCAAATCAAGCTTTAACAACACAAGGACTGGTCAGTACTATTTTCCTTGTAGGACTGGAGTAGTCTGTGGGCTATGTGAGTTGCTATCTGCAGGTTTCCTTTTGAACATCTGGTCCCAAGAGAGCGTTAGAAAGTGTTGGCTTTTTATTTGCTGCTCTCTGTTATGCTTCAGTCCATTTTTTCCCCTTCTATTCTGAAGTGAGAATACATTTTCAGAAATGCAAAGCGAGTTAGGCCCTTACTTTTAGTACTTTATGACCTTCTGGGAACTTGAAGAACTCTGAACTTGGGCACATCATGTCTGTTCATCTGGTCCCCTTCTGCTCCCACAGTTTATTCTCATCACTCAGCTTTGTAAATCATAGCCATATGAACTATGTGGTTCCTTCAGCTGGTCTCTAGCTCTTTCTCCGTTGTATTTACTGCATTGTCTGGGCAGGGTGTTCCTGCTTTTCTTTTGACCAACTGATAGTACATTGACTCCGTGAGGTCTTACCTCCAGTGACGAGAACTGCACTGCCGCATCCTGGGCCCTTTGTTCCCACCCGTTTGGACTAGATGTTTGCTGTTTTTGCCCTCATGCCTGTGCTTGCTGTATCACACTGTATTGTAATCATTGTTTATTTGTTTCTAACACAATTCTATTTTGAATTGTAAGCTCATAAAGAGCAAGAACTGAATTTTTCTATCTTTTTGTCTGATACTGACTTTGTCATAAATGCTCAGTTGTTCTAGAATGAGCATTAAATGAATTGCTTCAGCTGATCTCCTGATATTCTGTCTTTGGGTATCTTTTCCAAAACCTTTTTCTCTATGGATCTATATGTAGTACGTTCATTTCTAAGTCACTTTAGATATTTGAGAGATAATTATACTTTTACAGCATAAGTTTTTACTGCTTTTCAAGTTTTTCTTTAAAATAGCAATCTTAGACCTGATAATGCTTCTGGCCATTTAAACCAATGGATTATATTTTGAAACTCATTGTTAACTACTTTTATCAGAACAGTAACTTTATACCTCATCCAGAGCACAGTGATAATTCTTACACTCTTCCAAAGCATTGAATTTTAACCTGATTTTATTTCACACTGTCAACATATTTACTAGTTATAAATAGGCTGCACCTATGAGTTTAATGTGAGAAGTAATTATTAAAATATTTTAAGTAATGTCAGGTTCATTTATTGTTTTTACAGATGCTGAAAATGAAATAATGAGACTAAATAGTTTAAACCAGGTAACTTACTGTTATGTGAGAAAGTTTTGGGCATTATTTTACTAAGAGAGTTTTGATTCATGGTTTTTGCTTATTTTTTGTTTTCTCACAAATTCATGTAAATTTACCTTAGGAACTTTCAGTAATCTTTGCTTAATGATCAATAACAAAGGTTTTATATTATAAATTGATATGTTTGGTGTGTAATTGGTAAAGGTATATTAGTGCAGAGTAACTTGAAAGTATAGACAGGAACCAGACCTTATATCAAAGTAAGATACATTTCGATTTTTCCGAAAGAATCCCAAGTTTTTTTAACACGCGTGTGCGTGTGTGTATATGTGTGTGTGTGTATGTGTGTGTATGTGCATGTATACACGTATGTATGTAAGTCAGAGGATAATTTTATAGAGTCTTTTCTATCCTTCCAACTTTACATGGGTTCCTGATAATCAAACTAAGATTGCCAGGTTTGCACAGCAAGTGCCTTTACTTGCTAAGCCATTTCGCCAGCCCTTGTGTATTAATTACAAGTTACTTTGTAAAATACACTTTTATATTTTTTAAATATAATAAATACTCTATAAGAATGTCAAAAATGAGCGACTGATTCTAAACTGTCCAACACTGAATTTTTAATCTTTGTTTCTAACAATATTCTGAGTATAATTGTACAAATTATATAACTAGACTGCTTTCTTGTAATCTGGAAATTCTCTGTTATCTGAAAATACTACTTTAACATTTTTATAGGATAACAGTCTTGCTGAAGACAATCAGAAACTTCAAATGTGTGTCCAAATTTTAGAAAAAGAGAAGTCATTATTGAGTCAAGAAAAGGTAGGTGCTGTTAAAATGGGGTAGAATTAAAATGGTGTGTGTCATAGGGCACAGCTAAGAATGAGTTTATGCCAGTGGAATGCGTAGTGATAGAGCCTCAGAATAAGTCTGAGCTCATTGGTATGCTCACCAAGCCAGGTTGGAGTAGCTGGGCAAAGTTCACAGTAATGAGAGGCGGGCTGAGTGTATATGCAATCACAAATCAGTAGGCATACAGATCTGAGCAGAAGAGATGTGATTCCGATGGGGTTCTGACAGCAGCACCTGCAGGTAGGGGAGATGTCTGGCTGATTTGCCCCAGAATGTCTGTTGTAGTAGGTAGGAACTTCTTATTGGTGAACAGTGGAAGAGGGGTAGTTCTGTTATTAGAAGTGGAATTTTTTTTTAAAGCTATGATATCTCTGTTTGATATAGGGAGGAACATTATGTTTGTGTCTCTGGGAATTAATTTCTTATCAATGACAGATACTTTGATAAAGGCAGGTAGGAATTAAGTTAAAGGCCACCATTTGAACTAAATTTAAACTGAATTCTTTAAAGTACTATGATGCATTTATGGATGAAAATATTCAGTAATGCATACTGAAAAACTTCATGCCTTTGCTACATGGCCTCTTGCTCAAGGACAGTCTGTATTACAATTCCTAGAATACTACTTTTTCTGGGTTTATCAATGCATGCCTGGCTCTGCATATATATCCTTAAGAAATAGCAGTGTCAGCATGCTATATATGCTGTTCTTATGTCCCCTAATACTTTAGTTTCAACTTCTTTCTGCATTAGTATACAGGCAGTGTTCTTGGAGAGGCGTGGTGGGTTTTCAACTCTAAGTTGTTTTTGTACAGCCCTGGATATTGAGATCTTCACTGCCATTCTTTCCCCAGACTGTCAGCAGTGACTCACTGTCACTCTGTGGAAAGTGCTGTGTGTGTGTGTGTCTGTGTGTGCGTGTGCTACTTCTGGCTCTGCCCCACCGAGTCCTCTTTATCTAACTGGCCTAACTACATTTTGCAGCTGTAGGCTTCTCTTCACAAGTCCTGTAGGGCTTGCCCACTTTCCTTATATTTCCAATTTCTTGGTAACTGTTTCTCCTTTCTTTTGATGGTAGTATTCACTGTAACTCTTCACTGAATTGTGTTTGACTATTAAATACATGTGTAGGTCTGTGTTTAGTAATGTTGGGTTTGTGAGAAGGGAGCCTGGTCTTGTTCAGAAGGTAAAGGAAACAGGGTCATCCTTTAATCGAGAGATGGTTTTGTATTCCATTATAATCAAATAATAAGTGAGTCCTTTTAATGAGAAAAAATGGGCCTTGTATTTTCTAATTAGAGTTAATTGTCTGAATGAGTACTTTTTTGTTTTTTATTTAATCTGACGAGTGTTAGGGAGTGGAAATGAAGAAAGCTGGGAAGTTGGGGGCTTTTATTAAGAGTGTGTTTGGTAGGGTTAGGCTAAAGCTGGTAGCCATGGGAACAGCATAAAAAAGGCTCTGCCCTGGGACTGGTCCTCTGCAGAGGACCTTTGCAGCAAAGGTAGGGCTGGAAGGTGAATGCACAGTTGTAGAAATGTTCTGCTTGGATCTATAAGTAAAACTGTGCATGACTGAAGGCTGTGGTTTGTTCAGTAATGTTTCCAATGCAAAGGATTTAAAATAGATTCCCCCAGTTATGTTTGTTTATATCTGTTTGCTTATTCTTTTGATGTCTCTTCTTGAATGATGGTATGTGCTGCTTTCCCTGTCCCCTTGTCATTGAAGGAAAAACTTCAGATATCACTTTCCAAATTGACCAGTGAATATGAAGTCATTAAAAGTACAGCTACAAGGGATGTAGATTTGTTGTCTCAAGTACGTGACTTGAAACTTAACTTGGAGGTAAAGGAACAAGAACTGAATCAGAGTATTCATGAAAATGAAATACTCATGGCTGAATTAGAAGAACTGGACAAGCAGAACCAAGAGGCCACTAAGGTAACACTGCATTAAATATGATGAAGCATTGGGAGCATTTTCTTGAGGAGCATACTCCAGCCTCTCATCTGGGTACTGAACTAACACAGACAGGGATATAACTTTGTCTTTAAAGTGCTAGTTAGTAAAGTATGTTTTAAATTTTCAGAACATATTTCAGTTGCAGCTACTTGCTGAGTTAGAATATGGGAACAAGCAATCATGGCTTTGCTTTGGTAAATGTATACAGAGACAGGTAGCAGCTGTGGACTGCTGTTTGTGGAAGCCTGCTCTGGTGTTTTAAAAGTTAGAAACAGAACATGGGTAATTAGCCTTTTTTGATTTCAGATTCTTAGTCTAAAGTGATAAACTTTTTGTAAATTTTTTTTTGTGAGACAGTGAGATAGAAAGTTATTTTTAAGGATTATAACTATTCAGACTATTATTATATGGTATGAAAATTTACAAAACTTTCTTTAGATACTAACATGGGAAAATGTCACAAAGTTATTGTGCAAATCACTTTTTCAGCACGTGATTTTGATAAAAGATCAGCTATCAAAACAACAAAGTGAAGGGGATAGTACCATCAAGAAACTAAAAGAAGATCTAAATGATGAAAAACAAAGAAACCATCACCTCGAGGATGAAAAAATGAGCATTATCAAAGAGTTAGATGCACAGAAAGAAAAGCTCACTCACAGTGAACAGGCCCTAAGTGATTTACAGGTCACTAAGCAGAAACTTGAAGATAAAGTAGAAAATTTAGTAGATCAGCTGAATAAATCAGAGAAAAATAATTTCAACATCCAGAAGGAGAATCGGGAACTGAGGGAACACATCAGACAAAATGAGGAGGAGCTGTCCACAATCAGGAGTGAGCTGACTCGCTGTCAGACCCAAGGCTCTAACAGTAAGTTGAAGGATGACTTGCTTCAGGAAAAGGAAACTGAAGTCAGAAACTTAAAGCAGAATCTTTCTGAAATAGAACAGCTCAATGAACATTTGAAGCAAGTTGCTTTTGATCTCAGAACAGAAAATGAAAAGCTGGTTGTAGCCTGTGAGGATGTAAGAAATCAGTTGGAAGAATCTATTGCTGGCAACAACCAGGTTTCTCTGGAAAAAAATGCCATGCTGGAGACTCTGAAATGGGAAAAGGAGCAGCTAGAAGTAGAATTGTGTGGAGCTGAGAAGAGGCTTTTGGAAGAAGCAGACAAATACAAGCAAACTGTTGAGGAACTGTCCAGCGCTCGCAGCCTGAGTACCTCTGCCTTACAGCTGGGACATGAGCACTTAATTCAGCTCAGTCAGGAAAAGGACTCTGAAATAGCAGGGCTCAAAAACCGTATTGAGCAAATGGCTACTGATCATCAACAAATGAAGGAAACTTTGTCATCTAGTCTAGAAGAGCAGAAACGACTGACACAACTTATAAATGAAAAAGAAATTTGTATTGTGAAACTTAAAGAAAAAAGTTCAGAACTGCAGGAAGAATTGGACAAATGTGATCAGGCCTTAAGAAAAAATGAGACTCTAAGGCAGACCATAGAAGAAAAAGACAAAAGTCTTGGATTCATGAAAGAAGAGAATAATCACTTGCAAGAAGAGCTGGAGCGGCTCAGAGAGCAGCAGAGTCGGGCTGTGCCCATGCCTGAGCCTAGAACCCTTGACAGCACCACAGAGCTAGAGTCTGAGCTGTCTAGGCTGCACTTAATCAAGGATCATCTGGAAGAAGAAATTAAACATCATCAGAAGATGATTGAAGATCAAAACCAGAATAAGATGCAGCTTCTCCAGTCTCTACAGGAACAGAAGAAAGAAATGGACGAGTTTAGGTACCAGCACGAACAAATGAATATCACACACACCCAGCTCTTTTTAGAAAAAGATGAGGAAATTAAGAACTTGCAAAAAACAATTGAACAAATAAAAGCCCAGTTGCATGAAGAAAGACAGGACATTCCAACAGAGAATTCTGATATTTTTCAAGAAACAAAAGTTCAGAGCCTTAATATAGAAAATGAAAGTGAAAAGCATGATTTATCTAAAGCCGAAACAGAAAGATTAGTGAAGGGGATAAAAGAACGGGAGCTGGAGATTAAGCTACTGAATGAAAAGAATATCTCTTTAACTAAACAGATTGATCAGTTGTCCAAAGATGAGGTCGGCAAGCTCACTCAGATTATCCAGCAGAAAGACTTGGAGATACAAGCTCTTCACGCCAGGATCTCCTCGACTTCCTGCTCTCAGGATGTTGTGTACCTCCAGCAGCAGCTGCATGCCTATGCTATGGACAGAGAGAAAGTAATGGCTGTCTTAAGTGAGAAGACAAGGGAAAATAGCCAGCTAAAAACAGAGTACCACAAAATAATAGATATTATTAGTGCCAAAGAAGCAGCCCTTATTAAGTTGCAAGATGAGAATAAAAAAATGTCTACTAGATTTGAAAGTAGTGGTCAAGATATGTTTAAAGAAACTATTCAGAATTTATCACGGATTATTCGAGAAAAAGACATTGAAATAGATGCACTGAGTCAGAAGTGCCAGACCCTGCTGACAGTTTTGCAGACTTCTGGCACAGGTAGTGAGGTTGGAGGAGTTAACAGTAACCAGTTTGAGGAGCTCCTACAGGAGCGTGATAAACTAAAACAGCAAGTGAAGAAAATGGAGGAGTGGAAGCAGCAGGTGATGACCACTGTCCAGAATATGCAACACGAGTCAGCCCAGCTTCAAGAGGAGCTTCATCAACTTCAGGCACAAGTTTTGGTTGACAGTGATAACAATTCTAAATTACAAGTGGATTACACTGGCCTGATCCAAAGTTATGAGCAGAATGAAACCAAACTTAAGAATTTTGGGCAGGAATTGGCACAAGTTCAGCATAGCATAGGGCAGCTTTGTAATACCAAGGACCTTCTTTTAGGAAAACTTGATATCATGTCACCCCAGCTCTCTTCTGGCTCATCACTTACTACTCAGTCAGGAGAGCCTCTTAAGACAAGCCTGTCTGCTGGCCCATGTGAGTCTTCTCAGCTGCTTCAACAAGAAGTGGATGATCTGAGGCGATCACTGCAGGAAAAAGATGCCATGATTAGAACGCTCCAGGAAAACAACCACAGACTGTCAGAGTCCATGGCTGCATCCTCAGAGGCTGGAAGAAGAGAATACGAGCAGACTGATTCGGAAATGAAGCAGCTGAAGGAAAAACAAGAGGCTTTACAAAACTTACTTAAGGAAAAAGACCTCTTAATCAAAGCCAAGAGTGACCAGTTACATTCTTCAAATGAGAATTTTACAAACAAAGTGAATGAAAATGAGCTTTTGAGGCAGGCAGTGACAAATTTGAAGGAGAGAATATTGATTTTAGAAATGGACATTTCTAAGTTGAAAGGGGAAAATGAAAAAATAGTAGAAACCTCCAGGGGGAAGGAAACGGAATACCAGGCATTACAGGAGACCAACATGAAATTTTCCATGATGTTACGAGAAAAAGAGTTTGAATGCCATTCGATGAGAGAAAAGGCCCTCGCTTTTGAACAGCTGTTGAAAGAAAAAGAACAGGTATGTTCTCAGTGGAGTATGCAGAAACATGTTGAGGACAAAGGAATCTTTTTCCTATGTTATTTTATTGATGCTGTTTCTGAAGAAGACTAAACTTGCTCACCTAGGAATATTTATTTGAAGGTGTTTTGGTTCATGTACAGTTTCTTCACCCCCAAATTACTAGATATTTCTAAATATTCTTGGTAGTAGATTATTTCTTCATAACCTCCTAAGTATAAAACAAAGATTCAATAGGAGTGATTCCTCAGGGCAGTTAGGGAAATGGTAGAGATCACACCCAGGGCCTTTGCACTAGGTAAGCATTCTACTATTATGCTGGCCTCGAACTCACAGAGATCCACCTGCCTCTGCCTCCCGAGTGCTGGGATGAAAGGCGTGCGCCACCAACGCCCAGCATGGCAAACATTCTATTTAGAAGCTATTTCCTCTGCTGACCAGAGGCCACTTTAATCACATTTTGGCATATTTCAGTAGCTCCTAGAAATGGCCAACATTTTAGAGATTTCCTGGCTGAAAAGAAAGTACTAAGAGATATCTTTGACTGTGAACTACAGTAAGAATACTTTTTATAATGTCTCTATATGTTTGTGTATGTATGAGAGAAACTGAAAAGTTTTAGAAACCACAAATTGTATGGTAAACTATTAGAAAAAGATACTTTGAATGATCCACTCAATTGACTTTATATACTGTTTATTTGGTGTGTGTGTGTGTGTGTGTGTGTGTGTGTGTGTGTGTGTGTGTGTGCGTGCGTGCATGCATGCGTGCATGCACTCCTGGATTAGTGGGCTCGTGTAAGTCAGAGAGTATCTTTTGAGGGTTGCTTCTTTCTCCACCCTCTGAGTTCCTTGGCTCAAGCTCAAGTCATTGGGCTTAGCCACCTTTCTTTCCCCACTGTGTTTTCTTGCTGGCCCTGAATTGACTCTAATGGATCAGTCCACAGTTTGAAACATGTTTGGAGTAGTTCCTTAGAAAGAATAGGCTCTGTCAATACCCTAGTCCCAGCTCTGTCGCTTCTAGAGCTTTGAGTATGTTTTGATCATATTGGTTTATTTATTCACTTTTAAAATGGAAGGCCATAACAGTTCAATGTAAAGTGCCAGTAGCTTTTGATGTTCAGTGGCTTACATGCTCCTCTAACCTCCTCTAGTGAGCTTGTTTTAGTGTCTATTGTACATGCTTGGTATGGTAAGAACTACTGAAGATTTGTTATAGTCTGGTAAATACTGTAGTGTGCCTTTGGTGTTAATGTTTTAGTATGAGTTCTGCACTTTGGTAGTAGAAATTTGGAAAGGGGATGATAGGCAGAACAGTGCAATATTCAACAACAGTTATTTTTTTTTCCCTTCTTTTAGCAATGCTGGGGATTGAACCTAGGACCTCATGCTTACTAGGGAGGCACTGTGCCACTGAGTTATATCCCTAGTCCAGCATCTGCTTCTTGAACATACATGTGTATCTGCTGCTAGGCACAGGATTCAAAACGTTATGTTCTCCTATAAGAGTCCTGGATTATCTGATTAAAGGTATACTGTTTGGCCAGGCTTAGCAGTCCATGTAATCTTAGCATTTGGGAGATGGAGGCAGGAGGATCATTTCTAATGATTATTTCCTTTAACACAGCTTTGGGACAAGTAGAGATTGTGAGGAGAATTGTCACCTACCTTGCACGCAGTTTCTTATTTCAGTGTTTGTTACAGCTTATAAACCAGATTGTGGCAGCGCGAGGTCATGCTGCTGGAATCCTCAGTAGTCGCCCCATGTTCTCCTCCTGCTGCAGGGATTGTGTAGGACACCACACTGTATTTAGATGTCACATCTCCCTAAGCGCCTTCAGGTTGTCTCTTTCTCAGAATGCTTTTGTATTTTGTTGACGTGACTATCGTTAACTGTATTTTAATTATTTAATAAAGAAAATGCCATTTTGAAAATCTATTATTCTTTAAACCTAAAGTTGTTTCTTTCCAAAAGGGCAAGGCTGGGGAGTTAAATCAACTTTTAAATGCAGTTAAATCAATGCAGGAGAAGACAGTTACATTTCAACAGGAGAGAGACCAAGTTATGCTGGCCCTGAAACAGAAACAAATGGAAAACAGTACCCTACAGAATGAGGTATACATTCACCGTAATGGACAGTGATGCAATGGTTACTAACCATTAACTAAGGCAAATGAAATTGTCTTGTGATTTTTCTGTTCCTCTGATGTGCTGTAGTAGGGTATATTATAATTTAGTTTTTGAAAGGGAAAACTGTGATACATGCCTTGTGTATAAGAAAATTATGCCACTCTTAAAACATGAAAAAAACCTGACATTTACTAAAAATGTACTGTGCTGTGAGAGCCCAGTACTTCTGTATGATTCCATTTCTGTTATAACTTTGGGGATGAGACCTTGCAAAAATGCAAAGCTCCCATTTGTATCTTTTTAAATGTAATTTGGAGAGAAGTTTTCCTGGTATAAACACACTTTGCATTAGTATATTAATATATTATTATATGTAATATATAATTGTATTCCATTATTACTAAGTAAACATGTTATATTTGTATAATTAAAATATATTACAATTAAAATAATTTAAAATGTTATACTTTACAATTATAACAACTTATTGGTACTTAGCATGATTGATATATTAATACATTTCCATAATGTGGAAAAATTTGATGACATAAGTGTTTTGTGGAGCTGGGCATTGCATAAAAGAAACTAAAGAAAGGTCCTCTCTCTAGGTTCAACACTTACGTGATAAAGAGTCCCGGTTAAACCAGGAGCTCCAGAGATTGCGTGACCACCTCTTAGAGTCTGAAGACTCTCATACCCGGGAAGCTTTGGCTGCAGAAGATAGAGAGGCCAAACTGAGGAAGAAAGTCACAGTGTTAGAAGAAAAGCTAGTTTCATCCTCCAATGCGATGGAAAATGCAAGGTAAGTTTTTCTTTTTGCATGAACGTTAACCAGTCACTTGTTGAGTGTCATGCTCAGTAAACATTTTGCTTATATTAGTTCAAGTTCATTTTCACAAAAGTCATTGTCTCCATTTTACAGTTGAAGGGTATTAGGATGAAGTGATGTAAAAACTTGATCAAGATAGGCCTGGGAGGTTTCATGAGGATCTAGCACTCAGACTGTCACTTGTCATTTTAGGAAATAGTCCTGAGATGCTGGCAGGTTTTATTGGCTCTGTCCAGTTCCCCAAGAGCTGATTAATTCATATGGTATTACTTTTCAGTGGATGATTGAAGGTTGTGACAGCATGTGGGTGTTGGAAATGATATTGTGTAGGAAGCAGCAGGTTGGAGACCTGGATCAGCCTGAGGAACCACCTTGTGGCTTATTAGTAGTTTTGAGTGATTGGTCCTCCCTTAAATATTTTAAATTTTCATTTTTCTCAGTAAAAAGATTTTATTCTTAGGACTTGGTTTTATTTTTTTTAAGATTTATTTATTTATTGCATATACAGTGTTATGCCTACATGCCAGAAGAGGGCACCAGATTGAATTGTAGATGGTTGTGAGCTACCATGTGGTTGCTGGGAATTGAACGCAGAACCTCTGAAAGAGCAGTCAGTGCTCTTAACCTCTGAGCCATCTCTCCAGCCCCTTGGTTTTATTTTTGAGACAGGGTCTCACCAACACATGCTGGCTGAAAATTTGAAATCCTCATGCCTGTTTCCCAGGGGCTAGTATTACTGTATACTTAACTGCACCCTATAAGAATATTACATTTTAGAAAAATCACACAAGTCGAAAAGACATAAAGAGCTCCATTCACCCTAAAATCATCCTTTTTACCATTTTATGCCTTTATGTTTATATGTATATATTCTGTCTTTTAAGAGCATAATGAGATCATATAATTGCTACTGTTTGTGGCCCTTTTGTTTTCTTAGCACTTAGTAATATGTCATTATACAAAAAGCCACATATTTCTGCAACATTTTATGACTACATAGTACACCATTAATTTATTTACTAGACACGTAGAGCTTTTTTCTTTTTTCTAGATTTGTGTGCCATATATACACATGCAGGTACTTGCAGAAGCCCCAAGAGGGTACTGTTGGTTCCTATTGGAGCTAGAATTAATTTGAACTACCTTTTGGGGCTGCTAGGGATCAAACTTGGGTCCTCAGGAAGAACTGTAAGAGCTCTTAATCACTGAGGCATGAGATTAGTATAACAGTACCTGATAAAGTCCCTCTTTACAGTTTTCAGGTCCTGGTTTTACCTAATACTTTCAGTCTCTGTCCATTCCCCATAACTTCCAAGATGAGATGAGCATCCTCAAGTAGAGCCCTGGCCTTATCTGACCAGTCTGTGTCACTCAGCTTCCCCGCTATTTTCCTGTTTCTTTTCTCCCCACTTTCCCTTTTCGTATTGACTGAAGAATGGACCTGCCTCTCTGAAGAGTTTTTCTGTGACTCTTACCTATTTTTCAAATTCTATTTTCTTCATAAAGGGTTATTATTTAGTGCCCTGTCCCTCATTTCTAAACCCAAACCCTATCTGTGGTAGTGTCTTTTCTGAACTTGTATAGAGATTTGAGTCTTTTTTTGTTGTTGTTGTTGTTGGTTTTTCGAGACAGGTTTTCTCTTTGTAGCTTTGGAGGTTGTTCTGGAACTCTATAGACCAGGCTGGCCTCGAACTCACAGAGATCCTCCTGCTTCTGCCTCCCGAATGCTGGAATTAAAGGCGTGCACCACCAATGCCCAGCGATGGCCCTTTGTAATTGTTGCATGTCTTAACTTCCCTCCTATCAAAGAAAGTGTAAGTTTACCTCTGCTCCCACAAGAGGGTGCTGTTGAGTAAAATATCTTCCAAGTGAGTTGCTTCTAATTGGCTTTAATAGTTACTCTTGAGTAAGGGTTTAACTGGATATTAAATACTAATGAAGACCATTGTGATATTCTGAAAATAATCATCATTCATCAAATTTACACTCCAAAGATAATATAAGCCAGGCCAAGTGTGGTAGTGCATGACTTTAATCCCTTTAAGCATTCAAGGCAGGTGGATCTGTAAGAGTTTGAGGTTAGCCTGGTCTACTTAGTGAGATCAGTCAAGGGCTACATGGTGAGGCCATGTCTCCAAAAAAAAAAGATAGATAGATAGATAGATAGATAGATAGATAGATAGATAGATAGATAGGGAAGAGAGAGAAAGAAAGAAGACGTAAACCTGGGTAGGAGAAAGAAAGAAAGAAAAGAAAGAAAGAAAGAAAGAAAGAAAGAAAGAAAGAAAGGAGGGAAGGAAGGAAGAAAGGAAAGACGTAAGCCTGGATAGGTGCTTGATGTTAGTATTGCCATAGTGGCAGGATCTATAATCTAGCAGATAAGCCCCTGGCGGTGCTCATATGATGGGGAATGTCCTTCTGTATGCTGTGAATATATGTTTCTCTTATTGATTGATGAATAAATGCTGATTGGCCAGTAGCTAGGAAGGAAGTATAGGCAGGGCTACCAGACTAAGAGAATTCTGGGAAGAGAGTGAGTCACCAGAGAGATGCCATGTAGCTGCTCAAGGAGTAATATGCTAGAGCATTATGGGTAAGCCACAGCCTCAGGGCAATACATAGTTTAATAGGTAAGAGAGAGCTAGTCAATAAGAAGCCTGAGCCATTAGCCAAACAGTTTATAATTAATATAAGCCTCTGTGTATTTATTTGGGACTAAATGGCTGTGGGACCAGGAGGAACAGAAACTCCTTCTTCACCCATGGACTATCCAGAGAGGCTGATTGAGCTGGGAAGACCCATCTCAATTGTGGGCAGCACTTTTCTATGATCTCAGGGCCTGGATGGGATCGAAAGGGGCATTCAAGCTAAACACAACCATGCATTGCTATCTCCTTCTTGTCTGTGGGTGCAATATGACCAGCAGTTTATGCAAACTTATGCCACTGTGACTTCTCTGTCATGATGGATTATACCTGCAGGCTAAGCCAAATAAACTCTCTTAAATTGTGTCTTGTCATTTATTTGGTCACAGTAGTGGGAAAAGCAACAAATATAGTTGCTGTACAGTCTCAGGGATCTTTGGGGTCGTGTTTGGATAAATGATAGGGCTTCTGTATGTATATGTAACATAGACAGAAGTTAGTAGAAAAAGATGAGCAATCAGAACAACTGGACATTGGGATGGCCATCAGAAAGTTGCAGGTTCACCATAATTCTAGGAGTGAAGTGCAAAAAGGTGTCATTAGAGTTCATTCCTTGTTAGGACTGATGCTGACCAAATGATGTGAAAGTCCCTGCAGATTTGAATTTATGGTAAGTTATACTGTGTAAATGAAATCTGCAAGCTTGAAAGTCACAAGCTCCTTGTAAACATTTTTTTGGGGGGGGCTGCATAGTTTCTTATTTGTCTAATTCTTAATCTTTAAAAGGGCCACCATCTGTTGAGAATCATTTTCACAGGATGATTAACAGAAACAGATCAGAGGAACTCCTGAAGGCTTTTTGTTTGTTTGTGATTTAGCTAAGATTTAACACACGAAATGTAGGGAAAGTCAAATTGGAGTAGTATGGAATCTCAATTTGTAAAAGTAGACAAAGCTCTGGAGATGGATGGACTGATGGATGATGGATGGGTGGATGGTGGCAGTGCTTACACATGAGAATGGGCTTACTTGATAGTGAATATGCAGCAAATGGTTTACCAGTTAAAAAATGCTGAGAAGCTTTTGGTTGTTATTGTCTTCCTACATACTCACTAAATAACTTGGGATCTAACCAGAATTTAAGGTATTAAGATGCAGGGAAAGCATTTTTTGTTAAATTACTTAAATAGATGAAGCAGTTTGCTTTTGTTCTTTTATTTGAAGTCATCAAGCCAGTGTGCAAGTAGAATCTTTGCAAGAACAATTGAACATGGTCTCCAAGCAGAGGGATGAGACTGCCTTGCAGCTTTCTGTGTCACAGGAACAAGTAAAGCAGTATGCTCTGTCATTAGCCAACCTGCAGATGGTTCTCGAACACTTCCAACAAGGTATGTTACTTACATGGCTGATGTCTTAGTGAAGAAAAAAATTGTAGTTATGATTATTTTGCCTTATTTGATTATGAAGGTAAGTATAGGAAATCCTTAAATGGTTACTGACTTGCTAAGAGGAACGGTAAGTCACCACCACCACCAAGTAAGTTCATACACCTTTTATGATTAAAATTATCATGATTTTTTAAATAAAGTTTTAGTATATTATTACTAATTAAGATAGAAGTGGAGGGGTAAACTTTTTTTGTTATTATTATTGTGCTTTTGGTTTTTGGTTTTTCAAGACAGGGTTTCTCTGTATAGTCCTGGCTGTCCTGAAACTTACTTTGTAGACCAGGCTGGCCTCTAACTCAGACATTTGCCTGCCTCTGCCTCTGCCTCCTGAGTACTGGTATTAAATGTGTGCACCACCACTGTCTGACTTTTTAAAAAAATATTTTATTTCTTTTATGTATGTTGGTGTTTTGCCTGTGCATTTGTCTGTGTGAGGGTGTTAGATCCCTGGAACTGGAGTTACAGACATTAGTGAGCTGTTATGTGGGTGTTGGGATTGAACCTGTGTCCTATGGAAGTGTAGCCAGTGCTGGAGTTAAAAAGGTAAATAGAATGAAGAAGGAGAATCAAGTGATGAAGGAGATTACACAGGGCTGGTTAAATGACTTAGTGACTAGGTACTGAGCGTGGTGACCTGTGTTTGGTTTCCCAGGAGAGAACCCATTCTTCCAAGTTCTCCTCTGATCTCCACATGCACACTGTGGCCCGAGTGCTCTCAGACATACATAAAAAGTAAACAAGGAAATACTTATTTTGTCTGTGTGAGGGTGTTAGATCCCTGGAACTGGAGTTACAGACATTAGTGAGCTGTTATGTGGGTGTTGGGATTGAACCTGTGTCCTATGGAAGTGTAGCCAGTGCTGGAGTTAAAAAGGTAAATAGAATGAAGAAGGAGAATCAAGTGATGAAGGAGATTACACAGGGCTGGTTAAATGACTTAGTGACTAGGTACTGAGCGTGGTGACCTGTGTTTGGTTTCCCAGGAGAGAACCCATTCTTCCAAGTTCTCCTCTGATCTCCACATGCACACTGTGGCCCGAGTGCTCTCAGACATACATAAAAAGTAAACAAGGAAATACTTATTAACGGGCCAGGCTTGGTGGCACACACCTTTAATACCCGAAGTAGGGTGGCAAAGGCAGGCAGGTCTCTCTGAGTTTCAGACAAGCCTGATCTACAAAATGAGTTCTAGGACAGCCAGGGTTACATAGAGAAAAACCTTAAAAACTGCCAGGTGCAGAGGAGGGAGGCAGAGGCAGGCAGATCTCTGTGAGTAAAAGGCCAACCTGGTCTACAGGGCAACTTCCAGGACAGGCTCCAAAGCAATACAGAAACCCCATCTTGGGAAACAACAACAACCAAAAACCCAAAAAACCTAAAAACTTCCGAGGGGGGGAGGGAGAGGAGAGGAGAGAGAGAGATGTAATAGAAGCACATGCAAAAGGAGAATGACACACATTTGAAATGATTAGGTTTGAGAGTCTAGAGTTTTAAGCCCTTTTAAGTGTCAATCATCGCAATTCTTGACCCTTGAAACACTAGCTTGTTCTTAGCCATTCATTTGTGCTTGAGCTGGCTATATGTCCTACTCCAAGTAGAAAATACTGTGTTAGAAACACACTAACAGAAACTAGAGCATTTTGTATGCTAAGAACAAAGTTTGCTTTTTCATATTCCCTCTACCATCATTAGGTTTACCACTTTAGATTCCTGACCCATCAATTCGTTGACTCAGTACTTCTGGTAATTATTAGTTGGATTAACTGATAGTTTAATAGGAGGGTTAGAGGATATTTTTGTACCTAAGAAAAATTTTACATTTGTACATGTGTGACCCTTTAGGGCTATGCATTTAGTTGAAATCTTTAAGTATACCAACTCCCTACTTCTAGCCAGGTATGTAGTTCACACCTTTAATCCTCACACTCGAGGCAAAGGCAGGCTGATCTCTGAGTTACTCGTCAGCCAGGGCTACATAGTGGGACCAAAAAACTAAAGTGTTTTTTCTGTAGTTGCCACACTGGGCATGAGAACAAAGGAGTGAGGCGAGGAGGCTGTGGAGTGATGCTGGAGAGGAAGCAGAGCGGGATGGCCACACGGTGGGAAGAACAGGCCCCGGTGGCAGTGCCACTCGCTGTCTTCACTGAGACACGTCCTTCCCCTTGGGGTGTTTAAATGATGCAACATGCCAGCTTTGTACACTGCTGCAAATACTGCTATAACTTTCCTTTCTCCTTAGAGGAAAAAGCTATGTATTCTGCTGAATTAGAAAAGCAAAACCAGCTCTTAACTGAATGGAAGAAAAAAGCAGAGAATCTGGAAGGAAAAGCATTGTCGCTGCAGGTAGGCAAAATGTTTTCTTTTAAGAGCTGTGTCTTGGCAATGGTCTCAAAAACCATTCATTTACTATTTAACGTTTGAGTGATTTTATCCAGCCTTCTACTGGGTATTACATTGGAACATCAGGCTCAGAATCTCTCAGGTGACAACATTTAGAGTAGGCATAGTGAATGTGAGATGAAAGGAACTTGAAATGCTTTAGCACACCACAGTATCTTAGGACCTCTAGAAAATGAAAACAAATTCGTCTATAGGATTAAGTTCAATTTTTCTCTTTTGAACCAAGTGTTTTGTATACTGCATTTGTTATGTATTAAAATTATACATATTATCCTATTTGATCTTTTCTTCTGGTTCTCCCTCTCTTGTTACTGATTCTGGTAATTTGAGGGGATTTGCTTTGTTTTTGTTTTTTGAGTCAGGGTCTCACTTTGTAGCCCAGACTGCACTGGAGCTCTCAGCAGTCAGTTCTTGCCTGAGCCGCAGATGCTGGTCACAGGAGTGAGTCACCTGCTCAGTCTTCTCTTTTAAAGCTCTTGAATTATTTTCCTTTTTATTTTCTATTTTATATATAAAAGTCATATGGAAGGTATGGGTGAAATCAATCCGGCTGCAGAGATATGATGCCAAAGGGACTTGCTTTGGATTTTGGAGGTACTGTTCCCAGTCACTGGTAGACTGCCAACAGCTGGTGAAAGTAATAAAATACCCTTATCTGGAGTTGGTGACAGATACTGTTTAGGACTGTTGATATTCTAAGAAAATAACCATATTTTCTGTTAAGCTTTAAAATTTATGTTAAATATTAAGTGGCCATAAAATTTTTAATGTGTACACTAGTGTATATAAGATACATGCACGATAGAAGAATAGCAATTCAGCAAATGCCCACATCCTCTTGACCCACCATAATTGGAATACTGCCTTTGCAGTTTCTCTGTATTCTTCCACAGTCTTCCAGGTGTTTCATATAGAAAGAAACTGGTATTCTGCTTTGCTTTCCCATTTACCGTGAAGGACATTTTATATTCATCTATATAAGCAATGAGCTTATTATGTACTTCCTTGTTTATATCTCGTGATACATACACACACAGATTTCTATCAGGTATGCTTGATTGGAATTACTAAATTATAGGGTATATTTGACATCCTAAGCTTTATCGCTAGGGGGTAGTTTTCTAATGGTCATGTTAATTTGCTCTGACTCTTAATATATTCATGATTCTTGTTCTATATCTTTGTCAACATGATACATTATCAGACTTTGAAGTTTACCACACTGATCACTAGGAAGGTATGTTACTTGTTTCTGTGCTGTTTTAACTACAGTCAGGGTAGTTTATAAAGAAAATAATTTTGTTAACTAATGGTTCTGGGATTTGTACCTGACAAGGGCCTTCTTGTTGCATCATCCCATTGTAGAGCAAGAGACACAGCAGGAGGGGCTGAGCTCTTCCTTTCCATAAGGACCCCCTCCTGCAGCAATGGTATTTATTCTTCCCAAGGGACAGTGCTCTAGTGGCATAAACACCTTCCATAGGCCCTGCTTTCCAGTGTTCCATTTACTTTATCAAAGCTATTAATGTATCTATAAAGATACATTTTGTTTTGTTTTTTGGGAGAGTGTTCTCTGCATAGTCCTGGATATCCTAGAGCTTACTTTGTAGACCAGGTTGGACTCAAACTCAGAGATCTTCCTGCTTGTGACTCCTGACTGCTGGGATTAAAGATGTGCACCATCACAGCTGACCAAAAGATAGATTTTTATTCAACACTTAATTGTGTCTAGTGGTATCAGAATATCTTGTCTATTAGACTCTTAAAGTAGCAGTCCAGATCTTTTTTTTTTACAAGACTAGTTTTCTTCTTAATTTAAAATAAATTCATCATTTTATAAAAGAACAAAATAAGCCAAAAGAAACTTAAGAAATTAATAAAGATAAAAGGTAAACAAGTGAAATAAAATCCAAACATGGCAAAATAACAAAACATAAGTGCTAAGGTCCAAAGAGCTTGTTCTTTGTTTACTGTCTTTGTTAGAGGTCCGGGGCTGGGGTGCAGTGGTGGCATCCTTGCATAGCACCTATGACACCCTGGGTTCATTTCCAGCACAACAAACCTGCATAACCACAAACCCTACTGCATACATATAAACACTATGAAGTTGTGCTTTCTTTTTTAATGGTTAGATTTTCTAAAAGTTATTTAAATTTCCCTTTATACAAAATTTAGATTTATAGATTGGAATAATACATTTCTATTTAAAATTTTTGTTTCAGACCCTGTCAGATTTCCACCCCTAGAAAGCAGAATTAGTAAGGGGGGGGGTGTCCATACATTAATGTGGATAATGTGTAGACACACGTGTACTTGATTATGGGGAATTGCTACATGATTATTGGAGCTTGCTAAGCAAGTCTGAAGTTTAGAGGGCTGGCAGTCAAGATGGGAAGACCACATCAAAGGCCTAGCTGGAACACACAGGCACAAGACAGAGCTTTTGTCCTCAGGCAGCTAGGGCAGTCACAGCTGGACGGAGTTCTGTGAGCACAGGAAGAAGCTGCTGTCCATCAACTGGACTTTGTCATTTGGGGGAAGCCCAGTTTCTGCCTTTAAGAATTTCTCATTGGCCTAGCCAAGATACTCCAGGTTACTCAGGAGGACAAGCTGTCTTTCCTTGAAGTGTGCTTGCAGAATGCCCTTCATAGTATCTGATGGATAACTAGGGACTGTAACCTATACAAGGTAACACACCAGACAAGTCCCAGACTGGAATGTGGCCCGGAATTTACATGAGTAAATTCTTCAGGATAACAAAGAAAATTAGAACAAGGAAAAGCAGTGGGGGAAGGACCGTGTCAAAACAGAGCTAGTACAGTATGGTCTAGACATAGGAACAGTCCAGAAGTGGAGCCCAGAATGTATTTGAGAATTTAAATGAAATGGATTTGAGCTTTTGGGGAGGTAGGGTAGTAGTTGGACTCTATTGCTTCTGGTTGTGGGGCTCAGAGCTCTTGGTGGTGTGGGTTGGCTTCCCCTTCCCCTTCACAGGTTTCTGGCTTCATGCAATGTCACTGGCCCTGTGGATGGCCACCATGTGGATGGCCACCATGCCCACATCAGAAAGTACTTGTTCTTGCAGATCATGTGCCTAATGCTGCTGAGGGTGCCCCAGCATTCTTGTTGATGGTGGTCCTCACATAAAAAGTGGCTGGTTTTCACTGACCAGATCTGCATGTCTGTGGTGAAGCGGTCCCTTTGGTGCTGTTGTAATCTGCTTATTCCTCTTGATAGGGATCTGGAGCAGTTCCGCAGTGTCCCTTGCAAATGCCTGGATGGGGCAGCAGCCCCTCTCCCTATGGTGGCCAGAGACAGAAAGAGTCCCATTTGACTCATGTTTAATTCAGTAAGAAAGAAGATTTTCTGAAAATGATACTGGCTGGGCAGGACTTTAATCCCAGCACTCAGAAGTCAGGATCAGTCAGATCTCTGTAAGTTCTAGGCCAGCTTGGTCTACATAGGGAATTTCAGGCCAAGTGGGTCTACATAGTAAGACCCTTTCTCAAAGTAAACACAAAAATAAAAATAAATGACATTGACAAACTATGCATACAGACAAAATTAAGTTAGATTCCTTCTTACATCATATTTAGAAATGAATTTCAGTTATGTTAAAACAAGAATTCTTACCTGGTAGAAGTCTTGGCTTCTGAGAGTAGTTTTTGTTTTGTTTGAGACGGGCTCTAGCTTTGCTCAGGCTGGCAGAATCATCCTGCTTCTAGAGTGCTGGTAGTACAGTCCTATGCCACCACATCTGTGTATGAGGATGCTATCAATGGTGTAGTGACTGGGTAGCTTTTCTGATACTTAGTAAGCTAGGAATTGTCAAAGATATATTCATTGAGAAATGCTTTATTAAAATTTAGATACAGAAAACAAAGTATCTTAAATAAATTCTAGATTGTGTGTGTCTAGAAGTAGGGATCTTAATCAAGATTAAACTCAAGCTATAAGCATAAAGGAGAACCTCCTTGTATATTGCTTAAAAGGGGTTAAAAGGCTATTAGTCAGTAGACCAATGGATGACCTCATTTTCATTGCCCGGAGAACAAAGGGTTCCTATCTTCTAGGTGCTCACATTAATGGATGGGGAGACAGAACAGGAGAAATACATAAGCAGTGTACACAATGAGGTTTTCATATGAGTAGATCCAACTGTTGTATAAACAGAACACAGATGTGCAGTAATAGTTATAGTGAAACATCCCATTTATATATGTTAGCTTAGGAAATTTAAAAGAACAAAAGCATTTGTTACTGTGTTTGTTGGTCTTTTATGTCTTTTTAGTTGTTTATCTTGTTACTTTGAGGTTTTTTTGTTATGTTATCTTTTAGTAGCATCTTACTTAGTTTCTCTGAAAGGGCAGCAATGTATTGTGAAAGAGTATGAGGCCAGAAGGTTGCACAGACTTGCCATGGTTACAGAGGTGCAGCTTCAACACCTGCTGAGATGCTGGTTGATTCTAAAGTGTCTTCCAGCCCTTTCTGCCTTTTAATAACCTTCTCTCCTCCCTCCCCCGCCACCAGGAACGTTTGGATGAAGCAAATGCTGCATTGGATTCAGCATCAAGGCTTACAGAACAGTTAGACCTAAAAGAAGAACAAATTGAAGAACTTAAAAAGCAAAGTAGGTCTTTTTGCTTTTGCTTTTGTTGAATCAAGTATGGTTTTCTGCCATACGTTGGCACAGCTGAGAAGGCTAGTGGAGTGTGACTTCTATTTCCCATTCCCATGTGCAATTTGCTTCTATTTAAGTCTGTATCTATTGAGATCAGAGGCATTAGGGTAGCCTATAGGATAGCCTATCTGTCCAGTTAGTTCTCCTGGTTATTGAGGTGTGACTTTTTTGGTTGTTGCCATGTTGATCAAGAAGATTTATTTGACTGGTCCAATTTTTATGATTTTGTCTTTTCCCTGATAGTTTGTGCCACATCTGAAGCCATTTGATATGTTACTGGATGACTTTTTGTGATTTTTATGATTGTGGATGGACTTTTCAGCCAGTACCCAGTGTGTTGGGTTTGGTGCTTGTAAAGTATCTTATAGTTAATCCCTAGTATTTAGGATTATCATTGAACTTCACATGGTAGGGTCGTTCACAGTGCTGTTACTAGCCTAACAGCCAGCAGTGATAGCATATCATTAAATTTAATCTCTTGTTTGGAGCTAGCCAGGGACTTGAAGTTCCTCTGGGGCTGTTTTCAATTGGTAATGATTTGAAGTGATTAGGGAGCTCATAACTGAGCCTAGGAATGCATTGGCTGTAGATGTCTCTGATCTCAAGGCACTTAAGAAATAAATACTACATGCCACAAAATAAATGTCAGAAAGCAGAAGTAAAAGTAGATGAAACAACAGAGATGCTATTAAACAGGAACAGTGACAAGGGCACTTGGCCTAGATCCAGGGAACCCCAAGTGGACACAACAAAATAATAATAGGTGCAAGAAAGCTGGCATCACTGGGGTAACTTCTCTCTGAGACTTTGTTCTGAGTTTTTGTTTCATGAGAACTGATCGGTGTAGGAGCTCCAAATCTCAAGTAGACCTGAAATAGGCAACAAGGGAACAATACCTAGAGAGTATGCACAGTTGACCTAACAGACTATAGTGCTTAGTCTTTTCCTTACTCATTTGCTTATTCATACTCATATACAACTGTAAATGTATAGCATCAGTCCCCTTTTATAGATTACAGAAACTTAGATTTCCTTGCAGATCTCTTCATTTGTTGTACAAAAAGTTTGATCTTTCCACCTTCTGTATTCCTGTCAGGGATCTGGGCTTTTATAAGATATGACTTGTCATTTGTTGTCTGTGGCTCCCTTGGAGATAGAGTGGTATTCTCTATCTGAACCCTCACTGTTGAAATGACTTCTTTAATGAGAACTGTGTATTGGGAAAATAATCTAGTTAGATAGATAGCCAGTGCAATCTACCTTGGAAAATGTGATGAACCAAGAAGAACACAGAGCACCAAAGGGTTAGCTACAGGTGTCATATCTTAGAGCTGAGCTAGATCAGCAGAGGGAAAGAGATGAGTTCTGAACTATATCATCTGAACTACATCATTGGGTTGTGACAGCTTGATGCTGTGTGCCCTGACATCTACAACCACATTGCTCTAGACATTCACCTGAGCCATTTTCAGTAGACCATGGTCAGATGAAAAAGAGTCTGTGACTTAACTGCAGTATTTGGTGTTTGCTCCAGTGCCTATTTAAACTTCTATGAGTAGAAATATTTCAGTTTTCTTCATTGTAGCTGGTAGAACAGGTAGCCTGGTTTCCTATTTGTGTAATACATAATACAAAGTCCCTACTTTTAGTAAATAGGGACTTTGAGCTCATTCTAGGGAGTCAGAATTAGAAAGCTCTGCTTACTTCAGCTTGCACAACCGCTATTTGAAAAGGCCAAGGAGCTAGTGTGGCACAGACAGGAAGGGGAACCTGAGACAGTTAGTTGTTATGTCTTTAAATTATTCTTGCCTTTTATAGCTTCTCCTAATAGTGTTTTCTTACATTACCTAAGCACTTAGTGCCACATTTATATCTCTAGACACAAATGCGATTTGATTTTCTCAATGCTGTATTCTTGATTTGATAATATAAATAAATTCTTGATTGGCTTACTTATTTCAAAAAGCATCCCTGTATATTTTTGTAAGTCACTAAGTACTTTACATGGTGATTGATTGATGTTGTAACACTGTACTTTATTTTTAACACAAAAGTTGGCCAGACAGCAAAAGTTTTTGCCAGGAGAAACAATTTTGAAAAAGACAAATTGGTTTTTGTTGCAAGAAAATACACCAACTTGAATTGTAAAGACAAAGTATTGTTTTATTTCTAAGCCTCTGTAGACTAATGATTAGTCGATCTGCTGTTTCAACATTTAGACAATATTAGGAAATTTACTTTAAGAAGTGGTGTGTTTTATTCAGAATGGTTGATTATATCATTAGTACCAAGATATGATTCAGTCTATCCAAACATAAGGAAAGAGTGGTCACATGTGACTCCAGCATTAAAGCAGTACAGCATGGATGAAATCAGTCCCTCTTAGAGTATGTGATTGTTAATGTCAGGTACGTGCACCATGGTTATGAACCAAGGGCACTTATGGGTCCTGTAGAGAGACATAGAGACAGATGCCTGGCGCTTTAATAGTCAGTAAGCACCTAAGAAAGACCAGCTGCTTCACTACACGTTGGCTGCTGTGTAGAACACTAGATAGACCCCTTTTCAAGAAGTGAAGGAAATGGCACATGACGAACATCGTAAGGTAGTAATTTAAGATAGTTTTGCACAGCAGTGACTGTAAGGGGCACATTTAGTTCCTCTTGTTAAGGGACAGAGACTTGAAGAAAGTGTTAAGCCACTAGTAGGATTTCACTAGCAAATGTGAAAACTATTTAAATCATAAGAACTAGTTAGGCTAATTCATCCCCCAACAAGAGAAACCCTAAGATTCTATACAGATGCTCTATTTTAATAGGCAGTGTTGGCTGGTAGAAGGTTACTGTTGTCTTTCCTTTTGGAGGTTGTTCTTGCAACATTTCACCTGGAAGACTATTTTCGACATAGTTCTAAAACTCCTTTCACATGGCGTCCTGTACTTTTCAGTCAGTGCACTGGTCTTTTAACTGAGTAGTTCATCAGAGTTGAGAATTGCTGACTTGTTATTGATGAGAAAATATAACCTGTGTAAACCTAGTACAGCTGCCACTGAAAGATGCATACATTGTTATGTATGTAGGCACTTATTTTCCTTTCTCCATTTCCTTAATTGCTCTTAATAAATTCCACCTTAAATGAAAATGATTAGGTAATTTGAAATGGAAAGTGTAAGATACTTTTTGATTTGGCAATTAATACTAAAAAACACTGTGTTTTGTGGCATGCAAAGAAAAGAAAGTTTTCATAAGCAATAGACATTGTAGTGTGAGGAACATCTTTTGCCAGGTGATGCCTATGTGTTCCCTATTTCCTTTGCTAGGGAGGGAACCCAAGGTCCTGGGTGTGCTTAGAAAGTCAGCTGCATCCCAAGCCCTATACTTGTATATTAAAGACTTTGTAACTAATTTTTAAAAAGTTAGTGACTACTTTTTAAAATGTCTTGTATGCGTTGGAAATGGAAAATTTCCTTAGAACACTTTTAAAAAGAAAGTCTAGAAGTATGTATAAAATGAGTCCAGTAAAAGTTACTATAATATATGAAACATAAAAACATGTTTTAAAGCTACCTAGACAAAAGGAGCTTGAAATGTTTCACATGGAACTACCTTTATGATGCTGAATGTGCCTGAGTTTTTATTTTAAATAAGACATTCCATTTTCCAGGACATGATTTATACAAGAAAATATATAATGTCCTGTTGAACATAAGCCAAATACATTCCCAGACGCTTTGTTACCCAAATCTTTTGAGAGAGTTCTTTATAGATGTTTTTGGCAGAAGTGGCGGTTTTAGAGGAAACATATAAGAAGTACCAGATGAAATGTTCTGAATTTCCATAAATGGTTAAAAGTAATGATATAAACATCTGGGTATGCTAGACAATGCCAACATTTAAATTAAGGGGAAAAGTATTACTAGGTAAATAAACTATTTTGTACTTCAAGTTACATTTTAAACATGTTTGATATTAATATCTAAACTGAACAATGTTTTAAAACTTGCAATTGGAAACTAATTTCTATAAGCAGAAATGGATAAATGGATTTTGTACTGATTAGAATATTTTATATACTTTATCTCCTTTTTTGAGTAATGGCTGAGTCATTCAGTATGTAATTTATTTTATCCATCCTTCCCAGAGAATACCAATCATTCATACATTGTTGTATCAAGTATTTATTGTTTATATGCTGAGTACCAAGCACTAAGTAGGCCCTGAGATAAACAGGTGACAAAGTCTTCTTTGGGAGGGTGGCAGGCAGGAAGAGGAAAGGGGGCATGTAATCAAGTACATGCAAGGAATTGTTTTGAAAGAACCGGAAATGGCAGACAACTATAAGAACTTGGCAGGGCAGCTGCACACATGAACTCTCAGTTGTGATAGCATGCACAAAGACTGTGCAAACTCAAGTCAAAGTCCCAACAGGGAGTGGAAGGTGAGTACGGAGTCCACCCCTGGTTGTGGAGCACTGGCCACTGATAGCCCCTGGGAGAAGAGTCATTCATTTTTCTTTAAGAGCACAAAATCCCTTACCAGTAAGTAACTGTGCTCAAATGGAAGACACACATCCAAAAATATATAGGCAACACACATTGCCCTTGATGGGTTATAAATAAAACGACCCAGATATATTGTATGAATTTTTTTTAATTAATAAAGGGAAAAAAGACACAAATGGGTAGGTAGAGATGGAGGAGTGGATCTGGGATAATCTGGAGGACGGGTAAATATCATCAAAGTATATGGTACAAAATTATCCAGGAATTAATAAAAAATTTTTTTTAAATTTCATAACAGTTATCCATTCTACTTGGTATTAGTGGTATGGGAAGGTAAGACGTAGTAGTGACTTGACTTTCCTAACTGATATATATGTACAGGCTAAGTAGATTGGTAGCTAGGGAAAACCATTCTAGGCAGAGGGAGGGATTCATACAAAATTGTGGTGGTAGACTAAGTGTTGAAAGAGCAGTGTGCATGTGTGTGTGGTGTGGTGGGTTTGTTGGTATGGAGGGTTGGGAAGGTAGAAGTAGAAGTGATTTGCTGTATGGGAAAATGAAGCTTAGTCATGAATCACAAGCAGATTGTAAACGGTTAATACCAAAACAGCAAAGGAGACAGGCACAGATGGTTCCAAACTATTGGCATCGTGATCATACTGGGCAAGAGTATGATTGGTTTACCTCCCTTCCAGTCCCCCCAAAATAATCGTGTCATGTTTTAAATAAGCTAACAGTTTTCTGTTAGGCTTCATTCTTAGCTACTCCTGGCTGTGAATTGGACAGGCCTGGTAAAAAATGGTGAATTGAAGTGTTTCTGGTAATGGAGTCTCAGCTCAACCCCATTATCTCTGCACAGGCTTATGAATCCAATGCTACAGATCTTAGGTCTCTCAAGGGATGGTGAAATCTGGATTTTGATATGATAGGTCCAGGCTTTCTAGTGTTGATATGATAGGTCCTGGCTTTCTAGTGTGATGCTTAGTTAGAACGTTGTAAAACCCTGTGTGGGCAGTCTCTCCTTTGGGGATGTTGTCCATGGCTATTTGCATAGGAGATGAGGTTGGTACTGAGGCCTAGAAAGTCGTCTGTGCTCAGGGGGTTTGATGTGGTATTAATGTTCACTGAGTGGGGAGTGCATTACAGCTTTCTTTTTCAGTCACAAGTTGCAGTCGTCTTTTGGGATATGTTCTGTCTATGTAAAACTTTTTAAAAATATATATATTCTATATAAAGAGTCTCTTAAAACTTTGTATATGGAAACTGTAAATTATCTGAATTGGTAATGTAGGGTTGAGGGGTCTAACAGAGAGGAAAAACATATTAAAAATATTACTATATGTATGGGGGCTGGAGAGAAGGCTAGGCTGATAAAATGCTTGAGCATGAGGACCTGAGTTCAATCACTGCACCCACAGAAAAGCTGGGTGTGTTGACTTACCTGTAATCTCAGTGCTGGAGAGGCTCTGGCAGAAGGACCTCTGAGTCCTGATGACCAGCTAGTACAGCTGAGTCAGTGACTTCGGGGTCCCGTGGGAGACTCTGAAAAAATAAGGCATATGTAATTTGAAGGAGACATCCAACAACTGCCTCTGGCCATCACACACATGCGCATGCATACACACACACACACACACACACACACACACACACATACACACATACACACACACACATACACACATACACACACACACACACACACACACACACGCATGTGCACCTTCTACCTCCCATGCACAACTACATGCACACACACACATACACACACAGAGTCCATCTAGTTTCTAACTTTTGCTTTGGTCTTAGTTAAATGAAGAAGCCAAATCATATTAAATTTAGTATTATATCAAGTTTAAGTTTATGGCTCACTGGTTAAGAGCATATGTTGCTTTTACTGAGGACCCAAGTTTGTTTCCTAGCTCTTGCACCCCACACAACCACCCATAATTCTAGTTCCAGGGTACTGGGCATCCTCTTCTGGCTTCCATGGGCACTTGTACTCATATACACTGTGATGGCTAGTTGTATGTTAACTTGATAGGAGCTGGAGTCATTTGGGAAAAAGAGAATTTCAATTGAGAAAAATGCCCTGACCCAAATGCATGTAGTGCATTTTTCTTGATTGAGGGCCCAGCTCACTGTGGGTGGTGCTTCCCCCCCCCCCCAGGGCTTGTGATCCTGGGTTCTATAAGAAAGCAGGCTGAGTAAGCCATGAGGAACAAGACACTCCTCCATGGCTTCTGCTTCAGCTCCTGCCTTCGATTTCTGCCCTGACTTCCTCAGTGATGGACTCTGCTGTGAAACTGTAAGCTGAAATAAATCCTCTCCCGAGTTGTTTTTAGTCGTGTTATTTTCTCACAGCTACAGAAACTCTAATGAAGACATATGTTACCTACACATAGCCAGATATTTAAAAATCAAAATTAAAAATTGTTAAGTTGCCAATGCAAATAGGCTCTCATACCTAATTTACTTACTGACATTTATACAGACAAGTAAAATTATCTTTCTAACTTTTTTTTTCTTTCTCCTGGTCTCTACTTTGCCTTGGCTCTTAAAAATGAGAAAAATTCAGAATAAGGAGGGAAAATCACAAAATATCAGTGTCAACCAAAGTCATGTGTGATTGCTGTTGGTTAGAGCAAAAATTAACAGTGAGTTTGTTATTTAAGAGATGGGATGAAAGCATCAACCAAAGTCATGTGTGATTGCTGTTGGTTAGAGCAAAAATTAGCGATGAGCTTGTTATTTAAGAGATGGGATGAGAGCTGGGCATGGGAGATACTTTTAACCCTAGCACCGGAGAGGCCAGCCCTCCTAGCACCCACGAGGCAGGGGCTGGTGGGTCTCTGTGAGTTTCAGGCCAACCTGGTCTACAAAGGGAGTTCCTGGTCAGCCAGGGCTATGTAGCAAGACCTTGTCTCAAAGGGAGGGAGGGAAGAAGGGAAATAAGATGAAAGGCCTCTTCCATTATATATAGCACTTTACTATTTAGAAAGGCAGCATTTGGTCATTTATTTCATTTTCTCAAAATCCTTTGCAAGAGCACACTCATTTGAAAGAGACATGGTTTATTTCTGGGGTTGCTGGGTTATTGTTCTGCTCTTATTCAGCTTATTTCATTCAGCTGACTGTTGAGTAACGTTGCTCATAGGCACTTAGTCATGAGATAACCAGAGATATAAGAAGTGTGATACACTTTAAACTGTTCCCTGAAGATGCTATCTTGCACTGTCATTATGATGCACTCACTCTTGCATATTCAAGTTTGGTTCTAAGACTGTGGCGTCTTTTCTGGGTGTTTCAGGGCTCTGTTATGGAGGATTTACTGTGTCACACACTGGGAGCCATGCTTTCTCGAGACTAGACTCCATCTCAGCTGATTTATTGCTTAACTTGAAAATGCTTCCCAGCCCCAGCTTGCATTTCTAAAAAATTATTTGGGCGTGTGTGACTATTCACAGGACTATTGTATTTGGACTAGAACCCATTTCTGAATAATAATACTTTGCCTGCCCATATAAATATAGTTCTGATTTCAAATTGTGGCTTGAGTTCAGTTTTTGTAGAGAAGTATTCAGAATTTCTGAGGGAAGGGGAGCAAGTGTTGCTGGAGAAAAAGATGGGTCTTCAGGGACTTTGGAATGGGTGTGTGACTTCCTTTTCTTCTAAGCCCTTAAAATTAATACATTCCTTACCATCCTGCTCTCTATGTTCTGAGGTCCTTTTCTTTTTCCTTTCTCTGCTCAAATATCATGGTATATTTAAGCACCTGAGGTTGCCTTAGGTCAGGGACTAATAGTGAATTTAAGACAATTTAATCTTGTCACTTTGACCTAGATGATGCTTTGGTTTTCTGACCTACTTTATTCAAATACCTTTTATTAGAACCGTTGCTTTATGAGTTTTACTCTGAAGATGTTTGCTCTTCATTCAGACCTTTGGTTGGTTGTGATTCTTTGAGATAATAAGGTCTCATTATGTTGCTCAAGCCAGCTTCAAACTCCCCGGCTCAACTGATCCTCCTACCTTGGCCGTCTTAGCATCTGGAACCACAGGTGCAAACTGCAATGACCAGCTTATTAAAAACAATGTTTTATTCATTGTTATTGTGTGCACATTTGATGTGCGCTGGGTGTGTACACAGGCCTGCCGTGATGCATATAGAGGTCTGAAGATAATTTTTGTGGAATCAGCTTTCTCCTTCTGCCTTTTTTGTGGATTCCATAGATAAAACTCAGGTCGTCGGTTTACAGAGCAGCACTTTTACCTGCTGAACCATCTCCTGACTCACGGCTCACTTGCTTCTTTCCTTGTTTGTTTAAAGGGGAAACAGTGTAATGTAGCTTTGTGTATGGTGAGAACATGTTATCCAATACAAATCAAATGAGAGCCGCATGTAGTTCTCCTTCTTCCCTCTTTCCCTCTCTCTGTTTTGAGAAAGCATAGGCTGGCTTCACTGTGTGTAGCTCAGGGTGGCCTCAAATTAGGAATCTTTCTACCTTAGGCTCTTGAGTTGTAACTTCTGTTTTTAATGGCTACATAAGACAGAATAAAAAGTAAATTATTGTTTGTTAAGAGTACTTATTGGAACTGGAGAGATTGCTCAGGGTTTGCTATTCCAGAGGACCTACGTTTGATTTTCAGCACCACATAGAAGCTCACAACCATCTCCTAAGTCCTGTCCCAGGGGAACTGATGCCTTCTGGCCTTCACAGACACTGTATGCATGTGGTACACAGACATGCACCCAGGCAAAACACCCGTGCACATAAAATACAGACAGCATCTCAGTAAGGTCATTATTTTTATGTGTGTGTGTCTGCATGGGTCTATGTGAACCATGTGAGTACATGTCTGTGAGGGCATCAGATCCCCAGAGCCTAGAGTTCCATGTGGTTGTAAGATACCATGTGGGCTCTGGGAACTAAACCCAGCTCCTCTGCAAGAGCAGCAAGTACACTTAACCACTGAGCCCCATGAAATTAATTTTTATAATTTATTTTAAATAACTTGTCTCCTAATTATTATCATTTTGAAATGTAATCAGTACAAAATTAATAGCCATAGTTTAGGAGAAGGTAGCAGGGATAGAGAAGAGGCTCATGGGTAAGAGAGCTTGCTGTGCAAGCATAAAGCCTGTTTTTGGATCCCAGAACTCATATAACAAGGCTTTGTGGTTGCAATTGTTCCCATAACCGTAACACTGTGGGGGCTAGAGATCACAAGGCTTACTAGCTTGAGTGACAGACCCTGTCTCAAGGACCTAAGGCAGAGAGAGATGGAGTGATACCTGACACCCTCCTCAGCCTCTCCATGAGTGTACAGGCACATGTGCATACAGTGGGGAGGTCTCTGCTACTGTTGTGTATGGAAGAGGGGAGGGGTGTGTGTGTGTGTGTGTGTCTCCGTGTCTCCGTCTGTCCGTCCGTCCATCCCTGACAGGGTTTTCTTGTCTGTCCGTCTGTCCGTCCGTCCCTGACAGGGTTTCCCTGTGTAGCTCTTATAGACCAGGCTGGCCTTGAACTCACAGAGATTCGCCTGCCTCTGCCTCCTGAGTTCTGGGATTAAAGGTGTGTGCCATCACCATTGGCAAGGGGAGATCTTTACAGTGTCTCCTGCTTCAGCTTGGTGTTTTTTCTGTGGCTAAGAGTTCTGTTGCATCTATAAGGTAATGCTAGGGAAAGCAACACATGCCTGTAGTACTTGAAGGGTCTAAGAAAATGTCTTTTACTGAGTCAGACTTCAGTAATAGCCCCTCTTCCCCTCCCCCTGCCTTTTATATCCAATTTAAATTCCTTGCTGGAAAGACAGGAAAGTTTGTAGGAGATTTTCCAAACACAAACCTTGGTTTTTATAATATGGTTATGGTAACCAACTCTGTTTTGGTAAAGTTAGCCTATTATATGAATGGCATTTTGTAATTTAGAAATTTGCAAATTAGAGAACCACAGGCCATTGCAAACCTTTAATGTGAATGCTTTATGTTTGCATTTAGTACTGTAAGTTAGCCTTCTAGTCATTGTACAGGACAGAATGGAGACAACAGAGAGAGCTAATGTGACTCAGAGAAAAGTCATGCCAGGAAGTAAGTTAGAAACTTAAGAGAGAAGAGCAGTTACGAGTCCATAGAGTAGGCAGTCCTGTAAATAAGAGCCATTCACTGGAGAGGGAAAAACGTGCAGAATTCTGTGGGAAGCAAGAGTAGGGAAATGCACCAGACATTGATGGTCAGTTGACTTTTTAGAACGATGCCAAAAGAACAGGGTTTTACCATGTAATGCTGGAGCAGCTGCTGTCCCATGTAGAGAATAAGGTGACTGTCAGGTTGAACACCTCATACCATGAACAAAAATGAACTTAATAAGGATCAGGGCCCTAAATTTTGTGTTCAAAACCATAAAAACTCTTAGAAGACATAGTAAATCTTCACAGTACTGGACAAAAACAAGAAGATAAATTAGACTTCATCAAAATCTAAAACTCCCATGTTTCAAAAGGCAATGGGAAAAGTTATTTCAGGGCCTGGTACCTGGTAAGGAGACTCACCTACCCATTCCCAGTCAGGGAAGGAGTGGGTGTGTGTGCCTCCATATTGGGACCTTACATGCCGTCTCCTCTTGCCTTTGTCTAGGATGGAAACTCTCTTTTCCTTAAAATCACTAAGTACCTCTTTGATTCTACTGTCCGCTTCTAAGTAAAAGCTGTAGACTTGGATGGAGAGGTTCTTTAGCCAAGAGTTCTTGATCCTTTTACGTGATTAGCTTGTGCACAGGGCATCTCCCGAATTAATTTTAAATTTCACATTTAAAAACCGCCTGGATCCAACCATTTTACAAGTTTTGCTTATTTTTAAAGTACAAAGTTAGGAATCATCTAATCGTCCTTTTAATCAGTAAACAGCATTGTAACACAGTTAGCATGATAGAGCTTTTAACTATGCTTTGCTGTGTCCTTGCCCCTGTCAGCTGTCCTAAGCCACGCTGTGAGCTGGTTAGATAATCTTATGGCTCACCAACAATAGACAAGGAAAACCTAAAGTCGTCATTTCTATTTCCTCCTATTAAGTGAGAGTTGCTCTGGAAATACATTCTGCAAGAAAGCAGTGGTGACCATTTGCCCTTTGCCTGTAAGTTTCTAAGTAGATCAAAACTGGTTGTGATTATTACACTTCTGTTAAGGAACTGATCATTTTACTGGGGGCAAGCCATGTGGAATACTGCATCCCCTGCCTTCTAAAGGCAATTTCTGTAAAGGTTCCTCAAACCCAGGAAAAGATGACTGCAATTGGAATAGGGCACATACAGTTCTAAGTTGGTCTATCCAGGCTGGTTGGCTAATGCCGTCTTTATCCACTTTCAAACAGATGCGCTCCACCAAGAGATGCTGGATGATGCACAGAAGAAGTTGATGAACTTAGTGAGCAGCACGGAGGGAAAAGTGGACAAGTGAGTGTTGCCTGGTTTTTTGTTTTGTTTTGGTTTTTTGAGATATGTTTTCCCAGTAGCAATGGAGTCAACCCTAGAACTTGTTCTGTATGCCAGGTTGGCCTCAAACTCACAGAGATTCACCTGCTTCTGCCTCCTGATTGTTGGGATTAAAGGTGTGCGGCCTCATTGACCATCTTTTTTTTTTGAGCGTTGCCTCTTGACTCCTTCTGAGTTACAGGAATAGCTTTCAGAGAACAGTGGCACTATGGCAGATGTTTATACATGACCATATTTTCAAGAAGCGGTTTGCTTTTCTTATATAGTGAAGTGTAGGTAGTTTTCATGACAGTCAATAGAATAACTTACGTTCTTTTGTTTTTAAAGTCTGTTTCTCCCAACTCATTTCTTTTCTCAAAAACCATATGCGAGAGTTTAAAAAAACATTCTGCAGGGCAGTGACACACGCCTTTAATCTTAGCTCTTGGGAGGGAGAGATAGGAGGATCTCTGTTTGCTCCAAGACAGCCAAAGCTACACAGAGAAACTCTGTTTCGGGGGCCGGGGAATTACTTGTATATGAAATTCTTAGAAAATAAAAGGTTTATTTTTAATATTCCTCCCTCCCTTTTTGATTTTTTTTTGAGATGGACTTTCTTTATGTAGCTCTGGCTGTCCTGGAACTCATTCTATATACCAGACTGGCCTGGAATTCACAGAGATCTCTGTGCCTGCCTCTGCCTTCCAAGTGCTGGATCAAAGGCATGCACCACAATCACCTGCATATTTTCCTTTCTTTACTGCCCTTAAGTGAACACATCTAGCCTGTTTGAATGTATTAGGCCTGAAACCTGCTTGGTTTTGCAATAATATCTCACTTAATACTTTAAAATAAGATATTATTTAAAATCTTTAATAAATATGGTTGGGGGCATATAACATTTTATCTCCATTTTTCTTGTATCAGGTAAGAATCACCTAGTTAGGTGTTAAAAACTACTTATGAGATACCTCCTCAATTAGTTATAAGTCTAAAGAATTGGTTGGCTAATAAGTGTTTTTAAAATTTTTAATTTATTTTTATTTTGTATGTATTAGTATTTTTCCTGTATGTCTATCTGTGTGAAGATGTTGGATCCCCTGGAACTGGAGTTTCAGACAGTTGTGAGCTGCCACGTGGGTGCTGGGAATTGAACCTAGTTCCTCTGGAAGAGCAGCCAGTGCTCTTAACTGCTGAGCCATCTCTCCAGCTCCTAATAAGTGATTTGTTTTTTAAGTGTGTGTTTTGGTTTGTCTGAAATATTCCTAATTAGACTTCTTAAAAAGCTACTTTAGAATACCTTATCATTCGGTCTTTATGATTAAGCATCTCATTGTTTAAATATAAGTAAACGTTTGTTTAGTGTATGGGTGTGCTTATGTTAGGTAGGCTGTGTTAGCTTGACCCAAGCTATTTCTGCCTTGGTTTTCTAGAGTCCTCATGAGAAACCTCTTTGTTGGTCACTTCCACACCCCTAAAAATCAGCGTCATGAAGTGCTGCGGCTAATGGGAAGCATCCTGGGTGTTAAAAGGGAGGAAATGGACCAGGTAATCAGACATTAAACCATTCTAACCCCCAACCTCATTCTCTGCTGTGCCCTCCCCCTCTCTCCCTCCTTCTTCTCTTTCTCTCTCTCACTGGGGATGGAGCCTAGCATGTCTTTCACATGTTAGGTAAACATCCACCACTGAGCTACATCCTGGTTCTCATACTAAATATGTTTATAATTGCATCTATAATATAGGGGCATAGTGGAAAATAGTTTGTTTTTACTGTATATAGAACAGGTTTAATACAGTTTTCTTAATCAAAGAAGTAGGTTTGTTCAGTTTGTGTGGTGTTAGTGTAAATATTTTATAACTTATACACTAGTTCTTATACTAGATTGTTGACATTTTTGAAACATAACCATACCAAGAACATTTATTCCAGACTCTGCTGGGGCGGCATTTTATTTTCTCTGTAACCTCTGTTAGTGGTAGGAAACCTTTACTAGAATTTGAAGTATAAAGTGTGATTTACTGTTCCCTGAAACCACATAATAGAGGTTCTTGTTTTTCTTGTCTTATGTTGGTAATATTTTTCTGTTTAAAAATGTTCTTGCAGTTGTTTGCTGCAGATCAAGGAGGTGTTACTCGGTGGATGACTGGATGGCTTGGAGGAGGATCGAAAAGTGTGCCCAATACACCTCTGAGACCAAATCAGCAATCTGTGTTCAATAGTGTAAGACCCAGTTTTACTCTTGCTGAACATGAATGAGGAAATGAGTAAATATCACACCCATTTGCATGGTGTCATATTTCTTTTTACATCATCTAATACAATCCTAGTAACATAATCAAATATTTTCTCTTAGTCCTTTTCAGAACTTTTCGTTAAATTTCTGGAAACAGAATCTCATCCATCTGCCCCACCCCCAAAGCTGTCAGTTCATGACTTGAAACCTCTAGATTCTCCAGGAAGAAGGAAAGTTGACACCAGCATACCTGGAAGCTCCAAAGGTAAAACTAGACGCTTGAGTTTTCCCTCAGTGGTAAAAATCAAATGTTTAACTTAAGATTTAGATTTATAGTGACTTTACATTTTCAGTGTTCTTGAGATATGTAATACTGCTTTCAAAATTCTCATCTCACTAAATTTGGGTCTTATATGTTGTAGTACCTTGTTATTTATTTGCTTTAATTAATGTAAGTAGCATAAAATATTTTCATTTTATGGCAAAATTATTCTTTGTGAGAATTATTTTGTCTTCATGAGAAACCTTTCATTGGTCACTTTCACATCCTGCCCCGAAGTCATAGATATTATAGTATATTTATAGACATTGTAGGAATCTGTGATTTTATTTGCTTTATTTACAAGCCACTTGGAATTACTCTCCTGGAAATGGTAGTAAACTAGTTATATTTTTGTTTTACAGCCTGTTTTCATTTCTCTCTGATAGTAGTTATTACTAATCAAAGTTAGATGCATATAGTTTGACTATGATTTTTAGCTTTGTATTTCTTGTATTCAATAACCAAACCTTGTCACATAAATAATATACATAAGGTTGGTTTAGTTAACTGACCTAAACATCCAAGAAGTGGAAAAGCACCCTTGGGCGTTCAAAGATCTGTCTGGAACGCAATCGCTGGTGGCTACATATGTATGTATTTTTGATCCCACTGAGATGTAATGGTCTTATTTATTTCATATTGATAATACTGGCATATAGTATAATTTCTGGAATTGGAATTGAATTATCCACTAGACTATAAACCAATTCTTTTTTCCTGTAATTTTTATATTTTAATTTAGAATGATATATTTTAGTGTAGACTTAAGGTATATATCGTATGTTTCATAGTTAAATTTGGATAAATATTAAAGAATTTCTGTTTTAGAATTTTTAAAGTTTTTTTTTTTTTTGGTTTTATGAGACAGGGTTTCTCTGTTTTGGAGGCTGTAGGTCCAGCCTGGCCTCAAACTCACAGAGATCCGCCTGCCTCTGCCTCCTGAGTGCTGGGATTAAAGGCATGCGCCACCAACGCCCGGCTTAAAGTTTTCTTATTTAGACAGATATTTCTGATTTTCTGAACTGTCTTTTGTTTGTTTGTTTGTTTTACGAGACAGGGTTTCTCTGTATTATTTTGGAGGCTGTTGGTCCAGCCTAGCCTCGAACTCACAGAGATCCGCCTGCCTCTGCCTCCCGAGTGCTGGGATTAAAGGCGTGCGCCACCACCGCCCGGCCTGATTTTCTGAACTTTTATATGGATGTGAAGCAATAAAGTTTATCTATCATTAAGATAAAAGGTTTGGCTGCTAAATTCAGTTAAAAGTTGTCACTCTCAGAGGTACAGACTATACTGAGCACATTTTTCTTTTCATTTTTGCAGTAGGTTATAGCTTCTTAAAAGAGATTCTCAAATTCTTTATCAAAAGGTCTCCACATTTCTCTGCCTTTCCCATCATTATCTACCCTCCCTCCCCCTCCCCCCTTCCCCCTTCCTCCTTCCCTCTCCCTCCCTCCCACCCACCTATCCATCTATCCACCTCTCTTTTCTTCATCGGCTGAGCGCAGCTTGGTGTATGTATCAGAGATGGGCTGAGTTGTGGCAGGGTCTGCATGAAGAACACAAGCTTAGTATTCATACTGTGTTCACAGTGTGTGAAGTTTAGTGTCCCCCTGTGTTCACAGTGTGTAGAGCTTAGTAAACAGCATAGGAGCTTTTCAGTTTGGAAGCTTGTTGGTCACAGAAAGTCCAGCATGGGAACCCAGAAGTGCTCTGCAACAGCTGCATATAATGAGTTTATTTCTGTCTTTGCCTTAGTGCCCATTTTTTTTAGTTTCCCATTACTTAAGAAGGATCATCCCAGGGTTTGCCTAGCTCTCACCAGTGAAGTTATTAGTGTTCTTGGGGGTAATAAGGCAGAATTATAGCCACAAAGATAGATCATAAGCCAAACACCTAGTCTAATGAAAATGACTGCCCAAGCTGATAGAGAAATAATACCACTGAGAATGTTCTCCAGCCTTCAAATGTCTAAAAAGATGATTGAGTCATATATTATTTTTTGCTCTTCTGGAAAATTTTAATTACTATTGCATCACTGTAGCAAAATGGTTGCTAGCATTTTTCATAGCTATCATAAATGATTCAGTCCCTGTGCACAGTAAAGCTGAAGATGTGACTGCATCAAAGCTCTTTGTAAATACATATGAACCTTCCATAAAGATGGGTCCTTTAGACTGTATGTGGTGCCTCCTATAAAGATAGTTTCTACAAGTTGAGAAGCACCTGTAAGGATCTGGGGAGGATCCAATGTGGTCTTGGCTACACAGACAGCACAAAGGTCGACAAGATACAACCACATCCATCCTCAGCTTTGGGGTGGAAACAGGCTATACATCCCTCCTTTTGAAGGAACGACCACATGTGTTCCTCCACATCCTGCTTATCTGTGAACACAAGGACCTCTATACCGCCCACACTTTTGCCCATCTCTGTTTCACAGATAGAGTCTGCTGTAGGATCTAGAACTCAGCAGCAGTATCAATTGAATTTGTAGGTAGCCAAATATGGAAACCCAGAAAATGCTTTGACTGACTAGGAATGAACTTTCATGAGGTTTTTATAATACACATTGGTATTCTTTAAATGTTATTTGTTTATTGTGTGGGCATGTGTCTATATGTGTGAAAGTGTGTGCACTCCATTCACACTTTTGGGGGTTTGATTCCCTCTACCATGGGTTGTGGGCTTGAACTTAGGTCATCAGAGTTGGAGGCTTGGCGGCAGGTACTTTTGTTTGCTGAGCCATCTTGCTGGCCCATAATTTGTATTTTATGCTTAGGAGGGTGTTCTCCTTTTGAATAAAGAATAGCCCAAACCGGTGCTGAATAGTAGGATATGATCAGCAGGGTGGAATTTAAAAATTGATAGTAGTGATAAATTGATTACTCAAATTATCAAATTTGTCAAAGTGTCAAAACTGAGCATGGTAGCACAGTTCCAGCTTTCAAAGTAGAGACAGGAGGAACATGCTCAACCGTTAGGTTCCTGGCTAACCTGGACTAGATACCCCTGGAGACCATAGGTTCCTGGCCAGCCTGGACTAGACACCCCTGGAGACCTTGTCTCAGCAACAAACCCCAACAACCATGTTGATGAGCTTGATAAACTTATTGGAACAGGTTTCTTTACATTATTGTGTTCAGAGGGTTATTTCATGTCACCTCTTTGTAAAGGATAGAAACCAAATCATCTGTATCTTATCTTTTAGATACAGCAGAACCCAGGGTAGGAAGAAGGACAGATCTGAGTCCATTCTTGGCTCCCCGCTCAGCAGCTGTGCCCCTCATGAACCCAGCTGGACATGGACCTGGTGGGCCTGGGCATCTTCTATTGAAACCCATCTCAGATGTTCTCCCCACGTTTACACCTTTGCCAGTGTCGCCTGACAACAGCGCTGGCCTTGTACTAAAAGACCTCCTAAAGCAGTAGGAAGCTTTCAAGCCAGAGACTATACAGCACTTTAAGGAAACCATGAACACTATATGTGAACTTGATCACAAAGTGGCCTTCTGGAAAGAGTCATTATTTGTTTGTAGTTGTAATTTCTCTGTTAATAAAAATATTCTTAATGCTTTTAGGAATTGCAGGTGTCAGAAGAGTAAGTAACTGCTGTATAATCTGCCTTTTTGTTCACTATACGATGTCACCTAATTTAAAACTAGAAATGTGGTTTACCTTTTAATTTACAAAACTCTACAAAGGAGAGGCAAGAATAACTATGTTTGCTTTTGTCTCCTTAGATTTTCAAGTTCATTTAATATAGGGGCATGTGGTTCATCTTTTCAAGATAAGGACTTTACTCCATCCTACCCCACCCCCCAAAAAAAGGCACTTAATAAAGGCAGCTTTGCCCAGAGCAGAAGATGCTCTGCACTGTGCCTCAGCCACCATAGAGGACCTCCTGTAGGGAGGGAACAAGGTGGCTCTGGGAAGTTGTGGGTGCCCTGAGGCAAAGTGGGTATTTGGTTCTGTGCAGTTTTATCATGTGTGTAGATTCTTCTGGCCATCACAGTTAAGACCCAACCTTTCACCAAAAGGGTCCCCTGAGCTGCCTTTTTCTAACCCTTGCTGCCTGCCTTAGCCCCTGAAAACCACTAACTGTCACCCTCAATAATTTTATTATTCTGTGATGCTGTTTAAATGAAATTACATGTTATTGTAACCTCTTGAGATGGGTGTTTTCAAGTAGCATAATTCCCTTGAGATCCACCCAAGTTGTTTCATGGATCAGTAGTTTTGTTTCTTTTTATTGTGGAGTATATGCTGTTAGTAACTAAATGGTATCATTTAGTTTCAAGAGCTGAATTGTCGTTTTTAAAGTGTCATCTAAAACTACAGGTTTCCATCAGGGCCTGGGGTGTATGGTTAGTCTCAGCACCTGGAAGGCAGAAGCAGGCAGATTCTTAGGAATTTGAGGCCAGCCTGATCTACACAGTGAGTCTCAGGCTAGCCAGAGCTACAAACATAGTGAGATCCTGTCTCAAAACACACACACACACACACACACACACACACACACACACACACACACACACACACACACACACACACCCCACAAAAGCAAATGGAAGCCTAAAGGGAGGGCCCCTTGCACAAATGCACAAAATCGTGTAACTCTTGTGTACGTGTTATGCTGTATGGCTGCGTCCACATAAGCCTTAGACCACAGTTAGCAATATCTGGGGACCTATCCCCTCCTGCCTCTGTCTGAGCTGCGCTGTCTGCGCTGTAGTGCTCCATGAAGTGCACCAGCACCAGGTGTTTGGAACTTAAAGCCAGTACTACTGTACTTTTTTACAAAGCTGTTCTGAAAGAGAAAAATCCTGATTCACAGCTTGTGTTGTATCAGGTTGTTCATATTTGTATTAGTTGTTGACATTGTACATTTAGAAGTCATTTCTTGCATATTTTCTAAGTTCAGATAAACCTTTAAAACAGGGAAGCCTAAACAGCAAGGAAGGGAGGAAACCAGATTAACTCTCAAATGTCAACAGTCCGAGCACCTGTCATAGCTAAGCTGGGCTGTTTTTGTGAGTTTACCTATGATAAACTCTGTATTTCCTTTTTTTTTGTTTGTTTTTTTGTTTTTTTTTTTTTGAGACAGGGTTTCTCTGTATTGTTTTGGAGGCTGTCCTGGAACTTGCTTTGTAGACCAGACTGACCTCGAACTCACAGAGATCCTCCTGCCTCTGCCTCCCGAGTGCTGGGATCCAAGGCGTGCACCATCAACACCCAGCAAACTGTGTATTTCTAATGTGTTTAAAAGACTGAAGGTTTCGGTTTTAATAATGTGTTGATGGTTAAATACTTTTCTATGAAAAATTGAATAACTGAGACAATGCTGCTTCCTGGTGCCACCTGTGTCCTTAAACTAACTTATTTATAGTTCCTTTCCTGATACTTGTTAGAAAAAGTTGCCCTCAGAGAAATGTTAAGCTGCTCCCACCAGTTTTGTCAATGTTACAGATGTCTCTCAATTTACAGTGGGTTCATGGCCCACTAAACCCATTGTAATGAAAAACATCTTGAAATAACATTCATTTGCTGTACCCAACTATCAGCCGGCCTGGCTTAGCATGTCTGCTTCCTCTCGGGACCACACGAGGCTGACCGGGAGCCACAGCTCCCACTGCCAGCATTGGGAAAAGAGAAATTCTAAATCTGAAGCACGATTTTGGCCTAAAGTGTATCATTTTAGCACACCCCAAAATTGAAACCATTAAGCCATTGTAAGTTGAGGGTTTACTGATGTAGGTTTTTGTAAGTTCCTTAAAAGTTGCTCTCACTCACTAGTCTGGATAATTTACTACTTGCCAGGGAATTTTAAGTTCCATGTGAAGTAGCTGGAAGACTAGTTTTTACACTAAGAAGAAAATGGAAGGTGTAAAATGTTTTCTTTTAAAGAGGAAGTACATGGTGGCTATTTAAACTGTATTTTATATTTGAAATGCCTTTTATGACATTTGGAGTTCCTTGACCAAACCAACCTGCCCTCCCTACCCTTTCACTTAGCCTGAGTCTAAAACCCGTCGTGGGGGACTCCACCCCCAAGCATCAAAGAACACAGTATTACATGGCTGCTATTGAAGTATATGGCCTTGTCTGAAAGCCGCAGCACCTAAATGTCTGTGTTGTATGCACGCTAAGTGTGCACTGATCTAAACCAGACATGACTCATCAGCTTTTCTGAACTAAGTTGTGTCAGAGATGAACCATCTGCTCATGGAAACTTCTCAGCAGAGAACGAGAAGCATGCACTCTGAGTTACCCAAGGACCTGCCAGCCGTGTGCTGACTTCAGTAAGTCTGCCCTTGATGCCTTCCAGTGGTGGAATCTGCATTTGAGTTTTACATCAGGTGCCACAGACTTACTGCACTGTTAGAACTGCAGTAACTTCCCTGTTGATATCTGTGTGCACTTGGTAGATGTATGGCTGAATTTTGCACTGGATGCCACAGTTCTTCACAACATTCCTAGTGGTTTTCAAGTACAAGGAAATACACTACCAAGAATTCACCCTGCTGTTGGATTTGATTGAACGTAATCATGAGCATGTGCTTCTGTGAGTTCTCCTTCCCCATATTCTTGTTTGTTTTTTTAAAGGGGGGGAAAACCAAAGCACATAGGCAAAAAGAGATGGCCTGCAGCTAGCCAGTTAAACATCAGATATCACCCAAAGGATTTGAGAGTGCAGGCCCTTACCCAGAGAGGAGAGGCAGGCACAGGCAAAGAGGCAAAAACCATAGAAAGGGCTGCATTTAAGCTGGGTTGTTTTAAATTTCAGAAATTTTCATATATCAGAGCATTGAAAGCATTGTCAAGCAACAAAAATTTATCTTCTGTAAATATCGGTTAAGTTAGGTAATATTTATTTTATATATTCCTATGGAAAAATAATGATCATTGTAATGTTGACATTTGTGATAATTTGCCAGTCTTTACATCTTAACTTATGATTTAATCACTTAGAATTGGTACATTGTCTTTTGACTTATAGGAAAATAACAAATGTGGGAAATTTCCAACTGTATCATGAGATTCGGTTGTGTTTTATGTAGAGTTAAAGCCAATGCACTCTTGAATTTCTCAGGAGCATTGCAAGGCAAAAAGGAAAAAAAACCTACAAATAAAAATGATTTAAGTTGGCTGTGTCTTCGTCCACAATAAAAACACTTGGGAAACAGCTGTTGGTGTCTCTTTAGGAGAAATGGCTTCCACATATTGTCTCTGCTGACTGCTGGCTTGGGTCTTCACACACTTCAGGACATCTACTGTTGGAATTCAGTCTGAGCCTTGGATGTTAAGTAGGGACTACTTAAGACTTCAGGATTGTGTGTGAAAGGAGAGTCTGAGCGTTTAGTTGGAATATTCCTTTTCCCTTCAGAGGGAGTAGTGTGACTCACTGGTCACTTAGTCTTTCTCCAAGGTTAGTACATCTTCATTTTCTCTTAGACATGGGACCTGTTTTTAAAAATAATTTATGTCCATTAGTATAAAGGTGTCAAATCCTTTGGACCTGCAGTTACAAACTCTTGTGAACTTCCATGTGGGTACTGGGAATTGAACCTGGGTCCTCTGGAAGAGCAGCCAGTCTCTTAACCACTGAGCCATCTCTCCTGCCCAATAGAACCTATTTTTATTTATTTATTTTTTAATTTGACATCTGAATTGGAGTTATCAAAATTACTTTGAGGGCCACATTTTCTCACATCTCAAGTATACCTACTGTGATAACCTTATACAGTTACAAAGGACCACGGACACGTTTGCTCATATGTGCATTACATGGGTCATTTTACTGCTGTTGAATTGAGGAACCAGGAACTGTTTAGGGTTTGACTAGAGTGGTGTGGATGGAATGATGAGAGCAAACCTTTTACTGGGTGGGTGGCAAGCACAGGTTGTCTTGGTAGGCAGCTCTGCTAGCATTTGGGTTGGAGAGTCATTTAAAGCAGAGACTGTAGATGCTGTTGGGAAGGGCGATGGGGAGCCCAAGAGAAAGGACAGCAGAGGGGAGATTGGCCCTCAGGTGAAGGGAGACTCCCCCTGGACAGAGGTGAAGGAGAGGGGTACAAACAGCAGGTAAATTGTGCAGAAGTGTGTTGTGGGACGTCTCTCTAAGAAGGAAGGAGTAAGGTCTATTCTGAGGCTTGAGCCAAGTGGGTGAGAACCACTCGGGGTCACACATGCTGAGGGCCTTGATTTGGGACTGGTGGACAAATGGGAGCTGCATACCCTGAAGGAAGCCCGCTAGTAAGCTACCAACAGGCAGTGGTTCCCACCCTGACCGAGTCTAGTGGAGTACAGAATGTTAGCAGCTGAACCTTGCCCTCTTGTCCTTGTCTTGGGTCGTGTAAATGGAGATGTCACTGAGGGTTTTAAGCACGTTGTCAAAACTTTGCACATCCTATAAATTAATAATTGTAACAGTATTTATCTTGGAGATGGATGCAGTTTTAAAATGTTACTTAGATCACTTAAGGCAAACATGTGAACCCTTGGTTGGTTTCTACGTTGGCTCCTACCATGGAGTCATTCTTTTTAGTCCTGCTGGGTTAATATGTCAGTAATTTCCCTGTAATGATGCCTAACTGAGAATATTCAGCTGTCTTTTTACACATTCTTTTTCAGCTTCAGCAGCCTTTAGTTCAGTTCTCTATGGCCCTCTGGCCCTCAGTTCAATCTCAGTGATTTGAAGTATTTGGCTGAATTTCATACAAAATCTTGTTAAATTTATTTCTAGATAGCCCAGCAGTCCAAGGTGCATTTTTTGTTGTTGTTGCCACTTTGGAATATAAGGCATGTGTAGATGTTGAAGACATGTGAGTTCTCTGAGTGCAGGATTGGTCTCTACCCACTTCCAGAGGTCACATCCCCACAGCTGGGGAAGGGAGACATCATTTCATCCCCAAGATACTGTCCATGATACTGTTCACGCCCCAAAAGGGCGTGGTTGGGTATGTGGGACAGGTGAGGAATAAAGGGAGAAGGGACAGCAAATCTCTCTCTTGGATCCTGGCCACTGCGAGGACAATAGAGCTTCTTCTCAGTAAGTGATTTCTATATTCAGCAAAGTATCTTAGACCTCCTTTTCAGGTAGCATTATTTCCATCATCACATCTTCTATGTTTTGACATGAGCCTCTACAGCCAAGTGGTATCCATTGCTCACTGGAAGAGGCCCAGTGTGTATACGTCTCACAGCAAACTGGGACAGCAGAAATAGGGTCACACAGGTCATGTCTAACCCTAGAAATGGAGGGGTTCCACAGTCACTTATGTAACAATGTTGGATGCTGCAGAAGGTGACCAGGTGTTCGTTGACTAGCCCTCAGCTTCTCTAGCGTTCCAGTTATGGGCCTAGATTCTCAACCCAGGTGGCTTCTTACTAGAATTTCATAATCTGATCCTGTTTCCTGTTGCCCCACGTCTATTGTCCTGGGCGCAGAAGACTGACTTGAGTATCAGTATCTTGCTATGACCTTGGAAGACTTGCCCCAGCAAAACTTGCTTCAAGTCTACTGTCTCAAAACAGTCTAACTTGAAATTCAATGTCAGGTCTCCTTTTGTGGTCATAAGTTTCATACTCAGCAAGCTTCCAGTATAGTTTTAGATGGGCATTTTAGAATGGAATGTTCCCTCGAGCAGTCCAAGTAGAGTAATCAGGCATTATATCCACGGATTACCATGTCAACCAACATCCAGATGCCCATGGATATCGCCGATAAGTCTGAATCATTACTAAAGGAAAGGGGAGTGGATCCTGGGAGAGGAGAAAAAGAAAAAGTCATACTTTGGGCTGGGAATATGCCTAAGTGGTACAGCCACAAGGACTGGAGTGCTCATTCCGGCATCCATGGGGCAAGCCAGTAGCCACCCATATTGTAACCCCAGCTGGAGTGGGTGGAAGTCAGGAGGATTGCTGGGAATGTTGGGGTCCATAACCTAAGCCCCAGGGTCTGGAAACAACCCTGCTTCAAAGGAAAACATGAGAGCGATAGAGGAAGCCCAGCCTCCCCTACAGGCTGAGAAAGCCTGATAGGCTTTCTCAAACACACATGCATGTATAATAACAGGTGTGCACACACAAATGGATACTTAAAACGGGAGCCAGTGAGGTCGCTCAGTGAGTGAAGGACTTGTGCATGCCTGGCTACCTCAGTTAAACTCTAGAACCCAAGTAAAAGCGAGAGGAAATAACTAACTTCACATTACCCCCTGCTGACCTCCACACATGCACACATACAGTGAGAAATGGAAAAGAAAAGGCCACACTTTTGTCGTAAGTTAAAAAAGTGAAACATTAAAAGTCTTGCTCTAGCCTGGAACTCACTGCGTAGCCCATGCTAGCCTCAATCTTAGTGACCAACCTCCTGCCTCAACCTCTGATACTCCACCATGCCTGACTCACTAAAATGTAATTCTGGCCTGGAGGGAGGGATATCTTAGCAGGCAGGGGTGCCTGCTGCCAAGCCTGATGCCTGGGATGATCTATGCAACCCTCATAGTGGAACGGGAGAGAGAGAACTGTCTCCCACTAATCGTCCACTGACTTCCACATGTGTACTGTGTACGCCTACATATGTACATGTGCACATGCACACAAACTAAATGTAAATTTAAAATTAATTTGATCTTTACAAACAGAAAACTAAAGCAGACACAACTTCCACAAACCTGTACTAACAATTAAACATCCGATTTCATTCATTGCCCACCACTTTTTAGTATGCGTTCTATGTCGTTGTCCAGCGCTCACTGGGCGTTCACGATTTCTGATAGCATCACAGGTCTTCCTTTTCACACCATGGCAAGCTCAGGTCAGGATCCAAATGCCACATTGCTGGCGTTCTGTGGCTGCACCTTGCTTTCACTTTTAGATCCGTTCACTGTTGTGTCCTTGCTCCCAGGATCCCACAGGCATTCTCAGACTCCCTGGCCACCTGGCTCTCTGGCAGAAGACAGACAGAGAGACAAGGAAATGAGGTCCTTTGATGTGAGTAGCTTGGTGATCCTTGCTGGCCTCTCAGATCATCCTTAACTTGGTGTTTTTCCCTTCCACTTGCTAAGTAGGGACCCCCACACCTTCCCACCTCCCACCATCAGAATCAAATACCATCTTAATTATAAAACTGTGCTTGCCATCTGCGGAAGGGTCCTCCCTGTCCTGTCCAATTTGTTCACCATGGTGAGGCTACAAGACTTTTGTTTTTGAAGTGACATGGCAAATATGGGGAAACTTAGTTATACATTTCATGGTATAGATCACTATTAATGTAAACCATTATCCCCCCACCCCCATTGAAAATGAATTCCGTCAAAATGCCTTGCTAGGAGTGAGTGTGGAAGGGGAGTTTACTGTCTATTTAGTCTCTGCTCCCTCTTCTCTGGTCTCCACTACTGCTTGAAAGTGGAGTTTCATTTTGCAGATGAAGAAACAAACCACTGGGTAGGGATGTAGAACAATGGTAGAGAGCTGCCCTAGCTGTGCCTGGGGTCCATCTCGGGAGGGAGGAGGGCAGGGAGGGAGGGGGCAGGGAGAGAGGGGGCAGGGAGGCTAGCAGGTGTGCACCTGAGCAGTAGGGGCTCACAGGTAGAGCGCAAACTGCAGCCACAGGCCTGTTGGGTCTGGAGCTCTCTGTCACTCCTCCAGACTTACCAAGTGTGGCTGTCTCCCAGATAGCTCAACTATTTCTCTAAGGTGGCTCAGCTGGTAAAAGTGCCTGCTGCCAAGACTGGTGACCGGATTTGGTTCCTAGACTCATGTAGTAGAAGGAGAGATGGGACTTCTCCTTCAAATTGTCCTCTGACCCCCAAACAGGCCCTGGCCTGGGTTTGCCCACATGTGTGCCCACAGGTTACTGAATTCATTAATGAAAGGAGTGGACAGAATAGATCTATAATAGCTCTTTGTCCCAAAGCTATTTCTTGGAAAAGCAAGTTGTGTGCAGGGAAATGTTTCATCTCTTCCAAAGGCTAGCTACTTAGTGGGGTGACAGGCTACCAAGTAGGGTACAAATTCCTAGGCTGTACTTCAAGACACACATGCCAGAGACTACGGCTGGGTCAGATTAGCAGGACAGCCTTACACACCGCACATAGTTCCACTTTTGTTTATGTACTTCTTTATTTTTAGTTATGTGTACGAATGTGTATCTGTGTGTGTGCACGTGAAGGGAGTGGCATGGGAGCCAGAGTGCTGAGTCTTGTGGAAATGGAGTAAAAGGTGTCTGTGAACTGCAGTGTGGGTACTGGGAACCAAACTCACCATCTGGAAAAGCAGTGGGGACTCTTTACTCCTGAGAGCCTCTCCACCCCCATAGATTCATCTTACCTTTAATCTCTAGCTCTCCTGGAACTTACACTGGTAGTGACCATCGGGATGGCATCTACTTAATTTTGAAGCAGTACCAGCAATCAATTATCCCTGCCACCCTGTCATAGGCATCTTTTAGGAACTGGATATAGGGGTGGGCCCTGCCCCCCTGATCTGCTAGTTTGCCTGCTTCTGTGCCAGCTGTTTATTTACTGTCAACAGGACAAGGTACTACTCATTGCTCTCGAAGAAGACCCAGGCTCAGTTCCCAGCACCCACAAGATGGTTTACCACCATCCCCAGCTCCAGGAGATCCAGCGCCCTCTTCTGGCCTCCACTGGTAGCAGGCATGCATGCAGTACTCAGGCATTCAGGCAAACGGCTTATGCATGTAAATAAACCTTTAAAAAACCTTTTTAATGGCATGCTGCTATCTGATTATGTTTTGTTCCTGAGTAGTGATCTGTTTGGAAGAATCCAGTGAATCATCTACATCTATTTAGTCTTCCTACTTTATAAAAACACCACATTGAATGTTAGAATTCTGTTGTTTTTTAATGAATCTTTTGGGGTGAATTGTCAATTCATTCATAGAGAGACCTCCCAACCAGGAACGTGCTGTGGTTACCCATTTACTAAGACTTTTTCAACATCCTTTATATGAAGTTTGATGAATTCCTTTATGGAGGTGTCCATTCACTCACCTATCCATTTATCCACTCATCTGTCCATTCATTCACCTGTCCATTCATTCACTCACCTGTCCATTCATTCACTCACCTGTCCATTCATTCACTCACCTGTCCATTCATTCACTCACCTGTCCATTCATTCACTCACTTTGCCATCCACTCATCCAAGTGCTTCCTAAGTACAGTTAGCTATGAGCTCACAAGCTTTCCAAATCAGACCACTTGGCTTTGTTTTGTTCATATTTCTTCTCTGTGAGACCTCAAAGTAGTTCTTTACGTTCATTGAGATTCTGCTGTCATCTGCAAAATGGGGTAAAAATTATCCATGTTCAATAGATAGTACCTGTCAGTGAGCACCAGCTCATATGGTCCTCAGTGAAGGCATGGCAGGCACCAGTACACATGAACACATGATTAGGTTCTTCTCTCTCTCTCTCTCTCTCTCTCTCTCTCTCTCTCTCTCTCTCTCTCTCTCTCTCTCTCTCTCTCTCTCTCTCTCTCTCTCTCTCTCTCTCTCCTCTCTCCCTTCCTTCCTTCCTTCCTTCCTGTCTTCCTTCAGCTCTATTTATTTTTTATTTGTGTGTATGAGTGTTTTGCTCACTTGCATGTCTGTGTGCCCAGTGTGTGCCTGGTACCCTCTGAGTCCAAATGAAGGTGTCAGGTCCCTGGAGCTGGAGTTACAGACACTAATGAGCAGCCTGATGTGGGTGCTGTGACCCAAACTCAGCTCTCTGTAAAAGCAACAAGTGCTCTTAAGTACTGAGCCATCTCCAGCCCCAGCTTCCTTTCTAAGCACAGGCACTGGTGGGATGAATGTTCAGGTAGAGGTGTACAGGTCTCAGGGTGTTAAGACAGGGTGGTATATACAAGGCACTGGCAGCTAAACCAGTGCAAAACCTAACTAGCCTACAGAGAGGCTGATTTACCCCAAACGCGGAGGCAGAAGCTGTCAGAAACAGACCTTCATACCTTTTTTGCCCCAGGATTATTCTCCCATCATTACTTTTGGGCTTTAGGGGTGTGTGTGTGTGTGTGTATTTTAATTCTGTTTATTTTTCTGGTGCTAGAGATTGAACCTAGAGGCTCCAGCATGATAAACATGAGCAGGATGCTGGGATGTTCTGCACATGCCTGGAATTTCCTGGTACTTCAGCAAACCCTGCATGGCAACACCTGGGCTTTTCATGCATCGTTCTGCTAACTGTGGTTTTAACATATAGCTATGTAAAACATAACTCTATGGAGCTCCAGACTCAGGTTTAGGATTAGCCAAGGTCAGGCTTCCATCTGCCATCATGTCTATTTCATTCCTATCTGTTTGTTCTCTGACGCAATGTAGATTGAGGTTTGGAAGTATAACACATTTAATGTTAAACGGTGTGATGTTCAGTGACCTCATTGCCTGCCTAAAATCCACATACAATGGCTCATAGATTCTTGAATTTACCAGCCCAGAAAGACCAGCCAGAATTCATGGTGAACACCTTTGATCTCAGTACTCAGGAGGCAGAGGTAAGTAGATCTGTGTGAGTTCGAGGCCAACCTGGTCTACATATCCAATTTCAAGACAATCAAGCCTACACAGAAACCCTGTCTCAAACAACAGCTGAGGGCAGGTGCTGGGGAGATCTGGCTTCAGATCCTCAACCCCAGGTAAAAAGCTGGGTGTGGCAGCATGCATCTTTTCCCCTAGCTCTGGTGAGTTAGAAGCACACGGGCACACACACACACACACACACACACGCATTCACATGCATACACACAGACTCATGCACACATGCAAGAGAGAGGGAGAGGGACTTGACATCTCTCCCATCAAAATTGGAGCCTCCCCGAGTTGTGATGGTGTTCACCTTGGTCCAGCACTGATGAGGTAGAGGCAAGCTCATATTTGAGTTCAAGACAGTCTGGTCTACACATAGCAAGTTCCAGGCTAGCCAAGGCTACATGAGACCCCATTAAAAAAAAGCACAAACAAAATGGAGCCTCCAGTCAGGTAGAGGCCAGATAGGAGGGTAGCACATTCAAGGCCAACCTGGGCTACATGGTGAATTAATTAAAAGCTAACCTGAGTTACACAGGAAAACTGTCTCTGTAGACCAGTCAGACCTTGAAACAAATAACAAAGAACCAGTTTTTTAAAAAAGCAGGAAATGGGGAAGGCTAGCATAAAAAACAGAGGTAGAGGTGTGGCTGCAACCATCTCAACCTATCCAGGAAGAAAACAGCCAGTGGGATTTACTGCAGGGAACTAGCTACAAGTGTTGAAAGAGCTAGAAAGCCAAATGGAATGATGAAGCAACCCAGTCATATGCCAACCAGGCAGCCACAGCCTGAAGGCTAGAGGGACACTGGAGACAATGCCCCAGAACTCAGGAGCCAGACCACCCACAGGAACAAGGACTGAAGTGAGAGTCAGGGAGCCAGGGAGTCTGAGAATGTGTGTCTCTCTCTGTGTCTGTCTCTCTGTGTCTCTGTCGCTCTCTCTTCCTCCCCCTCTGGAGGGCAGGAGGTGATATTTGAAACTAGCTTTCACTCTGTAGCCCAAGATGCCTTGGAACTCTGGATGTAGCCCAGGCTTGGCTCTAACTCCCAGTGGCCCTCCTGCTCACGCTTCTGTTGCTGGGGTTGGGGGTGTGAGCTGCTACGCCCACATCCTCTTCTTACTGTTAAAAATAGATTGGGTGACCAGGAAGCACTGGAGCTCGTGTGCTTTGATGTTATCAGATGTGGACCAGATGACCCGTTTTTTGCAAGTGCAACACTTGGGAGGTAGGAGTGGCCTGGCATGTAGGCTGCAGGACTGCAGAGGGGAGTCGGGATTGTAGAGATTGGTGCACACAGGGAGATGGCACTCGGACAACTGAACAGTGAGGTGAGGATGTGATGGCATCTTCAGCAGCAGCTCCAAGCCATGGAAGAAAGACAGGGCCGTTGACAGAGTAATCCTCTTCAGAACCTGACCTTCCAACAGCCTTATGGGAACTGTAGTTTTTTGTTCCGCTTTCAGGGGCCCACCACCCAGCTCCCAGATAAATACATGGAGACTTATTCTTACTTACGAATGTCTAGCCTTAGCTTGGCTTGCTTCTAGCCAGCTTTTCTAACTAAAATTGTCCCTTCTACCATTTGCCTGTGGGTTTTTGCCTTTCTCTATTCTATACACCTTTCTTTCCTTCTTACTCCTCCTCATTTTTACACTCCTTTTGCTCCTCTCCTATCCTATTCTCTCTGCCTGGCAGCCCCGCCCGTTTCTCTCTCCTGCTGTTGCCTGTTCAGCTCTTTATTAGACCAATCAGGTGCTGTAGACAGACAAAATAACAGTTTTATAGAGTAAAACAAATGCAACATAAAAGAATGCTGTTGCATCTTTGCATCATTACACAAATGTTCCACAGCATAAATGAAGGCAACACATCTTCAACTAATATTCCATAGCGGGGAGCTGGCCCTGTCTAAGAAGTCACCTTCCGCAAATGTGTGGCTGTCACAGCTGGGGGTCACACTTAGTGCTTTTGATAACAGAATTTGTAAAGAAAAAGAGTTAGAATAACAGATTAAAATGTAAAACACTCCATAGTTAAGAATAGCGGATGGAGAAGGACCATCAGTGTGGCACTCCTGGTATTTATTGGTGCAGCTTCAGTTGGAACCAGGTGGTGGATGCAGCTCTTGGAGAAGATAGACAAGGTTGCCTCTGGGTCATGTGATGCTTGATGACCAGCTGAGAGAACCCAGCATGTGGGCCGGGGATGTAGCTCAGTGGTAGAGCTCTTACCTGGCATGCTCAAGCACCCACTTATATGCTGGGGGTAAAGTGGAACCCCATGCTTTGTTGAAACGCATAGGAGGCCTGCCCCTTTCTAAACGGAAATGGAGGAGGGGCAGGAGGAGGTGGAGAGACGGAATGGGGGGGGGGACTGATTCAGTCAGGATGTAAAATAAGTAATTAATTTTTTTAAAATGGAGGCTTGAAACCAAAGCCTTATGCATCAGGCTTTTTCCTGTCTTTATGTACGGTTGAAACTGTTTACTCATAAACTATGTGCAGTGAGAAATTAACAACACTAATGTGCCATGGTCCACACATCGCTCTACAAGCTACTTTTTATGCTGTTGGTCTCATTGACTTTTTCTGTTCATAACGATACTTTTACAAAGTTTTAGATTACACTTTTTTATTTTTATTTTTTTAAAGTTTTACAGAATGTGTATGGGTGTTTTGCCTGCATGTATGTCTCTGCACAACATACACACAGTGCCCCTGGAGGTCAGAAGAGGGCATAAGATCCCTTGGAACTAAAGTTATTGGGAGTTTTGAGCCATCATGTGGGTGCTGGGAATTGAACCCAGGTCCTCTGCAAGACAGCCAGCGCTCTAAACTGCTGAACCATCTCACAGACCCTACAATCACACTTTTTATATTAATCTACTAGATTGACCTCTGTCAACATTCTACTACTTGAAATAAAATATATAGGAAATCCTTCAATATTAGTGTATAAGGAGCCTCTTTAGCATTTTTAAAATGTTGCAGCATGGCTTCATAAACCCCAAGTCAGAAGCTACCACCAGGAGCACCTGAGGGGTTTCCCAATCACTGCCTGACTTCAGTTTTTACATAGATGGAGCTGGCCAGTGAGCACGCTTTGGTGTCTAGCTATTTTTACATAGATGATGGAGCTGGCCAGTGAGCACGCTTTGGTGTCTAGCTATTTTTACATAGATGATGGAGCTGGCCAGTGAGCACGCTTTGGTGTCTAGCTATTTTTACATAGATGGAGCTGGCCAGTGAGCACACTTTGGTGTCTAGCTATTTTTACATAGATGGAGCTGGCCAGTGAGCACGCTTTGGTGTCTAGCTATTTTTACATAGATGATGGAGCTGGCCAGTGAGCACGCTTTGGTGTCTAGCTATTTTTACATAGATGATGGAGCTGGCCAGTGAGCACGCTTTGGTGTCTAGCTATTTTTACATAGATGATGGAGCTGGCCAGTGAGCACGCTTTGGTGTCTAGCTATTTTTACATAGATGGAGCTGGCCAGTGAGCACGCTTTGGTGTCTAGCTATTTTTACATAGATGATGGAGCTGGCCAGTGAGCACGCTTTGGTGTCTAGCTATTTTTACATAGATGATGGAGCTGGCCAGTGAGCACGCTTTGGTGTCTAGCTATTTTGATGGGTTACTATGATTTATTTCCCAATTCTGGAGTTCTCTTTATTTAGCTCTCTGGTGCAGCACTGGTGGACCTTAAGGTTGTTTATAATTTTAGCTATTAGTAACAACGGGAAGTATGCACAACCCTGTGAATGAGATGTACCTAAAAGTTTTTTCTTAGCTGTTACACACACGCACACACACATACACACAAATGTACACACTCACACATGCACAAACATGCGTGTACACACACATGCAGACATACACAGGCGCGCGCGCACGCGCGCACGCGCGCGCGCACACACACACACACACACACACACACACACACACAGATTAAACAGATCAGTCCAGTTAGATGCTGAGCTTCAACAACATCAACATCCAGCTGCTCTTGTTTAGCCTAATGAAGTTTTAGAGTGGGATTCCATTTCCTTAAAACAGTGTCCTTAGAAAAGGCTAAACAGAGATGTGGACTTAAGAGGCTCGCTGGCATCTCTGATAGCTGTGTGGCAGTGGAGAAGTCACCCAACCTCTCTTATCCCCATTTCCAAGGAAATAGCTGGTTCCTGCTACACGGACCTTTGGTGTGAGCTTCCTGAACTGTAGGTCGGACAGTCGAGGGGCCCAAAAGATGCAGGCGAGGAAGGGCTCGCAGCGCGGCAATCTGGTCATGTCTTTTGGAGAATAGTGTCTTTGGGACTTCTGCACTTGATAGAGCGAGTTCCACTGCTAGGAGGGAAGGTAGAAGAAAGAGGAGAAGAAGCCGGGAGAAGAGGAGAGAAGAGAGGAAAGAGGGCTCCCAGGGCCCATGGGTAACCCGCTATTCTTACTTTGAAGGCCAGAGACACTAACTAATCAATGCAAGAAAAAACCAAGGAGAACAAGGTGAGGGAGGCCAAGGAGAGATGTCCCCTTTGAGGTTCTCATCTCATACTGCCTCCCTTCTTCGTTCCTGCCCCACACCCTTGCTTGGGAGCATCATGGACGTCCCAACCCCCCAGCCCTTGGTAGTGAGTTCAAGTTCGTGCTTCTACAGGGCCTGATGACACTCCCTGTCGCGCGCGCGCCCTGCTCCGCCCAGGGGAGGCCGGGCGCCCCCAGTACCGCGCTCTGCCGGGCTCCCCTCCCAGCGCCGCCGAGCACTTGGCCCTGGCAGACGCCCCAAGATTGTTGTGAGGAGTCTAGCCAGTTGGTGAGCGCTGTAATCTGAACCAGCTGTGTCCAGACCGAGGCCCCATTTGCATTGTTTAACATACTTAGAAAATGAAGTGTTCATTTTTAACATTCCTCCTCCAATTGGTTTAATGCTGAATTACTGAAGGGGGTTAAGCGAAACCAGGTGCTGGCGGCGAGGGCTCTGCAGTGGCTCCCAGCACCCGGCACTGTCCCGACCCTCCGCGCAGCCCGCTGGGCCCCTCCGGAACCAAGCTCCGGTCCTGCCACAGAGTCTGCCTTCCTCGCGTCGCCTTTCCTCCCGCGCATCTTGGTCATGCCAGGATTAAAAAGGTAGGTCCGGAGGCTCCAGGGGCTCTCTTTCTCCAGGCTCGGGAAACCTAACTCCAGACCTGATGGGTGGAAAATGGCTATGGCTGAGATTCCGCCCGTGTCAGGACACTGGGAGAGAGTTTAGCTAGTGATGCAATGACACTGTTAATTACAAAAAGCTGTGCCGCTCGCTCAAGGTTCCATCTCGAAGCCTTCGTTTGGGAGTGGGGATTTTTCTAACAGTGTCCGGAGCCAGCATCTCGACAGAGGGCTGCAGACAACCTCCCTGTGTCATTCCTCTTTCTTTTTTGGAAAGGGCAGCAACTTTTTTGCGCACTTTACAAAATATCACACTACATATTTTTTAAATTTGGGAAACCGCTGGCCACGGCACCAGCAATCGCTTTGCTGCAAGGGCTGAGGAAGAGAAGTCGAGGGAGTCTCAGAACACTGCTGGCTGCGTTTGCTCTATGTGTGCGATTCACAGAGGGCATGGGACCCAGAAGTTTCGAGCCAATGAACAGTGGATACTGCAGACAGAGACGCATGTAAGCAAATGTTTGCCGTTCTTTGAGGAAATTGCAATTCCAGTCAAGTAATCCTTGAGCCTTGAGGAACTTTAAGGATGACATCTGTTCTGCCTTTCTCCAGAGTCTCTTGAAAACATAGCTGCCCTGCACAGATCTACACACTTTCTCTGTGTGTTCGCATGCGGGAGGGGTGCATGCATGCTAATACAAGCTGAGTCATATTATGGTAAGCCATAGCAATATTGCCATCCTGCGACCAGACCGGCAAAGTCTGTAAATGACAGACAGTTCTGAGAGTTGGAGGGTCTGTCTTCATTCACTTTACTTTTTGGTGGGGAGGGGGGATGGCCGACCCAGATTAAAGAAAAGTTTTGGAACACAGATTCCCTCTCCGGTATTAATTATGCTTCCTTTTTGGAGTTTTTAAGGTGTTCATGACAAGCTACAGCTATTCTTGATGTGGTAGCAGCCAAACTGGGTATTATTTCCTTCTGGAAAGCCTTTCCATCAGCCTGGAGCTTATTTGGCCCCCAGGACCCAGCCATAGCTCTTCCAGGAGGCTGGATTTGGGGCTGGCTGGCCCTAGCCAAAAGGAATGGGGTAGGGGGAAAGCCGGTAGGATTAGCATGCCTTTTCCAGTCACTCTTGAACTGCGTAAAGTCAGGCTGTTCTGTCTCCAACATAAACGAGACAGGATTTTATAACCACCTGAAAGGAAACTTCATGTGAAGAAACAGGAAAACATTGAAATTCATAATATACAGACTGGAAAATAAATTTGTTATTGTTCTCTCATTCCTTCCAGATACAAAGTCTGGCTCTTGCAAATATCAAAAAGTCCCGGGATTTGGCTCTGCACTTTATAAGGTCAGAGCTGTCTTGAGTGTTGGAGAACCTGGCTCACATAGGCCATTAGATGAAATGAAAACTTGTCCACTCAGGATTGGATCCAGGACTATATGCAGGAAGTGGGTTTGCATCTTCCAGTGCTTCAGGCTCAATTTCGTCTGGATGCCACTTTAACTCTGGGTCCTCTACATACCTACTGTTGTTTCTCGGGAGCCACGTGACAGGGATGTGAATGAGTTTGTAATCTCCTGAGCACTAATTCCGAGAAGGCGGGGACTATAGAGCCATGGTGTAGGGTGGCGTAACAAGCCTCAGACGTCAACCAGGTCAACCAGGTCCCCAAGTTCATAGCCATGCTTAGAAACATCCAAGATCACCTCCTCCGGGATGCCTCCCCTGACTTTCCTGTCCCTCCCTCAGCCTGACTCTCAGCACCCATTGGGTTTTTCTAGTATTCTCATCAAAAGGAACCTCCATTCCTGGCCCATGCTGCAAAGTAGCCAGCTCAGGTGGCCAGCAGTGGGGCCACAGCTCTGTAGCTCTTGCCCAGTATCTATGCTCAAACAGTAGTTGTCAGATAAATGCTATAAAACTGAACAACACTAGTAACCTACTAGACCCCTGCGTCTGTATACCTTTGCATTGTGCTACATGCATTCACTCGGCTAAGTGACGATTCCATGACTCGTGCACCCTGCCCTGTGTTGTGGTGCACATCTGTAACCCAGCATCTGGGAGGTAGAGGCAGGAGAATCAAGAATTCAGAGCCAACTTTGGCTGTATAGCCGGTTTGAGGCTAGCCTGGGCTGTAATTGAGAACCTGTCTTAAAAAGAAAAAGCTGGCTATAGTGGCCTGTGACTTGTAATCCCAACACTCAGTGAGTTGAGGTACAACTGCCACAAATTTGAGGACATCCTGGGTCATATTGTGAGTTGCAGGTAAGTCTGGGCTACAGAGTAAGATCTTGTTTAAAAAATAAAATGGCACCCCAAGCCACAAAACAAACAGAATAAAGAAGAGAAAAAAATGAATGAAACTCTGTACCTATTAAACACTCTCATGGTCCTTTCTGTTTCCAAGTCTAAAAACTTTGGGCACATGATGTAAGCTGAATTCTACATGGTTTTGTGTGAGTCACTTATTTCACAGCGTGATGTCCTCGAGGTTCATCCTGTTGTTTTACCTTTTCTTCATTCTATCATCAATCAATCAATCTATCTATCTATCTATCTGTCATCTATCTAATTATCTATCAGTCTATCTATCATCCATCTATCTATCTATCATCTATTTGGGCATGCGTTATGGTGCATGTGCGGAGGTCAAAAGATAACTTTGAATACTTGTTTTCCTCCTTCTGCTTTGTGGGTCCTGGCCACCAAGTCATCAAGTTTGATGATGACAAGCTCCCTTGCCTGCTGAGCCATTTCAGCGGCCTTTTTTTGCTATGTTTAATTTATTTTAAGATAGGATCTCACTATATTTCTCAGGTTAGCTTTCAAATCCTGGGCTCCAGTATTGTATCATGCCCCACTTAGTTTAAGACTGAATAGTATTTGTGTGTGTGTGTGTGTGTGTGTGTGTGTGTGTGTGTGTGTGTGTGGTGTGTGGTGTGTGTGAGTGTGTGTGTGTGTGTAGTGTGTGTGCGTGTGCTTGCATTGTATCAACCTCTTGGTCAGTGTACAAAATGCTGCTGTGAACATGAGTGTACACGGGTCTGTCTGGTCCAGGACTCAGTTCTCTAAGGAATATGTTCTGGGCCTGCTAGAACACCAGTTTTACATTCCCATCTGCAACATCCAAGAACTGTGATCTCTTCACATCCTCCTGTGATCTCTTCACATCCTCCTATACTTGCTGCTTTCTGTTCTGTGATATTTTGTTTTTCGAGACAGGGTTTCTCTGTGGCTTTGGAGCCTGTCCTGGAACTAGCTCTTGTATACCAGGCTTGTCTCAAACTCATAGAAATCCGCCTGCCTCTGCCTCCCGAGTACTGGGATAAAAGGTGTGTGCCACCACTACCCAGCTCTTTTTTGTGATTTTTTTAAATATTAAAAACATTGTCTTATGTGTATGCATGTTTGCTTGCTCTGGTGGAAGTGAGAGACCTGTTTCAGTATGTAAGGTAAAGAGTGACGGAGGAGGTAACAGATGCCAGTCTCTGGTCTCCATATGAATACACACACATGTGCAAATGCACTTACACACATGCACCCCACATGCCAACACACACACATGCACATGTGCACGCGCACACACACACACGTGCATCATGTACAAATAGCCATCTTAATGGGTGTGAATGACATAGACTTTGAAGTTTTAAAGTATACTGGTGACCACAGTTTCACCAGACAAAAGCTCAGCCACAGCAAAGAACCAAATTACCCACAGGCAGAGCTGTTTACTGGCTTGTGGGTGGCCATGTTGGCTGAGCCATGGTGGCATGGCATTTCCTGCTGTTTCCCACTGCCTTTCTTCTTCTGGGGGTTGCATGGGTTTCTGTCTCCCCCCCCCCCCCCCCCGACCCCATGGTAGTTCTCACAAGCTACTTGCGGACCTTGGCTTCTTGGGCCACTCAGCCCTGGGTCCTCACATGTGTGGACTGAAGCTCCAAGTTCTGGTTAAGTGACTTCCTGCGAAGTCAGAGCAGGTCACTTTTTAGCTAAGTGGCTAAAGACACAGTGACTCTTGGCTCTGTGGTCATGTCTGAATAATGATTAACTCAGGCAGATTCCATGAAGAATGACGAAAGACCAAGACAACTGGTTGATGCCACAGCTGTGGGTCTTTGGCGTTTTGTTCCTAAGTAGCAAACTCTTGTATTCAAGCATATGACCTAACTCACTATTCCAATATGCGGAGCAAGCATAAGAGGCTGGCTCTTGTGGAATGCTTAGGGGTCTGGAAGCCCCCTTGGGCTCTGCTGAGTGTGCCTTATCCATTTGCAAACACATGGTTAAGTCGCCATCTGAATGCCCGGGCTTCCTAGACATGAGCTTCCCCTGGCACTCACTCTCAGTTCCTTACTTCCCACAGGATACTCACGGTTGCCGTCTTGGCACTCTGGCTTCCACACCCTGGGAATGCACAGGTAAGGTTTCAAGTTGTCTAGAAGCATGTCACAAAGCTAGGGTGAGGGAGTCCAGCCAGATGTTTTAAAGTCCCATGATTAGAGGATCAGGAGGCGCTCTGCCATAAACTCACCTGATCACAGCCCAGGCACTGGGAGAATGAGGTTGGTCCAGGGTGATGTAGGCTTCAAGTCGCAAAGCTGGAATTGGATCTCACCATCCTGGCTCCAAGGCTGTCTGAATCAGATCTGGCTGTCTCATGTGTGCCCCTCAGGGAGATTCCTTTAGCTTAAATGCTAGTCCAGTGTGTGTGTGTGGTTTGTTGTTCTTGTTGATGTTTGTTTTTGTCAGGGTGTCCCGGAGATGCCACAAAGGCCCCCCAGGAGTAGGACAGTGTGTGTCTCTACCCATACAATGCCTAGTGAAGAAGGGAGGGAGGCAGTGGAGGTTACCCAAACATCCCAATGTACAGTGTGTGGGCTTGGGTGATTCAGCTCCCTGGAGTGGGGTCTACCCCTTCTCCTGCGAGGAGTGTGAAAGGGATGATAAGGTGAGGCTCAAGGTGAGGGTCTGCGAGAAGCTTCAGTATCTCATTTCTAAAGCTACAGGGACCTGGTGTATCAGTCCTAAGCAATGTGGGGGAGTTTCCTAGATCAGCGGTTCTCAACCTGTGGGTCACAACCCGTTTTGGTAGGGGTTGTCAAAAGACCTTTTCACAGGGGTTACCCAAGACCACAGGAAAATACACATTTATAGTATGATTCATAACAGTAGCAAAACTACAGTTATGAAGTGGCAGCAAAAATAATTTTATGGTTTGGGGGGTCACCACAACAAGAACTGTATTAAAGGGTCACAGTGTTAGGAAGGCTGAGAACCACGGCTCTAGATGGCTCAGAGTGGTCCTTGTGTGGAGAAAAAAATAAAGACAATCCCATCTCTGAGCAAGACTGAGGTGCTGCAGTGAGGGACAGAGCACCTGCCCAGCATGCCCAAGATTTGATGCCTAGCACTGAAAAAATAAGTTGGGGTGAGGAGAGGGGAAGAGTTATGAAGTGCATTCAAAGGTCATTAGACATACTCAGGCCACTGGAGATAGGAGGGTCTTGAGAAGAATAGCATAGAATTTTAGATCTTAGAGTGACCTCGGAGGTTTCTAATCTAGCCCCGAGGGTTACAAGTAAGGACATCTAGGCCCGAAGAAGACAGTGGTCACAAGATCGTGTTAATTAGTCTAGGCATACAGAGTAACATGTTTCCTCTTTGTAACCACTTAAAAGCAAATAGCAGTACCCTGTTTTTAGATAGAGAAACTGAGGCAGAGGGAAGGGATACAGAGAATAAGGACCCCAGTGAGAATTAGAAACCAACTAAACCGGTAGCTTGAGCCCATTCTACCCTGGCACTGAATTGGAGAGCAGGGCTGGAGCTTGGTCTCCTGGGTCTTGTGGTACAGACTCCAGGCTCTTCTGGGTCCTTTGCCTCAGGTTCTAAAGCCTGGAACCCTCAGATGTAGCATAGGCCAAGGCCAGCATCCCTACAAATCACCCAGAGCCCAGGGAAGCCTAGCCTTGAGGCTGGAAGCATGCCTAGTGACAGGGTACCATGATCCTAGGCCCTGGACTCATTTCTATACAGACTCCAGGCACCTGCAAGGGACCCTCAAATTGTTTCCAGTTCAGCTTTTTGAAAGTTCATAGTCAAGGCTGGAAAGACGGCTCAGCCCACAACCAAAAATACTCGTTCACAGCACTTGGGAAGCAGAGGCAGGAAGACCATGAGTTCAAGGCCTGCTTGGGCTACACAATGAAATTTTTGTCTTGAAAATAAAACAAAAGTAAGCTAAAAAATTGTATGTACAGTTATAGCTCAGGTTACATGTAAAATCACAACTCTCTTGCAATTGACAAAATGTGTCCTTTGTGTTGCTGCCTGCTGAAATTGAACTAAAGGAATGTCCCAATCATCTTTGCTTAGAAAACGGGCCGTATCCGCCATGGAGCTCTTGTTTTATGAATACGACTGAGACTCCTGGAGAATTTCATAGGGGGCAAAGCGTGTATTTGGGGTTCTGTGAAGGGCAGGTGGACAGCACCGGCCGAGTTGCCTTCCCTGGAAGTAGGGCTGTTGCAGCGTGGCTGCATGTGTGGCATTACTGCTCCTCGTCACTGGGGCGTGGCAAAGCCTACAAGTGCTGACTGCGGGGCTCATGAGGCACCGGTATAGGGGTTTAAAGACGAAAACAACACTAAGTGTGCAATGACTGTAAGAAACCATTTCCAAATAGAGACCTACTCCATGCGTGGGTGTCACCCGTGTCCTTCCCCTTTGCTCCACTTCCCGCAAGCTCTGTGAAGTTTTGACCGTGACGAAGAATGCAAATCGAGTGACCTGGCCTGTTTCTTCTCTCTCCTCCACAGCAGCAGTGCACAAACGGCTTTGACCTGGACCGACAGACAGGGCGGTGTTTAGGTATGTGGTACTGACAGTCCCTTGTTCAGTGGGGACATTTGGTGAGGGCCCAGTTGCCACGGTGTTTCTGCCACTGTTGTTGCTCAGTGTTGTGAAATCTTTATTGGCCTTCTCCATGGAAGGACACAGAGATGGAGTGGCTGAGTCAGTGACATCCTTGTTGCTTATGTTCTTTGTGCGAGGCACCACCATTCAAGGGTCAAAGAACTGATATCTATCTTCGACAAGCATTTCTGTCGGATCTGTTCCCCAGTGCTGCCTCCACACGGTTCCATAAGCATAGTAACATAAATGGTGCCCATTTCAGATCCCAGAGCCCTCTGTATCAGAGGCCCAACATCTGTCCACCATGCTGATATCAAAGTATTGGCTGGGCTGTGTTTTTCTGGGCTTCAAGAAGAGAGAGAGAGAGAGAGCATCTTTTTGCTTGTGGGAGAGGTTGGTGGGATCCACCCTCCTGAAGTTGTAGGTTTCAGGTCCTCCATCCTTGCTGGTTGTCTGGTGAGGCCCTTCCCAGACTCTAGAAACTACATTCACTCCTTGGTTGGTAGCCTGTTCCCCCACCATCAGCAGTCACGTGCCTTTTATACGTATGGGTCCCTGAAGCATCTCTGACCAAGTCTCCTGCCTCTTCTACTTTTAACCGGTCACACACTCACACCGGGTGTCCTGCGTGTAACCTAGGATGAAGGCTTCATCTCAAAGCCAGTTGATCAGTAGCAACCTGAATTGACTCAGCCCTGTGACCTAATGGATTCCCAGGTCCCAGGAATGAGGAAGTACTTTGAAGAAGGGTGTTCTCTCACATGCCATCTAGTGGAGAGAAACTTAGGCACAACGAATGTTGTGACAGCCTGGTGGAGTATCATCATTGTTGAGTGGAGGCAATAGCAATGGGCCCTGAAAAAGCAGAGACAAGAGGGATGCCTTATGCTTGGACTCAGCGAGTTGTGGTCAAGGACCAGTTTCCATTGGGTATTGAAGGGTAAATAGGACCCATGAGATCTCAATCCACAGTGGAATGAACAGCACAGGCAAAGACCAGGCATGTAAAGGAAGCTCAGGCGTGACATGTTGGGGATGGATCACAGAGCATGTGGAGAGGATAAGGCGGGCTCCCAACACTGGGGGAATAGTCAGCTCTTTCATTAGATTTGATTTAGGTCAATCATTTGTCTTTCCTGAGTTGCAGCGACTGAGAATAAGAGAGGACATAGATGGCGTGGAGGAATGAATTAAACCTTGAGAGACCCAGGCTTATCCTTGGATATACAGTAGAAGGCACTTTGCTTGAAGGACAAAGAGGGCAGTGGCCTTCTCTTCCAGGCCATCACTTTAACTAGAGAACAGACCATTGCATTCTGAACTACAGCATTCCTAAGCTAGAAGTTGGCATGAATTTCTCAGATGACATGGTGGGCGAGCTGCCCAGATGCAAGCATCTCCCTGGTCTCCAGTACCACACAGAGCAGGCTCCAGAGCAGGGCCCAGCACCCAAAGCCAGGTCTGCTGCCTACTGGAGCCAGAGTTGGGGCCTCCCTTGACTCCACCCAAACAAGCCTGGTTTTTCTAGACAGACCACCACTCTCGTTCCAGCATGAGCTGATCTCTAGCAGAGCTAGATGTGGTCCTGCTTGCTGGCACTGTTTGAGCCGACTTGAAAGCAATGTTCTGCTTTCTCAGCAAGTACTAGGTCTGAGCCAAGCCTTGTCTTTCTGGGCGTAAAAGGCTCTTTCTCTCTTGCCCAGCTATTACTTTGAATAGAAATGGGAATAATTCTTAGGCCTGCTTTCATGTTTTCAGAGTACCTGGCATGCTTTTATATGCACAAACACTCGTCTGCTTATTTTTACTGTTGCTTTCTTTATGTAAATCAGGGGTGTTTTTATTTACTATATTCCTATATGTTTCCTTAAAAAAAAAGATTTATTTTAAGCATGAGTGAAAGCTATCTGCATACACCTTTATGCCAGAAGAGGGCATCAGATTCCACTAGGGATGGTTGTGAGCCATTCTGTGGTTGCTGGGAATTGAAATCATGACCTCCGGAAGATCAGCCAGAGCTCTTAGCCACTGAGCCATCACTCCAGCCCATATATTCTTGTATATTAAAGAGCACATTATCTGTGTTTCAAATGTGTTCTTTAAAGAAAAATATGAAGTCAATAACAGTCTAGGTTTCTATGGGTGGGGGGAGAGTTTAAAGAGATAACCTTTGATAACACGGTCACTTTGGGTCAATTTAGCTGATGCTGGAGAGCATCAGATTGCAGTGAGTCAGGTGAAGTGTTAGATGGTCAGTCTGCTCAGTCTGCTCTGCTTCAATTTGCACATGCTCAGCATGGTGGAGGGGCCACTGACTCTTGTCCTTCCTGTGGCCTTTGCAGATATTGATGAATGCCGGACCATCCCCGAGGCTTGCCGTGGGGACATGATGTGTGTCAACCAGAATGGAGGGTATTTGTGCATCCCTCGAACCAACCCAGTGTATCGGGGGCCCTACTCAAATCCCTACTCTACACCCTACTCAGGTCCATACCCAGCAGCTGCACCACCAGTACCAGCTTCCAACTACCCCACCATTTCAAGGCCTCTTGTCTGTCGTTTTGGGTACCAGATGGATGAAGGCAACCAGTGTGTAGGTGAGTAGTTCAGTGCCTTCTCCCACATGGTACAATTTCTCAAGAGCACTGTCAGAATCTAATTTGTCTTCCCAAATGGAGCTAGCTGCCATGAAACGTGCCCATCAGACAATGGTCTGCTCTCCACAGATGGCATAATGTTCTCTTACAGATATATTTCTGGGTCCTCTTCTAACTCTGGAATTGAGTTTTGCCCTTTACTTAATAGTTCTCTAGAAAGCCAATTTAATCTTTCTTTCTATTAATTGATCCATCCATCTATCCATCATCCATCCATCCAACCATCCATCATCCACCCACCCACCCACCCATCCATCCACCCACCCACCCACCCATCCATCCATCCATCCATCCATCCATCCATCCATCCATCCATCCATCCATCCATCCCTTTCTTTGGTCTCCTTGATGATCAACCTCATGTTTTCTCAACTAAATAACCAATGTATCTTGGCAGACTCAGGTCTTCCTTTTATGTATTGCTGCAGAGAAGCCTCGAGGGCCAACATAAACTGATCTGGAAAAGAAAATAGATTTCTTAGGTGAGAGCCAGTATTCTTATGGCTAAAGGAGTCTTGCTGATGGGGACTCTGGGGGAAAAGTAGACCCCATGTGCCTTGAGCACTAAAGGAACTGGCAGCAACCTAGACAGCTTCAGGTTCCATTGGCCAGTGCTGCCCTGGAGGACAATTGCCTGGGGTCCTGCCCAGTCCTTTGGCAGTAGTTGGACTAAATCCTTGTAATTGTCTCCAGCTTTGGGAGAGTTACTGTGAAGAGAGATTGACGGCGAAGGCTCAAACTTTTTTGCCTGTGCACCCCCTCTGCCAAATCCTTTTTGGGCTTGGATCTCCATTACAGGCATATTTATACATGACACATGCATCCTGTTATACTCATGTGGGTTGAGGAATATAAAGCACTCATAAGAAATAGGAAATTTAAAAGAATGCAATAAAAATAAATATGAATTGAAATTCTAATATTTCCTTTCCATGGCCTTAAAAGTGTGGGAGACTATCGTCTACTTAATAAGATTTTGTGGGTTTCAGAGCCCTGACGTATTGGTCTGGAACCAACAGCTAGAGAGATGGTGCTAATTCTAATATATAAATATGTTCATGCAAAAGAGTGCACATTTACATTTAAATATGTGCTAACAGTGTGTAAATACATGTCCTTCAATACTATGGGGAAAGTTGGATATTTCTGAGCTCAGTTTGCATTATTACTGCTCTAAAGGACCTGGTGTGTATGTCAGGGCATGTGTATGATTGAGATTTACCTTAACTGGGAACATGCCTAGGGAAGAAAACCTGGAACCCAGTCAAGTCACATGTTTCACGGCTTTGGGGGAGAAGACAGAATCATGCTTCCTTATGACACATAGCAGAACAATAGGCAGTTGTAACTGGAAAGGACTTTTTGGATGTTCTTTAGCTACAACCTCTTACTTTTTAGAAAGGTGAATATGGACTCCAGCAAGTGAGGTCACTGCACAGTTAGGATATGAGCCCAGTTGACTGCTCCTACCTAGTAGAAAAGAAATGGCCCTAAGAAGATGTGTATGTGTGTGTGTGTGTGTAAATATGGAGATACACACACACACACACACACAGAGAGAGAGAGAGAGAGAGAGAGAGAGAGAGAGAGAGAGAGAGAGAGAGAGAGAGAGAGAGAGATGTAGTGTGGAAGGAGGTGTGATAACAGTTTGGAGAAATACAGGTTTTTGAAAAGGTCCGTATCTGGTCCTGGTGTGAACAGGTTTTGGGCCATCTCACTAACCTCTTCTGCAGAACAGCTGGGCACTCACTGCTTTAGGGCTTCCTGGGTGCCCCCCTTCCTATCACATACCTCCTTCCAGGGACTCGAGGCTCTTGGCACTGAGGACATGGCTGGGAAGCCTATTCATCTTGTGATTCTTCTGACGTCATACCGTTTGTGGTTCTGAACCTGTTACATAGACATGTGGAGCCTTCAATAACGGCCCCTTTGTAAGCCCAGTACAATCTGGGAAGCCCAGCAAGGATTGGCACTAGGCCCATCCATTTCCAAAGTGTGCAGCATTATGTATTCGTAAGTCCTGAGTTCTGACTTCCCTTCCCTCCACCCCACCGTTTCCTGACTTACCAAGGCCTGGGCCCCTATGGGCATTGTGAGAGGTGGTGGCAGGGGGCCAGAGCAGGGGAAGGGCTGGGAATGGCAGCGCTCTAACTGATGCTCCAGGGAACTGGACCAGGAAGCAAGGGGCGGGGAGCAAGGCAGCAGGGAAGAGGTGGTCGTGTGTACAGGGAAGAAGGCATTCAAAGGAGAGAACGGGCATTCCTGGAGCCAGGGACTTCTCAAGGAAGTGATGAGAGAGACCTGGAGACAGTCCTGAAGCTTTGGTGGCTCACGGGGAGAAGAGTGCATCTTCTCCGCATCACAACAAACCTAACGGCATCACTGGCCGCAGCCACGGTCCTGACACCAAGCACTGGTTCAGTGTTTGTGTCTCAGAAGCGTGGGTCCTCAGCTTGCTACAGGTAGAACTGGTATTTATGTGGTTCCTGCAAGGGAGTCAAAGCACAGAGAAGTTAGAAGTCTTGTCTGTGGCCACACTGTGTGTCAGGCTGAGTCCCAGTTTGAACTGTTCAGGCTCTGGATGAGGAACCTGCTGCTTGGGCTGTAAAGGTTTATTGGGAGATCTTAGAGAGTCAGTGCAGAAGTCAGGGTTAGCAGCAAAGTCCTTGCTCACTTCCTTTTCAAATGAAATTTCTTCCCTGTGAAAGTTTGAGCTGGACAAGAGTTGAGGAAACACAATGGATGATTTTCTACTTGTCACCCAAGGTTAGTTTTATGGGCACAGGCGCCATTTCTTCTTTAGCTTCTACTTAGTTCTGTGATTTGAAGCAAATACCAGATGCCAAGTCAGTTTCATATTACAAATTCTCTAAAAAATAGGTAAAGATTCTTTATAAGAAGAAAACAAAGCAAAACCACAACACAAATCCAAAATCCCCCCTTAAAAACTTACATTACCAAACCTTTAAATGTCAGTAAGAATCCATTTTTACCATGAGATATCTAGATGGTGCTTAGATTGGTTATGTCATAAATGTCCTTTTCCTAGGACTGGGAGGTATATTAGTGAGCAAAATGGTTGCCTTACAGGCATGAGGACCTGAGTTTGAATCCTCAGCACCTATATAGAAGAGGCAGGCATGACTGCACATGCCTCTACCTCCGGCAACAGGGAAGTGGAGTTGGGCAGACCCCTGGGGCTTTGGGGCCAGCCAGTCCAGCCTAATCAGCAAGTTTCAAGTTCAGTGAGAGACCATGTCTCAAAAAAAAATATGAGGATCAGAAAGATTGACGAGCAGGTAAGGGCAATTGCTACTCAAATTGACTCCTGGGATCCATAATACTCCATCTACATGCCTGGTAAGGAGAGAACAGATGCCATCAAATTGTCTTCTGACCTCCACCAGGCATTGCGGCACAAGCATGTGTGTGTACATGAACATGAAATAAAACATAATAAAACAGGAAGACTTTATGTTTAACTTTACATGAATACCCCCACACATGTACCTGCACACACACACACACACACACACACACACACACACACACGCATGCACCCACACACGTGCATCTTCCCAGCCTCTGAACCCTGTTGCTTTCATGGAGTCTGATTTGGACAGCCTCCCTAATTGCCTCAGTTGCTAGCTCCGTCTCTTTTCCTTGCCACTTCCTTGTGGATACAAAGGTGTTTACCTGGAGAGGCTGCACATAGCCATTCCTTCTTCCCCATTGGTTTTCTGGAAGCAGGAAATAGGTCCAGAGACTTGGCCCAATTCTAGTAGTGTTTGGGATAAACCTCTTCATCAGTGATGCCTTTGGTCTTTGGCCCCTTCCATTCATTTCCTGGTTTCCTTTCATGAAGTCTGAGAGTCACCTTGAGCGAGCTAATGACTGTCTCTGTCCCCTGGAACCCCGCTTTGCAGCATTTCTGACTTACTTTCAAAGAAGCCGTCATCGTCATACCCCTGTTAGTCCGTGTCCTCTTTCTGCAGGCTGACAGAGCCCTGGGCCCCCAGCGCCTCTGAGCTTCCTTCTTGAGCTCTCTGTTTTGGGTCCCACTTCAGTGGTGACTAAACTCTGTTTGTCCTGGAACAATGTGGCCTCAGGTTTGAGTGTCTGTGTCACTGACTAGAAGTCTAGGTCACTTGGGCCATTTTTGTAGACAGGGACATAGTGACCCAAGAATTACAGTCCCCAAGCCAAGAATGCTTTGCCTTGAGAAAAATGACAGCTTGGCTTGAGGGTGACTAGCTCCACAAGGCTGCTGGAACTCACGGCTGGTTGCAATGCATCACCCAGATCTTCCACCCTTGGAAGATATAGTAGCCAGATTCTCTAGATGGGGGCTGAGGGCAGTCAGACATAGCTAACTGGCAAGGAAGAAAGGCTGTTGGAGCGGAGGTCACTGACCTGGACCCAGGCATAGTGTGGATCAAACAATATACAAAGAATTCTGAGCCAGCTAGGAGCCATCTGGGAAAAGCAGGGGCTGGGTGTGTTTAACTAACAGCAAGGAGTGTGTGTGTGTGGGTTCAATGATGGGATTCCTAGATTCAGACTGTCATTCTGGAGCCTTCTCCTCATAACATATTACTTCTGAGAACCAATCCCAGAATGTGGCTGCCACCGGTCTCTGTCTGAATGTTTATTCCTTATGGCCTTCAACATGTCATCTCCCTGGGTGACATTCTACATGAGCCCAGCTTTGCTAACCAACTTGGCTCAGTAGCAAGTTGGGGACTCCATCAATAACAGAGATTCATGATGTGTTCTGAGCCCAGAAACCTGTTTCTCCGGAGCTGTGCTACTCCAGGGACTCCAGGGATCCTCTGGCCATTCCTAAGGCTGCAAGCAGTGTTTTTTTCCCTAGTTGGTCTGGCATTTCATTGTTGTTAGTGATCAGGGCACCCAAGCAGGCAGAGGGCAGCAAATAATGGATACTTCTGGAAGATGAGTGGAATTGGACTAAGACACTTGAGTTATTTTTCCTGACAGTTAGCCAGTATTTAGTCAACTAGTTTAGTTCCCAGAGGGTCTCATTCATGCCAGGCTCTCTGGTTGAGGCACAAAGGGGAACAGTCAGGGGTCTGTGGTCAAAGGAGGGAGATCAGATACCATACAAGCAGCTGAAAGACAAGGGGCCTGCGAGTTGCAAATGCAGCACAAAAAAGCAGGGCCAGGAAGTCTCTGGGAATGGAGGGGCTGAAGGGCTGAAGTCAGCCAGGCCCTGAGTTTCTTTTTGGTTGGCTGTTTCCTACTGTTGAGGCCTGGAGTTCTCTGTCTTTGTCTATAATCTGTAAAATGGTTATGGCCACGGCTGCTTGCATGAAAACGTCTTGCCTAGTGTCTGCACAGAGTGTCACACACTAAATATTAACTGGGAATGATTCATGGAGGAGGCTTCTAGGGTCTTAAAGTGACAACTTGGGCAAAGAGTCAGAGCCCGAAATGTACTGAAGGCCTAATTCCTAGAAACCTTTAAAAAATGACCCAAAGCTGAGCTTGACCACACCCACTTTGCAGGCCTTCAAGCTTCAAGGAGACTTTACTCAGAATCCTCTTCAGGGTGCCAGAAAAGCTTGATTGTTTAAGTTATGGTACAAAGCCATGGGAAGTCAGCCCAATGTGGCATTTGTTCCCAGCCCCAAGACAAGGCCAAGAGCACGTAGAAACCTCAGTCACAGTGTGGAAGGTCTGTGGTTAGCACAAATGAGGGAGGGCCCGGAGGCCTTCCTTCGCTGCTTTTCTTCTTTCTGTGTTTTCTCGCCAGACGCGCTGCTTGGGCTTGAAACCCAAGCCTCAGGCTCAGAAAGTATGAAGACTGGAGAATTCTTTAGCTCTGAGGGACTTAGGACCAACGAGGCTTGGGGGAGGAAATGGTATCCCCACAGAAGCAGGGGCTCTGCAGTTGCTTTGGTCATAAGCCCTTGAACTGCCCCAGCAAGCTTATATAGTGACGGCCCTCACCCAGGGTTCTGCATCTGCTTCAGTCTTTTCCTAGCATAGGCTGGGGGGCTGGGTAACTCACCCACCTTCTCAAAACCTCCATTTTTTCCTAGCTGTAAATGGGCACAACACTACCAGCGTCCTAGGATTATTTTGAGAATTATATTGGATAATGCATGAGGATGATCTGATCTGGAGGCTGGCTTGGGCAGGGGCTTCACAAGCTATCATGATTTCAAACCTCACCATTTCCGTAGATATCTCCTACTCTGGCTATTGTGTCTCCTCTGCCTCACAATCCCTAGTTGTTTCTGCTATTGTGCATTCTTTTCCCTGGAAAGTGGCTTGAATACTGCATGCTTTCGGAGGCTGAGGGTTGAGTTACTGTTTCATCTGCAGCGGTTGGAGTTAGCTTGGCCTTCCACCAAGAGGAGCAATGTTGTTAATCTAGGACCACACCTGAAGTTCTTGTTCACCCACCTGTTCAGGAAAGACAGAAATATGTTTGAAATTGCAATCACCAGCTGGGTGGTGGTACATGTCTTTAATCCCAGCACGCGGGAGGCAGAGGCAGGTGGATCTCTGTGAGTTCCAGGCCAGCCTGGTCTACAGAGCTAGTTTCAGGACAGGCTGCAAAGCTACAGAGAAACCCTGTCTCAAATAAATAAATAATAAAATTGCAAACACCAACTTTCCCAACTGTATTAAAACGTATTACTTTATTAAAAACCCAGATTATATTAAAACCTACACTGAGGCAGCATGCTACACCGATAAAGGAACAGCAAAGATAGATGTGTAAGAGCTGGGTTTCAGCTGTAGATTTACTACTTACTGGCTGAGGGCATTAGGAAAGTCAGTTGGCCTCTTTAAGTGCTGTTAGCCATAAAAAGGGCTAGTATTATATTAGGTCTCTTAATCTGGGGTTAGTACACTTATATTAAGGCCTCTAGTTTTATAGCCCCTGGCTAATGTATAATTGAAAGCTAGCATTGCCATCTAGTATGTTGGTAATTTGCCATGGGACTTTTCGTTGGACCCCTGACTGTATCAAGGTAGGTGTTCACAGATCACAGCACAGCTGGGGCAGTTGGTTTGAACTGCCTTTGAAATCTAATTCATGCTTGTCACTACTCCAGAACCTAGTGAAAGACATTACATCTGCTGCCCACCTTTGCTGTTTAGTGCATGAATAAGGACGGATTATATACATGGCTGGGGAGACAGCTTGGTCAGCTGTGCGTGAGAATTCCAGTTTGATCCCAGCACCCAAGGGATGGCACGTGGTAGACTTTGCTCCTATCCCCGGCACAGGAGAGACAGAAGGGTCTCTGTAACTTACTGAGAAGCCGGTCTAGCTGAATTGGCGGGTTCCAGGCTCAGCATCTCAAAAGGGAGATGACTGAGAAAGCCATCAGACATTGGCCTCTGGCTTCCAGAGGCCTGATCACATATATACACACATGCAGATACATATGCAAGCACACACTAACTAAATCAATATTAAAAAGTGTATGTAGAGCTCTATCACACATTTGTCTTTTAAAATGCTCTGATCACTGTCGTTCAGTATAGAGGCTTCCTTTGTAATCCTTTCGATCTTGTTTTATGTGGTTTAAAAGCGTTGTTTTGAGAAGGGGAGGCCATCCATGTAAGACAGGTTTGTGGTACACACGTGCACAGCTCTCTGAGCTGTGTGGTTTGTCAGGTCCCCTCGAGCTCCTACCATTTGGAATGTCCTACCATTCCAAATCTGCGCAAGGGTGTGTGTGTGCACACACTTGCACACATATACTTGTACTCTGGATTTTCTCACCTGGGTTGTTCGGATGATGCAACTCTGGTCTACTTATGTGTTTCAAACAGTGACACCTTCTGCTGGGTGATACTAACTCTGAAGTCATCAGAGATGTGTCCCTTCCCTCTGTAGCCATAGCTCTGGTAGTCACCACTGATCACTTGGTGGAGGCACGGTGCACTGACTGGCCTCTGTGAGCTGGGTAAACTCCGCTTTTGGGACGTGACTAGCCTCTGGTGTCTTTGTGCAGTAGGTCACTTCCTTAGTGCTCAGCATGGCAGTTTTCTTAATGACCTACATGCTTTCCTTGGCTCTCATCGTAGGTTCTTTGGTTTGGTCATGTTTCTTTTAATTGTGTTTCATTCTCAAATTAGCCATCTCTCTCTCCCTCCTCTCTCTCTCTCTCTCTCTCTCTCTCTCTCTCTCTCTCTCTCTCTCTCTCTGTGTGTGTGAAAAGAAAGTGATTTTGCAAGAGGAGGGATGAAGTATGGGCACTACAGTTGAACAGACCCATCTTGACTCTGCTATAATGGTTCTGACCAAAGTGCTATGCTACCGGGTCTCAAGAGAGTACTGGCTGGGTGCCCATCGGACAAAATCACCTGCCAGGGCCAGAGGAAGCACTAAGTATATAGTTTTGAGATTAGTGGGAGGGGCACGGTAGAGATGACACCATGTGGTCTTGACTAGTCTCAAGCCTCAGGGTTCAAGTAGTTTTTCTAGCTCAGTCTCAGAGGTGGCCAGGGCCTACTGGGCCTTCCAACATTCGAAAGTGGGAGATGGTGATTACACCTTCCTATTCATTGTCAAGGCCAGATAGATGTCTTTTCAAACATTCTCTCCCTGAGAGTAGATTGGTTATATCATTGGTGAACCATAGAAACCATGTTGCTTGGGGAGGTTTGGCATGGAGCAATAGTTTCTGTGCGGCTCTCCCATACCATGGGCAGCATCTTCAGGGCATCTCCGACTCTTGTTTGCACTTGCTGTGATGCAAGAAACTGCGACCTGGGAGCTGTTTGTGCAATGGAACAAATGAAGTAAGAAGTGAAAACACCATAGGAATGCAGGTCATTTGTTTCATGTGCAAGGCCAGAAAAATTAGAATCATGTCTGTATTGCCAACAACAGCTTCATGAAGGTGTCTGCAGAGAGCCCCACGTTGTAATTCCTGCTTCTAGAAAAAGAAAAGAGGTTCTTAATTTCTTGAAGGGCCTGGATTGAGTTGCTTGTTATGCCAGTAAACAATGAGAGACTGTGTGATGCCACAGAGTGAGCCTGGACTCTAGATTCACCCAACCTTGGTTTTATACCTCACTACCGCCCAGTGGCCTAGCTCCTGATTTAAACACTTGCGGATAGGATCTTGCATGCAAGATGGGATACCATTGCTTATCTGTGAGCTGCTTGGAAGTTTAGCAGAGAAGATGCCGTGTGTCCAACGGTCTGGTCTGCACCCCCAAATGATGTGCCGCCTCTGTTACCTGCTTCAGAACCCGTGGTTCTGCACACTGCAGGAACAACACCTGCTTTGTGGCTTAGCAATGGATGGCCAGTCACACATGCTTGGTCGCTTCTTAGCACAGGCTGAGAGGCTCGGGAGAGAGTAGCAAAGGGAAGGGAAAGGGAGGTGGGCCTCCCTTCAGCTCATGATTACATACATACACCGTTGTGTATTGCTCAACGTGGGGGTGTGTTCTGAGAAGTACGCTATTAGTGCTTTTGCCATCGTGTGACTGTCATAGCATCCACTCACTCCAGCATCAGCAGGTGACACGATCACATTGGACTTCATATGCACGCACTAAGCAAGCGGGCTGATGCTTCTCTTCCATCTGTCCCCTCAGTGCCCCCTGAAGTGACGCTTGCACCTTCTCTGGGACCTTTGTGGCCAAGCCTCTGGTGCCAGAGCAACTTGGATACCCTTGTTCTCTTCTCTCTTGGACTTCCAGTCTATTTGGATTCATGGGTTCCACAGTGATCGGCATGGCAGGGTATTTGTGATGATTGTGGGCTGATACCCTTTCTACGGCAGCTTCCTTGAGCCTCAAGCTGGAAGTAGAAAGGAAAGGGCTCCCTATAACATAGGTATGTGCCTTGCTTACATCTTCCAGATCGAAGGCAAGATGTAGGGCTCAGGAAGTGGGTTGGGTTCCTGGTGGGGGCATTGCTGGCATGCAGGCACTACACTAGCACCTGATATGTGTCCACAGCCTGTGGCAGAGTGAGCTCTCAAAAAGTTATAATTACTGGGATGAATGGATGAATGAATGAATGAATGAATGAATGGACAGTATTGGTGCTGGCAATTCAGGGAAGTGAGGCTTCCCTCCTTCTCTCACTTGGTCTCTCAATCCTCACATAAATCCCATCCTCTATGATTTCTCACACTGTACTGAGTGCCAAGAGAGACCATGATAACCATGATGGCCGCTGTGTATACCCCACATGCAGCATGGTGTTGGCAGGGGCTGCAGTGGGAGCAGCGAATAGAGTTGGATCTACAAAAGCGGAGAGGCTGATGGGAGTAGGTGTCAGTGAAGACCCGTGGTTAGATGGACTTGTGCAGGTCTACCTCCACTGCCTTTTCTTAAGGACGTTCTTGGGGTGTTCTAATGGAAGGGATTGGCCCCCACACATCCACCAATACCTAGTCCCCTCCTCATACAATCCCAGAGAGTGTCCTTCAGTTGTATCTCACGCCAACGTGCCCTGTGAAGCTGCAGCCACTCTGAGGCATCTGCTTGTCTTGGACACAGAGAGTGTGTCTGGGGAAGGATCTCGGCCGTCTCCTCAGGGTCTGTCTAGGGAAGGACATTTGCAGGATTCCTTCCCTCTGGGGCACTCCAGATAGCAGACAAGAAGTCAAGGGCGGACCTTCCATTTCCCTCCAGCCTGCTGGAGTGGGGCCAGAGGGGAGATGGGGACAGCCTGAGCTGGTCCTGCCCTAGGCAGCCAGCATCTGGGGCGGGCTCTGGAGACGTCCGACGCTGCGGTGCTGGGGAGGCAGCGATGCCTGGGGGATTTTCAGTGCTGTCTGGCTCTCCTTCAAATTAGGACATTTGCAGAAATGCAGCCAGACTTGATTTATGAGCTCTGCATATTTCACAGGTCTTTACACATCCCCCAGGAATCACTGAGGTCAGACAGAACAGACTTCACATCCGGAATCAGAATGAAATTGGCATCTTCCGTGGTTCCCGTGGGAGGGGACAATACTAATTTGAGGGAGGTTATATGAAACAATACAAAGACACACACACACACACACACACACACACACACACACATGCACATGCACACGTGCGTGCACATACACACACAATTCCAGACTCTGCTTCATTCCTGTTGGGGACAAAGAGCAGATATATGTTTTCCATATCTGAGCCTAGTGAGGAGTAGCCATGTCCTCCGGGGCCATCTTTACCAGGATGAAGCATGATGGGACAGGACTTCTGGGGTGACTGATGAACTCAATGGGAACTCAGGAGTGACCATAGCATCCTGTACTTGTCCTCTGGCACACACCCCATACAGTGATAAATAGACATTCCTGGTTCTTTAACGTCTCCAGGCCCAGCAGGAACTGTCTGTCTTGCTCACCATTGTATTTTCAGTGTCTGGTGAGGATTTGCTGAATGAGTGGGAGAGCCACACACAACGAGCAGAGTGAGTAGGAGTGAAATGAGGAAGAGAGGCTGATAGCATCACAGGTAGAGTGATGCATAGGCCCAACTTGTTGTTACTGATGAGTTCATTCATTCCTTGAGTTCTTGGGAGGAGTCAGGCAAGTTGGTGGGAACTGTGAAATCAGCCGTGGTAATCACAGCTCAATGCAATGGGCCTGCGACAGAGGTACGAGACACCGGGGTAGCCCGGGCTAGGGTAGTCACAGGTTTTCAGGTTCGGTGTCACACATCTACGTCCACTTAATCAGACAGATACCCACAGATCCCTCTCAGTGTCAGATGCTAAATCATCCAGGTGCTAATGGAGTGTTTCGTGTGAATACCACACTGGGAAGGGATCTGCTGGTCTTCACCCTGATCAGTGGAGGATTGGAGGATTTTCATGTTGGAGAAGGGTCGGGAAAGGTAATAAGCTGGGAAGGGCACTGGCAAAGGTGGGGAGCAGAGGAAGTTCATGCTATATTCAGGACCACTAGCGGTGGCCAGCCTTGGCTGTGGGCTCACTGCTCAGCATGCCACCTGGACACAGGCTGAGATTAAGTACACTTAGAATGACAGACAAGGCTTTGACTGGGACTGTCTGGTGTTGAGAGCCATGCAGCTGACTTGGGCTTTATACACAGAGAATTAAGAGTTACTTTTACATTGGTTTCTGATTTCTGGTTTGGAGGCCCAGCCAGTAGGGGTCTGGTTCTAGTTATAATGCGGCCGCAAGCTTGCAAGATGGCATGCTCTAGTCCCCTCTCTTCTTGGTACTCTACTCTTTTATGCGTGTGAGAGGACCTGGATAGTTGCAGAGGATCCCCCAGCCCCCTCAAAACCAAGGCTGGCTTTCTCGAGCCTTCCCCAGTACCTGACAAATTCACGTGCTACGTGCTGTGTGCTGTGATGGCAGGTGAACAGTGTCTGAGTCTTAGTCTTAGTGACTAGTGGCAGGCCACTTCATAACCCCATTGCCTCTATGTTCTCAGGCCCCTTATCAGAACTCTCTTAAACTGAAGCAGGACTGTGCCCTTTTCAAGCTCCTCCAGGAAGGGGTGTCTGGAGGTGGCCATACACCTAGCCCTACATATCTGGTTCTGCATGAACTCTGGCACTGTCTGTGGAGTGTGGGGAGGGTCTGCTGTATCAAGGTAGAACATAGATGGCCCCTTGGAAAGTCAGGACCTCTGAGATTGATCAGTATCTAAGAGTACACCATGGCAAAGGTTTCTAGGAAACGCCCCATCTCAGACTTCCTGAATACCTTTCCTTTATCTGGACAGCTTACTCTTTTTGTTTGTTTGTTTTAAGATGGGGGCTTGATTATCTAGGCTGGCTTTGAATTGACTATGTATTGAAGGATGACCTTCAATGTGTGCTTCTCCTGCCTGTACCTCTGAAAAGCGAAATTACATTGTGAGTAATACCACAAGCAGTTATGTGTGCTGGGTGCTTATGCATGGTAGGCAAACATTGTTATCATCTCAGCCACATCCCAGCCAAGGATATCTCAATCTTACTCAGATCCTTAAGGCAGAGTCCCCACCCAGTCCCTCAGAACATCTGCCACACTCTTGTGCAGTGCTGTGCTTAAACCTTGATGTCCTACTTTCCTCTCCAGCAGGGGTGGGGGAACAAGTGCCTTGTCACCCTTCTGGACAAAGGGCAGGCATTTCCCGAAGAGCTGTGTGGGGACTGGAAGCTTGACAGTGGGTGAGGGCTTGCCTTTGAGTCAAGCAGAGTAGCAGCAAGAGAAGTCTTGATTTGGGGTGTGTCAGTCCAGATGTCACCACAGCCAGCCTCCTGGGAACTTTCTCAGTAAGTGAGTTAGCATTTCATGACTTGCTTGCAGAGAACACTTCTCATACTTCCTGAAGTGGCACCTTGAAAGTGGTGAGGCCCTTTAGTCTTTGATTTCTGAAGGACAAATGTAGCAGGCTTTCTCGGACTGCCAGTCCCCAAATCATGACTATTAATTTGAATGCTGGGCCTTAGTTTAGGCTCGTTTCTAGCTAGCTCTTACAGCATATTGACCTGCTTCTCTTCATCTGCATTTTGCCTCGGAGCTTTTCATCTTTTTTTCATTCCATAGTATGTCCTACTTTTCCTGCTTTCTCTGCGTCTGTCAGGCTGGTGGCTGCCTCGCTGGCCCCAGGCATGTCCTTCTCTTTCTCTCTCTAGGTTCTTCCTACTACTTACTCTCTTCCTGCCAGCACCCTCTATCCCTCTGCTACCAAGCTATTGGCCGGTCAGCTTTTTATTAGACCAATCAGGTGCCTTAAGCAGGCAAGGTAAAACAAATGCAACATATCTTTGCCTAGTTAAACAAATGCAGCATAAACAATGTAACACATCTTTACATAGTTAAACAATTATTCTGCAACACAATCAAATGTAACACATTTTTACTCAGTTAAACAAGTATCTTATTCCAGAACAGAAAAAGTTTAGGTTTTAATAATAAAAATTTCACCTTCACTGACAAAAGGGAGTTGAAAGCAGAGGCAGTGGCCAGGGAAATTGTCAAGCACAGGCTTGGCCAATCAAGTCCTCCTTCCTCCTCCTCTTGAGTCCCTTTAAGGGACCACGGGAAATGGGAGGTAATGAGTGGAGGGAGTCCAACTCTTGTAGAGACCACAGTGTGGCTGCACAAAATCCTGGGAGAGCCAATCCTGTTGTAGGCAGCCTTTGCAGAGAAGTCTGGGAATAGCATTGCTATGTGATGTTATGTGTCCCAAATTCGCTTAAAAACCTGTGGGTTCTTTAGTGTTGTGGAAAGAGATGGGGATCCAGAAACTGTGACTGTGGCCATGTCATTGCTTGGCTACGGGCTGAGGATGCTCTGAGGTGAGTGTCGAATCTTATTTACTGGTTGATGGTACTGGGAGGTCTGATATTGTCCCATGTTAACTTTCATATTCTGATCAGGATGCAGTAAGCCAAGGCATAAAACAGCCATCTCTCTAAGGTAGGCTCTTAACACCAGTTCCTTTCCAGAGTCTAGATTCACAAAATCCTTTCCAAACATGGACATGCCAAGCATGACCCTCTCTGCAAACCATACAGCTCCATTTTATACCCCCATATAAGCTCAGCAAATAGTTGTAAATTGAGTAAATTTGACTATTAGCATTCTACCCCTCCAACGATACAAAAACAACAACAACAAAAAATAAGCAAAAACATGGTGTAGGAAACCATGGTACCTCTGCAGATGGATAAGTCACCAATGAGTTAATAGGAAACAAAGTCATCAAGACCACAGGAGACAGTGTGGACTTGGCCTTGGCTCTCTTGAGCAGGGAAGGCTTGCCAGGGTCACATTCCAGGGCAGCTTTCTGACCGTGAAGCAGAGGCTAGGGGATTCCAAACCAAACTGCAGAGCCACACGCAAACTAATAGTGTCTTATCACCAAGGTTGTTGAGAGCAGATGAAGAGGGGAGGGTGAGATAATCTGCCCTCCCTGAAGCCTGGGAGCAGCCTCGTGTGGTGTGTGTGTGTGTGTGTGTGTGTGTGTGTGTGTGTGTGTGTGTAGCTTGCAGAACATTTGTTTGCAAGTGTGTCCACAACAGAGTGCCACAGACTTGGTGTCTTGGTGAGCCAGGTGTGCCACACGACTCTGGAGGGCGAGAGCATGGTGGCTGTAGGCTGGACTCCTGAGGACCACAGGGTGTGGGTCTGCTGTGTGCCTCTCTTCCTGACTTGCAGTCGGCTCTCTTCCCCACGTCCTCTCTTCTCTTCCTCCTCCTTCTGTGCACGCCTGTCCAGTTTTCTCTTCTTGGAAGAGAACCAGTCGTGGTGAATTGGGGCTTTGTTTTCTTTCAGTTGTGTCTTCAAAGATCCCATCTCCAAATGCAGGCACTTTCTGAGGCATTGGAGGTCAGCACTTCCACATATGAATTTGAGGAGGAGGAAAACACGGAACATGGCCCTGTCCTCTAGCAGGGAGCATCAGGAAGCTATTTTTTCTTCTTCTTGTCTTTCATAACTCCCTATGTGATTCCTTCTGGGAGGCCTTCTTGGGTCTTTACTATGCCTGTTCTGAGCCCATAAGTACTTCCTCCTTCGAGCTCCCAAATGCCTTGCTTGATCTTTTACTGGGGTACTTCTCACCATTTTTTTCTATACCACAGTCATACCCACATTCCCCCGTGCTAAAGCCTCGATCTTGGTTGTCTTTGCAGCTCTTGAACCCCTCACCTCCTGTCTAGCCCAGAGTGGGGTCAGTTCAGTTTGTTGGCCTGTGGATGGATGCATGGTCCAAGAATGTTGGCTAATAAGTACTGAATAAACAGGAAGATGAAGCTTTTAGGAAAAGCCACATCAACAAACCTTTGATTCAATTCTTTGCACTTGCTGACAAAGTCAAGCTACTGAATTTGTAAAAAAGAAAGAAAAAAAAGGAAAAAAAGAAAATCTTTCTGTTCTTCTCTCATGGCTTGACCATAGCAGGTCAATAAAAGAATCTGCAAACTGGGTGCTTAGCATTCTTGAAACCCCAGAGTTCTGGCTCTCTGGGCCAGTTTTGAAGAAAGTCTTCAATCATTTCTTAATAATGCCATTCTTCTGGCCCTATTCTGGAAGACTCCTCCTTCCACCCCCAACCCAGTGACCTTCTGGCCCTTTGGTTCTTGGCTGAATGTCTGGGTCTTCTGGAGAGAGTAAAAGCAGTTCCAGCAGCACTCAGGGTCCTTCCCACGGGGGCAGAACCACAATCCCCAGAAAGCCTGACTCTGCACAAACAGCTGGGTGTTCGCAGGAGGGCTTCCAACAGTAGTATATGACTTAAAAGCACTTTGTTCCAGAATGGAACACACAGAAGGAAGAGTGTGATGCTGTCTAAGGCAGGTCACCTGTGTCACTAAGAGAACACTCACCTGAGATTGGCTCGGAAGATCTTTATTTACTCCCAACCCAAGCTTTTCTATGGGCACACAGCAACATAGTGCCCAAAGTGTCTTTCTTTTCGGCTCCAGGGACTCCAGATGCTTGCGTCCTTGGGCCAGCCACACATGCTAACTGTGTGCTGTTAGCAGTCTTGTGATGTTCCCTGTGGGCCAAAAACAAGAGGAGAGTTTCAAACTGTTGTGTTCCTCAGGGATTTCGGATACCAACAGCAGGTTTCTCAGGATTTACCTTTAAACATTTACCCAGATACCATTGATGCTTTGGTTTTTTTGTTTGTTCATTTTTGTATTTTGAGACAGAGTCTCTCTAAGTAGCCCTGGCTGTCCTGGAATTCACTATGTAGGCTAGGCTGTCATGGAAGTCACAGAGATCTACCTGCCTCTGCATCCCAAGTGCTGGGATTAAAGTTGTGTGTCGTCTGCCTGCTTTGGTTTGTTTGTTTGTTTATTTTACATACCAACCACAGTTTCCCCTCTCTTCTTTCCTCCCACTCCTTCCCTCCACCCCTTCTACCCTGCCCCCCCAATCACTCCTTCATCTCCATTCAGAATTCATAAGGCCTCACATTGGAGTCAACAAAGCATGGCATATCCAGTTGAGGCAGGACCAAGCTCCTCCTCGTTGAATCAAGGTGGGGCAAGGCATCCCACCATAGAGAATAGGTTCTAAAGAACCAGCACATGCATCAGAGACAGGTCCTGGTCCCACTGCTAGGGATCCCACAAAAGACTAAGCTACACAACTGTCACCCAGATGCAGAGGGCCTAGGTCAGTCCCATGCCAGCTTCCTAGCTGTCTGTCTAGAGTCTGAGAGCTCCCACAAGCTCAGGTCATCTGTCTCTGTGGGTTTCCCCATGATGATCTCTATTCCTCCCACCCTGCTCATATAATCCCTCCTTCCTCTCTTCAATTGGACTCCTGGAGCTTGGCCCAGTGCTTGGCTGTGGATCTCTACATCTGCTTCCATCAGTTACTAGATGAAGGTCCAATGATAACAATTAGGGCAGTCCCCAATCTGATTACAGGGGAAAGCCAGTTCAGGCACCCTCTGCACTATTGTTAGGAGTCTTAGCTGGGGTCATCCTTGTGGGTTCCTGGGAGTTTCTCTGGCACCAGGTTTCTCTCTAACCCCATAATGACCCCCTCTATCACGATATCTCTTTCATTGCTTTCCCCCTCTGTCCTGCCCCTAACTCGATCATCCTGATCCTCATGTTCCCATCCCCCCCATGTCTTCCCCTCTTCCCCTCTACCTCCAGTTTACCCAGGACATCTCATCTATTTCCTATTTCCAGGGAGATCCATATATCCCTCTAGGGTCCACCTTGTTACCTAGCTTCTCTGGGGCTGAGGATTGTAGCCTGCTTATCCTTTGTTTTACATCTTATGTCCACTTATGAGTGAGTACATATCATGTTTGTCTTTCTGCATCTGGGTTACCCCACTCAGAATGATTTTTTTTAGTTCTAGTCCTAGTTCTACCCATTTGTCTGCAAAATTCAAGTCATTTTTTTCTGTTGAGTAATACTCCATTGTATAGATATACCACTTTTTTTTTTATCCATTCTTCAGTTTGATTTTTGACAAAGCAAACATCAGCACTAGAACACATTGGTTCATTGAAGCTGGAGTGCAATTAAATTAAACTCAGAACTTTAGAACAAACCATTTGAGGAACAAGACCTTTTAGAGGACTATAGCCAGGCTGATCTTTATGAGCAAGATCAAAGCTTGGGTCTCAGTGATTTCCAACTTCAGAAAGTCCCAGCTGGAGAAGGCTGTATCCTGTGCTGCCAATGACAGAGATCTAACTCACCTGGCTTAATCAGCAGAACAACAAAAGAACACAAAGCAGCAAAATGACAAAAGAACACTTTCTGTAAAACATGGCATACCTAGTATGTTTTCTTTTCTTTTATTATTTTATATATTGGCCGCAGTTTCCCCTCCCTCCAACCTCCTCTTTGCCTGCCATGCGTTTTAATACTGAAAAAGCCTAGGGATGTGAGTTCTAGACATGGCTGGATCTAAGAGCCTTGGCCTTGGCCTTTTCTTGTCTCAGGTCCATATGCTTCTGCATTCTCAAAGAAGGCTGCATCTGGCAGTCTGGAAACTTCCATGTTTATGAGTTAACCCAGACAGATTGCCCTGATCCCTAGCGCATCAGCTAGAGGACATTGGCAGGCTCCACAAGCTAGCTTGGGTCTCTTGCCATCCTGGAACTCATGCTATGATCAGCCACTGTGGGGCCGAGACTAACCAAGTCCTTGTCTAATGCCGCTTGGCACACATGTATGGCTAAGATTATGCAAAGTGCCCTCAGAGTAAATCGGGAGTGGTTTGGGTGTTAGATAGGCAGGAGCTGGGCCTGGGATCTGGGTTTCCCAAAGAATGAGAAGGGATGCGTTGTCTGACTCAGTCACACGCACACACCCTTCTGTGATATTGAGATATGATTACCAGCAAAGGGGGAAGGGGCCTGGAGCCACCTGTGCTACTCGTCTGTCCTTGGGGAGGAAGATAGGGTTATCCAAAGAGCCCCTCAAAGGTAATTGACTCTCAGTTTCATGGGAAATCACCAGAAATAAAAAACCCATGAACCTTCTATATATAAATATCAGGCTGTTACCATGTTTGGAGTCAACACACAAGTCCCAGTGCCCTGCTCGATATGGGTATGGAGGCCAGACATGTGTGTTGATGTCAGATATCTTGCTCAACCATTCTCCACTTTGCTTATAAAGGCAGGGGCTCAAGTTTGAACCCATAGTTTGCTGACTCAGCTAGTCTAGCTAGTCAGTTTGCCCCAAAGGATCCCACGTCTCTGTCTCAAGTATCTGGGGTTGCAGGTAGGCTGCCACACCTACCTGGCATTTATATGGTCTCTGAGGACCCAGACTCCAATCTCCATGCTTGCATAGTGTTTCATCCACGGGACCGTTCTCCAGCCCCTGACCTCACTTTAATGTGTTGATAACCTCTGGCCATGTTCTCCCATTCCATTCACTCATATTTAAAGACTCAAGCACCCGTCTTTATCACCGATGCTCTGTTTTAGTCAGTCTTGAGAACAGCTTTGTTATCTTGTTTGTGTCTCTTAGGATGGTGATAAAGCTAACCTTGTAGGTTTTTCTGCGCTGCCTAGAGGACATAATGTGTGTGAATCATGTAGCATCGTTAAGTGCGGCGTCTGGCTTTCTCTAGCAGGTCATCCCCTTGGCAAATCTATGAAGATAATTTCTATCCAGGAAAAAATAAAAACTCTCTGGTCACCCAACAGAGTGGAATATGGCTTCTGAGGGTTTTTCATCTGGAGCAGTATGTGTCACTGATCTCTGAAAGAATGAATTTTTTTTTTGGTTTTTACGAGACAGGGTTTCTCTGTATTGTTTTCGAGGCTGTCGGTCCAGCCCAGCCTCGAACTCACAGTGATCAGCCTGCCTCTGCCTCCCGAGTGCTGGGATTAAAGGCGTGCGCCACCACCGCCCGGCGTAAGAATGAATTTTTAAGCAATTGAATACTGTTTTGCTGGAAATGGCTTAGAATCAGAGAGACTGGAATCTTCTCTGTAAATGGCTAAGGGGGCAGAAACCACAGAGAGATGACAGGCACAGTCTGTCCTGGTCGACACTCAGTTCTGCCCCCGACTAGCTGTGTGACCTTGGGCAAGTCTTGAGCTCCTGGGTCTCAGTTTTGTAAAGTCACGGTAACCATTCCTGCTCTACCAGCCTCAGAGAATGCTCAGTGAGGCAGAGGAGCTCCTTGTTCCTATAAAATCCACAGACTCAAAGCTTGCCAGGCATCTGAACCAATTGCTTCTATATAACGTTTATCAGAGTTTGTGAGGGCTGATTCTTCCTCATCAATCTCCCAGGAAACTGAGCCGAACTGCCAAAAAGACATACAATGTTTGATTATTTGACATAGACATAATTATGTGTAACTTATACATAAGCTGGAAGGCTGTGTACCATGCACACATGACAAGTTAGCACCCAGACTACTGTGTGCTTCTCACAACTGCGCCCTCCCCCTAATTCCCAGGTCTTCCAAGATGTTCCTCTTTGCTGTTAGACCTCAGCACAGTCATTGACATTGACATTCCTCTGTCAAAGTCCTTTGAGTTGCTTCCGGCTCTTTGCTATTGAGAAGAGCAATGCTTTGGGCATTTTTGGGGGGAGGCATACTCTGAGGCTATAATGCACAGCACTTTCAACTTTACACAATGATGCTCTACTGTTTTCTCAAACAACTATCCCAGATCACACTCTAGTCAGCAGTGCCAAGGGTATATTTTGATCTAAAACTTCACCAACATTTGACATTGTCAGACTTCTTGATTTCTGTCTGTTTGGTGGTTTGTTTTTATAAATGGTACTTAAAAAATAATAGTCTCTTTGTTTTGAATGTAAGGAATACAGCTTATTTCTGAGTGTTGATCTTATGTCAGAATGACCAGTGAAGTTCTGTTACCATGTCTAGTCCTTGGTAGAATCCTTTTAGCTATTCTGACAATCGCGTCATCCAAGGGTAATAGGAGTATTTTTTTCTCTCTCATTTTCTAACCCTTATGACTTTTCATTTATTTCTCATAGTTTATGCACTGGTTGAAATTTGTTGCATGATGTAGAGTAGGTGGTGACAGTGGGCTTTGCCTGTCTCTGGGTAGTAAAAGGGTCACCTTGAATGCTTCATTATGAAGAATAACATTTACTGAACTGTCTTTCTCTTAATTCATGATGAGGGACAGGGAGATGGTTCAGGGGGCACAGTACTTACCATACAATTAGGAAGACTAGAGTTTGGATCCCCACCACCACTGTAAATGCAGACATGATAGCCCATCTGTGACCAGGAGGCCGAGACAGACGGGACATCCATAGAGCAAGGTGCCTGGTTAGACTAGCTGCATCAACAATCTCTGGGTTCAAGTGAGAGACTTCCTCAATATACAAGGTGAAAAGTGTTTGAGGAAGATACCTGACAGCAACACCTGGCCTACACATACACACACACATGCATGTATACATATCATACATGTATACCTATCATACACATAAGCACATGCAAAATATTGTAGTGTATCTCAGTGATAGAAAACTCTCCCAGTAAACACAAGATTCTGGGTTTTATACCCAGCATTGCAAATAATACTAGTAGTAAATAATGAAGGGGTGTTTAACTTATCAAATACTTTTAATGCAAGTACTGAGATAATTACATGTTACTAAATGTGCTTATATGATTACTTACATCGTAGGCTCGTGTGTTTGTATAGTGATATGTGTGTTGTGTGTGTATATGTTAATGTTCTGATTTCCAGAGGTTGGCATCCATTGTCTTCCACAGTTACTCTTCAATGTGTTTTGAGACAGAGTCTGTCTCTGAATCTAGAGCTTGCCAGTTCATCTAGACTGAAGGGTAGTGAGCTCTATGGAGCTGGTACTACAGACATAAACTGTCACACCTGCCTCTTTTACCTGAGTCCTCATGTTTACGCACCGAAGACTTTCCTAAGTGAGCCATCATCTCTCCAGTTACTGGTAGGTCTTCCCCTTCCTTTCATCCTTTAAAAAAGATTTATTTATTTTTATTTTATATGCATTGATGTTTTGTCTGCATGTATGTCTGTGTGAGGGCATCAGATTCTCTGGAACTGGCATTATAGACAGTTGTGAGCTGCCATGCGCGTGCTGGGAATTGAAGCTGGGTCCTCTGGACCAGCAGCCAGTGCTCTTAGCTCTTAAGCCATCTCTCCAGCGCCTGGTAGATTTCCTTATTATCCACTTTGCATATTCATTTCTAAGATAACCACTTTGGTCACAACATGGCATAATTTGTTTAAATTTCTGTCTGATCTGTTTGGCTAGCACTTTGTTTAGGATTTCGGACAGCAATATGTACAAATTAAAGTGGCCTCTCACATTCCTGTTTTGAATTATTCTGGCTGATTCCGGTATCATATCATCTTGATAGAGTGAGATGTTTTTTCTTTCATATTCTCTGGAAAGTGATCTATTCATGGACTGTTTCATGGAAACTTCATTAGAATTTGCCTGTAAGATCATTGAGGTCTGGTGGGTTTTTTTTGTGTATGAATGGGAAGGTTTTCAGCTGCCAATATAAATTCCTTACAATTATGGGACAATTTGGCTGTTTGGACTTTCTAGTCTCTTTTTCCAGGCATGGTCTTACTATGCAGTGTAGGCTTGGCTCAGACTCACTACGTGGTCCAGGCTGCTCGCAGACGGGCAGTGCTCCCGCCCCCACACTGTGGGCTCTGCAAATCCAGACAGACTTCGCTACATCTGAATTTTAATCCCTTCCTCAGTACTTGCGCAAAGTTATGTTTTTCTAAAGATTACTCCATTTGTATTTTTAGATTCATTTGAATGAACTTTCCCCTACATTCTCTGAATGATTCTTTTATTCTCTGCTGCATCCGTAGTTTTTTCTAGTTTCACCTCTAATATTTTTGTACTAACTTAGTTTTCTCTTAAGGATTATTCTTTATTATTTTAAATTTTATACATGAGCATGTGAGCCTGCTGAAGCCAGAGCCATTGGGTGACCTGGCATTGGAGGTACAGGTGTTTGTGAGCTGTCTGATGGTGTTTTGAACTAAACTTGGGTCCCGTGAAAGAGCTGCGTGTGTTCTTCACCACCAAGACACCTCTCCAGCCCTCTAACTCATTTTTTATAAGGACAAATATTGCCAAGTCATAGAACAATTTACCCATTTTAAAGAACCAACCTTCGGCTTTGTTAATCTCATTTCTTTTCTTGTTTCCCCCTCTTTTTTATTTTTCTGCTGTTCAGAAATATTGTTTTAAATTATGTGTATGTGTGTGTCTGTGTATAGATAGCTGTGTACATGCCCACACAGGTCAGAAGAGAGCATTGATCCCCTGAAGCTGGAGTCACAGGCAGTTCTAATCCATCTCCTGGTGCTGGGAACTGAACCCAGGTCCTCTGCAAAAGCGCCACACATTCGCTACTGCTAACTCAACTGTCCAGCCCTTTGTTGTGATCTTTGTAGTCTTCTTTTTAAATGCTGAATTTCTTTTTTCCCTTTAATAATTTCCAGGCTTGATGCAGAATTCATTAATTTCAAATGTTAAATTTTTTCTTGATATCAGCATTCAAACACACACACACACACACTCACACAGAGGCTGCAAGTATTTGTGCATCTAAAACTAGAAAGGTACTATAAAAACACAGTGTGGCAGGGCGGAACCTGAAAAACTCTGGTCCTCACCAATTCACACAGCATCTGGAGTGGGATGGTGTTGAGTTGGTGTCATCCCTACAGAGTGCACTCTGTCCGCAGCCTGAGGAAAAGCTGTGTTTAGTTGCAAATACATGATTAAAAATTATGAAAATGCAAGGTGATAGAATTTTTTAAAGCTCTGTTTCAATCTTTTGGGCCCAGGGCAATATGTGTGGTTTGTTGTTGATGGAATGTTGTTTGGACATGGAGTACACAGCATTTTGTGTTAATAAGAGTGAAGAATTTTCCAGTCTTCATTGTGACTACTTAGAGTCCGTGTTCATTCAGTGGTGGGTCTGTCAAATTACACAGGTATTGGGATTCCTCTTTTCATGCTGACTTCCATTTGATGGCATTGTCATCAGGAAACATGTTCCACCTAACACTGGTCCTGGGAAGTTCATTTGGAATAGGTATGTTCCTTTAATATTTATACTGCCCAACCCAGTGCCAAGAACACAGAATTTACTTGGTTAATATTTAAAGAGATGGCGAATGATGAATAAATGGGTGTCTGTTGACCATTTTCACAGGAGTTGTCTTTTCTTGAAGTCAGACCATCCAATTCTGTCAGGCAGATCAGATTTCAGAATAGCCCACACATTCAGAAATGTAATGATCAGAAAAACCATCCTCTAGCAGACACAGAGGGTTTGCTGTTGGCAAAACTCGTGACTTGAGGCTCTACCCTCTACCACGGTTCTAAACTTCATGGATTTAGATAGTGACCTTCCCATTTATTTATTGTATGACCTGCAGAGAGGCAGTTTTTCCAGAATGGCAATAATTCTATAAATTCACTTGAGATGGCATGCCCTCCGGTGAATCTCTCTCTCTCTTCCTCTTTGTGTGTGTTATATGTGTGTTTACATGTATGTATGTATGCATATGCATGAGTGCATGTGATGAACAAATCAAAGGTTGACATCAGGTGACTTCCTCAATAGCTCTCCACCTTAATTTTGAGACAGCATCTCTCCTTGAATCTGGAGCTGATTGGGCCAGGATGACTGTCCAGCAAGCCCTGGGGATCCTCTTGTTCTGCCTGTCCAGAGTTGGGGTTACAGACACACATAACCACCCTTACCTTTTACACAGATGCTTGGGATCTAAACTCAGACTCTCATGTTTACACAGCAGGACTTTACCAACTGAGCCATCTGCCCAGTCCATCAGGGGACTCTCTTATCTCACGGAATCCCCCAAACTTAGGCATGATGCTTTTATTTAATAACAAATAGGAGATTAGCATCAACCTAGCTAGTAGTGGGCCATTTAGGTTCTTAAGATACCCACTAACCACGCTGGCTCCTTTTGTCATTTAAAACAAGGTGATAATGTATGAGTCTTGCCTAAAAGGGTATAAGTGAATAAAAGCCAGACCCAGCTCTGCTCATGGAGAGCAGCTGGACAAAGAAGGAAAACTTCTGGTCTGGTCAGCACCAGTCATTGCAGTCAGATGACGAAGGAAGGGAGAGCACAAAGCCCTGGCTCTGAGCGTCACACTCCCCAGTTTGAATCAGCGACTACTTTGGCGTGTCAAAATGGGAAGGATAAAATGCCACTGCTCTGTCTTTTCAGGGGCCCCTTTTGATATGCCTGTCAATAGGTGCGGAGAGGGGTCCATAGGGAAATACCAGAACATTCTGATGTCAAAGCAAATCCTAGGAAACATGGCTGTGTTTACATAGTGTTCATACAATGCATGTTTCTATAGCGCAACAACCTTCCTATATTGTAATATGTTCACATAATTTAATCTTCCCTATATACATTGTATAACCATAATTATAATGTAGGTAGAAACAGTGTTTGTGACGGAGTTATGCCAGGTCAACCAAGAAAGCTGAGGACAGCACACTATACTCCCAAGTCCTTTTATTTTTTCTTCCTTTTTTAAAAATGTAAGTTAGAAACAAGCTTCTTTCACATGTCAGTCTCAGCTCCCTCTCCCTCCCCTCCTCCGCTGCTCTCTCCACCAGGCCCCCCAGGCCTCTGCAATTTCCACTCCTATCCCCAGGGAGGGTGAGGCCCTCCATGGTGGATCTCCAGTAACTGTCATTTCATCAAGGGCAGGGCCTAGGCCCTCCTACAAGAGTCCAGGCTGAGAGAACATCCCTCATTGTGGGATGGGCACTCAAAGTCTATTTGTATGCCAGGGATAAATACTACCAAAGTCCCCATAGATTACCTAGGCCTCCTCACTGACATCTACATTCAGGGGGTCTGGGTTAGTCCCATGCTTTCCACACAGCCATCAATCTGGGGTCCAAGAACTCCCCCTTGTACAGGTCAACGTTTCTGTGGGTTAAACCAGCCCAGTCTTAACTCCTTAGCTCATCATTTCTCCCTTTCTGTGACTGGATTCAGTTCCGTGTTTATCTGTTGGTATCTGCCTCTGCTTCTACCAGTAGCTGTTCTGTTTCCCAGACTCCCTGACAGTGGGATTGTATGCTGACACTCCCTGATTCATGTGTAAAATCCATATGTTTTGTGCCTGGGATACCTCACTCAGGATGATTTCTTCTAGTGCCATCCATTTGCCTGCAAATTTCAAGAATACATTGCTTTTTTCCTGCTGAATAGTACTCCATTGTGTAAATTTACCACATTTTCTCTATCCACTCTTCAGTGGAGGGGCATCTAGGTTGCTTCCAGGTTCTGGTTATTACAAATAATGCTGTTGTGAACATAGTGGAACAGATGTCCTTGTTGTATGTATGTACATCGTTTGGGTATATGCCTAATAGTGGAATTGCTGGGTCTTGTGGTAGATTGATTCCTATTTTCCTGAGGAATCTCCATACTGCTTTCCAAAGTGGCTGTATGAGTCAGCACTCCCACCAGCAGTGGAGGAGTGTTCCCCTTTCTCCACATCCTCTCCAGCATAAACTGTCTTTGGTGTTTTTGATTTTAGCTATTCTGACAGGAATAAGATGGTATCTCAGAGTTATTTTGATTTGCATTTCCCAGATGACTAGTGATGTTGAGCACTTTCTTAAGTGTCTCTTAGTCATTTTAGACTCCTCTACTGAGAATTCTCTATTTCTGTACCCTACTTTTTTAATTGGATCCTTTGGTGTTTTAGAGACTTGCTTCTTGAGTTCTTTGTAAATTTTGGAGATCAGCCCTCTGTCAGATGTGGGGTTAGTGAATATCTTTTCCCAATCTGTGGGTTGCCTTTTTTTCTTGCTGACTGTGTCCTTTGCCTTACAGAAGCTACTCAGTTTCAGGAGGTCCCATGTATTAACTGTCAGTCTTAGTGTCTGTGCTTCTGGAGTTATGTTCAGGAAGCAGTCTCCTATACCAATTCGTTCAAGGGTACCTCCCACTTTCTCTTCTAACAGGTTCAGTGTGACTGGATTTATGCTGAGGTCTTTGATCCATTTGGATTTAAGTTTTGTGCATGGCGATAGACATGGATCTATCTTCAGTCTTCTACATGTCAGCCTCCAGTTATGCCAGCACCATTTGTGGAAGATGCTTTCTATTTTCCATTGTATAATTTTAGCTTCTTTGTCAATGATCGGGTGTTCATATGCGTATGGGTTAATGTTCGGGTGTTCAATTTGATTCCATTGGTCTATCTGTCTATTTTTGTGCCAATAACAAGCTGTTTTCAGGACTATAGCTCTGTAGTAGAGCTTGAAGTCAGGGATGGTGATGCCTCCAGATGTTGCCTTGTTGAACAGGATTTCTTTGGCTCTCTTGGGTCTTTTGTTTTTTCATATAAAGTTGAGAATTATTATTTAAAGGTCTGTGAAGAATTGTGCTGGGATTTTAATGGGGATTGCATTAAATCTGTATATTGCTTTCATCAAGATTGCCATTTTTACTATGCTGATCCTACCTCTCCAAGAGCGTGGGAGATCATTCCATTTTCTGGTGTCTTCTTTAATCTCTTTCTTTAAAGATTCAAAGTTGTTGTGATACAGGTCTTTCATTTGTTTGGTTAGAGTTACCCCAAGGTATTTTATGTTGTTTGTGACAATTGTAAAGGATGATGTTTCTCTGATTTCTGTCTCTTGTCTGTATATAGTAGGGCTATTGATTTTATTGAGTTGATCTTGTATCCTGCCACTTTGCTGAAGGTGTTTATCAGCTGTAGGAGTTCCCTGATAGAGTTTTTTGGGTCACTTATGTAAACCATCATGTCATCTGCAAATAGTGAAAGTTTGACCTCTTCCTTTCCAATTTGTATCCCCTTAATCTTCTTTTCTTGTCTTATTGCTCTAGCTAGAACTTCAAGGACAATATTGAAAAGGTATGGAGATAGTGGACAGCCTTGTCTTGTTCCTGATTTTAGCCTTGAGTTTCTGTTCATTTAGTTTTATGTTGGGTGTTGGTTTGCTGTATATAGCTTTTATTATGTTAAGGTAAGTTCCTGATATCCCAGATCTCTCCAAGACCTTTATCATTTAGGGGTATTGGATTTTGTCAAAGACTTTTTCAACATCTAGTGAGATGATCATGAGTTTTTTGTTTCTCAACTTGTTTATATGGTAGATTACATTGATGGATTTTTGTATGTTGAACCATCCCTGCATCCCTGGAATGAAGCCTACTTGATCATGGTGGATGAGTTTTCTGATGTGTTCTTGGATTGGATTTGCCACTATTTTGTTGAGTATTTTTGCATCAATGTTCATGAGAGATATTGGTCTGAAGTTCTCTTTCTTAGTTGTGTCTTTGTGTAGCTTGGGTATCAACGTTATTGAAGCCTCTTATAAAGATTTGGGGATGACCCTTCTGCTTTTATTGCATGGAATACTTTGAGAAGAATTGGTATAAGCTGTTCTTTGAATTACTGCTAGAATTCTGCACTGATGCCATCTGGCCCTGGGCTTTTTTTGGTTGGGAGACTTTTGATGACTTCTTCTATTTCCATCGGGGTTATAGGTCTATTTAAATTGCTTATATGTTCTTGATTTAATTTTGGCAAGTGATAGATATCCAGAAAATTGTCCATTTCCTTTAAATTTTCGATTTTTGTAGGGTACAGGTTTTCAAAGTATGACCTGATGATTCTCTGGATTTCCTCAGTGTCCATTGTTATGTCCCCCTTTTCATTTCTGATTTTGTTAATTTGCATGTTCACACTCTGCCATTTGGTAAGTTTAGATAAAGGTTTGTCTATCTTGTTGATTTTCTCAAAGAACCAACTCTTCATTGCATTGATTCTTTGTATTGTTTTCCTAGTTTCTACTTTATGGATTTCAGCCCTCAGTTTGATTATTACTTGGTGTCTCCTCCTCCTGGGTGAGCTGTGCTGTTAATTCTCTAGTGTAACTATTCTCCAGTTTCTTCACATGGGCACTCAGTGCTATGAACTTCCCTCGTAGCACTGCTTTCAAAGTGTCCCATAGGTTTGGGTATGGTGTGTCTTTATTCTCATTGAATTCTAGGAAGTCTTTAATTTCTTTTTTTTATTTCTTCTTTGACCCAGGAATGGTGCAATTGTGCATTATTTAATTTCCATGTGTTTCTAGGGTTTCTGCAATTTGTGTTGCTGTTGAATTCTAATTTTAATGTGTGGTGGTCTGATAAGATGCATGGAGTTATTCCAATTTTTTTGTACCTGTTGAGGTTTGATATATTGCTAAGTATGTGGTTGATTTTTGAGAAGGTTCCATGTGGTGCTGAGAGAAGATATATTCTTTTTTATTTGGATGGAATGTTCTATAGATGTCTGTTAATCACAATTGGGCCATAACTTCTATTAGTCCCTTTGCTTCTTTGTTAAGTTTCTGTCTGGTATTCCTGTGGAGTGTCGAAGTTTTCCACTATAAGTGTGTGGGGCTTTATATGTGATTTGATGTTTAGTAATGTTTCTTTTACGAACGTGGATGCCTTTGTATTTGGTGCATAGATGTTCAGAATTGAAACTTCATCTTGGTTGATTTCTGCTGTGATGAGTATGTAATGACCTCCTTCATCTCTTTTTACTGATTTTATTTTAAAGTCTAATTTGTTAGATGTTAGGTTTGCTACCCCCCTCTTGTTTCTTGGGTCCATTTGATTGGAAAATCTTTTCCCAACCTTTAACTCTGAGGTAATGTCTGTCTTTGAGGCTGAGGTGTGCTTCTTGTATGCAACAGAATATTCTTCTTTATTCTGTATATTTGGGGTCTTGATTATTATGTGTCAAGGGAACTTTTTTGTGGTCTACTCTATTTGGTATTCTGTAAGCTTCTTGTACCTTCTTTGGCATGTCTTTGTTTAGGTTGGGAAAGTTTTCTTCTATGATTTTGTTGAATATGTTTTCTGGCCCTTTGAGGTTGGTTTCTTCACCTTCTTCTATACCTATTATTCTTTTTTTTTTTTTGGTTTTTACGAGACGGGGTTTCTCTGTATTGTTTTAGAGGCTGTCGGTCCAGCCCGGCCTCGAACTCACAGAGATCCGCCTGTCTCTGCCTCCCGAGTTCTGGGATTAAAGGCGTGCACCACCACTGCCCAGAAATATACCTATTATTCTTAAATTTGGTCTTTTTCACCTTCTTCTATACCTATTATTCTTAATTTTGGTCTTTTCATGGTGTTCCATATTTCCTGGATATTTTGTGTTAGGTATTTGTTGGACTTAAGATCTCCTTTGGTCGATGAATCTATTTCCCCTAGTGTATCTTCAGCACCTGAGAATCTTCCATCTCTTGTATTCTGTTGGTTATGCTTGCATCTGTAGGACCTGACCATTGGCCCAGCTTTTCTATTTCAAGCATTCTGTCAGACTGTATTTTTGTCTCTATTTCAGCTTTCAACCCTTGCAGTGTTTGAATTGTTTCTTGCAATTTTTGATTTATCTTTTCCTCTCCTTCTTGCATTTGTTGGATTTTTTGGTTTGTCTTTTCTTCCATTTCTTGCATTTTTTTGGTTTGTCTTTTCTTCCATTTCTTGCATTTTTTGGTTTATTTTTTCTTCCATTTCTTTAAGGGATTTTCTCATACCCTCTTTGAGGGCTTCTATCATTTTCATGAAGTTGTTTGTAAGGTCTTTCTCATCTGCTTCATCTGCAATGGGCTGTTCAGGTCTTGCAGGTGTAGAGTCTGTTGCCAGTTATGTTTTTATATTGTCTCCTTCCCATCATTTCTTCCTGTGGGTGCAGAAGGAGTCTCTTTCTCTCTTGGTGGGTATGTAACCACAGTTCCTTTCCAGTGGGTGGGAGCAGGTTCAATACCCTGGTGGCTTTCCTTTTGCATGGATGGAGGCTGTCCTAGTATCATGGCCTTGGCAATCTCTGGGTAGGCTGGACACTTGCCTGACCTCTGAGTGGAGAATGGGACTTGGATGCTGGCAGTCTCTGGGCAGGCTGGTTCCTGCTGGGATGGGAGCTGCAGTGTATAGTACTCTGGCCTTGGCTAGTTGTGTACAGATCACTGGGAGGCAGGCTGTATACAGACCCCAGCCTATCTAGCCCCATGGGTGGAGAAAGGGACTGTGGTGCTGGCAGTCTCTGGGTGGACTGAATCCTGTCGGGATGGGTTCCACCATGCACAGTCCCCAGGTATCTGTTGGTTCTGCACAGGGCACTGAAGGCAGGATGGAGACAGTCCCAATTTTATCTCACCTGTCCCATGGGTAGAGAATGGGACTTGGAAGTCGGCAGTCTCTGGGCAGGCTGAATCCCATTGGGCTGGGATCCGCCATGCGTAGTCTTTAGGTCTCCAGTGGTTCTGTCCCCAAGTCTTTCTAAAGTGGCATCTTATGCTATACCTGGCTGTAAGTCCCATGTGTATACCTGCTTTGTATGCTGAGACACAGACTTCTTCCTCAGTGTTGGTGTCCCTTCTTCTTGTGTCCTCCAGGGGGCCTCCTCTGCCTGCCTCAGCTCTCGTAGGTACCTGGCCCTCAGAGGATCCAGGTTTGTCAGTCTCTCAAGACACATGAATCAGATCTGTTTCCTCAGAGGAGGTGGAGTGCGCAAGACTTGCCTGAGGTCACTGTGGAGCCAGTTTGGGATTCAAGCCTGGCTTTCAAACCTATTTTTCTCTCTTTCATTTAGAAGATAGATCCTCCTGCCTCTCCTCCTCCTCCTCCTATTGCCCCTCCTCTGCTAGTGAAACTCCACAGTCATCTTGTCTAAAGACCCATCTCTGGAGAGACCAGCTCTCTGAGTGGCTCTGTGGTAAGGACCTGACTTATATTTGATCCTACCCAGTTACTATGGTTACTAATTCTCGTTATACATGAGAAAATCTGGGTTTTAGGGGCTGACAAAAGGATACCTCAGAATTTGTTTTTATATTATATATCTAAAAAATGGGGGCAGGAGGATTTGAACCAGGTCTGGCCTAACACTCCTGTGGCTACCTTCGTGCTGCCCTTTGAACCCAGACATTGGAGGCTGGATTGAGCCCCACCCTTCATGATCATTCAGAGCTCTTTGTACCTATTTCTTCCTATTGCCCCTCTGCATTCATAGTTTTCCTCTCCAGCCTCTTCCTCTCTGGTTCTTGAGTCCCCTGTAGTGATACTAAGTTCGAGCACCGAGCTGGGATCCTCAGGACACAGCATGGCTGCTGTGGTCTTCCTTCTGGAGTTTAGCGGTAGGTCACAGGTCACTTGTTTATCTTTCTGATTGGGAACAGTTTGTAAAATTTGGAATGAAGCCCAGGGAAGAAATAGCCTTTGATTCTCAGCCATCAACGTTTGTATTGCGGTAAAACACACACAATATAAAATGTGCTGCCTTTCCTGTCTTCAGGGGTACAGCTCAGCCATGTTGGCATATTTACACTGATGTGAAACAGATCTCAGAATTTCATCTTTCAGCTTGAAAACTCTGTACCCATCGGACAGCCATCTCTTCCCTGGGAACTATCATTCTACTCTCGGTCTCTGTTTGGCTCCTGGTGGGCATGTCACAGGAGAGGAGTCAGCTGGTAGCTGTCCTTTGCAACTGACCTATTTTGCTTAACAGAATGTCCTCAGGATTCCCTCAGGTCATCATGTGTAACTGCAGTGTAGCTCTACTCAGCCCCCCACCCCACCCCAGCGCACCCTAAGACAAGGAGACCCAGCCTACTTATGCCCCATGAAGGCCTGTTGTCCTGAAGGTGAGCAAGTGTGGGCTGCAATGCCCAGTCCTTGCTCCATTGATAATGTGCTCTTCTGGCTGGGCCATGCACCTCAACTCATTGGCTACACCACACTAGCACTGCAGAACCTCCGGGAGCAGTTGGAAAGATGTGGGGAGAATGTGCCAGGCCTTCACAAAATGGCTGTTCACTGTTACTGAGGTTATTGAGGTATTATTGAGGTGTTCACACTCTGCCCAGGGTTGCCAGCAGCTGTCCTGAGATGCAGAAAGGTCCTGGTCTTTGACCCTGGGAACTCCTGTTCTGCAGAAGACCACCCTCTTCTTTACTTATGTATTTGTTTGTTTATCATAGTAGCCATCTTAGTGGGGATGAGGCAATTAGCTTTTAAATGGGCATCCTGTGCCAGGTCCTGTTCTTGGCATGGGGCAGTCTACAAAGATGTTGTTAAAACTGTTCTGCTGGTGACACGAGATCTGTGTGTCTGAACATATGAACACTTCCATCAACATCACTTAGGATGTCAGTTGAAAATACTGCCACTGGAACTCTATCCAGATGCCCTGAGCTCTATTACAAAAATAAAAACTGCAAGGAGATTCTTATACCATTGTAGCATGAATTGTAGCACGGATTCTATTTGGTCTTATAAATAAAAACCTGGAATCAGATATTAGGGGGTGAAAGCTGAAAGCTCAGAGAAGCAGAGCAGTCAGCCACCAGTCCTCCACCTCAGACCAAAGGGCTATCCTGTCTCTACTAAACCTCAGACCAAAGGGCTATCCTGTCTCTACTAAACCTCAGACCAAAGGGCCATCCTGTCTCTACTAAACCTCAGACCAAAGGGCTATCCTGTCTCTACTAAACCTCAGACCGAATGCTGTCTCTACAAAACCTCAGACTGAATGCAGAAGCTCCTGTCTCTTCCCACCTTATATTCCTTTCTGCGCCCAATCATATCCCTCCTTGTCTCCACCTCCCTAGCGCTGGGAATAAAGGCATGTGACTCCCATGCACTGGGATTAAAGGTGTGAACCACCACCTCTTGGCTGTTTCTCTTTTAGACTGAATCAATTTCGTGTAGCCCCAGGTGGCCTTGAACTAACAGAGATTCATCTGCCCCCTGTCTCCTGAGTGCTAGGATTAAAGGTGTGTGCCACCACTGCCTGGCCTATATGGCTAACTAGTGTGACTAGCTCCTCACTCTGATCTTCAGGCAAGTTTTATTCGTTAAAGCACAAAGGGTCTATCACCACATACCATTGGCGAGGTCAGGAGCTCTTTGTTGGGCTACGTATTAAATCTTGCTGGGTTCCCATTTAATTGGTCAGGGCAGGTTTCTGACACATGTTCTAATATAGAGCCTCCAAGACGCTTCCAAGCTGCAGCCAAGGTGAGAGAAGCCCTGAATTGGACATTGTTTCACACCCCCCCCCCCCAGCTGGAAGACTTTTGTAGGGAGAATGGTCTCTAAAGGATGCCTGCAGTCTGTCACAGCAGTCTCCCAGTTTCTCTTAGGCACACACAACCTGTCCCTGCTGGGGATGCCCTGCATCTCCTCCACCCTGGCATCCCCTTTGTCGCTGTATAAATGGAGATTGTCTGTCTCCCCCCTTCCCCCAGGGTGTTCTCAAGGATATGCCTGTGTGTCGTTTGTCTTTGAGTCCCTAGAACCTAGGGCAGTGATGACTCATGGCACATGTACGTGACACAGATGCACAGTGGGTGTTGGGCTCTGGGACCCAGGCCCTTGTGGCAGGAGGGAGGGCTGGTGAGGGCTGGAAGGCCAGCTGCTTGACTGTCTCCACGCAGCTCCTTTGCCTTCCCGTGTTCCTCACTGGAGAAACCCAGGCAGCTGCTGACCTCAGAGGGGTGGATATGAGGAGTGGCCCCCATTCCACGGGCCCGGTAAACACTCAGTCCTGAAAAGTGTTTGCTCAGTTCCAGCGTTTGTTTTACTTTTCAGTGATACAATGCCGTTCTACCAGGTCAAAGGGTGGTGAGAAGCAGGAAGAGGCCTCAGCCCTGGGCTGTGTGGGAGGCTCTTGCTTCAAGGTTAGGACACGCATCTCCTCACCCAGAGCCAGTGTCTCCAAGACTTTGCTATCTATGGTATCCTCATTCTGCTCCCATGATTCCTGTATATCCCACTTCTTCCTCCTACCTACTCAGGTTTTGCCTCCTCTCGCTGATAGGAAAGTTACTTTCTGATCTACTAGAAAGGAGAGATCGTTGTCCCCTTCTAGGGTAGAGGGGCGGCAGCAGGAGAGAATGGCAGAGTGGGCAGGTCTTTGGATGAAGTATGAACTTGCAGCCACTCACTGGTCAACTTCTTGCTATGTGTCACTTCCTCCCCTGTGCCCTAGGAAACTGGCTACAGGCATGGATGTAGGTGAGGAAGATTCTCCTACATTATTGGCATCCACATCTGTCCCCACCTCCCAGAGTTAACACACTCCCTGGTACAGGCTCTGCTCACACAGTTTTTTCAATTAAAGAATTTAAGTGTGGATTGTGTATGTACATTTTCATGTTTGTGCCATGCACATGTGAATGTGTGTGTATGGAAGTTGGAGAATAACCTCAAGTGTCGTTTTTAGTGTCCTATTCCTTTCCTTTGTGACAGGTTCTCTCATTGGCTTGGAGCTGACCAATTAGGGACCCTTCAATCTGTCTCTCCAGCACTGGGATTCAAGTCTGTGCCACCATGCCCAGCATTTTTATGCAGGTTCTGGGGATTGAACTCAGGGCCTTGTGTTTGCAAGGCAAGCACTTTGCCCCAGTCCTATTTACATACGTGTTTATGAGCTATGCCTGTCTTCTGTACTTGGTGCAAGCTCTAAGAGGGCGGTGAGGGAGCCCCTACCAGAGATAAGGAGGCTGAGATGCAGAAGGTCAGGAATATGGCCAGGCTTGCCCTGGTATTGGGGGAGGGAGTCGGAGTTTGATCAAGGGCCTTCTCACCTCCGGTGGGAAGGGCACACCTGCAGATTTCCTTACCAGCTCTGAGGGTGACCCAGGAGGGATTGTTGTTGTTGCTGCTGGCCTGATTAATTCCTTGGGGTGGATTTGCACACCTGCGTATTCTCATACAAGTACCAGACCTCAGGAGGGTTTTGTTTTGGATGGAAAAATAGATTGGATTTCTACTTGTGTCCTAAGTGCTTCTGCTGACGTCTGCTTTCAGGGCAGGGCAGTCCATCATTTTCTTCCTCTGACGCTTCTCAGAGTAAACTTTCTCGGGGACATTAAGCCTTCTGAGGAAGAAAGAGGAAGCTGTATCAGGCATTGGTATGAAAGTCTGTGCCCTGCCTAGTTAATATGTTGATGGGACAGGAAGTGAGATCTTGGGAAGTGTTTGGATAAAGTCATGAGGGTGGAACCCTCTGCTGGGACTTACAAGGGGACAAAGAGCCTGGAGATCTTTACCAAGTGAGGACTCTCCCAAGACACTGAGAAATGGTGATGCCATTAACTAAGACCAGCACTGGAAGTGAGGAGCTGGTGTGTGTGTGTGTGTGTGTGTGTGTGTGTGTGTGTGTGTGTGTGTGTAAGGAGTTCACAGACCGTGACACTGAGAAAAAGAAGGCAGGAGGACACTGGCCTTGGTGATGCATGGCTTTAATCCCAGCACTCTGGAGGCAGAGACAGGTGGGTCTCTGTCAGTTCCAGGCCAGCCTGGGCTACAGAGTAACAGGCTATCTCAAAATGAAATGTAAAAAGAAGAATGAGGTAGAAGAATTGACTCAGAGAGGATGAGGAAACAGTGCATGTGGGGAGGCAGGAAAATTTCAGGCTCCAAGATCCAGGCACTTATGAGCTGTGATCTTGCAGATTTGGTGAAAAATAAGGTCATGTGTTGTAGGAAAGTCTTGACCTTTCTCCTACTTAGGATCTCTGGGGCATCACCTTGGGGGCAGTGTTTCTAAGAATTTAGTTAAGATTTGGGGAACTGTGTTTACTCATGGAAAACCTAACACTATCAGTGAACTAGTAGGAGAGAGGGCCTTTAGACTGGCTATGCTGTAGGCCAAAGCTTTGGCACAGTAGCACAGCAGGCACTCACCACTACAGGTCAGGATTGAATCACAGAGGCGGGTGTATTCTGGAATAGCAATCTGTGAAGGCCTGGCTATAACAGGCATTTTATTTACCTATTTTAAAGATTTATTTTATTTTTAATTATGTCTATGTGTATGTATGTTGCATGGGTATGTACATGTGTGAACGTATGAGTACCGGTACCCATGATAAACAGAAGACATAGGATCCCACAGAACTGGCATTACAGGTGGTTGTGAGTTGCCAGATGTGGGACCTGGGACCTATACTTGGGTCCTCTGCAAGAGCAGTAGATTCACTCTCAACCTCTGAGATATCATCTCTCCAGCCCTAATGACCTCTAAGACAACTCAAAATCCTCAGTGCATCTATGGGGGTGGGAGATTGTTACAAGCGACCCCGAGTATCAGAATCCCCAGAAACTCAACTTGACTAGTATTTTCATGTAATCAGCTCATCCACTAAAAAAACCCTAAACCATCCAATACAACACAAATGCTATGTAAGTAAAGACTATATTGTGTTGTTTGGTCAGGGAATAATGAGAAGACAAAAAGCTGATTGGTGTATGTATGTCACCCTAGCACATGGGAAGAGAAGCATTGAGCCTCTGAGGACAGCCATGTCAACTAGTAAAATTTTGTTGAAGTGTCCTCATGTCTTGAAGCTGCAGCTGGTGGAGACTCTGGCTGCAGAACCCACCGATACGGAGGGCTGAGTGTGCTGTTGTAGCCAGCAGGCTTTATTGCATGGGCACAGAACTCAGAATCACTCAGAAGAATCTAGCATGTACTTATGCAAATTGAAGTCCCTGAGCTGGAAGCAGCGGTGTCACCTGGGAGCTGTTACGTGTACGGAATCTCAGGATCCTATTTTAGCAAGATCAACACTAATGTGCACACACATGAAGGTTGAAAAGCATCGCTCTCGTACAGATTCCTCTGCTCCAGACTCATTTAGATCACTTCAGAATAATACAGCTTGCCAAGCCTCAACCCCAGACATTCTTATATAGTCAGTGATTCTTGTGGATAGTTAGGTTTGGAAACTGCTGCCTGGTATATGTCCAAAACTCTTCTCTGTTGATGGACAAATGGCAAGAATTTAATAAACGGAAATCTAATTTGAGTGTTATGCTGTTTGCTTTGTAGTCACAATAACGGCCTAAGCCTTAAACCCTCTAAAAACCATGTCCAGATTGCCAATCAGCAGGCCCATCCTCTTAGTCTGAGAATGTCTTGACTCATGATGCTCCTGAAGACCCGTGTGTTGTCCCTTTCCCACTGCTGTGGCCACCCATGCTCTGGCGCCAGTTGAATGGAGTTGGCCAATTCACTGCCCAGTTCGAAAGCAAGCAAAGCCAGTTGCTGTTTACCATGCATCCTGTGGATGAAAACAATTACCCACCAGCCAATGTGATCCTCATTACTTGCCTGCTTAGATCTAACTCTGTGGAAGATCAGAGCTAAGGCCATCTGAGAACGCTCCTTGAAGCTCTTGCTTTATGGATAGATGACTAGTGTTCAGGGAGCGTCTGGGTCTCAGATTCCAGCTGGCTCCATCCAAGATGGAAGGATTCTTTTGTTGTCGCTTGGAAAACAGACTACATATTTGTTGCCTAATTAGTGAGTGGTACAATGCTTAATATTGAGCATTGAGCAAAGGGCCGTAAACACAGAAGGATTTGACTCCTGATGGTCGTGCAAGACCATCAGGCACATGGAGAGCAGCTGTGCTAGGAATTTAGCAAGCGAGTTCTCAAATGCTGACGTCTTTAATTAAGCAGGTGTTTGGGAAGTAGGTCCTGTGTGGCTTTCAGCCTTGGCTGGGTTGGGGCTGCTTGAAAAATGGCAGTGACCCAACCCAGCAGCAGAGCTGAAATAGCCTTCACATAGGAATGTGGCAGTATTATTCTCCTCTTTCTTATCAGAACCCATTAGCTTGGGCAAGGAAGGAACAAAAAAATGGACTGGAAAAACATGTTGTTTCACCGGCTAAAAATTCACCACTACAGGAAGGATTTCTGCCATGCCCGAAAAGGAAGAGCAGCCCTCGGAAAGGTGTGGATTTGAAGTACTCTTACACAGTTTCTCCTACTGTTGCCAGCAAGGACATTCCGCTTTGGCTGGTGGCTTTTCTCACACTAGAACAGGAATGTTCAGCAGAGGTTGCCTAAGTCAGCTTCATTTGTCCATGGAATTGGAACTTGGGTGCATAAAGGGAAAAATCAGATCCTGTAGGGTTGAGGAATGGCTGTAGAGTTCTGTAAGACTTGTCCCTTCATGCTCTAGTTGTCTGTCATCCTCGACAGGTCTGCAGATGCCAGAGCGCAGGGGTGGAAAGTGGGATGGATGCTGTTGAAGGACTACGTCTGCCATTTTCCCCTCTTGTCATAATCTCCTACTGTGTAGTGTGTGGGACGGGAGGGAAGGGGGGAGGCCCTGGCCAGGTCCACACAGCCCACTGAGTCTCAGTGCTGAGGTCTTGGTGTCTCTATTGAGTTGTAGAGCCTGAGAGGAGGAGACTGCAGGATGCAGAACCCAGACTTCTCTGTCTCCCATGGTTGGCAGGGACAGCCTGTCACTGGGAAATGAACTGTAATGTCTGTGGCAGGCAGCGGTCATGGGGTGGGTATGCTGGGTAATTTAACAGTCTCCCCTATAGGTGGAACACCCTCGGGTTCCGGGGGAGGGCATTGACTATATTCTGCAGTCCTCAGTTGTCAGTTCAGGAACCTGGATCCTCACACATCCTTTTCAGCCCCTCTGGTTCTTACTCTTTCACACAGCAGCCTTTTCTGAAGGGATCTCACCCCCTTGGTGGTTTTATTTCCCCTCTTAAGCTTTGGTGTTGAGAGAATGGCCCAGATCATGTTTTTCCTGTGACATGCTATTTACACTGCAATGTATCTATGACTGTACGTCTGTTGTGCTTATGTATGGAAATTATTAGTCAATTAACTGAGAATCAATACTAAGATTGCTCTTCATATGGGACAAAACAGTGCTGTGTGGTGCATTCTGCGAAGGGACATCAACTGGACACAGTCAGCAGCATGGAGTCGTCAGAGAGCTTAGAAAGTGGGTGCCAGGCACCCTGGCCTCCACTGCCCATCTTTGCTCTGGGATCTAGTGCCTGTCCTAGTTTGTGGGAGGCAGCCCCTTCTCATGCTGCCTCTTGAGTGAATGTTTTATTGTCCCCAGGATGGTTGATGGTTGTGTAGTGATGGGAGATGCCAGGATCTCCATTTGGTGCCTCAGTGAGACCTTGACCAGACTCAGAGGGCCTTCCTTCCTTCATACTGCCTTGGCCTACCTGCCCATGTCAGTCCATTGTCTGGCTGAGAAAATGGAACACAGCCAGAAGCATGACATGTTTGATTAGTGACGTCATGGTGACATTTTCCTGGGCCCAGGAACCCACTCTACCTGTGGGTTCCTCCAAAGGCATCAAAGCACAGTGTTGACTGGTTTGGTGCCTTTTCTGAGTGAACAGCCTGCTACTGAGACTACTACATTGGGGACATGTGAAGGACACAGGTGATGACAGCTTAGCCAAGGCCCTCATGGGACAACAAGGCTGTGGGGCTGGGTGCAAAGGAGGATTTCTTCTTGAGCAGGAGCAACACTGGGCTTTTCCAGGTTCCAGAAAATGTCAGGAGCCCTTTCCCCCAGCTGCTAAGGAACTGGTCACCTGGTCACCTGGAAAGGCTTTGTCCCACCTGGGGTGGAATCAGCCATAATTACTGTGGTAGAGCTAGACTCCTCTAGGTGCCAGGAAGCTGACTGGCTGTAGCTCCCAGATGAAGCAGGGAGCCAGCAGATGATACTTAGTAGTGTGACAGGAGGGCTATGCTTGATGCCAGCTCCCCAAGTGGTTTTCTCCACCCCTCCCTCCCTTCCTCTCTCTTCCCCCCCTCACACACACAGCCCATAGAGCACACAGAATGAATGAGTAAGTGAATGAAATGAATAAGTGATTGTGCTCACTCGGCATTCTTTTCCCTAAGGAGACCATTCCTAACTATCACACGGGAAAGGAAATGGACATGATTGCACACAAGGATAATGACACCTGCTCAGGTTGCCATAACTTGTGCTTTTCCACTGATGCAGAAAAGGACACCCTGCCAAAGAATGTCCTTGGAGCCATTCTATGTATTTTTCCTTCTGTTACTGAAGTCAGATGTATTTAATGTAAGCAATTCAGCTGCGAGCTGGAATCTGCAATACCTCATTCACCCCCCTGGTGGAAACACACAGTGAACATTTCCAGTTTGGGCTCCTCTGGCAGGTGTGTAAGCTGACAGTGGCTTTCAGGGTGGTAGCTTCTTTTAAAACCCACATCCCAAAGCCCTGTCAGTTAGTTGACAGAGGAAGCCTGGCTGGGGTGTAATAGCATTCTTGTTCCAGGGATCTACTGATCCACTGTGTTCTCAAAACAGACTTCATTATGACAATTCTGTTTTAAAACTACAGTGAAAGTTAATTGAATTAAGAGAAAATGAAATAAAGATTCATTTTATTTATTTATCTGTTTATATGGTGTTTGTGTGTAGGTGGCCATGTGATATACCTGGGAGAAACTATGAGTCAGTTCTGTGTCCATCCACCATATGAGTTCCAGAAACTGAACTCAAGTTGTCAGGCCTGGTGGCAGGTACCTTTTTACCAACTGAACCATCTTACTGACCCTAAATTCTCAATTATATATATATATGTGGAAACAGGGTAAAACCTTTAGTTCAATAAAGGCAGTAGAGCTTTGAGAAAAGTGTGTGTGTGTGTGTGTGTGTGTGTGCACGTTTGCACGCACAGTAGGCCCATTTTGAGGTGCTCCATGTTCTTCTGAGGTCAGTCTCCTGTGCTTGGTTTCTGCCAGGCTGTTCTGCAGGCCATATTGTTTATGCTACATGTCACACAAAAGCAGAGACTTGGGGACTTGTCACCTTGGCTCTCCAACAGCTCCTTACTTCCTCTTGGTCACTCGCACTTCCCACTCTCCTCAAGTCAGGGACAAGAGCAGAGACTCCCAAGGCAGTGTTGTTCCCAGGGTATAACTGCCATCCATCACTCCCTGCTGGGAAAGTGTAAATATGCCCTGGCTGATTGTGGCATTATTTATTGTCATAAGTTTGGATGTGGATTGGGACAGGAGTGGTCACTGGCCAAGCATTATTTCCTGGCTCCCCTGGGAGGCTGGGTTGTATGGGCAGAGCTTGGGTGGAAGGGAGGCAAAGGCCAGGGGCAGGAGTGTGCAGCAGAGAACCGGGTTGGGGCTTTGCATGTCGTCACGGTGTCAGGGTGGAAAGGAGGTAGCACTACCTTAGATCTAGGTTCTTGGAGGTTTTCATGCTTAGAGCAGTGAAGACTGGCTCCCCACAGGACCCAGACACCTTGCCACTTTGGAGTCTGGCAGGGATTCATCAATTCTCCTAGTGTTGAGTTGTTATGGATAGTGGGTTGTGACTGTGTCATGGCAGTGTCATTTAACCCAAAGATATCACTGCTTACCAGGTTGAATGTCACTCTCAGCTGTGCTGGCTTCCTTAGCATGCTAAACCTGGTGCTATGCAAAGGCACTGGGTCCTGGAGTGCCTTACCTCCACTGTCCACATTCAAATATGGTATTTGTGATCGAATCCAGGACTTCAGGCATGCCAGGCAGGTACACCAACACAGAGTTGTGTCCTCAGCCCAAAGATACCAGTTGTGTGGATGGGGAGAAAGTCTGCAGTCTGCGGTGTCAACAGGCAGCTATGTGACATGGAAAAAGGCAGTTAAAGCCCAGTGTGCTTGGCTAGGCCCTCTTGCATCAGCCTGGTCCAGCTGTGTCCTCTGTTATCTCCTCACAGAGAAGACGTGAGTCAGGCAGGAGGGGCATGGCCTAAGCTTGTGGCCTGGTGCTTTCTGCTCCCTCAGCTCTGTTTGCCCAGCTGTAAATTGGAATCACGGAGTTCCATGAGGATAGTGGGGGGTTGGGCATACCACACAGTGAATACCAGCTTTTAATGATACTTCTGACTGCCTAATGGTCTATTTGGGGAGAAGATGTCAATGAGCAAATCCTGCTGCAGTCATGAAAGAGAAGATGACAGGAAGGGCTGGGCAGGAGAGGGTGGGGACAGCAAGGATGAGTCCCTGTTGGTATAGTGTATGTTTAGAAACAGTTGACAATGGCTGAGGAAGAGTGCATACAACCATGTTTCCTCCCCTTTGTGTATTTCTCTGAACAAGCCCAGTTCTGCCCATTCTAATTCGAGGCCAGTGTGTCTCAAAGGTTCCCACCAGGGAGGTGCTTCTGGATCTTGGTGTAACCCAGTAATGTGATCAACAGCCTCCTAGCTGAGACGAAAGGGCAGCCACAGGTGGATCCGGGGTCTTAGATGTGGGTGATACTGTCTGGAATAATTTTTGTGTTACAGATGTGGACGAGTGTGCGACAGACTCACACCAGTGCAACCCCACGCAGATCTGTATCAACACGGAAGGAGGATACACCTGCTCCTGCACTGATGGGTACTGGCTTCTGGAAGGCCAATGCCTAGGTAAGAGCTCCCCATGGCTCCCCGGAACTCAGAGGGAGTTGATGGTTGTCAAGGATACAATGTGGTTACAGTAGGGAGGTCCAAGAAAGCTTTTCTTTGGGCATGTATAGAAAGCTATTAAATGATCTTACGCGTCACCATTCATTAAAATAAGTTTTCACCATTAGTAGCATTTCACATTTTTTGAAACTACATTTTAGGGGCATGAGCAAAAGTTTGTCGAGCTCTTCCTGCCTTCAGGAAGTTTATAGCCAAGACAGGAAGTAATAGAAGTGACAGCTATTCTACCTTAGTCAGAAACAGTCCTAAGCCAAGGGAATACTTTTGCTTAGATACAGAAATGTTCCAAATCTCAAAGGTAGACCAGGAGTTCCAGCATATGTCATCCTAGCACTGATATACCCTAACACTCCACTCTGCTCATCCCACAGCTGTGCACTTTCTTTTTATTCCAAAGGCATCAATCATCACTGATTGACAGTTTTATCCCTTGTAGTTGGCATTGACTAGGACTACTTTTTCCTATTCTCTGGATTTGCATTTAGACAAGTTGCCTTAGAGTTAGATTCAAACAACAGCATGGAAAAGATATGAAAGGAAACAAAGCAAAACCAAAATCCTTTCCTTCCAGGTCTCTGGATTGAGGCTGAATTTGGGTTTGCTCTGTGACATGTCCGAATCATCCTCGAGATGTGATAAACTGCCTGGTCTTGGCATGGCTCTCAGCCAATGTGTGAGGCATCTGGGAATACGATAGTCCCTATGCATTTAAACCAACCTCTGCTCTAATGGAAAATGTGATGTTACTGGTTTGAATGTAAGCAGACCAGCAAGAGAGTTATTTGTACAGGAACTTCTTATGCAGGACTCCAGAGCTGGAAAGGATGTTAGATGTTATGTCATCTAACTTTTATAGAGCTTGAGACAAACTCAAAGAGCAGGAACATTTTGGATAAACTTAAAACAAGTTGGGTCTAATATTGATGTCTCTGGATTCTCCAGCCAGACGTTTTTTCTTACCACAAAGGGCACTAGAGAGATGCGAGGCATGGTACATGGCCCCATCATAGATACCCAGAGGCAGATCTCTCCATCTGAGAGATGCCAAAAGATGCTGCTCTCTGCTTGTGAAGGTTGTTCCACAACCTTCCACAGAGCACTATTGGAGAGATGCTCATTGGTGCTTAAAATGACCACATGACATGACATAGTCCATTAGTATTCATCTCTGACATAGAGACCTTTCTTAATTTTGGCTGATACCATGCCTTACCCGGCCGAACTCTTCTCTCTCTCTCAATGTTCTACAGTCACCTAGTATCCATTCTGTGAGCTGTTGGAGACCTTGCCTGTTTTAGAAAAACAAGGGGTAGGGCTGTCTTTCTTTCTACGTACCCCCAAAAGAAGGGCTATCTTCTCTGCCTCTAATGCCTCTCCAGGCATTGGTGATAATTCCAGCTGTGTCTTGGGAAGAGGTCAGGATTAGCAGCTATACAAGCTTAAAGGCTTTCCAAGTATGAGCTGCCGTCTCAGGAGATACTGTTGGGTCATATTAGAAGCAAATGGAACTGAGCCAAAGCAGAATCCCAAGGCAGAACACAGAATCCAGTGAGGGCTGAAAAATAGGCAATGGGTTGGACTGGGGGGGGGTGGAAGATTTCTTTCTAGTTGTAGGTGGTAGAAACTGGGCAGAGGGGTCAAGGCACAAAAAGCACTACTTATCCCTTTATAAGAGCTGAAGTTCCAGGGAGGGGGACATTAGGTTTTATAGCACAGTCAGATCAGCTGGTCCCAGCTGAGCATGTGTAAGGACACTCTTCCTGGAGAATGAAGGTTTCATTGGAGGCACCCTGCCCAGTCCAATCACTTTTTTAACCTGAGATGTTACAAAGAGCTACCCGTTGGGCTCCTCATGGGCTGGCACATATAGGGAGGTCATACGTCACAGCTCTGCTGGAAGCACACACTCCCACCATATCGCGGCTTTCCATGCCTCAGGAGTGTGTTTAGCTGGGGGTTTGTGTCCACTCCAGTGTAAGGGTAAGAGCCAAGGTAAGCACACGTGAGTACCCATGTATCACCATGTTTGTAGGTCTCACTGTAGCACTGCCCAGCTCATCCTGATGCCTGGGACTTGTTCCTGCCGACTGGACATAGTCATTCAGTGGAGCCGGCAGACAGTCCACTGGAGCGTTCCCGTTGATCTCCATACATGCTAAGCTAACTTGTTCATGTTCAGGGTGCTCAAAAGATCATAGAGAATCATAGCATTGAAACTTAAAATTGCATAAGCCTTAGTCAAACCTGATTTGGGTGAGTTCTGAGAAGTCACCTGGTGCAGTATCCCAATCAAAGCAGAATAAATTTGTCACAGATCTCACGACAGGTTCAGGTGTGTATGGAACAAAGACTGGGGCAGGTAGGGGATTGTAGGGAAAGACGGGCACTGGGAGCTGAAGGGTATCATAATTCCTGACACTTGGTAGGCCCTGTCTTAGCAGCCACTCCGTTTCACAGCCCTTTTTAGTCCCATTCTAGAAGATGAGGGCAATGGTACCATACTGATGGTGGCCTCAGGGAGGAGCCCTGTTTTACCTTGCCTGCATTTGTTTCCAGACATTGATGAATGTCGCTATGGTTACTGCCAGCAGCTATGTGCAAATGTTCCTGGATCCTATTCCTGTACGTGCAACCCTGGTTTCATCCTCAATGAGGATGGAAGATCATGCCAAGGTATGTGACATGTGTGGTAACTTGGACACCATATGAAACACTAGATGCAGTCACCTTTGGAGTTTGACAGTTGATGTCTGTAGAACACTTGTCGTTAAAGTGTGTCCTCATTCCTTGGCATTGCTTAACCATCCCTATTGCTTATTGAAACCTGAAACTGGAGCGGGTGATGTCTATGAAACAGCTAAAAAAGTGCTCTAAGAGTTGCAGAGGGCAGAGCCACAGTCACCATCGGAAGAGCCTTGTATGGTTTTGTGATTCCCCCTGTCATCCTATGTCTGCTGGCAGAGGTGGCTTTCAGAGCTCCTGACCCCAATGGATCACAAACAAACACATAGGCACTATGTGAATGCTTCGTGTGCCATTTCGGAATCTCTCCCAGGAACGTTTCCTCTGATCTATGTCAGGAGCATCTATTGCCAAGCCCAGAAGGCTGCAAAAAAAGCAGAATAAAATCAGGGTACTTTCTGGTTTCCACATCATTTCTTCCAACCCTGATAAGTAAGAAAAGCAAGCTATGTGTGCATCATGGTCCCTATTGGAAGGTTTCTTCTGCTCAGGAAGTCAGCGGAGACCTTAAGACCCAAAGAATTAGTGTAAGTCATGATCTGGCCTGGGATCCACCTCGGGCTCTGGGCTCCAGCCTCCAGGCGCTAGCAGTGGCCTGATCTGGATAAAGACACAGAATGAGGCCTTTGTTGGAGTCTGCTACCAGGTTTTACAGGGCCCATTTCCTTGTCACACCATTTGAGTGAGTTCTGGTGGGCAGGCTCCGGGCCAGCTATTCAGAGGATATTGTGTCTCCATTAGTTTAACCATATCTAAATCACTGGATAAACAGGAAGGCATCAGCATTCAAGGGTTTGATCCTGGAGTCTTTGTGAGGCTCTCTCCCCTTTAAAGCTGGCCCTGCTAATTGTTCCAAGAAGCCCCTGCCTGGCCTGCTTTTGCAAGGAGTGGTCATTTTTTTGTCTGAGAGCAGAGCTGGGCCAGGAGGTTGAGGAAATAAATAAAACAGGGCCCTTCCTTCCCACAGCAGCTGGGAGCAGGCGCCTGGCTCCCTTGCTGCTGAGATAAGCGGCTTAGGGCTGATGGTGATTTCTTGGGGCCAAGGCCGGGGTTGGAGGTGCCAGCCCAGGCTTTCCCTCAGGGGCTGGCACAGTGTCCTTAGGCAGCACTCGGGCTGGGACATGGGCACTTGGCCACCAGGATATTGCATCAGCAGGGCCTGCAGGTCACACAGCCCGTGACAGGTCCTGTGAAGCTTTCGCAATTGCAGCACCTCACATCTCCTCAAAACGCTTGTGTCTGTTAACCTCACTGACCCCAGCAATAGTCTTATGATGTAGAGAGGAGAGTGTTTGTGGCCACGATCCACAGATAAAGAAATTGAACCTCACAGAGGTGAAGCCATTAGGTCAGAGTCAGGTGGCTTAGTGGTGGCACGGTTGAGTGGAAGGCCAAGGGCTCAGCTGGGGCGCCGTGCCCTCAGGGTTCAGACTGCTGGCCAGGAAGCCCCAGGGGTCCTCCTAAGTCCACCTCTCCAGCACTGGGTTTGCAGCCATGCCAGCCTGCCTCGGTGCTCAAGCAACCATGCCTGGCTTTTTACACGGGTGCTGGGGATCTGAACGCAGATTGCCACGTGTACACACCAAGCCCTTTGTTGACTGGACTGTCTTCTCAGTCCCCTGCCCTCAGGGTTGAGGACCCATTGGGAAACCCAGCAGAGAGAGGCAGTTAGGGCTCCAGGGGTAGAGCCCCTTCTGTCCTCTCAAAAGCAGCTTTGAGCTATGGAAACAGTATCGAGCTTACTCACCACCATGTGGCAAGAGTCTGGCCAGAAACTAAGGACGCCAGACCTAATGGGCAGCAGCACTGACCTATCTAAACTGGTATGCGGTTTAGTGCACCAGGGACACTCTCCTGCTCAGCCCTGCCCCAGTCCGGATGGGGACATGCCAGTCTCCCCTGAGTGCTGGGTGCATGGGCACCAGGGCAGGCTGGTATCTCACCAGACCCTTCCTATATGGCTGTGTTTTTCCTCTGAGAGCTCCAGAGTTGGCAGGAAACAGGCACTTTGTGGGCACGGGATTAGTTTTCCCCTATGCCAGGCCCCTCAAAAGCTGCTTACCACAAAGGCTTTCCTTCTGAGAACAGTCAAAGTTCTTTTCAGGGCATTAAGAGGCTTAACTGGACTTTTGGGGTGGAGAAAATGTGTCTCAACTAGAACCGACACCACGGGCATGTGAAGCTCATGGGTGTAGATGAAGCTCATAAAGGCTCAGGTGATGCTTATGCAGAAAGATCTCCCTCTGCCTCCCCTCCCCCACGAGCTGTACAGAATGAATCCCGTGGATTCTTATGTGAGTCCTGACTTGTAATATAGTTCTAACCAGACCCCTGCTGGCACGTGAATTGGAGCACATATCTCAATCTTTTTTTTTTTTTCTTTTTTGGTTTTTCGAGACAGGGTTTCTCCGTATTGTTTTGAAGGCTGTCCTGGAACTTGCTCTGTAGACCAGGCTGGCCTCGAACTCACAGAGATCCGCCTGCCTCTGCCTCCCAAGTGCTGGGATTAAAGGAGTGCGCCACCAACGCCCGGCCACGTATCTCAATCTTTAGAAACATCAAAATAGCCCTGCCGACTTGTAATTGATACACAGTACAACGTGCTGCCGTAGGCACACAGATCCCTCAATACTGACGAGGAGCCATCACCACACTCAGGAGGAGGCATCCGCTGTTGCTCTTTGTGCTCTTTACAATGCCCTCCTTTACCTGTGTAACACGGAGAATGGAGGACAAGGCCTGAAGGCGGAATTGTTGCAAGCGTAATCAGTGAGGCTGTTTATTCATGAGAAACATTCTCAGAGTTGCCATGATTATCTACCTGAAACTTCCAAGTCAGTGAGGGTGAGAGAGGAGCAAAAGGCGATGGGGAAGAGTGGGCTCTGCCTGGAGATTCTGTGGGTGAGCAGCCTTCCTGGGAGGTGCAAGCATACACACAAACAGATGTTCTGTGTGCTGCATTTATCTCCTTTGTGGCTTGTCACCCCAGAAGGCGCGTGCACGTGGAGGCTGTAGATCTTCAGGTTACGTGTTGGAGAGTGTCTTAGTTATGTGTCCTGATAGACTTAGGAGAGAAAGGACTCATTTTGATTCACAGTTCAAGGGTGCAGTCCATCATGCCAGGGGAAGTCACAGCAGCAGCGTCCAGAGGCAGCTGGTCACGTGACACCCACAGTCAAGGAGCACAGAGTGATGACAGCTAGTTCGAACTTGCTCTCTCCATTTATTTATTCAGCCCAGGATCCAAACCAGGGAACAGTGCTGCCTGCTTCAGTTAATTTACTCAACATAGCCCCCCATAGGCATGACCAGAGGCTAAGTAATCCTTCACAGGTATGCCTGAAGGCTCAGCTGGAGCCTGTAAATCGACAAGTTAACATGTTCTCATAGAGCGTGAGATCATGTCTGACAGGCACCAGTGAATCTGGGCTCTTGGTAATAATAGATTTTGCTGCCAAATCATGTTTTCTTGTTTGTGGGGTTGTTTTATCTGTCACACTAATCGTGATGTGCTTTGGTTTCATACAGATGTGAACGAGTGTGAAACTGAGAATCCCTGCGTTCAAACCTGTGTCAACACCTATGGCTCTTTCATCTGCCGCTGTGACCCAGGATATGAACTTGAGGAAGATGGCATTCACTGCAGTGGTAATGCACTTGGCATTGGAGCTGTCCACCTGTTCAGAGCACCAGGGTGGGGGCAAGGGATTCATCCCAGGTGTTTCCTCCCATTTCCTGGTTGCGTGTCTAGTTGGAGACATTTCCCAGTGTTATGAGAGCATAACCACACAGAACAAAGACGAGTCACTTCCTGAGATGTGGAGTTCAGGCTTACCTTCCTGATCATGTGACCTTCAATGCGATGTCAGCAGAGCTTCTGTCTGGTTCTGAGAGGGAGTTGGTGAGGGAGGACTCGCCCAATATTGTCTGTTGGTCTGAGAGCTAGCTGTCCTTTCCCAGCAGTGACCCATGACTTGAAGATGGCATAGATAATATTATAGAGGGCAGTGATCTAGGAATAATTGCTTTTGCCTCTAGGCTAGGAGGACATCAACTAAATAAGTCGTACATGTAAGTGCATATACTTTGTGTGCTTTGGGAATGCCATCAAACAACCACAGCCCAGCTCTAGGCCTGGAACACAGTGAACATGCAGCAAACTGGTCTTGAGTCAGTAAGTAGAAGCGTGACTGCTGAGTGAATGAAATCTTAGCCATTTGTCTCAAGAACATAAATGTGGGTTAGCTGACTTTTTTCCCTTACAAACTCCGTCCAAGCCCCAATTACTCTCATTCTCTACTCAGTCTGGTTTCTTCATTCTGTTGTAATTATCTTATTAACCTTCTCTCCCCACCCAGAAAGTTAGATTCCTAGAAAGTTAGAAAGCTATTCTGAAAGTAAGAGCTTTTTGAGACTAAGAAACACATTGTAGTTATATTTAGTCTGTTGCATCTCATACAAAACAGAGCTATGGGCTCCTCTGTCTGTCTGTCTGTCTGACTGTCTCTGTTCTTTGTAAATGTTTTGTGAAAGTAAAATCAACCCACCAGTTTTAACCTCCCCTGCAGCTGTGAATTAGATCTCTCTGCATTAACAATGTTTCCTGTAATTTTCAAAATAAAAGTAGGCAGTGCTTTAGGTGTGAAAGCTACTAGGCAGAATGAAAAGATTCCCAGTCTTGGGTTTCACGGTAACAGGAATCTACCAAGGCTGTGAATGAGCTTGCTCGACAGCCTCCCTCGGGACTGGGATGTTCTAGTGACAGAGTTCTCAGAAACAAATGGTCACATCTCTCCAGGGCCAGGACCCTCAGAGCCACAGAAAGCAGTTACAGAGCCTCAGCCTGATTAAATACCAGCCCCACCCAGAGGCATCAAAGGCCCCTTTCTTCCTAGATTTCAATTCCCCTCATGGTACTCCTTAGGGAATCTGAGAGGTGTGAAAAGCTTTGCCTTATGGGATGCAATGGATTAGTTCTTTCCCCAGAGTTACCTCCAGTCCCATAGACATTTATTGACCACTGTCAGGTAAGGACTCTGGAGCCGGATGTGGCTCTGTTCAAAGCCTTGGTTATCATTGCAGGGTGCTGACCAAGCCTCAGTTTCCTTATGGATGGAAAACTGTCTTCATGGAATGGTCATAAGGACTAGGCAACTTGGTGTTCTCCAATGGCATGATCACATAATGAATTTTCTCTAAGTATCAGGGACTTTGTGCTTCACAAGGAGCTAAAATCCTTTCTAGTTTGGCAGAATTTTCTCACTTGACTCCAAATCACCCACATTTCCTACGTGGTCACTGGATACCACCTTCTACTAAGTTTAATGGGATCCCTGGCTCCAGCAGGCCTTGTAGATAGCTAGTAGTGGCCTCAGTAATTTGTATTTTCTCTAGACACTGGGACACTATTATCCTCACTTGGTTCTCAAAGCCGGGGTAACCCCTCTTTGCAACAGTGGACCCTCCCAAGCCTTGTTCCTTTGTCCTCCTGGGATTTACTGAGCCATGCTGATCCCAGAAGTGAGATGGGGTTTTAACAAGGAAGAATAAAAACGGCCTAAGTCCTGCTACCTGCCCAACACCTGGCTTCTATTTCAGTGGAGGGCAAAGCCACAGCCCTTTGCGGGGGATGTGGGGCAGGGAACCACACACACACAAAACTCTTTCTGGAATGTTGGAATTACAGATGCTAAGACAAACCATAGTGTAGTGGATTAGTGACCCTTCTTCACCCAGTAGAAGGTAGGGTGGGTCTTTCCTCCTGTTCTATACTGGAACTATGCTGAGGTATTTCTCCCATGTTGCACTCCCAGATCTGATGATTTTTAGGTCTTGAACAGGATGCTACCTCATCATGTTCACCAGAGTCATACTGAGATGCCACATTCAGATCTATGATTTCCTATCTAATCATTTGATCTATGAACTTGGTCTAGTTGCCTAAGCCTTGTGAGCCTTCCTTCCTTCCTTCCTCCTTCCTTCTCTCTCTCTTTCTTCCTTCCTTCCTTCCTTCCTTCCTTTCTTTCTCTTTCTTTCTTTCTTTCTTTCTTTCTTTCTTTCTTTCTTTCTTTCTTTCTTTCTTTCTTTCTTTCTTTCTTTCTTTCTTTCTTTCTTTCTTTCCAGATAGTCACAGCACCTTCTCAGGGTTGAGGTGGGGATTAAATATGATGAGAAATGTTGAACATTTAACATGGTGGTTGACACACAGGAGTCCTTAGGAATTGATAGACATTACTAACATCAAGTAAAGGAATTAATGGAATTACAAACTAGACAGAAACACATGATGGCATTGTGCTATTATAGGCTGGGGCCAGAATCTCAAGATTTCTCTGAATAGCTGGTGGAGGATTGAATAACACTGGACTATGCTGACTCCAGTTAGGAGATGACACCCTAAGTCCACTGGTGCTTCACCCATGGCTGGGAGACAGCTCAGAAAGATAGGGAGAGGTTCCCTTCTTAGATACAGAAAGCAGTGCCTATGTGACATGTGGATTTTCCAAAGACAAAGCAGCAGCCTCTTTCATGCCAACACTCTCTCTGGGTGATATGAGCCACCAGTGGTCTGTGAGTTACAGAGTAATCCAAGGACATGTCACATGGGGAAACCAGTGAAAGCGATTTTCGGGAAACAACAAATGTAAGAAAAACATGTTTTCTTTGGCATGCCTGTTGAATGAGGCGCAAATGGGGCCTGCATTGCCAAAATCTGTGTGCAATGAAGAGTTGGCTTTTCTGGAACGCCTGCTCCAGTGTCAGCTGCCAAGGTCTATGCAGACTAATGGTAGCATCACTGGGACAATGCTGTCCCCAGTCATCCTCTGCAGGGTGGTTCCAGGCTGGCTGGAGACTGCTGTATCTCTTGTGGCAGTCAGGCCACCAGAGACATTGTGCCTGCCTTGCTTCTTGCCATCTCAGTAGAGCTATCCAAATATCAATGGTTGTCCACAGAGGAGTAAGCTCACTATCAGCAGAAGTGACCAGGAAGTAAACTGGCAACCTCATAGCATTGACGTTATTGTCTATGTTAGGAAAGAGTGGGTGTTGGAGATAGTCTGTGAAAATAAACAGCAGCTATACCTTGTTGCTCTCAGATATGGATGAGTGCAGCTTCTCTGAGTTCCTCTGTCAACATGAGTGCGTGAACCAGCCGGGCTCATACTTCTGCTCATGCCCTCCAGGATACGTCTTGTTGGATGACAACCGGAGCTGCCAAGGTAAGACTGTCCAGAGGAGCTAGATGGGGCTGACTCAGATGGTCATCTGGATGGCCCATCCTTTGGGATCATGTAACTTCAGGAAGATGTCAGGGTTGGGTGTGGTGGGGGCCTGGCAGTGTGGGTAGGACACCTGAGTGGGTAGCTCCCTCTTCCTCCACAGTAACCTGTTCTTTGGCCAGGACGTCTATAGTGAACCCTGTAGAGGTAGATTCGAATCCAAGAATGATGCTTCAGGCCTAACCAAGGCTCCTTAGTAGCTAAGCCCCATTAATTTGCATCAGTGTTGACTTTCTCATGCTGTCTTGAGGGCAGTTTGCCCTGCTGGCCTTCTGTGACTTCCTAGAGATTGAATGCTGGGGGACCTCAGGCACCTGACTACTAGGTCCCTCATAGGGTCCAGGCCCTGAGTATGAAATGGCCAAGTCTTCTTCAGATTGGTAGCCCTACACTGTGGCTACTGGGCATCTTGTAGAATAATTGCCCCATTATTAATCATATCCCAGCACCAAGCAATAATTATCCATGGTAGTGTTAGGCATTAGAAATGTCATGTGAGTTACTATACACATGAGCCATCCGACTTGCCTCATTTAGTAGCCACATTAAAAATAATAAAGACAAACAGATGAAATCACTTTTAGTGCTATATATTACTTACAGCAATCTATCCAAACATTTTATAGTTTCAATATATACTCAATATAAAACTCACTGATAAGTACTATAAATTCTTTCTTTTTACTAAATCATAGAGATTTCCTGTTGCAAACACATTCCAGTTTTCACTACCCACATTTTGTGTGCCTGAAAACTGTGTGGGGCCAATGACTGCAATATTGGACAATAAGATGGCAAGTGGCTCTCATCCTCATCCCCACCCCCGACACCTGGTCCAGGACTGATGCCATGCTTCTTCTCTTCCCTGCATTTCAGATATCAACGAGTGTGAGCACAGAAACCACACGTGCACTCCACTGCAGACTTGCTACAATTTACAAGGGAGCTTCAAGTGTATTGACCCCATCCGCTGCGAGGAGCCATATCTGCTGATTGGTGATAAGTAAGTCAAGGCTAGTCCTTTGGAAGTGGACAGGGTAGGGACCTGGCTTAGGAGACTGTCAGTATCTTATAAAGGAGGTTACTTGAGACAAGGAGTCAGGAGATCTGGCCTGTGCGAAGATTGTCGAGAAAGCTAATTAGTAGAGAGGCAGAGTTCATGAGTCGGATTCTCCTACCAATGAACATTCTAGATACATGGGGTCTTTCAGAGGCAAGCCTCTCAAATGTGGCACGCGGGCCTCACTCCAGGATCTTCTTAGTGTGTGTGGGCTCAGATGCAAGAGTGTAATCTGGGAAAAGGCTGAGATTTTGCTCTTCTGGCAAGCCTTAATGAAGAAATGAGGATTTCCTGACCAGGGACTGCTCTGCGAGTGGTAAACTGCGGGAGAATTCTGGACTTTTCAATACCCAAGGGTAACTAGCTTGCCCTAGTCAAGTTTCTGAAGTCCCAAAGGCAGACTAATGAATACATCATCACTTGGCAAATAATAATGTTGAGAAGACAGCCTCAACAAGATGATGGCACTGGGGTGTGTTTCTAGCCCTGGAGTCCTGTGTTTCTTTTCTTTTCCTTTATCCCCACCCTACCCCCAACTCCCGCTGGCCTGTTTCAGTTCCTCATCCTGCATGCAGAACATACATGCACAGTATGCATATAGTACACACATGAGCTACCCTCCCTGTCCCCCCAGCAACTTGGAGATGAGTGACTGGATTAGCCACACCCATCCCACTCTTCTCTCAAAGAGAATTCAGGGTTTACCAAGTGATTCCTGCTGTGATTTAAAAACAAATGGACAAAAGAAGATGACAAAGTCAGGACTGGGGGCTCCTTCAGAGCTGTTGTCACTTGTTGCTATGAGCTGTGCTTCCAAGTGATTCTTTAGAACAGGGACCTTCCAGTTTCTGATTCAAAATCCCCAAGCAGCCCAGCAGAGCGGTAGGCTGCTCGCCATGTGTGGGTCTCTCTGGGCTTGTCTGGCTGGAAACTGATTTCATCCAACTGGCAGCCTTGAGCGGATGTTACCAGTGACGTCTCTGCCCTGGAAAAGCTTAGTGACTTCCCCCTTTAGAGCCCCAGGCCCATGTGATGGCCACCCCCTTCCAGCTCCTCGCCTGCTCAGGTGTCCTGCGCTCCTGCCAGCTGGAGCAGGACTTGCCCTCACCTTGACCAACACCCAGGGGGCCCAGCCTCCCAGCTCTTGTGCACACACTTCCTGCCAGATGGGAGGCATTTCTTCCATCTCCGGTGGCCAGACCCAGCCCGTCTTTCAGATCTCTCTGCTCAGAGCGCCTCTTTCAACTGTTCACGATCCTCATCAGCTGGGAGCTATCACTCCCTCCTCCAAATTTCTTTTAGGAAACCATTATTTTCTCTCTGACATGTGACATTTTAATGTGATCGTTTTGGCACCAGAACCTACTTAGACTTGGCTGTTTTGGTGCAGCCTTAACGAAATGATACTTGGGTAATTCTTTGTGGTCTCTGCGTGTTAACTGTTCCTGGTGCCTCTGTTCTGTGCTAGGTGTTGTGGCTTTGCTCTTATGGAGCCTGAGGCTGTATGGGAGGGGGCTCAGTAAAGAAACTGTCACCATAACCACTCCATTTGGGAAGGAGGCACTTTTATTGTGAATAAGAGAGAGAAAGTATCCAGAGACATCTCGAAGAGTCCAGACAGAGAGAAAAGAGAAACAGACTGGGTAGGGCCAGGGCTAGGGAAGTCAGATGGTGGGAGAGAATAATGGAGATGGCAAAGGCTAGCGAAAGAGCAGGAAAAAAGTGTGAAAGACTGTGAGCAAGCTCAAGCAGGGACTGGATAAGTCACAAGAACAAGGAAGCACTCCTTTTGGGGACGTAAAACCCGCTCCACAAGTTCCTGAGGAATGCTGGTTTGTATCTAACCACCAGAAATCCTTCTTCCCTAGTCCAGCTTGAGCTCATTTCAGGATATATGAACTACCTTTGGCCTACCAAAAGTCTAGAAGAGGAGAAAGACATTAAACAAATTGGCGTAAGAGTGGATACATAAAGTTGGACCCAGTAAGGAGTTTGTAGAAAAAGAAAGAGGAGGATGAACCTGTCCCGGAACCTAAAGGCCACTGAGAAAATGACCTTTGGGTAGGGCCGGAAGTTGAGTCGACCTTAACCAAACAGAGCCTGGAAGAGAGAGGGAACAGAGTACATAGGCAGTGAAGCCAAGGGTGGCCTTTAAGCCTACAAGGAACTCAAGACGCCGAGCTCCTGCAGCATAGGAAGGTGTGAAGGACGGTGGCCTGAAAAACCTATAGAGCAGACCCAGCAGGCTCACCTAGGCCCAGGGGGCTACAACTTGTGTTCAGTTTTCATTCAAGCATCACGGAGGGGCCACTGAAGAGTGGGAAGGGGACGGATTTAGTCTGACTAGTTTGACAAAGGGCAGTCTGTTAGGAGGCCATCTCAGAGGCCCTGGTGAGAGAAGGAGACACCTGATCCAGTGGCCAGCACTGACGGGGGTCAACATTGTTTTTAGGTCATTGTTCCCTAGCTTCCACTCTGCCTGTGGAAACTGTCAAACTAAATCCTAGGTCCAGATGCCTCTTTACATACACCTCCACTGTGAACTCTGCTCCGTAAGAGGCGTCCTGGGAATGGAGGAAGGATGGGAATGAGGGATGGGTAAGTCAGCAGGAGTGTCTAACAGGTGTTCCTTAGCAGCAGATGCCAATGGGTCTCTGTTAGGTTATGGTATTGTTAGGGTTTGAAATTATCAGCTCTGTATAAGGAATATTTGTGTTTAAATATTTGTATTTTTCCTGCTAGAAGACAAATGGCTTAAGGTCATGATGTTACTTAATATTGAATTTCTGAAGTGTTCAGTGAGTTCCAAGCTCTTGTATGTTGGGTAAGAGGATTCAATTATAGTCCACACATACTGAACTGAGTACAATAGAGTATAAAGGACCCTTGAAACCATCAGTGTAATATAATTTTCAGTTTTAAATATTCTTTAAAAGTTTTAAATGTGTATGGGTATTTTGCCTGCATGTGTGTCCATCCACCATATGTATGCCTGGTGCCTGAAGAAGTCAGAAGAGAGCGTCGGATCACCCTGGGAGTGAGTTAGAGACAGTTGTGAGCAGCCATGTCTGGGAATGGAGTACAGATAATTATGTCCTGCCATGAGGGTGCTGGGAACAAATCAGTGTTCTTAGCTGCTGAAGCATCTCTCCAGCCTCCACTTTAAATATTCTTGAGTGTCCCTGATTGGGAAGTGAGGGCTATGTGGTCATCAGCACATGTCTAGATACACGACACACGTGGATTACACTGGAGAATGTCCCGGTGTTCCCATGACCAGAGGTCCAATTAAATCCTTTAGTAGCCAGAGTATCTGATGCCATCAGGGAAGGCTACTGTTCAGGAGGTAGGACTCATCTACATTCTAGAGAGCCTTCAGATTAGAATGGGAGCAGAGATGTTCTCCAGTCACTCCACTGGGTGGTAAGAATGACTTGGCTTCATTTCTGGGTTTTAAAGTGGGGAGTAGGCATGGCTAGTGCCTGAAAAGGATTTTTCTGAGGACTCATGTGCTTTCTCTCCTACCAGCCGCTGTATGTGTCCAGCTGAGAACACTGGCTGCAGAGATCAGCCCTTTACCATCTTGTTTCGGGACATGGATGTAGTATCAGGACGTTCTGTTCCTGCTGACATCTTCCAGATGCAAGCAACAACCCGTTACCCTGGTGCCTATTATATTTTCCAGATCAAATCTGGCAATGAGGGTCGGGAGTTCTACATGCGGGTAAGAGGGAATGTGCACTGTGCCTGCCATCTTTACAATGTCTGCCATCTTTAGCAGAAGTGACTCTGTTTGTGGGGTGTATGTGTGTCTGTATGTTTTGTGTGTGTGTGTGTGTGTGTGTGTATACGCTGACTGTCTTCATTCCATTACTCTCCACCTTCTTCCTCTATCACTCAATGCCTAGTGGTTTCTAATTTTTTTTTCTGAGACAGGGTTTCTTTGTGTCACAGTCCTGGCCATCCTGGAACTCAATTTGTAGACCAGGCTGACCTCGAACTTACAGAGATGTACCTGTCTCTGCCTCTCAAGTGCTGGGATCAAAGGCGTGTGCCACCAACTCCTGGCCATGGCTTCTGTCTTCAGTAACAGCCTAACCCTCAGTCATAGTATTTACATGCTAGCAAAAAAAAAAGTTCTTAGATGTGGACTCTATTGACTTTGCCTACACAGTAGGCACTGACATTCTTTTTTTTCTGATTTTTTAAAATTTAAATTAGAAACAAGCTTGTTTTACATGTCAATCCCAGTTCCCTCTCCCTTCCCTCTTCCCCTACCCCCCACTGACCCCCTATCCCGTCCTGTAAGTGTTCCTCAGGGAAGGTGAGGCCTTCCATAGGGGATCTTCAAAGTCTGTTATATCATTTGGAGCAGGGCATAGACCATACCCTGTGTGTCTAGGCTGAGAGAGTATCTCTCTATGTAGAGTGGGCTCCCAAAGTCCATTCGTGTACTAGGAATAAACACTGATCTACTACCAGAGACCTCATAGATTAACCAGACCTCTGAACTGACATCCACGTTCCAGGGATCTGGAACAGTCCTATGCTGGTTTCCCAGCTATCAGTCTGGGGTCCATGAGCACCCCCTTGTTCAGGTCAGCTGTTTCTATGGGTTTCTCTAGCCTGGTCTTGATCCCTTTGCTCATCATCCCCCCCCCCAATTGGATTCCAGGAGTCCAAATCGGCATTGACACTCTTAAAATCTAAACTAATTAAAATGAAATAAGAATCTCTTTCCTGGCATTCACCATATTTCAAGTGCTGTTTAGCGCCTATAGCTATGGCATGAAATAGTTGAGTTACAGAACACTTGAAAGTTTGACTGACTTGGTTACACCAGTGGAAAGTATTATAACACACATCCTAAAATGTGTTTACATTTAAAGTAATTATATACTTTCAATACAATGTTATGTGTATATGTTTAATACCATGGTGTATATATGCCTTTAATATCATGCCATGTATATACATTTAATATCATGGCAAGTACATACCTTTGGTACCACGCCATGTATATAACTGAACTTCTCATCTCTTCAGTCCCTGGAGTGACTTACCTCCTTACAGACCACTGGACTAGAACCCTCTTTGCCATATTGTATCATGCATGTGGGCACTTGTCTAGGGAAGGTTCTGTAACTTCATCTCTAGACGACCTGTTTCAGATGGTGAAACCAGGGCAATGGGTACCTGAGATACCAATGTTAGGAGGTGGAGACAAGGGGACCCCTGGGACTTACTGGTCAGATAGCCTAGTTGGATTGGTGAGTTTCTGGCTCAGTGAGAGACCCTATCTCAAAAAAGAAGTGGAACAAGGCTTGATAGAAAATACCTTTAATCCCAGAACTCAGCATAGTGGAGACAGCGGCAGGTGGGTCTCTGTGATTTCAGGCTAGCTTGGTCTACATAGCAAGTTCCAGATCAGCCAGGGCTATAGTGAGCCCTTGTCTCAAAAAACAAACAACTAACTAACTAACTAACTAACTAACTAACACACACAGAGATAACAACTGAGAAAGAGAAAGACACTTGATACTGACGACCTCTGGTTTTTACAGGCATCTACACACATATCATGGCATCTACATGTACACGTATGCACACACACAGCAGTCAGAAGGGCCCAGGATGTTCCTTTTTGTGTCTGTTGAAGCAAACAAACACAAAGCCGGTGGCTTAAGGCAACAGAAATATATTTCGTCATAGTTTTGGAAACTATTCCTATATGTCTGCACCAAAGCATCACAAGGCTGTGTGTCCCATCTAAAGGAGAAGCATTTCCTGTGTCTTCCAGCTTCTGGTGGCTGCCGCATGTCCCACGTATCAGCTAGGGTTTCTATTGATGCAATGAAACACCAAGACCAAAGCAAGTTGTGGAGGAAAGGATTTCTTTGGATTACACTTCATAGTTCATCATTGAAGGGAGTCATGGCAGGAACTCAAAACAGAGTAGGAGCCTAAGGCAGGTGCTGATGCAGAGGCTATGGAGGAGTGCTGCTTACTGTCTTGCACCTAATGGCTTACTAAGCCTGCTTTCTTATAGAACCCAGGACCACCAGTCCAGGGATGGCATCACTCATAATGGGTTTGGTCCTTCTCCATAAATCACCAATTAAGGAAATGCCCTACAGGTTTGCCTACAACTTAATATTATGGAGGCATTTTCTCAGTTGAGGTGCCTTTTCTCCAGTGATTCTTGCTTGTGTCATGTTAACATAAAACTAGTCACCACATCCTGAGTGTGGCCATGTCACTCCAGCTTCATTTATATATTTTCCTACTTGCCTTCTCTTCTGTATATGGCTGGAGTGCCCTCTGCCATGCTTTCACAGAGACTCTTGGGATTTGATTTAGGAACACCCATTTCCCTGGGTTCAGACCCTTAATCTCATCTTCAGCCCTCCTCTTTTTTTCTTACAATATTTACACTCTGCCAGGATTGGGACCTAGCTGTCTTTAGAATCACAATTGGGCCCACTGAACACAGGGAGCCTGTATATGGTCCTCTAGAGTCAACTATAGGAAGTTCAACTCAGAAGGATGGGTCAATGGGCGTTTAACCCACTTGACCTGAGACCCATGCATGGGCCTGTAACAGAGGTATATCTCTCTGTATTGTATGCTCTTCCCAACCCCTTGACAGAACTTTTCAGTCCTTGCCTCTGGGGCTATTAATCTTAGGGACCAGTGTATTTTCACTAACATTATCCACTATCAATGATATCCTAACAGAATCAGGTCATGTGTGACTACCTGACTTGTGGAACTGTTTTAGAGCTGGCTTAGACTAAAGCAGAAGGATCAAAGGCTTGGAGAGAAGCTGGCATGAGTAGTGGGGGACCTTCCAAAAGATGAAAGAGATGGAGTTGTGCGTGTGCGTGTGTGTGTGTGTGTGTGTGTGTGTGTGTGTGTGTGTGTGTGTGTGTGTTCACTCCTTGAGCTCATAAGCACTGGTGTCTGTCATAAACTTGTCCCTTCCAAGCCTTGGTGTGCTGACTGTCCTCTCAAGGTAAGCCCAGACACCAGTGTCCTTCATCTGGAGACACATGAGTCCCAGTTGTGGGGTAAAGAGATGGCTCATAGGGATTTAAGACTCCATCATTGATTCTTCTTGCCGCAGTTCCACTCAGCTCCAAATAGGGAAGGAGTTCTAGTAAAATCCCCCAGGCCTCACAGGCATTCTGGTGATCAGTCTGAGAGGTGCTCAGGGTTGTGGGAAATGATGTATGTCCTGTAGATGAAGTGGACTGGAGGGAGACCTCATTCCTTAGAACTTCCTCTGGGCCCAGACTGTCATAGCAGCTAAGGAACACTGGACACTGAGCTCAAAGTGGCATATAAGTTTCTCTCTCTGAGAAAGCTAACAAGGACCTGCAAGCTTTATCATTTTTATTCAGAAGAGACATTGAAGGGACAAAGGGACAAAGGCCTGCAATAAAAATGACCAAAGTAACTGAAGGATGGAGGAGGTAGCCAAGGTCCCTAAGACTGCACCTGAGATCAGACAAAGGTTTGGGGTGAGACTTGGGGAAGCCACAGGGTTTGAGAGCAGGATACTGAAGCTAGTGGTATAAGATGGACTTCTGAAAATCAGGCTGCCCAGAGCTCAGGAGCCTCCCCAGGGGCCACTCACTTGTTTATTGTGGCCAGGATGAGTCCTGTTTCTTGATATTCTCAAGTTCCTCCCAGCCCTGTGATCTTGAGCATGTTATCTAACTGCTCTGAGTCTCAGCTCCCTGATCTTTAGAGATTCTAATGTTTACTTTTGGATTAGCTCACGGAATGACTTTTTGTCAAATGTGCAGGGCTGAAGGGTGTGAGCACTGTGCCTATTGCCTCAAACCTCTATATCCCTAGATGACTTCTCAGCCTGCTTCTGTAAGACTCCAGGAACGTTCCATGACTACTCTTCTACTGTCCCATTCTTCTCTCATTGCTGTCTCTGCTGGCTTACATGGGGGTCACAATCTCCAGTCTCTTTCAGTATCACATCTTTGCCTGTTCCTGGTGCTGCTGTCCTTACATCTTTTTTTCTTCCCCTCTCAGCATGGATGGTACTGCTTTTGGGACCCTCCATGGTCAGGAGTGGGGTACATATGTCATGCAATGGATGAGATGGACAATTAGGGTCCATATCCTAATCATTGTAGTCTGTCCTTTTCAGGGACAGACACTCAAACTCTTGCTACATCACACTGGATTAAAAAAATCTCTGTTTGACTGGGGTTGTCCCGCTGACCATTTCCCAGTATGGGGAATAGGGTCTGTGACTGGCCACTTGCCACATCAAGCCTTTATTTCTGGTCCTATGTTCCCCATGGATTTTCAGTGGTGAGGGTGGCAGGGTGTCCTTTCAACCTGACAGACAGCCCTTACTGAGAACCTGTATGTTCCTCTCTGGCATGCGGAATCTTCCAGTGTTAGGGTCCCAGGAGAGCATCAGGTAGCAATAGAAAACATTCAATAAGCATAATTATTGTGTAGACACTGCTGCTGCCACTGCTACTGCTATTGCAGTTGTAAGGAAGCCACAACCTCCCAGGCCTTGGAAAAGTTGGGAATGATACTCAGGGGGTTGGAGCACCATGTGGCCATTCAGGTTCTCCTAACCTGAGGTTCATTGGATTTTATTAGAAGGACAGTCTCAGCCAGGAGACAAGCCATATATCTGCCCCTCCAATCACGCATGCTCACACACATCCACATGCAAACATATATAGACTTGTTCACAGATGCATGCAAACACACATTATACACATTACAAGTACATGCATGGGGATGCACACACATGCATCTCCACAGGCCCTTTCACAAACCCTGTGAACACATTATTTAGAGTGGAATCTTGCACATAAACCTGGATTGGCTTTTATCAGAGGACTTGGAGGAACAGTAAGAGCTAGAAGAGGAAGATCATAGAGTTTACACTGTGCCCAATTATGTTTCGTCCACGGTGATAGGGATCAGGTGTGCTGTCTGTGGCTCACCCTCCTTTGGGCCAATTCCACCAGGTTTTCTCCATCATTCACCTGCATCCTTCTTGCACCATCACACGGATTTGAGCTGGGATCTGAATCCAGACACAAACAGGATATGGCTTCTGCCCAAGCACACACCCTGAGGTAGACATGGGGGACCAACTATCAGAGTCAAACACACCCTATGCGATGGTAGGGAATGTAGAGACAGAGAACCCAGTGGTTGAAAACAAGCCTTTTAGAGTCAGTTCTTATAGCATTGTACTAGCCTTATGGCCTTATGGGTCATAAGGGTCATAGCACTTAACCTATTTACCAGGTTAAATTAGAAATGGGCTAAAGTAGCCAAATGCCTGGCCTCACATGGCCACCATTTTGGGCTGTGTGTAAGATCTTAGGGATCAAACCCACATCCTCAACCATACTAGGCAGGTGTTCCATCTCTGAGATATGTCCCCAGCCTTATCACTGTTGTTTTGAATCATGATTCTTTGGGCGGGTGTTTCAGGAATGTCTTAAAAGCTGAATTTTGTGGGGAAGTCAGTACTGGCTGGCACTTGAGACTTACTCCCAGGTGCTATGGGCAAGCCTTTTCCAGGGTTCAAAGGCGCTGGCCCAGCCAGAATCCAGACTCAATGACTGTCAAGGTTGCTTCTAAATGGGAGCGTCTAGCACTACTTCCGACACTCAGGACACGACTCCAAAGAATAGCCCGGCAGCTTCTCTTTGCTCCATTCCCTATTCAGACACCCAGCTGTGCAAACCGCTCTCCTCGCAGTGAAAACTGACAAAACGAATGAATATGTGGGAGGTTCTGGCCATTTCCTGCATGGCTGTCCCTGCTGAAGTCCTGGTCCTGGCCTCTGGGGTTTTGAAAGGGCTGACAAGGAAGTCTGGGCGAGCCTCTACACAAGGAGATACCAATTGCATGGGTACTGACGCAAATACAGAAAACCAGTGCCAGGAGGAAATTGCATGGCTGTAACTGCTGATACCTGGATGGACAAGGCAGGTCTAGCACTTGGCCCACACCTGTCTGCCAGCCCCACCTCTGTCATACCAGTGGCCGTTCTTGGAGGAGGTGCCAAACTTTATGGGGAGGCAAAGTAAATGCCTGGTATGACTTTATCCGGGCCAAGTTCCTTGATTTCGCAGAGGCTGTTCTTTTATTTTCTGGGTACTGCAGCTTCTGGGAAGTTACTATCCAGCCTACCCATGTTCTTCTGTGTGCCATTTCCTCTGCAGACATCCTGTGTCTGTCTGTTTCACTGGCCCTGGGAACTTCTATTTAGGCTATCACTGGGGAGAAGACTCAAAGCCCATAGTCTCTTCTGATAATTGTTGAATGATGAAAAGGAGGGGCTGAAAATCCAAACGAAAGTCCCTAGCTCTGCTTCTGGATGACCCCAAGCAATGATTTAACCCAGTAGCCTCAGTTTGCTTGTTTATAAATGGAATAATGAGATGTACCTTTAGGATAGTCCTTAGGGAAAGCTGTCCCCACCCCCCAGGATCTACTGCTTTTTAATTGGTCATGTGTCCACCAATCACCTGCAACTCTGTTAAGCTGCAGAGTCTGGCTCAATAGATCTTGGGTGGAGCCTGGGGTCCACATTTCTGACTATATGTATGTAGACCTCAGTGCTGCTAATCCAAGGCCTCTGAGGGTTTTACGAGAGCTGAATAAGTAGACATATATAAAAGAGACTGGGAGCACATCCCCTCACTTGGTACCCGACTGATGCTAGCACCCTCTCTGTGCACTACCTTGGAAGTCCTAGAAAGTTTCCGTGCTAGAGAAAAGCTCAAATGACTTTATTAGGATCTCATTGATAGGGTCACACAAGGGTGGCTTTTGGAGAGACTTCAGGGTGTCCAGAGGTCAGCTTTTAACAAATTTCATTTTTCCTAAAAATGTTGTCTTAGTTGTTTTTTAATTGCTGGGATAAGGCACCATAATCAAGGTAACTTACTAAAAAAGTGTTTAATTTAGAGCTCACAGTTGCAGATAGAGTCCATGACTGTCATAGTGGGGAACATGACAGCAGACAGGCAAGCATAATGCTGGAGAAGTAGCTGAGAGCTCACATCTTGATACACACATGAGGCCAAGAGAACTAACTGGGGATGGAGTGGCTTTTGAATTCTCAAAGCCTACTCCCAGTGACACCTCCTCCAACTAGGCCACACCACCTAATCCTTCCCACACAGTTCTACCAGATGAGGACCACACATTCAAATATATGAGCTTATGGAGACCAATCTCATTTGAGTTACCATAGTAACTAGAAAATCCTGAAATGGAATTATTTATCACCACCATAGCCATCATCATCATCACCACCATCATCATGTTGTTTAAATGTCTTAGGTAATTTTGATGTCATTCATTTACAAATTACTAATGTTACTGCTATGTAAGTTGTTGTTAGACTGTCTCATTTAGGGAACACTGACAAGGAAATGGTCTGCACAGGCTCAGTAAAGGTGCAGGATTTTTTTCCTGAATATTTTAAATCTGTATTTGGTTCAGTCTTGGGATGAGAGCCCACAGATATGGAAGACATTTTTCTAAATAATGGTACCATGCTGTGTCATGGGGATGTTTGCACTGTCTAGAAGGGACCTTGACAGCAGACATGGATAAAAGCTGTAGCACACACAATTATAGGCAATAATACACCCTTTCTCTCATGTGCAAAGTTAAAGGGTCAGCAGGGGTGGGGTAGGGGGGTCTGACTTAGACTAGGGAACCAGAGAAAGCTTGCCTTAGGAGATGACCTTTCAGGTAAAGAGTATACAAGCTGGGAAAGAGCTCAGCACCACTGAGGCGCATGGGTGACACCATGGTCATGGTGACTAGATTGAGCAGCCTAGCTTAGGCTGCTGTTCCCCCAGCCATCCCTTTTGCTAACACCATATCCTTTCTAACTAGTGCTCCCTGGTTCTGTCCACAGCAAACAGGGCCTATCAGTGCTACCCTGGTGATGACACGCCCCATCAAAGGGCCTCGGGACATCCAGCTGGACTTGGAGATGATCACTGTCAACACTGTCATCAACTTCAGAGGCAGCTCCGTGATCCGACTGCGGATATATGTGTCACAGTACCCATTCTGAGCCTGGAGCTAAGGCCTCTGACACTGCCTTTCACTAGCACCAAGGGACAGGAGGGGAGAGGAAACCAGCAAGAATGAGAGCGAGCAGACGCTGCACCTTTCCTGCTCGATATCTCCCTGGGGACATCCTCCTAGCATCCTGACCCCTACCTGTCATATTGCCAAGTGTCACTCTGAAGGACACCCTGCCCCCAGTTCCCATGATGCAGTTATCCCAAAGCATTCTCTTTGGCCCCCTTGGGGGGAGGTGGCCAGTGACTCTTCAAGCCTGGCATTTATTTTCATATTTTCTCAGAGAAAATAGATCGGGTTTGCTGGGGTTTGAGTCTGTGTTCAAAGACTGAGTGGCTTGCTCTCACCTCTTCTACTCCTCCCTCCATCTCTTGCTGCGTGGCTGCTTTGCAAAAGTCCCCATGGGCTCATGGGAAATGCTGGGTATAGCTAGTTTGCTTCCTGTGTGTGCTGAGAAGGCTTTGGAAACACACCACAGCAGAATCTAAGGTTTTTAAAGAGTCTATTTTAAAACCACATCTGGTATGTCCAGCATAAAAGGTTTTTAATTGGCCTTAAAATTTGTATGACTGTTTAAACCTTTTCGTGTGCATTTTGAGTTTTTGAAGTGGTAAAGTTCCTTCAAAAGGCCTCAGATACATGTTATGCTCTGTCCCCATAACCCCAACCTTCCTTCCTCTAAGCCCAGTTTTTATGAAGACTCCTTAATCATGCTTTCTTAAGAATTTTTACCCAACTGGGTTGGAAGACAGAGGTATCCAGACTGATTAAATATTTGAAGAAATCTTGTGTTTGTTTAATTTTGACACCATGGATAATTTAGTACTTAGGGTAGGTTTTAATTCTGTGCCATGGCTTGGAAAGTTCTCCAAGGGACTGAAACCTCCTCCATAACTCAACCAAAGGTGGGGCAAAAGGTGGGGGACTGTGAAATGGAGGTAGTGGAGAAGTGAGGGTCAGCATCAACCCCAAATATTTTCATAGTTGCTCTCTCGTGTGGTCTGTTGTGGGTGCTCTCTAAGGGCAGAGGGCAGAGGACAGAGGGCAGAGGGTGGAGGGCAGAGGCAATGGCAGGAAGTATTCAAATCTCTGCAAACCAGTGAGTGGTCCTTGGCCCTGTGTAGAAGGAAAACTGATTAGGTAGGACCTGTCTCTAGAGACTGATGCTGTTGGTCCTGGGCAGGGCCTGAGCATCAAAATTTGTTTACAAAAGAATAAACAGCAGAGTTGAAGATGCATTGTTAGAGACAGGCGGGCTACTGAGGCCCAAGTGCTAGCTACCTTGCCTTCAGCACCTGTGCAGTTTTCCAGAACTTTCATCTTGTTATCCCTTTCCTGATCCGGAGCTCTGGGGTTTCCCCAGACAGAGGTAAAGAGCACAAGGCCCAGAGAAGAGACCAGATTAGACAACTGCCTTCATGGCCAATACCGAGAATGGATAGTAGGCTACAGAGGGAGAAAATGGACTCCTTGAGACCCAAAGACGCATCTGTAGGATCAGGCTGTGGAGGCTCCTATCCCGCCTCTTAGTGATGTATTTAAATGCGTCTAAGGTGCCCAGATCTGAACCCCAGGCCAGTGGGTAATTCACAGATTTTTTTGGTGTGTGTTTTGTTTGTTTATTTATTTTTGAAACATATTCTTGCCCTGGTTGGTCTCAAACTCACTGTGTAGACTAGGTTGGCCTCAGACCTACAGAGATTTGATTGCCTCTACCTCCTGGTCCTGGAACTAAAGGCACACACTACCACCACCGTCATAAGTTTTCAGATTCTCCAGCAGAGGCAAAAGCATGACCATTCACATCTGAGCAGCCCCAGCCTGTCTTCTTACCCACAGAATGTGTCTCACTCCTACAACACAGCCCTGGTTCATTTTTTCTCTAACTAGAACTAAGTCCATCCAAACCATGCCCTACAGTGAGTCTTCTGTCAGGTTCAGGTAGCATTAATCACATCCACCGGAGTGGCATAGAGGCTTCAGTTTGGAAGCTTGGAGAAAAAAGACAAATTCCTTCAGCGAGGCTCTCTGCAGAGCAAAGGCCAGAAAGGACCCTCTGGTCCAGGTACCCTGATTGTGTGGGGGTCTTAGGAGTCAGGGACAGGGCAGAGTTAGAGATGCTGAGAGTGGGCACTGATTCAGGGGCCAGAACCATTGACCCAACTTAGCACAACATGGGCTCAACTCTCCTTATGATGCAGAAGGCTGAGACATTTTGTCTTGTGGTTTCTGAATCCACTGGTTTCCAAGGTACCACATTTGGAACCAGACCCAAGTCTCTAGAGTTTGCATTTTAGTTGCCATTGTCTAAATATGGCTTCCTTCTTCTAAGAAAAAAGGCACCAAGAGGCTTTACAAAAGCAGGCTCAGAGGGCCCTTGGATCACTCTTTAAAAACATCCCTGATGAGTTCAGTTTAAATGAATATGAAGCATGTGGGATCAATTTATCTTAAAATACACTTGGGTCTCAAAGTTCAAGGGAAGAATGGCCTGGGGCAGAGTGTGTACTGTAGGACCAAATCCAAAATATTGGCAATGGTTCTAGAGGCTCCCAGAACCTAAAAGACTGCTTGTTTCACCCATTCCGTGGGAATAGCTGGGTATTATTTTTCTTTCTCCCATGGCTGGGGGTTGGCCTGCTAGCAGGATTCCAGTATTGCTCTCTAATGTGGAGCCCAGTGGATTGGCTGTTTTGGGGACCCTAATATTTCTTAGCTCCCCAGGCTTGTCTCTTGTTGGGGTAGCTCAATCCTGGAGCTGAGGTTGAGTTTGTCCCTGGTTCCATCATACACTGAAACATGAAGGAACCCGTGAAAAGAAAGCACCAAATTAAGATCCAAGACACTAGCCAAACTCTTCATGTTACTTACCACCTGACCATCTGAGCTCCCCGCAGACGAATACTTCCATTCAGTTGCTTCTAATTCTAAAGTTCTGAGAGGCCTCATAATGTACACTGGGGACAGCAGCCAACATTTCCATTAAAGTGCAGTTTTAGAGTTTCCCAGAAGCGTGCCAATCATAACGCTTTCTAATTGGCACAAAATCCATCTACCTGTTGCCTTGCAGGCTCGGGTGACACACTCGAAAATTTTCTTAGGTAACAGTCTTGGCCCTGGGAGTGTTATTTGCCCAGATGGTGAAATGTTTAAGGGGGATCAGATTGCTCCATTTTCAATGGTTTAAATGTATTTTTTTGTGGTCTGGGTGTTAACTGTAATGTGCACAAATTGTTCGTCCTGAGCCAAATAGGTCACCCAGAAAGAGACAGCATAACAAACAAAACAAAACAAAACACTTCCTCTCATATTGCCAGATGAAATCTGAATAGTAAAAGATCTTTAAGAGAACATCATACTTTATTTTATTGTTGAAATATAATTTTCCTTATTCTTGAGAATTTAATATATGTACACAATGAATAGAACCATAATCATCCCATTTCCTCCTTAATCCTACAATACATTACTCTCCCAGCTTCATGTCTTTTTAAATTTTTATTGTTCTGATAACCCACAAAGTTCAGTTAGCGCTGCCCATATGTGCACAATGTGGGGCCATCCACTGGAACATGGGAAATCTACCAGTAGCCACACCCTCAAAAAGGAATGAGTCTCCTTCTCCCTCCTCCAGTGGCTGCCAGCTGCCAATAGCTCCTCAGTAAAGGTGGGTGTTGGGGATCCCTGCTGGACTAAGGTTGCAGTGCACCATGTCTAGACAGCTCTCTCTCCTACTCGCTTTCTGACCTTATTTGGAGACTGACCCTGAGCATGGATGCCTGACTTATCCCACGCATGACCCTTGGACACAGCTCCTTGCTGATGCTCTCCCCTTGCTGCCACACACGGTAATTAGGCTTTGTGCTTTGGCTGTTGTGATAGGAACATGCTGCCATATGATAACAAGGCATTGTGTCCCAGCCTCATGATAGGAGTGTGCTGTTTGATGCAAATTAGGTGATTCCCCAGGTGCTGTTCCCATGCTTTACATCTCCCTCACTCTGGAATAAAGCTGACCTGTAACACTGAAGCTGTGTCCCATACTCACAGGCCATGCAAAGCTCTGCATGTTGCCTCTGCCCCCTTCGTTCTTGTATCCTGGTGGCCAATGGACCCTGAGGAAGAGGGAGACCCCATGGGTGGAGGCTGGAGAGCCCCTCCCCTGTCCATGCTGGAATTTTGACTGGCTTGACCTTGTACAGGTCTTGTGTAGGTAACGTCAGCCACTGTGAGTTCATGAGTGTGATAGTCATGTCCTGTCCGGAAGACACAATTTCAGAGCAGCCCCCTTTACCTTCTGACTCTTACACTTTTCCACTTCCTCTTCCACAGGGAAAGAACTACAGTTCAGCTTGTTGCTGGCTTCAGAGAGATGAACATGATGCATGGTTAATTGGTGACACATTTATCTGAGGATCTATGAATCACCAGACAAAACTAGAACTTAACCTGTTTTAGTTCAATTTTAATAACTGCTAAGCCATATCTATTTTATACAACAAAAAATCTCATGAGCATTCATGGGCATGGGAAATTTGGAATAACCTCCCTCTGTTTGCAACTATTAAATGTATTTAATAGAAATTACAAAATGCATGTCAGGTAAAGAAATTTCTTTTGGGCCAGTGGATGGCTCAGTGGATAAAGGTGCTTGCCTCCAAGTCTGACCACCTGAGTTCAATCCTTGGAATCGTCATGATGGAAGAAGAGAACTGATCCTGAGGATTTTCTTGTGACCCCACCTCCCCAGGTATTCCCATATATACATGTTTATAGAGGTGCCACACACAGACAAATAAAGATTAAAAAACATTAAAAGGTAATCTGTTTTTATTTGGCCTGTGTGTATGCATTTTGCTATTTCTTTCCTGCTCTAAAGTGAACAGTAAGCAAACACACACAAGTTGTTCTTCACATTAAGAGATTTGCGCTGAAATTTCTTAACCCTTTCACTTAGCAGATGGTTGCAACCCTGAGGATAACTAAAACATGCTTTCAAAAAGCAAAAAAACCAAACCAAACCAAAAACCAAACCCATATAAAAACCCCAAGAAAACAACCCAGGGGCTCTAGAAGAAAGGAATAGAGAGAGTCAAGATTCATCATTCAAGTGGATTTTCTGGAGATTACCGCATCAGCATCTCTGACTTGCCATGGGTCTTCATTGTGATCATAGCCAGCATCTAGCAGAGAAATAAACTGTGACACGGAGACAATAAGTGTCAACTTATGAAAAAGTATTACTGGTGTCTTACAGCAGGGAACAGAGTCTTAGCAGGCAGAGACTAGCAGCATCCCTAAATATAATGAATGAATAAATAAATTTTAAAAAAGCATGAATGTCTGTGTGATGGCATTGGGGTCACTAGAATTGGAGTTACAGGCAGCTGCCACGTGGGTGCTGGGAATTGAACCGTGGTCCTCTGCCCACTGCATCCAGTGCTCTTAACCCCTAAGCCATCTCTTCACTCCACCCCCATCTTGATCAATAATGTGAAAATGAAGGTAGGGTAAGCCATACATAGATGTAAATACAGTCATTACTGTGATATCCCTTGACAAAGATTCTATAAGTTATTAAGATGGATCTGGGGACCAGAGAGCTATTATGTTGATTGTACTTGAAAGCCATTTTGGTTTTGGAAGGAGTGCTGTGGCTTGAACCTCCATCTTTTTCTAATTCTTATTTCTCAGGTTTTTACTCAAAGCAAACTTTTGAATTTTTTTCTTTTAATATTGTTGTGTGTGTACATTAAGTAGGTGTGTGGGTGCATACATTGTGTTATGTGTTCAGAGGTCAGAGGACAACTTTGTGAAGCTGGCACTCTCCTCCCACAGGGGATCAAACTCAGGTGTTTCAGCTTGCATAGCAGGCACCTTTACCCTCTGAACCCCCTTAGGCCCCACCTCCCAGTAAAACATAATGTTATAAAACAAGCGTGCATCCCAGAGAGCTGCTACACATTTACACAGGTGCTTGGAGTTCTCCTGATTTTAATATACAAACCTTTCAGAACTTGTCTTTTAAGGAAGGTGATAGGATTCCTGTTCTATTTTCGAGTGCTCTGCATGCCTGCTTAAAACTTCTGCAGAAAACGACCTGATGAAATCAAGCTATGGTATATGCGAAGACTTCAGCTCTTTCCAGCAAACCCACAGTCTCCTTTTGTTCTAATTCCAGCCCCTATGCTGGCATTTCCACAAAGCATTTTGCCAATCCTAAGAAGCAATTTTATGGACCATAATAGGGCTGCATTTTTCTTGGGCACAGGCACTATTGAAATTGTGGACTTCTTCCAGAAGAACCACTGCTGAGGGTCCTCCCCGTTCAGAAATCCGGCTTATTTGGAGAAAGCAAGGTGGTTGACTTTTTCCTTTCTCCCATTCTTCCTGCAGTACTGTGGATTGAATGTAGGGCCTCAAGAATGCCAGACAATTGCTCTACCAAGAGGTGCAACCCCAGCTTCTGATGGAACTTTAAAATGTGTTATCATTTTAGGGCCTTTCTAAAAATACCATTAATCTCATCAAAGCCAAGACTTTTTACAAGCAGTGGGTAAATAGCTCTGAGCTGGACTTCAAGAATCTGGGACTAGTAAAAGCACCAAAAAGGAGCAGGCTGCCCCATTTGAAGCAATTGCAGGACTGAAACAAATGACTGGAGGGAGAAGTTGCTCTGTCCAACAAACACTGAGCCACTGAAACCTACCCCTGCTCTTCACACTGACTACCTCACCCCTGCTCCTCACCCTCACTACCTCACCCCTGCTCTTCACACTGACTACCTCACCCCTGCTCTTCACCCTCACTACCTCACCCCTGCTCTTCACCCTCACTACCTCACCCCTGCTCCTCACCCTCACTACCTCACCCCTGCTCTTCACACTGACTACCTCACCTCACCCCTGCTCTTCACTCTCACTACCTCACCCCTGCTCTTCACACTGACTACCTCACCTCACCCCTGCTCTTCACACTTATTACCTCACCCCTGCTCTTCACACTCACTACCTCACCCCTGCTCCTCACCCTCACTACCTCACCCCTGCTCTTCACACTGACTACCTCACCCCTGCTCTTCACCCTCACTACCTCACCCCTGCTCTTCACACTGACTACCTCACCCCTGCTCCTCACCCTCACTACCTCACCCCTGCTCTTCACACTGACTACCTCACCCCTGCTCTTCACCCTCACTACCTCACCCCTGCTCTTCACACTCACTACCTCACCCCTGCTCCTCACCCTCACTATCTCACCCCTGCTCTTCACACTGACTACCTCACCCCTGCTCTTCACCCTCACTACCTCACCCCTGCTCTTCACACTGACTACCTCACCCCTGCTCTTCACCCTCACTACCTCAGCTTTCCCTCAGCCCCACCTCCTCCCTTGTTAGTTTTCCCACAGCCTTTGGAAGTCTGAGGAAAGAAAGAAGAGGAAGGAGAGTATCGGCTGACTCCCTCTTCCTCCTGAAGTTGGAATCCAGCTTTACTTCTGGGTAAGATGACAGGGGTGGGGAGGTGAGGGTTGTCTTTCAGGCTGGGTGCAGTGGCATGGACTTTTAATTCCAGTGCTGAGGAGGCAGAGGCAGGTGGATCTCGTTGAGTTCAAGGCCAGTCTGATTTACATAGTGAGTTCCAGAACAGCCAACGCCACTTAAAGAGGCCCCGATCCAAAAAATCAAACCAAACACAAGCGAACAAACAAACAAACAAACAAACAAACAAACATTTCTGGGGATTTAGTTTTAGAGTGCTTGCTTGCCTAGCATGCACAAAGTCCTAGGTTTGATCCCCAGTATCAAGAAACCTGGGAGTGGTGCCACATCCTTGTAATCCCGGTACGCAGGGGGCAGCGACATCAGACATTCAATGCCATCTTAGCTGCATAGCAAGTGCTGTTGTTTTGAGACAGGGACTCATGTACCCTCCCTTAAACACTCTTCTGTCTTTCTTCTTTCTTTGTTGTTGTTGAGGTAAAATTTATAGAGCAGACTACACGAAGCTTGGCAATGCCGTTGGAAAACATAAATAAAGGCATTCAGCATGAGCCCCAGGTGGAGGGGTAAAAAATTCAGCAGTGTGCGCTGGAGACTGGGGGGCAACTTACTAGGGGACACGGGTGGCAGCAACCTTTGAGAAGGGGATTGGGTACAGATGAGCAGCTAAGGCCCATGATGTTTGGACATCTGGACCCTCTCTCATGTGGGCCAGAATATTTCCTTCTGAGTTTGGCTGGTTCGGACTTTTTGCTGTTTGTTTGGAATGTGAACAGGTTGGAGAGTGTGTGGGAGGGGGGAGGGCAATGCAGATGAGGATGCTCAGGGTTCACCAGGACCATTCTTTGATCTATGTAGCCATGGACTCTTATGAAAGCAGGGTTTCTTCATCTTCTCACAGCTGGGCAGGCAATGGCTTCCAGAGTGAGCATCAAGGCTCCTATCCTTAGGGATTTTAGTTACTACATCCCCCCACACAAAGAAAGAATTCTGAAATGAGCAAAAATGATTAGCAGCCAAATATGAAAACTGAAAATTGCATTAACCCTGCTACCTTCTAGCTTCCTGAAGCATCACTAGCTAGAAATTTAGGAAAATAAATATTCTTCAGCCATGTTCTCCTGGAAACATCTTGCATTCACTTACATACACGGAGAAATGATCTTGGCCAGAGCATATGTAACACAAGATGGGAAGGAAGATTCCTGCTTGGAAAGTTTCAGGAAGCTTCAGATCTTAAGCTTTTTCATTACAGGCTAGAGGAAAAGCTCAGTGATTACAGATTTGTGCTGCTTTTGCAGAAAACCTGAGCATGGTTCTCACATTCCCAATGGGTGACAAATAAGTACCTGCAATTCCAGCCTCAGCGGGATCCAACAGCTTATTCTGACCTCCATGGGCACTTGCACTAATGTGTGTATGCTTATGCATGTGCACACACATGCACACACATGTAGTGGCATCTAGTCTTGCCAGTGTATTTGTGTTAGTGACCACCACACTCCTTTGGGCGTGGTTTCAGGTGCATATGCGACTGGAAGGTAGGGAAGCATGAGGCTCTCTCTCTCTCTCTGTCTCTCTGTCTCTGTCTCTGTCTGTCTCTGTCTCTCTCTGTCTGTCTCTCTGTCTCTGTGTCTGTCTCTGTCTCTCTCTCTTGCATGTGCTCTCTCTTGGATTGGATTGCAGGTCGGATCTGGGAAGTCAGAGACAGCATCTTCTGGAGCTTTGAAGAACTCTCTCTAGACCAGGCTGGCCTCAGAGTTATAGAGATCCACCTGCCTCTGCCTCCTGAGTGCTGGGATTAAAGGTGTGTGTCACCACTGCCCAGTCCACTCTTATTTCAAAAGCACAATTGTGTCCTTGTTTTGTTTTGTTCCTTACTTGGTGGCAGAGGATGTAAACATGTACTAATAGCCAGTCATAGTCTTGAGAAGAGCTGTGTGGGAGCCCAGGTGACCAGCCTCATATGCCAGTGAGATGGATGAGACGCCAGGACTGGAGAGTTGACTAGACCTGGCCTGGAGTCTCCACCTCACCGATTAGCAATTTGTCCACTGGACTGGTTACCCAGCATATCAGTTACTTTTCTTCTTGCTGCAACAGAACACTTGGCAGAAAGCAACTGGAAGAAGGAAGGTTTTATTTTCGCTTGGAGTCTGAGGGTACAGCTTGTCAAGGAAGGGAAGTCATGGTGGCATAAACTTGAGGCAACTGGTCGTATTGCATGTGCAGTCTGGAAACAGAGGTGAGCTAGTGTTCAGCTGGCTGCCTCATTCTTACTCATGCTGGACCTCATTTGGAGGAATGAGGGAGGCTCTTAAGACTTAGGAAGATCAGAAAATGTCAAGGTTCACCCACCCAAGGCTCTAAAAGCAGTAAGCTTTGCTGAGGAGAGGAGAGTTTCCAGTGGTGCTGCCTGCAAGTTGGGCAGGTTGCTGCAGGGGTGCAGCTTCTGAGTTGTCATTTATGCTGAGATGGAGTTTTTGGTGATACAGCTTTGAAGTCCCCCACGCTCCTATAAGCAACCTCAAGAAACAAATTGGTTCCCAGAGCTAGATGGGTGGTGCTATCTCTTTCCTCTGTCATCAACATCTTATCTGGGCATGAACAGATATTTTTCATGTTTCCCCAGCATAAGTCACAAACCAGAATGTGACACATTGACAATGAACCCCTTGCTATGGCTGTTGTTCTAGTATCCTTCCCCTAGCCCACGGCATGTCTCCAGTCTGAAGTCATTTACTAGCTTATGTTTCAAGGGACCTGGAAGTCACTTGCTCAGTCTGTAGGGCAAGGCAAGGAGAGGTGTAGTCACTCATGTAGATCACCTTAGAGACTTTCCATGAGGATTCAGTGAGTTAACGGGCATTGTAAGAGACAGCTAAACCACAGGGTGGGTACAAGTGTGTGGCAATTCAACTCAGAGTTCAGACAGACCATGCATCATGGACCAATGACCAGAAGGTTTCAAAAGCCTTGGGTGGGAAATAATGACTACTTCTTCAGCTATAGGTTAGTAATGCACAAAGCACCTCAGGAGACACTCTGGGCTCTAAAGTTCATTAAGACTATTGCCACAGTACAAGTGTGGGTAGCTCTGGGTGCCATTGAAACAATTGTTGGTGATACCCCATGGATATCCCCCACCCCCTTGACTTCTCTGCTCTTCTTTCTTTCCCAAATTTTTATTAAGCTCCTGAATGAGGACGGTGCTAGGCTTAACTGTGACCCAAAGGACTGGTGCTATTTTTGTCCTTGGTCTCCCTTTAAAAATCTCACCTCCCACCTCCCATCTTTTGTCCTGTCCTCTCCTTTGCCTCTCAGTTTGCCTTCCTTCGTGTCTCCGTTTCTTGTAACTCAGAAGTCAGCTGACCTCTGACCCCTATGAGATCTAGAGAATGGTACCCTTATTTCTTTGTCACATGCCCTGTGGAAACAGAGACCTTACATAGTTCCAAAGTCTCCACTCGGGACACAGGGAGTCTATTTCTATAGTAATTTCTGATTCCAAATTCTCAACCTTTCTCTAATTCCTTTGTTTCATGAGCCCATCACCTACTAGAGACCCTTACCAGTGGACCCTGATGTGACACGATACTTCTTGCTTGCCTTCTACAAAGACAAGAGGAATAGTGTCCACTCACAATTTATGTGTACTTGGAGCATGGGGTGTTCACACACATGGCTAGTCAAATGAAGATAAATTATCAATTGGGTAGGATGAACTTTCAGCCTAGTCCTGAAGTCCTTACAAGAAGAGAAGACATCCAGAGAGATTCAGAGAGAAAGGGGCAGAATGAAGCCTGGGCAGAGCTGGAGTGACAGCTATATGGTAGGAACGCCAAGGATTTCTGGGAGTAACCAGAAGCTAGGAAGAGGCAAGAGGGGATTGTCAAGCCTTCAGAATGTTGCCCCACAGATATCTTGACTGGGAGACTTTTAGCCCTCAGAACTATAAGAGATTAAAGTTTTGTTTTTTAAACTGCCCAGTTTGTGACACTGTCATGACAACCTCAGGAAACAAACATACACCATGTTCATCTGGGTGTGTGGCCAACTTCCCCGAGGAGTTGGGAGTGGAGGGTGGGAGGGAAGGCAGTGATATTTCAGCTTTCCACTCCACTCCTGTTTTCTACTGGCTTCCTCTTCCACCATTCATCCTTCCTGCCCCCTGTCCAATGTGTCTTTTAATTCCCCCTTCCCCTGAGGTCCTTTGACCTCAGATTCGCTTCACTCTACTCTGAAGGACTCAAGCTCCCAACCCACTGTTTAGGTCAAAGGCCCCCAAGATGCTAGGCTGCACTAAGATCTTTTGCACAGAATAACAGCCCCTGCTTGGAGGGAAGGCAAGGGTCTTAAAAGCTGTTCATATCATCTCTTCCCTTGTGGAAGATGTAACTATACTCTACTTCCCATTCTTCAGCTCTGCAGAGGAAGTAGGGAAGCCTTACTCTACTGCATCACCGGTTCGAGCGGAAGACTTTCTTCTTTAAAACCTTTTTCAGTTAGCTTGTGTTTTACCCATTGTTGAATGAATCTTTTATGTTCTGCTTCCTCCTTTGTGTCCTCTTTTTTGATCTCATCTGTGTCTATACATATAGAGATTTCGTTTTAAATTTGATCATATTTGCTATTTTATTTTCTCAATGCATGCTCATTTCTAAGATCTGTGAGGCAGCATTTTTCTTTCTAATTTTTAAAATAAGACTTAAGGAAAATGAAGCCCAGTGGTAAATTAAGTTACCCAACATTACAACATCATCTTCATTTACATGGCAGAGCTGGCCTTAACCCTGGAATGTTTCCTTCCTGCAAAACCCATGGTTTTCTCAGAGGAGAGCAGCTGGCAGTGTCCTTTAGGCCAGGTCTTTCCTGGTTTAAACCCTTGCTCTGCGTGTACAAGCTTGACTCTGTTTTGAAATAATACTGCGTTTAAATAGATTTCCAGCCCAATTTTTAAAAGTCAAGGTTATTAATCGGTTTGGAGAACTCTACATATCTTGTCTCTGGCTTCAGAAAAAATAGTCTTAGTAGGTTACATGAGTATTTTGAAATTCTATCTTTATTTTTTTTAATTCAATAAAAATTTGCACAAACAATGCATCCCACAGGAGAAACCTTTGCCAGATACCAGATGTCTAACACATTTGCTTGAGATATTAGAGTTCATGGCCTCTTGTGCTTATTAAACCAAAATATGTAAGCCCAAAGAAATGATTTTTAAGAGGTGGGAGTGCTGTAGGGTCGGGCTGAATTCTGGGCAACTATAGCACTTCATCAAACGTTCTCACCCCAGATTTGTGTGTGTGTATAATTTTTAACACAGTTAGAGCAGAGAGTACAATAGGACAAAATATAAGATTTCTAACTTTGATCCAGTTCCACCTCAATTCAGTAGACAGAAATGTTAAAAAGAAATTCATGCTCTAGTCGAGTGTCTGTTGTTGGGTTCAGAATGCTGTGATAGCAGTGACCATCTCCTGGGAGTTGACTGCAATCATCCCAGTGTTTTGTCCGTGGTACACTGTTTATTCCTCATACCCGTCATTTTCATAGCTTCCATTGCCATCTTGAATACCTTCCTCTCTCTCCTTAATGAAGGCAGATCAGATATGTGGTCTGTCTGATTGATTTCTGCCCTCTGTCCTTTGCAATCTATTATCCCTCAAGGGCTGGAATGATTTGCATAAATGTCAAATCACTCCATGTGATGCTTCTACTCTAAACTCTCCGATGACTTCTCAGCCTAATCAAATAAAGGCGAATGCTTTTGAAATAGCTCATGTTGTGTCCTTTGCTACAAACATCAGCTCATGATCCTTTGGTGTCAGTGTTTATCTTTCTTTCTGTCTTTCTTTTATTATAGTTCTTAGTACTTCTTAAACATGCCAGGCAGGTTCCTCTGGCATGGTTCACTGGTCAGGCAAAGATTAAAGCATGCCTGTTATTTCTCTACAGGTAAGATAGGAGGACTCCTTTTGCTTCAAGTAATTAGCAACAACAAAAGCCCAAACGTACATGACAGTCTATTTCCTTCCTAGTAATCTTTGCTGTAGCAGACGTGGCCAAAACAGATTCCCCTTATGAATTGAAAATGTAAATGCCTATTGTTGGGAAGTTGTTCATTTTTATCTACTATGTCATCTTGACTTTGGGATCATCTGATGGCCGTGATCAGCTTGTACCACTGCATGGGCAAATGATACCTGAAAACAAAGGCTGTCTTGCATGGTTGGAAAAGGACTCATTTAGGGAACTATGTTTCATGTAGTTCAGAAAAATTAATTTACATATCGAGACAGAGCCTCACTATATAGTTCTCATTCACCTGGAACTCACAGGGATCCTCCTGTCTGTGCTTCACAAGTGCTGGGATCGAAGGTGTGAGGCACACCCCAGCTTAGAAAGTTTGTTTTTTGTTTTGTTTTTTTTTCCGAGACAGGGTTTCTCTGTATTGTTTTTGGAGGTTGTCCTGGAACTTGCTCTGTTGACCAGGCTGGCCTCGAACGCACAGAGATTCGCCCGCCTCTGCCTCCTGTTTTGACTTCCTGTCTTGACTTTCTTCAGTGATAAACAGCAATACTGAAGTGCAAGCTGAATAAACACTTTCCTCTCCAACTTTTTCTTTGGTCATGGTGTTTTGTTGCAGCGACAGAAACCCTAAGACACTGTCACATACAAAAAAATATTGAAGCAAGAGGTTAACTGCAGGATTTCTTTCTGCCTTTAAACTCCACCCCTCCCTAGTATTCTATGCCACAAACAAATAGAAAGTGCCAGGTATTCAAAGTAAATAAAAATGTATGCAAATTACAATAAAATGAAAATATCAAAATCCCAGTTCTGAAGAATTTCTTAGGGAAACAGTTTTCAAAACTCATGCCAATATCTTATATTTAAGTATCAGCAACTGTGTACTAACTTAAAGAAAAGGAGAAACTTAGGACTTGTAACTGATTTGGCTTCTATGCTAATATCATGCTGCTAGCTGACTCAACTGTTGAATGCTGTCACATAACTGGATACCTTTGGAACCTCTTATGCTTATCACTATTTTCTCAGAATATCACCTTCATTCATCCCAATGATAGATTGACTTCTACCCAGGAAATTTGGATCCTAATGTGCCTTCTAGCACTAAAGATAGGACTGACTTATTTTTGCTTAGTCACAATTGAATTAAAAAAAATCTAGGGAAAGATTTTAACTGACCCATCTTGAGTTGGATACATTCTCATGACTAGGTGAGTATGTCACAGTCAGGGTTTCTGTGGCTGAGGTGAAATACCATGACCAAAAAGCACAAGGTGTCGTAGGGTAGTTCAAGTAAGGCCTAGGGGACCCTCTTCCATTAAAGTTCACTGATATAGATGCACAGACTGAAGAGTCATCAGTCTTATTCTTTTTCTCATGGACTTTTCCATGTGGGTCTCTTTACAGACTGCTATGGCTCCCTGAAAGCTTGGCAGCTGCATTCCAAATAGAACCCCAAAGAAGATTATATATATATATCTCCAGAAGTTGCTATCTTCTTGTACCACCTATCTTGGCTGTCCTGTGTCATCATTTCCATTTTACTTCCTTGTTGGGCAGTCACTGTGATCAGCCTAACGAAGTTAAGAGGCCATGTGTCCCAACTTTAATTAATAGGCATTTCAAAAAGAATGTGGGCACGAATAACAGTAGCTGCAACATTCCTTTACTCTCACTGCCATTTGACTTGAGTCTTCTATTATTAACTGAAAGCATGTTCTTAACAAAGTTATCGTCATCCCAGCCAGGGATAGCAGAATGTCCCAAATAAGTGGATCTCAGTTACAGAATAAATTACCACAGTTACCCATAGTTTAACACTAAGGTTTTGGAGTTATTAACATTTTATTTTCCTTGAAATTGGAGCAGAATTAAGCCTATCCTCTACATTTTGTCATTCAATTCTGGTAAGAATTAAAAGAAATAAAAACAATTTTATTGAAACAGACTTTACATAGCAGCAATCCACCCATTTAAACTATATGATCTTTCGTGTTTACAGAATTCTCTAAGCACCATTACAATTGACTTTAGGAACATCTTAGTCACCCAAGAAAGAAGCTCTTTAAATATTAGCAGTAGTTTCCATTTTCCTCCCACACCCCTTCTTACTCCAAGCCTTAGTCAACCACTGAACTCTACATATTTGCCTATTCTGGACTTTCCCCGTCTCCTATATAACTGTTGACTAACCTGCTCCACCAGCTCTCAAGCTTCTCATAGCCATCATTTTGCTCTCTCCTAAGACATCAGCTTTTAAAGATTCAACATATGATTGAGATCATGAAGTTCTTGTCTTTTTGCATCTGAAATTTTGTTTAAGGTAATTTTCTCTGGGTTCATCTTTGCTGTTGCAAATGATTAGATTTTTAAAAATATATCAGAATAGCATCCTATTGTGTATATATACCACATTTTCTCTAATTCATTCACCCATTGAATTTCCTATGTTGATTTTTATGTCTTGGCAATTATTGATAGTGCTACAATAAACGAGGGAGCACAGACGTTTCTCTAAGATTCTATTTTTTAATAGCCCATAGTGAGATTTCCAGATCATATGATAGTTTGATTTTAAATATTTTGAGAAACCTTCATATTATTTTCCATATTGGCTGTACTAATTTACATTTCCAGCATATTTCTTATAGAATTCTCCAAATAGAAAGCAGAAGGATGGGGTCAAAACAAGGAGCCCAATGCAGAGTCTAGGAGCTGAGCTGTTGTCTTGGATACTTTTTTGTTAAGAGAATAAAAGGTTCTTCAGAATTCTTTGACTCAAGTCAAACTCTTTTCCTTCCCAACACGTATTATATTTAAGTTACTAAGACTGTAGACTCTTCTATTATCTTCCTAGTTCTGATGATCTGCCCAGCTATAAACACAAGGGCAAGAATAAAGAATTTTGTCTTGATTTTCACATTTTCCTGCCCCATAATAAACTCTAATATGGGAAATTGTTTGGCATTGTCTGTTGCCTTCTTAGCACTCTGATAGGCATTGCAGATTCATCAATAAGATGTGGTTCTGCAATAATGTGAAAAACAAACAGAGGACAATTGGAGGACAATAAGGAGCTCATTAAAGTTTAAACATGAAACCAAGTGTTGCAGCCTATTTTAAAGCAAAGGGGAGCAAAGAAGAGCAAAGTGTATCTTAAATTTCAGGGTGACTCTCCACTTAGAAGGTACAGAAGATGAACGCTTGGTGATTGGACCAGGTTGGGAAACAGGAGCAGAGGTGATCAGATTCCTTTCCCATGGAGAAGCAGTCATGTCTTAAGCAGTGGGCTCTCAGCCTAAGGACTGCTGGTTCCAATGGATCAAAGACACTTGCTGGAATGTTCAGGTACGGAGAAGGCCCACTTTTCACAAGGTGAGGATTGCGTGGACTATACCAGACGTTGCCCTTTCTGAGCAACACTTGGTCAGACTCCTGAATGTGTCCCCATCATTCTTACTCAAGTTGGGGGCTAGGATTAGAAGCTCATTCTCTCTGTTTTTTATGAAAGCTGATTTGAGGTTTTTCCCCCCTTATTATAGCATCAAAACTGTCTTTACAATAGTCACAGATCAGAAGTTGGATGAGATGGTGGTTCTTGTGAACTTTAGGTGATGGCTGTGTTTATGTAAAGTGACTTTAGGGTTTCCCAACCAAGTCTTTGACTTAGGGGAAAGAATTTTTTACTTGCTCTTAGGTAAGGCTGGCCTCAAACTCACAGACCTGTCTTGCTTCTGCCTACTGAATGCTAGAATTATAGGCACATGCTACTACTCTGCAAGGGAAAAAATCTTTAGCCTTTGCAACATACATGCTTTTTATTCAAACTTTGACTCCTTGGTTATTCTTTGTGACCTTGGAAAAGTTTCTTATCCATAAAGACTAGACAGTAGTACCCATTAATTCTTCTGTGGTGGGTGCTGTGAAACAATCTTTGTACACTATAAATGTACATTGCTCTCATTGTTAATAGAAAGCTGGTTGGCTGAGAGCTGGGCAGGAGACTGGGTGAGAGAGCCTGACAAAGAGAGAATTCTGGGAAGAGGGGAGGAGTCAGAGAGTTGTTGGCAGACACAGAGAGAGCCAGATGGGCACACTGCTGAGAAAAGGTACCCAGCCACGTGGTAAAGCACAAATAGGAATATAGATTTTTTAAGAGTAAGAGTTATTACTAACAAGTCTAAGCTATTGGCCAATTATTTATAAGTAAAATTAGACCTCCTAGTCAATTATTTGGGAAGTGGCTGCCGGGTATTTGGGAACTGGCAAGCAGGCTGGCAGGCTGGAGTGAAATATCTGATTACAGGTGGGTACAAGGCTCACATGAGTTAGAAGCACACTGTTTGGCACGTTGCACCTATTATCATTCCAATGTGTAAATTTGGATTGGAGAAGGGAAATCACTTTCAACTTTGTTCCCAGTTATAGTAGGTGGTTTTCATGGAAGCATTTATACTTTTTAAAACAATTTTTTTCTCTTCCTTTTTTAAACATTTAAGTTAGAAACAAGCTTGTTTCACATGCCAATCCCAGCTCGCTCTCCCCTCCCCTCCTCCCCCCGGCCTCCCCACTAGGCCCCCGAGTCCCCCACCCAATCTCTACTCTGATCTCCAGGGAGGGTGAGGCCCTCCATGGGGGAATCTCCAGAGTCTGCCATTTTGTCCAGAGCAGGGCCTAGGCCCTCCCTCAAGAGTCCAGGCTGAGAAAGCATCCCTCATTGTGGGATGGGCACTCAAAGTCTATTTGTACGCCAGAGATAAATACTACCCAAGGTCCCATAGATTACCTAGACCTCCTCACTGATATCCACATTCAGGGGGTCTGGGTAAGTCCCATGCTTTCCACACAGCCATCAGTCTGGGGTCCAAGAGGTCCTCCTTGTTCAGATCAGCTGTTTCTGTGGGTTAAACCAGCCCAGTCTTTTATTTATTTATTTATATTTTTACACTCTTTTTATTTTTAAATTTAAATTAGAAACAAGGTTGCTTCACATATCAATCCCAGGCCCCTCTCCCTTTCCCTCCCCTCCTCCCATCAGCTCCCCTACCCTCCCTCCCCAATTCTCATTCCTTTCCCCAGAGAGGGTGAGGCTCTCCCTGGGGGTGTCCATAGTCTGTCATTTCATCCAGGGCCAGGCCTAGGCCCTCCCCAAAGAGTCCAGGCTGAGAGAGCATCTTTCATTGTGCGATGGGCACCCAAAGTCCATTTGTATGCCAAGGATAAATACTGATCTAATACCCAAGGCCCCATAGATTGCCTAGGCCTCCTCACTGACACCCACATTCAGGGGGTCTTGATCAGTCCCAGCTATCAGTCTGGGGTTCAAGAGCTCCCCCTTGTTCAGGTCAGCTGTTTCTGTGGGTTAAACAAGTCCAGTCTTGACTGCTATACTCATCAGTCCTCCCTCTCTGTCTCTGGGTTCCTTGAGTTCAGCTCAGGGTTTAGCTGTGGCTGCCTGCCTCTGCTTCTATCAGTCACTGGTTGAAGGTTCTGTTTCCCAGACTCTCTGGCAGTGGGATTGTAGGCTGGCACTCCCCTGGTCCATGTCTAAAATCCATATATGAGTGAGTACATACTATGTTTGTCTTTTTGTGACTGGGTTACCTCACTCAGGATGGTTTCTTCTAGTGCCATCCATTTGCTTGCAAATTTCAAGATTCCATTGTTTTGTTTTGTTTTTTCACTGAATAGTACTCCATTGTGTAACTGTACCACATTTTCTCTATCCACTCTTCAGTGAGGGGCTTCTAGGTTGCTTCCAGGTTCTGGCTATTACAAATAATGCTGCTATGAACATAGTAGAACAGATGTCCTTGTATGAATGCACATCTTTTGGGCATATGCCTAAGAGTGGAATTGCTGGGTCTTGTGGTAGACTGATTCCAATTTTCCTGAGGAATCTCCTTACTGATTTCCAAAGTGCCAGCCCAGTCTTAACTCCTTTGCTCATCAGTTCTCCCTTTCTGTCACTGGATTCCAGAGTTCAGTTCAGTTTTTACCTGTGGGTGTCTGCCTCTGCTTTCATCAGTCGCTGGGCATTTATACTTTTCAATGTTTTAAGAATTGTGTATGGGCGTGTGTACATGCATGCTTATTTGGCAAGGGTGTTGTTTGGCTTCCCTTACCCCACTTGTTATGGGAGCTGTAGTCACTATATTCCCAGAAGAGCTATTGTTATTAATCAGGCATGTGCTGTGAGATGGACAGGGGTGATGAGTTGCTTGTGCAGCCAAGCAAGTTCATGTTTTGCAGGCAATATCAAATTGTTTCCCAAGGACATGTTTTTCAGGAATGGAAGTGCATGTTTCACGGGTCCTCAAAGATCTTGTCCCATCCTTTGAGTTCATTAGAAGTAGCTTTATGGAGCTGCTAACCAGTTGTGCTAGAAATGCATTTCATTGTTTATTTCTCTGGATAGATGGAATCTGCAACAAGTAGGAGACGGAAAACAGACCTCCCACACTTCCTCAAAAAGTACACGAGTTCTTTTATAAGCTGGGAGAACGGAAGTCAGTGAAAAGCTGGGAATGCTAAAGGAAAAAGGAATGTCTGAGAAAGCAGGATTATAAAGTGTTTTGATGACTCTCCCCATGCTCCCAATTCAATCAGAAACCAATGTGTACTTTAAATGAACAAACTAAACACACAAGCTTCTGAAAAAAAATGTCTGCGGATTTTTGGTTAATGTGTCAACCACATTTATTCATGAATTTTCCTTATGGCCTTGGAATAGATTTAAAGTAAGAGTAAGAAAGTCTTGGCATTCTAAACTGCCTAAGGATTTTGCTTGGCTGTGCTGACTGCTGGAAGCAAAAATTATAAACAATGGGTTTCAAATTATATTTCTGATAGTAATTAAAAATTTTAAAATAATACTTTTATTAATTCTTTAGGATTTCATTCAATGTATTTTCAACATGTTCACTTCTCCCCCAGCTCCTCCCAGATCTAACTATCTTACCCACTCAACCTCATACTTCCTTAAAACCCACTGGGTTCAATCTGTGTTGCCCACACTCCTGAGTATGGGGCTTTCCCTGGATTGTGGTCAACCTACCATGTGCCACACCCCTAAAGAAAACAGACTCTCCCTTTCCCAGCAGCTATCAAATGCTAATAGTTTCTCAACTAGGGGTAGGACTTTGTTCCACATTTCCTTCATGCTAGTAGGATTTTGTCTGGTTCGAGCCTTTGTGTGTTGTGAGTTCATATGTTTAATTGCCCTATTATATCTGGAAGACACTGTTTTCTTGTAAACATCTGACACCTCTGGCCCTTACAATCTTTCTGTCCACTCTTCCAAGAAGATCCCTGAGCTTTGTGAGGAGGGGTGTTATATAGACTTTCCATTTAGGGCTGAACAGCCTGTAGACTCTTATTCTCTGCCCATTGACCACATGGGTCTTTGTGTTAATTGCCATGTAACAAAAGAAGGGACTCTGATGAAGACTGAGAGATGTATTAATCCACAAATATAACAATAAGTAATTTTAATACTATGCCCATTTATCAGAATAATGGTAATATATCTTTTCCTTGGGCCTATGACTTACCTAGTCACAGATTCTTGATGCCAATAATTGTGCCAGATATGGGTTCCATCATGTGATGTGGGCCAACCAGAGAGTGATTGGTTACTCATACAACATTTGTGCCACTATTGTACCAGTGGGTATATCTTGCCAGGACAGCTATTATTGTAGCTAATATCATGCATAGCTGCATAAGATTGATTATTACTTTTTCTTGTGGTATGCATAGGTACCTTCCAGCACTATGCTGTAGAGATGACACTTCCAAGTTTCATGACTCTAGATAATGAGTTTAAAGGCAAAATACAGTCACTAATATTTTGAAGTTGCCTTTTTGAAGAGCTTTCTAATCTTTCTTCTACTGTGATAAATATATAGATCTTATATATTACATCCAAATTATGGAATGGAATTTTACTGAGGGTAGAAAGTTAAATTTCTTAAATTGCCATTGGCTCAACAGCTATTCCCTAGTGACTTGCATGCTCTAGGTACACTGGTCTGGATGGTGGCATATGTCCTTTACCTCATAACTGAAAAGTCACAATTGAAGGACATGTCAAGGAATAATTTAAGACTAGTTTCCAGTTGCTCTGTCATGAAAGAACAGTGCTCTATTATTTATGTATCTGTTGGTTGGCTGGTCATGAGATGATCCAGGCTGGGTCTCTCATTTCTAGTGACTGACCTGGGAAAATCTTTTAGCACTTGTAGAAGGAGCACAAGAGCCAATAAACACGAAGTTACTTAAGACTCAAGTTCAGAACTTTTGCTTCTACTTCATTCTCCCTGGAAAAATAAATGACATAGCTGAACCAAGGTTCCCATTCTTACAGTGGAAGGAATTTGAAAGTCATTGCAGAGGGCATAGACTTTGTAAGCATTTTAACAGCTCAAATAGGATGGATGGGATTCTGGCATTTGGGAGCCAAAGAATACTGAGTGTTACAGCTCAGACGGAAGAGTATTCTGGCAATTGGGAGCCAATGAATACCACAGGTCACAGTAAGCATAGCAGTTTACAGCACTGCTTCAGGGAAAGGTTTCTCCAGTGTATCGGCTCTGCTCCAGCAGGAGGTTTCCCCAGTGAAGTTGTTACAATTTGGCTCTGGTCCCCTGGAGAGCAGAGTGTAACAACCTAACTTCACCAGGGATGGTTTCCCCAGTGAAAGTGTTACAGCCCTGCTCTGCTCCTCTCTGCCCAGGTTGTCTTTGCTCAAGCTAAAGAAGGTCTCACCAAAATCTCATTCAAGAGATTTATTGGGAGGGGAGAATCCAGGAGAGTGACTGTCCTCTGCCACGGTGGCAGAGGACAGCTGGGCAGCTGGAACAGCCATAAGCTGAATAGACACAGGGTTTATATAGGAATTTTTAGGGGGCAGAGTTTTTTCCAGGGAGATTTCCAGGGTGGGGATTGGTCAGGTTTCAATCCCTGAACTCAGAATGGCTAGATCTCCTGCTCAGGGATTGGTTGGTTTTCTGCATAGGTTTAGGGTTAGCTTTGGCTCTGGTTTCAGGAACAAAGTGTGTTTCACTGGTCATTTTCAGCCTTTTAGCTCTAATTTTAGGGCCAAGGGTGTATTTATTTCACTGGTTCTGATTCCAGGGACAAAGTATGTTTCTTTGGCACTGGTTTCAGGGTCAGGGTACACTTCTTTGGTTCTGGTTGCAGGGTCAAAGTGGGTTTCTTTGGCTCTGTTCAGGGTGTGTTTCTTTAGCTGGCCCCTTTTCCTTACAGACATAGTGCAGGATGCAGTCCTGGGATAATTCTGTGATCTCATTCAGAGGAGAAGGCTTAAGTTTGGGACTGTTCCTCCAGAGGGTGGGCCCATAAAACCTGACTGCAACCTTGGTAGGTAGTCCCTGTTTTGGAATTGGTGGTGTGTATTATGACTTGATACTATTAAGCACTCATTTTTCTCCAGACACTACAAGTTCTGGTTAAGTCTTTCTCCAGGTGAAGCTCGACTGTCCTTCATTTCTTGATGCTTGTGACACAATATTTGAGCCATAAGATGCAAATATTATAGCACAACAGCAATTCTGTTCCTTATTATGTATTATTAGAAGCACACATTATCAACTACTCCTAGCAAGCTGGACAGAGCTGACTTTAAGACAGAGAGATACATAATCTGCTGACAGGGGAAAACAAAACAACTTTCTCAGTTTCAAAAGCTTCTGAGAGTCTGTGCTCTTATGATAAACTCACAATTTAAAGGCAGTGTATAGCCACCACCACTCTTTTTAAGGAGACCACTATTGTGATGTGATTTTATTTTTACCCAAATTCCCACATTTCCTATATAGTCCCAGAACTTTTCAATTAATAGTCATAAGGAAGGGTGGTAGCAGCCATATAGTTTTAATGCTAGGTAACTAAACACGTATACAGTGCCTCAGAAGCACTCTTTAAAGAAGCTATGGAGTTTTACTAATGTGTGATGCTTGTACTACTTTAAAAAATCACATTAGTGGTGTGTGTGTGTGTTTGTGTGTGGGCGTGTGTGTATGTGCTCATGCGCGAGTGCTTTTGTGAACACATGCACATGTGTTTGAACATCAGCAGACAACTTTCAGAGTTGTTTTTCTCTTTCTATCATGTAAGGCCTGGAAATCATTATAACATCAAGAATAATGACCAATGCTTTCACCCACTGTACTGGTTGGGTTTGTGTGTCAACATGAGACAAGCTAGAGTCATCGGGGAGGAAGGAGTCTCAGCCTCTATGAGATCCAGCTGTGAGGCATTTTCTCAATTAGTGATCAATGGGGGAGGGCTCACCCTGTGGTGGTTGGTGGTCTGGGGTTCTACAAGAAAGCAGGCTGAGCAGGCTAAGGGAAACAGGCCAGCAAGCAGCACTCTTTCATGGTTTCTGTGTCAGCTTCTGCCTCTAGGTTCCTGCCTTGTTTGAGTTCCTGATCTGACCTACTTCAGTGATGGACAACAATTCTTATAAGGTGAATAAACCCTTTCTTCCCCAATTTGCTTTTTGGTCATGGTATTTTATCATGGCAATAGAAACCCTAACTAAGACACTCACAAGTCCAGTGACAGAGACTTGACTGCCTCTGCCTCCTGAGTGTTTGAATGAAAGACATGTGCTACCGCACCCAGTTTCATTTTGACCAATTTAACTCAACCATAAGATAAAAGATAAAAGTCTTTGGGAATGTAGGTTCTTCCTAGGCAAGTCTACATGGATTCTAGAGAACGGGACTTGGGTTGAGTCATATTTTGTGACTCACACAGAGTTTACTTGAAGTAGGGATTTACAGTTTTCTAGAACTGCTATACTCAGGAAGCCCAAAGTGTTTGCTCTGTAACCCTGGGAAGTTTCATGTGGCCTTTCCCATGCTTTCACACACTGTTTGACCCACTGCTTGTCCCCATGAAGTGGTTGTGGCACTAGTAGGAAGCCCTCTTTTATTTGGGATCATATGCTTAGTTTGATCCTGTCAGCACTATTTCGTCTTACCTTAAATAAGGATTTCTTTTTTTAAAAATTGGGCCTTCAGTGAAGCTACCAGCTTCACAGTGCTGCATAGTGATTTGTGGGTGTTGAGGAGAGTGGTGTGCTGCAAGAGAGGAAGGTGGTTTTACTGGAAGGGCACTGATGCTAGAGGCCTCATCATGATTAGATCTCCTGGTGAAACGTCCAGTGGTCACATTAGTTCAGTGTGATCCAGGAATTCAGGAAAGATGACAGGAGAAAGAAAGAAAAATTAAACTCAGTTACCATCAGTAGCTCTTCATTTATTCGATTATGTGTCCTGCTGATTAATATGCAAAATATTTAATAAGACATTTATTATTATTATTCAAAGCCTACTGCTTAATTACTATCTTCTCTTATTCCCTAGCATACACTTTGTGTAACACCTCAGTCCCTGAGCCCACCTAGGGAAATATTTCAGTATGCATGGGAAAGTCTGAGAAAAACCAACAGAGATGATGGGGTAATGACACTTTGCTTGCTTCCAAATTAAGATGGCAGCATTATGATCGTATAACCATCTGAGAAGAACAGACAGCCTTGGGTTTCCATGCTTTTCTTTACGTATCTGTGACAAACCTTAATGCTCTCTTTGATACATTCCCATATTTCATGTTTCTTCTACAATGTCTAGAGCAGAAGGTAAATCTGATGTTCTATGTAGTCTACATTTCATTATTCATGACGATGATAATCAGAGTAAGTAATGCTAGCTACTAGAAAAAAAATCTGCACACAGTGGTTCAACACAGGTAGGTTTACTTTTCATTCACACAATAGCCAAATTAAAATTCAGGGGGTGGTAGGAATAGCTTAGTTCCTTGAAGTCAGTCTAGGATTTAACCCCTTCCCATATTACTAATTGCACTGTCAGTGTCAATGTGCTCAGTAATGTTGCAAGGTTGCTAAGGAATAGGAAAGAGAGTTAAGGCTTACTTGGTTTTAGTTGTCTTGATCTAGAGTGGAAATTACTTTGGTTGAAATTCCATTGAACTAGTCACACGCTGTTACCTAGATACAAGAGGAATGGACAGAACAGTTTAGTTTTGTGCCCAGGGAGGGAAATTGACATTTGGTAAGCAGTTGCATTACTGTTGAAATGCCTAGGATGCACCTGTTACTCTGTGAGCACTTAAAAATGTTCACTGAACAACAGTGAATGGATGAGTCTGTAGGCTTCTGCTGTTGTGTTTTCTTAGAGGTAAACAGGAAGGAAATAATTCTAGGGAAAGCAGATATTCATCTGCCATACCTGTGATAGTCATGTGATAATTTGTATTTGTGAAGTTATTTCATAAGGGCCATGATCTTTTGAAGATACGTTTTAGTTATTCAATGAATATTCCAGTGCTTTCTATGTATCAGGTGCTGTGGTATGTTGCCCAGAAGATAGGGTACAATTCATAATTTTTCAAACTGGTAGCTCACCTAGAATGCGTTTTGTGGGAAGAGAGAAAATAAGTCAATGATTACTAATATTTTGTGGGTGCCATAATAGGAAAATAAGTGAACTGTTGTGGGAATATTGAAAAAGGACACATGATTCAGTCAAAGATGGACATTACAGGAGTTCATTGGCCAGATTAGTGAAACTTGAGTTTACTAGGTGATACCAATAAGAGAGAGGTAAAGGGCTGGGTATATGCAAATCTGACAATTTAGAGAACTCTAGGAGGTTAAATCTATGGCAGTGGATGATAAGGGATGCAGGGATAGGCCTGGACTGAGTCATGAAATGCTTACAAACTGTATTAGATGAGAAAGAATGAATAGAGATGATGAGGAATAGGGAATGATGAGGCAAACCTCTATTGACACATAATAAAAATCTAAACAAGAGTTGTGCCATCTACATCTATCCAAATCCATTTTTCATCTGAAGGTCTGCCTCAACTAAATAACCAGTAATAATAAGGAAGCAGACTAAAGGCCTGCTCAGTGTTACAATAACAAACCTTTCATGGGAAGAGGTTAAACACAAGAGTCCACACAAAAGTTTAATAACCTCCATCCATCTCCACACAATCTTGCCTTTGAGAGTGGAAAAGCAATAAGTCCTTTGTGAAACAAAACAATGGAAGTGATTCATGATTTTGCAAGAATTCTATTTATCCATGGAATAGATGCGTCTAAGAAAGTGTTTTCAGGGGGACTATTGGAGAAAACCCAGAAGCAACAACAATGACAACAAAACAGAAGCAAGTTCTGCATCAGAAGATGTTAAAATTGTTCAGTCAGGGGACTACCCAGTATTCATCCCAGTTCAGTTGCTGCCTGTTGCAGTCACGCATGTACTCCATGGCTGTGAATGACACATTTGTATCCTGAACTATATCACGTGTTTCAGGAAGGTAAAGGATAGGTAAACATATGCTCTTGTCCTTAAGAAGTTACAGCTGCCACCTGGATCTAGATGTTTCTAACCAAAGATGTACCCTATTATATATATATATATATATGTATATATATATATTTGTATTTAAATTAGAAACATGAATGCTTCACATGTCAATCCAGCTCCCTCTCCCACCCCTCCTCCCTTGTCCCTCCACCAACACTATTCCCCAGTCCCCAGCGCAATCCCCACATCATTCCCCAGGGTGAGGGCCCCCTTGGGGGGGATCTCCAGAGTCTGTCATTTCATCCAGGGCAGGACCCAGGCCCTTCCCCATGTGTCCAGGCTGAGAGAGCATCCCTCCATGTGGAATGGGCTCCCAAAGTTCATTTGTATGCCATGGTGAACCCTAATCTACTACCTAAGACCCCAGAGATTTCTGAGGCCTCCTCACTGACACTACATTTGTGGACTCTGGATCAGTCCCCTGTTGGCCTCTCAGCCATCAGTCTGGGTTCCAAGAGCTCCCTTTTGTCAGGTCAGCTGTCTCTGTGGGTTTCACCAGCACAGTCTTGACCCCTTTGCTCATCACTCCTCCATCTCTGTCACTGGGTTTCAGAAGTTCAGTTCAGTGTTTAGCTGTCGGTATCTGTCTGTGCTTCCATCAGTCACTGGATGAAGGTTCTAGGATGGCGTATAAGGTAGTCATCAACCTCATCATCAGGGAGGATGTACCCTATTTAAGGACTAAAATACATACACATAATATGTATACACTCATGGACATACACGTGTGTTAGCCTTCAAGTCAAAAGTCCAGATTAATTATCCATACTTGGTCCATAGGTAACCGGTTGACATGTAATTTTCATTGTAAGATGGAAACACTTTCAGCTACACCACAATTGCCAAGACTAGATGACTCTCTGGAGCTTCGTGTAAACAAACAGAACTGCACACAGATGGGAAACTACTGAAGGTGGGTGCTCTCCAGCAGTGCTTAGCAAAGTGTCCACGGATGGTAACTGATAGTTCCTAAGACGAGTTCTGTGATTAAATTTGGAAAATGCCAGTTTAGCAAAATAGAACATGGTTCTTAGGTTGTTCAGATGCAAATAGGCACTGTGAATCCCAAGGGAAGCAGCTGAACTGTCTCTTTTCTAAATTACACTGCTCTTAGAACAATTTAACCTCTCCAGGGCCAGTATCTCCAGGGTCGTGAGGCTCACGGGACTCACTTTGAAAAAAATAAATATAATTTTACTTTTTAGTAATCTGGAAGCCTCATCACAAATTCTGTAAATGTATGTGGTAATTGCCCCTGCATTGAGATACTTACCATGGGACGTATAAAAGGAAAGGAACTCTTAAGCATAGAGGGGAATTTCTCCATGAAATTGGGGGATAGGTGGTATCATCATGGACACAGTTAATATTAATATTGGTATTAATATTAGTATTAACACTAACAAGGCAGTAGAAGATACAAAGCAGCAAAAGCGAAGAAACTTGAACTGAATCTGAAGAATTTTGTATAATTACACTTAAAGCTTATTTTTTTATTTTACGTGTATGGGTGTCTTGCCTGCATATATGTCTGCTCTCAGAGGCCAGAGAGGGTTCAGGATCCCCTGGAACTGGAGTTACAAATGGTTGTGAGATGCCACCTGGATGCTGGGAATCAAACCCCGGTCCTCTGTAGGGGGACCACTGAAACATTTTTCTTTGGCATATAATTAAACTTTTCATAAAACATTAAAAGTGATAAAAACCACAACTTTGCCCTTTTGAACAAAAGGGTACAGAAACACCTCTAGCAAGAAAAAGACTTAAAGAGTTCATCAGGCCAATAGCTTTCCCTGTTTCCCTCTTTTTCTCCCTCAGCACACTTCAGGCTCTGCCCGTCTGGGTTAGAGCTTTCAGGAGTGCGCAGGTAAAGGCATTCAGCGTGGCGCTGAAGGCCGAGAAGGCAGGAGCACCGCCACTCACTTAGGTGCGGGTGGCAGTGGGCTGGGTGAGGGTGGTGAAATTCCCACCCTAAGGGGCGGGGCGGACGTGAGGAGGGGCGGGGCTATGCTGGGAGGTGGGGCATTCTGAAGCGTGGAGAGAGTGTGTGACTGAGTGAGTGAGCGTGAGTGTGGGGAGGGGCGGGGGCGGGGCTAGACTGGGAGGCGGGGAAACCTGGAACAGTAACTGAAGAGCGGGGGCGGGGCTTCCTCAGGAAGGCGTCCTGGGGGGGAGGAGCACCCGAAGTGGGTGGAGCGGCTCTGTGAGGCTCGAACGGCCCAGGGCTGTCGGGGCGCGAGGGGCGGGGCGAGGGGCGTGGCCTCATGGGGTGCCGGGCGGAGCTGAGCGCCGCTGGGCCGAGCGCCGGTGTCGGTTCCAGGTGGCCGGTAGGAGCCGCGGGGCTCCGCCTCAGCGCTGGGAGCGGCGAGGGCGCCGGCGTCTCGAGAGTCGTGGCGGAGACGCGAGGAAGAGCGCGAGACCCCGGCGGGGACGCCGTGGCGCGCGGCTCAGGTGCGCTTCTCCCTGCGGGCGGGTGACCGTCTCTTTCTGTCGAGGGTCGCGGCGGCCTAGCTGCCTCCTCAGGACGCCTGCGCCGAGGGGGCCTTGAGGTTGGCGTGGGGCGAGGCCGGACCGTGGCCCGTGGTCTCTGCGGGACCCCGTGAGGGGGGAGCGACCCCAGCCTGCCCCTGCCGGCGCTGCTTCGCGAGCCCCAGGTGCTGTCCCCGGGAGGCGAGCTGGGCGAGCAGCCTGGAGTTCAGCTGCAAACTTCTGAGACTCGGTGAAGCGGGCAAGGCTGTGAAAATGACATCTGTCTGTGTTTCGCACACCGCAGTGGGATTTCCACCTCTTCCCCCCCATGATTTTCCTTTAATATAGGGAGATAGAATAGTTAAGTTGTGGGATTGATACCAAGGCAAACAGATTTCTTTAAAGGAAGCACGTACGCTGTCTTGTTTTGCTTTTGTAATTAAACTATTTTGGTTTTCATTGCTGGCAGGCAGTCAATAGAGTTGTGTTTTCCTTTTTTACTGTAACAGAACTTACAACTCCCGTTTTTTCGTACCTGTTTAATAGTCACCTTGGTTAAAACCATTTCTAAATGGACATATTAATAGCATTTGCCTCTGAGATTCGAGATTTGTTTTTATCGTATCCTTTGTAATTTTTTTGTGTAGAGGTTGCTAATGAGCATTTTGCCCTTATAACTAGGAGAGAAACAATTTTTTAATCCTTCACGAAAATTTAAACAGGTCTTGAATTTTGCTTCGTTTGAATTATAACTATTCATGAATATAATTTATCAACGAAGAAATAAACGCAGGCTGAGAGAAAACAAATTTGAGATTATCTTAGGACACCTGACAGTGTTGTCTAGTCATCACTGAGATTTATTGGTATTAGGTTTTTCCGAAACAGGACTCAGAAACCGTGTAAAGGTGTAGCACATTCGAATAAGTACAGAATCAGAAGGGAGAAAGGCTGTGGGAATTAGGAATACTTAAGTGATGTGTAGAGACAACCAAGGAGACTGAGGAGCCTTGAGAAAAAAAAATGAGACATTCTAGGAGACAGTGGGACTTAAGGAGTCAGGAGAGGAGAGTTAGTGAAGTCTTCAAGTGACATGAATCAAATGGATCAGGAAATAAAGTGCCTATTGACTTCAGTAGCTAAGGGAGAGGTTCTTTGCCTTCAGCAAACCTAATTTGAGTTAAATAGTAAGGGCAGAAGCCAAATTTGAATGGATTTGAGTTGTGAATAGAGGATAAAGAAGTAAAAAAATTGGGTGTAGGAATTTATGTTTTGAGAAAGATTTGGAATGGGGACACCAGTGGTTAATTAGAGGGGACCTTATTGTGGATTGGAAAGAATATGAAGACTATAGAATAGCTTTTTGCTGAAATTCATAGTCCTCTCTCAAACCGTGGAAACTGAGAACAAGTAGCTGGTCATAATGAACAGCACTACTTATAAATTGTGAATACTATTTTAGTACTGCATTTTGTATATTGTACTGCATATTGTATATATGATAGCATTTAAGCTACAAATATGAACTATGTCAGACTGTATTTCACTTGAAGTGCAATACTTTGGTACTCCAAAATTGCTTTTAAGTTCTTTGACTTCTTCAGGAATGTCCTAATGATTCTCCTAGATATCTTATGTGGAAATCAGATGTCTTTACTAAATCACAAATGCTGCATACATTAGAACTTTGGGTTTAATATGCATTTAATGGAAAATGCTCTTGTATTAAAATTTCTGTATAATGGGTTTCACTTTGATCTCCATTGGAAGTTTTGTTGTTATTTATTTATTTATTTATTTATTTATTTGTTTTTTTGAGACATGGTTTCTCTGTGGCTCTGGAGGCTGTCCTGGAACTAGCTCTTATAGACCAGGCTGGCCTCAAATTCACAGAGATCCGCCTGCCTCTGCCTCCAGAGTGCTGGGATTAAAGGCATGCGCCACCAACGCCTGGCTTGTTGTTATTTTGAAGTTCAGGCTAGTACTTTAATGACTATATTACTTAGGAGTATGGAAAAGACAGTTCAAAGGGAAAACCTGACTACCAAGTATTATATATGAATCTCTGATAGTTATACTGGTGGGAGTTTAATTTAATGTAATCATTAAGAAAAACCTTTTGACAGTATATAATAAGGTGAAACTGTTTGCCTAAACTGTATGCAAGCAGTTACCCAACAAAATTTAGAAAGTGTAAACATGACAGAAAACATTAAATTATTACAGTGAAAGAAAGTAAGTGGGATGGACTAAAGGTAACCTTTGGGAACACTGGACGTATTAATTTACTGGATTGTGATACTTTCCCCAATATTCATATATGGCTTACATAATTGTGCGTTTTACAAAATGTGCAGTTTGCTTCGGGACAGTTGTACATTGATAAAGTTAGAAAGTAAATAAAAAGAGGAAGAAATAACAGCATTTGATTATAGTTATATTCTTTGATTACTATAGTTATGTTAGGGTGATCAGATTATGAATATTTTTAATTTTAATTTTATATTATATTGTGAATATATAATTGAGAAACCACTTAACATATTCAAAATGACATTAAACATATCTATAGATTTAAGAATAGAGATACTCATATACTTAAGAAATAAGACATAATATATTTAAAGATGTCCTGTGCAGTCTATATTTTTCCTTTTCTTGATTTGTTTACATATGTATGTTGTTTCTAAAAATTGTATTATTTAGTTTCAAGAAAATTCATCCTGTATTATTTATGACTTACTTTTTATACAGGGTGTCATTGTGTAGCTCAGATTGCCCTCAAACTTGCCATTCTCCTGTCTCAGCCTCCCAAGTGAAGGGATTATAGGTATCCACCACCACATCCTGTTGTATGACTTCAACACTTTATATTTGTGATATTTTCCGTAGTCATATGCTATAGATAATTTGCTTTTTATTGTTGTATATAACTCTATTATATGACTTTTCCACTGTTTACCCATAATTTGTTGGTGGATGTTGAGTGTGTACTGTCATCCTTTATTTTTTTACTTTTTGTCAATAAAATTTTTGTGATACACTTCCAGTATAAGTTTCTTTATATCCAATTTCCTTGGCTTTTAAAATCTTAGAGCCATGGGTCTTTATTTTTTCAGGATAGTACTGAGTTAATTTATATGGTGCTTGTATCAGTTATACCATCATAAGTAAGTGTTCTCCTTTTTATTACCATATAAGACATTTATACATTTGTATTTTGCCTGAAATTTTCCTTTTGATGATTTAGTGAGTGAAAAATAATATCCCATTGGGGAGTTTAATTTAACCATTTCTTTATTATGTATTATTTAATTATCAACAATTATTTAATTATTGAAATTTATGTAGTTCTATGGGTTGTCTGTTTATATTCATTTCTTTTTTATCTTCTAGAAGTTCTTTATTTTTGAAATTGATCTTTTATTCAGTAGATAGTTTGTCTCCTTAGTTTGTAGTGTTTTTGAAGAACATACCATATACTTTAATATACCTGTCCATCTTGTAAAAATGTAGTTTTATGCTTTTTGCTGGAAGCTTTAAAATGTTACCTTTCCAAGGTGTATGTATCTCTCAGTTTTTCTGTAACACCTAAAACTACAATAAAATAGTCTGTTAAAAACTGATATTAGAGCCAAAGAGATAGTTTGGAGAGTGAAAATGCTTGTTCTGCAAGTCTTATGACCTGAGTTTTGATCCTTGGCACACAAGGAACACAGGTAGAAAGCTGATGCATTTATAATTCCTGTACTTATATGTGCCTCTTATCTCAGAAAATCTGCCGGTAGCTTGTGGGCCAAGTAACCTAGAGTATAGAGGATAGTTTTTGAAAGAAAGAGACCCTGCCACGAAACAAGATGGAAGGAGAGAACCAACTCTCCAAAAGTTGTTCTTTGACCTCCACAAGCACATGTGTACCCTCATATGCACACACAATAAATAAGTTAATTTTGAAAAATGGTGTCATGCTCAGGAGCCCATTGTAGGAAGCCAGCTAAGCTACATAGTTACTTCAAGACCATCTTAAACTATCAAGTAGCAAGACTTTGCCTTAAAAAAACCATAGCTAGGGGTATAGTTCAGTGGTTAATTGCTTGTTAAGTATATGCAAACCCATGGGTTTCATCCTCAGTACCACAAAAGGGGAAAACAATCCTTTTGTATTTATAGCCTTAACCTATGTGTAATTATTTTCTTGTGTGTATGTGAAGTGTGAGGATCTAGTTTTGTTTCTTTCTTTGCCCCATATGGATAATCATTTATTGAATTCTCTAATTTTCATCCTAGTGATCCCTGTCATGTGTCAAATTTCTGTGTATTTGTATTTTGAAGTTATAGTTTCTTTGAATTGAATTGTTTATATACCCTTACTTTATAGTCTTGCTTTAGTTCTAGAAAGAACCTTGCCACTATGTTTCTTGTAAAACTAGACTTCTCAAATTGTTCTATTTTTTCTTTTTTCCCTTTTAGAAGTAAACTTTTACTTTTTTAAAATAATATATTGCTTTATTTTTAAACAAGTACTGTAATCATCTTAGGTGAGAAAAACAAAACAAGAAAACAAACAAAAACCTAAAGATACTCTAATGTAAAACATTTTGGCTGTAAATCTTGTCCTATTTCACCAAAGCTAATTTTACGTTAGAAATTAAACATGGGAATTTATTTTGGAAACATAGTAAGTTGTAGAAATTTGGAGCAAAATTTTACACTGAAAATAACTAAGAATGCTATATCATAACAAATGGAAATTAAAATGTCAAAAGCTAAGAGAATTCTAGAAATATGAGAGTAAGAAGCTCTATTTGCTTGAAGGTTTTTTTTCTTTACTAGGGAAACTTGATGGTTATGAAATACTTGGGGTATTTGTAGTGCTGAGGGCACTTGGAATCTAGCCAGAGCACCTTGAAGATAAGCTAAGGAGAGAGTTTCTGTCCCTAATTCTAAGATCCCAAAGGGCTGATTTGTTGAGAAAGGAGTGAGAAATTACTCTGCCATCTTCACAGAAAAAAAAACCAAAAAAACACTGTAAGGGGAGTTGTATTGATGCTGAGATAGAAGGGGGAGAAAAGCCTGTCCTTGGCAAGTTGTAACCATCCAGTAACTAAGTGGGGGTGTGTGGGGGTGTGGGGGTGTGGGGAGGTGGTTATCCTTAATAAAATTAAAAAAAGATTTCTTTTAAATTATTCACCCTGTTAAAGCATACCATTCTGCAACACTAGTTCTAATAGCTCTTAATAATAAAAGCCCAGAGTGAGATACTGGGGAAAATGCTGAGAGATCAGAGAGAAGGAGCAAGCCAAAGCCACCTTTACCTCCCTAGCTTCCCAGCAGAAAAGAGACCTAGTTTCTGTTTCCTGCCACCTATATTCCTTTCTCTGCCCAACCATCTCACTTCCTGTCTGTCTGTACAGACCTCCAGACCTCTATGGTTAGCTAGTGGCAAGCTCCACCCTCTTGAGCTTCAGGCCTGTTTTATTTGTACAAACAAGATATCACCTCATCATTCAGGAATAATCTTGTTGTTCTCCCTAAAACAGCAACTCTCAACCTTCCTGATGCTGTGACCCTTTAATACAGTTCCTCATGTTGTGATGACCCCCCAAAACAAAATTATTTTCTTTGCTACTTCATACTGTTATAAATAATAATATATATATCTGATATGTAGGATATGATATGTGACCCACAGGTTGAAAACTGCCATCCAAAAAGGAACCTTGTATCCGTTTGTATTAAAGTAACTTGCTATTTTCCTCTTCTTCAGCTTCTGACAACACTAATTTATCTTGTGTCTTCTGGATTTGCTTACGGATAGAATAATAGAATGTGCTTTTCATGTCTTTTAGTGAGCATGTCATTTCCAAGATTTATCCATGATATAGCATGAATTGGTAATTCACACATTTTGATGTTGTTAAATAATACCCATTGTATAGACACATAGATGTCACATTTTATCTTTTTACTGATGGATGGCTGACTGTTTCTATTTCTTTGCTCTTCTGAGTAAGGCCACTATGAACATTTATTTTCTAGCTTTTTTATTTGCATGAAAATATGGTTTTCATTTTCATAGGTATTAAATGCGAAATGGAATTCCTGGGTCATATGGTAACCTTTATAAACATTTTTGTGGAATACCATGGTATTTTTAATATTGCATCAACACCATTTTACATTTTTACCAGCAATGTGTGATGGTTCCAATTTTTCTTCATGTATTTTTTGTGTGTTTTCAATTACTGTTTGTAAAGTGACATTTCATTGTAATTTTATTTGTATTTCCCTTATTGAAGTTTATCCCCTTTTCATGTTTATTGACTACTTTTTATCTTGGAGAAATACCAAATTCTATGCCCATTTGGATTTGGTTAGTTGTCAAAATATGTATTTAAAATAGCCAAGTAAGCAATTACAAATACATATCCTTAAAAATGTCAGTTTTTATAAAATAGAAGTCTACTATGTTCCCAATGCAAGTATCATCAGATTTTTTTCTCTTGGTCACAGAGAGTTAATTGGTAAGATCAGAAAAGCATGAGTAGCTAAGAAAAAGCTGAAAGTGAAAAGTAGTAAATATGGCTAGCCCTGTTGTACATTTTAATCCTTAAAACTAAAACCACATGGTGTTGATGGAGGAATACATTGACCAATGGAAGAGAATAGAAAATACAGAAACACACCCAATTACACTTGGAAATTTAATATTTTTAAATACAGGAACATCTAACAGTGGTGGAGAAAAATAAGAATTTTCAAAAAATTGTATCTCATGTATTCATTTATTTATTATTTTGCAAGTATGTGCATGGATGTGTGTGAGTTCCAAGTGTAGAGGTAAAATATGGAATGCTTCACCAATATACATGTTATTTCTACATAAGGACCATGCTAATCTCCACATCACTCTAGTTTTAATATATGTGCTGCTGAAGTGAGCACATGGAATTTTGTCTATGTGGTGTTTGTGGTACTGTGGTAAGATAGGTTTGGAAACATTTCTCATACCGTGCACCAGGATGACTATATAAAAAAATAACATACTAATTAAAATAACTTGAATAAACCAGGTGGCAGTGGCACACGCCTTCATTCCCAGCACTTGGGAGGCAGAGGCAAGGGGATCTCAGTGAGTTTGAGGCCAGCCTGATCTACAGAGTGAATTTCAAGATAGCCAGGGCTACACAGAGAAACTCTGTTTTAATAAACAAAAAACTTGCAAAGATGGATAAATTGTTTATGACCTAGATGTGGAGGAACTTTACTATGACTTATTCTAGATGCAAAAATGAAAATCATAGATGTAATTACATATGTAGATATATATACATACATACATACATATATATGTTCATATGTTTATATATTCAAAGTGTTTCAGAATCTGAAACTTCAGTGCTAATATGATGCTACAAGTAGAAAATTTCACTTCATAAAATTTTGTTTCATAGACAAAATTATTTTTGGATATATAAAGTATATATGAAAACAATAAATTTCATACTTAGATCTGGTTTCTTCCCTAGGTATCTCATTGTGTATATGTAAATATTACAAAATCCAAAATCTTAAATACTTCTGATCTCAAGCATTTTAGACAACAAATACTCAATCTGTATATATGTATACAGTATTTATATATATATATATATATATATATATATATATATATATATGCAGTTTGGTGGTAGTGATCACATCTAGCTTTTCACATGCTAGGAAAGTCCTCTGCCACTGAGCTACATCCCAAGTTTATAGAAACACTTTTGCTTAACAGTAATCAAAGCAAGAAGCAAGTGACAGGTTAAAAGACCATTTCTCGCTCTTTGGCCTCAGTGACAGAAGCAAGATGACGAAAGGAACTCCATCCTTTGGAAAGCGTCTGAATAAGACACACGTGCCGCGCTGTGGCAAATGTGGCTACCCTGCCACATATAATTGGAGTGCCAAGGCTAAAAGGCAAGAAACTACCCGGACTGGGCGGCGAGGCACCTAAAAATTGTCTATTGAAGATTCAGACATGGATTCCGTGAAGGGACAACACCTAAACCCAAGAGGGCAGCTGTTGCAGCATCCAGTTCATCTTGAGGATTTCAATCAGTCATAAACATAAAATGTTCTGGTTTCAAAAAAAAACATTTCTTACATGATGGAGATGGATTAATCTCTGAAATATATAAAAAAACTTGTAAACTAGATAAACAAGAGTTTATGAACACAGATAATTCATAGGGATAACTATAATACCTTATATATTAAATGGTGTTCAACATCATGTGTGTGTGTATATATATATGCATATATATATTTGTTTTTGTTTGTTTTTTGAGATAGAGTTTCTCTGTGGCTTTGGAGGCTGTCCTGGAACTAGCTCTTGTAGACCAGGCTGGTCTCAAACTCACAGAGATCCTCCTGCCTCTGCCTCCTGAGTGCTGGGATTAAAGGTGTGCACTACGACCGACCGGCCCAACATTATTTTAAGGATTTAATTATTTTTATTTTATGTAAACCAGAGTTTTGCCTACATGGATGTATGTGTACCACATGGGTGAATTGCCAGCAAAAGCCAGAAGAGGGTGTTGGAGTTATGAACTGTTGTTGACTGCCATGTGGGTGTTGAGAATTGAATGCCAGGTCTCTGAAAGAGCAGTCAATGTTCTTAACCGTGGAGACATTATCTCTCTAGTCCTTCCTAACATTTTTAATTTATGGAGAAGCAACCTAAAACAATAAAGTCCAATCATTTATTTCTATCACACAAACTGCAGCATTTGAGTAACACTTTGTTGGCAACAAATGTGATTTTATGTACTTTTATATGAGATATGGTAGTGATTCAGAGAAATTTTAGAACTACAAGCAGCATTGCACATATGTACTTTTTGGCCCAGTAGTCCTATATCTTAGGTATATACTAAGAAATATCTGAGTACTATATGTACACATAACTAGTGGTACTATTTCTAATAGCAAATGGTACAATAATCTAAATATCTTGAATTCAACAAAACAACTCTTAAAAATAGAAACCATAGGTGAAACTAGATACAAATTACATTCTTTTCATATTGCTGATATTAAATTTTTGTATTTGATAATGCTGTTACGATTATTTTTTAAAATGCACCTTTTAAAGCCGGCCGTGGTGGTGCATGCCTTTAATTCCCGCACTTGGGAGACAGAGGCAGGCAGATTTCAGTGAGTTCAAGGCCAGCCTGGTCTACAAAGTGAGGACTGTTACACAGACAAACCCTGTCTTGGAAAAACCTAAAAAGAAAATAAGTACCTTTTAGAAATGTTATAATCCATTTCAGATGGTTTGTTTTAATACTTTACCTAATGAGAGCCTCTCAAAGTAAACTTTTGAGGCCTCTGTTACATCTTTTAGTGATTACTGTTCAAGAATTTTAGATCAAATTATATCATAGGAATTTATTCCAAAGTATGCCAAAAGAGGGGGGTAGAGATGAAATAATATTTGCCATGAGTTGAAAACTGTTTAGTTTTTGTGATTTTGTTATTGTAGGTTCTCTTTGTGTTTAAATTTCCCACAAAAATGTATAGAATTTAAGTAGGTGTAAATGAAGAGTTTCTTTGGAACAAGCACATTGATAATCAGGGTAGAAAATTAGACAAAACATTCTCATGCACCATGATCCTGGTAAATATAATACAAAATCCATTTGCAGTATTTCTTAGTTATGTGCTTGCCCTCCCTCCTACCTGTGTGTGTGAATTATACAATATTTAAGATTTATTTTTCTGTTAGTTTAATTCTAAGAGTTAAGATAACTTATAATGTTTATAGTGATCTGACTATTAGGCTGCAATTACAAAAAGATTTAGATTATAAAACTAATTGTGAAAGTGAAATTTTTTGTCATACTTTTTATGTCAGTCATACTTTCAAGTTTTGCTTGGACATAAGCCTAGATGTATCAGATGTATGAGAATATTGAAAAGGGCATTTTTCTGTCTCAAATGGTAACATTGAAATTGTTCATTTAGTAATTTTGAGTATGCTGTTTGATAAGTCATAAAGATCCTAGGTTGTATGAAATCATATAGAAGAGTAAAAATTTATTTTCCTCTTAAATATTTTTTCTTCAGAAAATATTTCTTCAGAGAGCCCTCATTATGCGTTAGAAACACAAAGATAGTATGACTTGTTTATTGATAGTCAGTGACATTAACAATGAAACTTTATGCATTCTCTTTTATCAACAGGTTGATATTGGAAGTTTTCTGGTTGTTAGAAATTGAATGTAATGGCAGCGGAATTTTTAAAGAGTTGCTGTAGAGGATGTTTCTATGGTGAAACAGAAAAGCACAAGTGTGAGTATTATTTTGATTTTGGTAAACACTTACTTAGTGCCTTCTCTGTGGCATTTAATAATAAATGAGTAAATTAGGAATGTTTTCTGACTTTGATGGGAAGGCCAAAAGGGAAGGCATACTAGGTTGTTACTTCAGAACTCCCAGGGACCTTGAGGTATAGTGGAGAGATTAATTCAAACCATGAGACAACCCTGGACATCACCATAAAGAAGGTAGCATTTGCTGTGGGAGCCTGAATAGGATTTGGCAAGCTGGTGGAAAGAACGCAGTACAAAAATCTTGAGAGTTGAGCCTGGCATTGATGGCGCACTCCTTTAATCCCAGCACTTGGGAGGCAGAGGCAGGCAGACCTCTGTGAGTTCAAGGTCAGCCTGGTCTACAGGGTGAGTTTCAGGACAGCCTCCAAAGCCACAGAGAAACCATGTCTTGGAAAAAAATCTGAGAGTTGGATAAAGGCAGATGAATAGAACGAAATAGTCAAGGTAAGGAGAGAAGTGTGCTAGGGAAACAAACTCTGATAAATGTTTTGATGCAAATAAAGACAACTTCCACTTAATGTTCAATATTGATGATAGCCAATGTTATAGGAGATACAATATATTTATTTACCAGAGAGAGTCACACAAGCTAGGAGTTAGAAGCGTGGCTGGCTTCCAAGGCAAAAAGGGAACTCCTTTTCCTTTCGCTTCCTTTTATATCTACCTGTGCTAATTTACTTGCCCCCGCCCTCATGGGCTATCCGCCTTGTGGGGTTCACTCCTACAGTTCAGTTACATTAAAAATATTTTGTGAATGAATGATCACTGTGCTGGCTAATTTTATGTTAACTTGATACAAGTTAGAGCCATTTTGGAAGAGGGAACCTCAACTGAGAAACTCCCTTCACCAGATTTTCCTGTAGACAAGCCTGTAGTACATTTTCTTGGTTGATTTTTAATGTTTGTGTGGGGCAGTTCACTGTAGGTGTTGCTGGTGGTCCTGAGTGCTATAAGAAGTCAGGCTCAGCAAGTCAGTGAGCAGCATCCTCCATGGCTTCTGCTTTAGTTTCTCCCTGAGTTCCATGGATGATGGACTACAAGCTATAAACTGAAATGAACCCTTCCCTCACTAAGTTGATTTTGGTCATGCTGTTTTATCACAGCACTAAAAACCCATATAAGAATCACTGAAGAGGAAACTCATAACTTTATCAAGATCCACATTCATGAACAGTTCCTAGAGTAACTATTTCCTTTTATAGTGTATGTTCTCTTATCTCTTCTGGGTTAAGATTATAACTTTACTTTTCTCTTGTTCTTTACTTCTTGTAGGGTGGAGCTTCTTATTATATATTTGGATATGAAGTTCTATTAGTCCATTATTTGATGCCAGTAACACAGTATCCATTACAGACTAGATAAGGAGTTTATTTTGGGTCACAATTCTGAAGGTCAAAGGTGATGATGGTTTTCTTGCTGCCAGTATCCTGAGGCAGTATAGAATATCACTTGATAGAAAAGCAGGGAATGAACACATCTAGCGATCTCTCTGTGCCTCTTACAAAGCCACCTGCATTCAACCATGGATTCTCTATCTTCTCAAAGAAAACTAATCCCAGAGCCCCCATATCTAAACACATGATTTGTTTAAGTTTCCATTGATAGTTTTACTTTCCTTACAATGTGGATTGTGGGTTAATACCCTTACAGTAGGGATTAAATGTCAACCCATGGGCGATACACTTAAACCATATCCAGTTTATAGCAGAAAGTTTCTGTTTTACATTAAAACATTTAATAAATTCCTGCACTATAATAGTTGTACTTTTATTCATTCTATAGTTAATACCAATTATATGTAAGGATCAACTGTCCTTTTCTACCCTATCTTAGGTTATACAGCTGTGTGTATACTATTTTAGAGAATAGATAAAATGGTCTATAGATGCTCAGGCAGGGGAAATTGCTACTATGGTAAATATTTAGTCATTATACATTTTATTTTGTGATTTGTTAGAGAGTTTTGTAGACTTGAAGACTTTTGGCTTCTTCTCAGAATTGACTTTTGTATTTGAGACTCAGGTTTATCCATAGAATTAACAACAAAAGTTGCTTTGTTTATAGCATTTTAAAATGACTAGGTTTTAATTTGAAGATACTATTAATTAAACTCTGAAATAAACTTACTTTCCATCAATGAGCTTTTATGGGAATGACTCTTAAAAACTGCTTTACTATTCTAATAGGATAATGTGCTTTGGCAATAGCATATTAATTTATTAAATCTTGGTTCACCGAGATTAATTTAAGTTCCAGAAGTGCTTGTTAGAACTCAAGAGTATCTTGTATTAGAATGTTTTTTCTAAAATTATTTTAAAAAGGCCAGGCATGGAGTCATACACTCTTAGCCCTAGCATTCAAGTGGCAGAAGCCAGCAGATCTCTGTGAATTCCAGGAAAGTGTGGTCTACATAGCAAGTTCCAGGTCAGTTAGGGTTACGTAGTAAGACCTTGTCTCAAAACCAAATAACAAGATATAATGAAAATTAAAATAAAATTGATTTAAAAAGTATTATCCATTATGGATGTAGATTATTACATATAGTCTATATGCATAATTGTGACTTACTTTTGATCTTTTTCTTCCTTTGAATGCAGTTTCTGTGGAAAGGGACTTTAAAGCATCAGTCTCAAATAACGAAAATACCATCTGTACACCTCCATTGACTTCTGTTTCAGTAAAGTCCCAAGTTGGCTGCAGTGAGGATTATTTGCTTTCCAAATTACCATGTGATGGCAAAGAAGTACCATTTGTGGTGCCCAGGTTTAAATTATCTTATATTCAGCCCAGGACACAAGGAATTCCCTCACATCTGGATGAACTGGAAGGTAAACAATAAAATATCATTTGAAAGTCATCATGAACCATTTAAATGCTGTAAATGGTGTTATTTTGCTTTATATATTTTTCACACAAATCTATACAAATATTTATATTTTGAGTTCTTTTCTGTAGAACAGCTTAATGAACAATATTTTTGAAATGTACCATTGTAGAAACTGATCACAGTATAGCATGGCACATTTATATATAGTTTGGCTTAAAAATGATGTATTTATATTTATATGTGTATGTGTTTATATTGGTGTATGCCTCATTTTTTGATGCCTGTGGAGGCCAGAAGAGAGTATTGGATCTCCTGGAGCTGGAGTTACAAGTGGTTGTGAGCTGCCCCGTGTGGATGCTGGATATTGAACTTTATGCAACTAGAAAGAAAAAAATAATCTGGATACTGAACTTTATGCAACTAGAAAGAAAAAATAATCAGTAAAGAATGAAACAGAAATAGTTTACTTACTATTTTCTAAAGTTTGGTATAATAAGACACAGAGAACAAGCAATTTGCCTGTTCTCCTGTTTCCTGGCAATCTCTTTCCTCCTCTTTCCCCACTCTGCTTTTCTCCTCCAGCCTCCCTTACTCCCCTCTCTCCTCTTCAGGCATACTTCCAGACTAATAGCAACATGAATAAAGTAAATTCCTTGTCTGAAATTTGGCTCATGTTGTAGAGGTTAATTAGTAAGGATAAAATAAAGCATCACGAAGCTCTTAATAAAAAAATAATTTGTATTAGTCCATTAAAATACTGTCAGTCAGTGGCCTTTTCCCCCAAAATTTTAGTAGAAAAATTTCAAGTATGAAAAGGAATTGAAAGAACTTAACAGTAATACCTCTATGTATAAAACTTAAATTGTCCAATTAGCATTTTACTATGTATTTTTATCATTAATTTATATAACGCCATCCTTCTATTCAATATTAACCCTCTTTTTTGGCAGAGAATGGGTGAAACATTTAAGAATGAATTGAAGCCATCAATATACTTCTAAATACTCATACATATCATTACTGAAATTTAGTGACTATTTAGAATTTTATTTTAACATAAATCTTATGTACAATGTACTTTCTTAAAATATTTTAATTTTGTGTGTATTTCCTGAGTTTCAAATATTTTTTGAATATTGACAAATACATATAATTCAAACCTGTGTCAAGGAATATAATACTTGTCTACATATTTTTTATGTTCTGTCTTCTTCTTTCTCTTCTGGGTTCTGATTATACATAGTTTGACTTTTTGATATTGTTCTTTGGGTCTCTGAGACCCACACATACTTTTAGTCTTATAGTCATTGATTTTAATGGCTTTATAGTATCTCCTCGTATGGATGTACCATGCTTCATTTAAAATATATTTCTAGACATATAAGGCTTTAGTTATTTTTCTGTTGCTGTGATAAATACTGTGGCAAAAGGAAGAAGAGTTTATTTTGGCTTTAGAGTAAGAGCAAGAGTTATCATAATGGTGGCGGAGACATGACAGAAAGTGAACAGAGCAGGAAACTGGCTGATCACATACAGGAAGAAGAGAGAATGAGCAATTAAGTGGGGCAGGACTCCAAACCCTCAAATCTTTTTCCTGGTGACAATGGTAACATACTTGTTCAGCAGAGCTGTAGCTCTTAAAGGTTCCATAACCTCTTAACCAGTGCTGCCAGTTGGTGACCAGTGGTTCAAATACATGAAGCATTGGGGGACATTTTTCATCCAAACCACGACAGAATGCTTTAGTATTGTTTTCATGATTAAAAAAGTAAGAAATATATAGCAATAGATGATAGGTTTTCTTTTGTTCTTCTCAGGTATTTACTAGAAAAATTGAATTTGGAATTACATAGAAAAAATTGCTTAACTCTTAAATTAGAAGTTCATTGAAGACACACACATACATACATATGAAAATTACCCAATTAAATTCAAGAAAGTCCTTTTGGAACCCAATTGTAAAAGTCAATGTATATTTATGTGTATGTATGATTGATGGAATAAGAAGGAGGAGGCAATTCTGAGACAACAAACCACTGTCAATAATTATCTAAACTTTTTTTTTAACCCTGTTTCTAAATTTTTTGGTTGTTTTTTTCCACCTTTTTAAATTTAAATTAGAAACAAGCTTGCTTCACATGTCAATCCCAGCTCCCTCTCCTTCTCCTTCTCCCCTACCCTCCCCACTAGGTCCCCCAGCCCCCCACGAATGCCCCCCATTCCAATGCCCAGGGAGGGTGAGGCCCTCCATGGAGGATCTCCAGAGTCTGTCATTTCATCCAGGGCAGGGCCTAGGCCCTCCCCCCAAGAGTTCAGGCTGAGAGAGCATCCCTCTATGTGGGATGGGCAGCCAAATCCATTTGTATGTCAGGAATAAATACTACCCAAGGCCCCATAGTTTGCCTAGGCCTCCTCACTGACACCCACATTAAGGGAGTCTGGATCAGTCCCATGCTTTCCTCCCAGGCATCAGTCGGGTCCTAGAGGTCCCCCTTGTTCAGGTCAGGTGTTTCTGTGGGTTAAACCAGCCCAGTCTTGACCCCTTTGCTCATCAGTCCTCCCTTTCTGTCACTGGATTCCAGGAGTTCAGTTCAGAGTTTAGCTGTGGGTATCTGCCTCTGCTTCCATCACTCACTGGATGAAGGCTCTAGGATGGCATATAATGTAGTGGTCAAACTCATTATCAGGGAAGGACATTTAAGGTAGCCTTTCCCACTATTGCTTAGTTTGCCAGTTGGTGTCATCCTTGTAGATCTCTGGAAATCTCACTAGTGCCAGATATCTCTTCAAACCTGTAGTGGCTCCCTCTATTATGGTATCTCTCATCCTGCTTTCCTCTGTTCTTCCCCCAACTCAACTTTCTTGCTTTCCCATATCCTCCTCTCACCTCCTCTTCTCCCCATCTCTTTTTCCCAGCTCCCTCTCCCCTCCCACCATGCTCCTATTCCCTTCAGGAAATACCGTCCCTTTCCCCCTCTATGGGGTATCATGCATATCTCTCTTAGGGTCCTCCCTGATTCCCAGACTCTCTGGCAGTGGGATTGTAGGCTAGTACTCCACTGTTTCATGTCTAAAATCCATATATGAGTGAGTACATACCATGCTTTTTTTGTGACTGTGTTACCTCACTCAGGATGGTTTCTTCTAGTGTCATCCATTTGCCTGCAAATTTCAAGATTCCATTGTTTTTTTTTTTTTCTGCTGAGTAGTACTCCATTGTATAAATGTACCACATTTTCTCTATCTACTCTTCAGTGGAGGGACATCTGGGTTGCTTCTGCACTTTCACTGACAGAGAGTCTGGGAAACAGGAAGGAACCTAAGAGAGATATGCATGGTACCCCAGAGAAGAGTAATGAGGCAAGATCTTCTGAACAGATTGGGAACATGACAAGGGGTGGGGGGGGAGTGGGAGCTGGGAAGAAGAGAGGGGGAGAAGAGGAAGAGAGAGTAGGTCATGGGGGAACAGGAAGGTTGAGTCGGGGGTAGAATAGGGAGAGAACAGGATGAGACATCCATAAAAGAAGGAGTCATAGGTTAGAAGACAGATCTGGCATCTGTGAGACCTCTAGTGATCTAAAGGGATGACACCAACTGGCAAGCTAAGCAATAGTGGAGAGACAACCAAATGCCCATTCCTGATAATGAACTTGACATCTGCACTATATGCCATCCTAGAACCTTCGTCCAATGACTGATGGAAGCAGAGGCAAACACCCACAGTTAAACACTGAACTGAACCCATGGAACCCAGTGACAGAGAGAGAGAGAGAGAGAGGAGTGATGAGCAAATTGGCAAAGAATAGGCTGGCAAAACCAGGAGAGACAGCTGATCTGAACAAGGGGAGCTCTTGGACCCCAGATCGACAGCTGGGAGGCCAGCATGGGACTGATCCAGATCCCCTGAGTGTGAGAGTCAGTGAGGAGGCCTGGGCAACCTATGGGGCCTTGGGCAGTAGATCGGTGTTTATCCCTGGCATACAAACAGACATAGGTAGTGGTGGTACACAATTATCATCCCAGGACTTGGGAGACAGAGGCAAATGGACAAATGGATCTCTGTTAGTTCAAAGTCACACCAAGCTACACTAAATTCATCCAGTCTAGAAGAGAAACAGCTCACACAAAGGAGATCTCAGCACTTGGGCTCCAAACCTTTAATCCCAGCTCTAGATAGGAGCTGGCATTCAGTATTCAGTCTCAGATATTTATTCTTTAGCCACAATGAGGACAGGACAGCCCTTTCTGACTGAGTTAGAGGTAAGAGGTAGCTTCAGTAGAAATTGCAAAACTCTTTCACAATGATTGTGTAGATTTACATCCCTACTAGCAGAATACAACAGTTATTATTGCTTTATTTTCTTACCAAACACATGTCATTGTCAGTCTTTTTAGTTTTAATCATTTTGTTTACATGTGTATCTTTCTGGGGTTTTAAATCATGTTTTTTTATGACTAATGAGATTTATAGCCTTCCTTCTAAGTGCCTATTTAAGTTGTAAACCAATTTGTGTAGAGGCCAGTTGTATTTGGTTGCATGTGTCTTCTCCCACTTGTAGTTTCCTGTGCACTTTCTTAAGTAACCTTTTGATGAACATCTTTTAAATTTTGGTATAGTTTAAATACTTTTATGATTAATGTTCTGTGTTCAAAACCTTTCTTACAGAAAAGTTAACTATAGAAGGTTAGTCTTTGATGTTTAATTTAGATCTGTGACCTACATATAATTTTCAAAATAAATATGATTAAAGTAAGTCTTTCTCCCCCATATCAGTATCTAGTTAACTTAACATTGTAGTGAAAATACCTTCTTTTCTCCACTGCTGTATGTGGTCACATTACTTATATATCAAACAACCATAAAATAATCACTCTTTCAGGATCTTCTATTCTGTGTATTAATCTGTTTTTCTATCTTTATACCAAAATTCAATTCTTTATAACTAGTACAAAAATAATTTTTAATTTTGTTTTCTTCTTGCTACTTTGTTTTCTAAAGATTTATTTTTATTTATATGTATGTGTCTATGTGTCTTTTGGTTTGCCATGGTGTGTGGGTGCCTGAGGAATCCAGAAGAGGAAGTCAGATGCCCTGGAGCTGGATTTACAGGTAGTTGTTTGCTGCCTGATGTGGGTGCTGGGTTCTGAACTCCAGTCTTCTGGAAAAGCTGCAAGTGCTTTTAACAGCTGAGGTGTCTCTCAAGTCTTTTGATTTTCTTCTTAAAGGTTATGTTACAAATATTCTTGGCTGGAGAGGTAGATAGCTCAGAGGTTAAGAGCACTGACTGCTCTTCCAGAGGTCCTGAGTTCAATTCCCAGCAACCACCTGGTGGCTCACAAACATCTACAATTCAGTCTGGTGTCCTCTCCTGGCATGTAGGCAAAACACTGTAATAAATACATAAATCTTTAAAAAAATTCTTGGTTCTTAGTATTTCTATAAATATTTTCTATTAATTTTGCTGTTGTTATTTGATTTCCAACTTAATTGCATTGTTGTTGAAAAATGCTTTATTTTACTTGAGCCCTTTCAAATAAAAGATCTTATTGTATCTTATTGCTTGTGGTCAATTTTCTAAATGTTGTTTTCTTAAAGTGGATATATGTAATGTTATATATGATAAGTAGAAACGTAAGAGGAAATTCAGGTTGTGAAGTACAGAATTATCTTTGCACAAAGAAAAATGCCAAAAATTTGCCAGTCTTTTAAGAGCAGGATTCTTGGCTCATTCCTTATATCATTCAATTACAATTCTATAAAGGTGTGCTGGTTAAGGTATATATTTTAGTATTATTTGTGACAAAGTATTTCTAGCATGTTCCTTCAGTGTATCACTGTTGGCTTATAGAAACACTTGCTTTCAGGATCTGCTAGAGCATCTTTTGGAGATCAAAAGGCAGAACTTTGCAGTTCGTTCTACCATGGGCCCAGCTATGATGTGTATAATCCATGCTATATATATCAGCACTTTTCACCTGACATAAGTAGGCGCTTTTCTCCTCATTTTGAAACAAAAAAAATGTATGGATCTGGTAAGAAAACATTTTTGTGCTTTTTCTCTGGGCTTATCTTTAGAAAATTTAGAAATTAAATCTAAGACCCTAGCAGAAATAGTTATTATTAAGAGCAGTTTTAAAATAAGAACAAAGCAGACTTCACAAGTGTGTGATAAGTGTTATGGGCTTCTCTCTGGTGTTATAATTAATATACATGTTGACAGATAATGTAATATGTCTTTTGGTAGTTCCAAATTCCATTTTATTTTTCTTTAAAATTTTTATTATGGATTATTTTACATAAATTTTATGTTGTATACTTAATAAATTTTACAATAGATATATTTCCTTTTTAAAAAGGTATTATTTTATTTTATATTGCTTTTCCCTATTTTATATATATTATTTACTTTATTTTTAAATTTAAATTAGAAACAAGGTTGTGCCACCACAATCTATTGAGCCTTGGACAGCAGATCAGTACCCATCCCAAGTATACACACGGTCTCTGGACTCCCATAGAACAATGTGAGGTGCACTCTCACCCTGAACTCTTGGGGAAGGATCTAGGCCCTGCCCTATATGAAATGACAGACTATGGACACCCCCATGGAGGGCCTCACCCTCCCTGGGGGAATGAGGGGATAACGGGGGGGGATGGGGGAGGGCACGGGAGGAGGGGAGGGAAAGGGAGAGGGACCTCGTACTGACTTGTGAAGCAACCTTGTTTCTTATCTAAATTTAAAATGGAAAATAAAAAAAAATTAATAAAAAAAAGACCTAATAAGACAAAAAAAACAAAAAAGAAACAAGGTTGCTTCACATGTCAATCCCAGCTCCCTCTCCCTCTGCTTCCCCTCCTCCCATGCCCTCCCACCAATCCCCCATCCCCCTCCCCCATTTGCCACACCTTTCCCCAGGGAGAGTGAGGCCCTCCATGGTGGGTTTCCATAGTCTGTCATTTCATCCAGGGCAGGGCTTAGGCCCTCCCCCAAGAGTCCAGGCTGAGAGAGTATCTCTCATTGTGGAATGGGCACCCAAAATCTATTTGTATGCCAGGGATAAATACTGATCTACTACTACCCAAGGCCCCATGATTGCCTAGGCCTCCTCACTGACACCCACATTCAGGGGGTCTGGATTAGTCCCATGCTAGATTCCCAGCCATCAGTCTGGGGTTCAAGAGCTCCCCCTTGTTCAGGTCAGCTGTTTCTGTGGGTTAAACAAGCCCAGATCCTAGTCTTCTTCTCCACCCATGGGTCCAGCCAATATATTTCCTTTTTTTTTATGAACTCATGATTGGAGGTAGATACAAATAATAGAGAATAACTAGAATTTTAACGTTTGCTATTTGGGACTCTATCAGTTATATAACTACAATGTGTGTCTCAGATTCATGCAATTCTCACGTTTTTAGATTTTACTGGTCTATATGCACACATACATCAACATCACTAAAAATAACATTTTTTTTTTTTGGTTTTTACGAGACAGGGTTTCTCTGTTTTGGAGGCTGTCGGTCCAGCCTGGCCTCGAACTCACAGAGATCCGCCTGCCTCTGCCTCCCGAGTGCTGGGATTAAAGGCGTGCACCACCAACGCCCAGCACGAAAATAACATATTTTCATAAGGGCTACTCTGTGCTTAGCAGCACTGTGCTAGAATACACACTTAGTGTGCAGAGTTCCTTTTTAAAAAAGATCTTACAGTTTGGGACGAGAACCAGAAATAAAAGAGCACATTTAACTCAGGATTAAAATGTTATAATGTATGTGCTCATTAAATAGTAGTCAAGTTACATTTGTCAGAGAATACTTAATTTGTATCAAATTACTTTTTTGGATGAAGGACTGGGGGAATATAAGCAAAACACACTTAAAATTTGATGTGGATATGAAAATGTGTTGTTCAATTGCTATTGACTTCTATTTAAAGATTAAAATAGTTGAACTTTTAAAGATTTTATCAGAATTTCTGTTTATATAAATTTATATATAATATACATGATGATTCCTGTAGAGATTTGGCTTATGACAATGAAGTAGAATGTCACTGTTTCATTGTTATTAATAAAAATAACTTTTCTCTTGTCCCTTTGTAGTTTGTGATTTAAGGACCAGTAAACTTCCTGGTTCCCCTGGGCTAAGCAAATCTATGTTTGATCTCACAACTTCACCTCAACGATTTATCCAGGTATATAATTATATAACTTTCATTATATGTGAACTTTTCAAATAAAAAGTCAGAACTATATGAATTACATTAGGAATCACATGTATTTCTGTAGCTATGTGTATTACAGTATTTGAAGTATAAGTGCTTGACATTTCCTATAGTCATTATTTTAGGAACATTTCAGTGATTAATAAAAGGCATTATATTTGATTCATTTTGCATAGTTTTGTATCCCTCAATTGGCACAAACTTAAGGATCTTGAGGCAGTTGGGATTTGTAATCATAGTTAAAAGTACTTCTTTGCTTATTGACCGCAATCAGGCAGTTACTAGTATTTCCATTGGGGTGTAAGACTTTAATTTTTCTATAATACTGATCTGGCATCCTTTGATAGTTTAAAGTGTTTCATTCTTAGTTCAGCCAAGTTCTGTTTAAAATTAGGAACTAAGCTAGAAATGGTGCTTCATGCTTGTAATCCCAGCACTAGAAGGCTGAGGCAAGAGGATCATTGAAGAATATGAGAAAAGCCTAGGCCAGAGAGTAAAACCTTGTCTGAAAACACCAAAAAATAAAAAAAGTAAACATCAGATAAGTTATCTGTCATCCTGTGAGGGGAAAAGCACCCTGAACATTTTCACATATATACTTATGGACTTCGCTTTGTTGTTGGAGAAGGCATGCTTTATAAATGGGCATATATTCTAAATTATCTCTAATAATCCTGTCATTAATTTCTAAATACATAATGCTTTATAGTCCTGTGATGGCTTCTGAATTTTTATTTGTATGAAGTTTGCATGATGCAGTAATGTTCCTGGTCTAAAGGGACTATGCTTTGATAATTCTGTTTTACACTTTTATAGGTTACTGGACACTTCCAGTAATGTATGCAATATGAAAATTAATACCAAACCAAAACTACTAAAGGCTTTCCAATATTATCTATGAAGGTATTTTTTGATACATGTTAGAGTGTTTCTTCTCCTACAAAAGTGGGAAATTCTGACTGATAATACTGACAGAGTTTGATATCAAGGTATTTATTGGGGCATAAATATGAAAGGTTTTAAAGTTTGGTATGCAGTTTCTGGCTGAAGTATTTTTGTTGTTGTTGCAGAGACATGACTCATTGTCCAGTGTGCCTAGTAGTTGTTCTTCAAGGAAAAATTCTCAGGGCAGTAACAGAAGCCTGGGTAAGGACTGCAGTATCCTATTTATACTGTTTTACAGGTTATTTCTACTCAGTAATAGTTTGAAAGTGTTATAATTGGATAAAGAAAAAATGTTCTATACATTCTTTATGCTTGTTATTGAACCTATGTTGACAGTAGTATCACAAACTCAGATCAGATAGATCATGGCTCAGTGTTCAGACAAGAATGAATATTTTTTAAAGTAAGCCATTACATATCTTTTGACACACACACACACACACACACACACACGCACACACACACACACACACACACGGAATCAGTATGAAATTGGCATCTTTCATGGCTCCCGTGGGAGAGGGCAATACTAATTTGAAGGAGGTTATATAAAAGAATATAAGGACACACACACACCCACACCCACACACACTGGGGGGGGGGGTAGATTTTTTTGTTTGTTCATTTAGATAAGGTTTCTCTGTATAACCTTGGCTGTCCTATAGACCAGGCTGGCCTCAAATTCACAGAGATACATTGGCCTTTGCCTCTTGAGTACTAGGATTAAAGGCAGGCACCACCACTACCTGGCTTATTTGTGTTTTAAAGTATATATATTAAGGAGCTTTTAGAAGCACATAGATCTTACAAGTGCTGTTTGCAAAAGTTTGCAGAGTTTTAACCCAATCACTCACATTGCAATTTTGTTAAATTCTTACAGTATATGCATTCTTAGTGTATTTTATGTCTAGAGCTTCACTAAAAAAGATACAAGAGTGAGTTTGTCTTACAACATTGGAAACTTAAAAAAAATATCAGTTTTTGCCAGGTATGTTGGCACATGCTTTATAGTCAAAGGCAGGCAGATCTGGGTGATTTCAAGACCAGCTTGATCTACATGAGTTTCAGAATAGGCATAGTAAGATCTTGTCTCAAAAATTCTTTATCTATCTATCTATCTATCTATCTATGTATCTATCTATGTATCTATATATGTATGTATATGTGTATATTTTTTAAAAATTGGTTTGTATCAAATGAGCTTAGATGGATTAAGAAGACTGCATGGAATTTATATTTTTTGTCCTTTATAATTCAGATACAATTACCCTATCAGGAGATGAAAGAGACTTGGGGAGATTGAATGTGAAATTGTTTTATAATTCTTCAGCAGAACAGATTTGGATCACAGTTCTGCAGGTAAATTAGTGTAATTAATACTGATTTTTGTTATTAAATTGAATATTTTTAATCAGCATGTATCTAGTGTTGCTTCTTCTTGGAGAAGGGGGTCAGTAATTGTCTTCATAATTTAGGATTCTATTGTATTTTGCAGAGTGTTTAATAAAGTATTTAACAATGAACTGCTAGAAGGAAACAGGAAAAGTTTCAAGATACAGGTTTAGGTAAAAAACTATTTGATCAGGACTCTAATAGCCCAGGAAACAACTCCAAAGATCAACAAGTGGAATTTCATAAAATTTAAAAGCTTCTGAATAGGAAAGGAAACTATCAGCAGAGTGAATGGACAGCCTACCTGGGAGAAAGTCTTCGCCAGTTATACTTTAGACAAGGAGTTAGTATCTTGAATATATAAAGAAATGAAAACATTAAACAACAAAACCTCCAAACTGCCAGTCAATAAGTGAACACTAAACTGAACAGAGAGACCTTGAAAGAAGGAATACAAAAGGATAACAAATTCCTAAGTAATGTTCCGTATCCTCAACCATCAGGGAAATGCCTATCTTCAAAAGCAAATGACAACAAATACTAGTGAGGATGCTGGGGAAAAGGAATCCTTTGTGGGAGTGTAAACTGGTGTAGCCACTGTGGAAATCATTATAGAGAGGTCGCAAAAAAAACCCAACAAACTAAAAATAAAGCTACCATATGACTCAGCTGCTAGGCATGTACCCAAAGGACTATAAGTCTCATTACAGATTTACTTGTATATTCATGTTTATTGCTTTTCTATTCACAGTAGCAAAGAAATTAAATCAACTTATATGTGTGTCAGCATAAGAATTGATTTTAAAGATATGGTATATACACACAATGGAATTTTATTTAGCTATATAAATGTGAAAATTTCAGGAAAATGAATAGATCTGAAAATAAACAAGTTAAACAAGACTCAGAAGATAAACAACATGCTCTCTTTCACATGTGGACCCTGCTTTTAATTTTTATATGGACATGTTGGATGTTAGGAAATTAGAAAGAGGACCATAAAAGGGGTGTTTATGGCTTCTTTTAAAATTGTTATGGAATAGAGTTTTTAAGGATAAGGTTTATGGATGATAATGGAATATAGGTAACTTGAAAGCTAGAAGAGGATAACTGGGTACAAATGAGAGGCGAGAGGAGTATAGGAAGAGTATTAACCAAAACAAGTATATATTAAAATGTCATGATGGAAACTAATAGGAATCTAGAAAAAGTCAAAATGTTAATATGATGAAACATGAAATCGTAATATTCTAAAATTTATTAAAAATTTAATTAAAAAATCATTAACTCAATAGAACATATTAGCACACATCTTCAATCCCAGTACTCTGGAGGCAGAGGCAGGTGGATCTTTGAGGCCAGCCTCATCTACATAATGAGTCCCCAAAACCAGGGCTATGTCTGTAGTCTCAAAAAAGTTATTAACTAATACATACATCACAAATATTTGTATTGTCAAAGTCCTTTGTAAAAACATAAATTATGCTTTCAATTTATTTTTGTTTTTAGTGCAGAGATGTAATTTGGCCCTCTAGTTATGGAGACACTCCCACAATATCTATAAAAGGAATTTTAACTTTGTCCAAACCAGTGCATTTCAAATCTTCAGCCAAAGAAGCTTCCAATGTAAGTGGCTTTGTGTATTTGAATTTTTTCATTTTTCTCATATTTATCTCTTTTATTTCTGTAAAATGTGAGAATAAGAAAGTGTTTTGTTTTGAAGAAATTTGCTTTTAAAAGATGATTTTAAATTCTAAGAGTATTTACTGTTTCTTTGGTATTAAGATGAATTTAAAAAGAAAACTGTAATTAGCTAGAATATATAGAAGATTACCAATAGGTAAGAAACTTCTTTACTTTTCTTGCTTCCAATACTCTTTGGCTTTGAAAGTCATTACAGAATTGCAGTTAATCTTGTTCCACAAATCTTCCAATTATAGTAACTAGAAGGATTATTTTCTTGAGTTTTATTTTATAGATTGTTTTCACATTAATTTAAATACATGCCCATTATTGTCTTTTGATATGTTTAAAAAGTTGTTTATATAGGGAAATGAAAATATATTTTAAGATTCTTTATGTTTACGTGTGTGTGTGTGTATTGGTTTGTACACATAAGTACAATGCACATTTTGGCTAGATGATTGCATCTCTTGGAGCGGCAATTAACAGGTGGGTGTAAAGCCACTTGATATGGGTGCTGAGACTTGAACTCATGTCCATTGTAAAAACAGTATACACTCAGCGTGTGCTTGGGGTCTGCCACTGCAGCTGCCATCCCAGCAGCGGGAGCCAATGCACCCCAGCATCCTAGTCCATTTCTCCACCTATGGGACCAGGAAGAGGAGAGCTACCAGAGCATTGGTCTTACCTGCACTCACTGGAAGTGAACCCTGGTCCTGCGAACCCAGGTCCCATACGCACCAGGAGAGGAAGAGGCTCCTTCTGCACCTACTGGAAGAAGGGATGGGAAGGAGACAATATAAAAACACACTCAGCAACACAAAAACAAATATGTCACCACCAGAGTCTAGAGACTCTACACCAGCAAGACTCGAACATTCCAACATAAATGAAGGAGAAGGGAATGACCTTAAAAACAACTTCATGAAAATAATAGAGGCCGTCAAAGATGAGATGGGAAAATCCCTTAAAGAGTTAGAAGAAAAAACAAACCAAAAAATGCAAGAAATGGAGGAAAAGATACAGCAAAAATTGCAAGAAACAGTTCATAAAGTGCAAGGACTGAAATCTGAAATAGAAACAATAAAAAAACCACAGTCTGAAGGAATGCTGGAAATAGAAAAGCTGGGCAGACAATCAGGTACTACAGATGCAAGCATAACCAACAGAATGCAAGATATGGAAGAGAGAATCTCAGGTGTTGAAGATACACTGGGAGAAATAGATTCATCGACCAAAGAAAATCTTAAGTCCAACAAATCCCTAACACAAAATATTCAAGAAATATGGGACACTGTGAAAAGACCAAACTTAAGAATAATTGGTATAGAAGAAGGTGAAAAAGACCAAACTTAAGAATAATAGGTATAGAAGAAGGGGAAGAAACCTACCTCAAAGGGGCAGAAAACATATTCAACAAAATCATAGGAGAAAACTTTCCCAACCTAAAGAAAGACATGCCAATGAAAGTACAAGAAGCTTACAGAACACCAAATAGAGTTGACCACAAAAAAAGTTTCCTTGCCACATAATAATCAAGACCCCAAACATAGAGAATAAAAAAGAATATTAAGAGCTGCTAAGGAAAAAGGCCAAGTAACATATGAAGAAAAACCTATCAGAATTACACCTGACTTCTCCATGGAAACTCTGAAAGTCAGAAGATCCTGGATATATATTCTACCAACACTAAGAGACCATGGATGCCAGCCCAGACTGCTATACTCAGCAAAGCATTCAATCACTATAGATGGAGAAAACAAGATATTGCATGACAAAACAAGATTTAAACAATACCTATCCACTAACCAAGCCCTACAGAAAGTTTTGGAAGGAAAACTCCAACCCAAGGAAGTTAGCTACAACCAGAAAAACATAGGCAATAGATAATCCCACTTTACCAAGAGGCAAAAGAAATAACAGGTGGAAATCCACATAAAATTCCACCAACAACAATGATTCCAAAACAAACAAGAATGAGCAATCAATGGTCACTAATATCCCTCAATATTAATGGTCTTCACTTGCCCATAAAAAGACATAGGCTAACAGAATGGATTCGAAGACAGAATCCATGCTTCTGCTGCATACAAGAAACACACCTCAGCTTCAAAGACAGTGTTAACCTCAGAGTTTAGGGTTGGGAAATGGACCCAAGAAACAAGCAGGGGTAGCAGTCCTAATATCTAACAAATTAGACTTTAAACTAAAATCAATCAGAGATGAATGAGGTCATTACATACTCATCATAGGAAAAATTAACCAAGATGAAGTCTCAATTCTGAACATCTATGCTCCAAATATAAAGGCATCCACATTTGTAAAAGAAACATTACTAAAACTCAAATCACATATAAAACCTCACACACTTACAGTGGGAGACTTCAACACTCCACTCTCACCACTAGGCAGAACTATCAGACAGAAACTTAACAAAGAAGTAAAGGAACTAATAGAAGTTATGACTAAACTGGGATTAACAGACATCTATAGAACACTCCAACCAAACACAAAATAGTATACCTTCTTCTCAGCTCCACATGGAACCTTCTCAAAGGCAACATAGCAAAACCTCAACAGGTACAAAAAATTGGAATATCTCTATATATCTTATCAGACCACCATGCTCTAAAGTTAGATTTCAACAACAACACAAACTGCAGAAACCATACAAACTCATGGAAATTGAATAATGTGCATTTGCACCATTCCTGGGTCTAAGAAGAAATAAAAATCTTCCTAGAATTCAAGGAGAATGAAGAAACAACATACCAAAACTGACGGGACACTTTGAAAGTAGTGTTAAGAGGAAAGTTCATAGCACTGAGTGCCCATGTGAAGAAACTGGAGAATACTCACACTAGAGAACAACTGAAAACTCTAGAACAAAAGGAAGCAAACTTACTCTGGAGGAGTAGATGACAGGAAGCAATCAAATTGAGGGCTGAATTCAATGTAGTAGAAACTAGGAAAGCAATACAAAGAGTGTGAACATGCAAATTAACAAAATCAGAAATGAAAAGGGTGACATAACAACAGACACTGAGGAAATCCAGAGTATCATCAGGTCTCATTTTGAAAACCTATACTCCACAATATTGGAAAATTTAAAGGAAATGGACAATTTTCTTGATAGATATCATTTACCAAAATTAAATTAAGAACAGATAAGCAATTTAAATAGACTTATGACCCCCTAAGGAAATAAAAGCAGTCATCAAATGTCTCCCAATCAAAAAAAAAGCCCAGGTCCAGATGGCCTCAGTGCAGAATTCTATCAGAAATTCAAAGAACAGCTTACCAGTTCTCCTCAAAAGTATTCCATGCAATAAAAACAAAAGGGTCTTTGCCAAACACTTTTTGCGAGGCTTGAATAACATTGATACCCAAGCCACACAAAGACACAACCAAGAAAGAGAACTTCAGAACAATATCCCTCATGAACATTGATGCAAAAATACCCAATAAATACTGGCAAATTGGATCCAAGAACACATCACAAAAATCATCCACCATGATCAAGTAGGTTTCATCCTAGGGATGCAGGGATGTTTCAGCATATGAAAATCCATCAATGTAATCCATCATATAAACAAGCTGAGAAATGAAAATGACATGATCATCTCACTAGATGCTGAAAAAGCCTTTGACAAAATCCATCACCCCTTCATGATAAAGGTCTTGGAGAGATCTGGGATAACAAGAACATACCTCAACATAATAAAAGCTGTATACAGAAAACCAACAGCCAACATCAAGCTAAATGGAGAGAACAAGGCAATTCCTCTAAAATCAGGAACAAGATAAGGCTGTTCCCTCTCTTCATACCTCTTCAATATTATACTTATAGTTCTGGCTAGAGCAATAAGACAACAAAAGGAGGTCAAGGATATACAGATTGGAAAGGAAAAAGTCAAACTTTCACTATTTGCAGATGATATGATAATTTACATAAGTGACCCAAAAACTCTACCAGGGAACTCATACAGCCGATAAACACCTTCAGCAAAGTGGCAGGATACAAGATCAACTCAAAAAAATCAGTAACCCTACTATATACAGACGATAAAAGGGCTGAGAAATAAGTCAGATTAAACATCATCCTTTACAATTGCCACAAACAACATAAAATACCTTGGGGTGACTCTAACCAAACAAGTGAAAGACTTATATCTCACGAACTTTGAGTCTTTAAAGAAAGAAATTAAACAAGATACCAGAAAAATGGAAAGATCTCCCATGCTCTTGGATAGGTAGGATCAATGTAGTAAAAATAGCATTCTTGTCAAAAGCAATCTACAGACTCAATGGAATCCCCATCAAAATCCTAGCATATTTCTTCACAGACCTTGAAAAAACACTTCTCAACTTTATATGGAAAAACCCAGGATAGCCAAAACAACCCTGTTAAACAAAGCAACATCCGGAGGCATCACCATCCCTTACTTCCAGCTCTATTGTAGAGCTATAGTCCTGAAAACAGCTTGGTATTGGCACAAAAATAGACAGGTAGTCCAATGGAATCGAATTGAACACCCTGATATTAACCCATACACGTATAAATTCCTGATCTTTGACAAAGAAGCTAAAATTATACAATGGAAAAAGGAAATTATCTTCAACAAATTGTATTGGCATAACTGGATGTTGGTATGTAGAAGACTGCAGATAGATCCATGTCTATGGACATTCACAAAACTTAAGTCCAAATGGATCAAAGACCTCAATATAAATTCATCCATACTGGCCTTCTTATAAGAGGAATTGGAAGGTAACCTTGAATGAATTGGTATAGGAGACCATTCCCTGAACATAACACCAGGAGCACAGACACTGAGATTGACAATTAATAAATGGGACCTCCTGAACCTGAGAAGCTTCTGTAAGGCAAAGGATACAGTCAACAAGACAAAAAGGGAACCCACAGCATGGGAAAAGATATCCACTAACCCCACATCTGACAGAGGGCTGATCTCCAAAATTTACAAAGAACTCAAGAAGCAAGTCTCTGAAATACCAGTGGATTCAATTAAAAAGTGGGGTACAGAATTAAATAGAGAATTTTCAATAGAGCAGTCTAAAATGGCTGAGAGACACTTGAGAAAGTGTTCAACATCCTTAGCTATTAGGGAAAAGCAAATCAAAACAACTCTGAGATACCATCTCACTCCTGTCAGAATGGGTAAAATAAAAAACATCAAGGAAAGTTTATGCTGGAGAGGATGTGAAGAGAGGGGAACACTCCTCTACTGCTGCTGGGAGTGCCAACTCATACAGCCACTTTGGAAATCAGTATGGAGATTCCTCAGGAAAATGGGACTTAGTCTACCACAAGACCCAGAAATTCCACTCTTAGGCATATACCCAAAAGATGCACATTCATACAACAAGGACATCTGTTCCACTATGTTCATAGCAGCATTGTTTGTAATAGCCAGATCCTGGAAGCAACCTAGATGCCCCACAACTGAATAGTGGATAGAGAAAATGTGGTACATTTACACAATGGAGTACTACTCAGCAGAAAAATAAAACAATGTAATCTTGAAAATTGCAGGCAAATGGATGGCATTAGAAGAAACCATCCTGAGTGAGGTATCCCAGGTACAAAAAGACAAACATGGAATGTATTCACTCATTTATCGATTTTAGACATGGATCAGGGGAATGCCAACCTACAATCCCACTGCCAAACCTTCATCCAGCGACTGATGGAAGCAGAGGCAGATACTCAGAGCTAGACACTGAACTGAACTCCTGGAACCCAGTGACATAAAGGGAAGAGTGATGAGCAAAGGGGTCAAGACCATGCTGGTGAAACCCACAGAGACAGCTGACCTGACAACGGGGAGCTCTTGGGCCCCAGACTGATGACTGAAAGGCCAGCATGGTATTGATCCAGACTCCCTGAATGTGATGTCAGTGAGGGGATCTTGGTAATCTTTGGGGTCTTGGGTAGTAGATCAGTGTTTACCATGGTGTATGAATGATCTTTGGGAGCCTATTCCAAATATAGGGATGCTCTCTCAGCTTGGACACATGGGTGGGGGACTAAGCCCTGCCCTGGATGAAATGATACACTCTGGAGATCCCCTATGGAGGGCCTCACCCTCCCTGGGGAATGGTGTGGGGATTGGGTGAGGGCTTGGGAGCTGGTGGAGGGACAACAGAGGAGGTGAAGCAGAGGGAGCTGGGATTGACCTATGAAGCAAGCTTGTTTCTAATTTAAATAAAAAATATACACTCTAAGCCATTTCTCCAGCCCTGAAAAGATAGCTTTTACGAGAACATATCATCTTTAAAATAATATAATTCAAGTATCTAAGAACTCAAGAAAATTCATTTTTAATTTTAATAATGAAATACATACTGCTATTTTAACTTAATATGATTAGGAAATATTTTATTGAAATTTTGTATACTGTATATTCTAATCATGCTTTCTCCCTTCCCCAACTCCTTCCAGATTCTCTGAACCCTCCAATTCTGCACAGGAATTTTTTTGATTACTCTAAAATAGTGGTTCTTAATATGTGGGTTGCAACTCCATAGGGTTACATATCAGATATCATGAATATCAGATATTTACATTACAATTCATAACAATAGCAAAATTATAGTTATGAACTAACAACAAAATTTTATGTTTAGTCAGGTCACCACAATATGAGGAAGTGTATTAGGGGGTTGCAACATTAGGAAGTTTGAGAACCACTGCTCTAAACATATATATTTATAGCTATTAATATAGCTTTTTACTTGAAATATGTTCTAGGAAAATAATCTAAAATGCAAACTAAAACATAATATATTGGTAATTTTAGAGATAGTAGATATTCTTGTAAGCATACTCTAAATACCTTTCTTAGGTATAAAACTTATTTTATGATGGCATATCAGCCTTTTTAATATTTATGTTTAATGTTTTCTTGTTTTTTAAGGCTATTGAGTTTATGGAAACTTTTGTGTTTGCTATTAAACTACAAAATCTACAAACTGCAAGACTTGTATTTAAGATTCAAACCCAGACTCCCAGGAAGAAAACCATTGGAGAATGTTCTCTATCACTCAGAAGTCTTAGTACACAGGAAGTGGATTACTCGTTGGAAATAATACCACCTTCAAAAACATCTGTAAGTGATAGTAGTATATACTACTAAACATAGTTCACATCTTTCACATGGTTTAATAATGACCTTTATTGTTGGAGGTTAATTTGTACAATATATTATGTTGGAAGACTGTGAAAGCTCTCAAGAAGCAATATAATTTTAAAGTAATATTTTAGAAATAATTTATAAAACATTAACATATCAAATTTTTCTTCATTTTATCCAAAATAACATCATACTATCCTTTTCTAGTACACTTTTCATCAATGTTTCATACTGTAGGAGTAACAATGCAGAGGCAATAATTATGACATACGAATAACTTCAAATAATTTTAAACATGTTTTGTAGCTAAGGACTCAGAAAAAATAAGTATAAATCATAAAGTCTTTATACAATCTGAGATTACTATAAAGTACGATTAAGAAAATGGTTTTAACCATAGGTAACCTGTGTATCTGTTCACAAATTGGTTAGAATGGAATTTGGGTTTCCCTGCGCCATTACTAGTGATGGAGTCCAGGACCTTCCACATACTGAACTCATGTTCTACTGTTAAGCTGCAACCTACCCTCATCACAGAATGGAAATTTGTTTTCATTTTAATTAATACATTTTTGCTTTTACATAAAACCATTTTATGTTTATTTTGGGAAACAGTATGTATGCTGTAAGATGTGTGTGAAGGTCAGAGGGCAACTTGTGGGAAATGGTTCTCTTCATTGTGTAGTTCCTGGGATCAACTCTGATGTCAGGCTAGGTAACAACCACCTTTGAACTGAGCCGTCTCTTGAACCAAGAATGGAGGTTTTTAAAGTTATTATTTTTGGTTGGGATAACATTTATAGAAATTAGCCTTAGTCTATAGAAGAACAAATCTATTATGATTTTAAATTTAGGTAGGATTTGTATTTTACTTCTTTAAAAAAAGTTTAGGATGTCATGAAGTACTAATTTAAAGAACCATAGCTATGCATTAGTTCGTTTGAGAATTTTAAAAGTATGTTCATACCTAAACCAATAAAGTTATTTTGGGGGGGGCGATTAGGATAGAGACATTTGTAGTCTTCAATAGCTAGTGTATTGCCCGATTTGAGAACCACCAAATTGGAAGTGAGAAGTTAGAGAGTAAAATATTAAAAAACAAAGAATTACTAATTAAAATTTCTAGTTGTTTCTTGACTGTATTTTAAATCTCAGCCACTAATGTGTGTATTTATAACATTTGCTACAACATTTTAAAACTTATTTATCTTTTTTTGCTGTTGAAACATAGTAATTATCAAAGAAGGTTGTCACTGGCATTATTTATAATAGCTTAGTAGATAGTAACATACAGAAGATACAAATATCAGGTGTATATTTCATGCATTAAATACTAAAGATAGTACTGGTATGTCAGAAGATAGCATAGTGAAGGAAGTTGGGAAATTGAATGGTTATGGCTGCATTATTTTTAAACTAAACTTTATCATAAAACTTCAAATAAAAACATTACACATTGAAATTAAATTAAGTCTATATATCAATGAGCTTTTATGCAGTAAAATAGTTATTGTGAAGCTGTGGAGCTTCTCATTAGAGATTTTATACTTTCACTATTGAATATGTTGAGTTTTTTGTTCGTTTTTCGAGACAGGGTTTCTCTGTATTGTTTTGGAGGCTGTCCTGGAACTCTGTAGACTGGCCTTGAACTCACAGAGATCCTCCTGCCTCTGCCTCCTGAGTGCTGGGATTAAAGATGTGTGCCACCAACGCCTGGCTTGAATATGTTTCTAAGCATTAAACCAAAATAATCAAATGACAGAATTAGAAGTAGAAAAACAATTATTGTCATTCATAACTCATGTCTATTATCTATAGTTAGTCCTTGTTCATCTCCTAATATTTAGATTTTCTTTTTTCTTATCTACATGTTATACTGTACTCCCATACATATGTGTGTTTACATGTATTATTGGCCAGGTTATGCACATGAAGAAGACCATGCAATTATTTTCTTTCTGAGATTGTTGAACTTATTTAATATTATAAATTACAAACTTATACATTTACTGTAAATTTTGTGCCTATACTAGGCAAGCAATCTATCCTCAACTGTCCCTCTCCCATTTTCTTTAAAAGATAGTTGTTCAGTAAGTTGCTCTGGCTTCTGTTGAACTTGCCATGTTCCTGCCTTATCCTCCTAAGTAGCTGAGATCACTGGTCTATATTACCAGTCTTTGCGGTATAAATATTCTTATTTAAATGCCATGAGCAGAAACATATTTTTTCATATAGGATCTCACTATGTACTCCTGAGTAGTCTCAAATTCACTGTCCTACCATCAAAGACACTTTTGTTTTAATAGGTACAGGTTTTATTGTGTGCATGGTGTTTGAATTATTGTTGAGTTGTTGATCCATTCTCATTCTTAAACCTCAAGCACTAGATTTGCTTATTTCTTAGGAGACATCATTTGTTGCTAAAATAAACACATTTTATGATCATAGTAAAACAGTGGTTCTCAACTTTCTAATGCTGTAACTTTTAATATAGTTCATCATGTGATGACCCCCCAACCATAAAATTATTCTCATTGCTACTTCATAACTAGTTTTACTACTGAGTTGTGTTTTGATTCCTAAAACCATTGGAAATATGTGTTTTCTGATAGTCACGACACTTAGGTTGAGAACTGCTGTAGTAAAAATTTTTAAGGGGGAAAATAACCTCAGTGTATGTTTTAGGATTTCTATTGCTGTGAAGAGATGCTGTGACCACACCAACTCATGAAGGACAACATTTAATTTGGGTGGCTTAAAATTCAGAGGTTTAGTTTATTGTCATCATGGCAAGAAATGGCAGTGTGTAGGCAGACATGGTGCTGGAGAAGGAGCTGAGAGTCCTACATCTTGATCTGCAGGGAACACAAAGTGAACTGTGTTACTGGGTGTAGCTTGAACGTGGGAGACCTCAGAGTGACAAACTTTTTCCAACAAGACCACACTTACTCCAACAAAGCTATGCCTCCTAATAGTTCTACTCCTTTTGGCAGCCATTTTCTTTCAAACTACCACAGTGTAGTTTGTGTTTTCTAAGCAGTTTGGTTTTCAATAAAGCTAAAACATAGAATCATGAACTTTCAAATTCTTATTAAAACAAGATCATGTTTTAAGAAAATACTCATACTTCAGTCACTGGCATGTACATAGAAAGTTGTTTTACTTTTGTTTCTTTCCAATGGTCCAATTAAGAAGAATGTTTGGCAATTATCAAACACTGTATAAAACTCTTTGAGAAGTGTTAAACGTTCTGTAACTTTATTAAAATTAATACTGTAGTTCTCTATGCTAAGCCCTGGCAAGATCTGCAGTGCATGTTCCTGCCATATTCTCATTTTTATTCTTTTCAGATCATTAATAGCAATAGCCTTTTGTACTTGTAAAATTGTGTTTTTCACTTCAAGGACCTTCTAATCCATAAAAGTGGTCTGTGTTCTGTTATATTTCACAAGTGAATCACCAGTTTTTTTTTTTGGTGTTTGTTTTGTTTGATTTTGCTGTTGGCCAGCAATTTTGTGGAGTATGTTTTATTTTCTCCCCTTAAGTATTCTTTATTTTATTGTTTACCTCAGGTTTTCTTTGACCTTTTCCTTGCAATCTATTACCTCATTGCTTTGACTAGCTTCTTTCTTGCCAGACTTTCTTGGCTTACTTCCATTCAGAATAGTAATGTAACTCTTTTTTATGGTATTTTAAAATTTAAATTAGAAACAAGCTTGCTGATTCACATGTCAATCCCATCTCCCTCTCCCTCTCCTCCTCCGCATCCCCCATCTACCCCTCCCAACCACCCACCCAATCTTCACTCCCCTCCCCAAGGAGGGTGAGACCCTCCATGGGGTGTCTCTAGAGTCTGTCATTTCAGCCAGGGCAAGGCCTAGGTAATCCCCCTTGTGTCCAGGCTGAGAGGGCATCCTTCCATATGGGATGGGCTCCCAAAGTCGATTTGTATGCCAGGGATAAATACTGATCTACTATCCAAGGCCGCATAGATTTCTGAGGCCTCCTCGCTGACACCCACATTCAGGAGTTCTGGATCAGTCCAATGCTGGTCTCTCAGCCATCAGTCTGGGGTCCAAGAGTTTCCCCTTGTTCAGGTCCACTGTCTTTGTGGGCTTCACCAGCCTGGTCTTGACCCCTTTGCTCATGAGTCCTCCCTTTCTGTCACTGGATTCCATGAGTTCAGCTCAGTGTTTAGCTGTGGGTATCTGCCTCTGCTTCCATCACTCACTGGATGAAGGCTCTAGGATGGCATATAATGTAGTGGTCAAACTCATTATCAGGGAAGGGCATTTAAGGTAGCCTTTCCCACTATTGCTTAATTTGCCATTTGGTGTCATCCTTGTAAATCTCTGGAAACCTCACTAGTGCCAGATCTCTCCTCAAACCTGAAATGGCTCCCTCTAGTATGGTATCTCTCATCCTGCTCTCCTCTATTCTTCCCCCAACTCAACCTTCCGGCTCCCCCACGTCTTCCTTCCCTTCCTCTTCTCCCCCTCTCTCTTTCCCAGCTCCCTCTCCCCTCCCCACATGCTCCCAATCTGCTCAGGAGATCCTGTCCCATTCCCCTTCTCTGGGGTACAATGCATATCTCTCTTAAGGTCCTCCCTGATTCCCAGACTCTCTAGCATTGGGATTGTAGACTGGCACTCCTCTGATTCATGTCTAAAATCCATATATGAGTGAGTGAGTAAATACAATGTTTGTGTTTTTGTGACTGGGTTACCTCACTCACGGTAGTGGTTTTCTAGTGCCATCCATTTGCCTGCAAATGTCAAGATTACATTGGTTTTTTTCCTGCTGAGTAGTACTCCATTGCGTAAATATACCACATTTTCTCTATCTACTATTCAGTTGTGGGGCTTCTAGGTTGCTTCCAGGATCTGGCTATTACAAATAATGCTGTTATGAACATCGTGAAATAGATGTCCTTGTTATATGAATGTGCATCTTTTGGGTATATGCCTAAGAGTGGAATTTCTGGGTCTTGTGGTAGGCTGATTCTCATTTTCCTGAGGAATCTCCATACTGATTTCCATAGTGGCTGCACAAGTTGGCACTCCCACCAGCAGTGGAGGAGTGTTCCCCTTTCACCACATCCTCTCCAGCATAAACTGTCCTTGGTGTTTTTTATTTTAGCCATTCTGACAGGAGTAAGATGATATCTCAGAGTTGTTTTGATTTGAATTTCCCTAATAGCTAAGGATGTTGAGCACTTTCTTAAGTGTCTCTCAGCCATTTTAGACTCCTCTGTTGAGAATTCTCTATTTAGTTCTCTACCCCACTTTTTAATTGGATCCTTTGGTGTTTTGGAGACTTGTTTCTTGGGTTCTTTGTAATTTTTTGAGATCAGCCCTCTGTCAGATGTGGGGTTAGTGGATATCTTTTCCCATGCTGTGGGTTCCCTTTTTGTCTTGTTGACTGTGTCCTTTTCCTTACAGAAGCTTCTCAGGTTCAGGAGGTCCCATTTATTAATTGTCAATCTCAGTGTCTGTGCAACTGGTGTTATGTTCAGGAAGCAGTCTCCTGTACCAATTCGTTCAAGGGTACCTCCCACTTTCTCTTCTAAGAGGTTCAGTGTGACTGGATTTATGTTGAGGTCTGTGATCCATTTGGACTTAAGTTTTGTGTGTGGGGATAGACATGGATCTATCTGGAGTCTTCTACATGCCAGCATCCAGTTATGCCAGCACCATTTGTTGAAGATGCTTTCTTTTTTTCCATTGTATGATTTTAGCTTCTTTGTCAAAGATTAGGTGTTAGTATGTGTGTGGGTTAATATTTGGGTGTTCAATTGAATTCCATTGGTCTATCTGTCTATTTTTGTGCCAATACCAAGCTGTTTTCAGGACCCCAACCTCTTCCCCAATCCCCTGACCTCCAAGATGGTGAGGCCCTTCTTGGGGGATCTCGAAAGTCTATCCTATGATCTGGGACAGGGCCTAGGCCATCCCCCATGTGTCTAGGCCATCATGTGATTTTGTTTATCACCTTGTTTATATGGTAGATTACATTGATGTATTTTCATATGTTGAACCACCTCCACATCCCTGGGATGAAACCTACTTGATTATGCTGGATGAGTTTTCTGATGTGTTCTTGGATCTGATTTGCCAGTGTTTTGTTGAATATTTTTGCATCAATGTTCATGGGGGATATTTGTCTGAAGTGCTCTTTCTTAGTTGTGTCTTTGTGTGGCTTGGATATCAAGATTATTGAAGCCTCGTAAAAAGAGTTTGGGAATGACCCTTCTGCTTCTATTGTGTGGAATACTTTGAGGAGAATTGGTATAAAATGTTCTTTGAATTTCTAGTAGAATTCTGCACTGAGGCCATCTGACCCTGGTCTTGTTTTGGTTGGGAGACTTTTGATGACATTTCCTTAGGGGTTATAGGTCTATTTAAATTGCTTACATGTTCTTGATTTAATTTTGGTAAATGATATATATTCAGAAAATTTTCCATTACCTTTAAATTTTCAAATTTTGTGTAGTACAGGTTTTCAAAGTATGACCTGGTGATTCTCTGGATTTCCTCAGTGTCCGTTGTTATGTCCCTCTTTTCATTTCCGATTTTGTTAATTTGCATGTTCACACTCTGCTATTTGGTAAGTTTGGATACAGATTTTTCTGTCTTGTTGATTTTCTCAAAGAACCAACTCTGTTACATTGATTCTTTGTATTGTTTTCCTAGTTTCTACTTTATTGATTTCAGCCCTCAATTTGATTTTTTTCTGGTGTCTACTTCTCCTTGGTAAGTTTGTTTCTTTTTGTTCTAGAGCTTTCAGTTGTGCTGTTAATTCTTTAATGTGAGTATTCTCCAGTTTCTTCATGTGGGCACTTAGTGCTATGAACTTCCCTTGTAGCACTGCTTTCAAAGTGTCCCATAAGTTTGGGTATGTTGTGTCTTCATTCTCATCGAATTCTAGGAAGATTTTTATTTCTTCTTAGACCCAGGAATGGTGCAAATGCACATTATTCAATTTCCATGAGTTTGTAGGGTTTTTACAATTTGTGTTGTTGTTGAATTCTAACTTTAAAGCATGGTGGTCTGATAAGACACGTGGAGTTATTCTAATTTTTTTGTACCTGTTGATGTTTGCTGTGTTGCCAAGTATGTGGTTGATTTTTGAGAATGTTCCATGTGGTATATTCTTTTGTGTTTGGATGGAATGTTTTGTAGATGTCTGTTAAACCCAATTGGGTCATAACTTCTATTATTTCCTTTGTTTCTTGTTTGAGTTTCTGTCTGGTATTCCTGTCTAGTGGTGAGAGTGGGGTGTTGATGTCTCGCACTATAAGTGTATGAGGTTTTATATGTGATTTGAGTTTTAGTAATGTTTCCTTTACTAACATGGATGTCTTTGTATTTAGGGCATTGATATTCAGAATTGAGACTTCATCTTGGTTGGTTTCTCCTGTGATAGTATAAAATGATCTCCTTCATCTCAATCCTGATTGATTTTGGTTTAAAGTCTAATTTATTAGATATTAGGATTGCTATCCCTATAATGTGCATTCTTTCTGCAGCTGCCTGGGTCCTGTTGCCGCTGCAGCCCCCAAATATCACATGACACGCTATGTTAATTATGAATCTGTTGGCCTTTTGCTATTGTTTTTCATTGGCTAGCTCTGACTTTATTGACCCATAATTACTAATATATTTTTATAAGGACTTATCTTTCCAAGGACACCCTCCTGAAGCATCCATTCCTCCTGGGAGATCACATGGCATCGACTCTTGTACTTTATTTCCCAGAATCTTCCCAGATTTCTAGTCCCACTTATCTTGTTTTCCTATTGTCCAGTAGTGCTTTATTTACATATACATAGAAGGACTTCCCCCATTAATCCCCACTTGTTTCTTGGGTCCATTTGATAGGAAAATCTTTTCCCAACCCTTAACTCTGAGGTAACATCTGTTTTTGAAGCTGAGGTGTGTTTCTTGTATGCAGCAGAAGCATGGATTCTGTCTTCGAATCCATTCTGTTAGCCCAAGCCTTTTTATGAGCAAGTTAAGACCATTAATATTGATGGATACTAATGACTGTTGATTGCTCATTCTTGTTTGTTTTGGAATTGGTGGTGGTAGTGGAATTGTTTGTGGATTTCCACCCCTTTTTTTTTCATTTGTCTCTTTGTAACTTGAGATTATCTATTGCCTACATTTTTTCTGGTTGTAGTTAACTTCCTTGAGTTGGAATTTTCCTTCTAGAACTCTCTGTAGGGCTGATTAGTGGATATGTATTGTTTAAATCTCGTTTTGTCATGAAATATCTTGTTTTCTCCATCTGTAGGGTTTGAAAGCTTTTCTGGGTATGGTAGTCTGGGATGGCATCTGTGGTCTCTTAGTGTTAGTAGAATTTCTTATCCAGGACCTTCTGGCTTTCAGAGTTTCCATGGAGAAGTCAGGTGTAATTCTGATAGGTTTGCCTTTATATGTTACTTGGCCTTTTTCCTTAGCTGCTCTTAATATTTTTTCTTTGTTCTGTATGTTTGGGGTCTTGATTATTATGTGTCAAGAGGACTTTTTTTGTGGTCTACTCTATTTGGTGTTCTGTAAGCTTCTTGTACTTTCATTTGCATGTCTTTGTTTAGGTTGAGAAAGTTTTCTTCCATTATTTTGTTGAATATGTTTTCTGCCCCTTTGTGGTGGGTTTCTTTACTTCCTTCTATACCCATTATTCTGAGGTTTGGTCCTTTTATGGTGTCCCATATTTCCTGGTATTTTGTTTTAGAGATTTGTTGGACTTAGATTTTCTTTGGTTGAAGAATCTATTTCTCTTAGTGTATCTTTAATGCCTGAGATTCTTTCTTCCATCTCTTGTATTCTGTTGGTTATGCTTACATCTGTAGTAGCTGTTTGCCCAGCTTTTCTATTAGCATTCCCTCAGACTGTGTGTGTTTTTTGTCTCTATTTCAGCTTTCAACCCTTGCACTGTTTGAATTTTTTCCTTGCAATTTTGCTTTGTCTTTTCCCCCATTTCTTGCATTTTTGATTTGTTTTTTCTTCCATCTCTTTGAGGGATTTTCTCATATCCTCTTTGAGGGCCTCTATCATTTTCATGATGTTGTTTTTAAGGTCATTCCTTTCTGCTTCATTTCATGGGGATGTTCTGGTCTTGCTGGTGTAGAGTCTCTAGACTCTGGTGGTGTCATATTGGTTTTTCTGTTGTCGAGTATGTTTTTTATTGTCTCCTTCCCATCCCTTCTTCCAGTGGGTGCAGAAGAAGTCTCTTCCTCTCCTGGTTGGTATGGGACTAGGGTTCCCTTCCTGTGGGTTCACACAGGTCCAATAATGTGGTGGCTCTTCTCTTCCTGTGGATGGAGGCGGGCCTAGTACTGGGGTCTTTGAAGTCTCAGGGTGGGATCTGCAGTCTGCATTCCCCAGGCCTCAGCTGGTTTCATTCTGGGCACTGGAAGGCAGGCTGGAAAGAGACCTAGGCTTACCTAGTCCAGTGGGAAGAGAAGAGATTAGGATGCTGGCAGTCTCTGGGTGAGTTGGCTCCTGGTGGGATAGGAACTGCAGTGGCCATCCCCAGGCACATGGAGGCGTCCCGATACAGTCCTTTGGGTAGAGAAAGGGACTAGTATGCTGGTAGTCTCTGGGTTGGTTGGTTCCCTCCAGGATTGGAACCACAGTGGCAGTCCCCAGGCCTCAGCTGGTTGTGTGCAAGGCACAGGAAGGCGGGCTCATAATGCAACTCTTAAGTCCACAAATATGTTTGTTGTAGTAATCCCTTGCCTTCTGACTTTGGTAGCAACTACACTGATTTCTAAAGTTGGACAAAAATTATCCTCTGTTACTTTAAAAATCATATTTCAGCTGGTTATGGTGGTCCCAGCACTCAGGAGGCAGAGGCAAGCAGATCTCTTGAGTTTGAGGCCAACCTGGTCCACAGAGCAAGTTCCAAGATAGCCGCAGCTACACAGAGAAGCCCTGTCTCAAAAAAAAACAAAAAACAAAAACAAAAAAACCAAAAAACAAACAAGACCCTGTTTCATGTGTTTTTAAAATAATTTGATTGGTATATTTTTAATTCTTTTGAAGATGCGCTTCTTTATGTTAAGCAGTTTCTTCAGTAATGCTTAGAAACTTAGTTTGTGTTTTAGGTTTTAGTCAAATGATCTTTTGATATCAGTCATTTTGAAGTTCAGTATATAGATAACACCTTGTATTTTCAGAGTCAATACAAGTGAATATATTTTTGGAATCCACAATATTTATCCTTAAAACCTCTCATAACTTATGATTTTTAGTGTCTATAGAAAATAATGCTTCAAAAATTTTCACTCTAGCTTTTTATATTAGAAATTTTGAAATATCTCCAAACTCTATTGTTAACTACTAAATGACATTTTTTTCATATATAGGTTTGCCATTCAGAACTTGAACTGGGGATTTGTTTTCAAGCAGTAAATAGCAGGATTCAGCTGCAAATTCTTGAGGCACAATACCTTCCAAGTTCATCAACACCTCTGACTTTGAGTAAGTGTATCAGTGGTTCAAAGTGCATCCAGTATGAAGAGGTTCCAGTAGAGTAAGAATCAAGAGACCAGTATGCATTAAGGACTCTTCCCTTCTCTGGATAAACAGCTAGAGACTATGATATGATCGTGGGCTATGCTTAGTTCACCTGGCCACCCTTAGTGCTGAAGATTTGAAATCCATCCTACTTCAAGTGCTTAGAGTATAAGGGAATTATCTAGGCAAGTAAAATTACTATGATTAAAAAAGACTAAAGAATACATAAGACTAAGCATTCAATTCAAGAAGTCAGAAAAATAGCAATTATTAGGAAACCTGAAGTTGGTAAATACAAATTAACAATAGACAATAAAACCAAAAGCTTTATTCTTTAAAAGGACCATTAACATAGGACATTTTTTAAGAAGATTGATAAAGCAAAATAGAGAAAACATTAATTGGTATTCTAAACAGTAAAGATTATATAATTTTAAATTCAAAAGAAATTTTTAAGTCAGAAGAGAATTAATAATATGTAAGACAATTCCATGTACCAACTATTCTAATTCATTTTCACATGTACAGAAAGTAAATAAGTTCCTTAAAAATTCACTAAAGAAGAAAAAGAATCTGAAAAGAATAATAGCCATGAAAAAATAAAGAATTACTTGTAAAAAGTACTAAGTAGGACTTGGGAGATGGCTCAGTTGGTAAAGTGTCTTTTATACAAACATTAGGACCTAAGTTCTGATCCCTAGACCCATATAAAAATCTGGGGGTGGTCATGCATACTTCTAACCTTAAGTGGATGGAGAGGAGTTTGCTGGGCAGCTTGTCTAGCCAGTTAGAGAATGCTAGATTCAGTGAGAGAACCTGTCTCAAAAAATGAGACAGAGTCGGGCGTTGGTGGCGCACACCTTTAATCCCAGCACTTGGGAGGCAGAGGCAGGTGGATCTCTGTGAGTTCGAGGCCAGCCTGGTCTACAAGAGCTAGTTCCAGGACAGCCTCCAAAGCCACAGAGAAACCCTGTCTCGATAAACCAAAAAAACAAACAAACAAACAAAAAACAAAACAACAACAACAACAAAATGAGACAGAATGACTGAGGAAGAGGATACCCAGTGTTTTTACCTCTGGCCTCCACATGCATGTATGCACATACCTAATATATGATAACCTACATACACAAATAAGATATTGTCCTTTTTTGTTTCATTATTATTAACTTGACATAAGAGAAACTTTTCAATTGATAAAAATGCCTCCGTAAGATTTGCCTGTATTCAGTCAAGCCTGTGAAAAATTTTCTTAATTAGTAATTGATGTAGGATGGAGAACCCAGGTTATTGTGGTAAGTGCCATCCCTGGACAGATATCTCTGGAGTAGTAGTTCTCAAGCTTACGAGTATTGTGACCCTTAATACAGTTCCTCATGTGGTGGCCCCCACCATAAAATTATTTTTGTTACTATTTCATAACTGTAATTTTACTACTGTTATAAATTGGAATGTAGGCTTTTTATAGATAGAGGTTTGCCAAAGGGATCATGACCCATAGATTGTTTTACCCTAAAGTTCATAATTGTTATGTTTGGTTAGAATTTATACAAACTATTTTATCATTGTTGGAAGTGCTAGATCTCAGATTTACTTAAGAATATGTATTTGTTTTATTCTAATGGACTCATACTGCTGGTGTCACAAGCAAAGAAATTAACCTATGAAATTGTGAAATTAATACCTCTAGATGTCCAGAGAACTGACACCTTTCTTGGTGTAACTCATTTCCGTGTGTTTTCCTATGCTGGTGATTGTTATTCTGGTTGATGCCATTCAGAATATGAAATTCATTTGAGGCCTAAGTAGTTATTTGTAAAGTGTGGTGAATGTTCTATGTGTTTTACTGTCAAACAATAACCCAGGATATCTTTAAAATTTATTATTTGTGTTTTATAACCTATGTAGATTAAAATCTTTATATAGTATTTCACATAAGAGTTTATAAACCATTGTTTCTTGTTTCCTAGGTTTTTTTGTGAAGGTGGGGATGTTTAGCTCAGGAGAGCTGATTTATAAAAAGAAGACACGCTTACTGAAGGCATCCAGTGGAAGAGTAAAATGGGGAGAAACTATGATTTTTCCACTTACACAGACTGAAAAAGAAATTGTTTTCCTTGTTAAACTTTATAGTCGAAGCTCTGTAAGAAGGAAACATTTTGTAGGCCAGGTTAGTAGGTGTTACTGAATTTCTTCATGGTATATTGCTATGTGTTACTATGTAGTTAATTAGCAAAGGAAAGAAAATAAAATTAACGAGTACAGGAAGATAGTTCAAAGTTCTAAATTGAAATTCAGTGTTGCCTCAAAATCCAATTTTGTCAGACGTTTTGCTTTAATACAAATAGATAACATTTCTGAGCAGTCAGGCCTATTTTTTTAAGTCTTCTGAACTCTCAGCTTTAAAATATAAGATCAGTAGAAGAGAGAATCCTAAATATGTGTATGCTGAGTTTTTTTTTTACTTACTTTTTTTGTCAGCATCATAGTCAGCTGTGTTCCTTTAGCTACTTCCCTAATAACTACTCAGAGACTATTTATTAATTATAAATGCTTGACTGATAGATTAGGCTTGTTTTTTGTCTAGCTCTTATAAGTTAACTGATTTCTATTAATCTCTATGCTGCCATGTGGCTCATGGCTTGTTACCTCATATTGTACACATCCTGCTCCCTCTGCATCTGGTTGGGGACTCCTCTGACTCTGCCTTTCTTCTTCTCACTGTCGTTAGTCTGGTTTAACCACCTAACCTTATCCTGTTCAGCTATTAGCCAGTCAGCTTATTTATAAAGTTAATGATAGCATAATTTACACAGTGCACAGAAGGATAATTCCACAGCAAATATGTAAATCAAACTTAAGGCTTTGAGTATCACATTTATTTTATTCTGTTTCATCTTTAATTTTGTATTTAAAATGAGCCTTTTGTATATTTTATTAATTATGATAGATTTGAATTTCTAGAAAATACCAATTTTTAACCATGTGATAATATTTAGATAGCCAATTCTGCTGTCTGGATTAATTAAAATTTCTGAGTAATTTGTATAAGGTTATATAACAGTTGCCTTGTCAATCCTATATATGTTTTTATTTAAATTAGAAACATGCATGCTTCACATGTCAATCCCAGCTCCCTCTCCCACCCCTCCTCCCTTGGATTTTTTTTTTTACATTTTCTTTCTTATTCTGATTTGTGGCAGCTATTAGTTATTTTTTATTTTAATTACAATTGTTTGTGTCACATTTAAATCTTGAAGTCCTTAACTAAAGTAAAACCTTTCACCTGAAAAAAAGCTGCCATAACAGTCTATGTAAGATCTTCAGATTGTGATATGAATTTTCAAAGATTGGTATCAACTCTCATTTTCATATAAACAGACTGCTAATTTAAAATTTTGCAGTTTTCTGTATTATTTGGAAAGGAGTTTTAATTAAAGAACTAATATAAATTTGAGAGATGGTTAACAGGATAATAAATCTGGAACACTTCTTTGGTGGCCTCAGGTGTCAGCCACCATGAGGGAATCCTATGTTAGACTCAAGTGCTCCCACTGTAGCAATCCAAATACTCTAATGTTATCTGTGTAAAATGTTCTTTGAAGGAAAGTTTCTTTAGGCCAAGGTAGAAAAAGAATTAAAAACCAATGATTTACTTAAATCTCTTAGAAGAATTAGAAACTGTGTCTCAGGTAAGTTCATTACAAGGTGCATTTGTTAGTGTTATAGCCAAGACAAAGATTCAGCTTAATTTTTTAATTGTCCATCCACCTTGTCTCCATGTTATTTACTCATTTTGATGTCTTGTATTTGCACAATACTACAATTTTTCCAAGATTATTCACATATATCATCTATAGTTATATAAGTGATAGGTACAATGAAATCATTATGAATTAAGAATGACTATTTACTAGATTTCAATTAAGGTTATAGTTTCATGTAATGTGAAAGGAGCTTAAGTGTACATTCCTTTCTAGGTTCAAATCATTGTTTGCCTTAATTTAGAAGTCATTGCAAAAAATGTTTTTGAGTAATGAGGATCAATTTTAGTTGAGCTTGTAGATTGATTGAACAAGAAAAAATACAGTGATGTTTCAAATAATATTTCATTTTTATATTTTTAATACTTAAATTGAATTGGATCACATAATCCAGAATGATTCAACAGGTTAAGTATTTTAACATTTAAGGGTCAAATCACCAAGAAACTTTTGAAAAACTGGAATGATATATATTTAAAAATATGTTTTCCAAACTTTTCCATATCTTTTAACAATAAGAGTAATTGGTTAATGTCAGCTACTAATATTATGTCAAGTTGAATTACTGTACTTTTTCTTTACAGCTCTGGATAAGTGAAGACAGTAATAATATTGAAGCAGTGAACCAATGGAAAGAGACAATTACAAATCCAGAAAAGGTTGTTATCAAGTGGCACAAGTTAAATCCATCTTGAAGACTTCAGGCATTAATTTAGTGAAGAAACAACAGTCTTTTAGAAGAAACATAATTTCAGTTTTCTAAAGCTTCCAATGCATTCTATCAGGTATACAAAGTGAATAATATGTTTTAAAATGGTGCCAGAACATATGATAAAATAAAGGGTAGTATTATTAGGCCAACTAAATAGATAATAAAGTCTATGAAAATACCAATCCTAGATAGGTTTTTCTGTATTGGTTTTGCTTTTGTCTTGTTTTTGTGCTTTGAAAACTTTAATTTTGAATACTGAAAACTTATTCTTCAAGTAAACAAATACAAATCTTTTGAGCCTCTAATGTAAACATAGAATGTGAGGAAAAAATAAAAAAAAACTGAGCAACTACTAGCAATCCTTCAGCATTTCACAGGGCGCATTTAACAGAACTACATCTTCTTAGTGGCAAGGATTGCAGAAGTACACACATGGTCATAGTCTTTTTGTCATCTTATTCTGTTGGACTTCAGAACCTAGCACACCGATCCCTTTTAGTACTATTAGGTATTTACAAGACTTTATCACTTTTCCAGTGCTATTCATGATTGATTAGATCTTGGTTACACTGTTATATCTTTATATGTATTTTTTTCAGAGCAAAAATGAGCAGAATCATTTCTACTGACTTTTATTTTGTATTTGAGGAAAGTTCATTTCATCTTACATAGCAACCCCTGTTCCCCTTCCCTCTTCTCCTGCCACCAACACCTCCCCCCTTCTTCTACTTCTTAGAGGGGGTAAGGCCTTCCTTGGGTAGTTAGCAGTGTCTGGCATACCAAGTTGAGGCAGGACCAAGCCCTCTACCCCCTGTATCAAGACTGAACGAGGTATCCCACAATGGAGAATGGGCTCCAAAAAGCCAGTTCATGCATCCAGGATAAGTCCTGGTCCTACTGCTACCCTCCCAACAGATCAAGCCACATAACTGTCAACCACATTTAGAAGGCCTAATTCAGTCCCATGCAGGTCCCCCAGCTATCTGTGAGCTCCCACTAGCTGTCAGCTGTTTCTGTGATTTTACCCATTATGATCTTGACCCTTCCCCCCCCTTGTTCGTATGATCCCTCCTGCCTCTTTTCAACTGAACTGCAGGATCTCAGCACAGTTCATAAGTCATTGCTTAACCATTTATAAGCTGCTTATCTCCAGGAGATTTAGAGAATTATTAACATTTTTTCCAAGAATAAATGATGCTTGGATATAGCAGTATGGCTCAGTGGGTAAAGGAGCTTGTCACCACATCTGACAAATTGAGTTCCATCCCTGGAACTAAACATAATGGAAGGAGAGAACATATTTCTTAAATTTGTTCTCTGAAATCCACATGTATATCATGACACACACATGTACACACAGGTACACACACACACTATATATATATACATATATATATGTCTTAAAAATAATAAATGAAGTTTATTTGAAAACCAAAATATATACATTTTTCTGTCTTCCTCATTCCTACCCTTTATTTTCTTTGGAGTTAAAACAAAATTTTGTATTTGAGGCAACTTAATTTAGCAGAATTAAATGAGCTTAAATAGTAAGTAAACTCAGTTATTTTTGATCATTAGTTGTTAGTTTTAGTTTTTGATGTAAGTAACTTGTTTTGTAATCTACAGCATTAAAGTATCTTCCCATTTTTAACAATCATACCTGGTAACAATGTATAGAATGTAAATATTTTTCTACTGCAGTTTTTTCAGGTATGTATTAGAATTTAGCATATGAAGATTATTTCTGCTTCGGTGGCCATAGAAGTTGTGGCTAAGACAAAACGATTTTTAGGAAGAAGTAAGCAACAATTTCTAATCTTATAAATAGTGACTTTATTTTTGCTAATAAATAAATAATGAAATCAATATCCCCTATCCTCCTCCCTCCCTCCCTCTGTACCTCCTTGCCTGCTTGTCTCTCTCTCTTTCTCTCTTTCTTTGTTCTACACATTTTAGGCCAGAGAAATACTTTATTAATGTAGGAATAAACTTTTAAATTCTAGTTCATTATAGTCTAGATATTTAATTAGAAACTAAATCGAACTCTTATCTAGGTATCTTCTCAAGGTATATATATATATACCTTTCTAAAATTGACCCCATTGGTTTCATTCTTAGCAAACAGACCTGGACCACTCAACATGGCCTTATTTTTCATGATATTAGTGCAATGTTCTATTTCTATAATGAATTCATGACCACCTGAAGGCATTAATTTGATATACATGGCCTTCACAGCCACTATAGATTTTTTCCTCCATCCATTATGTTACTATAAAATATTACTTTGATCCTGTAGAAACTTTGATAGTTTCACATACACATTCTGGGGCACTGGAAGGAATACCTTCTGCCAGATTACAGCTGCTTTCTGCAACAGGAGGAAGATTAGTCAACAATATTTATGAAATCACAGATAACACAGAAAGTCGCAACCCATGTCAAAACATTATTTGGCATTCATTTAGGTTTGCATAATGTTTAAAGCAGGAATCATAAAAATGACTCAAGTGTATTAATGTAAATTCTTTCCAGACTGTTGAAAAGATACCATTGGGAATTCTGGACATATGTAATTATGGTCTAAAAATAAACTAACCTGGAGTTTTCTTTGAATACAGTTTTGCAAATTCCTTTGATACTAATAAACTCATCACCAGTTGGAAGCCATTTTCCAGCAAAAATTTTCATTGTTTATATGTTGAAATATTTGCACATGTATGACAGATTTCAGAAACTTGGAATACAAAATTTTCTTAGCTTGGTAACAATGAATATTTTAAATGCCCCTCTTTTCAATGTTTGGAAATTTATTTAGTGTTTCTTCAGGGCATATGAAAAAAGAACCAGTAAAATGTCCGTGTCGGTGATGGCCAGAATGCTGCTTTTGTAATTTTCTCTGCTTTAGAACCTGTCTTACTCAGAACAAATTTCAAATGCTTCCAATTTTAGGTGAAACACCAAATTAAAAGAAGTTTGAACTATGAAATATCCTGTCTATTTTAAGATATAGATTTATGATTTTAAAACTATTAAGAGAATTAGTATAATCCTCCAAAAATATAATTTGTTATGGACAAAGATGAGGACTGTCTAGATTTAGTGACTTCCTAGTCATCATTTTAATACTTCTATCTATAAAAAATCTGTTATTAAAAAATAGTAATAGTATTTCCATTAAACCAATAGGACTTTGGTAAAGACAGTAGATAACCTGGAACAAAGTTTCTTCATGCTTTCTTAGATGGCAAAGAGGTAACTGATCCATGCTATACTAAATAAGGTATTCTTTTATATGGTGTTGATAATTATTCAGTATTGCTTTTAGTAGTCTCATGTCATAGGATTTTTAAGGTCATCATTCTTTAGTTTCCAAGTCAGAAAGATGATTTAAAAAATTTATTCTTTTGATATAATGACTTATTTCAGCAAAAATAAGTTTAATTGATTGTGGTTCTAAGTGGGCCTTCAGTTTAATTTCTTCGTCTTTCAACTGTTTTGATTTTATAATGTATGAAGTTTTGATCATGAAGTGACTAAAATTGTAAATGAGTCATTATATATACTTAGGTATAATACACCTTCATTGTTTATACTGAGATTTTATATTTTATATATTTTATTTGTGAAATAAAACCATAGAAATCAGTTATAATTAAAAAGATTGGAGGGATGAATAAAATGCTTTGGAAGGTCTAATAAAGGAAGAATTACATGCAAATGAAGGAAGCAGGAAAGATTTGGTTGATCCCTTGCCCATCTGAAAATCTTGATTTCTTTTGTCAGTTGACTCACAGCAAAGCAATTATATTTCCAATTATTTTGATCTTTAACATACTTCTCCTGTTATTACTTAGTAGATTTTGTTTCCAGATTGCAAAGGAAACATGGTTGGATTCCTTCAAAAACCTACTTCTGTATCTACAATTTTATTTTTGCCTATATCCATTCTTTTCACCTCTTAGGTGCTTAGGTATTTAGAATGGAGCCCTCGTGGACAGGATTAGTATTGTTTTAAAAGAGAGAAAAGAGTGATTGATCCCTTGTGTTTTCTGCCATGGAACATTATGTAAAAATATGGCTGAGGCAGCATGCCTTTACCAGAAACCTATTTAACATCACCTTGGTATCAGGTTTCTCAACCTCCAAAACTGTTTATGAGATACATAGTTGTTATAGAACACAGTCTTCTAAGCAGAACAACAACAATCTTCCTCAGATCAGCTGTGCCTACTTTTGAGCAAACATCATGTTTGGACCCGTTGATTGTTGACATTTCTTGAGAGAAGGGATGTGATGGGTCATGGACCCTCATTTGAGATTCTAGGTCCTCCTGTCAGTCATTTGTGCAATTCTGAGCTAGTAGCATGGAGTACCAGAAGAGGTGCTAAGTAACTAGGCTGGAGTTTGTTAGCTGGAGATTCCATCCTTGTGGTTATGGGGAAAGTATCATATATGCTGGATGAAAACATTCCAATACAGCAGCCTTGAGGCCACCTATAAACCAATTAAAAAAAAACACGATTATGCTCTGTTAGTGAACCCAATACATCCATTGGTTTCCCAGACTGAACTTTGGTGGACTTTGGTTTGTTGTTGGGAACTTATATCCATATCCTTAGGGATGGCATTCTACCAACACCATTTATTTTGTTATATAATCTCAATAGACTAGGAGAATCATTACATAAAATGAAAGAATGCAGTGTGCGCCTCAAAAGTGTGTTCTCTCAGGCATGCTTTATGGGTGAGTCTATAAGTAGGAAGAATTTTCACTCATACTGGAATTCTTTTTTCTATTCTCACAAGAATTTTTATTCTCATTTCCCTCCCCCTGATTATTTCTAAACACACACCTATTTTGCTCACAGGAAAAGTATATTAGTACCAGTAGAAAACAATTTTAACAACTGCCTGAGTTAATTTGTGTATCAATTCTGAGAATTTATGTGCAATTAATTATTTTAAAAAGAGGTTATTTTCTAGCATGATGTAGATGGAAGTTTCTTTCCTGCCAGGTCCCAGAGCCCTTCAGTCCCAAATAAACACACAGAGGCTTATATTAATTATAAACTGTTGAAACGATGGCTCAGGCTTGTTATTGGCATTTCTATTAAACTATGTATCTCCATGTGGTCTTGACTTACTGGTAATGCCCAGATCTCTTGCTTCCTCAGCAGCTACATGGCATCTCCCTTGCAACTCACTTTCTGAGTTCTTCTTCATAGAATTCTCCTAGTCTGGAAGCCCTGCCTATACTTCTGGCCTGGCCATGTCCTGCTGGAAAGATATATTCACAGCATACAGAACTACATACTGTTAGGTCATTTATGTTTCACATCTCTGTGGTTTAGTTCCTTAACTTTCTTTTAAATCTCCAACTATGTTGTTAAGATCTACCTTGTCTGATTTCTCCTTCACAGATTAATTAAAGCTTCTCTGTCCTCAGTCTATTTTTAAGGAGTGGCCCTACAGAAAGTTCTAGAAGGAAATCTCTAACCCAAGGCAGGTAACTACAACCAGAAAAACTTAGGCAACAGATAATACCACTTTATCAAGAGCCAAAAGAAAAGAGGGGTGAAAATCCACACACAATTCCACCACTACCACTGACTCCAAAACAAACAAGAATGAGTAATCAATGGTCATTAATATTCCTCAATATTAATGGTCTTAATTTGCCCATAAAAAGACACAGGCTAACAGAATGGATTCGAAGACAGAATCCATCCTTCTGCTGCATACAAGAAACATACCTCAACTTCAAAGACAGGCGTTATCTCAGAGTTTAGGGTTAGGAAAAGATTTTCCGATCAAATGGACCCAAGAAACAAGCAGGGGTAGCAATCCCAACCATCTAACAAATTAGACTTTAAGCTAAAATCAATCAAAAGAAATGAAGGAGGTCATTTCATACTCATCACAGGAGAAATCTACCAAGATGAACTACCAATTCTGAACATCTATGCCCCCAATACAAAGATAACCACATTTGTAAAAGAAACATCACTAAAACTCAGATCACATATAAAACCTCACACATTTATAGTGGGATACTTCAACACTCTATTCTCACCACTAGACAGGACCACCAGACAGAAACTTAACAAAGAAGCAAGGGAGCTTATAGAAGTTATGACCCAATTGGGTTTAACAGATATCTACAAAACATTCCATGCAAACAAAAAGAATATAACTTCTTCTCAGCACCACATGGAACATTCTCAAAAATAGATCACATACTCGGCAATATATCAAACCATAACAGGTACCAAAAAAAATTGGAATAACTTCGTGTACCTTATCAGATCACCATGCATTAAAGTTACAATTCAACAACAACACAAATTGCAGAAACCCTACAAACTCCTGGAAATTGAATAATGTGCAATTGCACCATTCCTGGGTCAAAGAATAAATAAAAAAAAGAAATTAAAGACCTCCTAGAATTCAATGAGAATGAAAACACAACATATCCAAACTTATGGGATACTTTGAAAGCAGTGCAAACAGGAAAGTGCATAGCACTAAGTGCCCACATGAAGAAACTGGAGAATAGTCACACTAGAGAATTAACAGCATAACTGGGGGCTGGAGAGATGGCTTAGGGGTTAAGAGCACTGGCTGCTTTTCCAGAGGTTCTGAGTTCAATTCCCAGCAACCACATGGTGGCTTACAACCATCTATATAATAGGATCTGATGCCCTGTTCTGGTGTGCAGGTACACATGCTGAACACTCATACATTAAAACAGCACAACTGAAAATCCTAGAACACAAAGACACAAACTCATCTAGAGGAGTAGATGCCAGGAAGTAATTAAATTGAGGGCTGAAATAAAGTAGAAATTAGGAAAAAAATACAAAGGTTCAATGTAACAAAGAGTTGGTTCTTTGAGACAGACAAACCTTTATCCAAATTTACCAAATGGCAGAGTGTGAACATGCAAATTAACAAAATCAGAAATGAAAAGGGGGACATAACAACAGACACTGAGGAAATCCAGAGAATCGCCAGGTCATATTTTGAAAACCTGTACTCCACAAAATTTGAAAATTAAAAAAAATGGACAATTTTCTGGATAGATACCACTTGCCAAAATTAAATCAAGAACAGATAAGCAATTTAAATAGATCTATAACCCCTAAGGAAATAGAAGCAGTCGTCAAAAGTCTCTCAACCAAAAAAGGTCAGATCCAGATGGCCTCAGTGCAAAATTCTACCAGAAATTCAAAGAACAGCTTACCAATTCTCCTCAAAGTTTCCACACAATAGAAACAGAAGGGTCTTTCCAAACTCTTTTTATGAAGCTTCAATAACCTTGATACCCAAGCCACACAAAGGCACAACCAAGAAAGAGAACTTCAGAGCAATATCCCTCATGAACATTGATGCAAAAATACTCAATAAAATACTGGCAAATTGGATCCAAGAACACATCACAAAAATCATCCACCATGGTCAAGTAGGTTTCATCCCAGGGATGCAGGGATGGTTCAACATATGAAAATCCATTAATGTAATCCACCATATAAACAAGCTGGGAAACAAAAATCACATGATCATCTTCCTAGATGCTAAAAAGCCTTTGACAAAATCCATCACCCCATCATGATAAAAGTCTTGGAGAGATCCCGGATAACAGGAACATACCTAAACATAATGAAAGCTATATACAACAAACTAAATGGAGAGAAACTCAAGGCAATTCCTCTAAAATCAGGAACAAAACAAGGATGTCCACTCTTTCCATACCTTTTCAATATTTTTCTTGAAGTCCTAGCTAGAGCAATAAAGGAGATCAAGGGGATACAAGTCGAAAAGGAAGAAGTCAAACTTTCACTATTTGCAGGTGATATGATAGCTTACATACATGACCTGAAAAACTCTACAAGGGAACTCCTACAGCTGATAAATAACTTCAGCAAAGTGGCAGGATACTAGATCAACTCAAGGAAATCAATAGACCTACTACAGACGACAAAAGGGCTGAGAAAGAAATCAGAGAAACATCATCCTTTATGATAGCCACAAACAACAGAAAATACCTTGGGGTAACACTAACCAAACAAGTGAAAGACCTGTATTGCAAGAACTTTGAGTCTTTAAAGAAAAAAATTAAAGAAGACGCCAGAAAATGGAAAGATCTCCCATGATCTTGGATAGGTAGAATCAACATAGTAAAAATGGCAATCTTGACGAAAGCAATATACAAATTTAATGCATCCCCCATTAAAATCCCAGCACATTTCTTCACAGACCTTGAAAGAACAATTCTCAACTTTATATGGAAAATAAAAGGCCCAGGATAACCAAAACAACCCTGTTCAACAAAGCAACATCCAGAGTCATCACCATCCCTGACTTCTAGCTCTATTACAGAGCTATAGTCCTGAAAACATCTTGGTACTGGCACAAAAATAGACAGGTAGGCCAATGGAATCAAATTGAACACCCCATTATTAACCCACACATGGAAAAACACCTGATCTTTGACAAATATGCTGGCAGAACTGGATGCTGGCATGTAGAAGACTACAGATAGGTTCATATCTATTGCCATGCACAAAACTTAAGTCCAAATGGATCAAAGACCTCAACATAAATCCAGTTACACTGAACCTCTTTGAAGAGAAAGTGGGAGGTACCCTTGAATGAATTGGTACAGGAGACAGCTTCCTGAACATTACTCCAATAGCACATACACTAAGATTGACAATAAATGGGACCTTCTGAAACTGAGAAGCTTCTGTAAGGCAAAGGACACAGCAAGACAAAAAGGCAACTCACAGATTGGGAAAAGATATTGACTAACCCCACATCTGACAGAGGGCTGATCTCCAAAATTTACAAAGAACCCAAGAAGCAAGTCTCCAAAACACCAAAGCATCCAATTAAAAAGTGGGGTAGAGAACTAAATAGAGAATTCTCAACAGAGGAGTCTAAAATGGCTGAGAGACACTTAAGTGCTCAACATCCTTAGTCATTAGGGAAATTCAAATCAAAAGAACTCTGAGATATCATCTCACTCCTGTCAGAATGGTTAAAATCAAAAACACCCAGGACAGTTTATGTTGGAGAGGATGTGGAGAAAGGGAAACACTCCTCCACTGCTGGTGGGAGTGCCAACTTGTACAGCCACTATGGAAATCAGTATGGAGGTTCCTCAGGAAAATGTGACTCAGTCTACCACAAGACCTAGCAATTCCACTCTTAGGCATATCTCTAAAAGATGCACATTCATATAACAAGGACGTCTCTTCCACTATATCCATAGCAGCATTATTTGTAATAACCAGAACCTGGAAGCAACCTAGATGCCTCTCCATTGAAGAGTGGATAGAGAAAATGTGGTACATTTACACAATAGAATACTCTGAATTCAGCAGAAAAAAACAATGGAATCTTGAAATTTGCAGGCAAATGAATGACACTAGAAGAAACTATCCTGAGTGAGGTAACCCAGTCACAAAAAGGGAAACATGGCATGCACTCACTCATGTATAGATTTTAGACATGAATCAGGGGAGTACCAGCATACAGTTCTGTTGCCAGAAAGTTTGGGAAACGGAACCTCTATCCAGTGACTGATGGAATCAGAGGCAGACACCCACAGCTAAACACTGAACTGAACTCCTGACAGTGACAGAAAGGGAGACTGATGAACAAAGTGGTAAAGACTGGTCTGCTTTAATCCACAGAAACAGCAGACCTGAAAAATGTGGAGCTCTTGCACCCCTGACTGATCACTGGGATAACAGCATGGGTCTGATCCAGACCCTCCTGAATGTGGGTGTCAGAGAGGAGGCCTAGGCAATCTTTGGGGCCTTGGGTAGTATTTATCCTTGGAATACAAATAGACTTTGGGTGCCCATCCCACAATGAGGGATGCTCTCTCAGCCTGGACTCTTGGGGGTGGGCCTAGGCCCTGCCCTGGATGAATGGACAGACTCTGGAGATCCCCTATGGATGGCCTCATCCTCCCTGGGGATTGGAGTAGGGGTTGGGAGGGCCTGGGGGTCCTAGTGGGGGTATTGAGGGAGGAGGTAAGGGAGAGGGAGCTGGCATTGTGAAGCAAGCTTGTTTCTAATTTAAATTTAAAAATGAAAAAAGTATAAAAAATAAAACCAATAAAAACAAAAAACCTACAAAGTATTTCTGCATAGTCTTATCTTACTGGAGAAGGGTCTGGATCTGTTACTCTTTTAGTAATGTACATGGCAACTATTCTGGTGGGTCCTATCTGCCTACCTTTCCCAGAATTCTCGTTGTCTCCTAGTCCCACCTATCTTCTTGCCTCATTGTCAAAACAGTGTTTTATTCATTAACCAATAAGAGAAACATAAATACAGAACGATAGCCCCCATCACAGTTCTTTAACCTCACTATTCTGCTGATATTTGTTTGTTTGTTTGCTTGCTTTTTGAAACAGGGTTTCACTATGTAGCCCTGGCTGACTTTGAACTCACTATGTAGACTAGGCTGGCCACTGTCTTGCCTCCTGAGTGTTAGGATTTACATACACCATCAAAGCCTACCTTCTACTGGTATTACCAAATGCCTTTCAAGATTTTTCCCCCTCACTCCCTATAAGCTTTCTAAATGGTAGCTGTCTCCTGCTTTGGAGTCATCTCTTTGCTTTAATGCTGTCATGCTCTGTTTCTTTTATTACCACCTTTCTAGTCCTTCCTTTTCCTTATTGTTGACTCATCTTCATGTACCTGACTTTAATTTATTTTTTTTCAGGGCTCAGCCCTAAAGTATATTTTTAATTCTACACTTACTGGAGAAAACCTGATAGGTTTCAATGGACAGTTTTTTATGGGCTGAAAGCTTCCAATTTTATATAGTTACTTAAATCTCATTTTCCATTTTTACTATTAGCTAATGTGCACATCTTTTGAACATGTTGTAAAATAATTCCCCTTTGTTTCACAAATTTGCTATTCACTTTTCCCCATCTGAGTAAAAGTTATTATCTGTCTTGTTGGTCATCTAACCTAGAGGTCACCTTCTGGACAGAAAAAAAAGACATTTATCTATTTTAAACACTTATGACATCAAATATGTACTTTCCATACCAAGGACAATAATTATACAATTCTTTGAACACCAATTGGGCGCCATATAATTTAACTGTAGTCATACATTACCTTGAATTACCCCAGAGCCTACAGGTAAATGCCTCAGATTCACAAGAAGGCCACTACCTTGCCACAGTCCCAGCCCCAGCCCCACTTTATATGCTAATTGCAAGTGGTAAGGTTTAAGGTTAGTCATAATAAATGCCTTATTTGGTTATGTGCTACAACTTGTTGTAACTCTTTCTCATAATTTTTCCTAGGATAGATCACAAAATCCAGGAAAATATTTTATTTACATAATAATGTATTATAAAGGACAAAATTTAGGAGCAGCCATGGGAGAGAGATACATAGAGTAAGGGCTAGGCCATAATTATGGACTTTATATGTACTGTACTGACCAATTTTATGTCAGCTTGACACAGTCATCTGAGAGGAGGGATTCTCAATGGAGAACTCTCCTTAAGATTGGGCTGTGGGTACTAATTAACTATCTTAATTAGTGATTGATAGGAGAGGTCCCAGCTCTAGTCTGGTAGTCCTGAATTATATGGGGAGCAAGCCAATAAGCAATATCTCTTTTTGGCTTCTGCATAAGTTCCTTCCTTCATGTTCCTACCCTGTTTGAGTTCCTGCCCTGACTTCATTCAGTTACGAACTATGGATGTAGAAGCATAAGCCAAATACTTCCCCCCAAAGCTTGCTTCTGGTCATGGTGTTTCATCATAGCTACAGTAACCCAAACCAAAACATATACCTTCTGGGTACACTGCCTTCTTGGCACTTCTGTATTCACCAATTAAGAATATGTCTGAAACTGTTAGGTTTATTACATAGGCCTTGATCAATTACAATCATTGGCTATAGCTGAATGAACTCAATCTCTAGTCCCTTTCCCTTCCCCGGGAGTTGCTAGGTAGTACTGAAAGTTCTAGCCTCCGAATAATGTGATTTGTTTCCCTGGAATCCACTTCCAACTCCATGTTTAGGAGATTTCCAAAAGCCAACTCATTAAATTCAGGGGACATTGAGAGGAGTTTTCTGTGGCTAACAAGATGATTTTTTGACCTTAATTGATTTGAAGCTACATCAGGATCCAGGCTTTTTTTTTTTGAAGTACAACAGGCAGAGAAAGAGGAACACTTCTCCATTGCTGGTAGGAATGTAAACTTGTATAGCCACTTTGGTAATCAGTATGGTGGTTCCTCAGGAAAATAGGAATCAGTCTACCTCAAGATCCAGCGATTCCACTCTTAGGCATATACCTAAAGGATGCACATTCATACCACAAGGACATCTGTTCAAGTAAGTTCATAGCAGCATTATTTGTAATAGCCAGAACCTGGAAGCAACTTAGATGCCCCTCAACTGAAAAACGGATAAAGAAAATGTGGCATACTTATGCAATGGAGTACTACTCAGCAGAAAAAAACAACAACAAAACAAAACAAACAAAAAAAACCGGAATGTTGAAATTAGCAGACAAATGGATGGATCTAGAAGAAATCATCCCGAGTGAGGTAGCCTTGTCACAGAAAGATAATCATGGTATGTACTCAGTCATATATGGATATTAGACATAGATCAAAAAATTACAAGCCTACAATTCATACCTCCAGAGAATCTAGGAAACAAGGGGGATCCTAAGAGTGACATACATGAACCCCTGGAGAAGGGGAAAGTGACACGAGCTCCTGAACAAATTGGGAGCACAGGGGGAGGGGAGGGGTGGAAGGGGAAGTGGATAGGGAAGAGCAGAGGGGGGAAGAGGAGGAGGAGGAGAACATGATGGATTGGGAAGATTGAGTAGGGGGAAATAAAGGAGAGCAAGAATAGGAGATAACTTAATAGAGGGAGCCATAGTAGGTTTAAAGAGAAATCTGGCACTAGGGAAATATCCAGAGATCCACAAGGATGACCCTAACTGAGAATCTAAGCAATAGTGGAGAGGCTAACTTAAATGCCTTCTCCTATAATGAGATTGATGACTACCTTAAATGCCATCCTAGAGCCTTCACCCAGTAGCTGAATGGAGACAGAAGCAGAAATCCACATCTAAACACTGGGCTGAACTCCTGGAATCCAGTTGTAGAGAGGAGTGATGAGCAAAGGGTTCAAGACCATGCTAGGGAAACCTACAGAAACAGCTGACCTGAGCAAGTAGGAGCTCTCAGACCGTAGACTGACAGTTGGGGAACCAGCATAAGATCCAACCAGCCCCCCTGACTGTGGGTGTCAGTTGCGGGACTTGGGCAGTCTATGGGGCCTCCAGCAATGGAACCAATATTTATTCCTAGTGCATGAATGAACTTTGGGAGCCCATTCCTCATGGAAGGATACTCTCTCAGCCTATATACACAGGGGAGGGCCTAGGCCCTGCCCCAAATGATGTGACAGACTTTGATGATCCCCCATGAGAGCCCTCATCCTCCCTGGGGAGTGAATTGGGGTGGGATGGGGGTTTGGCAGGATCCATGGATGGTTGGGAGAGAGAAGGAACTGGAATTATATGTAAAATAAGATCACTTCTAATTAAAATAAAAATTATAAAAAGTACTATAGGATTATTCCATGAACTTAAGGGCTTTAAGTGCCACTAACTAAGGACAAACTGAATAAGTATGTATTATATCAGTGTCACATATTGTAACCTTTTCCTCTCATCGCTGGTATTTATTATGTTTAGAAATATACATTATTTAACAAGTCTTGAATCTATCCATTCTTCGTCTCAAGTTTCTTTACTTAATGGCAACATTATCTTCCACTTGGGTATTGTAGTGTACTCTGATGCCTGCCTTTTGTTCCCCTTCAGTAAATTCTCCCAGCAGCCACATGGATGCTTTTAAATACAAATATAATTGTCATACCTTAGTTTCCATTATTCTTTGTATGAACTCCAAAATACTTAGGAGTCTACCAAGTTTGTTTCTATTCATTGGGGATCAATGTAAAGGGACTTGTTCATAGCTGACAACTAGACTAACCATTGTCCACCAAAACTAGATGGTAAGTGCCTATATATAAAAAAGGGACTTGTTCATTATAGTAGCACATAATTGATTAGCAGGAGGAAAAGCAAAGGCACATAAATTTTACTAACCTTTACAGGGCTGTTATTAGAAAACAATTTGGGTTTATAAACCTTTTACAATGAAGAACTGGAAGCTAGCTTCAAGGTAGATAGAATGTGGAAATGTAACTAGGCTATGTTAATCATAATAGAAAGTAAGTGTTATTTCAGTTAGTTCTGTTTACATAAACTCTTGACGTTAGTCTCTACCTCCAGTAACAATCATTCCTTTAACTGGTGGTAGTGGAGATGACATTATAAAGGATAATTTATGTTCTCCTTTTTATCTAGATTATAGGAGGGTAGAGAACTGTTTTATTTTCTGTTGCTGTGATGAAACACCATGACCAAGGCAGCTTATAGAAGGATGAGTTTATTTGAGCTTACAGTTCCAAGAGGATAAGACTCAGGATCAGTGGGGAAACATGCATGGTGGCTGTAGCAACAAGATGAGAGCTCACATCTAGAACTAAGCAGGAAGCAGACAGCTTGAACTGGGAATAATGCATGGCTTTTAAATCTCAAAACCCATCAGTGGCATACTTCTTCCAGCAAGGGCACTGTCGGGGAAGTCCTGTGTATATGTCAATAAATTACTGCTGGCCAATAGGAATCTAGATAGGTGGGGCTAGGAGTCCAGGAGGGTGCTGGGTAGGAAAACACAAGAGAGTCAACATGTGACGCCATGGGGGTAGGACGCCGGGAACTATTCTCCGGTAAAAAACATACTTAGATTAACAATTATGGGGTAATTACTTAAGGCAGAGCTAGCCAGTAAGAGACAAACAAGGCCAACAGCTTCATAATTAATATAGCCTCCTGTGTGTTTATTTGGGACTCATGCGGATCTAGAACCAGGCTGGCGCGGCAGAGCCCAGGCGACTGGCGGGGGATAAACCAAAGCGGCTAGCAAAAGAAAAAGCTTCTCTTAACAGGGCACATCTCCTAAATTTACCAATACAGCACCACCAACTGGGACCTATTCAAACATCAGAGCCTATGGGGACTGTCATTCAAACTGCAAGAACTCTTTCCTCTATCTATTGATTCTCAACCACCTTCAGCTCAAATAATTCTTATGCCAAAGAGGCTTATTGTCTGTCAGGCTCCAAATCTGATACCTTTTAACATGCTATGCTCTAAAGAATGATTGAATTACTTAGAATTGTGAGAGGCATGTTTGTTTTTAATGATCAATCATATGTCACAGAGATGCTTATGAAAATGGAAGTTACACTCAAAGTAAGATGTGCCACATATGGAGCCTTTTAGAAGGAAACAGGCTCAACCAAGCAGGTGGGAAGCAGAATTTAGAAGAGGAGTGGTAGGCAATGCTTTTTATTGGGGAACAAAGAGTACACAAGTAAAAGGTGATAGGATTTCACTGGTCTATTTACACATAACTAGGTCACTGGATGGCAAATAGAAGTGTTTATGGCAAAGACCTGTCACAGGTAGCATTTCATTGACTGTGCAGGGTATTCATACATTGGGAGTATATGAGCTTGAGGTACCAGGAAAATAGAAAATTGCACAATTTACAATAACCCTGAATAATTTAGCTCTATTTTCTGTTCTAATTCCATTGTAAACTATCATCCCTCCTTATTTTTCAGGCTTGGAACACAGTACAGGTCTAGATTGATATTTTTAGAAGTTCTTGTTTCATCTATGTGGAATATTTTCCCTCTTCATTCTTCCCTTTGCTTGTTGCCCCTGTTTCCTCTTTTTCAGGTGCCCACTTAACTGTGTCCCTCAGTTTTTACTTTTAAGAAATATTTAATTCAGCTTTAATATACTTTATTGTTTTTCCTTATTACAATTGTTGTTTGAGTGAGAAATGATCCCCACTGGCCTCATGGATTTGATCACATGATCCTCAGTTAGTGGAGGTTTTGGGGGGCTATGGAACATTTAGGAGGTACAACCTTGCTGGAGGAAGTATATCTCTGGGGGAAGGATTTGAGGGTTTATAAACTTCCTCTTCTTTCTCTATATGGGTAAAATGTGATAACCAACTTCCTGTTCTTGCTGGCATGCCAATAACATGCCTTCTCTGCTGATATAGACTCTAACCCTCTGGAATTTTAAGCGAAAATAAACTCCTCCCTAGATGGCTTTTAATCATGGTATTTTTGTCACTGCAACATAAAACTACTAGTACAAATATTTAATTGCAATTGTTGAATGCCTCTCCTACTTGCTATGAAAGTAGGGAATTCTTTGCTGCATTTCTAAAGCTAGCACAGTACCTGGCCATAAAAGGTACATAGTCAATATTTATTTACTGATTTGTTAGGTAGTGTTTAGGATGTTGAGGCTACAACAGTGAACAAGCAGAAAAAAATGAACAAAATATTGAGTCAGATTTTATGAGTGAAAAAGCCAGTACCTTGAGAGTGATTATGCTAGATTATATATCATTATTACATTTACTTTAAAAATTTATTAATGTATTTCTTTTAATTGATTTTTGTTTAAATTAAAAACAATCTAATTTTACATACCAATCCCAGTTCCCTCTCCCTCCCATCTACCCATGCTCCCCACCAATCCCCCATCCCACCCCTATCCACTCCCCAGGGAGGTTGAGGCCTCCCATGGGGGAACATCAAAGTCTGTCACATCATTTGGGGCAGGGCCTAGTCGTGCCCCCCCCACCGTGTATCCAGGCTGAGAGTATCCCTCAATGGGAAATGGGCTCCCAAAATCCATTCGTGCACTAGGGATAAATATTGGTTCCACTGCTGGAGAACTCACAGACTGCCCAGGCCTCCTAACTGATGCCCACATTCAGGGGGTCTGGTTCAGTCCTATGCTGGTTTCTCAGCTGTCAGACTGGGATCCATGAGCTCCCACTTGCTAATGTCAGCTGTTTCTGTGGGTTTCCCCAGCATGTCTTGACCCCTTTGTTCACTACTCCTCCCTTTCTACAACTGGATTCCAGGAGTTTAGCTCAGTGCTTAACTGTGGGTTTCTGCTTCTGCCTCAATTCAGCTACTGGGTGAAGACTCTAGGATGGCATTTAAAGTAGTCATCAATCTCATTGTGGGGGGAAGGACATTTAAGTTAGCCTCTCCATTATTGCTTAGATTCTCAGTTGGGGTCATCCTTGTGGATTCTTGTGCATTTCCTTAGTGCCAAATTTCTCATTAACCCATAAACCCATAGTGGCTCTGTCTATTAAGGTATCTCTTTTGTTGCTCTCATTATCTGTTCTTCCCCACCTTAACTGTCCTAATCCCTCATGTTCTCCTCCCACCTACCCTTCTTCCCTCCTTTTTCTCCTAACTCCCTCCCCATTCCTCCATGTTCCCAATTTGCTCAGGAGCTCTTGTCCCTTTCCCCTTCTCCAAGGGTCCATGTATGTCTCTCATATGGTCCCCCGTGTTTCCCAGCTTCTCTGGGGTTGTGGATTGTAGACTGGTTATCTTTGCTCTATGTCTAATATCCACTTATGAGTGAGTACATACCATGTTTATTTTTCTGTGTCTAGATTGTCTGGATTACCTCACTCAGGATGGTTTCTTCTAGTTCCATCCATTTGCCTGTGAATTTCAAGATGTTGTTTTGTTTTTTTCCTGCTGAGTAGTGCTCCATTGTGTAAGTGTGCTACATTTTCTTTATCAATTCTTCAGTTAAGGGGCATCTAAGTTGCTTCCAGGTTCTGGCTATTACAAATAATGCTGCTATGAACATGGTTGAACAGATGTCCTTGTGGTATGAATGTGCATCTTTTAGGTATATGTCTAAGAGTGGAACTGCTGGATCTTGAGGTAGACTGATTCCCATTTTCCTGAGGAATCTCCATACTGATTTCCAAAGTGACTATACTCCAGCAGTGGAGGAGTATTCCCCTTTCTCCAATCCTCTCCAGCATAAACTGTCGTTGGTGTTTTTTACTTTAGCCATTCTGACAGGAGTGAGATGGTATCTCAGAGTTGTTTTGATTTGCATTTCCTTGATGACTAAGGATGTCGGGCAATATCTTGAGTGCCTTTTGGTCATTTTAGATTCCTGTATTCAGAATTCTCTATTTAGATCTGCACCCCACATTTTAATTGGATTATTTGGTGTTTTAGTGATTAGCTTCTTGAGTTCTTTGTATATTTTGGAAATCAGCCCTCTGTCAGATGTGGGGTTGGTGAAGATCTTTTCCCATTCTGTGGGGTGTTGTTTTGTCTAGTTGACTGTGTCCTTTGCCTTACAGAAGTTTCTTAGTTTCTGGAGATCTAATTGTTGATCTCTTTGTCTGTGCTACTGGTGTTACGTTCAAGAAGAGGTCTCCTGTACCAATTCGTTCAAGGGTACTTCCCACTTTCTCTTCTAAGAGATGCAGAGTGGCTGAATTTATGTTGAAGCCTGATCTATTTGGACTTAAGTTTTGTGCATGGTGATAGATATGGATCTATCTGCAATCTTCTACATGCCAGCATCCAGTCATGCCAGCACCATTTGTGGAAGATGCTTTCTTTTTTACATTGCATAATTTTAGTTTCTTTGTCAAATATCAGGTGTTCATAGGTGTGGGGATTAATATCAGGGTCTTCAATTCGATTCTATTGGTCTATATGTCTGTGTTTGTGCCAGCACCAAGCTGTTTTCATTACTATATCTCTATAGTAGAGCTGGAACATACTAAAACATAATAAAGGCAATATAAAGCTGGTTAACAGCCAACATCAAACTAAATGGAGAGAAACTAAATTCAATTCCTCTAAAATCAGGAACAAGACAAGGTTTTCCACTCTCTCCAAAGCTCTTCAGTATTGTACTTGAAGTTCTAGGTAGAGCTATAAGACAACAAAAGGAGATCAAGGGGATACAAATTGGAAAAGAAGAAATTAAACTTTCACTATTTTCAGATGATCTGAAAGTTTACATAAGTAACCTGAAAATTTTGACCAGGGAACTCCTACAGCTGATAAATAAAAGTGGCAGGATACAAGATTAACTAAAAAAATCAGCAGCTTTTCTATACATAGACACTAAATGGGCTGAGAAAGAAATCAGAGAAACATCACCCTTCACAATAACCACAAACAACAGCAAATATCTTGGGTTCACTCTAACCAAACAAGTTAAAGACCTGTATGACAAGAACTTTTAGTCTTTAGAGAAAGAAATTAAAAATATATCTGAAAATGGAAAGATCTCTCATGCTCTTGAATAGGTAGGATTAATATAGTATAAATGGCAATCTTACCTAAAACAATCTACAGATTCAATGCAATCCCCATGAAAATCCCACCACAATTCTTCAAAGACCTTAAAAGAACAATACTCAACTTCATATGGAAAAACAAAAGACAAGGATAGCCAAAAAAAACCCTTGTGTAATAAAAGAACTTCTAGAGTCATTAATGTATTTCTTAATTATACAAAGGAGAAATGTGATTACTTCAATTTTTAATTAAAATTATCAAGACTTAAAAATAAAAGCCAGGCAGTAGTGACCCATACCTTTAATCCCAGCTCTTGGGAGGCAGAGTCAATTAGGAATATCTCTGTGAGTTTGAGGCCAGCCTGGTCTACAAAGCTACAAAGAGAAACCCTGTCTGGAAAAAGCAAAAAAAAAGTGGTAGAGATGAAGTTGGTTTTATAAATAGTAATTTAATTTTAGTGACTTTGAACCAAAATGTGACCATAAACATATTTTTATTATAGGAAATTGTTTTTAGAGTCTATGAGAAGACAAAAGAAAAAATATTTTCAGTTTTCTGTTTACTTATTTTGTGCATGTTCATACCTGGGTGTACAACACACATGCCCTTTTCTGTAAAGCCTTATGGAAATTGTCAGTGGCAATAAGCAGGAGTCATAACCCAGAACTGAGGGCATCAGTCCCAAGTTCTCTGAATCCTTTAGGGACCCCGCTTGCATAAGGACGATTCATTACCTTTGCCCCAGAAAAGAATTTTAGAATGAGCCATTATTAAGTACAGTTGAAGTTTATTAAAAATAGAACAAAAACACCCAGGAAAAGAGAAGGGCGCACCCAAGAGTATAGCTGTGTTTCTCAAATAAGAGTGGATTTAGGCATCTTAGTGACTGTATACAGGATTTTAGAGACTTGGAATTTCATTGCTTAATGAGATTCTAAGGAATCTTTCCTCCTCTATTCTCCCTTTCAACATTTGCAGTTTGATTTTATATAGAATTATATAAACATGGATCATTATAGATTATATAGAGAGTCTAGGGTTTACTTGGATGGGATTATAATCATATAAAATAAAGCCAGAACCCACTAGTATTTCATAAGGAAGTTTGACTATGTTTTTATAGAATAAATGAACTGTCTAGTATAATTATTGGAAGATCGATGTTTTAGTTAGGGTTTCTATTGGTGTGAAGAGACACTATGACCATGGCAACTCTTATATAGGAAAATATTTAATTGGGGGTCTGTCTTACAGTTCAGAGGTTTAGTCCATTGTCATCATGGTGGGAGGCCTGGCTACATGTAGGCAGGCATAGTGCTAGAGATGTAGCTGAGGATCCTACATCTAGATTGCTAGGCAGTAGGAAGCGAAAGTGAGACATGATCTTGTTTGAGCATCTGAGACCTCAAAATCTACCCCCTAGTGACATATTTATCCTACCCACACCTACTCCAACAAAGCCACACCTCCTGATAGTGCCACTCCCTATGGGCCTATTGGGGACATTTTCATTCAAACCACCAATTTCTTAGTTCAGAAGACAGTAACTTTGTAGAAATAAGAGAAGAATAAAATGTTTGGAGTAATGCCTTAGTTTTTGCCTTAGATATTTCATATGGTTTGAAAGATCAGGATTTGCTCATTCTGTCTAGCATTCTCCCTTTGGTATATAGGTAATAAATAATAAATGCTCTATGGATTTCTATTCTTTGTTCCTTCTGGAAAGATGAGTTTGAAGTTTTTGCCTGATAGTTTTACCTGAATCTATCAATAAAACAATCATTCTTGATCTTTTTTTCTTTTCTAGTATATCTGAGGGATATGATGTACTCCACTACTTTTTATGATACATTATTTCTAATTTATTAAAGATTTCCTGAGGGTACAGAAGAGCAAAGCAGCTGTCTACTAGCTCTTACCTCTACCTCAGACCAAATGGATGATCCTCAGACTGCTCCCGCCTTCTCTGCTCTTCAGATTCACTTGGACTGCTATGCTGTCCTCAACATGGTTTCCTTTTATACTTCCCTAGTGCTGGGATTAAAGGCATGTGATCCCAAGTGTTAAGATCACCTTCATTGAAGCTGTTTCTCTTTAGGACTGACTGAATCAATTTCATGTAGCTCAGTGTGGCCTTGAAATAACAGAGATCTGTCTACCTCTGTCTCCAGAGTCCTGGAATTAAAGGTAGCTTCTATAGCTAGCTAGTATGGCTACTGGGTTAAAAGTGTGTATCACCACTGCCTGGCTCAGTGGCTTATGGCTAGCATTGCTTTCTGTGCAATCTAGCAAACTTTAATAAATCACTACAACTGATGCAAATCACATTGGCAACCATTTCCACTCAGGTTGTAACTTGAAAAATGTCCTCTAGGCTGCTCCTTTGAGAATAACTGAAATAGGTAAACCATGCCATGATGCAAGTCATACCCACGTTCAACTATATATTAGTTTCCTTTTAGGTAGTTCACACATTAAAATGTAAATAGGAGGGCTCAACAAGATGGCTCAGAGAGTAAAAACTTGCCACTAAACCTGATGACCTGAGTTTGGTTCCTGGGACTTACATAGTGGAAGAAGAGTACTGACTACCAAAATCTGTCCTCTGACTTTTATATACACACCATGGCATGTGTGCATCCACCCCCCCCACAGAGTCTAGTAGAGAAATAATTTATAGCCAGGATTTTTAAATTTTACTGTCATATTTTCCTTAATAATGTACTAGGAAATGAGCTAGACATGTTATTCTAAAAATTAAGATATTGAGAGATGTAATATTTTGACCTTTCATTCACATTTAGAAAACATTGGGTTAATAAGTCAGACCATTCCTTTGTAACATAGAAATAATTATTTTTAGGAGCCTGTGTGATGAGTATTTCTTGCTACATATAGACAGCATATAAGCCTGATTGTTGTATGAGAAGAGAGGTGGGGTTATCTTGAGAGACCAAAGCTTTTAGTGATGCTTCATTTTAAAAAGTCTCCAGGTGCAGTCTGGGTCTAGTTGTGTAATGCTTGAATTTAAATTTGTTAAAATGCTAATTTGAAGAATTGACTCAGCTAACAACACTTTCCAAGTCTCACATACAGATACCAGTTTACTAATGTATAAATGGAAGTCATTCTCGCAAATGACAAATATTTATGTCTGCCTTCACAGTGCTTCTGTTTTTTTTTCAAGGAGTGCATTAATTTTAATCTTAGAAGTCAAGTCATTGTGTGGGGAATGTAAAGTCAAAACAAAGGGAAAGAGACTGGAGGTAGACACATTTTCTAGGCTGTAGTTGTGGTCATTGTAACATAGTGTCCTATGCAGGTGCCTGCTAAAGAGCCTTCCTACCAGATGCCCATAATTCTCATGGAGAGTATAGTCCTCATATAGCACATTTGCCTCTTTGAACTTTTCTTTTGCCATATTTTATTATTACCATTCACACTCGTTTACATTGTTTTTGGTTAGGCAAGTTGCCATTTTATTGATGAGATTTCAGCCTACAAATTTAAATCACATTTAATGACTCCCAGACTTTTTACTAGGTCATTCTAAATGCAGATTTAGGAATCTTCCTCCTTTTTTATGTTAATACTTGTATGTTTAAAATCTGTGCTTTCAACATTTTTATGTTTTTATTTAAATTAGAAACATGCATGCTTCAAATGTCAATCCCTGCTCCCTCACCTTTGTCCCTCCACCAGTCCCCGCCCCCCCAGCCTAATCCCCACATCATTCCGGGGAGAGCGGAGCCCTCCTTGGGGGGATCTCCTGAGTCTGTCATTTCATCCAGGGAAAGACCTAGGCCCTTCCCCATGTGTCCAGGCTGAGAGAGCATCCCACGATGTGGAATGGGCTCCCAAAGTTCATTCGTACGCTATGGTGAACACTGATCTACTACCCAAGGCCCCAGAGATATCTGAGGCCTCCTCACTGACACTACATTCATGGAGTCTGGATCAATCCCCTGTTGGCCTCTTAGCCATCAGTCTGGGGTTCAAGACCTCCCCCTTGTCCGGTCAGCTGTCTTTGTGGGTTTCACCAATACGATCTTGACCCCTTTGGTCATCACTCCTCCATCTCTGTCACTGGGTTCTTGCGGGTCAGTTCAGTGTTTAGCTGTGAGTATCTGTCTCTGCTTCCATCAGTCACTGGATGAAGGTTCTAGGATGTCATATAAGGTAGTCATCAACCTTATCATGAGGTAGGGGCTATTAATGTAGTCTCTCCGCTATTACTTAGTTTTCCAGTTGGTGTTATCCTTGTAGATCTCTGGAAATCTCACTAGTGTCAGCTCTCTCCTCAAAGCTATAATGACTCCAACTATTATGTATCTCTCATCTTGCTCTCCTCTGTTGTTACCCTGACTCAACCTTCCTGTTCCCCCATGTCTTCTCCTACCCTCCTCTTATCACCTTTATTCCTGGTTCCTCCCCCACCATATTCCCAATCTGCTCAGGAGATCTTGCCTCATTTCACTTCTCTGGGATATAATGCATATCTTTTGGGAACCTCCTTGTTTCCCAGAATCATTGGCCCTGGGATTGTAGGCTGACACTCCCCTGATCCATGTCTAAAATCCATATATGAATGAGTACATACCACGTTTGTCTTTTTGTGACTGGGTTACCTCACTCAGGATGGTTTCCTCTAGTGCCATCCATTTGCCTGCAAATTTCAAGATTCCTTTTTTTTCCTGCTAAGCAGTACTCCATTGTGTAAATGTACCACATTGCTTTTAACTTTTTTAAATTAATAAAAATATTTTATTGAATTTAGGAACTTGATACTTTTTAAAAATTTCGAATTTTTGCACACAGATCAACACCCTGCTTACTCTGGGACAGCAGATGTTTGAACTTAACGATTGTCACTTCTCTCCTTGTGTCACATGGCATAGAAAACCCAAGTCCTGATGCTCCCCAACCCCTTCAGAACTACTGAAGCTACTTTGTGACCAGCCCTCCAGCAGAGGACAAAGAAGTAGGGTGGGGTATTTGAGGAAACCAGCTGCTATCTGTGAACACATTCTGTGGTGTGGGGAGTATCTACACAAAGTACACCACGCATATTCTGGAATGCACTGTACCCAAGACACAGGTGAGTTTCCCTTTGTGTTCTGTATGGTTCAAGCCAAATCTACTGAAGTTATCTAGTCCCTGAGGGAGCTCAGAAGTTTGGTAAAGGTCAAAGAGAGACTCCTTAAGCATTCAACACTGAGATACCACAGTGAACCTGGGAACTGTTGCAAGCTACTTGTAGTATCAGGGTCATATGTCTCCATATCAGACTGTTTTTAACTTTTTGTCAGTAATATTTGAAAGGTTTGATGCTTGATACAATTAATCCCCTCTTCCTTGTCAGTTTAGTACACCCATAAGAAAGTTGTATTGTCTCATTTTTGGTTTTGGTTGTTGTTTTGCAGAGTGGTAGTGGTAGTGTACTTTATTTCTAAATTTCTGGACTAGAAAGTATGACATCATTTATAAAGAAACCAGGTAGAGTTTTGATTGCTAGTTTGTAGGCTCCTTACTTACTCCCAAGGGAGAAAAGAGAAAATGATCATCAGTCTCTACCATGTCAAAGAAAAATCTGAGAGTTTCCAAATAGTGATCTGTTTTCCAAAGACAGGAAATTTGTTATTGTAGAAAGGTCTATTTCTGTCTTTATGTGTTCTTCACACTCTGAGAAAATTTTGAGTTATACTGCAGGGACATTTGAAGGTGTTACAATTGCACTTTTGATACAACTTTTTATTTTAATGTTTTTATTTGAAAATGTCAATATTTTGACATTTTTCTGTTTGAGGAAGAAAATGATTAGAAATGGAATTTACAGTCCAAGGCTGGTGGAAGAAATGTGATCTTTCCAGTATTCTAAAAATTTATGGATACTATGTATACACAATGTTTTCTGTAATTTCCATCATTTCCCCAAAATGAGATCCATAATGTTATTTAAAATTTAAGGAAGAATGCTGCCTTTCCTTTTCTGGGGATAAAGGCACTAAAATTTTATTTGAAAGACTAGTAATATTTTTTGTGAAAAATGCAATTTTTATTTTAAAGTTGTAAAAATATGAACATGTCATAAATATAGTCTAGTCCATATATTACCAGTTCCATCCATTTAAAAGTCATATGGATTACAGAATTACACAGAGTATGGATAAAGGAATGCACAATTGTTTGATTATTTATTCCTTATATGAAGCTTTTGAGATTATTCTCCATAATAGAAAGGGCAGTACTTTGGCATTTTAATTGTTGCTGTTAAAGCTGAACTTAAGGAAAATAAAACAACTATTCAAAATAAGAGTTCATTCATTCAGAATAGAATGTGTACATTTTGATAAGCACTGGAAGAAGGCATGGTTTTAAATGTCAGTTCCATTCTTCTATTTAATTCAATTATTTAAAAAGTTTTAAAAGAGTTCTTTATTTTTAATGTACAATTGTTTAAACCATAGTATACAATTATTTATTTTTCCCTTTTATTAAAGATAGATTTTTTCACATAGTATAGTCTGATTACAGTTTCCCCTCCCTCTACTTTTCCCAGTTCCTCCCCACATCCCCTTCCATCTGAATCCACTTCCTTTCTGTTTCTCTTTAGAAAATAACAGATTTCTAAGAGATAACAATAAAACATGACAAAATAAAATATAAGACAAAATGAAAAACCATTACTTCAAAGCTGGACAATACAAGTCAACAGAAGGAAAAGAGCCCTAAGAGAAGGCATAAGAAGAATCAAAGACCAACTGGTTCACACTGAAAGCTAAAACATATATGCAGAAGACCTACTGCAGACCTGTGTCAGCCCTGTGCTTTGCTGACTGGGTCTCTGTAAGTTCATATGAGCTTTGCTTGTTTGATTTAGAAAGCCTTCTTCTCCTGATGTCCTTCATCATCTCTGACTCTTACATTCTTTCTGCTTCCTTTCCTGAAGGGTTCTCTGAGTTCTGATGGGAGGGATTTAATGGTGACATCCCATTTAGAGCTGTATGTTTTTTCATGTGTTGTATCTGGCTGTGGGTCTCTGTTTTTGTTCCCATCTGCTGCAGGAGGAAGCTTTTCCGAAGACAACTAAATGAGACACTGATCTATGATTATAGCAGAATGCCATTTGAGTCATTTTATTGTTCATTTTTAAAAGATATGTTGTATTTGGTTTTAACCTAGGTCTCTGGGCTATCTAGTCTCTAGTTCTTAGTCACTTAAACAGTGTTGGGTACAGGTTCCTTCTCAATGGAGTGATCCTTAGGTCAAATCAAATATTAGTTATTTTCAAAAGTTTTGTGTCATCATTGCCCTAGCATATTTTACAGGCAGGACAGAATTGTATATCAAAGCATTTGTGGCTGGGTTGGTGTTCATGTTACCCTTTTTGTAGCCTGAAGATTGGGTACCTTCCCATACCAAAGATACTAGAATATAAGGATGAAGGTTCTATGTATTTTGATCTCTCAATGTTCAGTGAGTTGTGTAGGTGTCCTCTTCAAAAAATGGGGCCTTGAGCATGTTTGCAGACAGCAACCTATTATCCTGGCAACAACAGGAGTTGTTTTGGAATTTCCATGGGACTCCTTTGGATAACAACTCAAAAGGATGTAACTCAGTCTCTGTACCGGAAGCATTGTTTGGTGAAAGGAGATGGCCAGTTTGGTATTCTATCTCCCTTATTATTTGAAGGTTTCATTGGTATTGCCTTCATATATTTTAGGAAGCTCCCACTGCATTAGGTTTCCATATCACCCTCAAATGCTCCCAGTTCTAGCTGTCTCTTAATACATTTCTACCTCAACATAACTTCTTTTTCCCTTCCCAATCTGACCATCCAATTACCATATTCCCTACTCCAGTCCATCCATAAAATCTACAGGAAGATCCATGTGTCGTCCCATCTCCAAGTTCCTTCCTCTATACCCAACCTCTTTGGGTCAATGGATAGTAGTTTGGATATTATTTACTTAACATCTAATATACATATATAAGCAAATGCATACCATATTTATTTTCTTGGGTCTGGGTTACCTTACTCAGGATGATTTTTTATAGTTATGAATTTGTCTGAAAATTTCATGATGTCCCTTTTTATAACAGCTGAGTAATACTCCATTACATTAATGTGTCATACTTTATCCATTCCTCTGTTGAGGAACATCTAGGTTGTTTCCAGATTCTGGATATTATGAATAGATCAGCAATGAATATAGTTGAGCAAGTATTGTGGACTAATCTTTTTGTATATTGTAAAGACATGTCTTTGCCAAGGTGTCTTCTGATTGGTTTAATAAAGAGCTTAATGATCAATAGCTAGGCAGGAAGATGTTAGGAAAGACTTCCAAGCAGAGAGAAAAGGAGAGAAGAGGCATCTAGACACAGGAAAGATGCCATAGGAGATGGAGAGGAAACAGGACATGCAGGAGGAGAGATAAAAGCCACGGGTCACATGCCATCACATAGATTAATATAAAATGGGTTAATTTAAGTTATAAGAGCTCATTAGAAATATACCTAAGCTAAGACCAAGCTTTTATAATTAATAAGTCTCTGTGTCATGATTTGGGGACTGGTGATCCAAAAAAGTCTGGTACAAGCATGTATCCTTAGGGTAGGATGAAGAAGCATCCTTTGGGTATATGCCAAAGAGTGGTATAGCTAGATCTTGAGGTAAATTGATTCTCAGTTTTCTGAGGACCTGCCACACTGGTTTCCATGAGTCCTCCTTGTTCTTTGGAGAGGAGTCTACTTGTTACATGAATGCCACGTATCTCCAGTTTCTTTTTGGGAATACTTATTTCTAGTATCTCTTGAAATTCCTCATGACTGCATATTTATACCATTACCAATGACATTAATAATGAAAGGCTGAATATTAAAATGGGTGGTTTTAAATATGAAAAGAATACATGGACACAATAAAACTATGATTAACAATTCCCTAGTTCTACAGATGCACGAGGTTGAATTCAGTGCTGATTAGTATTACAACAGAAACCAAAAGATCCTCTGGCAACCAAAGCAAAAAAATCCTAGATAGATTCCGTATTAGAACCACAAACAGTAGTTGTAAATGCTTAGTGGATCCTCCACAATAGATTCTAAAGTACTCAAAGAACAAACACTCAAATGTTTATCTATTGGAAATTCTAAAATTATCTGAAACAAAACACTCAAAACTAATGAAGTCATCTTCAGTAAGCATGTTTATCACAAAATACCCACTCTTAGACATGACTCCCATGACTGAAGTTTAATGAAAAATGAGAAGTCATAACTGATTTGGTGGCAAAGTTGAAAGACTAGAGAAGGGAACTTGGCTCTCACTGCTTATGACATCAGAATTGACATCATGTCTGATTACATCACATACATGTCATGATATGCCTTAATAGAGGTGTGACAATAAATTTTGTGTGTGTATATGTGGTGGTTTGAAAGAAAATGGCTCCCAAATGGAGTGGCATTATTAGGAGGTGTGGCCTTAATAGGGTAGGTGTGGTCTTATTGGAGGACATGTGTCACTGTACAGGTAGGCTTTGAGGTTTCATATATGCTTGAGCCATGTCCAGTGAGACAGTCTACTTCCTGTTGCTTCCATGTCAACTTGTCACAGCTCTTTCTACAGCACCTTGTCTGTCTTCATGCCACCATACTCCCTGTCATAATGATAATAGACTAAGCTTCTGAACTGTAAGCAAGCCACCCCAATTAAATGTTTTCTTTGTAAGAGTTGCTGTAGTCATGGTGTCTCTCCACAGCATTAGAAACTCTGACTAAGACAGAAGTCGGTATAAAATGTGGAATAATTCTGTGATAAGCCTGATAATATTTTTGTTTGGAGATATGTAGACTTTGGTACTTGGGATTATGAAAGCAGTGGAATTCTTTAAGCACTGCTTAATGAGCCATACTAGTAGGAACATAGAAGACAGTGGTGCTGAGAATGATTTGAACTGTCGCGGGGAAGGGTCTCACTCATGAAGTTTCAGAGGAAAAGAATATTAATCTGTTGCCTAGAGATCATTCTAGTGTATTTTGGTGAAGAAAGTGGTTGGTTTTCGCCCTTGTCCAAAGAATCGACCTGAGGGTCAAGTGAAGAGATTTGGATTAATTCCATTGTCAGAGGAAATCTCAAAAAAACCTAGTATATATTCTGTTGTGTGGTTACTAGAGGAAACTCTAATGAAGATTTATAATAAAGAGGAGCAATCTGAGTAGGGTAAATTACATAATGTAAATGCTAAGGAGAAAGGAGCATCAAGAAAGGGAATGGAGTTAAGTCTTGTGTTCAAGGAGATAAAGGAATTAAGAAATGGAATAAAGGGAGTGGTGACCTCAGGGCCAGCTAAGTTTCCAACTTGTGAAAAGGAATTAAAGAAAAATTTAGAGCTGGGTGTGCTGCAGAGTTCCTTTAAGCCCATTACTCTGGAGACAGAGGCAAGCAGAGCTCAAAGTAGGAGGCCAGCCTGGTCTACAGATTGAGTTCCAGGACAGCCAAGCTTAGGCACTGAAGGAAACAACTGAAAACATAAAGCTGGTGAGGATGTAATTGAACAAGCAGCCCTCGTTCCAGCACTAGTAAGCAGCAGAACTTGACAGCATTGGTCACGTGGTTCTGGAGTTAAGGTTAAAAGAAAGGGGCTATGGAATTTGCCTCCATGTCTAGGAAAAGTCACGGAGGCTGGCATGTGTCAGGGGTGTCCCTGAATGGAGGCCTAGAGAAGCCATTGCATGAAGCTGTGAAGTTGCCTTGGAGACCACAAGATGTTAGAAATACCAGAGAGATGGGATACCTGCTGAGGAAAACTGCTAACAGGGATTGCACTTTATGCTATAAAAAAATCCCACCATTCTGAACCTCAGGATCTTGAACTTGATTCATGGAAAAAGTTACTAGTTTTTTTTAAGTGCCTAAATTTTAAAGACTTGATTTTGTTTGTATAAATTTTATCTATAATATAGGAAAATTGATATTGTAGTTGGAAGTACTACTTTCACTATAAATCACACTTCTATATTATTATTATTATCAAGACCTCTCTATATTTCCCGGCCTGTCCTGGAACAAAGTAGACCAGTTCAGCCTTGAACTTTTCTGTAAATAGGCATGACTAAATATCTAAATTCAATAACTAGACTCCAATCATTTGAAATCCTTTCAATATTTTACATCTGTAAAGACTTAATCTTCCTTCTTTTTTAACATGCTCCTGGTCTCTGCAATAGAGGTCCTCCACTGCGTGACTCCTGATCTTTGCTCTCATCTATATGATCCTAGTTTTTCACTTAGCTCTTAGACAGATACTTCCTATCACTGTCCTATAAAGCCTTTCTTCCTGTATTAGCTGTGCAGATTCCCTAGCACACGATGCTGATGACACCCTTTGGCAAACCAAAGAGAAAGCGGCCAATAAATGGACAGCTCTTGAATACAGACACAATTGGAAATTTGGCATCAAATACTATTAGTTTCAATCTCTGCAAAATGGAAGTGACTGAATCAGAGTTCCATTCTATGAGAAAACTCAATAACATATCTTTATTCCATGGTCTTTTGTAATTATATGTCATGACTCCCTTTAATAGCTTATTCTTGAATAATCCCAAAATCCAAACTCAGAAGCAATGTATCAACAACTTGCACGCCATCTTTTCAATTATCTTTAAATGATTCATTTAGAACTGTACTGGATGGTTTAGTGTGTCAACTTGACCCAAACCATAGTCATCTGAGAGGAAGGAGCCACAGTTGAGGAAATGCCTCCATAAGATCCAACTGTAAGGCATTTTCTCAAGTACTGATCAATGGGAGAGAGCCCAGCCCATTGTGGGTGGTGCCATCCCTAGGTTGGTGGTCCTGGGTTCTCTAAGAAGGTGGGCTAATCAAGCCAGGGGAAACAAGTCAGTAAGCAGCTCCCCTCCACAGTCACTGCATCAGCACCTGCCGCCAGGATCCTGCTCAATTTGAGCTCCTGTCCAGATTTGCTTCAGTGATGAACAGTAATATGGACGTGTAAGCCAAATTAACCCATTTCTCAGTTTGATCATGGTGTTTCATAGCAGCAATAGAAACCCTAACTAAGACAAGAACTTCTACAAATCCTTAACAGACACCCAGGCCAAGTAAAATAGCTGCAATTCAAAGGGCTGCCCAGCTTCTCCAGTCCAGAGCACTCTTGACTGAGTGCAGTGCACACTAAGCGTGCATGGAAAGTCAGAAACACCTGTTCCTGGCACCTGCCTCAAAGGAAACGGGAAACAGAAAACAGAACTAAGGAGCCTTGGTCTGTGGGAAGAGTTTGGCACAGAAATTCCTTGTTTTTGAGAGATGAAATTGTCCTAGGTGTTTTACTAGAGACAGATAGGTGCTAGATGAAAAGATAGATACATATATAAATATACAGAATTTTTCCTCAAAAATATTTTTAACTTAAATTAGAAACAAGCTTGTTTTACATGTCAACCCCAGTTCCCTCTCCCTCCCCTCCTCACCTGCCCCTCACTAACCCCCTATCCTATCCCCTTTCTGCTCCCCAGGGAGGGTGAGGCTTCCATGGGGGATCTTCAAAGTCTGTCATGTCATGTGGATCAGGGCCTAGGCCCTCTCACATGTGTCTAGGCTGAGAGAGTATCCCTCTATGTGGTATGGGCTCCCAAAGTCCTTTCTTTTGCTAGGGATAAATACTGATCTACTACCAGTGGCTCCATAGATTGCTGAGGCTCCTCACTGACACCCACGTTCAGGGGGTCTAAATCTGTCCTATGCTGGTTTCCCAGTTATAAGTCTGGGGGTCCATGTGCACCCCCTTTTTCAGGTCAGCTGTTTCTCTTGGTTACCCCAACCTGATCCTGACCCCTTTGCTCATCACTCCTCCCTCTCTGCAACTGGATTACAGAGTTCAGCTCAGTGTTTAGCTGTGGTGTCTGCTTCTGGTTCCATCAGCTACTGGATAAAGTCTCTAGGATGGCATATAAGGTAATCATCAATCTCTTTATTGGAGAAGGGCATTTAAGGTAGCCTTTTGACTATTGCTTAGATTATTAGTTGGGGTCAACCTTGTAGATCTCTGAACATTTATTTCCGTAGTGCAGATTTCTCTTTAAACCTATAATGGCTACCTCTATTATGATATCTCTTTTCTTGCTCTTATCTGTCCTTCCCTGACTCCATCTTTGCACTCTCTCCTGTCCTCCTCTCCCCTCCTCTTCTCCACTTCCCTTTCTTCTAACTCCCTTTCCCCTCCCCCATGCTCCCAATTGCCTCAGTAGATCTTGTCCATTTCTCTTTCTCTGGGGAACCATGTATGTCTCTTTTAGGGTCCTCCTTGTTTCCTAGCTTCTCTGACGGTGTGAATTATAGACTAGTAATCCTTGGCTCTATATCTAAAATCCATATATGAGTGAGTACATACCATGTTTGTCTTTTTGTGACTGGGTTACCTCACTCAGGATGGTTTCTTCTAATTCTATCTACTTGCCTATGAATTTCAAGATTTCATTGTTTTTTTTTCTGCTGAGTAGTACTCCATTGTGTAAATGTACCACATTTTCTCCATCCATTTTTCAGTTGAGGGGCATCTAGGTTGTTTCCAGGTTCTGGCTATCATAAATAATGCTTCTATGAACATGGTTGAACATATGTCCTTGTTGTATGCATGTGCATCTTTTGGGCATATGCCTAAGAGTGGAATTGCTGAATCTTGTGGTAGACTGATTCCCATTTTCCTGAAGAATCACCATACTAATTTCCTAAGTGGCTGTATGACTCTGTCAGATGTGGGGTTGGTGAATATCTTTTCCCATTCTTTGGGCTGCCTTTTGTCTTTTCCTTTGCCTTACAAAAGCTTCTCAGTTTCAGGAGGTCCCATTTATTAATTGTTAATCTCAGCATCTGTGATACTGGTGTTATGTGCAGGAAGTGGTCTCCTGTAACTACCTTCTCTTTTAAGAGGTTCAGTATGGCTGAATTCATGTTGAGGTCTTTGATCCATTTGGACTTAAGGTTTGTGCATGGTGACAGATATGGATCTATCTGCAGTCTTCTACATGCCAGCATCCAGTTATGCCAGCACCATTTGTTGAAGATGCTTTCATGTTTTCATTGTATAAGTTTAGCTTCTTTGTCAAAAATCAGGTGTTCCTACGTGTGTGGGTTAATATCAGGGTTTTCAATTGGATTCCATTGGTCTACCTGTCTATTTTTGTGCTAATACCAAGCTGTTTTCAGGACTATAGCTCTATAATAGAACTTGAAGTCAGGGATGGTGATGCCTCTAGAAGTTCCTTTATTGTACAGGGTTGTTTTGGCTATACTGGGTCTTCTGTTTTTCCATATAAAGTTGAGTATTTTCTTTCAAGGTCTGGAATTTTGATGCGGATTGCACTGAATCTGTAGATTGCTTTTGGCATGATTGCCTTTTTTTAGCCTTTTAATGAGTTGGTTTACTTCAGAGTGACACAGAATTCAGAGTACAACAAAGATGAAACAGCAGGCTTTGGTAGGACTCCAGACTGGGTTCCCTTTAAATTCACAGCTGAGGTAGAAATTTCTGAGCTCCAGGAGAATGAGCCATTGTATTATTCATTTATTACTTTTTTTTTACAAAAGTTTATTACAATGTACAACAAGCTCCAAGATAACACTTCATTCTAGCTGTAGGTGCCAAAGATGTTATAATAGGGAATCCAGATGTTTAAATAGGAATGTAAGAGGGTCACCATCATCTCAGTCATGAGGAACAGCTTACTTTTTGCCAAATTTCCTAATTCCACCTGTGGCCCAGGATCCCTTCCCCATGGCATTGGTTTTTAGCTCCTCCAGTTTCTTCTGCTCCTCTTTTTGTTTCTACTTGAAAGCCTTATCTTCCTTGTCCATCTCCTTGGTTGTTACTTGGCATATATGTTCAGAATTGAGACGTCATCTTGATGGACTTTTCCTGTAATGAATATGAAATGTCCCTCTTCATGTCTTTTCATTGATTTTTAGTTTGAAGTATAATTTGTTAGATATTAGGATTGCTACACCAGTTTGTTTCTTAGGTCCATTTGATTGGAAAATCTTTTCCCAACCCTTCAGTCTGAGGTAACGTCTGTCTTTCACATTGAGGTGTGTTTCTTGTATGCAGCAGAAGGATGGATTCTGTCTTTGTATCCATTCTGTTAGCCTGTGTTTTTTAATAGGCAAGTTCAAACCATTGACATTGAGGGATATTAATGACCATTGATTGTTGATTCTTGTTTGTTTTGGATTTCTTGTTGGTGGTGTTATTGTGTGTGGATCCCCCCTTTTTTCTTGTTGGTGGTGTTACTGTGCATGTGTGGGGACACCAGACCTTGAGTAGAAACCCACTTTCCCTTTGGCCTGGGAGCAGGCATCTATGTAATGTTTACTGAAAACAATTTAGTGCTTTAAAGCTTGATAGGGCTCAGATAAGGGCTGGCTCACTAAAATACCATGTCTTTCACACCTCCTATGGCTAGATGTCTCTTCCTGTCCCCTGTGGTGTTTCCCCGATTCTGGGGCCGGAGATTAAACCACCAGCCAGGAGGGTGAGAAGTGGAAAGAATGGTATGTAAATGGATGGCAAAAGTCCTTAAAAAGGGAAGCCCTTTTTCTTGGGGAGACTTCTCCTGAGATTTTGCCTGAGAGCTCTCCTAAGCCGACTGGGGTCTCCTCCTAAGCTGACTTGGGAAATATAAAGTTTTCTTAAAGCAACCGACCGGTCTCTGTGTCATCTATCCCGACCACCTCGCTACATTCTTGGATGCAGGCCGCACAGCAGACGCGACAATTGGAGGTCCCACCGAGATCGTGAAAGCGAGGTAAGTGAGCGGGTTCGTCTCTTTTTCTGGCCAGGGACAGATTGGGGGAAAAAAAACCATGGGAAATAGTTCTAAAAAGCTTAAATTACAGTATCAAGTTAAAAAGTTACTTAAAGGACATGAGACTACAGTAAAGTCTAAAACCTTAAAAGGCTTTCTAAAGTCGATCAAACGAGCCAGTCCATGGTTCATTACCGGGGGGAGCTTAAATATCCCAGATTGGGAGGAGGTTCGCCGTGATCTTCATCAACTTTTACAAAAAGAGGGACCTGAGTCCCTGCCCCCATCTACATTCTCCTTATGGAGATTAGTAAAGGACACACTTTTGACAGATAAGGCTAGCCACCGCCAGGTAGTCCAGGCCACAAAAGAGGCTTTTTCAGAGATTACAAGAGATTGAGACTCAAGCCTCCCTGAGTTCTAAGGCAGAGAGTGACAGTAAATCATCTAAAAAAACCCTGACTAAAACTAGAGACTCCATTGTTAGTGAGGATGAGGAGGAGCCTCTTAACAACAACAAAAGAGTTAATAGAAATCTCGGGGCGCGACCCAAAAGGAGGAACTTCAGTCAAAATCGGATATATCCTACTCTGTCAGACCTAAAAAATAAAAATAGCTCAGACCCAGACTCTGACGAGTCAGAGTCTGAGAAAAAACGGTTACTTACTGAGGTCTCGGCCCTTAAAAAGACACTAAAAAGGACTCAAATTAAAAAAAGACAGGACAGGGAAAAAAACCCTTCCCCATACTCTAAAAAAAGGGACTCTTCCTATGAGATAACTCAGTCCTTCTCGGACCTAGAGGAAAAACCCAGAGGAGGGGTCCAATGCTGCCCAGTGGTGGCCCCAGTAATGAAAGTTCCAGACCCAAACAATTCTGGCCAGGTCATTCGGCGTCATAACCCTTTAAAATTTAAGGATATAAGACAACTTAAAGAGACAACTTTAAATTATGGAACACAGGCTCCCTTTACACTTTCCTTAATGGAATCTTTTACATCTCTTAATTTGACACCTGGCGATTGGCAACAGCTTTACAGAGCAGCTCTGTCGGGGGGAGATTATTTAATTTGGAGAGGTGAGTTTCAAAAAAGATACAGCCAGACAGCCCAAAAAAATACACAGGCCGGACAGCCCCAGAAAAATGTGGAGATGCTTACCGGGAGTGGTCAATATGCCACCATTCAACAACAAATACAATATGACATCACAGTCTATGCCCAAGTGACAACAGCGGCCCAAGGGGCTTGAAAAGCATTGCCTTCCAAGAAAGGAGGGGATCATCTATCCAAAGTCCTTCAAGGACCCTCTAAACCTTTTCAAGACTTCGTAGACCGTCTCAGTCAGGTAGCAGAAAAAATATTTGGGGGCATTGGGCCTACGATGCCGGTCATCAAGCAGATGACATTTAAAAATACAAATAAATATTGTAAGAAAGCCCTTCACCCATATCACAATAAAAGTCTAAATGACTATATCCGGATTTGTAGAGACATTGATAAAAACTTCATCCAGGGCCAAGTGTTAGCTACTGCCATTCGGCCCCAAGTGGGAAAAAAAAGACCTACTCTGAGAGGAAAAAAAACATGTTTCAACTACGGTAGGGAGGGACACTTCTGTAGAGAGTGCCCTCAAAATAGTACTACGGGTCTCAAGAGACCTGGTTTATGCCCCCGTTGTCAAAGGGGATATCATTGGGCCAATAACTGCTACTCTAAAACTGACAGGGAGGGAAATTTCCTTTCTACTAATAATAATCAAAAAAACGGGAGGAGGGCCCTGCCCCAGGGCCCCAAAACCAATGTGTACGGGGCAATGACCCCTGCTCTGGGCAATGACAGGACTCATTTTCTCCCCCAGAACAACCCCTTCATATCTCAGACCTCCTTAGAGCCACCTCAGGGAGTACAGGATTAAACCTCGCTCCCTCTGCCCGGGCAATCCTAACACCAAAAATGGGGATCCAGGCCCTCCCTACTGGGGTACATGGGCCATTACCCCCAGACACGGTCGGACTACTCTTGGGACGGTCCAGTACTATTCTTCGAGGCATCCAGGTACACCCTGGTGTTATAGACCAGGATAGTGAGGGGAAAATTAAAATAATGACATCAGTGGACAGTGGGGTTGTTGCCATCCCTACAGGAAAACGGATTACTCAGTTACTCCTTCTCCCTACAGCTCCTTATAAGACTAAAAAAATTTAAAAAAAAAGGGACAACCAAGGTTTTGGAAGTACCGGCCCAGCAACATTTTGGGTAGCCACTATAGAGAACCGCCCCCAGCTTACATTAAAGATAAAAGACAAGTTCTTTAGGGGCGTCTTAGATTCTGGGGCAGATGTCTCTGTCCTCTCAGATAAATTCTGGCCCCCCACTTGGGCGAAAGAGAAAGGGACAGTGACCCTCCAGGGAATAGGACAGGCTGTGCCCCAAAAAAGCCTCAAAATCCTAAAGTGGCAAGACTCTGAGGGCCACACAGGGCTTTTCCAGCCATATGTTTTGCCTGGCCTCCCTATTAACCTCTGGGGATGGGACCTCATGCAAAAAATGGGAATGGTCCTCACCACCCAGACACCCAAGTCCAAAAGCAGGGGCCCCCAGATGACGCAAGGGAGGGGCTGGAGCCCGGGGAGGGAACTAGGTAAATTAAAACAGGGAGAGGTTTGCCCTGTGACATCCCTCCCTTTGGAGACCAGGGCCCCAGGGGATAGGAAGGGTTTTGGCCATTTTTGATGAGGGTCACTGTTGCGCCGCCAGCCCCCATACCCATCACATGGCTATCAGATGATCCGGTATGGGTGGAACAGTGGCCCTTACCAGCGGAGAAACTAAGGGCGGCTCACCAGCTAGTTCAAGAACAATTGGAGGCAGGTCATTTGGTTCCTTCCACGTCCCCTTGGAATACCCCTATATTTGTAATAAAAAAATCTTCAGGGAAATGGAGGTTACTACAAGACTTGAGGGCTGTGAATGCGACCATGCAGCCTATGGGGGCTCTGCAGCCTGGCTTGCCCGTGCCTGTGGCCATTCCTAAAGACTGGCATTTGATTGTCATTGATTTGAAGAATTGCTTCTTTTCTATTCCCTTACATTCTCAAGATAGTCCTCGGTTTGCGTTTAGCCTTCCTTCGATTAACTTTAGGGAGCCTGCCCTTCACTTCCAATGGGTGGTGCTCCCCCAAGGGATGGCTAATAGTCCAACTATATGCCAGATTTATGTAGCTGCCTGTTTAGATCCCCTCAGACATAAGTTCCCTGACCTTTACATTATCCACTACATGGATGATATTCTTTTGGCCGCGGCCAAAGAAAGACAATGTTACATAGCCTTTGCAGAGCTACAGGAGCTTCTGGAGGCCCGAGGATTTATTTTGACTCCTAAAAAGATCCAAAAGAGACCCCCTTATACTTATTTGGGTCATCAAATTCAACAAACTAGCCTCCGGCCACAAAGACTCCAGATCAATTGTTCAAATTTAAAAACACTTCATAATTGACAGAGATTTTTGGGAGAGGTACAATGGTTTTGCCCTTCTCTTTCTATTAAAACAGGGGCTCTTAAAGCGCTTTATAATATTCTTCCTGGGGATCCTGCTCCAACGTCCCCTAGACAGATTACCCCAGAGGCCAGGAAAGCCCTACAATTGTTGTTAAAAAGTATAGAACAAGCCCACCTTCGGCGTATAGATTATGGGCAGCCCCTTGTTCTGGTTGTACTTTCATCTAGCTTTTCGCCCACTGCCGTGTTTTGGCAGACTGGTCCTATTTATTGGGTACATTTGTCAGCCTCCCCTAAAAAGG